>NC_141384.1:3202733-4573614 GCF_017979445.1 Akebia trifoliata | reverse complement strand
TGCCAATAGAAATTCTTTTTTTTTTCTCTCACTTGGAGTACAATAAGTAAAATTTGGGTGCCAATAGCAATACTTAGATTTTTTTAATTTTTAAATATGTTTTAATAGTATTTTAAAATAATGAATAGTGATTTGAAGGAGGAACATTTGGTGTAGAAAAAAGACTTAGAGCCTTTATTTTGAAGTAGATGTTAATTTGAAGGTATTTTTAAAACTCCCGGTTGGAGTTGCTCTTAGAGCTATAATTGTCCACAATTGCCACTTGTCAATTAAAGTCCATCGTTCATTCTATAGTTTTACCCATACTAGTCAAAAATGAAATTTCTTGATTAGATCACATTGTGGCATGATTCAATACCACATTGTTGTAGAGGAAGAAATTCATAACTGAAAAAAATTACAAAAAAGTTTTTTATCACTGTTGAATTTTAATTTTAAATTTGGGTGCTAAGTAGTTGTTAATATTCGAAACCTTGAATCAAGCTTGAAAAAAATTATTTTGTGACTGAGATTTTTCATGAAATCAAGAAGGCTGCATTGCCAATATGATAATCCATGTGGCCTTATGAATATTTTTAAAATTTGTAATCTTAAAATTAAAATTTGCCAATAGATGGATATAGAGAGAGAGAGGGAGACAGAGAGATAAAGACAAAAAAGAAGGTTCTCGGAAAGAGGAGAAGAAAAATGTTGAGCCAACATAGTACAAGAAATAGCAATACTTACATTTTTTTTATTTTAATTTTTAAATATGTTTAAATAGTATTTGAATAGTATTTTTAATTTGTCGATAGATGGATATTGAGAAAGAGAGAGAGGGAGACAGAGAAAGAAGGTTCTCAAAATTGAAATTTGTCGATAGATGGATATTTTGAGAGAGAGAGGGAGACAGAGAGATAGAGACGGAGAGAAGGTTCTCGGAAAGAGGAAGAGAAGACAAATGTTGAGCCAGCATAGTACAAGAAGGTAGAGAAAGTCAAAAGTCAGTGAAATACCAAAATTAATGTGTTACTCAGACCGATTTTAAATGCGGAGTGGATCCTCTCTAGTCGAGTGATTCGATATATGGATAGAGAGAGAGAGATAGAGAAAGAAGGTTCTCGGAAGGAGGAGGAGAAGAAAAATGTTGAGCCAGCATAATACAAGAAATAGCAATACTTACATTTTTTATAAATTTTAAATATGTATGAATAGTATTTGAAATTAATGAATAGTGATTTGAAGGTGAAGTTGGTGGAGAAAAAAGGTTTGGAGCCTTTATTTTGAAGTAGATGTCAATTTGAAGGCATTTTTAAAACTCTAGGTTAGAATTGCTCTTAGAGGTATAATTGTCCACAATTGCCACTTGTCAATTAAAGTCCATAGTTTATTCTATAGTTTTACCCATACTAGTCAAAGAATGAAATTTCTTGATTAGATCACATTGTGACATGATCCAATACCACATTGTCGTAGAGGAAGAAATTCATAACTGAAAAAAATTACAAAAAAGTTTTTTATCAGCAATAAATTTTAATTTTAATTTTGAGTGCTAAGTAGCTGTTGATGATCAAAACCTTGAATCAAGCTTGAAAATTTGTGATCATGAGTTTTATCATGAAATCAAGAAGGCTGCATTGCCAATATGATAATCCATGTGGTCCCATGAATATTTTTAAAATTTGTAATCTTAAAATTGAAATTTGTCGATAGATGGATATTGAGAGAGACAGAGAGAGGGAGACAGAGAAAGAAGGTTCTCAAAATTGAAATTTGTCGATAGATTGATATTTTGAGAGAGAGAGGGAGACAGAGAGAAGGTTCTCGGAAGGAGGAAGAGAAGACAAATGTTGAGCCAGCATACTCCAAGAAGGTAGAGAAAGTCAAAAGTCAGTGAAATACCAAAATTAACGTGTTACTCAGACGGGTTTTAAATGGGGAGCGGATCTTCTCTAGTCGAGTGATTCGATATATGGATAGAGAGAGAGAGAGAGAGAGAGAGAGAGAGAGAGAAAGAAGGTTCTTGGAAGGAGGAGGAGAAGAAAAATGTTGAGCCAGCATAGTACAAGAAGGTAGAGAAAGTCAAAAGTCAATGAAATACCGAAATTAACGTGTTACTCATACCGATTTTAAATGGGGAGCGGATCCTCTCTCTAGTCGAGTGATTTTTCTTTGTAGTAATATACTTTACAATTGAGGGAGAGCCACGTCACCAATCCACAAATATCTCATTATTTGAAAATTAGAGGTTTTGGACCGTTCATTTTAAAAGCTTTTATTAGACTTCAAAATTTGTCTTTTTTCTCAATTTTATTTTTTTATTTATTTAATCTGATCTAAACCATGATCTATACAAAGCTGATGGATTAGATTTTGTTTTCAAGATATAAAATCTCTGCCACTTAAATGCATTAGGGTGTCAGTGGGTGGACGCCCAATTATCCGATGTATCCTAAACCCATTAGTCAATTTTGAGACCACCATTAGGGACCCATCATTTTAAGGCCTGATTCATTTCTGAGTGGTCATCTTACGGATCTCATAAGAAATGGGTCCGATGAGTACCATATTAGTACATTTAAGTCTTTACTATTATATGAGAGAAGGTAGGGTAAAAGTGATTCCACACCAAAATTTAGATTTCAAAAATTCCCTCACTTTAATATTTTATCCTAATATGCTTCAGATAATTTTAATTAAAAATCAAGAATATTGAAATTGCGCATCCTTACATTCATATCGATTAGTGATGTGTATTTTCACATGCCACCTTCTAGTTATTTATAATAAAATTAATAATTTAATTAAATAATAATCAAGAGGTATCTAAAATTTAACTAAAATTAAAATATAAAGAGAATGTAAAGACTTCATTTTTCATATTCTTATTCAATTTCAACGACAAGTGAATACTACACACCATAATTTTCTATTACTTTCTTTTCAAAAAAATTATTTACATGAAGAATTCATTATTGATCTTTAACTCTCAATTGAAAAATTACAAGTTAAACTTTATCAGATATTCATCTTTTTCTCTCCTTTTAATTGAAAAAAATATATATATCCATCTTAATTGTACCTAATAGACATTAGGTATTTGTAAAATAAGTCCTATTTCCAAGGATCTTATACCCGATATATATAAGAATTGGGACCGAGGTTCTAATTTATTTAGGAACCGGTTCTAAATATAGGTGGATTGGACTCATAATTGATCTGTTGACACCCTTAGATTTAATTTTAAAAGGGTAACTGAGTTTTATCCTCTCGTCAAAATGGGATGATTCGGGGTAATAGATAATATTATATTTTTATTTAATAATATAATAGATTGTGGGCCGTCAATTTTTATTGTAAATTTGTAAATCATTTTTTATGAGGTTAAAAGTTTTAGATTGGGCTGATTTTTGTGAGAGTGATCTCCTCACCATATAAATCATCCTCATAAAAAATCAGCCCAATCCGAAAATTTTAAGCTATTTAGGACAAATTTTGTCAACCAATATTGTCGGCCTAAGATTATCATCCAAATGCCCCACATATATATGTTATTCAATAAAAATAACGTTAGAGTTTTGAGAATCTTTAAGATGATGAATTTGTTAGAGAATAAGATGCACTGTATTAAAACGCATGAGATACATTGTATCATTGTTAGTGTATCTCACACAAATGGAAGGTTGTGATGAAGGATATTCTAGAATATATATTGATATTTAGAATATATCAATTAGGATATTCTAGAATATTTATATTAAGTAGTTTTCATATATCTTGCTTGATGTAATGTCTATAAATACCCTATTGAGGCTTTTGTAATATTCATTTAAGAATTCGCAATAAAATCTTTTCTTCTGCATGGTATCAGAGCTCAAGTTCCACTGAGCACATCGATCTTGGTGTGTCGTTCTTCGGCTATGGCGGTGGCGCCATCGCCAAATCTTAATCATTTTGTTTATGTTATTAGTATTTTTTTTTCAATAAAAATACCATCTTTTTCTATGTTTCGGACGCAGACATCTTTTATTTTCTTCTTTGCTATTATTCTAGGTTTTTTTTTTTTTTTTTTCCAATAAAAATCACAACTCCTTCTATATCTCTACAAATCTCCCAATTTCACACATTCATGTTACTTTATAGACAGACGATGACCACCAGCAAGCATAATTAGCACTTCGACGAGCAATGAACATATCCATTAATGAGATCAAACAATTATTCAACAAAACCAATTTCATATTCCTTTTTCAAAAAACCATACAATTGCGAGAGGATGTTAGAGAATAAGATGCACTGTATTAAAATGCATGAGATGCATTGTATCATTTTTAGTATATCTCACACAAATGGAAGATTGTGATGAAGGATATTCTAGAATATATCAATTAGGATATTCTATAATATTTTTATTAGGTAGTTTTCATATATCTTGGTTGATGTAATGTCTATAAATATCTTATTAGGGCTTTTGTAATATTCATCTAAGAATTATCAATAAAATTCATATTTTCTACAGAATTTATCCAATGAACATACACAAACACTGAAATTGATTAGACTTTCAAAGATCGAAATATGTTTTATGCTTTTAAACCTCTCTAGAAAATCTCTTTTTTCAGTGTTTCCTCTCATTAAATTTAATTGAAAGACATTTAACTCAAACAAATGAACAGCCATGATTCTTAAGTCCAAATCTTCCAATCAAATGAGTTTCCGAATTATTCCCCAGATTAGAAATTCCAGTAAATCCAATATTCACACTATCTTATTTACAAAAATAACATCAGAGTTTTAAAAATCTGATATGAAGACATTTAGTCAATAAACATACACAGAAACATAAGAATTTTGAGTGAGAGAGAGGCGTAGCGATGGAGCGATATTTGTGAGAGAAAGAAAGATAAGTAGACAGAGACACGAGAGAATGAAAAAGAAGTTGATGAGAAAGAAGGAAATTTCCTTTATTTGATAAAAGACTTATAAATAATTTTATAAATTTTACAGGTTTATTTCTAAATAATAAAGTGATTTAGACGTGTTTCTTAAGGCTTATTTGTGTGGTTGTTATTCATTCATCAGCTTAGCACCTAACCTTTAAAACGACAAGTTCCAATTGGGGCAAGAGGGTGATTATTTTAGTTAGACTTGAATAGCAACCATAGGATTAAACTGGAGTTAGTATGACTTGGACAACAACCATAGAATTAAACTGGACCTTATAAAAGGACTATTTGTTTTTTGGAAAAGAAGATCAGAAAAATGGTGATGTGTGAAAAAAAAAACAAAAATTTTTGAAAAAAGACCAAAGTCAAGCAAAAATACAAAAAAGAAAAGAGTCTAATGATGCCAATACAGTGTTTCAATAGAGTGAAAGTTGTCAATGGTAAAAACATGAATAAGCTGGAATTAATAGTTGGATAAATAGATTTCATCTTCCGATCCAATAACATAAGCATTGTTAATTGGGTCGAGATAATAAGTAAACAAATAAATTGATAAGGTGACTTATTTTGGTGGATTTGACTGATCTAATTCTTTACATTCTGATTTACATTCTTTTTTTTATTTATTTATCTTAAAATAGTTTTAATTCAATATCATTTAATATTTTGAACTATACTTGATTTTAAGTTAAAAATTGTTGGATCAACGTTATCTCTATATTTTCGTTCTCTTATTTTTATTGATAATCAACACCGAACAGTCAACACATAATTAGAGGATCAAAGCATCAACAACATGGATATCGAGGTTAGTAGACCTGAAAAATCTCCTATAGCGTGAATTGAGGGCTTCCCTTGCAGGAGTATTTAGTAAATTTAGGATGCTCTCAATATATATGGCATCCTACAATTGATTAATCTGGATTTCTATAAAACCTTGGTTTGACTTTTCTTTGTAATTTTTTTTCATCCAATGACATAAGACCATTGGAAATATAGAGAAAGCAAACATTTTCACATAAAATACCCATGTGAAAATTTCAAAATATATTTTTTTAATTTATTATAATGACCATTAAAGTTTTATAAGAATAATAGATTTTGTAAATGTGTTTTTGAACATGCCACTATGTCCAACCAGTTTTTTTTATAAAGAAAAATATGTAGAAGTATCATTTAGATAGTCCCTTGTAAGATCAGATATGAGGATTGATATTTATTCTATGGTGTAGCCTACCATTTAAGTCAATTTAGATTTCCTTTTAGAGTTACAAAAACAAATAAGGGAAGAGGAAATGTTATTTAGTACATTATCTAAAACAAAGTTTATCACATGGCAAATGTTACATGGATACACAGAAAGATGGATCAATTTGAGAATGTTATAAGATCTAAAATCAATAAAATCTCACCCCCTTTCATCAATTATCCTTGAGGAAGCTGATTTCTCTCTTTATTTACATTGCTAAGTTCAATGGAAGGCATTATCTCTTGGGTGCTTAATATTTCTGGGTTTGAATTCCCAAAATGTAGGGAGGGTGTTCCTTGGTCTTCCATGGGAGTGAAAGGTCCTCTGTTTGGTAGGAAAAGCTTGATGGACTCATTGGAGCGTTAATATTCTGTGAAGCTTGGTTGGAGGTGGAACAGTTGGTGTAGAAAAAAAGGCTTGGAGTCTTTATTTTGAAATAGATGTCAATTTGAAGGCATTTTTAAAACTCTTGGTTGGAGTTGCTCTTAGAATTATAATTGTCCACAATTACCACTTGTCAATTAAAGTCCATCCTTCATTCTATAGTTTTACCCATGCTAGTCAAAAAAACGAAATTTCTTGATTAAATCACATTGTGGAATGATCCAATACCACATTGTTGTAGAGGAAGAAATTCATAACTGAAAAAATATTCATTTGAATAGTATTTTAAAATAATGAATAGTGATTTGAAGGTGGAACAGTTGGTGTAGAAAAAAAAGGCTTGGAGTCTTTATTTTGAAATAGATGTCAATTTGAAGGCATTTTTAGAACTCTCGGTTGGAGTTACTCTTAGAGCTATAACTGTCCACAATTGCCACGTAAAGTCCATTATTCATTCTATAGTTTTACCCATACTAGTCAAAGAACGAAATTTCTTGATTAGATCACATTGTGGCATGATCCAATACCACATTTCTTGATTACAAAAAAGTTTTTTATCACCGTTAAATTTTAATTTTAAATTTGAGTGCTAAGTAGTTGTTAATGTTCAAAACCGTGAATCAAGCTTGAAAAAATTTATTTTGTGACCATGAGTTTTTTCATGAAATCAAGAAATCTGCATTGCCAATATGATAATCCATGTGACCCCACAAATATTTTTAAAATTTGTAATTTTAAAATTAAAATTTGTCGATAGATGGATATAGAGAGAGACAAAGACAGAGAGAAGGTTCTAGGAAAGAGGAGGAGAAGAAAAATGTTGAACCGGCATGGTACAAGAAGATAAAGAAAGTCAAAAGTCAGTGAAATACCGAAATTAACTTGTTACTCAGACCGGTTTTAAATGGGAAACGGATCCTCTCTAATCGAGTGATTTTTCTCTGTACTGATATGCTTTGCGATAGAGGGAGAGCCACATCACCAATTCACAAATATATCTCCATCGTTTAAAAATTAGAGGTTATGGACCGTTCATTTTAAAAGTCTTTATCAGACTTCAAAATTTGTCCTTTTTCTCAATTTTTCTTTTATTTAATCTGACCTAAACCATGATTTATACAAAGGTAATGAATTAGATTTTGTTTTCAAGATGTAAAATCTCTACCACTTAAAACTACAGAGAAATCCACTAAAAGGATCTGCTCCATTTCTTACGGAAATCATAAGGAATGGGTCCGATGAGTACCAGACTAGTACATTTAAGTCTTTACTATTATAATGAGAGAAGGAAGAGTAAAAGTGATTTGACACCCAAATTTGAATTCTAAAAATGCCCTCACTTTGATATTTAATCCTAACATACTAAGAGTCATTTTAATAAATAAAAAAAATCATGAACATTGAAATTCTGCATCCTTACATTCATATTGATGTAACTTCATTATTGGATGCTACACTAACTATTATTTGAGTCGTGATAGTATGACTCACCAGGTGGCATATTATGTAGACAAGTTCGAGAACCATAGATCTATAAGCTTTGGAATACATGATTGCACTTCCGCATAAAAAAGTGTATCCTGAGGCCTACAGATCTATGATTCCTGAACTTGTCCATGTCTTGGAGTGGATTGAGTATGCCACATGGCGAGTCATATTATCAAGACTCTTATTATTTTCTTGAGGTACAAAAGTGTGATTAAACTGTTTAATCTACTTAATTGAATAAAATCAAACTTTGAACGTTAAGTGGATACTAGTCAACAGCATTGGCTTTTAGTCAAGGGAGGGGTACGTAGTCCAAACAATGACTGAGGGCTGAGCTTAGTTGAGCTCTAACTTGGCCGTAACGAGTCCAGGCTGGACTTGAGTTGATTTTCAAATTCTATAAGATATAAATCCATGCACTTAATTAAAATCATTTGGAATCATTTGATAATATTGCTGTCACCAAAATAGAGTTATAATATCTACCATTGTTAAAAAATAAAAGGGGACAATTATATTATGACACCGTTATGTTTTGAATAAACAGCATAAGTAATCTTATTTATTATATGGTGTAATTTCAAGATCAAATCACTTAAAATGTTTATTTATGACATAATGGTGTGGTAATATCATTATTGTAAAAACAAATAGTTAGAGATGAAAGTAAATAATTTATTTATGATGTATTTTAGTTATTTTCGATTATAAAATCATACATTTATCTATACATTATATACACATATAACATATAATAACTGGCTGGATTTGGATATCATTAGGCCCTAACCTGACTGAGAGTTAATTGTCAAAAACATAAAATCCGAGGTCTACCCTATCTTTCAGGTGTACTCAAGGCCCTAACCCTTCTCTTCTGAGGTGGGTCGGATGGGGTTAGCAAGTCAAATGGCTCAGTTGACACCTCTAGCTAGGGGTGTAAAACTAAATTATCCTTTTTTTAAGATAGAAAAAACTAATTTTGATGATGATAATCATATTTTGTTTTTCTCATGGCATGTTATATATAAAAGCAAATTAATTATTAGTTACTGTAAAAAAAATTACCATTTTGAAAATAATTGTTATTTATCAAAATGATATATTCCCAAAAAACTAAAAATGAAGAACTACGGAGACTCATGGAGGAGAGATTATTAGATATTGTCTGGAGTGTTAACCACTTAGTCATCCCAGATTAAATGCAGAAGACCAATAAGAAGCGTGGGAGTCATATTTTTCAATAGTCCTTTCGTCTTATTAAGGAAGGCTGACATAGACTCTTTGGTCTCATTATATTAACTCGTTTTGGCCTCTTCAGAGTTATAATTGTCCACCATTGCCACGTGTCATTTGAGCTCCATCTTGGATTCCATAATTCGACCATGACTAGTCAAATAAAAATCACCCCAAAATTTATCATTTTGAAAAGAATTGTGATTTTCTGACTCCCCATCTAACATACTCCAGTTCTACTTTTCTAATTGGCGAGCAACTGTCATCATTCATAAGTCCAAAGAACTAGCAACCAAGCAAGAGAGTGAACAGACCTGATACTGATTGAAACGTTTATTTAATTGGAAGCCCTCTAGATAGTCCTAATTAATTTAAATTAATTTAGTGAATGTTGAGTTGTTATATCTAACTAACATGATTGGGGTCCGTATCACATGAATACTTATAATTACTACTCACAATATCTAAAAGACTCATTTATGAGTAGAGGGTACTGTATTGGAGATGCTCTAACTAGGGTGATAAAACGAAATTACGCTTTTTATGATTAGAAAATTAATTATGATGATAATCATATTTTATTTTCTCATGGCATGTTATAAAAGCAAATTAATTACTAGTTACTTTAAATAAATAAATAAAAGTTACCATTTTGAAAATAATCGTTATTTACCAAAATAGTATATTTTAAAAACTGTCCCCCCCTTTCAAAAAAATAAATAAAAAATAGTTTTTCTTTTCCAAAAAGAAATGCATGAGTCATATGGATTGAATTCTCGGGTTTGTTCGATTAAATTGGGATTTCTATAATATATATCTGCACTACTCCTCAACATCATCATTAATGGTTATTCAAGATTTATATCCTCATATCTCCCATAAAATCCAATGACAGTGCTCTCGGATAAGTTTTGTAGAATTTTTTTAATTTTTATTTTACTTCAATTATTACCATTTTTTTTCCTTTTGAGATTTTGGAATGTGAAGACAAAGAGCAATGTGGACTGGAAAAATAGCTTATTCTGTATCTATGTACATCATGATACAAAATAACATAATCTAATACTCTCGTAAATATAAGTTAATCCTATTAAACTTATAAAGAGTCCCTCTCTAATCAGTGGTACGACACCCAGGGGCGGATTTACAGTGGGGGCAGTGGGGGCAATTGCCCCCACAAGAATTTCTAAAATCCATAGGGAGGTATTAATAAATTTAAATTTTTTTTTAACATTCTACTGCTTTGCCCCCACAAAAGTTTTGAAAATTTTTTTATTTGTAATTTGCCCCCACAAAATTTTAACATTCTACTACTTTGCCCCCATAGAAAATCAGAAAATTTTTCTATTTGTAATTTGCCCCCACGAATACAAAATCCTGGCTCCGCCCCTGATGACACCTATCAAATAATCTTCGATGCTAAAGTCAAATTCACTACTAAAATTCAACTGAAATCAATTAGTCTCAAATAAACACATTCATCTTCATTTATATTTGTGAGCATTTCTTTTTTTGTAGGCATGTTTCCTCTATGTTTTTTTTATTTGTTTCTTAATTTGATTCAATATTAATGCCTCTTAGAAGATTCTCTATTGTATTTTGTCACGGGAGTATGCACATCCGTAGGAAGATCAATCATAGTCCCTTCGTGTAGAATTATACTCACATAATATAATGTTTTGGTATATCAATTTATGAGTAATACAATACAAAGTTGATTAAACGTCAAAGGTTAAATCCCCAGAAGTCCAAGAAACAGCGCGAGACATAGAGGAAGAGATCATAATATTTGAGTCGTGCTATGGTGACACAGGATTTACTATGATTTTTACAATTCTGACGTGGACATGCATACATAATCGTAGATGTTTTTTACTCGTGTCGTGAGGAAACACATCTATTGTTATGTGCACATCTCACGTTAGATTTGTGAGAATCGCAGTAAATACTTTGTCATTTCAGCATTTTTCCAAAATTTTTAGTGTTGATGACTCAACCATAGAGTAGGTGGTGGCCTTGCACACTTTTCAATATTTCTTTTCGTCTTAATAGAGAGGAAAAAAAATAGTTAGACTAGAGTTTGGTCTAACCCCAAAGGGTTGGTCAGATGGCCAAGGCAAATCCCAGGTCTTGAGTTCTAATCAACCCCTTAAGGGCCACTATCATGGACCCATCCCAAAAGTCACGTGGTGTGGGTAGTGAGCTGCTATTGACAACCCAACTTTTACTCATTCTCAATAATTGATTCTCTTTTTCTTAGATTTTTCTCAAAACGTGTGAAACTTATGTCCAAATTTTGATTTCGATACATTGTTTATTTTAATTCCCAAAACATGTTTTTCCCCTGAATTCGTCACTTTTATAGTCAATGAATTTGTTGATAAATTATTAGTGATATCGTTGGTAAGGCAAAATCACTGGTATTTTATCAATGAATTCGTAGAGTATAAAGTGACAAATTCACGAATTTGTAGATTATAAAAGTGACAAATTCATTGTAAAAGTATGTTTTATGAATTAAAATGAACAGCATACCCAAATCGGAATTTTGTCGTATACAGCACACGAAATAGAGGTTCACCCTTTTTTTTTTATGTTAATTGGGGTGTAATGAATAAAAGTTGGAGTGCCAATAACAACTATCTAAATTTATAAGGATAATTTAGACATACACCTCCACTTCTTGGTGAATATTTGAGATGCCCCCAGCTGCTTTCAAACTATGATGTAACCTTGACCTCAATCTTCATTGAGAGACTTGTAGAAAATGACTTAAATGCCCTCATCTTCATCCCTAGTGGGAATTACCCTTCATTTTTCTCCCCAAAGCCAGTCATCTATCACCTTTAGGTAAAAGTTATGTACCCTCTTCAACTTTAACATCTATCTCTTTTTTAACTCATGTACAAGATAAGTTTTTTTTAGGAAATAGAAATCCATGGATTTTTTTCAAGATGTTGAAGACAAAGTTGAATATAGATTTTAAAAATAAAAGGGCATGAGGATAATGGATTATTTGGAGAAAAATCAAGCATTTTGAAAATCGAATTTATGACAACTTGGCGCCTTTTTTAGTTTACTCACTTCAATTGACCTTGGAATGTTCCACTGAGTTTTGGAACTGAGTCACCTTGAAATCCAATCGAGATGAGTCGACTTGAGAAATTATTAAACTATGATAGAGGAAAGTTGCGGGTAAGCCATGTGTCATTTTTGCACCAAAATAAGATACTTTACAAGAATCTAATGACAAGAATTTTTTGAAAGCAAAAAAGTCAATCCGAGATTTCATAGATTCCCAAATTTAACATCATGTGTGTAGGAACCAAATAAAAAAAAACCCGCACTCCATGGGATTAGTTAAGTTGTGAAATCAAGACATTTGGATCCGGTTCAACCCGATCCAAATCCAATTATCTAAATGGTTCAAATATCCAATGGATTGACCCATCAAAAATTAATACCTCAACCGGTTTGACTACAAAAGGATTTAACCCCTTTGATCGTTAAATAAGATGGTTTGGCCTCCTTTAGGAGCCAACCCCTTCACTCATTGCATAAGGTGGTTCAGTCTCCTTTCGGGGTTAACCATTTCACTCGTTAATAGAAGATGGTTCAACCTCCTTTGAGCCAACCCTTTCACTCATTACCTCATAGGGTGGTACGACCTCCTCAAGGAGCCAACCTCTTAACCACTTTGTTATAACATGGTTCCACTTTCTCAAAGAGCCAAACCCATATTAATTCATCATAAGATACTCTGGTCTCCTCGATGAGTCAACCCCTTAATATAATGCCCACACAAGGATCAATCTCTTTAGGAGAGTCAATCTTTCTATCAAATATTACAACTTACAATTACTTAAGTACTATCAAAGGAAAAAAAAATTATAATTGAGAGTAATGTTGGCAGAACAAACCTTAGGTATATAACATGACTAAGTCAACTCGAGGAATTAAATAGCTACCGAGTTGAAGTTGTCATATTGTAAAAGTTACTCCTCTTGTCAGTTATGAAAGCCAAAAAAAGTGGAGCTTTAAGGCCATTAAGAGCCTAGGAGAGTGGGTCTTTAATTCCATAATAACATCATAGGTTATTAATGCTAGACAACATGTACATGCTCTGAATTAATGGGCCAATTATATATATAGGGGGCTTCTCCCACTCAAACCTCACAGCACTCTACAACTCTCTACTTCTAAACTTGTTCTTTTTGCTCTGTATTTTCTATCTAGAATTAACTTGATCATTGAAGGTCATTTGGCTAACACTACACCAGTGTCTTTTTAGTTGAAATCAATGGAGAAAACTATCAGAAAATAAAATTTAATCGAAGAAGACGACAAGAGAAAGTGAAAAAGTCAATGATCAGGGCCTAGAAAGTTGTTTCTTGGGCCCTATTTACAAAGAATTTAATGGTGAATAATATATAAAATCCTCGAAATAGACATAATGTGTTGATAGTCCATAATTATTATTTTTTTAATAAAATTATGATTTTTCGAACTAAGTATAGTTATTTATGCGTAATAGGTCAAAATCGTGAGATTCAAAATGACGAACTAAGATAATTAAATACATGCATTACAATTCAAGACCCAAAACAAAACAATGGACCGAAAACCAAAGTCAATGGGCTCATAAGTACCACAGTGTGGTGAACACCTTGGACAACGCGGTGATGTAGGTAAATTTTTTCTCGAGATTTGTGCAATGTTGATACGACATGATTTGTAACATAACAAACTAGGGTTCAAAGTCCTTGTAAAATACGAAAGTGTTCCAAATTCTAAAGGAATCCTAATCTAGTCTCCATAAATAAGAAACCAAACCATAACCAAATTTCATCTCATCTCCTCTAAGATCATCTTCTTTAGTTGTCTTCTAATTTTTAGTTTTTAGGTTTTTAGATTTACTTTTTTTTCAAGCGTTGTAAACAAAAAGAGAACTCTGTCAATTTCAAGCCAAGATAAATAAAGGATTATCACTTTTCTTCCCTATTCTCTTCTCTTTTTATTTTTATTATTCTTGCTATGATCTATGGCTAAACCTCTGTTAGAGAGGTCGATGAAACTCAAACAAGATCATCTTAGAAAATTATTTGTTTCAATCATGCTTCAATGTTTTATTGTAATACTAATTTCTTAAGTAGTGGTCATTGGATAGAATGCTATTCTTGTGATTTTGATAGTTTAATCTTAGATAAGTTCAAGTTAAACTATGTTTTGTTAGAGATTCCATATTTTACTTTTGATTTCGTCTTATTAAATATTATCATAAAATTTATGATTAATAGTTAGATTAATAGATTTTATCTTCGGACCTAATAATATTAGCTTTGATAATTGGAGCAAGATAATAGGTAAACAAATAAATTGATAAGATGACTTATTTTTGTGGATTTGACTGATCTAATTCTTTACATTGTGATTTCTATTCTTATTTATCGTAAAATAGTTTTAATTCAATTTCCTTTAGTACTTCGAACCGTGATTATTTTTAAGTCAAAAATTATTGGATCAACGTTGTCTTTGTAGATCGACCCTTGGTTGCCAAGGTTTTTATATATTTTTGTTTCTTATTTTTATTGATAATTTGCATCGAACAAATTGATATTATTGCCAAGGACAACGATTTGAACCAATTTTTAACAAATTTTAATTAGGGTTTCTAACGAATCCTAATTTTTTTTTAATTAATAATTTTATTCTGATTCTCACAAAATTTTACCATGGTGCCTTGGTCTCTTTAGGAGACATGGTGAAACCTCAAGATCCGCAACTTTGTGTTTTTCTGAAAAATTTCCACACTATTTCAAAATTGAATAAAATATTTTCTTTTTAATTTTATGACTTCGGATTTGGCTTATGTTGCCAAGGTGAAGGATTTGAGGAGGAACAATGCGACTAAAGCTTTAATTGGCCATCCAAACCCGATTCTCCAACTAGAACAACATTACTCTTTTGTTTTTTCTTTTCTTTTCTTTTCTTTTCTTTTCAATATCAAACTTGTAGTAGTTTTATTTATTTATTTTAGTTTTAAACTTTTGAACTTATCCAAGAAGACTCGGAGTGTTATAGCTTTAGGGAAGGACGATAGTGGGACATAACTATCTTGACCCTTTAGGTTCATATACTAAGATTGGTGTCGGTAGTTCAAGTCGACACAATTAATACATCTCCCATCTAGAACAAGAGGTAGAACTTGTCCCCCCCGCCCTCCTCCCCCCCCCCCCTCGAAACTCTTACTAGTGGGTTTTATATTGCCTTTATTTGATTATTCATGCACATCTTGATTTGCATTTAGTAAAGAGGGCACCCCTACGAGGATGGAACCAAAAGATAATAATCGGATTTCATCATCGATTTCTTTTCCTTTAGGTTAATTAAATCTACATAACAAGCCATATTTAATTTAAAATTGGATAGACTTGATTCTAGGTCTCATCGAGCTCAATAAGCAAATTTAGTCTTAGTTGCACCAATTGCACTTCTTGATTAAGGTTAATGTCAAAGTAAAATCCTACCCCAATGTACCATGTTGTATGAGGGGAATAGCTTACGCCTATACTAGACAAGAAGGTGATTTAAGAGTGTCATTGCTCAGTATTATGCGCCACCTCTCATCTGGCCATTGAATTGGTTGGTTTTGATTTCATATAATTAGAGAGAACCTAGTCCAGTGAATTTTGACTTCTTTGTCCTTTGGTTAGCTAGTTAGAAGAAAAATAAAACTAGAGTTATTATGACTTGGACAGCAATCAAAGGATCAGACTGGGACCTTAAAAAATAATTACATATTTTTTTTGGAAAGAAGACCAGAAAAATGGTAATGTGTGAAAAAGAAAAAGAAAAAAAAAGTAGAAAATTTTGAAAAAGACCAAAAGCAAAGAAAAAATGTTAAAATTGAAAAATATAAAAAGATAAGAGTCCAATGAGGTCAAACACAGTGTTTTAGTAGGGTGAAAGTCGTCAATCGTAAAAGTGTAAGTAAGTTGGAATTAATAGTTGGATCAACAGATTTTATCTTCTGATCCAATAACATTAACTTTGTTAATTAGATCGAAATAATAAGTAAACTAATAAATTGATAAGGTGACTTATTTTGGTGGATTTGACTGATCTAATTCTTTATATTGTGATTTCCATTATTGTTTATCTTAAAATAGTTTTAATTTATTTTCATTAAATATTTCAAACCGTAATTGTTTTCAAGTCAAAAATTGTTGGATCAATGTTGTCTTTGTGGATCGATCGTTGCTTGTCAAGGTTTTTATATATTTTGTTATCTTATTTTTTATTGATAAACTGCACTGAACAGTCAACACGGAATTCGATGATCAAAACATCAACAGCATGAATATCGAGGTTGGTAGACCCGAAAAATCTCCAACAACGTGTATTGAGGACTTCTCTAATAGGAGTATTTTGTAAATTTAGGATGCTCTCAATACAAATGACATCCTACAATTGGTCAATCCGGATTTTATAAAACCATAGTTTGACTTTTCTGTGTAAATTTTTTTTCATCCAATTACATAAGATCATCGGAAATATAGAGAAAGCAAACATTGTCATATAAAATATCCATGTGAAATTTCCAAAATATTCTTTTTAAATATATTATAATGACAATTAAAGTTTTATAAGAATAATAGATTTTGTAAATGTGTTTTTGAACATGCCAACATGTCCAACCAGTTTTTTTTTTATAAAGAAAAATATTTAGAAGTATCATTTAGATAGTCCATTGTAAGATCAGATATGAGGGTTAATATTTATTCTGTAGTGTATCCTACCATTTAAGGCAATTTAGATTTCCTTTTAGAGTTATAAAAAGAAGTAAGAGAAGAGGAAAGAAAAGAAGAAACTGATCTGTTCCTCTAGTTTTCAAATCCCCCCCACCTTGTTTAACAAAAAATAGTGAACTAAAATATCATCCTTTACATGGATACACAATATTAATTAATTAATAAACATCAAATATGTAAGATCCCTTAATGGGATCCCCTAAATATTGGAGTTTCTAATCATGTATACTAGTTTGTATAGTTACTATTCTTGTATAAGACAAATATGTAAACTATGAAATCTATATAAGAAAGAGGGATCTGTGAACCTGATTAAGGTTTCACATTCACCAAAAGAGTCTAATAGAGTTTAACCTTCAGAGAGCATTGACATGGTATCAGAGCTACTTGTGTAGCCTCCTTCAGATTGAGGGACATTTGATTGTGTGAATCATTCTCAGATTTGGTCATCGTTTTTGGCCGTGAAAGTACCCTGTTTGGGCGATTGTTGCAAGTGCAATATTTTCACCTTCGTGTGAACCTTCACTGCATCTACTAGCTGTGTTTTGGCTGGAGCATACTCTTTTACTGTGAGGTAAGTATTAACCTCTGTTTTTTTGTTACATCTTGGTAGGAGATAAGACAAACTCCTGTTGGAGAGTTGTTGTTGGTTTAGGTGTTGGGTTGAAGACAAACCATTGTTGGTGGTGGGCCATTTGTTTGTTTTTTTTGTGGCAGCATACAATCAAACTATGACAGAACCCATTAATGCCATTCAAATAAAATTGGATGGGAAAATTTTTTCCCTCTGGTCTTACCATATTCGTCATCTCTTTGCTGGAAAGGGATTATGGGGATATGTTGATGGATCTGAACAACCACCTCAAGACCCTAAGGAACTCAATACTTGGTATACAAATAACTCTAGGGTGGTGACATGGATACTGAATAGTGTTGAGGGCCACATTGCTGTTAATCTCACATCATTCCATAAGGCGTCTGAGATATGGAATTATCTCAAAAGATGTTATCAACAAACTAATCATGCTCGACAGTACCAGATTGAGTATGAAATATCTAAGATTGAGCAAGGCACCATGAGTATCCAGGAGTTGTATTCCAAACTCACAGGGTTATGAAATGAATTGCAACTTATGGATCCAAACATCCCAGCTGAGGCAGTTGAAACTCTACAAAATATTCGTCAAAAGAGCCGATTGATGCAATTCCTCTATAAATTGCGTCCGGAGTTTGAACCAACACGTGCAGCTATAATGAATCGACCAGAATTACCATCACTTGAAGTTACCTTGGCTGATCTATTGGCTGAAGAAACCCGACAAAACACTCTGACTTCAATAAAAGATGCCACTTCAATAATTCATACCGATACAGCTCTTTTGGCTACCTCGTATCGTGGGAAACAAAGGGATTTTTCTAAAATCCAATGTTACAATTGCAAGGAGTACGGACATTTTTTCAGCAAATGTCCCAAGAAATCCCCTTTTTGCACCAACTGTCAGATGTTTGGTCACACACTTGCGAATTGTCGACGTCGTTCAAAACAAATACAGCATAATGGGAACCATGCCTTTCTAACCGCAAATGGATCAAATATTGCACCTCCCGCCTCTTCAGCATCTACAAATGTACAAACTTCCCTTTGGACACCTGAGCAATTGCAACAAATTATTCAAGCCATGGCTGCTTCTGGTTTCTCAGGTACCTCCTCCTCTCAATGGTACATTGACTCTGGTGCTAGTAACCATATGACAGGTAATTCTACCTTTCTTGAAAATTGTGTTCCATACAAAGGGGAGGGAACTATCACAACTGCAGATGGGAATCATCTTTCGATTTCCCATGTTGGATCTTTAAAGTTCCACCCTTCTCCTCATCGTGAGTTCACCTTGAGTAATGTCTTTTATGTTCCCAAACTCTCTGCAAATTTGTTATCTGTTGCTCAATTAGTTGAAAATAATTGCATTGTGTTTTTCTCTCCCTTTGGTTGTGTCATCCAGGATCTAGCAACAGGGAAGCTGATTGGGAGGGGCCATAAGAAGGGACGTCTATTCACCCTTGAGTTTGCTCCACAAGTTGTCTCATCTAATTGTTTTTTTGTTCCATCGAGTCATGATATCTCTTTAGCTAATAAGAATTGGAAATTGTGGCATTGTCGTCTAGGCCACCCTAATTCCAAGAATTTAATGTTCTTATTCAATTCTGGTTTATTAGTTGACAAATTTGATGTTCCTATTTTGAATATTGACAAATCTTGTGTTAGTTGCAAAATGTGCAAATCTATCACTTTACCATTTTCATTTAGCACATCACGAGCAACCTCATGTTTTGATCTTGTACATTCTGATGTATGGGGACCCTCCCGGATCACTTCCCCAGGAGGATCCTTGTACTACATCATCTTTGTCGATGATTTCTCTAGATATACTTGGATTTATTTCATGAAGCACAAGTCTGAAGCATTCCAGTGTTATAAGATTTTTAGAGCATTTGTTTACAATCAATTCGGCAAAGAAATTAAAATCCTTCGATCGGACTCTGGAGGGGAATTTATATCAAATGACTTTGAAACATTTCTTCAAGATAAAGGCACTATTCATCAACGCACTTGTCCTCATACCCCCCAACAAAATGGCATAGCTGAAAGGAAGAATAGGCACATCACGGAGATTGCAACTACTATGATGGAAGAATCAAGTGTTCCTCGATTCTTATGGGCAGAAGCAAAGTTGACAGCTGTGTACTTGATTAACAGACTTCCCTCTTCTGTTCTTGGACGCAAGACTCCTTATCTATCTCTCTATGACAAAGACCCTAACTATTCCATAATGCGCACATTTGGGTGTCTAAGTTTCGTTCACTTACATGAAGGAGAACGTGATAAATTGAGTCCACGAGCGGCAAAGTGTGTGTTTCTTGGGTATGGTGACAATCAAAAAGGTTATCGGTGCTATGACCCTCTTGCTAAGAAAATTCGAGTATCTCGCAATGTTACATTTCTTGAACATTTGTTTTATTATACGTCTTCACATACACAAATTGGAATTCATGCTGCCATACCTAGCCCTAATTCTATCATGACCTCATTTACCGATTCTCCCACTCCATGTGTCAATCAATCTTCTAGTTCCCTTTTTGATAATGTGCAGGTCAATAATGATATGATGAATCTGCCTTGTGAGCCCCCTCCACCAGCTCCACCTGTTGAAGATCCTCCAGTAGTTATGCCATCATCCTCTACTGGTACTCAGGTGCGTCGTTCCACTCGCATTCCCATTCCTTCTAGTCGTCTCACTGATTATCATCGTGTCTTCTTCTCCTCTTTGGATACTATGGATGTTCCTTCTTGTTATACTCAGGCTGCAACACAAGCATGTTGGGTGGAGGCAATGAATGAGGAAATCAAAGCATTAGAAGCAAATGACACTTGGACACTAGTTCCTCTTCCCAAAGGAAAACAAGCAATAGGGAGCAAATGGGTCTACACCGTTAAACTAAAATCAGATGGTAGTTTGGATCGATACAAAGCTCGATTAGTTGCACAAGGATTCAAACAGGAATATGGAATTGATTATGAAGAAACGTTTGCTCCAGTTGGAAAAATGAAAACAGTCCGCACCTTGATATCTATGGCCTCCTCTAAAAATTGGGATATTAGTCAACTTGATGTAAAGAATGCGTTTCTCCACGGAGATCTCAAGGAAGAGGTGTATCTTTCCCAACCTCCTGGTTATAAGTCATCAAATCCTTCATTGGTATGTAAATTAGCTAAAGCCTTATATGGACTCAAACAAGCACCGAGGGCTTGGTTTGAGAAATTTCATAGTGTGTTGATTTCTGCTGGATATCAACAAAGTTCTTATGATCCTTCACTATTTTTTCTAAAGACTCCACATGGATTAGTAATCTTATTGGTTTATGTGGATGATATTTTGATCACTAGGAATGATCTTGATGGGATTAGCCAACTTAAGAGACTATTACATGCCTCTTTCCACATGAAGGATCTTGGGCGATTGACTTACTTTCTAGGACTTGAAGTATCCTCATCCCCACAAGGGTACCTCCTAAGTCAAAGAAAGTACACATCTGATTTAATTAAGATGGCAAAATTAACTGATAATAAGGTTTATGAAACTCCTCTTGAGCTTAATGTTAAGTATGGAAAAGATGACGGCGATCCCCTTCCTGATGTGACGATGTACCGTCAACTGGTTGGTAGTCTTGTTTATCTTACGATGACTAGACCAGACATTTCTCATGCAGTTCATATTGTTAGTCAATTTGTGGCAGCTCCACGCACTCTTCATATGACTGCTGTTCATCGAATTATTCGCTATCTTCGAGGTACACTTGATAAAGCCTTATTGTTTCCTTCTTCATCAGATCTACAATTGAGCGCATATTCTGACTCAGATTGGGCTGGTTGTCCCTCCACTCGTCGATCTACGACCAGATATTGTCTATTTTTAGGACAATCATTGATTCATTGGAAGTGTAAGAAACAGACTACTGTATCCAGATCTAGTACCGAAGCCGAATACAGAGCCATGGCAGATGCATGTAGCGAGATTACTTGGATTCGTGGGTTGTTGACTGATTTGGGTTTGCATTCTACTGATCCAACACCATTGTATGCAGATAATAAAAGTGCTATTCAACTAGCTTCCAATCCGGTATTCCATGAACGGACTAAACATATAGAAGTGGATTGCCATTTCATCCGTGAGAAGTATCTTTCTGGTGTTATCACTCTTCCACATGTTTCATCCACTTTACAATATGCAGATTTATTGACGAAATCATTGTCCTCGGCTCGGCATCATTTCCTTTCAGGCAAACTGATGTTGGTTGACCTCCCACATCAGTTTGAGAGGGGGTGTAAGATCCCTTAATGGGATCCCCTAAATATTGGAGTTTCTAATCATGTATACTAGTTTGTATAGTTACTATTCTTGTATAAGACAAATATGTAAACTATGAAATCTATATAAGAAAGAGGGATCTGTGAACCTGATTAAGGTTTCACATTCACCAAAAGAGTCTAATAGAGTTTAACCTTCAGAGAGCATTGACAAAATAGTCTTGATGAGTAATTAAAAGGCTTGAAGAAGTCATTTAGTACATTATCGAGGACAAAGTATATTACATAGCATATGTTGCATGGATACACAGAAAGATGGATCAATTTGACAATGTTATAAGATCTAAAATCAATTTAATCTCATCCCCTTTCATCAATTATCCTTGAGGAAGCTGATCTCTCTCTGTATTTACATTGCTAAGCTCAATGGAAGGCATTATCTCTTGGGTGCTTAATATTTCTGGGTTTGAATTCCCAAAATCTACAGAGGGTGTTCCTTCGTCTTCCCTGGGAGTGAAAGGTCCTTCTGTTTGGTAGGAAATGCTTGATGGACTCGTTGGAGCGTTAATATTCTGTGAAGCTTCAATATTAGAGCTATTCTGTAGTCTGGTATTCCTAAATGTATGAGAAGAGAGGTCTTTTTCATCGAATAGTCTCACCATGATACGAATTTTTTGCCAAATCGATGCATCTGGGTCTATGTGTCTCCATATATGCTTATGATTGTAATAGAAAACAACAATGTATACTAGTAAGGCTAAAATTGAAGAGACCCCAGCAATGACAAAGAGACCCAAGAAGCTATCAAGAGTGAGACTATTTGAAGGGTCCATGTTGTTCGGGTCAGGGCAACTCGCATCATTTCCAAACCACTTTTTTGCAAATTGGTCCATTGTATCTCCCTCTGTCACATTTAAAACTGCTCTTGAAACATAGGGTACTAGAGGGGAACCTCTTGGGAAGACCTACAAAAAGTATAGAAATTGAAAGAAACATAGCTAAGATTTCAATACATCCTTACTTAAATATGGGAATTGCTAATGTCTAATACAAGCATTTGGAGTTAGCAACCTCGCATACATTGTTTTTTCATAAAATTTCTTAAAAAGTTACAAAACCAAAATTAGTCTACTAATGATATAAAAAAAAGTCAATACTTGATTGTTGTTGTGTAATGACATTTCTGTAAATATCACAAAGTCTCGTAAAGTTATTTCTAAAATTTTTATTGCATAATAAAAAATAAAACCCTTATTTTAAAAAATACAAAAGATTAGTTGTTTGAGGATTTTCTTAAAAAAAAATTAAGGAATTGGAGGTTATTAACACCTAATACTTGTATTTGGAGCATTAGCAATTTAGTATTTCCCAGTGATGATGATTCCAAAGAGAGCAGGAAAGACTTACAAAGCCAAATCCATCAGTCTTGTACCTAGGTCCGACCATCATATACTTAGCACAGTATCTCGCAAGGAGGAGCTTTATGTAAGGGGCCTCATCAAAAAGGGCCGAAATGCCATCATTTAGACTCCCTTTTGATAAAGCTTGATCGAACTCGTCTGGAGAATTATAGGACTTAAGCTTGGATTCATCAAACCCCATCTGCTTCAAGAGCCCAAACACAAATGAACCCTGTTGATAACCAACAGATTCGCGTCTCTTTAAGAGCTCTCTGATATCAGTGATGGTTGGTTGGAGTTGTTGAACCGTCAACAACGATGTCAAGCTAGCTGTGTAACTTGATGCAAGTATGAGGACTACGAAAATCCATATGATCAGCACAAACCTAGCCAAGTTGCTCACCACCTTCTCCCCTGCACCATCACAAAGTTGTATTGAAATTATCACAAAATAGATATTGTTAAATCGTACCTCAACCACATCAGCCTAAGTCTTTTAACCAGTGCACACTATACTATGTCAAAGGAAACCTTCACGACTTTGGTTCTTTGAACCGAATGCCCCCAAAAGGTGTCCTTGCACTCTATTGAAACTAATAGTAAGTAAATTTAAAGAGATGTATGAGGAATTACTATGTGCAAAAACAAGTGTGGAGAAGGAGAACCAAAAGATCATGCCAAACTGATAAGCTGCTGGCCCCCTAAATGCTTCGTTGATCCGGTGTTCAAGGACCCAAATCACAAAACCAGTGAAGATAAAGAAGGAACCAATTGTTAACCATAGATTTCTGCTTAAAGGCTTCAAGAAAATCCACGCATTCTTCTTTCCATTGTCTTTAACAGGCACGAGCATTGATACCCCAGACTCTGTATATGGTAATGTAAAGTCTACATATTGGGATCGGTTGGCTCTAATGGTTGTATCTCCAACAACGGCATCATATTTCTATTTAACAAGAAAAAGAATTCCCATTTAAACAAAAAGACTAAAACTCGCTCAAAATATTAATCGAAATATACATATATATTCAAACTTACCTGAAGAAACACTTGATAAATCAAATCGTTGTAATTCCCAGCAGTTTTGCCATCAGCCTTTTGGAAGGGAATGAAATCGTAAGGGATGGTGTAAGGTAATTTCTCCATTACAGCATCGAACACGTCTATGCAATACCCGGTGGACGTCGTCATGTTAGTAGAAGGGTCCCGTGTCACGGTCACAAATTCACTAAAACCATCCTTCACTGGAACTCCAATCCTCAATCTTTTCCCATTTGTGGGAATTACCCAACCCTTCGGCACAATTGTAGACTCTCCTGGCCATATGATCACACTGAGATTGGCCTTAGAAGCCGAGTACAGATTTGTACTAGTCACATTCAATGACCGCGAAATTCCAGATGTTGGAGTCCAAAAGCCAATCTCTCTCCCCCCATCACCAATCACATTAAGTATCTGGAAAGCGAACGATTGTAGTTGCCCATTTACGAGCATGAAATCCCCGCTCAGACCTTTAAATGTAGTGTTTGAAATTGCTTGCAAAAGTTCAGGACCTGTCTGAGAGACTCCCATTGTTGCAAGATCACTCGAATTGTCGATAACGTTTGGTTTCAAGAAACGGAAGTTTGCACCGCCAACCTTCTCTGCTGCCATTGCTAATGCCCAAGCCGTATCATAAGCCCATAGCCCAAAAACACTTAATTCAGCTCTTTCAACATCTGGGTACTCTTGGACGAACTTCTTTTTCCATCTAACATTAAAATTTTCAAGCTCTTTCGATCTTGGAACATAAGGCCTTATACCCAATACACCTTGCATTGAATCAATAACAGAGGAATCCATGGAACTTAACTCAGTACTTAGTCCATCTGTGATGATCCAAGAGTACCCATTGCTCATCATTCCTACCTCTTTTGCCTTTAGGAAAAGACGTGAACCAAGAGACATTGCCATGTGTACAATGAAGACTCTAGTCTGCATTGTCATCAACTTGTAAAGCTCTTCAACGATTTGATCATCTGTGGCCGAAACAGGAATGACACTTCTGTAGGGAACTCGGGTATCAATATCTTTTAAGGCATCAGTTAGATAAGGTATAATTCCATTTCCATATTCCGTGTCTTCATAGATGGGTACGGCTTGCCTCCATCCAAAAGCTTGAACAATAGCAGCAATGGCTTGTACTTGAGTGGAATCATTTTGAGCTGTTCGGACGAAGTAAGGAGTTCGAGTAGAAGACAGAGATGGACTAGTTGCCGTGAAAGAAACAATGGGTACTTGAGTTTTGTTTCCAAGATCAATAATGAAGTCGGCCTGTGATGATGATACTGGTCCTATGATGGCTTGCACCTCCATATTTTTTAAGAGGTCTAGAGCTGTAATTTGAAGAGAATAAAACTTAAATTAAGGAATTTTTCAAAGTATATTTTTCTTGCAAAATTTAGGAAATCAGATCTCTAAACAAGCATGCAAGAAGTATTTCATAGCTTGAAACTAATTCATCACTAAATCAGATGTACCTGTTAGAAAAGGTGAATTTTTCCACTATAAATGTCGTAGAGTTCTTTTGGATAATTCAGAATAGCTACGTCGAAGGTGACGTTTCTAATGTCTTAAAGATAGTTGGAGCCTCTCACAAAAATCCCAGGAGTATAGAACTACTTTCCCTCAAATTCAACAAGCGAGACTCGATCTGAGTCCCCACAAGTTTTGAACATGGTTTTAAGGACAACTTTCGGGATTGGATTAGTACCCACTGAATCCAGTTTAACCTGGCTGGGGCTTGAAGTATTTAAATCCTTCCAAACTGAACCTAACTGATTTCAACATCAAATGAAAATAATGGCCATGTCTTTCAAATATAATATCTTTATGCTATAATGTGGATTAATGGATGCTACAATCACAAAATCTAATTTTATAAACACTCAAATCTTAGAATTTATATACATATACATATTGTGAGCGATAGTCCAACATTGCGTGGATATCATGACCATGGGCTATGTATGAACCTGGGGCAATCCTCACCATACAAGCCGGTTTTGTGATGAAGAGTTGGGCCCATGGGCTTTTACATGATATCAGAGTGGGTATCATAGGGATTTAGGAGACACTGAGAGGGAGTGTGACCGATAGTCCCACATCGCCTGGGTATCACGACCTTGGGCTAGATATAAATCTGGGGCAATCCTCACCTTACAAGCCGGTTTTGTGAGGAAGTGTTGGGCCATAGAGTTGAGTCTAGTTCATAACTAACAAGTCAACTCGAACGAATCAAATAAAATATATTGAGGACATCGACAGCATCAGCCTGACTCGATTGAGTAATTTACGTATAAAAGCTTTAGATAGATGACTGATCATTTGACCAAATCAATCTGTATCATCCAATAATTGAAATGAATAAGTAGTGATCTAATAATATAATAGATTGAAAACCATAGAAACCAACTAATCATATAAAAAATGGAAATCTACAAATGCAGACTTATTAACACTATTGTTTACTAATCAGTGATAAAAAGGTCATTTTCGATAGCGTTGAAGTTCTTCAATTGATGAGATACTAATGAAAAAATTGAAAGACTCTCATACTCAATCTCTTGTCAAAAATCTTGATTTTTCTTTAAAATCACTTGCCTTCAATCTCAAGATTTTATTTATTCCAATCTTTAAATCTCAAAAATGAGAATGAGTGTTCAACGAGATTTCTTTTGACAAGAGATTTTAGTCAATTTTGACAAATAAAAATGTTAACGAAGTTGGAGTTTGGACCATTTAAGCATGGTTTTAAATCCCGATAATTTTTTCTAATCTTGTCCCCGTATACCGAGTTGACTCATATAAGTCATTTTGTTTTGAACAAATCAAACGATTTATTCAATATAAAATAATTATTATTAGGTGGAGTAGATGCTCTCTCACAAAAAAAAATTAATACACATATTAACTCATTATAAATTAATAATTTTATATCAAAAATATAAAATACGATTGACTCCATGACTCCTCCGAATTTTTATCTTGACCGATAGTTTGAATATATTTTTCTAAAATTTCCAATATATTTTTAAAATATTGGACAAATCATCTTGAATTAATCTTGGATGGTCAATGTGTTAACTATTGACATAGACCATCTTGACCGGTTGCTTTCGAGGCCAAGGTGATTTGCTTGAGTCACCTCGATCAATTTCTACACACATAGACCATGGGTTGAAGACAATGGATTTTAGGTGCCAAGACCCTATAGGTGAGGACATTTCGATCATTTTATGTCGACCTCTCGTGGAAGACCACAGTCTAAAGGACGTCAAAATTATAGATCTTCTTTCAAAAAGGTTTATAAAATAAATAAATAAGGCTTTTGTAAACTAAAATATTATTCAACTTTTGATACAATGGGCTGAAATGGTTAGACAAAAAATATTTCTTAGAGATCAGCACACCTCTTAGGATCCATCTAATTTGGGCATCCCTAGGGAACATGAACATTCTCCCATCACTGCCGTTGATTGATGTTTCCTTTATAACTATTCCAATTAATTAAAATATACCACGTGGCACTTTTTTTATAATATATTGACCCATGAACCTAGGCATCAATGATGAGCCTTATTGGTGTGGTGATTTCTGACTTTCAGGACTTTTTTCATCACGTGCTTTATAAACAGGACCCACATTAAAGGATAACCAATTACACTGCTAAAATTACCAATTGTATCCTAAAATTTTATATAAATAGACTTGTTACATGACTAGAATCATATATGATCATATAAAGTGTACCTAAAAAAAAATGCCACTTGGAAAGGAGATTTTTGAGGGTAGTTTGGTCCTACATTTGTAAAAATGCAAAAAACAAAAAAAAAAAAAACAAAAAAAAAAAAAAAAGCCCCTCCAATTGGCATTTTGGGTTCCTCCATGTAAATACCATAAAGTAGTTACTTTTTTATCTAAATATTTATTTCCACAGTTTTTTTAATATAATTTTCACTATATATATCAACAAAAATATATATTGTGAGCTAGCTCAATCTTGACCAAGCAATGATTTCTTTGTTAAATAATCCCAAGAGACATTTGCTATTTTGTTGAATTTTAGAAATGAAGACACATCTGATATGCTGTAATTTTTTATCTCAGCATTCATTTAATTATTATTGTAATTCAGGGACTGTACATTTTCAAAGCCTTTGATCATACTTTAAAAAAAAATTTCAAATTTTCTTTTTTTAATTTGACCTACCCCATTATGCTTACATGGATGATGTAATAATTTTCTTTTAAACATGTGTCTCTCGACATCAGAAACTTCACGATTGGTCCTCTCATTCTTCTACCCTTTCTCGAGAGTCGATAATTATTTATAACTATTACCATGACACCAAAGAAGAATTCGACCCAAGGATTTTGAAAACCATGGAATTGCTACTCCAAGGTATCAAATAGACCCTCAGTAAAATGTATGTTTTATCTGGCCATCTCTCTTACCTTGCACTATATTTTTATTTTTATTGGTAAGCTGGGTTATCTAAGGGATCCCACCCATTTTATTAGAAAACACGACGACATAGTTTAAGTACAAGTTACATCATCCATCGAGATTGCTCTAAGCTCTTACCATACACTATTACATTCATACACTCTCACAATTTCTATAATGGAGAACTGCAAATGACGATTAAACATTATCATTGTTTTTTAATATTCAAGTTATTTATAAGGGAAAATTATGAAAGATAAAAAATAAAAAAAATAAAAAAGAAGCATGTGAAAATAAATATTTAACAAAAAGGTAACTATTTTGTCATCTTTACGGATAGGAATCAAAAACACTAATTCTAGTGGCGTTTTGATCCATTTAGTAAAATACCCCTCAAAAAATGCCACTTCAAGTTGCATTTTAGTTAGATTTGCTAAATTACCGCTATAAAAATGCCACTTGGAATGTATCTCAAAATTTTATATAACTAGAATCATATATGATCTTATTAATTGTATCTCGAAATTTAATAAAATCAAAAACTTAGATCCTGACCAAAATCAAGAACAAGATCAAGATCTTAGATCTTGAATCTTGATCAAGATGTATGGTGTATCTCAAACTTTAATTAAAGAAAAAAAGAAAAAAAAAAACAAATCTAAGGTGTATCTCGAACTTTAATAAAAACAAATCAAGACAAAAATGAGGAAGGAGGAAGAAGAGGTGGCGTGAGATTTGAAAGTGCAGAGAAAACGCTACTTGAAGTGGAATTTTTAGAGGGTACGTAGTTCGTTCCTACATTTTTGAAAAATGCAGAAATTCCTATCGGTAAATACGATAAAATTGTTTTTTTTTTCCTGCTAAATATTTATTTTCACAAGTTTTTTTTTACTATTATTTCCCACTATATATATAATTTTCTAAAAATTTAAATTTCTATATTGTGAGCCAACTCAATCTTGAGCAACGTGTTTTGTCTTACATGGGTTAGAGATTTGGAATGGGCTGAGTTTTGGTGAAGATGATCTCTATTGTGAGGAGATCATCCTCACCAAAACTCAGTCCAATCCAAAACTTCTAATCCCATCAAAAGTAGTTTACAAAAAATAACAGTCTATGATTCTTCTACTTGTAAACATGGAGTTAGAAGTTTCGGAATGGGCCGATTTTATGTGAGAATGATTTTTTTTATCATAAAGATCATCCTCACCAAAAATCAGCTCATTCCAAAACTTTTAACCCATATTGGAAAAAACTCCTAGGCCAAATAGTTGACCATTATACATGGCGCATATATGTAAATTATGAAGAAAAAAAATGCAAAAACATTTACTGGGCAGACCTAAGTGATGCATTTTTATTACAAAAACTCCCTTGGAGTTCTGACAACTCCCAAGGAACCTAACTTTATTAAGTATGTTACCCATGAAACATCACTTTATCAAGTTTGTTACACAGCAAAACTTGTCGTCAGGATCCACATCATAAAATCCAAATTTATGGTATTAATTTGTTACTTAGCACACTTTGGAGTGGATTCTAGCTACATCAATTTGTGGCATCCAAAAACATGATTTGATGGCACAGTGTTATGAAGGACAAAATTTTAAGAACTTTGAAAAAAAAATAGAAGAAAAAGTTAATTTTCAACATCAACAATCAAGCTCAAAAAGGTATATTTTTTATTATTTTATTTTTAATTTGAGTTTTTTCCATGAAATCTATAAGGCTATAGTTTTGGATTGCTAATTCAATAATCCATGTGAGCCCAATTACCCTTAAAAAGATTTGAAATCTTACTGCATTAGTCATGCTAGTTTGATTCATAAAATAAGGTTAGTTCACGTAACAAACTTGATAAAGTTAGGGAATTTTGTAATAAAATTGCAACAAATAGGTTTGCTTGGTAAATCTCTCATGTATATATATACAATAAAGTCCAATAGTGCCTATAACACGTGCATCCTATCTTGAGTTAAGGGGTAAAAGCAGAAAAAAAAAAAAATAATAATAATAATAAGTGCAAGTAGTGGTAATTTTCACACAACCCACGAACACGACATGAGATTAGTGGGTTTGAGTCAAACTCAATTGAAATTGGGAATTATTGTAAAAATTTTAAGATTAAAGGAGTAAAAACTGAAAAACAACAAAATGGGTTAAAAGGGTAAAAAAGAAATATAGTAAAGTTAAAGGAGGTGAAGTGTAAAAGAAATAAAGTTGATCCCCATAAAACTATAGGTAAATAAGAGGGTTAAGGACATAAAAGTGAAGGAAAAAAATAAAATTGAAAGGGTATTATTGCAAAATCTTGAGATTAAATGGATAAAAGATAAAAAATAATAAAATAGGTTAAAGATGCGTAGTGTAAACAAAGTGTTTTGTTCCTATATAGGTTAAAAGTTTCGAAATGAAGAGAGAGAAAGAGTAGAGCAAGGGGTTGGGTAAAGAGACAGGACGGACCACGGGTGAATTGAAGGTCAAAGATGGGTGGGTCAAAGGAAGAAGAAGAAGAAGGAGAGAGAGAGAGAGAATAGCTAACGATGATGTGGCAGTGACGATGGTTGTGGTGGTGGTATGAGAGGAGAAGAGTTAGGAGTTTGAGTTTGGGATGGAATATAAATATGTATTTCATTCTCTTACGGGGCTTGGTGGAAAAATGAAATGCATACTTTGCTAGAATTTTATCAGAGTGAAAACTTAATTTTTATAGACAAAAACAAATAAAGCACATGGAAATATGATTTTCTATGAAAAATGGATTTCCCACCTATTTTTCATGTGAATCAAACACAACCTTAGTTTAAAAACTCATAGCGTACGTCCTCTTAAAATTTGGTCAACTAGGCTCAACTCAATTGGGTATATAGCCCAAGACTTTGAGGAATTGAAGCCGACTTTCCAAGTCAACGTGTGCTATCAACGAGTCTATTCTAGTATAGTTTTTAGAGATTGAAACTTACAGAAATTCTCAAAACACGCATGAACATGAGATAGCGAGATCACAGGTATTTATTCTAATTTCAAATAAAAATTAAAATATGAGGCAGTGAGATCACAGGTATTTATTCTAAAAGTAATGATCTAGATGATAAAAATTAAAACATGCGGTAGCGGTACCGTGACTTAATACAAATCAGATAAATTGTAACTTTTAAAGTCAAATATCGTTTAAAAGTGACGATCTCATTGAAAACTAATTCTCAAAACATGCGGAGCATGGTTTTGGAATGAAAATGAACAGTGTTCAGAAATGGGAATTTTCCCATATTCAGTAAATGAAATGATAATTTAGCTTTTTTTTTTTAAAGTAAATGGTAATTTAGCCTTATGAAAACTATATGGTAATAATACCTGCAGAAGCAGCACCGATGATATCTTTGTTGGAGTCCCTGGTATGAAGAACCAATCTTGTCTTGTAGAAACTGTGAGAAGAATAGAAATCAGAGAGTGCCATGGACATGCAGCTCAACCCTACCTTTCCCATCAATCCTTCCATGTCAAGAACCACACCAACATTGAACTCCAATGAAGTTGTGTGTTGATGGTCAGCCATGACTAAGATGAAGAAGAGAGAAGAAAAAATTTGGGTTGCGTTCTTCATGTGGGCGGAGAAGAAAGAAACCCAGTGGTGTTTGTTAATATAGGAAGGTGAATGGAGAGGAAGAGAGAGAAAGAGATGGGTTAACTGTAGATGCACGAAATGGCTCTACACTTTCCTTCTCTTTAAGCTCGGGGGGACCTGCAAAACAGCCCACTCCGACGATCAAGTTAGCCAAATTGATCAGTGTAATGTGCTCAGAGAAGAAGAATTCGAACCTTTTTTACTTGTAGTTTTCTCCCTTATATAGGCGTTCAACCTGATCGTTTTCTATGCCCCCCCTTGAGGTGACTTGGGGTAGTTAGCCTACTCCCTGACATGTCAGCTGCAGGAGTTGTTGCAACTGCCCTATCGCTTCTGAGAAAGTCAGGTTTGGTCTGACATGACGTGGGTGGTTAGAACTGGCATTGCAGGCTTATCTGTCAGACCTGTCATACCGACCTACGAGCTGATGGCACAGTTCCGAGCTTCGAATACATGCATTCGTCGGGATAAATAGACCGAGCCACGACCTCAAATCATTAATCTTGGCCCCTGATCGAGCCACGTGTCCGTGCTCAAGAATTTCCCCCCACATTAACGGTTAAGGATGGTTTTATCTCCACGAATACGCCTCCTCCAATGCCCTTATATACATCTATAGAGAGAGAGAGAGAGAGAGAGAGCTCTTGGAGTGATTTTTTGCTCACACCCCCCAACACCCATTTGACATATGGTGTCAATGACGTAAGTAATAAGAGAAATTTTTTCTCTATCTCCAACCATCGTCAAAATACGAAATTTCTTGATTAGATGACCTTGTGGCATGATCCAATACCACATTGTTGTAATCTTAAAATTAAAATTTGTCGATAGAGAGACATAGAGACAGAGACAGAGACAGAGAGATATAAACAGAGAAAGAAGGTTCTCCGAAGGAGGAGGAGGAGGAAAAAAAAAAAACTGAGCGATCATCGTACAAGAAGGTAGAGAAAGTCAAAAGTCAGTGATTGTTACTTAATTGGAGTAGCGAATCCTCTCTAGTCGAATGATTTTTCTCTGCAGTGATTTACTTTAGGATTGAGGGATAGCCACGTCACCAATCCACAAATATCTCTATCGTTTAAAAATTAGAGGTTATGGACCGTTTATTTTAAAAACCTTTATCAGACTTCAAAATTTGTGATTTTTCTAATTTATTTTATTTTATTTAATCTGATCTAAACTATGATTTATACAAAGCTGATGAATTAGATTTTGTTGTTAAGATGTAAAATCTCTACCACTTAAATGCATTGCAGGGAACTACAAAGAATTTGCTCCATTATAAATAAGGGTGTCAAGTCAGTGGATGCCCAATCACCCGACATATAAACCCATTAGTGAATTTTGAACATGATTTTTAAACTCGTCCGAGACGGAGACGTATTGTCCAAGTTAACTCGATATCAGAGCTAAATGAGACCAACTCACAAAGTCATTTTTTGACCGAGTTTTACGTTTCACAGCTCAATTTTTTGAGTTATCTCACGAAACGTCTCAAACATATTGAAAAACTCGTCCGAGATGACTCGGTATCAGAACTGAACGAGACGAGACACGATACCGAATTTAAAAACCATGATTTTGAGACCACCATTAGGGACCCATCATTTTAAGGTCCGATTCGATTATCAATGGCCATCTTACGAAACTCATAAGAAATGGGTCCGATGAGTACCAGATTAGCACATTTAGATCTTTATTTTCATAAGGAGAGAAGGTTGAGTAAAAGTGATTTGAAACCAAAATTTGAATTTCAAAAATGCCCTCATTTTAATATTTAATCCTACCATACTAAGGGTTTTAATAATAAAAAACCATAAACATTGAAATTGTGCATCCTTACATTCACATTGATGCAAGGATGCATCGATTGCTATGAGTATTCTTCGTACTCATTCACTTGATTGCATGGAGTTGGGATCAGCTTTATTATTGGACGCTACACTAATTATTATTTGAGACATGATAATATGACTCGCCAAGTGACATACTCAATCAACTCAATAACTATCACTACGTGAAAATTGGTAAATTTGATAGAAAAAATTGACTAAGGCTCACGAATTTTAGAAATTGAATTTTGACAGTTTAGGACCATTGAAATTCTTGATGATCCAAGATTTGACAGCTTAGAGTGTCAAATTTCTCTCATCCTTCATTAATTTGAATCTTTCAGCCCGTTGAAAAAAAAAATTTGAAAATGAAAAATTCGATGCCAATTTGACCTCTTGGTTTGTCGAATTTTATGAAATTTGACAGTCCCAAACCGTCAAATTTGGGCTTTTATCACATTGTGTAGACAAGTTCAGGAACCGTAAATCTATAAGCTTTGGGATACACGATTGCACTTCCCCATAAAAAAGTGTATCCTGGGGCGTACAGATCTATGGTTTTCTAACTTGTCCATGTCATGGAGTGGATGGAGCATGCCACATGACGAGTCATATTATCAGGACTCTTATTATTTTCTTGAGGTACAGAAGTGTGATGAAACTTTTTAATCTACTTAATTGAATAAAATCAAACTTTGAACGTTAAATGGATACTAGTCAACAACATTGGCTTTTAGTCAAGGGAGGGGTACGTAGTCCAGACAATGACTAAGGGCCGAGCTTAGTTGAGCCCTAACTTGGCCGTAACGAGTCCAGGCTGGAATTGAGTTGATTTTCAAATTCTATAAGATATAAATCTATGCACTTAATTAAAATCATTTGGAACCATTTGATAATATTGCTGTCACCAAAATAGAGTTATAATATCTACAATTGTTAAAAAATAAAAAGGGACAGTTATATTATGACACCATTATGTTTTGAATAAACATCATAAGTAATCTTATTATATGGTGTAATTTCAAGATCAAATCACTTAAAATGTTTATTTATAACATAATGGTGTGATAATACCATTATTGTAAAAATAAAAATAAAAAAAGTTAGAGATGAAAGTAAATAATTTATTTATTATGTATTTTAGTTATTTTCGATTATAAAATCATACATTTAGCTATACATTATATACACATATAACATATAATAACTAGCTGGGTTTGAGCATCATTAGGCCCTAACCTGGCTGAGAGTTAATTGTTAAAAAAATAAAATTTGAGGTCGACCCTATCTATCATGTACGTGTGCTCAAGGCCCTAACCCTTCTCTTCTGAGGTGGGTCGGATGGGGTTAGCAAGTCAAATGGCTCAGTTAACACCTCTAGCTAGGGGTGTAAAACTAAGTTACCCTGTTTTAAGATAAAAAAAAACTAATTATGATGATGATAATGATGATAATCATATTTTATTTTCTCATGACATATTACAAAAGCAAATTAATTATTAGTTACTGTAAAAAAAGAATTACCATTTTGAAAATAATTGTTATTTATCAAAATGTTATATTCCCAAAAAACTAAAAATGAAGAACTACGGATAGTAAGAGGAGAGATTATTAGATATTGTCCGGAGTGTTAACCACTTAGTCATCCCAGGTTAAATGCAGAAGACCAATAAGAAGCGTGGGAGTCATATTTTTCAATAGTCCTTTCGTCTTATTAAGGAAGGCTGACATAGACTCCTTGTCTCATTATATTAACTCGTTTTGGCCTCTTTTGAGTTATAATTGTCCACCATTGCCACGTGTCATTTGAGTTCCATCTTTGATTCCATAATTCGACAATGACTAGTCAAATAAAAATCACCCCAAAGTTTATCATTTTGAAAGAATCGGGATTTTCTGACTCCCCCTCTAACATAATCCACCTCTACTTTCTTGATTGGTAAGCAACTGTCATCATTCACAAGTCCAAAGAACTAGCAACCAAGGAGGAGAGTGACCAGCCTGATACTGATTGAAACGTTTATTTAATTGGAAGCCCTTCAGGTAATTCTAATTAATTTGAATTAATTTAATGAATGTTGAGTTGTTATATCTAGCTAACATGATTGGAGTCCGTATCACATGCATACTCATAATTACTACTCACAATATCTAAAAGACTCATTTATGAGTAGAGGATATTGTGTTGGAGATGCTCTAACTAGGGTTATAAAATTAAATTACGCTCTTTATGATTAGAAAATTAATTAGGATGATAATCATATTTTATTTTCTCATGACATGTTATAAAAGCAATTAATTACTAGTTACTTTAAATAAATAAATAAAAAGTTACCATTTTGAAAATAATCATTATTTACCAAAATGATATATTTTAAAAACTGCCCCCCTCCCCGCTCCGGTCAAAAAAATAAATAAATAATAATTTTTCTTTTTCAAAAAGAAATGCATGAGTCATATGGGTTGAGCTTTCGGGTTTGTTCGGTCAAATTGGGGTTTCTATAATACATATCTGCACACTACTCCTCAACATCATCATTAATAGTTCTTCAAGATTTATATCCTCATATCTGCCATAAAATCCAATAATGGTGCTCTCAGATAAGTTTTGTAGAATTTTTTTAATTTTTATTTTATGTCAATTATTGCCATTTTTTTCCTTTTGAGATTTTGGAATGTGAAGACAAAGAGTAATGTGGACCGAAAGAATAGCGTATTCTGTATCTATATACATCATGATACAAAATAACATAATCTAATACTCTCATAAATATAAGTTAATCCTATTAAACTTATAAAGAATCCCTCTCTAATCAGTGGTATGGCACCTATCAAATAATCTTCGATGTTAAAGTCAAATTCACTACTAAAATTCAATTGGAATCAATTAGTCTCAAATAAACACATTCATCTTCGTTTATATTTGTGGGCTTTTCTTTTTTTGTAGGCATGTTTCCTCCATGTGTTTTTTTTTTTTTGTTTTCTTAATTTGATTCAATATTAAGGCCTCTTAGAAGATTCTCTATTGTATTATGTCACGGGAGTATGCACATCTCTAGGAAGATCAATCATGGTTCCTTTGTGTAGAATTATACTCACATAATATAATGTTTAGGTATATCAATGTATGAGCAATACAATACAAAGTTGATTAATCATGAAAGGTTAAATCCCCAGAAGTCCAAGAAGAAGCGCGTGAGTCATAGAGGAAGAGACCATAAATTTTTTAATCGTGCTGGGGTGACACGGGATTTACTGTGATTTTTACAATTCTGACGTGGACATGCATATATAATTGTAGATGATTTTTACTCGTGTCACGAGGAAACACATCTATGGTTATATGCACATCTCACATCAGATTTGTGAGAATCGCAGTAAATACTTTGTGTCATTCCAGCATTTTTCCAAAATTTTTAGAGTGTTGATGACTCAACCATAGAGTAGGTGCACTACTGTAGACACCCCATTTTTGCACTCGCCTGATTAATCAACTCGTCAACCCGATCGTAATGATTCCCAATGATGGATGTTATTTCCATTGTTTTATTTTGTTACCAGATGTGTTTCAGAAATTCGGATGAGGTATCTCGAACTGATAAAACTTTAGAAACCACGTTATGCTAGGAAAATACAATCCCAGAAACATAGAAATCATCATCTTTCAGACAAAAAGAAACTTCACGATAAAAATCACTAAAAATGACCAAATTATCAAAATACCCCTAACCTCAAAATAACCCTAGAGCTTACGTTACGCTTAGGAAAACTCTCTCAAACACATAAAACAACAAATCGAAACCAAATAAATCATTTCACCAATTTTAACAGAATTTGACAAAATTACGAAAATGCCCTCATAAAGTTCATGATCATTTCACACAAAAAATTTCATAAATGACACAAACTAATATTTCCATTGAATTCCTTACGAAAAATCGATTCTAAAACATCCTAGAACATTAAAAACCGACTTGAAACGTGAAAAGTCATCTCTGGGGGCAAAACGGTAATTTCACAATTTTCATAATTAAAAAATTTGAAATTAATAAATAAAACATTAAATAATTAAAGTGAAACATTGATGAAATTAAATTAAAATTTTGAACTAAAAAATCGATCAATCGAGCTTTCGAGTAAAATTGTTGAGGGTTCGTGGGATATTTCTTTAAGGACCCCTCCATTTGGGGGTCCAAAGAATTAAAGAAATAATGGAGGAGGGGTCTCCAAAAATTAAAAGTAAATCAAGCAAGACTGAAGTCAAGGTATTAAAGTCAATCAAGTAGACTAAAGTCAAAATTAAAGTCAATTAAGCAAGACTGAAGTCAAGATATTAAAAAGTCAATCAATTATGACTAAAGTCAAAACATTAAAAGTCAATCAAATAAGACCAAAAGTCATAATAGAATTATAATTAATTAATAACTCTATCTAATAGAGTTCTAACTTAAAAACAATTCTACCTAAAATAATTCTAATTAAAACACAATTCTACCTAAAACAATTTTAACTAAAACACAACTCTAATTAAAAGATCTCTAATTAAACACTAACTCTATCCAAATCAACCCCTAAAAAAATCTATAAATAGAGGTGCTCACACCCTATTTTCGTATCAAATCATAAACCCTAAGAGAAGTAGGTCTAGAAGCTCCCCTAACCCCCCATAAATCCTAGTTTTGGAGTCCCAACTCCTTACCTAACATCCCCCCTTCAATTTTAGTCTAGAAAACCTCTAAAATCCCTCCAAAAACACCCCTAAATCCACAACAAACTTGAAGAGTTCAGATTCAGAAACAAGGAGATACCTTGATCTAGGAGATCCAAAGTCAAATCCGGAGACAGAACGAAGCAAGAGAGTACAGTATAAGGAGCTCTTTTTGTCAGATCTGAGGGAGCAAAATCCTTGCTATCGGAAAGGTATGAAATTTTTTATTTTTATTTTTATCTAGGTTTTTAGCAATGTGATATATTTGGGAAGTTAGTAGAGACCGGCTTTGGCCGGGCGGGATTGGTGCCTAACACCTTCCAACCCCGTAACATGATCCCCGAATTCAGATTTTTTATGGTAGATTAGTTCTTTTTATCCATGTTAGAGTCAGTTTGGTTCCTAGACCACAATAACTAGGTGGCGACTCCCAAACCTCAAGGGTCAAAAGCGGATCCGCGCACCCCGCGGATCGAGGGCGCTTTCAACTACGTCATAATGCGCCAAAAACGACCCATCAAAAATTAATATCTTGACTGATTTAGCTACAAAAGGATTTGACCTCTTTAATCGTTATATAAGATAGTTTGGCCTCATTTAGGAGCCAACCCCTTCACTCATTGCATAAGGTGGTTAAGCCTCCTTTTGGAGTCAACCATTTCACTCGTTAATAAAAGATGGTTCAGTCTCCTTTGGGCCAACCCTTTCACTCGTTACCTCATAGAATGGTACGGCCTCCTCAAGGGGCTAACCTCTTAGCCACTTTGCTATAACATGGTTCCACTTTCTCAAAGAGCCAACCCCATATTAATTCATCATAAGATACTCCGGTCTCCTCAATGAATCAACCCCTTAATATAATGCCCACACAAGGATCAATCCCTTTAGGAGAGTCAATCTTTCTATCAAATATTGTAACTTACAATTACTTAAGTACTATCAAGAAAAAAAATTATAATTTGAGTAATGTTGGCATAACAAACCTTAAGTATATAACATGACTGAGTCAACTCGAGGAATTAAATAACTACCAAGTTGAAGTAGTCATAGTGTGAAAGTCACTCATCTTGTCAATTATGAAAACCAAAATGAGTGGAGTTTTAAGGCCATTAAGAGCCTAGGAGAGTGTGTATTTAATTCTATAATGACATTATGGGTTATTAATGCTAGACAACATGTACATGCCTTGAATTAATGGGCCAACTATATAAATAGGGGGCTTCTCCCACTCAAACCTCACAACACTCTACAACTCTCTATTTCAAAACTTTTTCTCTTTGCTCTATATTTTCTATCAAGAATTAACTTGATCATGGAAGGCCCTTTCACTAATACCACACTGGTGTATTTTTAGTTAAAACCAATGGAAAAGACTATTGGAAAATAAAGTTTAATCAAAGAAGACGATTGGAGAAAGTGAAAAAGTCAATGATCAGGGCCTAGGAAGTTGTTTCTAGGGCCCTATCTATAGATACTTTAATAGGGAATAATACATAAAATCCTTGAAATAGACATAACGTGTTGTTATTCCATAATTATTATTTTTTTAATAAAATTATGATTTTTCAGACTAATTATGGTTATTTATGTGTAATAGGTCAAAGTCGTGAGATTCAAAATGATGAACCAAGATAATTAAAGACATGCATTACAATTCAAGACCCAAGACAAAATCATGGATCAAAAACCAAAGTTAATGGGCTCATAAGTATCGCAGTGCAGTGAATACCTTGGGCGACGTGGTGTTGTAGGTAAACTTTTCTCGAGATTTGTGCAATGTTGATACAGCGTGATTTGTAACGTAGCAAGTTAGGATTCAGAGTTCTTGTAAAATACGAAAGTATTCTAAATTCAAAAGGTACCCTAATCTAGTCTCTATAAATAAGATACTAGACTATAGCCAAATCTCATCTCATCTCCTCTGAGATCATCTTCTCTAGTTATCTTCTAATTTTTAGTTTTTCAATTTTTAGATTTACTTGTTGTTCAAGCTTTGTAAACAAAAGGAGTACTCTGTCAATTTCAAGCCAAGATAAATAAAGGATCATCACTTTTCTTCCCTATTCTCTTCTCTTTTTATTTTTATTATTCTTGCTATGATCTGTGGCTAGACCTCCGTTAGAGAGGTCAATGAAGTCCAAGCAAGATCATCTTAGAGAATTATTTGTTTCAATCATGCTTCAATGTTTTATTGTAATACTAATTTCTTAAGTAATGGTCAGTGGATATAATGTTATTCTTATGATTTTAATAGTTTAATCTTAGATAAGTTCAAGTTAAATTATGTTCTGTTAGAGATTCGATATTTTACTTTTAATTTCATCTTATTAAATATTATCATAAAATTTAGGATTAATAGTTGGATTAACATATTTTATTTTCGGACCCAATAACATTAGCTTTGTTAATTAGAGTAAAATAATAAGTAAACAAATAAATTGATAAGACGACTTATTTTGGTGGATTTGACTGATCTAATTCTTTACATTGTGATTTCCATTCCTATTTATCGTAGAATAATTTTAATTCAATTTCCTTTAATACTTCAAACCGTGATTATTTTTAAGTCAAAAATTATTGGATTAACGTTGTCTTTGTGGATTGACCCTTGCTTGTCAAGGTTTTTATATATTTTTGTTGTCTTATTTTTATTGATAATCTGCATCGAACAAATTGATATTATTGCTAGGGACAACGATTTGATCCAATTTTTGACAAATTTAACTAAGGTTTTGGAAAAATCTGAATTTATTTAAATTTTTTTTTTTATTTTTATTCTGATTCTCACAAAATTTTACCACGATACCTAAGTTTCTTTGAGTGGCGCGGTGAAACCTCAAGATTCACAACTCATGTTTTTCTGAAAATTTTCCACACTATTTCAAAATTGAATAAAATATTTTATTTTTAATTTTCTGACTTCGGATTTGTCTTATGTTGCCAAGGTGAAGGATTTGATGAGGAACAACACGGCTGAAGCTTTAATTGGCCATCCATATCCGATTCTCCAACTAAAACAGCATTACTCTTTTTTTCTTTTTTTTTTATATCAGACTTGTAGTAGTTTATTTATTTATTTTAGTTTAAAACTTTTGAACTTATCCAAGAAGGCTTAGAGTGTTATAATTTTAAGGAAGGACGATAGTTGGATGTAAATGTCTCAACCCCTTGAGTTTATACACCGAGATTGGTGTCGGTGGCTCAAGTCGACTCAATTAATACATCCCCCGTCTAGAACAAGAGGTAAGACTTGTTCCCCCCACGAAATACCTATTAATGTGTTTTTGTATTGCCTTTGGTTGATTATTCCTAAACTCCTTAATTTGCACTTGGTAAAAAGGGCACCCCTACGAGGATAGCACCATAAAATAAGAATCGGATTTCATCACCGATCTCTTGCCCTTTAGTTAATTAAATCTACATAGCAAGCCATAATTAATTTAAAATTGGATAGACTTGACTCTAGGCCTAATCGCGTTCAATAAGCAAAGCTAGTCTAAGTTGCACCAATTGCCCTTCTTGATTAAGGTCAATGCCAAAGCAAAATCCTATCCCAATGTACCATGTTGTATGAGGGAAATATATTACGTCTATAAAAGACAAGAAGGTGATTTAAAGGTGCCCTAACTCATTATTAAGCACCACCTCTCATCTAGCCATTGAATTGGTTGGCTTTGACTTCAGATAATTAGGGAAAATCTAATATAGTGAACTTTGACTTCTTTGTCCTTTGGTTGGTTGGTTAAAAGAAAAATAGAACTGGAGTTATTATGACTTGGACAACAATTAGAGGATTAGACTGGGATATTGAAAAAGGACTACATGTTTTATTGAAAAAAAAGACAAAAAAAATGATAATGTGTGAAAAAGAAAAAAGAAAAAAAAAATGTATAAAATTTTGAAAAAGACCAAAGCAAAGTAAAAAAATGTTAAAACTAAAAATGTGCAAAAAGAAAAGAGTCCAATGAGGTCAAATACAATGTTTCAGTAGGGTGAAAGTCGTCAATCATAAAAATATAAGTAAGTTAGATAAACATATTTTATCTTTCGATTCAATAACATTAACTTTGTTAATTGGATCGAAATAACAAATAAACAAATAAATTGATAAAATGACTTGTTTTCATGGATTTGACTAATCTAATTCTTTATATTGTAATTTTCATTATTTTTTATCTTAAAATAGTTTTAATTCAGTTTTATTTAATATTTCGAACCGTAATTGTTTTTAAGTCAAAAATTATTGGATCAATGTTGTCTTTGTGGATCGATCGTTGTTTTGTCAAGGTTTTTATATATTTTTGTTCACTTATTTTTATTGATAAACTGCACTGAACAATCAACACGGAATTCGATGATCAAAACATCAACAACATGGATATCGAGGTTGGTAAACTTGAAAAATCTCCAACAACGTGTATTGAGGGCTTCCCTAACAGGAGTATTTTGTAAATTTAAGATGCTCTCAATACACATAACATCCTACAATTGGTCAATCCGGATTTTATAAAACCTTAGTTTGACTTTTCTATGTAAATTTTTTTTTCGTCCAATGACATAAGACCATTGGAAATATAGAGAAAGCAAACATTGTCATATAAAATATCCATGTGAAAATTTCAAAATATTCTTTTTAAATATATTATAACGACAATTAAAGTTATATAAGAATAATAGATTTTGTAAATGTGCTTTTGAACATGCCACCATGTCCAACCAGTTTTTTTTATAAAGAAAAATATTTAGAAGTTTCATTTAGGGGAAATGTTCAGCAACAAACATTTTGGCAAAACATTTTTGAAAATATGGGTTACAGGTTTTGGAATGGGCTGATTTTTGGTGAGGATGATCTCTACAGGGAATAGATCATCATCACCAAAAATCAGCCCATTCCAAAACTTCTAACCCATCAAAAATGGTTTACAAAAATGGACGGTTCATAATTTTTCAACCTGTTAACATGGGGCTAGAAGTTTTGGAATGGGCTGATTTTTGATGAGGATGATCTCCTCACCGTAGAGATCATCCTCACCAAAAATCAGCCCATTCCAAAACCTATAACCCATGTTTTGAAAAATGTTTTGCCAAAATGTTTGTCAAAATGTTTTTGCTGAAAGGGACCCTTCATTTAGATAGTCCCTTGTAAGATCAGATATGAGGGTTGATATTTATTCTATAGTGTATCCTACTATTCAAGTCAATTTAGATTTCCTGTTAGAGTTATAAAAGAAATAAGAGAAGTGGAGAAGAATAATTTATCAAACTGGTATAATTTTTTAAATAAATTATCAAAATACTAAACTGTAGCAATTAATTTCGAAAACGGTAATTTTACCATTTTTGGAATTAATATTTTTTACCAAAACGGTAAAAACAGTAAAATGTAAAAATTTTTACCGAAAATACCATTTTTTATTTTACATATGTATTTACCATTTTAACCTTAGAAATAAATTAAAATCCAACTAAATCTTTCTCCTCTTTTTCATCTTCCCAACACTAAATAGAAATATGAAAGAAAAGAGGATTTTTTCGTAATGTTAGTTAAAAAATAAAAAAGGGTATTTTCGGTAAAAAAAATTTACATTTGACTGTTTTTACCGTTTTGGTAAAAAATATTAATTCCAAAAACAGTAAAATTACCATTTTCGGAATTAATTGCTACAGTTTACCATTTTGGTAAATAGTTGAAATGTGGTGCATGTTTTGGTAAATTTGCCAAAGAAGAAACTGATCTGTTCCTCTAGTTCCCCCCCCCCCCCCCCCCCCCCCCCCCCCCCCCCCCCCCCTTGTTTAAGAAAATAGTGAACTAAAAAGACCATCCCTTACATGGATACACAATATTAATTAATTAATAAACATCAAACAGTCTTGATGAGTAATTAAAAGCCTTGAAGAAGTAATTTAGTACATTATCGAGAACAAAGTATATTATATAGCATATGTTACATGGATGCACAGAAAGATGGATCAATTTGACAATGTTATAAGATCTAAAATCAATTTAATCTTATCCCCTGTCATCAATTATCCTTGAGGAAGCTGATCTCTCTCTGTATTTACATTGCCAAGCTCAATGGAAGGCATTATCTCTTGGGTGCTTATTATTTCTGGGTTTGAATTCCCAAAATCTACAGAGGGTGTTCCTTGGTCTTCCGTGGGAATGAAAGGTCCTTCTGTTTGGTAGGGAATGCTTGATGGGGTCATTGGAGCGTTAATATTCTGTGAAGCTTCAATATTAGAGCTATTCTGAAGTCTGGTATTCGTAAATGCATGAGAAGAGAGGTCTTTTTCATTGAATTGTCTCGCCATGATGCGAATTTTTTGCCAAATCGATGTATCGAGGTCAATGTGTTTCCATATATGCTTATGGTTGTAATAGAAAACAACAATGTATACGAGTAAGACTAAAATTGAACAAACGCCAACGATGAGAAAGAGACCCCAGAAACTACTAAGAGAGAGACTATTTGAAGAGACTGTGTTGTTCGGATCTGGGCAACTTGTATCATTTTCAAACCACTCTTTCACAATTAGTTCCATTTCAACTCCCTCTATTACATTTAAAACTGCCCTCGAAACATCAGGTACTAGAGGAGAACCCTTTAGGAACACCTGCAAATTGCAAGGAACAAAACTAAGATTTAAAAAACCATCCATATTTCAATATATATGGGAAATGCAAACGATCAATTCAACCATTAGATGCCATTAACCTAATTTGATTATATGTTCTTCGTAAAAATACCTAAAAAGAAATTCTTTGTTTTCTATTTTTAAAAAGCATGGACTTCAGTTTCCTTGCAACGACACTTCGACGTATATCACAAAATGTCAATGCACAATGAAAATAAAACCAATGAATTTTTTTTACTAGCTAAAAGGAAAAAAGAAAACCTTTTTTAGGGATTTTCTCCAAAAAATAAAAATAAAATGGGAGGTTGCTAACACCCAATGCTTGTATTGGACAACATTAGCATCCCCCAACCCTTATATAAATTATAAACTGGTGGTGGTGATGATGAAGTAGATAGATGCAGGGAAAGACTTACAAAGCCCAATCCATCGGTCTTATGCGTAGATCCGACTATAGTATACTTAGCGCAATATTTTGCAACAAGGGGCTTAATATAAGGGATCTCATCAAAAACAGCAGCAATGCCACCATTTTGACTCCCCATTGATAAAGCTTGGTCGTACTCTTCGGTAGACTTATAGGACTTGAGTTTGGGTTCATCAAACCCCATTTGTTTCAAGAGCCCAGACACAAATGAACCTTCTTGATACCCGACAAGTTCAGGAGTCTCTCTAACGCTGTGTTTGGATTGAGGGAAGGGGAGGGAAGGGAAGAGAAAATATGCTGTTTTCTCTTCTTTTCTCCTGTTTGGATTGTTAAGTGAGGAGGGAAGAGAAGAAAAATGGAGGGAAGGGAAGGGAAAATTGGTAGAATTTTGTTCCCCCCAAAATCGGAGTGACGAGGAGGGAAGGGAAGGAAACAAAATTTCGATTCCAAATTTGTCCTCTAAATTCTCAAAATTTCCAAAAAAATTTGATATTGGCAGGCCAACTATTAGTAGTTACACCCCAAGTTATAAGATATGATGAAACCCTAGAGAATGGACGAAGAAGACGAAGAAGACGAAGAAGAAACCTAGAGAAAACGAAGAAGAAATCCTAGAGAAGGGACGAAGGCGGCGACCTCTACTTGGAGAAGAACTCGACTAGAGACGAGCTCGACTAGGAGACGAACTAAGGTATACTCTCTCTCTTTCTCATTCTCTGATTTTTTTCAAAAAACCAATATTATTAACAAATGTTATGGTTTTTTTCTCTCTCTCCCCATTTTGATGGTCTGGGTTTGCTGCATTTGCTCTTGAAAGTTTTGAAATTTAGTCATTTTATTTAGATTTGTGTGTTTCTGTATCAGTTGATGTGATCTAGGTTTTTCCCAAAATTGTGTTTGGTAATTTAGGTTGTGCTTAAAATGTGTTTGTTGATTTGGGTTAGAATTTCTTTTCTATAGATTTTAGAGGTTTATGAGTGTTTAGTGGTTGAGAATTTGAGTTGAGAGTTTACTGATTTGGTATCAAAGATTGTTGGTTTGGTATCAAAGATTTGAGTTTTGTTTAATAAAATAGATTGTTGGGTATCAAAGATTTGTGTTTTGTTTAATAAAATAGATTGCTGATTTGAGAATTTGTAATTTAGATATTTGGGTTTTACTTTATAAAATAGATTACTGATTTGGTATCGGAGCTTTGGGTTTTGCTTAATAAGTGTCTTCAATAATCTTGGAAACTTAGAAATACCACAAAAAAGGAAAATAAGTTTTTTTAGATGGATTTCTTATTTCTAATTGTCACCATTCTCGTATTTTTTATTTGGGTTTTTTGGGATTAATTGATTTCAATCTTGAATATTTCTGAACATGGTAGTTGGTTGATTATAATAAACGTTTATTGGGATTGAGATTATTGTTCAATTGGTTTATGTGCTCTGGATTCAATCCGGGCTTGCCAACTAAAAAATAAAAACAAGATGGATGTTTTTTTTTTCCTTTATAATTTCAAAACATATACTTATTTTCCATAATTTTTCTTTTTAGATCAGACCATTGATGGAGAAATCAGAAAAAAAAAAACATATAACTATCATGTGTGGTGGTTAAGTAAGAATCGATCCCCACAACCTCATAGTTGGTTTGAAATATATGTCAACCAACTGAATATAGGTCCAAGCCCTAATGATTGTTGAAGTCTGTCAGAGTTACTTAGTAATTCTTAAGTTACATAAGGATGGTGTTAAAAAGATAGGAGAGTTCTCTAAATATTTGGATACGAATAGATGAAGGGTACTAGTAATGGTGATTTTGAAAGATGAGATGTAAAAATAATAAATCTTAAAAAGATTGGAGAGTTCTCTAAATATTTGGATATAAGTACTATGAAAATTTAATACGTATACACACAAATTTTTGAAAGTTTATTAATAAGTACTGGAAAAGTTTTTTAAAATGTATACACATCAACATCTGAACTGTTGTACTTTTATTAGTTTTTTTAATTATAGGAGTTTTTTTTTCCTCTCGTTTTTATGTCAACAATTCTTTATTGTTTGTCAAAAAAAAAAAAAAATTGAAGTTTTTTTTTTTATTGTTTTGATTTCCAGTGAGTTGCAATTGCCAAATCTTCATCCATGTTCCTCTTTTGTACTATTGATTATGAATATTTTGTACTCATGGCATGGTTTAAAGTTTAGCACTATTTCAGATGTTATTGGTAAATATAAAATCTCTTCTCCTTTCAGTTTATCAGTTTTACCATAACAAACTAAATCCATCCAATAGTCTAATGCTTTGCATTATCGAATTTGACGACCTTTGGTGTAAGGGATCTCCTTTGTGAATTTGGTGTAAGGGATCTCCTTTGTGATGGTGTTGTTTTTTTATAGATATTTTTTTCTTTGGGTTCTCTTTGATTGTATATTATGTTTTAATTTTCATTAAAAGAGGGGCATAAATATATAGATTGTACCCGTTCACCTCACCTATATGGATTAAAAAATTCCTCGTGTTATAATGTAAACATATATGTGTACGGTTAATTACTACATAGTTGTTATAATTACTATTGTAATTGTTGTAGTTTGTAGATGGATAGAGATGAAGAATTGTATAAGTCGTTTCGTGAACATTATTTTCGTCGTCTTCGAATTTGGAAAAACATTGTTGTGGAATGGGATCGAAGGCGTCGTATGGCTACACACATTCTTTGTCTTGTGGCTGCCTATTTGGTTAAGCAGTCTGAGTATAGAAATTATGTGGATCGCTCTATAATGCCAAACAATTTAGAAAGAGAGTGTGTGAGACAAGAATTGATGAACGAACTTAGGACTAATGAAAAATGTCGTGATATTATACGAATGGGGCCTGAAGCTTTTGAAAATTTATGCAATCTACTTCAAACTTCGGGTCGACTTACTCACACTCGACGAGCTACAGTTGAAGAGCAAGTTGCCAAGTTTCTTCACATATTGTCACAAAATGTAAGGAACCGCACCATTTCATTTTTTTTCCGTCGTTCTGGTGAGACTATAAGTCGTCATTTTCATCGTGTTCTACGAGCCATAATATCATTAGCTGAATTCTATCTTAAGCAACCTGATGGATCAGAAGTTTCTCCAGAAATATTCAACAATAATAGATTCTACCCATACTTCAAGGTAAACATATTATGTTACTTCTTTTTATATAAAATTCATTTAAATAGTAAAATATTATTTTTGTAATAAAATTTGATATATTACATCAATATCAGGATTGCATAGGTGCACTTGATGGAACACATATCCGTGTGAAAGTTTCTAATACAGATGCACCAAGATATCATGGAAGGAAGGAATATCCAACACAAAATGTATTGGCAGCATGTACTTTTGATTTGAAATTCACATACGTTTTACCTGGATGGGAAGGGACAGCATCGGATTCAAGAATAATTAAAAATGCATTGACAAGAGAAGATAATTTAAAAATTCCTAACGGTAATCTATTTAACTATTAATATATATTTCTTTTATTTAATTAAAAATATCATTATAGTAATGACTTTCAATCTTAATAGGTAAATATTACCTTGTTGATGCTGGATATATGCTTAGGAGTGGACTTATGGCACCTTACAGAGGTGTGCGTTACCACTTGAAAGAATATTCTACACATGCGCCACAAAATCCTCGAGAGTTATTTAATCATCGACATGCATCCTTGCGCAATGCAATTGAAAGATGTTTTGGAGTGTTGAAGAAAAGATTTCCTATTATAAAAAGCACGACAGAGCCCACTTACTCAATTGACACACAATCAGAGATAATTTTAGCATGTTCTATTCTCCACAATTTCTTAATGGGCGTTGATCCTGATGAGCGTCTTATTGCTGAAGTAGATAGAGAGATCATGAATGAGCCTGAATCTCAAGAAGATGTTCATTTTCGAGAGAATGATGATGAAGACTCTAGACTAGGAGCAATTTTAAGGGATAACATAGCAGCTACCATGTGGAGTGATTATGTGCTGAATCATGTGTGACTTTTGATTTTTTTATTTACATGCAAAATTGTAGCTGGATGATTGTATTGTAAGACTATGTTCAATTATTGGTTTAAATTTTCACTGGGAACTTATTTGATATTAGATATACGTTTTAAATTATTATCTTGTTTGCATAATAACTTACTATGTTACAAATTATGGCTTAATTAAGATAATTCTTTATTTTTGTATATATTATAGATGAGTAGGTCTTACAAAACAGAAAAAGAACAAGCTTGGAAATGGAATGAGCAAATGGATACGGTTCTCATTGACGCATTTGTTCACCAGAACGACAATGGAAACAGAGTTAATGAGACTTTCACAACCTCTGCATATGACCAAATTGTGCTTGAATTGAATGAAAGACTTGGGTATGAATTTAATAAACAACTCGTGAAGAACCGCATGAAAACAATTAAAAAGAACTTCACTGAGTGTTACGATATTTTCAAGGGTGGCTTGAGTGGTTTTGCTTGGAATCAAGGGACAAAGATGATGGATGCTGAGCCTGAAGTTTGGAAGGCATTGATTGAGGTTAAATTTTTTTACTAATTTAAATTATGTCACTTTAATTTATTTATTAATATACAATAATGTTTTAATTTGTTTTTTCTTTATTGTTGTAGGCAAAACCCGAAGCAAAGAAGTGGATGAATACGCCTTTACCTCATTATGAAAAATTAACAAAACTCTTTGGAAAGGATAGAGCAACAGGACAAAGTGCTGAAACTGCATTCGAAAAAGTGAAACGGTGGAATAATGAGATGCAGACAGGTGGGGGGATGGAAGCTGGTGGACGTGGTAAAACACTTATTGATGATATTGATCATATGGTGATAAATGATGATATCCATTTGGAGGGCTTTGAAGCTTCGTATGATATGCATGAAGATACTCGACCAACAATTCCTTATGAATCAGTTTCTAACAAGTCTGCAATTTCCTCACAATCCAAGAAGAGAAAGGCATCATCTTCAATAGATAATTCTGGATTTGAGGATTCAATGAGAGAGATTGCATTTGCAATCAAAGAAGGAAATGAAATTCTTAAACAAGGACATGATATTCTTAAAGAAGGAAATGAGATTCTTCGAAGCGGAAATGAGATTCTTCAAAGGACTAGAGCACGCGTTTACTCGGAGGAGGATGTTTTTGATGAGTTGGTACGATTAGGAATTGATTCAGACTTACTTGATCGTGCCTACTCTTTCCTCATCGAAAAACCTGAAAGAATGAGGGCGTTTTTTGGTAACCCGGCTGATAGGCGTTTGCGATACTTGATGACAATGTTGAATAGTGCTGGAGATTCTTGATTCAGCACATTCAACAGGTGAGTTTTGTTTTGCAATGTTCCAAAAGATTCTTTTATATGAACTTAGTTTGGTTGGTTCTTACTTGAATCTTTACTTATTTTTATTGAATTTGCAGATGTGGATCTCAAAGGTTGAGTACGACAAATCAAATCCATCTATCGTCCACAAGAAGTGCTTTTGAGTTTGTTTTTTGTGCGTTTGTGGCAAGTCTTTTTGATTCCGTTTGTTTTTTGTGTCAAGTCTCATGTAAACTTGGTTGGATTGGGGGAGAAAGGAGGGGGTATGTATGGTTATATATATATATATATATTTGCTTCTACTTTAGTTTTTTTATAGGTAAATGCACTTGTTAGTTGAGTATCAGATGCAAATGGAATGTCATTTCCTTTGATGAACCTCAACCTTGGTGGATGGCAAGTGTGTGTATTTATTTTTATTATCTGCTTTCATTCATTGGATCATATTTATTATGTTAAAGAGTCTGTTTTCTAGTATATGTGCAGAATATTCTGAGTTTTTTAATCTTGTTTCCCAAATTAGTACTTAGTGTTCATTGGGTGAAACATGAATCTGTTTCTGTATGTTTTTTGGAGTTCTCAAGTATGTCTGCAGAAAGCTTAATGACTAGGGGCCGATTGTCATTGCTCCAAGGAGGTGTGTAATGCTCAACCTAGATTCCTAAATATTAGTTTCAACTGTACTGTTTGAAGTTTTGGTTTTAATTGATTGTCTACTTGAACGAGTTGCAGTGTGAATGTGATGAGTTTGCCAAGTTCCAAGCAATTTATGAGAAATTTTGCAAGGAGAAATCAACACAATTGCAGGTCTTTATAAAGGTATTCTGTAAAATTAGGTTATCTTTTGTTGAATATCATTTGAGCAAACAGCATGTCTACACGTTTACTACTAATGCAAATGAGATATGCTTTGTTATGCACTTTCCATTACTTCTATATGTGAGTTTTCAGAACAGCCATCTGTCCATGCTGAATTTGGTAATCCTCTTTTTCATATTATCATCTCCTATCCAAGGGTGGAGCTAGTATTTTTCCCATGTATTTGCTTTTATCTTTTATTTTTTTTCCTTTCTAAGGATGGTATAATCCAAATGGATACAAAAGTAGTCCAACAAGGATAGATTAGACGATGTGTGTATCCTTCTTGATAATTAGAGAGTTCTAAGTAACCCCCACATTTGTGAGTTAACAAGTCATTGGGTTTCGTTTGCTAAGGATATGATAAGTACACTGATGACTGATCTAAACATGTAACCCAATTGAATATGGCAAAGAGGTGTGGCCCCTGCTAGTATTAATAGTCTTTTTCAGCAACTTGACGACAATGGTGGAAATATGGTTTATTGTATGGTTATTGACTTAATCATTATCATTATATATAGGGTTGGGTTTAAGAGCCAAATGCTTTCCTAGTGTTGAATTCACAGAACTTCAGTGGAAACCGAATGCTTTCCTACTCCATAAACTACTCTGTTTGTTATTCTGTTCAACTCTAAACAGAACAGAGGTATTTATAATCCTCAATAAGGCCACTAGAATGGATGTAAACATGCCCAATATAAGACCACTACCAGTGAGCCACTAAAGGTTTGCTCGAGGCACTCGTTGGTATCCACTAGCCTTTCAAGTGTTTCATCCTATCTTTTGGTGGACTTATGAATTGAATTTTTTTCTGTTTTTTATTTCTGGCCATTGAATTTATTCATTTTTCATCTTGGTTGTGGAAAATCAATTTTTCTTACTTTTAGAGCCATTAATTTGAGCATTTTTCACCATTGGAGACAAAGGAAGGAGGAACCCATTATGGCCATATGGTTCTGCTCTGTCAAGTCACTCTAGTCTCCTTGGGCTTAAGTCCTGAAGAATCTACGTAGTTACTCTTAGATGGAATTAAGGGAGAGGAAGGTTGGGCCAAGACTGAAAGCAATAATCTAAGAGACTTGAGAAAGACTCAAGGCAACAACATCCAATTCGTCGTAGAAGATTTGGAACCAACTCATATGCTCATGAAGCTAATCTAAGAGGACTTGAGAAAGACTCAGGGAAACAACATCCAATTGTAGAAGATTTGGAACCAACTCATATGCTCATGAAGCTAATCTAAGAGGACTTGAGAAAGACTCAGGGAAACAACATATGTGTTCATGGATAAAAAGTTCATCACCAAAGAAAACAAAACATCATATGTGAAGTTGGAACGCGTTGTACTTGATCAGTTGGATCATCCGGCATTGTTAGGCTATTTTTCACATTTCAAGACACCTTTTCTCTGTGTAGGTATTCTGGTTTTAGTCATCATCATGTATTCTGTTATATTTGTGTATCATTGCCATAGTTTCACATAGAACCCAACATTTTTTTTTACTTTGTTATAGTTGCTAAGTTTACTCAATTGGGTTCATTATCTGACATGGTTCTGTTTATTATTCCCTGAAGACATGGCACTTGAATCTTGTGAAGGTGGAGAACTTTTCGACCAAATAACCAGGGTAAGTTGATTTCAAATTCTCCAAAGTATATGGAAGGCTATGCAAAGATGGTCTGTTATGTTTGTTCTTTTGCTTTTTGGATCCTACGGTCATGCGGTGGCAGCCAAGTCGGTCGTTTTATATTATTCAGCTTGTTTGCATGGGTGCAGAAAGGCCATTTGTTGGAGGATGAAGCTCTATGGAGCAGAAGTTGTTAACGCTCTTGAGTATATACATGGTGTTGGATTAATTCATCGGGATATTAAGGTACATCTAGGTATATGTGATTGTCTTTCAACGGCCTTCAGCTTTCTAACAATTTTTTTCAATGGCAGCCAGAGAACTTGTTACTTACAGCAGAAGGACATATTAAAATTGCTGATTTTGGTAGTGTCAAACCTATGAAGGACAGTCGAATCGCATTCCTTACATCTCTAGCATCAGGTAAGGTTATCATTCTATTATTAGGAAACCATTGACTTGGATGGTTGGGTGAAATCTTATTATTTATTTTGATGCACTATACAGATGACAAATCTTGCACCTTTGTGGGAACAGATGACAAATCTTGCACCTTTAAGAGCTCTAATTACTTCTTATTGTTTTTATGGTAGTTTGGTGTTTAGGCGTTACCCAACTAACTTTAATTAACAAAATGTATGTTGCAGTCTATGGTATCTTCATCCTAATAAGTTCTCTAACAAAATTCTAGGGATGCATCACTAGACTCAAACTGGTTACACCATTTTTTGGGATGGTAAGCTTTAGGCTAGGCAGGACCCCAACCAGCTTTAATTAATAAATATAATGTTAGTGTATGGTATGTACGTTTTGAAGCATCGGCATACTGAATTCTTTCAAGTTCATCATAAAAAGGAGGATGCATTACTACAAAGGAATTCCTTTGTAACTTCCATAAAATTAACCATAATCCTCCAACACCTCTTAAAGAGTAAAAGAGATAGTTCTCTCCAACCAATCCTCTGATTTAGGATCAAGATTGCAAATTCAATACTGTCAAGAGTAAGTATTGACTGTTTAATTGTGCTCACTTCAAAGATATTGGTTTTCAATTGAATCAATTTATTTAAGTTCATTTATGTTCTTTTGACTCTGCTCTACATGGATGCATCTTTCTAATAAGAAGCAGAATGTGGTTCCATTGAATGAATGTTGGACACCAGCTTTGACACTAACAATTGTGTGCAACCCATTTTAGCTCATTCTAGATGCAGTTACTACTTAGTATCTCTGTCTATACTTCATAGCTTGGATTCTTGGAATCGTATCAAAAGTTTGGATACCAGACCACCCTCATAATCTTATTGTGCTGTTTTTTTTATAGGTAAAGATGATAATTGTGCTTTTTGGTTAATTCTTATCTCTAGATAGTTTATGAGGAGGCTTGTCCTCTCAGGTATCTAGGTTCTTAATGGGCTTACCCATAATGATCTAGATCTTAGACATTTTATCCACCCAAAAAGTTCATATTTATAGTTACTCCCACTACTACACTGAATCGCTGACCTGATGTGTGAAATTAGATGTTGCAAATTATTTATCAGAATACCACTTTGGAATGTTTAAATCCATTTCTTATCATCAATGCCCATGCAGGTTCTTAACAAATGCATATCTTCGTGAGGAGGCTCCAAATAGCCATGTGGTTGATCAACGTGTTGAATGGCAAGTCGTGAAACTTTTACTTTGTTTCTACATCAGAAAATATAGTAGTTTCTACTTGGTTGAACCTAAGTTTCTAAGCAATGCTGATTTTTCCATTGTGCATAATACTTGGACTGAATTCATAATTTCTATTGCAGATATTTTGGAGGATTATGGTGCATTAAAATTCTTATTCTTATAAGTTAGAATTGAATAAAGAAACACATTTAGGAGATTTTGCGTATCATCGGTTTTATTTACTTTGTAGGGAAAGCGTGGTATCAAGAAACAACCTTTCAAACTCCCCGATTTTAGTGATGTAAAAATCAAAGTTTAAGGGTTGTTTATGACTGTTTTCACTTTTTCTTGTGACTTCTATTGTGGAGCATATGCATGTAAAGCAATAAGAGCTATGAATATGTTGTTGCTTTGATGACTGTCCTTCCACTATTTCTATTGTTTTATTGTTTCTTGAGATATCTCTAACTCAATTTGATAATAATAAGCTTTAAAATACTATTTGATCTATATATTCTTGTATAGGTGTCGCAGTTGGGTGTGGGTGGCAAGCGTTGGTGGCTTATATTAACTTAGCTTGTTACTATGTTTTTGGGCTCCCTTTTTTGGGTTCTTTCTGGGCTACAAATTGAACTGGGGAGTTGAGGTAAATCTCTCTTTCATTGCCACATTTGCTTTCGGATAATATAGCAATTGAAAGTTTTTGGAGCATATCAAGTTCTATACTAATGTGTAGTGCTATGGTTGTAGGGAATCTGGGCTGGCATGCTTTGGGGAACTTCTCTACAGACCTTGATTCTCTTGATAGTCATTTGGAAAACTAATTGGAACCAAGAGGTAACCAACATTTCATTCTCTTCTAATGCCTATATAAATCAACCTAACAATTAAAAGTAAACCTCTAGATACATATTTACAAATTGGATGGTTGTACAACGTGATCATCTACTTTAATTTCTTCAAGTTCTGACCTGAAAGATTTTAGTACTCAAACCATTGTATGGTAAGGTCTGAACCTTTCATTAATTATCACTCTCAGATTGAGCTTAGGAAAGAAAGGTCATTTCCTTCAACATAGGACCCTAGATTTCGATGATTGTTTGGATTATCTTTGGAACTTGATCAAGAGTAGAGGTGCAAGATGAAGGACTCGGTAATTGGTATGCGGACTTGGATTGGTGATAAAGCTGTGATTGAGGATTCAGTGGTCATGGGTGCTGATATTTACCAAGTAAGCCTACTATTTTATTTTTAATTTTTAATTTTTTTTCCTTTTGCATATTTGTCCTGTCTTTGTTCTCATGTTTGTGTTTCTTCAACAGACAGATGACATACAAATAAGCAATGGGATGGAGGGGAATGTCATCCTTGTCCCCATTGGTATTGGAGAAGGGTCTCGCATAAAGAAAGCCATAGTAGATAAGAATGCAAGGATTGGCAAAAATGTTAGGGTACCGAACGATACAAAATAATCTTTGAATTTCTTCGTATAAAAATTCAGCAACTTCATTTTATTCTATATTAAATGAAGTGATCTACTTGATCCAAAATATTTGTTTCAGTGAATATCTAAATAATAACAAAGAGTTGTGATGAATGCACAACCATATATTTTTCTTCGGGATACACAAGGAAAAAGATCTGTGGTTATATGCCCTTGCTACATCAGTTGCGTATGATTTACTGCGTGCATTCATCATTATTCAATAACAAATACCCGTTTATGTTTTCCTGTTTTTCTGTAAATATGTTATAATGTTATTCTCCCTAAAAACAAATACCCAAATGGTATCATTCTTTTTGTAAATCTCATTCTCTGTATTTGCATTTTTAGATCAACATATTTTCTTAACTTGGCTTCCTGACTTTTCATTTTATTTTTTATTTTTTATTTTTTATAATAATGTTTATTCTTAGCTTCTCTTGCGTGTCTAACTAATATCTTGGGTAGCTGATATGGGGTTTCTGTATTTTTGTAGATTATTAATAGAGACAATGTCCAAGAAGGAAACAGGGAAGATTGTGGGTACATTATTAGTGGGGGAATAACTATTGTTCTAAAAAGTGCAGTGATCCGAGATGACAGCATCCTATGATGAAGATAATTTCATTCCTTGCAATTCACGTTATCCTTTGTATTCGTTACTTAAAATAAGCGAATGTGTAACTATCAAAAAATTAATTTTTTTGGTAGGATTTTAATTCTATATTTTGGGAGCAAGCCAATGTCATCATCCATATGTCATTAGTGAATAATATTATGTCAATAAAGGAAAGTTTTAGATTTCTTTGTATATTGTTTTAATTTCATATTTAACATATCAGATGTTATTTTTGTGCAGATAACAAGCATGCTATGGTTAGTAGGTTAGCATTAGGAAATGGGCAACCCTCTTAAGAATTCCAAGAAGCTGAAATTTTGTTAAAAGAAAATGAAAAAAGAGATATAACAGTAAATATCCACCGCAAAATCCCTTAAAAGTGTCGTTCGACAATAAAAGCCATAATGATAAATATATCCGTTGCTGTAGTAATGAAGTTGACAATTTTGAAAAATTGTTGTATTCTATAATAAAAATGTTGAACTTGACACTGTAAAAATGATTCAGATTTATTTGTTTTTTTTATTGTTTTTTGACTTCAATAGTGTATATATATATATCATAGTTGTGAAAATTAAGAGTATATCATTCTCCATTTCTAAGTTACAATAGAGTACTGTAGGAAATTATTGCAATCATTATTTAAAAACGAAAGTATGTGAAGAAGGGTAGAAAAATCTAGTTTGGATATTTCAAAAACATTATAACAAAATATATCGTTGTAGAAGAGTTAAATGACCAGGATCATATGTTCCCTCACGAGTCATTCAAAAGTCTAACTAGAAATATCCATCTCTAATATAAGGGATTTCTACGTGTTTCCTTAGGACACTTGTTAACAAAATCCTTATATTAGAGAGTTTCTATTGTCACACCAACTTTTGCTTAGGATGTTTTTAGTAAAAGTGGGTGTGGCAATAGAAACTCTCATTTATAAGCATTCAAATGAAAGGTACCCCTCAAATTGATCTTGAACGTTTGGTCATTTATATTTTGTATCATTGTATAAGTAGAATTTTGTTTTTTAGATTATGAAGGGTATAATAGTCATTTGACAATAATAATTTCTCTTCTCTTCTCTTATGAATCCTAACCAAACAAGAGAAATTTGATTTTTTTCTCTTCTCTTCTCTTTTAATCCAAACAGGGTGAAGAGAAATTAGTCTTCTCTTCCCTTCCCTTCCCTTCCCTTAATGAGTTTCTCTTCCCTCCCCTTCCCTCAATCCAAACACAGCCTAAGTTGTTTGATATCAGTGATTGTCGGCTGAAGTTGTTGAACCGTCAACATCGATGTCAAGCTTGCTGTGTAACTGATTGTGAGTACAAGCACGACAAAAATCCATATGATCACCACAAACCTAGCCAAGTTGCTCACCACTCTCTCCCCTGCACTCGTGACAACCGTTACATTGAATTATCAAGAAAAATAAATATGGAGATATTGCTTTAGGTTTCTAGATATTGTTACAATAGAAATTCTTCAGAATCTCTATTGAAATTAATAATTTGTTAGTATAAAGAGATGGAAGAAAAATTATGATGAGCAAAAGCGAGTGTCGAGAAGGAGAACCAAAACATCATGCCAAACTGACGAGTTGCTGGTCCTCTAAATTCATCATTTACTTGGTGTTCAAGTACCCAAATCACAAAACCGGTGAATATAAAGAAGGCTAAAACTGTTAACCAAAGATTTTTACTAAAAGGCTTCAAGAAAATCCACGCATTATTCTTGTTCTCGTCATCTTTGACAGGCACGAGCATTGATACCCCAGTCTCGGTATATGGTAATGTAAAATCTACATACTGGGATCGGTTGGCTAGTATGGTTGTATCTCCAACGACGGCATCAAAATTCTGTTTAGCAATTAAAAGTATTCCTGTTTAAGCTGAAAGACTAAAAACAAGAAAACTAATTGAAAAATATTCGAACTGACCTTAAGATACACTTGATAGACCAGATCATTGTATGTCCCAGCAGTTGTACCATCAGATTTCTGGAAGGGAATGAACTCGTAAGAGACGGCATACGGTAATCTGCGCATGACAGCATTGAACACATCTATGCAGTATCCAGTGACATTCGTTGAGTTAGTAGTTTTGTCCCATTTCACCATTAAAAATTCATGAAAACCCTGCTTTACTGGGACTCCAATCCTCAATTTTGTCCCATTTGTGGGAATTACCCAACCCTTAGGCATAACTGTAGAATCACCAGGCCATATGATTGCTCCGAGATTGGCTTTAGAAGTTGTGTACATACTTGTACTGTTTGTGTTTATGCTCCGCAAAATTCCTGATGTTGGAGTCCAAAACCCGATCTCTCTCCCCCCATTACCAATCACATTAAGTATCTGAAAGGCAAACGTTTGTATTTCCCCATTGACAAGAACAAATTCCCCACTCAAGCCTTTAAATCTAGTCTTCGAAATCACTTGCAAAAGTTTGGGGCCTATCAGAGAAAGTCCTATTGTTGCAAGTTCACTTTAGTTGTTGATAACTTTTGGCTTCCACAAGTGAGAGTTTGCACAGCCCAAACTGTATCATAAGCCCATAACCCAAAAATGCTTAGTTTGGCTCTTGCGACATGTGGGTTCTCTTGGAGGAATTTCTTCTTCCATCGAACTCGAAAACTTTTGAGCTCTTTCGATCTTGGAACATAAGGCCTTACACCCAATGCTCCTTCCATTGAATCGATGGCAGAGGAATCCATGGAACTTAAAAGATTAGTTAGTCCATCTGTGATAATCCATGAGTACCCATTGCTTATCATTCCTGCCTCTTTTGCCTTAAGGAAAAGACGTGAACCAAGAGACATCTTCATGTGTACAATGAAGACTCTAGTCTCCATTGTTCTCAACTTGTAAAGCTCTTTAAAGATTTGATCATCTGTGGCTGAAAGAGGAATGGCACTCCAGTAAGGAACTTTGGAATCTATATTTTGGAAAGCATCGGTTAGATAAGGTACGATTCTGTTTCCATAATCCGTGTCTTCATAGATGGGCACGACTTCCCTCCATCCAAAAGCTTGAACAATGGCAGCAATGGCTTTTACTTGAGCGGAATCATTTGGTGCTGTTCTAATGAAGTAAGGAGTTCGAGTGGAAAAATGAGAAGGACTTGTTGCAGAGAAAGAAATAATGGGCACTTGAGTTTTGTTTCCAAGCTCAACAATGAAATTGGCCTGTGATGATGATAATGGTCCTATGATGGCTTGCACTTCCACATTTTTTAAAAGGTCTAGAGCTGCATTTGATGAGAATAAAAGTTATTAATGAAGGAAATCAAATATTTGAAACAAGCAATCAACAAGTATTTCACAGCTTATAACTAATTCACTAAATCTGATGTTCTTGTTAGAGAATTAATTTGAATTTTTCCACTAAATCTGTTTCTGTTAGACTAAACCGTACAATCTGAAGTATAAATCAAACAAGAACACAAGAATCTCACACGACACAAGATATACGTGGTTTGGTCAAAGCATCGACCTACGTCCACGGGCGAAAAACGGTGATTTAACTATATTAATCAAAGAAGAACTAGGTTACAATTTCTCTCTGTCTCTTGTGTATATCTCACAACCCTTTTGGGTTTCATTTCTTACCCTTTATATACTTAAGGTTAAAAAGAGGTTAAACGGGTCATGCGGGTCGTTAACGGATAATAAAAAGATCCTGTTTGAATTCACGACAATCCCATATACAAGAATAGAAGACATAACCCAACAATTTCCCATTTCTTGCCCAAAATCTGATGTGATGTTTGAGACCTCCACTCCTTTTGTGAAGAAAAATCAAGGGGTTTTGGAAAGAAATTAAACTAGTCGAAGAGGTTTAAAAAAGAGTATTTAGGCATACCCCTCTAATTTGGTGAATATTTGAGATACCTCTCTATTTTCAAACAGGTAACATGGCCCTTACTTTGGTCATTTGTTGTAGATTAATGCTAAATATCCCCATCTTCAATCTTTAACCAAAAATGCCTTGATTTTTCTCTCCATTCGTCATTTTCAAGCTCTTTAACCTTTATGCTAAACTATTGAAACTAATCTTCAATTCCTTTTTTTCGACCTTGTCGCAGTCCTTATAAAAAATCCTTGAATTTTTATCTAAAATTTCATCGGTTTCTACTTCTCCAAAATATCCTATCATGCCTTGAGATTTGTATACAGAAGTAGATAGAGTATTAAGAAAGGTTGAAGATAAAAGATCTGAGGGTCAAAGGTGACTAATTTTGAGGGAAAAAACCAACTAAGTTCATTTTCTATTAGTCTATAATAGAAGATTACATTAAGGTGCATATCATCAGTTCCGGAGAAATATTATGAAACGAAATTAAGATGCTGGACTTGTTTTCAAAATATTTAAATTATCCTTTTCCTAAGCAACTATGGAAAATTACTTAGTGCACCCTGTGGGAGGTACTTTTTTCTAAAGACCCCCTAAATTTCCACGTTCATTTGATATCCCCCTTCAATTGGTATAATTGATGATACAAAAATAAGTGTGATGATGAACAATTTAAATCATTGAAATTGACCTTTGTTCCAATTTTCAAGATCAACTTTTACAATTGTCAGGATAAAAAGTTCAAAAATTGTCGGTCTCGGCATTTGAACTTGAATCATCGAGATCAAGATTCAAAATTTTCAAGATCAACCTTGTTACAATAGTTGTTGAGCACATTCAACATGAATCATAAAGATAAGATGTAGACCAACAATTTGAGTCGTGAATAAAAAAACTCTAAGCTGGCTAACATATTCAAACTCCCCTTTCCGTACGAACATTTCCGGGTGTTACTTGTGGACAAAAACTCTAAGGGTATGTTTGATTGCACATGGAAAATAGGGTGGAAAATCAATTTCCATGGAAAATGACATTTTTCAAGTGTTTGATTGCACATGGAAATGGAAATTCATTTTCCACCCCATTCAAAAAGTCCACTAAATCATGGATTTCACTTTCCCACCCATATGGGTGGGAAAATGAAATCCACCCATATTTTTCATCATCAATTCTACCCTACCACCACCACTACCACCACCACCACCACCACATTTACACTAACATTGCCGTCGTTGTCATCGCCGTCGCCGGCGCCGTCTCCGACTACCTTCTCTCTCTCTCTTTCTTTTTCTCCATCCCTCATCTCCTCCGCCACCACTATCACCACGTTCTCCCCCCATCTTCCTCACTTACCTCCGTCGTCGCTATCGTCGTCGTCGCTACCGTCGCTGTCGCCGTTGTCGTTGCCATCACCGTCACCACCGTCACCGTCGCCGCATCCTCCCCCCTCCCTCTTCTTCGTCATCTTCTTCTTCCTTTCCCTCTCCTCTCCTCTCATCTTCTTCCTCATTCTCCTCTTCTTCTTTTTTCTCATATTTTTTTCATGATTTTATCAAAGTAAAATCAAACAATGGAATTTGATTTTCCAACCCTACCTATTTTCCACAACTAATTTTTCATGGATTTCAAAGTCCATGGAAAGTAACTTTTCATTCAATCAAACATACCCTAAGCTAACTAACTAACATAGTCAAATTCCTTCAAGTACTTTATAGAGTTCTCCTAAGTATTGCATGGAAACTTGACAGAATATTTAGTAAACTTTGTCTTTCTTGATAGTCATGAGTTCTTGGCAAATTCACCATTTTTTTTACTTATTATTGAATTTATTACTTTTTATTACTATTGAACTCAACGTTTTTTTATTTAATGTCAAATTCACAATTATAAACCCATCAGAAGTAATTTACAAAGGTGAAGAATTATGGACCGTCAATTTTTATTATAAATTTGTAAATCATTTTTTATGGGGTTAAAATTTTCAGATTAGGCTGATTTTTGTGAGGGTGATCTCCTCACCATATAAATCATCCTCACAAAAAATCAGCCCAATCTAAAATTTGTAAGTTATTTAAGACAAATTTTGTCAATCAACATTGTCGGCCTAAGATTATCATCCAAACGTGTGTGTATATATATATATATATATATATGAGTCAGGTTCAAGGGACATATGTAAAAACAATGTAACATTAATAAAATTTCTAAATATGGGTTAGAAATTTTGGATTGAATTGATTTTTTGTGGGGATGATCTCTATGATGGGAAGATCATCCAAAAAAAAAAAAATCAGACCAATCTGAAATTTCTAACCCCATTAAAAGTAATTTAGAATGTGGACTGTAGATTTTTTACCATTTTTTGTCAATAATTTGTAAATCACTTTTGATGGATTTAGAAGTTTCTGATTGAGCTGATTTTTTGTGAGGATGATCTTCTTATCATAGTGGCCATCCTTGCAAAAAATCAGCTCAATCCAACACCTCTAACCCATATTTTGAAAAACCATTGTTTTTTCATATGTTTTTACATATGGCCCTTGAACCGCCCCCTATATATATATATATATATATATATATATATATAGGTTCCCGTTCCCCACCCTAAGCTTTACCCTATACTTTAACAAACGCATTTTGTCCTACATGGGTTAGAAGTTTTAGAATCAGCTGATTTTTGGTGAGGATGATCTCTATGGTGAGGAGATCATCCTCACCAAAAATCAGCTCATTCCAAAACTTCTAACCCCATAAAAAATGGTTTATAAAAAATGGATGGTCCACGATTGTTCAACTTGTAAACATGGGGCTAAAAATTTCGAAATGGGCTGATTTTTGGTGAGGATGATCTTCTAATCATAAAGATCATCCTCACCAAAAATCAGCCCATTCCAAAACTTCCACTACCTCAAAAAAGGTAAAATTCGCTATTTTTACAGCATTAAACTTGGCAGCCCAAGTCTCACGTTTAATTGGGCCGGCTCAATACACTTAAGAAAAAAATTCGATAGCCCAAGCCTAACGAATCACCAAAATTTTTATTAAAAAAAAAAACAAAACCACCAAACCAGTCGACCTTCTTCACCATTTTCATTTAGCCTTCTCAGCCATCTCAGCGAAGATGAAACCAGCAGATCGAAATCTCTCATCGAAGAAGCTTTTTGTTTATGTCGCCTTTGGGAAGAAATGAAATCTCTCATTCAATCAAAGAAGTTTTCTTCTCAGCCATTTTTACCGATTTTTGAGTTTGAAGAAATTTCTTCCATTTCAATCGAAATCAAAAATCCCTCTTGATTTGATTCGATCACTTTCACAATCAGGATTTGCCATTTCAATCACGATCTCTCGATCTCCCATTTCAACACCGAACGATCTCTCAATCGCACATTTCGGATCGATAACTCATTCGACAATGGATTTGTAATCTCTCAGAGCTCAAATCGAAGAAGAAATAAGAGTTTAAGTCAAAAACCCTAAGAACTGATGCTCACTTATCAGTGCCACCGATCAAATCACTCCAAATCTCATTTGTAAGTCTATTTCTCTCAAAAACCCTAAAAAAAACTCCTAAAAAATCATTCTAGAATGTTAAATTGAACTTTAATGATCATGCTATTCATTTGTTCCTCTGTTCATGTTTGTTCCTCTGTTCATGTGTTGTTTCTTACTATGCTTGCTTGAAAGGTTCATGCATGAATCATGAAAATTCATAGAATTTGGCTAAGTAATGTCTCTTTTTGCTGAAAACAAATCCATTATAGAACCTACAGGTTTTTTAGATAATTAAGCTTTGACATTGAACTCAATTAGATTTGTGATGAAGTATGAATTTTTAAACTTAGTATGTTACTGTTAATTTAATTTGTCTGAGTCTACATAAGAAGGAACAATGAAGTATGAACATTACCAGAATTTGAATAAAAACATAAAGGGCTGAATTTGATAAGGAAATCTTTTCTATGTTCTGATGGTCTACATCACGATATAGATTGCGCTATCGAGGGTAGTAACCAATGGTTAATATGGTAGAAGCTCATGGCCCTTAAATTCAACCAAAACAATTAGAAGCATGCTTATCAAAGCTTGTTTAAATTGTAATAGTAAGCCTTTCTGAAGTTGAATTATTTATTTTTTATTAATAAAGTTATATGGGGTTTGTTAAGATCATGGTTCAAACTCATCATTTGTGGAGATGAGTTTTGCGTCTATGCTTCAGATATTTAAAACAATTTTGGTGTCAATTGAAGTTCAATGACTTGTTATGCTTCATATTGGCCACTAAGCAAATCCTAGACCATCTGTTTGGTCTTTACCAAATAAATACATTTTCCCTCATTGGTATTCTTTCTTCTTTTATTTATTTATTTATCTTAGACCATCTGTTCCAGCCATAAGCTCTTTGTACACAAAACACACAACACGCTCTAAGTCTGAGTTTCGGGAACCATAGATTTGTAAGTCTCAAGATACATGGCTGCACTTCACCATAAAAAAATAACCATCTATTGCTACATGATATGATTTATTTCTCACTTTTTATTAGCTTTGACATTCTTTTTGCGCTCTATGGTTTCCTTGCCTTTGATGTAGAATGTGCATGACTTAGTATTTTTTAACTTGTTTTGATGCAATCTCAAATTTACCTTGTACAAAACATCTGTGACTTCTAATTGGGCAAGATGTACGACCTTGGTTCCTATTCCAAGGTTTATCCTCTCTCTCTCATTAAGATTGTAGTGATCTCATGATGATCAAAATGCTGCATTTTTTTTAGTTTCTTAATTTTTGATAATTATGTGAACAATCCAATTGGAGCCGAAAACTATAATAAAATCGGTTTGGTGATACTGCTTTCCCTAGCTCCTTGTATTTGTCATTTTGTTGATGCTTTCTAATGCAATTTGGTTTGCATTTATCATGCCAACTTGTTTTTTATAGTTATGTATGCTGTAGCTTTCCCCTGCAAAAAAAATTTGGGTTGATTTTGATTAAGTCCCTAACTTGTTTTTTATTTTTGGGTGCTTACATTTCAGGATGTATCCTCAATAATAATGTCATTTTCTCATCATGGTCCACGGGCTGTTTGCATTTTTTCGGCAAATGGTGCTATATCCAATGTAACACTTCGTCAAGCAGCAACGTCTGGTGGAACAGTAACTTATGAGGTTTGTGTGGCTATTAATTACCTCCTACCCCTTCATTCTAAGGCTTTTCTTTCTTGTGGAGTATATTCTCTTTGTATTTATATTTTAAGGTATCGTTGGCTAGCCGCAAAGGTACTCTACCAGCAGCATTACTGTAAAAGAAATTGTTAAATTCTTTCCATAATTGAGTGTTGTATGTTAATTTGTATCATAATTTGTAAAACTGCTTGAATGCCTTATAAATTCCAAATATATATTTTTACTACTTTAGTGACTTGCAAATTACTAGTACAATTTTTCTTTTTAAGAAAAAAAAAAACTTTCTCACAGATCTAGTGGAAGGTTTCTTCTTGTTATTCCTTGTGTAGGCATCAATGCTCTAATTATAAAAAAAAAAGAAGAGATAAAACTACATTTAGAAATTCTTATAGATACTTCACATACAACACTCAATTATGGAAACAGAAATTGAGATGCAGAACTTAACAACATCATCCAAAAGTCAGAACAATTTAACCCATATAAGCATTTTAGTTAGCTCACCTCATTGACATTCTAGAAGACTAGAACAAACATTTGTCAAAGATTATTGGTTATTTGATTAGCATTACGGCCTCCATATGACTTTGACATCATGTCAATACTTGCTTTTAAGGCAATCTATGGGAGGGCACCTTCCTCTTGAGGTGTATTGATCGTCTTTGAGAGCAAAATCTCGCCTTGCAAACTCCAAACTCATTCTGAAATATTTGTTCATGTGGTAAAAATAATCTATTCCTTTGATCTCCAAGGCATGTGACCTTTTACCTGCAGTCGCAGGACACTTTGGTTGAAAGTTACGTCTCTCATATAAAGGTACTTTTCCCATGGTTCTCTCCCCATGAAATTCTAAGGCCTACTTACATAAGAGCTTTCAAACTATTCTTCCTGGTGCAGAAATGGCAATCCAAACAGGCACTTTAAGTTCAACATACTTACATGTTCGAGAAGGTTGTGATGGTGATTTGGATGATAAAATCCTCTGTTCCTTATGCCACTTATTTGCGTAAGAGAAGTTGTCCGTGGCGGTTACTATGGTTGTCCAATCAAACAAAGGTAGTTCTTGCTCTTCCTTCCCACTTTTGTTATTAACTGCTAGTTAGGAATATTGTTGGAAAAATGAATTAGTATAAAGAAACAATGGGTAATGTCCCTGGGGCTACACTATAATAATTGCAGAGTTTCCCATCTTTATATATCATCATCATTACAACTACTCAATGCAAATCATCTCTGTCCTGTCCATGAAATGGCAAAAAAATTATAGAATAATAACTTGGGCGTTTCGGTTCCAAGAATGTTGGTGCTACCTATCAGATATCTGTGGCAATCATCTTGAAGGATTTTCCTTTTGCATTAGTGTATGTTTTCTTGTTTCTCATATCAAAAGTAAACAGAGGAATCTGAAATGACATATTTTAGGCCCCAATAGATATATTTAGTTATTTGAATCATGTTTCGGTAAAAGCTAATGATCAGGATGATGGTAAGGAGATTTTTTTAGTCATTCATCGAAAATACAATGGGACTCCTCTTTAATAAGATCCAACAAAGTTCTCCTTTGTAGCTGGTACATATCCAACCTTATGCAGATCATGCCCACAACTTCTTTGTTAATTTTAGCTTTAACATGTGCATATTTTATTGAAATAATTTGATAGATGGTGTGGTTCACCTAATTTAGTATATTTTTTCAGCAAATAAGTCTCACTTGGTTTGGGAGTCTAGACGACACTTCACCTTACATCGAAGGACATGATCTGTTCTTGAATGACATGTTTTAATGCAGGGCCGGATGTTGACATTCATATCAAAACCAGGCTAACACCTTAATTTCTTCTTTGGGAAGTGCAAGTGATAATGTCAAACCACCATCAAAGCAGAGAACAAGGTCAGTTTGGATCAGCCCATGACATGAAAAGTAACTTCTTACAAGCATACTTAATGTAATATAATAGCACCGGAGACAATCAGACAATCATATATTTTATATTAGAAGATTTTTGTAAGTGTTGAGAATGATTTTACCTTCTTTCTTTCTCTTTATTTTCCAAATAATGCACCCGATCACCAAACCCAAGAGAAGCATATATTATTATTATGTTCTCCTCGAGCTACTACTAGTCACTGGAGGCAAATCAAATTGGCATATGTAGGATTGAGGCCTGAATGTGTTTTGTGGTTGGTTGAAATTAGAGGTGTTACTTTTTGATGAACACAGGCAAAGCTCGGATTTTATAAAAGAATACATTTTCCCTGGTGGGTGCCTTTCATCATTGAGTAGACTAACGTCCTCTATGGCTGCTACATCTAGACTTTGGTAAAAATTTAAAGGATCATCACTATTATTACATTTATATCATCTTCTTTTTTATTTTTATTTTTATTTTATTTTATTTTATTTTGGAAATTCAACATTATGTGAAAGTATCGTTAATGCAGTGTGGAGCATCTGGAACATATAGGAATACATTACTACCAAACACTGAGGTATTGGAGGAATAATTTCATGGCAAAACAAAGGTACAACGAATACAAATAGTTTAATTTGAGGTCGTGAGGTCTACACAAAAAGAAATTTCCATATTCTTTTTAGATTCAATATTGCATGTCATCTCATAAAAATCTCTGTTTATCCTTAGATTCTGATATTGTGTTACTTCTTGGATTCCAGTAAAATACTTGCATTGGGATTCGATGAGAAGTTCATCAAGACATGGGAACATTATTTTGTCTATTGTGCAGCTGGTTTTAAAACACGTACTCTCGGACAATGCAAACCAGCCCTGAATTTATGAAGTGGTAAGAATTTATGCAAATTCTTTTCATTTGAAACATTAATAGTTAGAATGGGTCTTGCATGGCTTCTGATTTGAGCCGATTTCATTTTCTGCTTATGGGAGAATCACTTTGATAATCCGAATCAAACTAACATCATCGAATTTTAGAATCAAATTATGGGTAAGAATTCTCCATTGATGATCAATGTTTGTTTATGTTTCATAGATGAACCTCTTGGACAATGCGGTGAAGATGTTACCTTACTGTGATGGCATAATGACACAGCTCCTCAAGGACTTCTCAAGCTATCGGTTAAGAAACAAAGAGATACATGGCTAGATATGGTTGGTTGCCAATTACAATAGGTGAGTTGAGGAATGGTTTTCTTTGTCCCTCTACCACAAAACAATAATGATGAACTGCTATTTGGCCCAACTACAAACCTTCATGGTCCATCATTGGTGGTTATTCCACTCATAATCATGCTTCTCTCTATCCCCCTATATGAGCATTTGGCATCTGTGTTTGCCAAGAAGCCCTCGGGGAAGAGTAACTGTTCCAACCTCTCCGACGTATAGGCTTGGGACTTGCTCTGGCATCTGGATCAATGGCCATTGCTGTAGTAGTGGAAGTTAAGAGGCGTGGGGCTGCAAAGAATCACATTACGCTATCTATCTTTGGGTTGGGGTGGCAATACTTTCTACTTGGTGTGTCAGACATGCTTAAACTTGGGGGAATGCTGGACTTTTTCTACTCCGAGGCTCTTGATAGAATGAGGAGCATGTGTACCTCATTGTCGTGGTGTTCAACTTCCACGGGGTACTTCCTTAGCTCTGTACTGGTCTCGATCACTAATGCAACGAGTCGACGGTTTGGGCATGAGTGGTTGGGTGGACACGATTTAAATCACAACCGATTGGACTTGTTTTACACACATCTCTGTGTTCTTAGTTTTCTCAATTTGCTTAACTATACGTATTGGGCTAAGCGATGCTAGACATGGGAAAATCGACTTTGAGAATTGCACTTTGGTTATGTTTGTACTATGTGTTACATTTTCTCAGTTGTGTAGACAAGAAGCTTATGTTAAACCTTGTGAATGTCTGACCCAATTACTTCAAATAAGCTAAAATATAACTAAGCCAGGTTTAGTGATTATTTAGCTTTCATTGGCACAGCTCTACTTTCAATAGAAGTACTTCTGTGGAATCACTTTTATAAACCCAATCAAGTAGGAGTAAGCCCAATCCAAATGAACCTGACAAATTTGATGCACATCCAGATTGGGCGAGTTCTAGTTGAGGACCTAAATTTTTTTTTAAAAAAGAATACCCTATATTGACGGTCGGCAACCGTAGCCTTTAAAAAATATTTTTTTAATAAAATACCCTATAGCGACGGCCAATAGCCGCTGTCGCTATAAGTCCATATACCGTAGTCCCCTCTGTTGCTATATGTATTTGTGACGGGGTTTTCCTATATAGCGACGGTCGGTGACCGTCGCTATATCCTTAAATTCTATGATTTTCAACCGCCAATTATTTTTTCGACAAACCAAAATTCGACAGATGAATTCGACGGTCGTGACTGTCGAATTATCCCATAATTCGACGGTTTTGGACTGTCGAATTTTGAAAATTTTCACATAGTCTTCTAACCCATGTAGGACAAAACACATTTCTTAAAGTGTAGGGTAAAGCTTAGGGTGTTGAACATTTCCCATATATATATATATGGGTCAGGTTCAAAGGACAACCATTTCAACACACATATAGACAACGTGTTTTGTCTTATATGGACAAAAAATGTTTGGAATGGACTGATTTTTTGTGAGGATGATCTCTGTGATGAGGGGATCATCCTGGCAAAAAATCATCTCATTCCAAAACTTGTAACCCCATCAAAATTGATTTACAAAAATTGGACGGTCTATAATTTTTCAACAAAAATTAGACGGTCTAGAAGTTTCATAATGAGCTGATTTTTGCAAGGATGATCTCCTCGTCACAGAGATCATCCTCACAAAAAATCAGTCCATTCCAAACATTTTTGCCCATATAAGACAAAAACACGTTGTCTATATGTGTGTTGAAATGGTTGTCCTTTGAACCTGACCCTATATATATATACAAAAAAATAATAATAATAACGTCAGAATTTTGAGAAGATGATGAATTTATCTAGTGAACATACACAAACACTGAATTTGGTTAGACTTTCAAAGATCGAAATATGTTTTATGGTTTTAAACCTCTCTAGAAAATCCCCCTTTTCAGTGTTTCCCCTCATTAAATTTAATTGAAAGGCATCTAACTCAAACAAATGAACAGCCATGATTCTTAAGTCCAAATCTCCCAATCAAATGAGTTTCCGAATTATTCCCCGGGTTAGAAATTCCAGTAAATCCAATAAACATACACATAAACATAGGAATTTTGAGAGAGAGAGAGGCGTGGCGATGGAGAGAGATTTGTGAGAGAGAAAGATAAGTAGACAGAGACACGAGAGAATGAAAAAGACGTTGATGAGAAAGAAGGAAATTTCCTTTATTTGATAAAAGACTAGTAAATAATTTTATAAATTTTACAGGTTTATTTCTAAATAATAGAGTGATTTAAACATGTATCTTAAGGGTCAGTTGTGTGGCTGTTATTGATTCATCAGCTTAGCACCTTACCTTTAAAACGATAAATTTCGGTTGGGGCAAGAGGGTGACTATTTTAGTTAGACCAGTCTAACTTGAAAAATAAATGATGATGATTTAAATACCATCATTTCTTAACAAAACCAAATGAAAAATACATCCTTTTATCCTTAGAATTGTGATAATCGGACTACCCACGTGGCACAATCAATCGACTCCCTCTAATGTGACGTGTTAGAATAATAGATCTATATTTCTTGGGATACACAACTACACTTTTTATGGGATGTGCAGTTGTGTTTCCCAAGGAGTATAGATCGACGATTATCATCCATGTCACGTCAAGAGAGTCGATTGAGTATATCACATGGAGTAGTCAAATTATCACAGCCCCTATCTTTACTATTAGAATGAGAGAAGGTGAAGTCAAAGAGTTTCGACACCAAAATTTGAGTGGTCATAAATGCCTACTTTTATATTTAAATTTAATATAATCAAAGCCATTTTAGTGAAGAAAAAAAAAAGTGAAAATTGCAACCCGCATTTGTTTAATTTTCAAAATTACAAAAATATCTTTTTAGCAATCTATTCTTCAGAAACTCTTTAATCAATATTTTAAAGTACAAATAAACCATTTTTATATATGTGCATTTGCACATGCCACCTTCTAATAGTTTTTAAATAGAGTTGTCCTCTACTGACTGTCAAGGACATTGTATTAGACACTAAATTGACGTGGGGGTGTGCACAATGCCGTGCATAGATGCTTTTTGCTCCTATATACTGAGGAAAAGCATCTATGGCTCCATGCACAACTCCACATCAGCTCAGTGTCTAATGTAGTGTCCTGCACATTTTTCTTTAAAATAAAAGAGAAGGAAGAAAACAACAATAAAAAATCATTGTTTTAAAACTAATCCAAGTCAACTTGAAAATCAGGATTCAATTCGACTTGATCAGGTAGGCCCAAGACTAAACAGGATAACTCTTTGATTTGATTAAAAAAAATTAATTAGTTGAGCAATGTGACTCATATAAGACTAGTCGAATTTTTAAATGGCTTTAAAAATTAGATATCTACAAGGCAGACTTAGCTGTTGCTTTTTTTTTTTTTTTTTTTTTTTTTTTTTTTTTATCATCATCTTAGATTTGACCTTGAAATTTAGAGGTTATGGTGTTGGATTCTCAAGTGCGCCATGTTGACCCAATCATATTTTGAGGAGATAATAGAGGTTGAGAAGAGAGAATGAAATAAATATTTGATTTAAAAAATAAAAGGTATTATAAATATTTAATTTTTAAAAATGACCTAGGCTTGACTACTATAAAGTATGACTCCCTTGAAGTTAAATAAGAAAGGTTTTGTAATAAAAATGGAACCTATAAGTCTAGCCGGTTAATCTCACTTAAAATTAAAAGGAAGAAAAAACAAATAGTTAAATACCTGCAGATGCAGCGCCAACGACATCTTTCTTTGAGTCCCTATTGTGGAGAACCAATCTTGTTTTGTAGAAACTGTGAATAGTGTAGAAATCAGAAAGTGCCATGGACATGCAACTTAACCCTACCTTTTCCACTGATCCTTCCATATCAAGGACCACTCCAACATTAAACTCCAACCAAGCTGTGTGTTGATGAGCCATGACCGACAAACTACTGAAGAAGATCTTCAAAGAGAATAAGAAGAAAAAGAAGAAGAAGAGAGAAGAAAGAATTTGGCTCGAGTTCCTCATGTGGGCTGGGAAGAAAGAAATCTAGTTATGTTTGGTGAGAAGAGAAAAGGGACCACAAGAAGGATGGTTTTCTCATAATGCCTACAATGCTCTTATATATACATCTATGTAGAGAGAGAGAGAGAGAGAGAGAGAGAGAGAGAGAGAGAGAGAGAGAGATGACTAATATTCGATCTGGTGAAATATTGCATGCAACGTGATGGACGGGTTTTAAAGGGTAATGCTGGGGTGACATGGATTCTCCCACCCTTTCGCTAAATGGGCCAGTTGATTCGGGTTGGGCCTGGCATTAGTTTGGAGATTTTTTAGAATAAAAGCAGAAAAAATCTAATTATAAAATAAAATAATTGATAATATAAAAGAATTTTTTTTATTTAACTTTCAAGTTAACTTAAACACCAACACATGAGTAAATCAAATAAACTAAGTAATAAATAAGAATTTGAATATATATGTCATTTTTGTAGGGTGAGGAATTGCATTCCAATAAATTGAGTACATCCCAACTAGATTGAAATTCGCCAACTTATCAATCATTTGTATTTAGATCTCACCAACTTATGAAGAAAAAAATTTATAATTCATTGCGCATTGCCACATCAATGCAGAGTTGAGTATAATGTCAAAACAAGTTTCTGTAGAATAATTCTTTTTTTTTTTTTAATCGATTTCAAACATTTTTCATTATTATGGGCTGGAAGTTTCGGAATGGGATGATTTTTATGAGGATGATCTCTATGGTGAGAAGATCATTTTACTAAAAATCAGTCCATTCAGAAACTTTTTTACCATATATGTACACATGAGTACATCAAATAAATTGGGTAATAAATGACAATAATTGTTATTTACCAAAAATGTATTTTACAATTTTCAAAAATGTACTTGCATCGATCATATTTTAAATAATAGTGATCATGATAGTGTGATATGGACCTTAATTTTAAACTTCTCCAACTATAAACGCGTGAGTCAATGACTCAGTCATTAGACATTAAATGCAGAAGACTAAGAAGACGCACGGGAGTCATAGAGAAGAAGGTGGTCATGCATGCATATTTTTCAATATTTCCTTTTATCTTATTAAGGACTGGAATATATAATTTGGCTCTTCGTCTTATTATATTAATTCGTTTCAACTCCATTCGTGCTTTAAAACTCCAAATATGGAGGTTCGAACAATCGAACCAAATTCCAACTGTGCTCTAATTTGAAGAAAGTGCATTTAAATCACTATTCATTATTTCATATTTTGCAAGATTTAAATGCCACTTTTTATAAATACCAATAGCCTCACTCTTTTCATGTAATATTATTTAAATGTCTCTTTTGTCCTTTACACGTTTTAAATTCTTTTCATGTAATATTTTAAAAAACAAACCAAATAATTAATCGATTAAACTCAATGGATATTTTTCAAAAATTATGTTTGATTGTGAATCACCAATTTTGCGACTTTTTCTTGCATATGAAAATAAATTAAGGTAATACACATATATATATTAAACATAAGATTATCCAACCAAATTGAATAATGGTCCGACCGCGGTCCAAACAATTTGAATAATGCTTGATTATTATTATATTTTTTTTGGGTTTAGGATTTTAAATGAGCCTAATCATAATTATAAACAACTATAAAATTTGTTTGAACAAGTATTATAATGTTGATATTATAATTTAAGACAAACCTTTGTAATGTTTGGAGGACATGTTAATTTTTAATTAGAGTGTGATAAATAATTTATGAAATTGGGGTGCAATAAGTTAAAGTTTGGGTGCCAATAACAATTCCTTTTTTCTCTTACTTGGAGTACAATAAGTAAAATCTGGAGTGCCAATAGCAATACTTACATTTTTTTTTTAATTTTTAAATATGATAATCCATGTGGCCCCACGAATATTTTTAAAATTTGTAATCTTAAAATTAAAATTTGTCGAGAGAGAGAGAGAAGGTTCTCGGAAGGAGGAGGAGAAGAAAAATGTTAGTACAAGAAATAGCAATACTTACATTTTTTTTTTAATTTTTAAAAATGTTTGAATAATATTTTAAAATAATGAATAGTGATTTAAAAGTGAAACAGTTGGTGTAGAAAAAAGGCTTGGAGCCTTTATTTTGAAGTAAATGTCAATTTGAAGGCATTTTTAAAACTCTTGGTTGGAGTTGCTCTTAGAGCTATAATTATCCACAATTGCCACTTGTCAATTAAAGTTCATTGTTCATTCTAAAGTTTTACCCATACTAGTCAAAGAACGAAATTTCTTGATTAGATCACATTGTAGCATGATCCAATACCACATTGTTGTAGAGGAAGAAATTCGTAATCGAAAATAATTATAAAATGATTTTTTATCACCATTGAATTTTAATTTTAAATTTGGGTGTTAAATAATTGTTAATGTTCAAAACCTTGAATCGATCTTGAAAAAAATTATTTTATGAGCATGACTTTTTTCGTGAAATCAAGAAGGCTGCATTGCCAATATGATTTCTCATGTGGCCCCTTGACTATTGTTAGAATTTGTAATCTTAAAATTAAAATTTGTCAATAGATGGAGAGAGAGAGAGAGAGAGAGAGAGAGAAAAGGTTCTCAGGAAGGAGGAAGAGGAGAAGAAAAATGTTGAGCCAATAGTACAAGAAATAGCAATACTTACATTTTTTTTTATATAAACATATTTGAATAGTATTTCAAAATAATGAATAGTGATTTAAAGGTGAAACAGTTGGTGTAGAAAAAACGCTTGGAGACTTTATTTTGAAGTAGATATCACTTTGAAGGCATTTTTAAAACTCTTGGTTGGAGTTGCTCTTAGAGCTATAATTATCCACAATTGCCACTTGTCAATTAAAGTTCATTGTTCATTCTATAGTCTTACCCATACTAGTCAAAGAACAAAATTTCTTGATTAGATCACATTGTAGCATGATCCAATCCCACATTGTTGTAGAGGAAGAAATTCATAATCGAAAATAATTATAAAACGATTTTTATCAGCGTTGAATTTTAATTTTAAATTTGAGTGTTAAGTAATTGTTAATGTTCAAAACCTTGAATCAATCTTGAAAAAAATTATTTTATGAGCATGACTTTTTTTGTGAAATCAAGAAGGCTGCATTGCCAATATGATTTCCCATGTGGCCTCACAGATATTGTTAAAATTTGTAATCTTAAAATTAAAATTTGTCAATAGATGGAGAGAGAGAGAGAGAGAGAGAAGGTTCTCACGAAGGAGGAAGAGAAGAAAAATGTTGAGTCAGCATAGTACAAGAAATAGCAATACTTATATTCTCTTTTTTAATTTTTAAATATGTTTGAATAGTATTTTAAAATAATGAATAGTGATTTGAAGGTGAAACAGTGTAGAAAAAAAGGCTTGGAGCCATTATTTTGAAATAGATGTCAATTTGAAGGCATTTTTGAACTCTTAGAGTTATAGTTGTCCACAATTGCCACTTGTCAATTAAAGTTCATTGTTCATTCTATAGTTTTACCCATACTAGTCAAAGAACGAAATTTCTTGATTAGATCACATTGTAGCATGATCCAATACTACATTGTTGTAGAGGAAGAATTTCATAATCGAAAATAATTACAAAAAATTTTTTTATCACCGTTGAATTTTAATTTTAAATTTGATTACTAAGTAGTTGTTAATGTTCAAAACCTTGAATCAAGCTTGAAAAAATTTATTTTGTGAGCATGAGTTTTTTCATGAAATCAAGAAGGCTGCATTGCCAATATGATAATTCATGTGACACCACAAATATTTTTAAAATTTGTAATTTTGAAATTAAAATTTGTAATTTTGAAATTAAAATTTGAGGATAGATGGATATAGAAAGAGACGAGAGATAGGGGCAAAGAAAGAAGGTTCTCGGAAAGAGGAGGAGAAGAAAATATCTCTATCATTTAATAGTCGAGTGATTTTTCTCTATACTGATATACTTTGCGATAGAGGGAGAACCACATCACCAATTCACAAATATCTCCATCGTTTAAAAATTAGAGGTTATGGACCGTTCATTTGAAAAGCCTTTATCAGACTTCAAAATTTGTCCTTTTTCTCAAATTTTCTTTTATTTAATCTGATCTAAATCATGATTTATACAAAGGTGATGAATTAGATTTTGTTTTCAAAATGTAAAATCTCTACCACTTAAATGCATTGGAGGGAACTACGGAGAAAACCCACTAAGAGGATCCGCTCCATTTGAGACCACCATAAGGAACCCATTATTTTAATACCTGATTCAATTCTGAGTGGCCAATCTTATGGATCTCATAAGAAATGGGTCCGATGAGTACCAGACTAGAGCATTTTAAGTCTTTACTATTATAATAGAGAGAAGGAAGACTAAAAGTGATTTACCACCAAAATTTGAATTCTAAAACTGCCCCCACTTTGAAATTGTGCATCCTTACATTCATATTGATGTTACTTCATTATTAGACGCTACACTAATTATTATTTGAGTTGTGATAATATGACTCATCAGGTCAAATACTCAATCAACTCCACGACTAGCACTACGTGAAAATTGAAAAATTCGACCGAAAAAATTGATGGGTCAAGACTCACAAATTTTAGAAATTGAATTTAGACGATCTAAGACCGTTGAAATTCTTAATGTTCCCAGATTTGATGGTTTATAATTGTCAAATTTCTCCAATCCTCATTAATTTGATAGTTTTGGCTCGTTGAAAAAATAATTTTGACAATGAAAAATTCGACACCAATTTGACCTCTTCGTTTGTCGAATTTTATGAAATTTGACAACCCAAGACCGTCAAATTTGAACATTTTTCACATTGTGTAGACAAGTTCAAGAACCGTAAATCTATAAGATTTGAGATACACAATTGCATTTCCGCATAAAAAAGTGTATCCTGAGGCATATAGATCTATGATTCCCTAACTTGTCCATGTCATGGAGTGGATCGAGTATGCCACGTGGCGAGTCGTATTATCAGGACTCTTATTATTTTCTTGAGGTACAAAAGTATGATTAAACTGTTTAATCTACTTAATTGAATAAAATCAAACTTTGAACGTTAAGTGGATACTAGTCAACAGCATTGGCTTTTAGTCAAGGGAAGGGCACGTAGTCCAGACAATGACTGAGGGCCGAGCTTAGTTGAGCCCTAACTTGGCCGTAACGAGTCCAGGCTGGACTTGAGTTGATTTTCAAATTCTATAAAATATAAATCCATGCACTTAATTAAAATCATTTGGAACCATTTGATAATATTGCTGTCACCAAAATAGAGTTATAATATCTACTGTTGTTAAAATATAAAAGGGGACAATTATATTATGACACCATTATGTTTTGAATAAACATCATAAGTAATCTTATTATATGATGTAATTTCAAGATAAAATCACTTAAAATGTTTATTTATAGCATGATGGTGTGGTAATATCATTATTGTAAAAAAAAAAAATAGTTAGAGATGAAAGTAAATAATTTATTTATTATGTATTTTAGTTATTTTCAATTATAAAATCATACATTTATCTATACATTATATACACATATAACATATAATAACTGGCTGAGTTTGGGCATCATTAGGCCCTTACTTGGGTGTAAAACTAAGTTACCCTTTTTTTAAATAAAAAAAACTAATTTTGATGATGATAATCATATTTTGTTTTCTCATGGCATGTTATAAAGCAAATTAATTATTAGTTACTGTTAAAGAAATTACCATTTTGAAAATAATTGTTATTTATCAAAATGATATATTCCCAAAAAACTAAAAATGAAGAACTACGGATGGTCATAGAGGAGAGATTATTAGATATTGTCTGGAGCATGGTTTTTAAACTCGGTATTTGGTCTCGTCTCGTTCACCTCAGATACCGAGTTGACTCGGACGATACGTCTCGTCTCGTCGAGTCGTCTCGTTCAACATTGAAACAATGGTTTTTAACCATTTAAAAAATCTAAAAAAATCTGAAAAATTCAGGAAAAATTCAAAATTGATTCCTATTAAAAAATGAACCTCACAAAAAATATATAATTAAAAAAAACTTCATAATATACCTATCAATCAAATTCTAGGTAATTAAATAAGGGTCCCGTTCAATGACTAACTTTTTGGCAAAACATTTTTCAAAACATGACTTAGAAGTTTTGGAATGGGCTAATTTTTGGTGAGGATGATCTCTACGGTGAGGAGATCATCATCACCCAAAATCAGCCCATTCCAAAACTTCTAACCCCATAAAAAATAATTTACAAAAAATGAACGGTCCACGATTTTTCAACTTGTAAACATGGGTTAGAAGTTTTGGAATGGGCTGATTTTTTGTGAGGATGATCTCCTCACTGTAGAGATCATCTTCACCAAAAATCAGCCCATTCCAAAACTTCTAACTCATGTTTTGAAAAATGTTTTGCCAAAAAGTTAGTCATTGAACGCTACCCATTAAATAAAACACATGTTTCCTAAAGATTAGTATAAATTTCTAATGAAATTTTCATCAAAAAACTTCTAAAGAAAAAATAAAACAAATTATCAAAAATACATTTAAGTATTTATCACAACAAATTACAAATTCATTTGTAATTTTTTTTTTTCGCAAAACTCGGTTGACTCGGTTAACTCGGACGAGATTTTGAAAATCTCGTCCGATACAACTCGTTTTTCTCGCGAGTTAGTGTAAAATTTATAATGTCTCGGATATCTCGTTTGTCTCGGACGAGTTTTGCGAAAATATCGTCCGAAACGACTCGCATATCTCACGATACGCGGTTGTCTCATGACTCATTGTGAGTTTGTATCGTTAGGCTGCGATACCGAGTTAACTCGGGCGATACGTCTCGGTCTCGGACGAGTTTAAAAACCATGGTCTGGAGTGTTAACCACTTAGTCATCCGAGATTAAATGCAGAAGACCAATAAGAAGCGTGGGAGTCATATTTTTCAATAGTCCTTTCGTGTTATTAAGGAAGGCTGACATAGATTCTTTGGTCTCATTATATTAATTCGTTTTGGCCTCTTTAGAGTTATAATTGTCCACCATTGGCACGTGTCATTTGAGCTCCATCTTCGATTCCATAACTCGAGTATGACTAGTCAAATAAAAATCACCCCAAAATTTATCATTTTGAAAAGAATTGTGATTTCTGACTCCCCCTCTAACATAAGTCCTGTCACCAAAATTTATCATAAGTCCAAAGAACTAGCAACCAAGCAAGAGATTGAAACGTTTACTTAATTGGAAGCCCTGTAGATAGTCTTAATTAATTTAAATTAATTTAGTGAATGTTGAGTTGTTATATCTAACTAACATGATTGGGGTCCGTATCACATGGATACTTATAATTACTACTCACAATATCTAAAAGACTCATTTATGAGTAGAGGGTACTGTGTTGAAGATGCTCTAACTAGGGTGATAAAACTAAATTACGCTTTTTATGATTAGAAAATTAATTATGATGATAATCATATTTTATTTTCTCATGCAATGTTATAAAAGCAAATTAATTACTAGTTATTTTAAATAAATAAATAAAAGTTACCATTTTGAAAATAATTGTTATTTACCAAAATGGTATATTTGAAAACCCCCCCACCCCCTCCGATCAAAAAAATAAATAAAAAATAATTTTTCTTTTCAAACAAGAAATGCATGAGTCATATGGATTGAGTTCTCGGGTTTGTTCGATCAAATTGTGGTTTCTATAATATATATCTGCACTACTCCTCAACATCATCATTAATTGTTCTTCAAGATTTATATCCTCATATCTCCCATAAAATCCAATGACAGTGCTCTTGGATAAGTTTTGTAGAATTTTTTTAATTTTTATTTTATTTCAGTTATTGCCATTTTTTTTTTGCTTTTGAGATTTTAGAATGTGAAGACAGAGCAATGTGGACTTGGAAGAATAGCTTATTCTGTATCTATGTACATCATGATACGAAATAACATAATCTAATACTCTCATAAATATAAGTTAATCCTATTAAACTTATAAAGAGTCCCTCTCTAATCAGTGGTATGACACCTAAAATTGAACTGGAATCAATTAGTCTCAAATAAACACATTCATCTTCATTTATATTTGTGAGCCTTTCTTTTTTGTAGGCATGTTTCCTCCATGTTTTTTTTATCTATTTCTTCATTTGATTCAATATTAATGCCTCTTAAAAGATTCTCTATTGTATTATGTCACGGGAGTATGCACATCTCTAGGAAGATCAATCATGGTCCCTTCATGTAGAATTATACTCACATAATATAATGTTTTGGTATATCAATGTATGAGTAATACAATACATAGTTGATTAATTGTCAAAGGTTATATCCCCAGAAGTCCAAGAAGCATGCATAGAGGAAGAGATCATAATTTTTTTAATCGTGCTGGGGTGACACGGGATTTACTGTGATTTTTACCATTCTGACGTGGACATGCATACATAATTGTAGATGATTTTTACTCGTGTCGCAAGGAAACACATTTATGGTTATGTGCACATCTCACATCAGATTTATGAGAATCGCAGTAAATACTTTGTGTCATTTCAGCATTTTTCTAAAATTTTTAGAGTGTTGATGACTCAACCATAGAGTAGGTGGTGGCCTTGCATACTTTTCATTATTTCTTTTCGTCTTAATAGAGTTAGGAGGAAAAAAATAGTTGGACTGGAGTTTGGTCTTATAACAGTCACACTCAAGGTAACCCCAAAGGGTTGGTGAGATGGCCAAGGCAAATCCGAGGTCTTGAGTTATGATCAACCCCTAAGGGCCACTATCTTGGACCTATCCCAAAAGTCACTTGGTGTGCGTAAGTCACTCTCATGTGACTAAGGCACAGATCCGCACATCTTTTTTTTTATGTATTCCGATGAAAAAATCTAAGATTATATGCCTTTGCCAGGTCAACCGTGTACCCAGTCACGTCCCAAAACCCGTTCAGATCACCGTTTAGTCCACGTTACTAAAGCTCGTGGGTCCACTCATTCGGTCAAATAAAAATATTAAATGTAGTGAGCTGCCATTGGCAACCCAACTTTTACTTATTCTCAATAATTGACTCTCTTTTTTCTTAACTTTTCTCAAAATGTGTGAAACTTATGTCCAAATTCTGATTTCGATACACTGTTCATTTTAATTCTCAAAACATGTTTTCCACTTAATTCGTCACTTTTATAATCAACGAATCTGTTGATAAATTATTAGTGAGATCGTTGGTAAGGCAAAATCACTGGTTCAAAAATTAATTGGGTGCAATAACAGCCTTGGATACCTCACTTTCCAAAAACAAAACAAATAAATAAATAAAAATAATGATGAATGCATGCGGTTATGGTATGTGGTTAGGTACGCGGCTGTCGTGACTAAGGCATAAAACCGCACATCTTTTTTCTATGTATCCCGATGAAAAAGATCTAAGATTCTATGCCTTTGCCAGGTCAACCGGGTACCCAACCATGTCCCAAAACTTCATATCATCGTTTAGTCCACATTACTAAAGCTCATGGGTCCACTCATTCGGTCAAATAAAAATATTAAATGTAGTGAGCTGCTATTGGCAACCCAACTTTTACTTATTCTCAATAATTGACGCCTTTTTTTTAGACTTTTCCCAAAACGTGAGAACCTTATGTCCAAATTCTGATTTCGATACACTGTTCATTTTAATTCCCAAAACATGTTTTTCAACTAAATTCGTCACTTTTATAATCAACGAATTTGTTGATAAATTATTAGTGAGATCGTTGGTAAGGCAAAATCACTAGTATTTTATCAATGAATTCGTAGACTATACAGTGACAAATTCACGAATTTGTAGATTATAAAAGTGACAAATTCATTGTAAAAGCATGTTTTGTTAATTAAAATGAATAGTGTACCCAAATCGGAATTTCGTCATATAAAGCACACGAAATGGGGATTCACCCTTTTTTTTATGTTAAGTGGGGTGTAATGAATAAAAGTTGGGGTGCCAATAGCAGCTATCTAAATTTATAAGGATAATTTAGACATACACGTCCAGTTCTTGGTGAATATTTGAGATGCCCCCACCTGCTTTCAAACTATGATGTAACCCTTGACCTCAATCTTCATTGAGAGACTTGTAGAAAATGACTTAAATGCCCTTTCTTCATCCCTAGCAGGATTTACCCTTCATTTTTCTCCCCAAAGCCAGTCATCTATCACCTTCAGTGTACCCTCTTCAACTTTAACATCTATCTCTTTTTAAAACTCATGTACAAGATAAGCTTTTTTTAGGAAATAGAAATCACTGGATTTTTTTATAGAAAAATCAAGGATTTTTTTCAAGATGTTGAAGACAAAGTTGAATATAGATTTTAAAAATAAAAGGGCATGAAGATAATGGATTATTTGGAGAAAAATCAAGCATTTTGGAAATCAAATTTATGACAAGTTGGCGCCTTTTTTAGTTGACTCACCTCAATTGACCTTGAAATGTTCCACTGAGTTTTGGAACTGAGTCACCTCGAAATCCAATAGAGATGAGTTGACTTGAGAAATTATTAAACTATAATGGAGGAAAGTTGTGGGTAAGCCATGTGTCATTTTGCTCACCAAAATAAGATACTTTACAAGAATCTAATGACAAGAATTTTTTGCAAGCAAAAAAGCTAATCCGAGATTTCATAGAATCCTAAATTGAACACCATGTGTGTAGGAACCAAAAAAAAACCCACACTCCTTGGGATTAGTTAAGTTGTCAAATCAAGACATTTGGATCCGATTCGACCCGATCCAAATCCAATTATCTAAATGGTTCAAATATCCAATGGATCCAATCCATCAAAAATTAATACCTCAATCGGTTCGGCTACAAAAGGATCTAACCCCTTTGATCGTTATATAAGATGGTTTGGCCTCCTTTAGGAGCCAACCCCTTCACTCATTGCATAAGGTGGTTTAGCCTCCTTTCAGGGACAACCATTTCACTCGTTAATAGAAGATGGTTCAACCTCCTTTGGGCCAACCCTCTCACTTGTTACCTCATAGGGTGGTACAACCTCCTCAAGGAGCCAACCTCTTAACCAATTTGCTATAATATGGTTCCATTTTCTCAAAGAACCAACCCCATATTAATTCATCATAAGATACTTCGGTCTCCTCGATGAGTCAACCCCTTAATATAATGCCCACACAAGGAGCAATCCCTTTAGGAGAGTTAATCTTTCTATCAAATATTATACTTACAATTACTTAAGTACTATCAAGGGAAAAATTATAATTGACAGTAATGTTGGCAGAACAAACCTAGGTACATGACTGAGTCAACTCGAGGAATTGAATAGCTACCGAGTTGAAGTAGTCATAGTGTAAAAGTCACTCCTCTTGTCAGTTATGAAGACCAAAAAGAGTGGAGCTTTAAGGCCATTAAGAGCCTAGGAGAGTGGGTCTTTAATTCCATAATGACATCATAGGTTATTAATGCTAGACAACATGTACATGCTCTGAATTAATGGGCCAACTATATAAATAGGAGGCTTCTCCCACTCAAACCTCACAACACTCTACAACTCTCTACTTCTAAACTTCTTCTCTTTGCTCTGTATTTTCTATCAAGAATTAACTTGATCATTGATGGCCCTTTGGCTAACACCACACTAGTGTCTTTTAGTTAAAATCAATGGAGAAAACTATCGGAAAATAAAATTTAATCGAAGAAGACGACTAGAGAAAGTGAAAAAGTCAATGATCAGGGCCTAGAAAGTTGTTTCTTGGGCCTGATATACAGAGACTTTAATGGGGAATAATACATCAAATCCTCGAAATAGACATATTGTATTAATAGTCCATAATTATTATTTTTGTAATAAAATTATGATTTTTCGAACTAATTATGGTTATTGATGTGTAATAGGTCAAAGTCGTGAGATTCAAAATGATAAACCAAGATAATTAAAGACATGCATTACAATTCAAGACCCAAGACAAAACCATGGATCGAATACCAAAGTCAATGGGCCCATAAGTACCACGGTGCGGTGAACACCTTGGACGACTCGATGATGTAGGTAAACTTTTTCTCAAGATTTGTGCAATGTTGATACGACGAGATTTATAACGTAGCAAGTTAGGGTTTAGAGTCTTTGTAAAATATGAAAGTGTTCCAAATTCTAAAGGAACCCTAATCTAGTTTCTATAAATAAGAGACTAAACCATAACCAAATCTCATCTCATCTCCTCTAAGATCATTTTCTCTAGTTATTTTCTAATTCTTAGTTTTTAGGTTTTCAGATTTACTTTTTATTCCAGCTTTGTAAACAAAAAGAGTACTCTGTCAATTTCAAGCCAAGATAAATAAAGGATCATCACTTTTCTTCCCCATTCTTTTTTCTTTTTATTTTTATTATTATTGCTATGATCTGTGGCTAGACCTCCATTAGAGAGGTCGATGAAGCCCAAACAAGATCATCTTAGAGAATTATTTGTTTCAATCATGCTTTAATATTTTATTGTAATACTAATTTATTAAGTTGTGGTCATTGGATAGAATGTTATTCTTATGATTTTGATAGTTTAATCTTAGATAAGTTCAAGTTAAACTATGCTTTGTTAGAAATTCGATATTTTATTTTTTATTTCGTCTTATTAAATATTATCATAAAATTTAGGATTAATAGTTAGATTAACAGATTTTATCTTCGGACTCAATTATATTAGCTTTGATAATTGGAGCAAGATAATAAGTAAACAAATAAATTGATAAGATGACTAATTTTGGTGGATTTGACTAATCTAATTCTTTACATTGTGATTTTCATTCCTATTTATCGTAAAATAGTTTTAATTCAATTTGCTTTAATACTTCGAACCGTGATTATTTTTAAGTCAAAAATTATTGGATCAACATTGTCTTTGTGGATCGACTCTTGCTTGTTAAGGTTTTTATATATTTTTGTTTTCTTATTTTTATTGATAATCTGCTTCGAAAAAATTGATATCATTGCCAGGAACAACAATTTGAACCAATTTTTGACAAATTTAATTAGGGTTTATGACGAATTCGAATTTTATTTTTAAAAAATTAATATTTTTATTCTGATTCTCTTAAAATTTTACCACGGTGCCTTGGTCTCTTTGGGCGGCGTGATGAAACTTCAAGATTCGCAACTCGTGTTTTTTTGAAAATTTTTCACACTTTCAAAATTGAATAAAATATTTTCTTTTTAATTTTCTGACTTCGGATTTGTCTTATGTTGCCAAGGTGAAGGATTTGACGAGGAACAACGTGGCTAAAGCTTTAATTGGTCGTCCAAATCCGATTCTCCAACTAAAACAGCATTACTCTTTTTTTTCTTTTCTTTTCTTTTCAATATCAGACTTGTAGTAGTTTTATTTATTTATTTTAGTTTTAACCTTTTGAACTTATCCAAGAAGGTTCGGAGTGTAATAGCTTTAGGGAAGGACGATAGTCGGACGTAACTATCTCGACCATTCGGCTTCGTACATCGAGATTAGTATCGGTGACTCAAGTCGACTTAATTAATACATCCCCCATCTAAAATCTAAAACTAGAGGTAGGGCTCCGCCCCCCCGAAACTCCTGCTAATGGGTTTTTATATTGCCTTTGTTTGATTATTCTTGCACACCTTAATTTGTACTTAATAAAGAGGGCACCCCTACGAGGATGGAACCAAAAGATAATAATCGGATTTCATCACTGATCTCTTTTCCTTTAGGTTAATTAAATCTACATAGTAAGCCATAATTAATATAAAATTGGATAGACTTGACTCTAGGTCTCATCGAGCTCAATAAGCGAAGTTAATCTTTGCACTTCTTGATTAAGGTTAATACCAAAGTAAAATCCTACCCCGATGTACTATGAGGGGTATAAATTATGTCTATACTAGATAAGAAGGTGATTTAAGAGTGCTCTTATTCAGTATTATGCGCCACCTCTCATCTGGCCATTGAATCAGTTGGTTTTGATTTCAGATAATTAGGGAAAACCTAATTTAGTGAATTTTGACTTTTTTGTCCTTTAGTTAGTTGGTAAGAAGAAAAACAAAACTAGAGTTATTATGACTTGGACAGCAATCAAAGGATTAAACTGGGGCCCTGAAAAAGGATTACATGTTTTTTTGGAAAGAAGACCAAAAAAATGGTAATGTGTGAAAAGGAAAAAAGAAAAAAAAAGTAGAAAATATTGAAACAGACCAAAAGCAAAGCAAAAATGTTAAAACGAAAATGTACAAAAAGAAAAGAGTTCAATGAGGTCAAATACAGTGTTTCAGTAGGGTGAAAGTCGTCAATCGTTAAAATGTAAGTAAGTTGGAATTAATAGTTGGATAAACATATTTTATCTTCTAATCCAATGGCATTAACTTTGTTATTTGGATCGAAATAATAAGTAAACAAATAAATTGATAAGGTGACTTGTTTTAGTGGATTTGACTGATCTAATTCTTTATATTGTGATTTTTCATTCTTGTTTATTTTAAAATAGTTTTTATTCAATTTCATTTAATATTTCGAATTGTAATTGTTTTTAAGTTAAAAATTGTTGGATCAACGTTGTCTTTGTGAATCGACCATTGCTTGTCAAGGTTTTTATATATTTTTGTTCTTTTATTTTTATTGATAAACTGCACTGACCAGTCAACACGGAATTCAAGGATCAAAGCATCAACAACATAGATATCGAAGTTGGTAGACCCAAAAAATCTCCAATAACGAGTATTGAGGGCTTCCCTAAAAGGAGTATTTTGTAAATTTAGGATGCTCTCAATACACAAGACATCCTACAATTGGTCAATCCGAAATTTACAAAACCTTGGTTTGACTTTTCTGTGTAAATTTTTTTTCATCCAATGACATAAGACCATTGGAAATATAGAGGAAGCAAACATTGTCATATAAAATATCCATGTGAAATTTCCAAAATATTCTTTTTAAATATATTATAATGACAATTAAAGTTTTATAAGAATAATAGATTTTGTAAATGTATTTTTGAACATGCCACCATGTCCAACCAGTTTTTTTATAAAGAAAAATATGTAGAAGTATCATTTAGATAGTCCATTGTAAGATCAGATATGGGGGTTGATATTTATTCTGTAGTGTATCCTACTATTTAAGTCAATTTAGATTTCCTTTTATTGTTATAAAAAGAAGTAAGAGAAGAGGAAAGAAAAGAAGAAACTGATCTGTTCCTCTAGTTTTCAAATCCCCCCCACCTTGTTTGAGAAAATAGTGAACTAAAATATCATCCTTTACATGGATCCACAATATTAATTAATAAACATCAAATAGTCTTGATGAGTAATTAAAAGCCTTGAAGAAGTCATTTGGTACTTTATCGAGAACAAAGTATATTACATAGCATAAGTTACATGGATGCACAGAAAGATGGATTAATTTGACAATGTTATAAGATCTAAAATCAATTTAATCTCATCCCCTTTCATCAATTATCCTTGAGGAAGCTGATCTCTCTCTGTATTTACATTGCAAAGCTCAATGGAAGGCATTATCTCTTGGGTGCTTAATATTTCTGGGTTTGAATTCCCAAAATCTACAGAGGGTGTTCCTTAGTCTTCCGTGGGAGTGAAAGGTCCTTCTGTTTGGTAGGAAATGCTTGATGGACTCATTGGAGCGTTATTATTCTGTGAAGCTTCAATATTAGAGCTATTCTGAAGTCTGGTATTCCTAAATGTCTCGCCATGATACGAATTTTTTGCCAAATCGATGTATTAGGGTCAATGTGTTTCCATATATGTTTATGGTTGTAATAGAAAAAAACAATGTATACGAGTAAGGCTAAAATTGAAGAGAACCCAGCAATGACAAAGAGACCCAAGAAGCTATCAAGAGTGAGACTATTTTAAGAGACCATGTTGTTCGGGTCAGGGCAACTCGTATCATGTCCAAACCACTTTTTCGTAATTTGGTCCATTGTATATTCCTCTGTCACATTTAAAACTGCTCTCGAAACATCGGGTACTAGAGGGGAACCTCTCGGGAAGACCTAAAAAAAAGTATAGAAATTGAAAGAAACATAACTAAGATTTAGGCAGATTTATCAAAATATGCACAACTTTTCGATTATTTACCAAAACAGTATACTGTAGCAATTAATTTCGAAAACGGTAAATTTACCGTTTTCGGAATTAATTTTTGTTTACCAAATTGGTAAAAACAGTAAAAAAAAAAAATTAATTTTCGAAAATACCCTTTTTTGAATTTTAACTGAAATTACGATTCAACCCTCTTGTCCTCTTTCATTATTCTGCTTTGGTGCCATGTGGCAAATCCTTGCGGGCCCACTTACTTGAATCCACTGGCCCAAGGGAGACAGGGAGTAGGATTGCAACTCAACTCCAGGAATATAGGATCTTCACATAAATGGTGAAACAGTACTCATAGATGGCTAACCTTCAAGAGCATCAGCTACTGAGTTAAAGTTGTTAACTAGTACCTTGTGAAGCTGTTCCCCAGACCATATAGGATAAATAAGAATGTTCACTAGAACAGCTACAAACCCTCCCATGGCAGTTCTCACCGGGTTCCCCCCTCGATAACCAGAGACTATAATCAAACAAAAAGTGAACAGTATAACCTTGAAACCGTACTCATATGGGATAAACGACGGCCACAACTTCATGAATGACGTTCAGGTTCCTACGTATTTTTGCAATTTTTTTGGATTTTAAAGGTGAAGAAGATGAAGTTCAGCTTTTTCTCAAAATCTTTTTTGGATTTTATGTTGTTGTGAGGGTTATAAGTGTAAATCCACACTTAAAACAAAAAAAGGGCATTTTCGATACACAATTTAATGTTTTTACTGTTTTTACCGTTTTGGTAAATATTTTCCAAAAATTTTATTTTCGAAAACGGTAAATTTACCGTTTTCGGAATTAATTTCGAAAACTCTACCGTTTTGGTAAAGTATTCTAAGATTTAAATACATCCTTACTTAAATATGGGAAATGCTATCATCTAATACAAGCATTTGGTGTTAGCAACCTTGCATACCTTATTTTTTCATAAAAATTCTTAAAAAGTAAAAAAACCCAAAATTAGTCTTCTAATGATTTTAAAAAAAAAAAAAGCCAATACTTGATTGTCGTTGTGCAATGACATTTCTATAAATATCAAAAAGTCTCGTAAAATTGTTTATAAAAATTCCATGGCACAATAAACAATAAACCCTTATTTTTGTTTTTTTTGTTTTTATTTTTTTTTAAGAAAAAAATAAAAAGATTAGTTGTTTGAGGATTTTCTTGAAAAAAAATCAAGGAATTGGAGGTTGTTAACACCTAATGCTTGAATTTGGAACATTAGTAATTTAGTATTTACCGGTGATGATGATTCCAAAGAGAGCGGGAAAGACTTACAAAGCCAAATCCATCAGTCTTGTACGTAGGTCTGACCATCGTATACTTAGCACAGTATCTCGCAAGGAGGAGCTTTATGTAAGAGACCTCATCAAAAGCAGCAGAAATGCCATCATTTTGACTCCCTTTTGATAAAGCTTGATCAAACTCATCTGGAGAATTATAGGACTTAAGCTTGGATTCATCAAACCCCATCTGCTTCAAGAGCCCAAACACAAATGAACCCTGTTGATAACTGTAGATGCTATTTTTCGCTCTACACTTTTCTTTTCTTTCTTTGCTCAGGCGGACCTGCGAATTAGCCCACTCCGACGATCAAGTTAGAGAATGTGGTAAAATTAGTAAAACATAATCTATTTTTAGAGAGAAAAAGAAGATAACCCCCTTTACCCCTGGCCTTCTCCCTCTTATATAGGCGTTTATGATGATCGTGTTCTGTGCCATTCTTTGATGTGACTCAGGGTAGTTTGCTTACTCTCTGGCATGTTAGGTACAGGGGCAGTTGCAACTGCTCTGTTATCAGAGCTGTCAATCAATGTCTTATCTATCAGATCCATCTTGCTGATCTATACTAACAATTGATATCCACAGAATACTCCATCCGAGCTACCTGATGAGTTGGTGGTGTACGTTCGAGCTGAGCGTCCGTGCATCCGAGGAGTTCTGTCAACGGTGCCCATCAAACAGTCCATCCGAGCTTCGAGTCCCTACTTCCGAGAATCGTTCGAGCCACGTGTCCCCATTCAAGAATTTCCCCCCACAATAACCAACAGATACGCGTGTCTTTAAAAGCTCTTTGATATCAATGATGGTTGGTTGGAGTTGTTGAACCGTCAACAACGATGTCAAGCTAGCTGTGTAACTTGATGTGAGTATGAGGACTACAAAAATCCATATGATCAGCACAAACCTAGCCAAGTTGCTCACCACGTTATCCCCTGCCCAATTACAACTGTTGTATTGAAATTATCACAAAATAGATATTGCTACATTGTACCTCAACCCCCTTAGCCTAAATCTTTTAACCAATGCACACTATATTATGTCAAAGGAAACTTTCACAACTTTGGTTCTTTTGAACCGAATGCCCCAAAAGGTGTCCTTGCACTCTGTTGAAACTAATAGTAAGTAAATGTAAAGAGATGTACAAGGAATTACTATGTGCAAAAACAAGCGTAGAGAAGGAGAACCAAAAGATCATGCCAAACTGATAAGCTGCTGGCCTCCTAAATTCTTCGTTGATCCGGTGTTCAAGGACCCAAATCACAAAACCAGTGAAGATAAAAAAGGAACCAATTGTTAACCATAGATTTCTGCTTAAAGGCTTCAAGAATATCCATGCATTCTTCTTTCCATTGTCTTTAACAGGCATGAGCATTGATACCCCCGACTCTGTATATGGTAATGTAAAGTCTACATATTGGGATCGGTTGGCTCTAATGGTGGTATCTCCAACAACGGCATCAAATTTCTATTTAACAAGAAAAAGTATTCCCATTTAAATAGAAAGATTAAAACTCACTCAAAATATTAATCGAAAATATATATATTCAAACTTACCTGAAGAAACACTTGTTAAATCAAATCATTGTAATTCCCAGCAGTTGAGCCATCAGCCTTTTGGAAGGGAATGAAATCGTAAGGGATGGCGTAAGGTAATGTGTCCATTACAGCATTGAACACGTCTATGCAATACCCGGTGGCCGTTGTCGAGTTAGTAGTAGGGTCCCCTGTCACCGTCACAAATTCACTAAAACCATCCTTCACTGGAACTCCAATCCTCAATATTTTCCCATTTGTTGGAATTACCCAACCCTTCGGCACAATTATAGACTCTCCTGGACATATGATCACACTGAGATTGGCCTTAGAAGTCGGGTACAGATTTGTACTAGTCACATTCAATGACCGTGAAATTCCAGATGTTGGAGTCCAAAGCCAATCTCTCTCCCCCCATCACCAATCACATTAAGTATCTGGAAAGCGAACGATTGTAGTTGCCCATTTACGAGCACGAAGTCCCCACTCAGACCTTTAAATGTAGTCTTGGAAATTGCTTGCAAAAGTTCAAGACCTATCTGAGAGACTCCCATTGTTGCAAGATCACTCGAATTGTCGATAATGTTTGGTTTCAAGAAACGGAAGTTTGCACCGCCAACCTTCTCTGCTGCCATTGCTAATGCCCAAGCCGTATCATAAGCCCAAAAACACTTAATTCAGCTCTTTCGACATCTGGGTTTTCTTGGACAAACTTCTTTTTCCATCTAACATTAAAATTTTCAAGCTCTTTCGATCTTGGAACATAAGGCCTTACACCCAATACACTTTGCATTGAATCGATAACAGAGGAATCCATGGAACTTAACTCATTACTTAGTCCATCTGTGATGATCCAAGAGTACCCATTGTTCATCATTCCTACCTCTTTTGCCTTTAGGAAAAGACGTGAACCAAGAGACATTGCCATGTGTACAATGAAGACTCTAGTCTGCATTGTCATCAACTTGTAAAGCTCTTCAACGATTTGATCATCTGTGGCCGAAACGGGAATGACACTTCCGTATGGAACTCGGGTATCGATATCTTGTAAGGAGTTCGAATAGAAGAAAGAGATGGACTAGTTGCCGTGAAAGAAACAATAGGCACTTGAGTTTTGTTTCCAAGATCAATAATGAAGTCGGCCAGTGATGATGATACTGGTCCTATGATGGCTTGCACCTCCATATTTTTTAAGAGGTCTAGAGCTGTAATTTGAGGAGAATAAAAATGAAATTAAGGAATTTTTCAATTTATTTTTCTTGCAAAGTTAAGGAAATCAGATCACTATACAAGCAACCAAGATGTATTTCATATCTTGAAACTAATTCATGACTAAATCAGATGTACATGTTAAAAAATGTGAATTTTTCCACTATGAACGTTGTAGAGTTCTTTTGGATATTCAGAATAACTAAGTCGAACGTGACGTTTTCTAATGTCTTTAAGATAGTTGGAGCCTCCCACAAAGATCCACGGGAGTATAGAACTACTGTCCCTCGAATTCAACAAGCAAGACTCAATCTGAGTCTCAACAAGGATGCACACAAGTTTTGAACATGGTTTTAAGGACAACTTTCGGGATTGGATTAGCACCCACTGAGTCCGTTTAAGCTGGCCGATCCGATGGAGCTTGAAGGATTTAAATCCTTCCAAATTGATCCTAACCGATTTCAACATCAATTGAAAAATAATGGTTATGTCGTTCAAAAATATTATCTTTATGCTATAATGTGGATTAATAGATGCTACAATCACAAAATCTATTTTTAAATCAATAATAAACACTTAAATCTTAAAAATTATATACATATATATTGTGGGCAATGTTGGAATTTAGAGGGTTGAATTGGAAAACCCTTTACTATTCATTTAATTGCAACCATATGGTAAATCAATCTATTAACCATAGGGTATTTAAATCCCATGTTTACTTTATGCTTTATACTTTATGTTTTATGTTTTATGCTTTTTACTTTATTACTTTATGTTTAGTTGATAGTTTTGATTTTGCCTTGAGTAATTTTAGTCCCACATCGACTAGGAGAAGAATTGATTTACAATTCTTAAATAGTTGTGCTTCTACTAGCTTTAAAGTGGATAGAAGTAGTGGGCGGGTTCACGCGAGCACACAGGGGCCCAAGAGGAAAACCCAAGATTACATTTGGCTCATATCATCACTCAAGAACCAGTTTCTTTAGATGATGATGAAGATGACCAAATCAAAATAACCGAATATCGAAAATGGGAACATTCCAATTTCATGTACCGGAATTATATCCTAAATGGATTAAGTACTGTTCTTTATAAGGTGTATTGCTCTATTGAGTCTGCCAAGACATTGTGGGAAATTCTTGAAAAGAAATATACTTTAGAAGATGTCGGCACAAAGAAATTTGTTGTTGGGCATTTTCTAGATTTTAAGATGGTAGACTCTAAGTCAGTTGTATCATAATCCGAAGAGTTTCAAATCCGTATTTATGAGATTCATGCTGAAGGCATGAGTATAAGTGAAGGATTCCAAGTTTGATCGATAATTGAAAAATTACCACCATCTTGGAAAGACTTCAAAAATAATTTGAAGCATAAAAGAAAGGAAATGGGACTCGAGGATTTAGTGATAAGACTTAGAATTGAGGAAGATAACCGTAAGAATGAGAAGAATAGTGAAACAAATTCTATGATTTCTAAAGCGAATGTAGTGGAAGAAGAACCTTCCAAATTCACTGGAAAGTTCAAACCTGGATTTCAGAAAAAATATGTAAAGAAAAACTTGCATGGTCCAAAAGCCAATATCTAGAAGATCAAGGGAAATTGTTATTTTTGCAATAAACCTGGACACCGGACTAAGGACTGTCACAAAAGGAAAAATCAGCAACACCATCAAAAACATGAACAAGCCAATGTGACTGAAACTCAGAACCTATCAACGGTTGTTTCAGAAGTAAATCTGGTAGGCAATAGTAATGATTGGTGGCTGGATACAGGAGCCACCAAGCACATATGCTCTGAGAGAAACATATTTTCCTCTTACAACAACGTTGGAGATGAAAATTTATTCATGGGAAATGCTTCCACATCCGCTGTGATCGGAAAAGGAAAAGTAAATGTGAATTTCACATCTGACAAAGTTCTAACTCCGAATGACGTGTTTCATGTTCCAGACATTCGAAGAAATCTGGTTTCAGGTTCTCTTTTAAGTAAGGGAGACTTCAAAATGGTGTTTGACTCTGATAAATGTATAATTACAAAGAATGAAATGTTTGTAGGCAAGGGCTATCTATGTGATAGATTATTTAAACTCAATGTAATTTCTGATTTTATTAATAATATTAATTCTTTTGTTTATGTTTCTAAGTATTCTAATATTTGGCATGCTAGATTAGGTCATGTTAATAATAAATCAGTTATCAAATTAATGAATAGTGGTAAGATTCCTAAAATGCATATTGATATATCTAAAAAATGTGAAATTTGTGTTGAATCAAAATTTGTTAAAAAATCTTTTAAAAATATTGAAAGATGTACAAAACCTTTAGAATTAATACATTCTGATTTATGTGATTTCAAATACATTCAATCTAGAGGCGGTAAAAAATATTTCATAACTTTTATTGACGATTGCACTAGATTTTGTATGATATATCTTTTAAATAGTAAAGATGAAGCATTAGAAATGTTTAAAATTTATAAAACTGAAGTTGAAAATCACTTGAAAATAAAATAAAAATTTTAAGATCTGACCGAGGAGGAGAATATGAATCTAATCCTCTAACTATATTTTGTCAAGAAAATGGAATAATACACCAAACCACTGCTCCTTATTCTTCCCAACAGAATGGTGTAGCAGAGAGGAAAAATAAAACTTTAAAAGACATGGTAAACTCTTTACTTGTCAGTTCAGGTGTACCTTTAAATTTATGGGCAGAAATCCTTTTAACATCTTATTATATTTTAAATAAAATTCTATTAAAGAATTCTGAAAAATCACCTTATGAACTTTGGAAAGGTAGAACACCTATTTTTAAATACATGAAAGTGTGGGGGTGTTTAGCCAAAGTGGCTGTACCTTTGCCTAAAAGAACAAAATTAGGTCCAAAAATTATAGATTGTATTTTTATTGGATATGTCATCAATAGTAGTGTATATAGATTTCTTGTTTATAAATCTGATATAAATGATATTAATCCTAACACTATAATTGAATCCAGGGATGTTGAATTTTTTGAGGATGTATATCCTTGTAAGGATAAAATTGAAAAACCATTAAAAAGATCTCACATTGAATTATCTAATAATGAACCTAGAGAATAAGAATCTGATATAGAACCTAGGAGAAGTAAGAGAAATAGAAAAGTAACATCCTTTGGACCTGATTTTATTAGTTTTCTCTTAGAAGGAGATCCTCAGACATTTAAAGATGCAATTTCAATACCTGAGGCTCCATTTTGAAAAGAAACTATAAATAGTGAAATGGATTCAATTATGAGTAATAACACCTGGGAATTAGTTAATCTACCTCCTGGTAATAAAACAATTAGTTGTAAATGGATTTTTAAAAGAAAATTAAAATCAGATAGAACTATAGATAAATATAAAGTCAGATTAGTGGCTAAAGGGTACAAGCAAAAAAGAAGGCATTGATTTTTTTGACACTTATTCTCCTGTTACTAGGATCACTTCTATTAGAATTCTTATTGCTATAGCTTCCATTTATAAATTAGAAATTCATCAAATGGATGTAAAAACTACTTTTTTAAATGGAGAACTTGATGAAGAAATATGTATGGATCAATGGAAGGATTTGTAATTAAAAGACATGAAAATAAAGTTTGTAGATTAATTAAATCCTTATATGATTTAAAACGAGCTCCAAAATAGTGGCATGAAAAATTTGATAATATAATGATATCTAATGGATTTAGAATCAATGAAGCTGATAAGTGCGTTTATTATAAAACTATCTTTGATTCTTATGTGATTATTTGCCTATATGTAGATGACATGCTAATTTTTGGATCTAATATAAATGTTGTAAATCAAACTAAGAAATTATTGTCTAGAAATTTTGACATGAAAGACTTAGGTCCTGCTGATGTAATTCTTGGAATAAAAATTTTTAGAAATAATAATGGATTTGGTTTATCACAATCTCATTATATTGAAAATGTTCTAAAATATTTTAATCAGTTTGATTATATTCCTGCAAAAACACCTTTTGATTCAAATTGTTAGTTGATGAAAAATATTGGTAAAGGTGTTTCTCAATTAGAATATTCTCAAGTTATTTGTTGTTTAATGTATATTATGAACTGTACTAGGCCTAATATTGCATATTCAGTAAATAGATTAAGCAGATACACTAACAACCCATGACATGATCACTAGGAAGCTTTGGTGAGGATTATGAGATACTTAAAGTATACCATGAGTTACAGACTGCATTATAATAGGTATCTTGCCGTATTAGAATGATACAGTGATGCCAATTGGATATCAGACTCGAAAGAGTCAAAATCCACTAGTGGCTATATCTTTACACTTGGAGGTGCAACAATCTCATGAAAATCCACAAAGCAAACGTGCATAGCTTATTTCACCATGAAATATGAGTTTATTGCCATGGACAAGACTGGTGAAGAAGCTGAGTGGCTAAGGAATTTTCTTGTTAACATTCCTATTTGGCCTAAACTAGTATCTGCAATATCTATTCATTATGACAACCATGCCATTGCAAGAGCAAAAAATAATGTATATAATGGCAAGTCAAGGCATATTAAACGGAGACACAACTCTGTAAAACAACTACTCTCTAATGAAATTATTTCCATTGACTTTGTAAAGTCTAAGGAAAATTTGGCGGATCCTCTAACAAAAGGATTATCTAGAGAGTTAGTTGCATTGACTTCGAGGGGAATGGGCCTAAAGCCTATTGATTAAAAATTATTTCAATGGAAACCCAACCTAATTGATTGGAGATCCCAAAAATTAGGTTTAATGGGAAAACCAGTTGAATATAATTTAAAAAGAAAACACTAATGGAACAGAGTGTTCCAAGTCCATTCTTATGAAGTGTTTAGTATTGCCTGTAAAGAAGAAGGTTGAATTATAATTCTTAATGTTGCCTATACTTGTAAAAATGGAGTATATCAGGGTAGTTCTCATAGGCACACCTAAATGAGTGTAGAATTGGGTCGATTCTATGAGAGTTAAGGTTAAGCTCTCTAAAGCACTCATGATACCAAGATATGTTTAGGGCCAAAATAAACACCATCGATAGAACTTGAGAGTTGATTGAGTAACTTGTGTGTATAGTCTATTGTTTAGGTTTACGCTAAAGATTGACAGTTCAAGGCTTAAAGTCCACTGATCGACTTGTAAATCCGATAGACTTATACTAGGTAAGGTTCAAGTCCAAAAGACACCTATACTGAAACATGGTTGTTCAAAGTGCTCTCTCTTTATATATTTTATATATTTTTATTTTGAGTTTTCTGCATTCATGTGGGGGATTGTTAGAATTTAGAGGGTTGAATTGGAAAATCCTTTAATATTCATTTAATTGCAATCATATGGTAAATCAATCTATTAACCATAGGGTATTTAAATCCCATGTTTGTTGTATGCTTTATAATTTATGCTTTATGCTTTTTACTTTATTGTTTTATGTTTAGTTGATAGTTTTATTTTTGCCTTGAGTAATTTTAGTCCCACATCGACTAGGAGAAGAATTGATTTGCAATTTTTAAATAGTTGTGCTTCTAATAGCTTTAAATTTGATAGAAGTAGTGGGCGGGTTCACGCGTGCACACGAGGGCCCAAGAGGAAAATCCAAGATTTCAATTGGAATTTGGATCACCGGTCCGAAAACCTTAATGTGTGTGCGCACGTACGACGTGCGTGCAAAGGTCAGTTTAAACACACTTGATTTTCTCTGCTATTTTATATTTTTTCGAATTATTAGTAATTTATTATTCATTGTGAGAGCACACAACATCGTCGAGTTCGAAGTTACGTTCCAATTTAGAGTACCTTTTTGGATACGTGGGTTGTTGAATCCTGCAGAACAAATGCCTACAGACTGTGGTACCGTAGTAGGGGCGAATTTCATTTTAGGACAGTGCTTTGTGCACACCTCAACCATTTCTTTTTAGGTAATATTTTTCTATTACATTCGATTTCAAAATTAAGATTTATTCTAACTTCTCTCTTTGCCATAAGAAATCAGTATTCAGAAACAACAGGCAATAGTCCCACATCGCATGAGTATCATGACCTTGGGCTATATATAAATCTAGGGCAATCCTCACCTCACAAGCCGGTATTGTGAGGATGAGTTAGGCCCATGGGCTTTTACTTGATATCAGAGCGGGTACCACAAGGGTGTAGGAGACACTGAGGGGGAGTGTGACCAATAGTCCCACATTGCTTGGGTATCACAACCTTGGGCTATATATACACCTGGGGCAATCCTCACCTTGCAAGCCGGTTTTGTGAGGAAGAGTTGAGTCAAATTGACAACTAACAAGTCAACTCGAATGAGTCAAATAAAATATATTAAGGACATCGACAGTGTCAGCCTGATTCGAATGAGTAATTTCCACATAGAAGCTTCAGATAGATGACTGATCATTTGACTTCTTTGTTTTTTGTTTTTTGTTTTTTATTTATTTTTTGGGTAAGAAACATTGCTTCCATATCCATCTGTATCATCTAATAATTCAAATAAATAAGTAGTAGAGATCTAATAATATAATAGATTGGAAACCATAGAAACCAACTAAACAGATAAAAAATGGAAATCTACAAATGCAGACTTATTAACACCATTGTTTACTAATCAGTGACAAAAAGGTCACTTTCGATAGTGTTGAAGTTCTTCAATTGATGAGGTACAAATGAAACAATTTGAAGATTCACATATTCAACCTATTGTCAAAAGTCTTGATCTTTTTTAAAAATTACTCGCTTTCAATTTTAAGATTTTATGTATTCCCACCTTCAAATCTCACAAACAAGAACGGGTTTTCAACAAGATTTCTTTTGGCAACAGATTTTAGTCAATTTTGACAAAACAAAAGTGTTAACGATGTTGGAGTTTGGACCATTTAAGCATGGTTTTAAATCCTGGTATTTTTGTCTAATCTTGTCCCTGTATACTGAGTTGACTTGTATAAGTCATTTTTTTTTTAACAAGTCAAACCATTTGATCAATTTAAAATTTAAAATAATTATTATTAGGTGGAGTAGATTCTCTCTTACAAAAAAATTTAATATACATATTAATTCATTAAAAATTAATAATTTATATCAAAAATATAAAATAGGATTGACTCGACCGAATTTTTATCTTGATCGATAGTTTGAGTATGTTTTCCTACAATTTCCAATATAGTTTTAAAATACTGGACAAGTCATCTTGAATTTATCTTGGATGGTCAATGTGTTAACTATTCACATAGACCATCTTGACCGGCTGCCTTCGAGACAAAGATGATTTGCTTAAGTCACCTTGATCAATTTCTAACTACACACATCGACCATGGCTTTTGTAACCTCAAATATGAATCAACTTTTGACATATGGCTGAGATTGTTAAACAAAACAGATTTCTTAGAGATCAGCATTTTGTCTTAGGATCCATCTAATTTGGGCATCCCTAGGGAACATGAACATTCTCCCATCACTGCCGTTGATTGATGTTTCCTTTAAAAATATTCTAATTAATTAAAATATACCACGTGGCACTTTTTATAATATATTGACGCATGAACCTTGGCATCAACGATGAGCCTTATTGGTGATTTCTGACTTTGCGGATTTATTTCATCACGTGCTTTATAAAATAAAATTCCAATTTAATTAAAGGATAAATCCCATTAGAGGAAATAGACCCAAAAAGGTCCTGGAGATAACCACTTCTCTCCTCTGGATCTTGTACTCCTGGGAGTTGATTAGCTACCGAACTCCATGTTTTCATTCCATCGTGACTCATTCTTTGATTTTTTTTTTTTTTTTTTGTTCATTTTTAAGAATACATCTTTGATAATCTATAAGAGAGACTCAATTCCGAAGCCAACTATCCCGAAGCCATTAATGGCATATTTGAACGTTCTTACGTAAACTATATCCCTATTAAATTTTTGTTGGGTCAGGTTCTCCATACATGAACTCCCGGGCAGGGGACTCTGCTATTAGAGAAGTCAAGTCTTCTGATTCATTCTCATAAATTATTGTAACTGTTTTAGTTTATTTTGTTTTTGAATTTGTATTTTAAGTTACAATTGTACACTTATTTGTAGGGATATGTTACAACTGTACACTTATCTTTAGGGATCAGTTACAATTTTTTTGTATTTATATCTGCTAATTGAATGAGAAGCCCGTGTGGCATATTTCCTCTCCTCTGTTTCCTTCATTGATTATATGATATCAGAGCATTTAATTGCTGCTACTACTATCTTCTCCAGCCACCAGTACCATGACAACAACCAATAATTCCAACTCTCTGCCTGTCATTCAAAACACATCTGTCATCTCCATCAATATCTCAGCCCAAGCCCCACTCAAACTCACCACAACCAATTACATCTCTTGGAAACTCCAATTCCACACTCTCTTTGTTGGCTATGACCTCTTAGGATATATAGATGGATCCAAACCTTGTCCACCCTCCACTATTGCTCAGAACAACACCACCGAATCAAATCCTGATCACAGTGTCTGAATTAGACAAGACCAACTGATCCTTAATGCTTTAGTTGGATCTCTTTCTCCCACAATTATCCCATTCATTGCTAGAGCCAAAACATCAAAGGAAGCTTGGTTGATCCTGGCAAACACATATGCCAAGCCATCTCGAGGATGCATCAAGCAAGTAAAGAATCAAATAAAAAATCTAACCAAGGGGTCTCAAACTGTTACAGAATTTCTTCAATCGGTGAAGTGTCGGGCTGATGAACTTGCTATCCTAGGAGCACCAATGGATGAAGATGACCTCACAGACAAAATTCTTGATGGTCTTGGGGATGACTATAAAGAACTTATACGTGCAATTCAAGCACGCGATACCATGATCATGTTTGATGAACTCCACGAAAAGCTTCTAAATTTTGAAGCATCTCTTCAAGGTACAAAATATAAACCCTCTCATTTTCCAGCCTCAGCAAATCCTGCAAATCGTAACACTACAAGTTGGCGTCCTTCTTTCAACTCTGGTAACACCAACAATAATTGGCGTCCATCAACACATTCTGGTAACAATAATACAGGTTGACGTCCCTCACCCAATACCAACAATCGCTTCCCCGCGTTTCCCAACACTGGACAAAACTCATCTCGCAACCAACAACATCCTTCTCGACCTTATCTTGGTTATTGTCAGATATGTGGAATACAGGGGCACACTGCCAAAAGATATCCCTCTTTTCGCCTAGTGCCAATTCAACCCAATACAACTCCAACTGCACCAGTGAACAACACTACAACACAAGGCCAACCTCGGGCTCATTTTGCAGCCAACACTACACCGACCACTCCGCAATGGCTACTAGACAGTGGTGCTTCTCATCATGTCACTGCCGACCTAAGTAATCTATCTCTCCACACACCTTACAATGGTTCTGATGACATTATGATTGGCGATGGATCGGGTCTTCCTATAACTCACATTGGTTCTTCATCTTTTACCACTCATAACACATCATTTAAATTAGATAATGTTTTGTGCGTCCTTAGCATGAAAAAGAATCTAATTTCCATTTCTCTATTTTGTACATCTAACAATGTCTCTATTGAATTCTTACCATCCTCTTTTCATGTGAAGGAACTTCGCACGGGGGCAATCCTTTTGAAAGGTCACACGAAGGATGGGGTGTATGAATGGCCGATTTCCTCCTCCACAACATCTCCATTAGTAGCTTCTTCTAGTGTCAAAACTTCTTCAACAGAGTGGCATCATAGATTAGGCCATCCTGCATTTCCCATTTTAAAACACATTGTTTCACATTATCAGTTAGATTTGTCTTCATCTCTGATCTCTGATTTTTTGTGTAATGCTTGTCACTGCAATAAAAGCCATAAATTACCTTTCTCCACATCTACTGTTGTCTCCTCTCAACCACTTGAAATTATTTTCTCTGATGTGTGGACTTCACCTGTTATCTCCCATGACAATTTTAAATATTATGTAATTTTTGTTGATCACTTCACTAAATATATTTGGTTTTATCCCCTTCAACAGAAATCTGAAGTTAAAGACGTGTTTATCAGATTTAAGGCCATTGTGGAAACACGCTTTCAAAATAAAATTCATACACTTTATTCTGATAATGGTGGTGAATACTTAACTCTTAGACCTTTTCTTGCTACCCATGGGATTACTCACTTTACTACTCCACCACACACTCCTGTACACAATGGGTACTCTGAAAGACGTCATCGTCACATTGTTGATAAGGTCCCAATTATTCGATTTTGGGACCTTAATTGCATTAAGATTACCATTGCATAAATGTTAGTTCCTTTAAATAATTGCAAAATTATTTTATTTATCCAAATTAATAGAGCTAATGATATATTAGTGTTAATTGTAACGCACGTGGAAGCTAACAAATCGCGAAACAATTACGGTTACAATACACGAGCCGAAAGGAAGCATCCAGAAAAACCTCAAAGGATTTGGGCGCCACGTCACCGCGCCACGGCTAGGTATGACCGCGCCGCGGTCATCTCGAGGAATTTTTCCTCGAGATTTTCACAGAAGCTTCCAATTGCTTCGGTGGTTGTAACTGAATGGGTAGTTCGAAGCGAATCATCCGAAAAGTTGACCCGATTACCCGAATACGAATGTTATAAATTGGAGGGTTGATTTTAGAGAAGGGGCTCTCTCCTTGCTCTCTTCTTCTCCAATTTTTGATTGTTCCTCTCTTTAATTTTCTGTAATTTTCTATTGAGAGATCTCTTGAGTTTAGTGAGAACATCAAGAGTGCTCAATTCTTTTTCTTTGTAAATTGTTGGGAGAGCTATAAAAGAAGAATTCGGATCGATCATCATCTTCATCTTCTTCACCTATTCTCTCTTTTCTCTTTTATTATTTTTCTGCAATTACAATGCTTGCAATGATTGGCTAAATTCTCATTAGAGAAGTGAAGGAAGCCATAGCAAATTAATCCCTCTAGTGTAGATTTAAATTCTTGCTTGCTTACATATTTTAATTCTGAAAATTCTATTCTGATTAAGGTAATCCAACTTATAATTCTGATCCAACTTAGATAGCCATTACTTAGATAAGTTCAAGAATGGCTATGCTATGTGAATAATCAGAATATAAATTGGGCAATCTCCATCATATTAGGATTTTCATGAATAGCTTCTAATTTCTTTCAAAAAATTTAATTGATCCATCTTCCGATCCATGAGCAATGACTTGCTCCATGGATTGAGTTAATTTCAGAATTTATCTACACTATGGATTACTTGCAAAGGTTTACTTGACCTCTCTAATCCCTCTCTCTTAGAATTTCAATCTTTATTTTCTGTTTAGATTTCAATTTAGTTTCTACTACAACTTTGTTTTGTTTTTAAAACTAATCTGTTTTTGTTTTTAAATTCTGTTTTGGCATTTTTATCCGAATGAATCCTTGAATCCTCATTGTCCCTGTAGAACGAATTCGACTTACCCAAAGTCCATTTCTTAATCTTAATCTCTGCATCTCTATTGCAAGCTTTACAACCGATCAAAATGGCGCCGCTGCCGGGGACAGCGAATTGATTCATTTTCCAATTCGGAAAGTATCCGAAACAGTTTCCGAAACAGAACCGAATATGTTTTGCTTGAAACAGAAGCCAAACGAACAAAAAAAAAATTGAAAAAAATTTCATTACAATCCTCAGGATATCAGAAACCATTTCCAATTTGAAAAATCGATTTTCATCAAAATTTTACCGCGCCGCGGTTGTCTCTTGGTGCGCCGCGGTGACGTGGCAACATTTTCTGCTGATTTTTGTTGGACAAATTTCTGACATCATGGACATTGTAATGGTCATATTTTTTTTTTCTTAGTATTCTGATTTGAATAATTTTGTTCTGTTCAGGTGAAGGACTCGACGGAAGTCAACGGAAATTGACGAAAGGCGACTCGTGGAATTTTTTATCCACTAAATTGGTTCTATCACCAAGAAGATCAGCACATTCAAATTTTCTCTGCATTTTTATTTTTCTTAGAAAACAATTTGTATTAGGTACTTGAATTTGTATTAAATTTTAATTGTATCCGAGAGGGCTCGGATTGTAATAGAATTAAGGACGGACGATAGTGGGACGAAACTATCTCAGCCCCTCGGGTTCGTACACCAAGTTTGGTGTTGGTGGCCCAAGTCGACTCAATTAGATCATCCCCCGTCTAGAACGGGAGGTAAATTTTGAAACACTCACGCATCACTCGCTAGTGAGTTTCTGTATTGCTTTTGAGTGACTAATTTGTACACATTGGATTGCACCTAGTAACAAGGGCACCCTTACGAGGATGGCACCATAAGATAAGAATCGGAGTTCATTACCGATATCTTGCCCTTCTAGGAAAATCAAATTCACAACCAATTAATTAATTAAAATTGATTAGACTGGACTCTAGGTTCCATCGAGCTCATTAAGCAAAGCTAATCAAAAGTTGCACCAATTGCACTTCTTGATCGTGAACAGTGCCTAGCGCAATCTTGCCCTGTAGTTCTACGTGAATTCAGGGGATAGACTACGTCTATTCAAGACGAGAGGTGATCTAAGAGTGCCCTTGCTCAGCATTGTGCGCCACCTCTCCTCTGGAGATTAAACTGGCTGTTCCGATTTCAGAGATTTGGGTTGGAGGCTTTGATTAATCCTTTGAACCAGTTAGGAACTGTCTAGTAATAGGCACCCAGTTCTCACGTGTGAATTTCTCCCTCCTATTGTGTGCAATTTGATAGTGTATGTTAGGTAGGAGATCGCAGAAAAATCCAATTGTATTTGATCCGGAGATCACAAGGTCTTATCCTCTACCTAAGGTTAGAAGAGAAAGCAACACCGTTCTCACTCCACCAATCCCAGAAATGGATCCACATCCACTTCCACCTCATCACATCCATGAGGATCAACGAACGCTCAATGAGTTGTTCGCACCTATTACTGCCAACCCTCCATCATGTATAATTTTACCTGCTGCTAACGTGGGACAATTTGAAATTCGGGCAGCCACCATCAATATGCTGCCCAAATTCCATGGTTTCAAAGCGAACAACCGTACAATCACCTCAATAAATTCTTGACCTTATGCCAGACATTCAAAAATGGTCACCTCGACGATGAGAAAGTCAAGCTTAGGTTATTTACACTCTCTCTTGAAAACCATGCTGCGGCTTGGTTAAACTCTTTGTCCTCCAACTCTATCACTACATGGGATGAGTTGTCGAGAAAGTTCATGGCCAAATTCTTCCCTATGGCGAAGACGGAACAATTCAAAAATGCCATTCGGAACTTCAAGGGAAGACCGGATGAAGAATTCTCCCAGACTTGGGAAAGGTTCAATGACCTTCTTGTTAAGTGTCCGCATCATGGGATAGATAAAGCCCAATTAGTTAATTTCTTTTACCGAGGTCTCCCAACAGTCCAGCGTATTCTTCTCGAGTCTATGCATCAGGGTAAATTCATGAATCAAATTCCTAATCAAGCTTATGAATTCTTAGTCGAATTGGCTGAGAATGCTCGAAATTGGAGCACAAACATAGGAGATTTCGATAGAGGAGATTTAGGAGCCAAGAAGCCAGGCATGTATGAGGTTAAGTCTGACCCTGAACTCAAGAATGTCATGAATAGCCTTGTGAGTAGCTTACAAAGTCTCAATAAGAAGTTCGACGCTTTCAGTGTCAAATCCAATTTCCAAGAAGCCACTCCAATTTTGCAAGTCGTCACAGAGACATTTTCATCATGTCAGCTGTGTGAGAATTTCAATCATTCTACGGAGAATTGTCCCACCTTGACTCTCTCGCAGTCAGAGCAAGCCAATGCTGTTGGAAATTACAGCACATATAGGAACCCACCCCACACATACCACATGACTCTCCTATCCAACCAACCATCTCTATGCCTTCACCTAAAATCCAATCAACCACCTCTATACCTTTACCCGGCAACCAACCAAACACATTTATCCCTGTCAATAACACAACTTCTCAACCACCACCCATACATTCAATGACCACTAGAGTCAAAAACAACATTCAAAAACCAATCCAAAAACTTAATCTCTCCACACAACTCTCTCACCCTTCTAATGGAAAACCAACAACTGTGACCCAAGCCCTCAAAGATCCAAAATGGCGTCGAGCCATGTCTGAAGAATATGATGCTCTTGTTCGAAATGGGACATGGGAGCTTGTACCATCAGATTCTAGTCACAATATAGTTGGATGTAAGTGGATATTTCGAACTAAATGTCACTCAGATGGTTCCATTGACAAGCACAAAGCATACTTGGTTGCGAAAGGCTTTCATCAACGGCCAGGAATTGACTATAACGATACATTTAGTCCTGTGGTGAAGCCTACTACAATCCGTCTAGTACTTAGCCTTGCTGTGAGTCGTGGTTGGTCTCTACGACAATTGGATGTAAATAATGCATTTTTGCAAGGTCATCTCTCTGAAGATGTTTATATGTCCCAACCTCCAGGTTTTGTTGATTTAGATAATCCAACTCATGTTTGCAAGCTTCGGAAAGCAATTTATGGGCTTAAACAAGCTCCACGAGCATGGTACCATGAGCTTCACAAATTTCTTATTGCTTCGGGTTTTCACAATTCTCATGCCGATACATCTCTGTTTGTTCTAAACACTGGTGGTACCCTTCTCTATCTTCTAGTTTATGTGGATGACATTATTCTTACCGGTAATGATGATACTATGGTTCAGAAGTTTATGCATTTGCTTTCTCACCAATTTTCTCTAAAAGATCTGGGACAATTATCATATTTTCTTGGAGTGGATGTTATACCAAATGATCACGGTATCCTGCTTTCTCAACAACGTTATATTGTTGATCTTCTTACTCGCAGAAAAATGATGGATGCTAAACCAGTACATACTCCATTACCTACCAGTCCTCCCATTACATTGCACTCAGGTTCTCCTCTCAAGGATCCCACAGAGTATAGAACAATTGTTGGCAGCTTACAATACTTACTGATCACACGGCCAGACATTGCCTTTGCTGTTAACAAGCTTTCTCAATACATGCATCAGCCGACTACAGAACATTGGATTCTTGTGAAACGTCTCCTGCGTTATCTGTGTGGTTCCTCTCGTGATGGCATTCAGCTTTACCATGATTCACTACTCTCATTACATGCCTTTTCCGATTCTGACTGGGCTGGAAACAAGGATGATTTCACATCTATTAGTACCTATGTTGTTTACATTGGTCGTAATCCTATCTCATGGAGTTCAAAGAAGAAAAGAACAGTTGCTAGATCCTATACGGAAGCTGAATATTGGTCAGTAGCTGCCACAGCTGTAAAGCTTAACTGGGTTAGTTCTCTCTTGACAGAACTTGGAGTTGTTCATCCTCAATCTCCTGTGATTTATTGTCACAATATCGGGGTAACCAACTTGTGCTCAAACCCAATCTTTCACTTCAGGATGAAGCATGTTGCCATTGATTTTCACTTTATTCGTGAGCAAGTTCAAAATGGCGCTTTACGTGTTTCTCATGTTTCAAGTAATGATCAGCTTGCTGATGCCCTTACAAAATCGCTTCCCAAGTGAAAGCGCCCTCGATCCGCGGGTGCGCGGATCCGCTTTTGACCCTTGAGGTTTGGGAGTCGCCACCTAGTTGTTAAAGGTCTAGGAACCAAACTGACTCTAAAAAAGGCAAACTAATCTACGAAAGAGAAAAAGAGTCCGGGGATCACGTTACGGGGTTGGAAGGTGTTAGGCACCAACCCCGCCCGACCAAAGCCGGTCTCTACTAACTTCCCAAATAAATCACATTGCTAAAAACCTAGATAAAAATAAAAATAAAAAATTTTATACCTTTCCAATAGCAAGGATTTTGTTCCCTCAGATCTGACAAAAATAGCTCCTTGTACCGTACTCCCTTGCTTCGTTTGTCTCCGGATTTGATTTCAGATCTCCGAGGTAAGGTATCTCCTTATTTTTGGATCTGAACTCTTTAAGTTTGTTGCAGATTTTGGGATATTTTTGGAAGGCTTTTAGGCGTTTTTTATGCTAAAGTCGAAGGAGGGATGTTAGATAAGGAGTTGGGACTCCAAAAATAGGGTTTATGGGAGGCTAGGGGGGCTTCTAGACCTACTTCTCTTAGGGTTTATGATTTGATACGAAAATAGGGTGTGAACACCTCTATTTATAGATTTTTTTAGGGGTTGATTTGGATAGAGTTAGTATTTAATTAGAGTTATTTTAATTAGAGTTGTGTTTTAGTTAGACTTGTTTTAGGTAGAATTGTGTTTTAATTAGAATTGTTTTAGGTAGAATTGTTTTTAAGTTATTATTAGATTGAGTTATTATTTAATTATAACTCTATTATGACTTTTGGTCTTATTTGATTGACTTTTAATGTTTTGACTTTAGTCTTAATTGATTGACTTTTAATATCTTGACTTCATTCTTGCTTAATTGACTTTAGTCTCACTTGATTGACTTTAATACCTTGACTTCAGTCTTGCTTGATTTACTTTTAATTTTTGGAGAACCCCCCTCTAAAATATCTTTAATTCTTTGGACCCCCAAATGGAGGGGTCCTTAAAGAAATATCTCACGAACCCTCAACAATTTTACTTGAAAACACGATTGATCGATTTCTCTGGTTCAAAATTTTAAATTAATTTCATTAATGTTTCACTTTAATTATTTAATATTTTATTTATTAATTTTGAATTTTTTAATTATGAAAATTGTGAAATTACCGTTTTTCCCCCGGAGAGGACTTTTCACGTTTTAAGTCGGTTTTTAATGTTCTAGGATGTTTTAGAATCGATTTTTCGTAAGGAATTCAATGGAAATATTAGTTTGTTTCATTTATGAAATTTTTTGTGTGAAATGATCATGAACTTTATGAGGGGCATTTTCGTAATTTTGTCAAATTCTGTTAAAATTGGTGAAATGATTTATTTGATTCCAATTTGTTATTTTATGTGTTCGAGAGAGTTTTCCTAAGCGTAACGTAGGCTCTAGGGTTGTTTTGAGGTTAGGGGTATTTTGGTAATTTGGTCAATTTTTAGTGATTTTTATTATGAAGCTTCTTTTTGGTCTACAAGATGATGATTTCTATGTTTCTGGGGTCGTATTTTCCTAGCGTAGCGTGGTTTCTAAGGTTTTGTCAATTCGAGATACCTCATCCGGATTTCTGAAACATATCTGGTAACAAAATAAAGCAATGGAAATAACATCCATCATCGGGAATCATTGCGATCGGGTTGACGAGTTGATTAATCAGGCGAGTGCAAAAATGGGGTGTCTACACCAAGTCTCGGTTTCTTTCACTTAAATCCAAGATTGGTCTCCTCACCGAACCCCAATCTTGAGGGGGCATACTAGAGAAGTCAAGTCTTCTGACTCATTCTCATAAATTGTTGTAACTGGTTTAGTTTATTTTATTTTTGAATTTGTATTTTAAGTTACAACTGTACACTTATCTGTAGGGATCTGTTACAGCTGTACACTTATCTTTAGGGATCAGTTACAATTTTTTGTATTTATATCTGCTAATTGAATGAGAAGCCCGTGTGGCATATTTCCTCTCTTCTGTTTCCTTCATTGATTATATCTGCTTCCTGCCTTTCTTACGACCCTTAGATCGCTGTGACCCCCCAAGTTGTGTATTTGATGAACAAAACCAACTAGGACACATGACAAAAAAGAGTCGCAATCCAGAATAGTGTTTCGTTCCTATAGTAACATACAGTGTCTACGTGGCACATTTAGGTTGGAATTTAAACACATAGGGATACATGCCATATAGAAAACGGCTTGTTTAGGAGCCCAGTGTGTTTTAAACACCAGCCAAAACTTGCCACGTAAATACCGTTTTGGATCCTGATTCAACGAAAAAAAAAAAAAGGGCACAAACACCTTATCTTTTTTATGGTAGTTAGATATTGGCTATCTGGTGATACATCAGCAACATAATTCAACAGGTTTTTTAAGGCAGTTAGATATTATCTTTTTGACATTTTATTTTTTCCTAGAATAACAAAAAATATTCAAAATACCCTCATTTCAACTTGTAACCAAAAAAACATTGTGTTTTTTCTTCATAAAGTCATTGATCTTCAACCTCGTTAGAAAATTAATTTTAACTATCTAAAATCTTATCTTAATCCGTCTTTTGAGCATTGCCTTAATTCTTATTATATAACTTAGAATTTTCTATAAAAAGTAACATCACTTTCTAGTTCAAAATAATCTCACAATTTCATATCCAAACCCTCACAATCCTCATAGAATCCACCATTAAAACATCAAAATAATACAAAATGAATCACTAAAAGATTGAAGATAGATTTAATCATAAGATGCACTAGTAAACCAACAAATCATCATCGATTTACAGTCGATCATACCTTAAAGAGTGAGAACACCTTAGCAGAACTCAGCTTTCAATCTAAGAGAAATCCAAACCCAAAGAGTTGAAATCCGATTTCTCCTAAGAGAGATCGAAACCCTTGAGAATTGAAATCCTATTGCATCTGAGAGAAAATCTAAAAGAGATTGACAGAACATAAACCTTAGGTCTAGGAATCTGTGGAGAGAGAGAGTGCACGAACCCTAGGTCTGGTAAGCTGTGGAGAGAGAGAATGTGTGTGTGTGCGCACGTGCAAACCCTAGAGTGGGAGAGAACGAGAGACAGAGAGTGTCATTCTTCTCTTTTAGACCGGGGAAGAAAGGATTTTTTAGAGTGGCTATTGGCATCCCAACTTTTACTGAATATTGTCCGTAATTCTATATAAACGACAGCTAAAAACTGTCACAATTAACGACAGTTTTTAGCAGTCGTTTTTAGTGCAATTATGATGTCATGAAAAATGCAATATGACGTAGTAAACTTTTACTAATGCCAACCCAATCCATTTGTAAATCACCAAAGAATTAGCACACATCCTGGGTGTTGCTAGTAAAAGCTGATGTGGCAATAGAAGCTCTCTAATCACCGAGATAAGGAAGATTCTAGCCTCAAACACAATTTGAAGCAAAACATCAAATTTACGGCTGAGATGGGATGATATTCCTAGGGATTCACAAGACAAACAGATCCTACCCCAAGAAAAATCTTTGTTTTCCTCAGATCTCAGTCGACCATCAAACGTGATGTAAGGATTCGAGGTTAGAAAAGTCCACGAGGATAAAACCTAGCCTTTGCAGAGAAGATATTATGCACAGATACTCCAGAAAACGTTACTCATAAGACCTATAGTTTCTGCCTTAGAGCACCATCAAATTGAACAACTAGCAAGAAACCATTTCTAATTAAAGAGCTAGGATTAAACCCATGTGTTGTGAACCCCAATTCTCATAAATCAAAATGAAATAATCTCTCTCTCTCTCTCTCTCTCTATATATATATATATATATATATGGGAAATGTTCAGCACCCTAAGTTTTACCACACACTTTAACAAATGTTTTTTGTCCTACATGGGTTAGAAGTTTTGGAATTGGCTGATTTTTGGTGAGAATGATCTCTATGATTAGAAGATCATCCTCCCCAAAAATCAGCCCATTCCGAAATGTTTAGCCCTATGTTTACACGTTGAAAAATCGTGGACCGTCAATTTTTTGTAAATCAGTTTTGATGGGGTTAGAAGTTTTGGAATGAGCTGAATTTTGGTGAGGATGATCTCCTCACCATAGAGATCATCCTCACCAAAAATCAGCCCATTCCGAAACTTCTAACCCATGTAGGACAAAACGCGTTTGTTAAAGTGTGTGGTAAAACTTAGGGTGCCGAACGGGACCCTATATATTTATATATATATAGATTACTAAACTCAACGGAAGGCATCATCTCTTTAAGTGGTTAACATTTATGGGTTTGATCATAAGTTGCCAATAGGTCTTCGAAGGGAGTGGATGTTCCTTCTGTATGGTAGGGAAAGCTTGATGGACTCGCTGGAGCATTAATATTCGGTGAAGCTTCACCACTTGCAACCTCGATATTAGGTCCATTCCGAAGATCCGTTTTTCTGAAAGCATGTGAAGAGAGGTCTTTTTGATCGAATTGTCTTGCCATAACACAAATTTTTTGCCAAATTGATTTTTCAGGATCAATCTCTCTCCATATATGCTTATGGTTGTAATAGAAAATAACCGAGTATATAAATAAGGCTAAAATTGAACAGACGCCAATGATGAGAAAGAGACCCCGGAATCTGCTAAGAGAGAGACTATTTGAAGAGACTGTGTTGTTCGGGTCTGGGCAACTTGTATCTTGTCCAAACCACTTTTTCACAATTTGTTCCATTTCATCTCCCTCTGTTACATTTAAAACTGCCCTCGATACATCAGGTACTAGAGGAGAACCCCTTGGGAACACCTGCAAAAAGTATAGAAATTTCAAGGAACAAACCTAAGATTTAAAAAACCATCCATATTTCAATATATATGGGAAATGCAAAACGATCAATTCAACTGTTAGATGCTATTAACCTAATTTGATTACACGTTCTTCATAAAAATACCTAAAAAGAAATTCTTTGTTTTCTATTTTAAAAAGCATGGACTTCGGTTTCATTGCAACGACACTACGACATATATCACAAAATGTCAATGCACAATGAAAATAACACCGATGAATTTTTTTACCAGCTAAAAGGAAAAAAGAAAACCTTTTTTAGGGATTTCTCCAAAAAATAAAAATAAAAATGGGACGTTGCTAACACCAAATGCTTGTATTGGCCAACATTAGCATCCCCCAACCTTATATAAATTATATACTGGTGGTGGTGGTGGTGAAGTAGATGGATGCAGGGAAAGACTTACAAAGCCGAGTCCACCAGTCTTATATGTAGATCCGACTATAGAATACTTAGCGCAATATTTTGCAACTAGGAGCTTAATATAAGGGATCTCATCAAAAACAGCAGCAATGCCACCATTTTGACTCCCCATTGATAAAGCTTGCTCGAACTCTTCGGTAGACTTATAGGACTTGAGCTTGGGTTCATCAAACCCCATTTGTTTCAAGAGCCCAAACACAAATGAACCTTCTTGATACCCGACAAGTTCACGAGTCTTTATAAGTTGTTTGATATCAGTGATTGTCGGCTGAAGTTGTTGAACCGTCAACATTGATGTCAAGCTTGCTGTGTAACTGGATGTGAGTACAAGCACAACAAAAATCCATATGATCACCACAAACCTAGCCAAGTTGCTCACCACTTTCTCCCCTGCACTCATGAGAACAGTTACATTGAATTATCAAGAAAAATAAATATGGAGATATTGCTTTAGGTTTCTAGATATTGTTACAATAGAGATTCTGAAGAATCTCTATAGAAATTAATAATTTGTTAATATAAAGAGAGGGAAGAAAAATTACTATGAGCGAAAACGAGTGTCGAGAAGGAGAACCAAAACATCATGCCAAACTGACGAGTTGCTGGTCCTCTAAATTCATCATTTACTCGGTGCTCAAGTACCCAAATCACAAAACCGGTGAATATAAAGAAGGCAAAAACTGTTAACCAAAGATTTTTAGTTAAAGGCTTCAAGAAAATCCACGCATTATTCTTGTTCTCGTCATCTTTGACAGGCACGAGCATTGATACCCCCGTCTCAGAATATGGTAATGTAAAATCTACATACTGGGATCGGTTGGCTAGTATGGTTGTATCTCCAACGATGGCATCAAAATTCTGTTTAGCAATCAAAAGTATTCCTGTTTAAGCTGAAAGACTAAAAACAAGAAAACTAATTGAAAAATATTCAAACTGACCTTAAGATAAACTTGATAGACCAGATCATCGTATGTCCCAGCAGTTGTACCATCAGGTTTCTGGAAGGGAATGAACTCATAAGAGACGGCATATGGTAATCTGTCCATGACAGCATTGAACACATCTATGCAGTATCCAGTGACCGTCCTTGAGTTAGTATTATTGTCCCAGTTCATCTTTAAAAATTCATGAAAACCCTGCTTTATTGGGACTCCAATACTCAATTTTTTCCCATTTGTGGGAATTACCCAACCCTTAGGCGTAACTGTAGAATCACCAGGCCATATGATTGCTCCGAGATTGGCTTTAGAAGTTGTGTACATACTTGTACTATTCGTGTTTATGCTCCGCAAAATTCCTGATGTTGGAGTCCAAAACCCGATCTCTCTCCCCCCATTACCAATCACATTAAGTATCTGATAGGCGAATGTTTGTATTTCCCCATTGACAAGAACAAATTCCCCACTCAAGCCTTTAAATCTAGTCTTTGAAATCACTTGCAAAAGTTTGGGGCCTATCTGAGAAAGTCCTAGTGTTGCAAGTTCACTCGAGTTGCTGATAACTTTTGGCTTCAACAAGTGAGAGTTTGCACACCCAACTTTCTCTGCTGCCATTGCTAATGCCCAAACCGTATCATAAGCCCATAACCCAAAAATGCTTAGTTTGGCTCTTGCGTCATTTGGGTTCTCTTGGAGGAATTTCTTCTCCCATCGAACTCTAAAACTTTTGAGCTCTTTCGATCTCGGAACATAAGGCCTTACACCCAATGCTCCTTGCATTGAATCGATGACAGAGTAATCCATGGAACTTAAAAGATTAGTTAGTCCATCTGTGATAATCCATGAGTACCCATTGCTTATCATTCCTGCCTCTTTCGCCTTAAGGAAAAGACGTGAACCAAGAGACATCTTCATGTGTACAATGAAGACTCTAGTCTCCATTGTCATCAACTTGTAAAGCTCTTCAAGGATTTGATCATCTGTGGCTGAAGGAGGAATGGCACTCCTGTAAGGAACTTTGGAATCTATATTTTGGAAAGCATCGGTTAGATAAGGTACGATTCCATTTCCATAATCCGTGTCTTCATAGATGGGTACGACTTCCCTCCACCCAAAAGCTTGAACAATGGCAGCAATGGCTTTTACTTGAGCGGAATCATTTGGTGCTGTTCTAATGAAGTAAGGAGTTCGAGTGGAAGAATGAGAAGGACTTGTTGCAGAGAAAGAAATAATGGGCACTTGAGTTTTGTTTCCAAGCTCAACAATGAAATTGGCCTGTGATGATGATAATGGTCCTATGATGGCTTGCACTTCCACATTTTTTAAAAGGTCTAGAGCTGTATTTGATGAGAATAAAAGTTATTAATGAAGGAAATCAAATGTTCGAAACAAGCAATCAACAAGTAATTCACAGCTTATAACTAATTCACTAAATCTGATGTTCTTGTTAGAGAATTAATTTGAAAATTTCCACTAAATCTGTTTCCAATTCTTGCCCAAAATCTGTGGGTCAAAGTCGACTATTTTTTAGGGAAAAAAAAACAACTAAGTTCATTTTCTGTTAGTCTATAACAGAAGATTACATTAAGGTGCATATCATCAGTTTCGGAGAAATATTATGAAACGAAATTAAGATGCTGAACTTGTTTTCAAAATATTTAAATTGTCCTTTTCCTAAGTAATTATGGAAAATTACTTAGTGCACCCTGTGAGAGGTACTTTTTTCTAAAGACCCCCTAAATTTCCACGTTCACTTGATGGTCCATTTATCCCCCTTCAAATGGTGAGATTGATGATACAAAATAATTGTGATGACGAACAATTTAAATCATTGAAATTGACCTTTGTTCCAAATTTCAAGATCAACTTTTACAATGGTCAAGATAAAAAGTTTGAAAATTGTCGCTCTCAGCATTTGAACTTGAATCATTGAATTAAAAAAAAAACTCCCCTTTCTGTACGAACATTTCAAACTCTAAGCTGACTAACATATTCAAACTCCCCTTTCTGTACGAACATTTCCAGGTGCTCCTTGTGGACGAAAACTCTAAGCTAAGTAACATAGTCAAATTCCTTCAAGTACTTTATAGAGTTCTCCTAAGTATTGCACGGAGACTTGACCGAACATTTAGTAAACTTTGTCTTTCTTAATGGTCAATGGTTACTGGCAAACTCATTACTTTTTTATTTATTGTTGAGTTTATTACTTTTTATAACCACTTTCATTAGAAGTAGTTTACAAAGGTGAAGAATTGTGGACGGTCAATTTTTATTGTAAATTTATAAATCATTTTTTATGGGGTTGAAGGTTTCAGATTGGACTGATTTTTGTGAGAGTGATCTCTTCAACATATAAATCATCATCACAAAAAGTCAACCCAATCCTAAACTTTTAAGTTATTTAAGACAAATTTTATCAACCAACATTGTCGGCTTAAGATTATCATCCGAATGCCCCTTATACATATATATTATTCACAAAAAATAACGTCAGAATTTTAAGAATCTTTAAGATGATGAATTTATCCAATGAACAACACAAACACTGAATTTGGTTAGACTTTCAAAGATCGAAATATGTTTTATGCTTTTAAACCGCTCTAGAAATTTCCCTTTTTCAGTGTTTCCCCTCATTAAATTTTATTGAAAGACATCTAACTCAAACAAATGAACAGCCATGATTCTTAAGTCTAAATCTCCCAATCAAATGAGTTTCCGAATTATTCCCCAGATTAGAAATTCCAGTAAATCCAATTTTCACACTATCTTATTCACAAAAATAACATCAGAGTTTTAAGAATCTGATATGAAGACATTTAGCCAATAAACATACACAGAAACATAGGAATTTTGAGAGAGAGAGAGAGAGAGAGAGACAGTGATGGAGAGATGTTTGTGATAGAAAGATAAGTAGACAGAGACACGAGAGAATCATGTTGATGAGAAAGAGATAACCATTTACATTGCTCAAATTACAAATTGTATCTCCAAATTTTATATAAATAGAACTGTTACATGACTAGAATCATATATAATCATATAAAGTATACCTAAAAAAATGCCACTTGAAAAGGAGCTTTTTTAAGGTAGCTTGATCCTACATTTGTAAAAAATGCAGAAAAAAAAAAAAAAAAAGGCCACTTCAATTGACATTTTGGGTTCCTCCATGTAATAAATACTAGGGGTGCAACTCGGTTCGGGTTGGTTCGGTTTCGAGTAAAATTAGAACCGAACCGACCAAGGTCGGTTCTATTATATTGAAACCAGAACCGAACCGATATGATGTAAAACCGAACCGAACCGAACTGACCTTCATTCGGTTTGGTTCGGTTCGGTTCCATGGGTTGCCAAAAACGTCATCAATAATTAAGAAAAAAAAAAAACAATTTAAAATAAATCTTCTACTGCCATTCTACCGGCCATCTTACAGTCGATGCAAACAAGAGAGAGAGAGAGACAGAGATGAGCCGTCGGCTGTCGGAGTTCAGGCAGCCCACAACCACAGTCACAGTCGCAGCCGCACGCCCGTACAGTCCCACACAACTGCAAGAGAGAGAGAGAGAGGGATGATCGCCGATCGTCGGCCGCCTGATTTGAGGCTGCAATCGCAGGTGAGCTGCAGCACGCCGCACAGTCCCACACAACTGCACGTGAGAGAAAGAGAGGGAATGAGGGAGGGAGGACAGCCGAACTCCGACCGTCAGATTTTAGCCCACAGCCGCAGGTTGGCTGCAAGGGATGAGAGCGACAGTGAGAGTAGAGGGAAAGAACGAGTGGTGTTTAGGGTTTTTACGAAAAAAAAAATTCTTATATGGATTCGGTTTCGGTTTGGTTCGGTTATATATAAAATCTGAACCGAGAACCGAACCGAATCCATCGGTTCCATTTTTTCAACCCGAAACCGAACCATTATCAATTTAAACCGAACCAATCCAATCCAAATCTCACGGTTTGGTTCGGTTCTCGGTTTGAACCGAATTAACTTGCACCCCTAATAAATACCATAAAAAAGTTACTTTTTTATCTAAATATTATTTCCACAGTTTTTTTTTATATAATTTTCCCGCTATATATCAACAAAAATATATATTGTGAGCTGGCTCAATCTTTACCAAGCAACGATTTCGTTGTATAATAATCGCAAGCGACATTTGCTATTTTGTTGAATTATGTATTGTAATTTTTGATCTTGGCATTCATTTAATTATTATTTATAAGTTTACTAAATAGAAAAATGTGATACTTTTCATCTTGGAATATATTTTACTATTATTATCTATGTTTTTCATGTAGCTTGCACTAATATTGTAATTCAGGGACTGTCAATTTTCAAAGTCTTTCATCATACTTTAAACAAAAAAATTCAACTTTTTCTTTTTTTTAAATATGACCTACCACAATAGAAACTTCACTCCAGGGAACCATAGGAAAATGTATTGCAGAGATCCCACGATAGGTCCTCTCATTCTTCTACCCTTTCTCGGGAGTTGATGACTCTTCATAACTGTTACCATGACACCAAAAAAGAATTCGACCCAATGCTTTATTTCTGTTCTTTTTTATCCTGATTCGACATTAGAAGTATATGGATCCACTCCCTTTCCTAGGTTTATTTAAACCGTAAACTCCATTTTTCCATGACGCCTTTTTTTCCAATTTAATATTTTTAAGGATTTTGTATACCATTGAATTGGTACACCAAGGAATCAAATAGACCCTTAGTAAAATGTATGTTTTATCTTGCCATCTCTCTTACCTTACATTATTTTATATTTTTTATTGGTAAGCTTGGTTATCTAAGGGATCCCACCCATTTTATTAGAAAGCACTACGATATAGTGTAAGTACACTATGTCATCCATCGAGATTGCTCTAAGCTCTAACCTACACTATTACATTCACACACTCCCACAATATCTATAATGGAGAATTGCAAATGACGATTAAACATTATCATTATTTTTTAATAATCAAGTTATTTATAACGGGAAATTATGAAAGATAAAAAACATAAAAAATAAAAAATAAAAAAGAAGCATGTGAAAATAAATATTTAACAAAAAGTAATTATTTTATCATATTTACAGATAGGAACCTAAAACACTAATTTTAGTGGCGCTTTGATCCACTTAGTAAAATACCCCTCAAAAAATGCCTCTTCAAGTTGCATTTTAGTTAGATTTACTAAATTACCTCTATAAAAATGCCACTTGAAATGTATCTCAAAATTTTATATGACTAGAATCATATATGATCTTATAAATTGTATCTCAAAATTTAATAAAATCAAAAACTTAGATCCTGACCAAAATCTAGAACAAGATCAAGATCTTAGATCTTGAATCTTGATCAAGATGTATGGTGTATCTCAAACTTTAACTAAACAAAGAAAGAAAAAAAAAAAAAAAACAAATCGAAGGTGTATCTCGAACTTTAATACAAACAAATCATGACGAAATGAGGAAGGAGGAAGAAGAGGTGGCGCGAGATTTGCAAGTGCAGAGAATACGCCACTTGAAGTGGAATTTTTAGAGGGTAGTTCGGTCCTACATTTTTGAAAAATGCAGAAATTCCTATCGGTAAATACGATAAAATTGTTTTTTTTTTTTTTTTGCTAAATATTTATTTTCACAAGTTTTTTTACTATTATTTCCCCCTATATATACAATTTTCTAAAAATTTAAATTTCTATATTGTGAGCTAACTCAATCTTGAGCCACGTGTTTTGTCCTACATGGGTTAGACGTTTCGGAATGGGCTGAATTTTGGTGAAGATGATCTCTATTGTGAGGAGATCATCCTCACCAAAAATCAGCCAAATCCAAAATTTCTAATACCATCAAAAGTGGTTACAAAAAATGAACAATCTATGATTCTTCAACTTGTAAACATGGAGTTAGAAGTTTTAGAATGGGCCGATTTTTGGTGAAAACGATCTCTTTATCATAAAGATCATCCTCACCAAAAATCAGCTCATTCCAAAACTTCTAACCCATATGGGAAAAAACTCCTTGGCCAAATAGTTGGCCAAACCTAACTATTGTATATATGTAAATTATGAAGAAAAAAAAAATGTAGATACATTTACTGGGCAAACCTAACTATTGTATTTTTATTACAAAAACTTCCTTGGAGTTCTAACAACTCCCAAGGAGCCTAACTTTGTTAAGTTTGTTACCCATCAAACCTCACTTTATCAAGTTTGTTACCCAGCAAAACTTGTAGTAGGGATCCACATCTTAAAATCTAAATTTATGGTAATAATTTGTTACTTAGCAAACTATGGAGTGGATTTTAAGTGCATCAATTTGTGGCATTCAAAAACATGATCTGATGGCACAGTGTTATAATTATAAAGGAAAAAAATTTAAGAACTTTGAAAAAAAAAAAGTAAATTTTCACCATTGAATTTTAGTTTTAAATTTGGGAGTTCGACAACCAACCATTTTCAACATCAACGATCAAATTCAAAAAGGTATTTTTTTAATATTTTATTTTTAATTTGAGTTTTTTCCATGAAATTTTTAAGGTTGTAGTTTTGGATTGCTAATTTAATAATCCATGTGGGCCCAATTATCCTTAAAAAGATTTGAAATCTTATTACGTTAATCATGATAGCTTGATTCATAAAGTAAGGTTTCCTCATGTAACAAACTTGATAAAGTAAGGGAGTTTTTGTAATAAAATTGCAACAAATAGGTTTGCCCGATAAATCTCTCATATATATATATATATATACTAAAGTCCAAAAGTGCCTACGGCACGTGCATCCTATCTTGAGTTAAGGGGTAAAAGCAAAAAAAAAAAAAAAAAAAGTGCAAGTAGTAGCAATTTTAACACAACCCGCGAACACAACATGCAATTGGAATTGAGGAATTATTGTAATTTTTTAAGATTATAGGGGTAAAAGATGATAAACAACAAAATAAGTTAAAAGGGTAAAAAAGAAAATATAGTAAAGTTGTAGGAAGTGAAGTGTAAAAGAAATAAAATTGATCCCATAAAACTATAGGTTGATAGGAGAGTTAAGGGCATAAAAGTGATGGAAAAAAAATACAATTGAAAGAGTATTATTGCAAAATCTTGAGGTTAAATAAATAAAATATGAAAAATTATAAAATAAATTAAAGATGCATATTGTAGACAAAGTGTTTTCTCCTATATAGACTAAAAGTTTCGGAATGGAGAGAAAGAAAGAGCATGAAGAAGAATAAGGGAGAGAAAGAGAGAGTAGAGCAAGGATTGGGTAAAGAGAGAGGACAGACCACGGGTGAATTGAAGGTCAAAGATGGGTGGGACAAAGGAAGAAGAAGAAGAGAGAGTAGCTAACGATGATGGGGCGGTGACGATGACGACGATGGTTGTACTGGTGGTATGAGAGAAGAAGAGTCAAGAGTTTGAGTTTGGGATGGAATATAAATATTTATTTCATTCTCTTATGGGGATTGATGCAAAAATGAAATGCACACTTTGCTAGATTTTTATGAGTAAAAATTTAATTTTTATGGACAAATACAAATAAAACACATGGAAATATGATTTTCTATGAAAAATAGATTTCCCACCCATTTTTCATCTTAATCAAACACGCCCTTAGTTTAAAAACTAATAGCGTACGTCAACTTTAAATTTGGTCAACTAGACCCAACTCAACTGGGTATAGCCCAAGACTTATAGTGCATTTGAAACAGTCGTGTGAAGGCAAAAATCAGCCGAACCCGTTTCATTTTTTTGAACTAGAGTGTTTGGAATGGTTCACAACTCTTTTAGTTGTCGATTGATTCAGAAAAATCAGTCGAATCCCTCGACTATCAACACTTCAACGAGTCTCCGCACGGTTCCGCAAAAATAGAGTAGATGTTTATCTTCTTACTTGCCTCAACCTTCTAAAGATACCAATCAAACGGTCATAGTTGAAGTAGGAGGAAAGGCCAACAAGAGCAATAAATGAAAAAGAGATGGAGAGAGGTCTTACAAGGCAGCCTTGATTGTTAGCTTGATTTTACAAGCTGTTCATGCCCTTCCCTCGTCTCTTATCTTCTTCTTCTTCTTCTTCTACTTGAAGTGTGAAGAAATAGAGGGACACATAAAAACAATGGGAATCACTCGTTTTATGTGGATGGGATTAAAAATGACATTATTAGAGTGGGCCCCATATGATTCTAACTTATCTGTAACCATGTCTGCCAAAGTTGAGAGTTACCCTGCCTACTGCACCTTTCTATTATCCACTATTTATTATCTTTATTATCATTATTATTGTTAGTGCAATAATTTTATGACACACAAACCCCCTAAGTGAGGCAAATGAACTCAATTATGTAATGAGGTGTGTGTTAGAGGGGGCATCATATTGGCATGATCCTTATTGTTATCATTATTAAAATTTAGATTTTTTTATTTTTTATTTTTTATTTTAGTAAAATCTCATGTGAAATGAAAAATATTAATCACCCCTTAAAATGCAAGATGAGATCAACCCCTAGACTTCATTGACCCAATCTAGGAGGAGGGAGAGAAGTTGTAATGATTTTATGACACACAACCCCCCTAACTAAGGTAAATGAACTCGATTATATAATAAGGCATGTGTCAAAGGACATCATATTATCATGATCTTATTGTTATTATTATTAAAATTTAGATTTTTTTTTGTATTTTAGTAAAATCTCATGTGAAATGAAAAATATTAGCCACCCCTTAAAATGTAAGATGAGATCGACCCCTAGACTTCATTGACCCAATCTGAGGAGGATGGAGAGTAGTTGTAGGTGTGCCCTCAGAAAAAAGATAATAAAATTTGTCTTTATTTTATTTTATTACTTTGAGCCACTATTAGAGTTTCATAGTGTGTCAATATAACTTCCCTTTCTTAAGATCTTTAAGGTATTTTGCCCTTACAAAAATGAAATTGAATTTTTATTTTTATTTTTTAATATTAAATTTTATATTTATATTTATTATTAACATATTATTACTTATATCAGATAAATAATCTCTTTTTTTAATATTATTTTTAGTTTCATCCAGTAATTTCTAGACAGCATATTACCAAACAATTCAACATCTTAAGAACACAATTAGACAGCATGTTACCAAACAATATACTCCATTCAGCAAGTTACTTCAGCAACAGTAACAACGACTTTCTCTCGGCTTCAGCAACTTAATTTAGCATCAGCAACTTTACATACAACTTTTTCAAACATAGCAGAGGAATTGAAGTCGACTTTCCAAGTTAACGTGTGCTATCAATGAGTCTATTCTAGTAGAGTTTTTAGAAGTTGAAACTTAGAGAAATTCCAAAACATGCATGAACATGAGATAGCGAGATCACAGGTACTTATTCTAATTTCAAATAAAAATTAAAACATGATGCAGTGAGATCACAGGTATTTGTTCTAAAAGTAATGATCTCGATGATAAAAATTCAAACATGAGGTAGCAGTACCGTGACTTAATATAAATAAGATAAATTGTAACTTTTAAAGTCAAATATCGTTTAACTGCAGGATCACGGGTATTTTATTGTTTTAAAAGTGACGATCTCATTGAAAAATAATTCTCAAAACATGCGGAGCATGGTTTCGGATTTAAAATGAACAGTGTACTGAAATGGGAATTTTCCCATATTCAGTAAATGAAATGGTAAATTAGCCTCTTTTTTTTATTTTTTTTTTTTTGGAAAGTAAATGGTAATTTAGCCTTATTAAAACTATATGGTAATAATACCTGCAGATGCAGCACCGATGATATCTTCGTTGGAGCCCCTGGTGTGAAGAACCAATCTTGTCTTGTAGAAACTGTGAGAAGAATAGAAGTCAGAGAGTGCCATGGACATGCAGCTCAACCCTACCTTTCCCATCAATCCTTCCATGTCAAGAACCACACCAACATTGAACTCCAATGAAGTTGTGTGTTGATGATCAGCCATGACTAAGATGAAGAAGAGATAAGAAATAATTTGGGTTGCGTTCTTCATGTGGATGGAGAGGAAGAGAGACGGAAAGAGATGGGTTAACGGTTAAGGATGGTTTTATCTCCTCGAATACGCCTCCAATGCCCTTTTATACATCTACAGATAGAGAGAGGAGAGAGCTCTTGGAGTGATTTTTTGCTCACACCCCCCAACAGCCATCGTCAAAATATGAAATTTCTTGATTAGATCACCTCGTACAAGAAAGAAAGTTCTCCGAAGGAGGAGGAGAAAAAAGTATGGCTGAGTCAGCATCGTAGAAGAAAGTAGAGAAAGTCAAAAGTCAGTGATTGGAGTACAATTGTGTTGATGCACTGTTACGTTACCGCTCAATCCTATTGGAGGATTTTGTGAGATACTTTAATGAGATATCTTTTGAATTTTTTTCTTTAACTGTTCCAACTATTGGCATATTACAATTACCTCCAACACAACTCCAAACACGGTGAGCATTAATGGAACGTGTTTATGAAGTCGTCGTCAAACCATTCCAAGTGTTGTGAGATTTGACTGTTGACCGTCAATAGAGTGGGACCCACCTAATCATGTTTCACACACACTGTGTACAATCTTGAGAAAGGAGATCGTCCAATAGGATTGAGTGGTCATATTTGATCACGGAACGATGCGTCAACAAAATCGCACTCAAGTGGATCCTCTCTAGTTGAGTGATTTTTCTCTGTAGTGATGTACGTTAGGAATGAGGGATAGCCACGTCACCAATCCACAAATATCTCCATCGTTTAAAAATTAGAGGTTATGGACCGTTCATTTTAAAAACCTTTATCAGACTTCAAAATTTGTCCTTTTTCTCTATTTTTTATTTTTTTTATTTTAACCTGATCTAAACCACGATTTATACAAAGCTGACGAATTAGATTTTGTTTTCAAGATGTAAAATCTCTACCACTTAAATGCATCCAGGGAACTACGGAGAAAAGCCATTAAGAGGGTCGGCTCCATTTTAAATGAGGGTGCGAGTCGGTGGATACCCAACTACCCGATGTATCCTAAACCCATTAGTCAATTTTGAGAGGGACCCATCATTTGAAGGCCTGATTCAATTCTGAGTGGCCATCTTACGGATCTCATAAGAAATGGGTCCCATGAGTATCAGACTAGTAAATTTAAGTCTTTACTATCAGTAAAAATGATTTGGCACCACAATTTGGATTTCAAAAATGCCCCCCACTTTGATATTTAATCCTAATATAGCAAGGGTTAATTTAATATAAAAAAATCAAGAACATTAAAATTGTGCATAATATGACTTCTTCACTTGATTGCATGGAGTTGGGATCAGCTTCATTATTGGACGCAATACTAATTATTATTTGAGTCGTGATAATATGACTCGTCAGGTGGCATACTCAATCGACCCCATGACTATCATTATGTGAAAATTGGAAAATTCCATCGAAAAAATTGACGGGCCAAGGCCCATGAATTTTAAAAATTAAATTTTGATGGTCTAGGGCCATTGAAATTCTTGATGTTCCCAGATTTGACGGCTTAAAGCTGTCAAATTTCTTTCATCCTTCATTAATTTGACACATTTTGACCTGCTGAGAAAAAAAATTTTGATAATGAAATATTTGACGCCAATTCGACCTCTTCGTTTGTTGGATTTTATGAAATTTGACGGCCCAAGCCTGCCAAATTTGGGCATTTTTCACATTGTGTAGACAAGTTCAGGAACCGTAGATCTATAAGCTTTGGGATACACGATTGCACTTCCCCATAAAAAAAAGTGTATCCTGAGGCGTACAGATCTATGATTCCCGAACTTGTCCATGTCATGGAGTGGATTGAGTATGCCACATGGCGAGTCATATTATCTGGACTCTTATTATTTTCTTGAGGTACAAAAGTGTAATTAAACTGTTTAATCTACTTAATTGAATAAAATCAAACTTTGAACGTTAAGTGGATACTAGTCAACAGCATTGGCTATTGGTCAAGGGAGGGGGTACGTAGTCCAGACAATGACTGAGGGCCGAGCTTAGTTGAGCCCTAACTTGGCCAAAACGAGTCCATGCTGGACTTGAGTTGATTTTCAAATTCTATAAGATATAAATCCATGCACTTAATTAAAATCATTTGGAACCATTTGATAATATTGCTGTCACCAAAATAGAGTTATAATATCTACCTTTGTTAAAAAATAAAATGGGACAATTATATTATGACACCATTATATTTTGAATAAACACCATAAGTAATCTTATTATATGGCATAATTTCAAGATAAAATCACTTAAAATGTTTATCTATAACATTATGGTGTGATAATATCATAATTGTAAAAAAAATAGTTAGAGATGAAAGTAAACAATTTATTTATGATATATTTTAGTTATTTTTAATTACAAAATCATACATTTGTCTGTACATTATATACACATATAACATATAATAACTGACTGGGTTTGGGCATCATTAAGCCCTAACCTGAATGAGAGTTAATTGCCAAAAAAAAAAAAATTTGAGGTCGGCCCTATCTTTCTTGTGAACTCAAGGCCCTAATCCTTCTCTTCTGAGGTGGCTCGGATGGGTTTAGCAAGTCAAATGGCTCAGTTGACACCTCTAGCTAGGGGTTTAAAACTAAATTATCCTTTTTTAAGATAAAAAACTAATTATGATGATGATGATAATCATATTTTGTTTTCTCATGACATGTTATAAAAGCAAATTAATTATTAGTTACGGTAAAAAAAATATTACCATTTTGAAAATAATTGTTATTTATCAAAATGATATATTCCCAAAAAAATAAAAAATAAAAAAAGAAGAAATACGGATAGTCATAGAGGAGAGATTATTAGATATTGTCTGGAGTGTTAACCACTTAGTCATCCCACATTAAATGCAGAAGACCAACAAGAAGCGTGGGAGTCATATTTTTCAATAGTCCTTTCGTCTTATTTAGTACGGCTGACCTAGACTCTTTGGTCTCATTATATTAATTCGTTTCGACCTCTTTAGAGTTATAATTGTCCACCATTGCCACGTGTCATTTGAGCTCCATCTTCGATTCCATAATTCAACTATTACTAGTCAAATAAAAATCACCCCAAAACTTATCATTTTGAAAAGAATCGGGATTTTCGGACGCCCCCTCTAACATACTCCACCTCTACTTTCCTGATTTGGCAAGCAACTGTCATCATTCACAACTCCAAAGAACTAGCAACCAAACAGGAGAGTGACCAGGCCTGATACTGATTGAAACGTTTATTTAATTGGAAGCCCTTCAGATAGTTCTAATTAATTTGAATTAATTTAATGAATGTTGAGTTGTTATATCTAACTAACATGATTGGAGTCCCTATCACACATGGATACTCATAATTACTACTCACAATATCTAAAAGACTCATTTATGAGTAGAGGGTACTGTGTTGGAGATGCTCTAACTAGGGTGATAAAACTAAATTACGCTTTTTATGGTTAGAAAGTTAATTATGATGATAATCATATTTTATTCTCTGACATGTTATAAAAGTAAATTAATTACTAGTTACTTTAAATAAATAAATAAAATGTTACCATTTTGAAAATAATCGTTATTTACCAAAATCTCCCCCCCCCTTCTAAAAAACAAAATTAGTTTTTCTTTTCCAAAAAGAAATGCATTAGTCATAGGGATTGAGTTCTCCGGAATGTTCGGTCAAATTGGGTTTTCTATAATACATAGATCACACTACTCATCAACATCATCATTAATAGTTCTTCAAGATTTATATCCTCATACCTCCCATAAAATCCAACAATGGTGCTCTAAGATAAGTTTTGTAGAAATTATTTTAATTTTTATTTTATTTCAATTATTGCCATTTTATCCTTTTGAGATTTTGGAATGTGAAGAAAAAGAGCAATGTGGACCGGAAGAATAGCTTATTCTATATCTATATACATCACTGTTGAGTGTGTGACTCGAATTCTAATTGACTAAGTTCGAAAGGTTCGCGGTGCGACATTTTGTGATGAAATAAAATAATAAAAAATTTGGGGGGCTCTATGGTGGTAGCGAAGGGATCTCGGCTTGATCCCTTTGTTACCACCACAGAGCCCGTTGGGGGTGCGGGGGCGGAGCCCCTGCGGTATGGACTTATTATGTTTTAGGGTTTTCCTTTTTTATGTATATGTAGTTCGGCCGAACCTTGTACGAGTATTATTCAGTTTTGACATAGTGGATTTTCTTCTCTCTGCCCGTGGTTTTTTCGAAAGGTTTTCCATGTAAATCTGAGTGTTCTTATTTTTCCTTCTTCCATTGTCGATTTGTTTGTCTTTATTCTTTTACAAATTGGTATCAAAGCATATGTTGGATCTTGACAATGGCGTCTGTGAAATATGATATTCCGTCGCAACACCAGATTTTCTCTATGGCAGGTTAAGATGCGGGTTGTTCTTACGCAGATGGATTTGGATGATGCACTTCTAGGGATTGAAAAAATGCCCTCATCTCTGAGTCCTGAAGAAAAACAACGTAGGGATCGAAAAGCCCTATCGCATATCCATCTTCATCTTTCTAATCAGATTCTACAAGATGTTCTGAAGGAGACAACAATTGTTGCGTTGTGGTTGAAATTGGAGCAGTTGTGCATGACGAAAAGTTTGACTAGCAAACTGCATCTTAAGCAGCGGTTATATTCCCATCGTTTGGTAGAAGGTACGTCTCTAGAAAATCATTTAACAGTGTTTAAGGAGATTGTATCTGATTTGGAGTCTATAGAGGTTAAATACGATGAAGAAGATTTAGGGTTGATTTTATTGTGTTCGCTGCCATTTTCATATGCTACCTTTAGAGATACAATTCTATATAGTCGTGATACTCTTACTCTGGATGAGGTGTATGATGCTTTATTTTCAAAAGAAAAGATGAAGTAGATTGTAAAAGGTTCTGAGGATCAGGCAGAGAGCCTTGTTGTTCGTGGGAGAATGCAAGAGAGGAATTTTGGTAGTGATTCAAGGGGGAGATCAAAATCTAGTAACAAAGACAAAACCTGCAGATATTGCAAAAAAAAGGGCATATCAAACCTGAATGTTATAAGCTACAGAATAAGAACAAGAAAGCTAATGCTCAAAAGTGGAAACAACCAGAAAATTCTGAGGTATGCTGAGGCTGATTTAGTAGCTTATGCTTTAAATGTGGCAGAAGGTATTGATTCCAGTGAAGAACCTTCTACCTACTCAGAGGCAGTTTGTTGTAAAGACTTTGAGAGTTGGATTAGAGCTATGCATGAGGAGATGGAATCACTTCAAAAGACTGACACATAGGATTTAGTGCGTCTACCTAAGGGTAAGAAGGTTGTTCGTTGCAAATTGGCGTTTAAAAGAAAATAAGGGACACCAGGAGTTGAAGAGCCCAGATATAAAGCAAGACTAGTTGCTAAAGGATACAGCCAGATTCCAGGTGTTGATTTCACTGATGTATTTTCTCTAGTTGTTAAGCATAGTTCGATTCGAGCTTTACTTGGTATTGTGACGTTGCATGATTTTGAGCTTGAGCAGATGGATGTAAAGACTGCTTTTCTACATGGAAAACTGGAAGAAGACATTTACATGCAGCAACCAGAGGGTTTTACAGTTTTAGGCAAAGAGGAATATGTGTGTTTACTGAAAAATTCTCTTTATGGCCTGAAACAATCACCCAGACAGTGGTACAAGAGGTTTGACTCATTTATGATTACACATGATTTTAAAATAAGTAATTATGATAGTTGTGTTTACTTTAAGAAGGGTGAAGATGGGTCATTTGTGTATCTACTCTTGTACGTTGATGATATGTTGATAGCAGCCACGAAGAAAGAAGAGATAAGAAAGGTCAAGGTACAACTTTATAAAGAGTTTGAGATGAAATATTTAGGAGCAGCGAAGAAGATACTTGGTATGGAGATTCTAAGAGATAGAGAGGCAGGTAAATTGTATCTAAGTCAGAAATGGTACATTGAGAAAGTTCTTAATAAGTTCAATATGTTAAATGCCAAACCTGTCAATACTCCATTAGCAACTCATTTCAGACTTTCATCTTCTTTATCTCCACAATCAGATGAAGATGTTGATTATATGTCTAGAGTTCCATATTCTAGTGCAGTGGGATCATTGATGTACGTTATGGTTTGTTCACGCCCAGATTTATCATATGCAGTCAGTGTAGTCTGTAGATACATGACAAATCCTGGTAAGAAACATTGGAAAGCAATTCAATGGATTTTGAGATACTTGCGTGGCTCTATTGATGTTTGTTTGCATTTTGGAAGTACTAGAGAAGGAATTTTAGGATATGTTGATTCTGATTATGCTGGAGACCTTGATAAAAGAAGATCTCTTACAGGTTATATTTTCACTGTTGGTAGTTGTGCCATCAGTTGGAAAGCCACTCTTCAGCCTACAGTTGCTTTGTCCACTACTGAGGCAGAGTATATGGCAATTACAGAAGCTTGCAAGGAAGCGATTTGGCTGAAGGGTTAATTCAGTGAACTCAGTGATGATTTGAGGATGTCTACATTCTTTTGTGATAGTCAGAGTGCCATTCATCTCACAAAAGATCAAATATTTCATGAGAGAACAAAGCATATTGATGTGCGATTTCATTTTGTGCGTGATATCGTTGCTTGTGGAGATATAGTTGTGAGCAAGATTAGCACCCATGATAATCCTGCTGATATGATGACCAAGTCTCTCCCTGTAGCTAAGTTTGAGCATTGCTTGAACTTGGTTGGTGTTTGTTGTTGAGTTAGCCCTTAGGGGCTTTTGTGGAAGAGGTGGAGAATTTGCTATGTTGTTTTTTGGGAATTAGTCCTCATTCTTTGTATTATAATTTGTGTCAAGGTGGAATTTGTTGAGTGTGTGACTCGAATTCTAATTGACTAAGTTCGAAAGGTTTGCGGTGCGACATTTTGTGGTGAAATAAAATAATGGAAAATTTTGGGGGCTCTGTGGTGGTAGCGAAGGGATCTCGGCCTGATCCCTTCGCTACCACCACAGAGCCCGTTGGGGGTGCGGAGGCGGAGCCCCCGCGGTATGGACCTATTATGTTTTAGGGTTTCCCTTTTTTATGTATATGTAGTTCGACCGAACCTTGCACAAGTATTATTTAGTTTTTACATAGTGGATTTTCTTCTCTCTGCCCGTGGTTTTGCCGAAAGGTTTTCCACATAAATCTAAGTATTCTTATTTTTCCTTCTTCCATTGTTGATTTGTTTGTCTCTATTCTTTAACAACACGATACAAAATAACATAATCTAATACTCTCATAAATATAAGTTAATCCTATTAAACTTATAAAGAACCCCTCTCTAATCAGTGGTATGACACCTATCAAATAATCTTTGATGCTAAAGTCAAATTCACTATTAAAATTCAATTGGAATCAATTAGTCTCAAATAAGCACATTCATCTTCATTAATATTTGTGGGCTTTTCTTTTTTTGTAGGCATGTTTCCTCCATGTTTTTTTTTTTTTTTCTTAATTTGATTCAATATTAATGCCTCTTAGAAGATTCTCTATTGTATTATGTCACGGGAGTATGCACATCTCTAGGAAGATCAATCATGGTTCCTTCGTGTAGAATTATATTCACATAATATAATGTTTAGGTATATCAATGTATGAGCAATACAATACAAAGTTGATTAATCATCAAAGGTTAAATCCCCAGAAGTCCAAGAAGAAGCGCGTGAGTCATAGAGGAAGAGATCATAAATTTTTAGAGTGTTGATGACTCAACCATAGAGTAGGTGGTGGACGTATCCCAAAAATCACGTGGTGTGCGTGTGTGGGGGGAGGGGACGCACGTGGTTCAAGAATTAATTGGGTGCTTTCCAAAACAAAACAAATAAATAAAATAATGATGAATGCATGCAATTTTGGTATGCGGTTTGGTACGCGACTGACATGACTAAGGCACAGAACCACCACACATCTTTTTTCTATGTATCCCACTGAAAAAGATCTAAGATTCTATGCCCTTGTCACGTCAGCCACATATCCATTGGATGTAAAGCAGATGGAGTGGGAGTGGTTCATCCGATTTTGGGAAAGTAATGTCGGCAAGGTACTAATCTACTCTGATATTTTTTCAGCAAGGCCAACCTATGCATAATCAATATTTCTGAATTTTAAATTTGTTTCACTAAATGGTACCCTTTCTCACCGGTTAGTTGCCAACCCACTAGCCACTCTTCTTGTATGTACATGATTTCTTATAGTTCAAGATCATCAATCCATATTTCTAATGTCTGCAATGTGATAAAGTTGCATTAGTATAAACATCTTTAATAGTTCATGATTATTATTTTTTTTTAATTCTGCTACTCATTTTATAATCACAAAGTATAGAATGGACTCACTTGATTTTAGTTATAACTTCTATTTTGTATTGACTTATATTATATAAGACATATGTTCATGGGTGTATTTATTTTTGTGAGTGAGACATTTGTTTTGTTTGATGAATGATTCTTATTTGAATTTATTTTTGGAATTCAAGTTGGATTGGCATAAACATGAATTGTGGTTAAGTATTTATTCACTTATTCATTTTCTATTGTTTATTTGCTTGATTTCTATAATATTTTCATATTATATTTGTTTTTGTTATGTCTTTTGATTAAAATCATTGATGATTATGAATTTATTTATTTATTTAATATTTTTACTTTATGGTATTTAATATTAATTAGCATAAATGCATAATTGTGTTCTTTATGTTGTTGTAGATTGATATATTTTCTTGATTGATGATGGATTCGACTTTAAATAAGCAACAAGCAACATTTGATTTTAAGCATGCCTTTGATCTTCGATCATCCCTTTCAAGGTAAGTGTTAAATGATTTTTATTTTTTAATTGTTTTCATGATTTTTATTTTTAATGTGTTAAAAATAATATGTATTTTGGATTGGTTCATGATTTTTATTACTATTGGATTAGTTCATTATTTTTTAATGATTTTTATTACTATTGAAAATATTTAGTATGAGAACCAAGAACCGATCCGAACCAAGATTGGATTGGATTGGTTCGGTTCTATAGGGTAATTGGATTGGTTCGGTTCCAAAGTTGTAGAACCGATAATGTTTAGTTCGGTTCCAATTTTACCAAAATCCAAACGAATCCGAACAATATGCACCCCCACCCATAAGTACTTACATTTGTGTATCCCGAGTTTATTTAAAAATTGTAAAAGTAGTTTATTTAAAAATTATATATAGGATAATGATGAATTGCTTGTACAAACTAAACATTGTACTTGTAGTAATAATTGAGTGAGTGGTGTAGAAGTATCACAGTTGTGCTCTGCAATGCTAAACCATGAACAACTCTTATAGTTGATGACTTGTAAATCAATCTATATTCTAGAATACCCACGCACACACATATGCAACATCATTATACGTTGCAGTCATTTATGAAGTGTAATTTTTTGAACTAGAAGATTTCTTAAGTTTGACATATCAAATGATTGTCTGCTCCTACAAGAATGTGTCCTCACTTAGTAATGTTGAAAAAATGATCACATCAATTAAAATTTAATTTTTTGTTGTCAACACGGACTCTGGGTTCTTTATCTTAGGTACTTTTATTTGTATTCAATTTATTTATGCTTCTAATTGGACTGCCATTGGAACTAAACAGTGAACATGAAGATTTCTCACCTTATAGTCCTTGGTTATTTGGTTGATCAGGAGCACTTGCTTCAAACACTCTTTTGAAGGTGCGAAAGCTCATCATAAGAGTATGCAATGTGTTCATAAAGAAGATAGGGAGGGATGGGAGTGATGGCATTCCTTCCTTGTAAGCACTTGTGCTTGTGTAACGATTGTGAATGGTTTATCAATGCATTGTAATTTTGGATTTGAAAATTATGATTCATTGTAACTCTTTTTGTGTATAAATTAATGTGATAGAGAACCTCGATGTTTTCTATTTGGGTCTATTTTGATCGTGGGTAATAGGCAAGTAGAAAAAAAATAATAATTTAATTTTAGACATCGGTTTATAACCGATGACTAAAGTCTCAAACGTAGGACATCAATTCTACAAAATCCGATGTCTCAAATCTTTTTGGGTTATTGTGTGCTGAATAAGAAACGCAAATTTGGAATGGTTTTAAGCCGTTCCAAATGCAGAGATCTGGAACGGTTTTTAACTGTTCCAAATCCTGAAATATAGAACGGCTCTTCGATTACAGACGGTCTACAAACCGTTTCAGATTGACTTAGGAACGGTTATAACCGTTCCTAATTTCCATATTTGTTGTAGTGTTAGTCCACATTACTAAAGCTCGTGGGCCCACTCATTCGGTCAAATAAAAATATTAAATGTAGTGAACTGTTATTGGCATCTTAACTTTTACTTATTCTCAATAATTTACTCTCTTTTGTTTAGACTTTTCCCAAAACGTGTGAAACTTATGTCCAATTTCTGATTTGGATACACTGTTCATTTTAATTCCCATAACATGTTTTTCCACTGAATTCGTCACATTTATAATCAATGAATTTGTTGATAAATTACTAGTTAGATTGTTAGTAAGGCAAAATCACTGGTATTTTATCAACGAATTCATAAACTATAAAGTGACAAATTCACGAATTTTTAGATTATAAAAGTGAAAATTCATTGTAAAAGCATGTTTTGTGAATTAAAATAAACAGTGTACCCAAATTGGAATTTCGTCATATACAGCACACGAAATAGACAGTCACCCTTTTTTTATGTTAATTGGGGTGTAATGAGTAAAAGTTGGGGTGTCAATAGCAGCTATCTAAATTTATAAGGATAATTTAGACATACACCTCCACTTCTTGGTGAATATTTGAGATGACCCCACCTGCTTTCAAACTATGATGTAACCCTTGACCTCAATCTTCATTGTGAGATTTGTAGAAAATGACTTAAAATGCCCTCATCTTCATCTCTAGCAAGATAAGCTTTGTACCCTTTTCAACTTTAACATCTATCACTTTTTTAATTCATGTACAAGATAAGTCTTTTTAGTAAATAGAAATCCATGGATATTTTTATAGAAAAATCAAGGATTTTTTTCAAAATGTTGAAGACAAGGTTGAATATAGATTTTATTTTTAAAAGGGCATGAAGATAATGGATAATTTGGAGAAAAATCAAGCATTATGGAAATCGAATTTATGACAACTTGGTGCATTTTTTAGTTGACTCACCTCAATTGATCTTAGAATGTTCCACTGAGTTTTGGAATTGAGTCACCTCAAACTCCAATCGAGATGAGTCAACTTGAGAAATTATTAAACTATGATGGAGGAAAGTTGTGGGTAAGCCATGTGTCATTTTGCTCTCTAAAATAAGATACTTTACAAGAATCTAATGACAAGAATTTTTTACGAGCAAAAAAGTCAATCCGAGATTTCACAGAATCCCAAATTGAACACCATGTGTGTAGGAACCAAAAAAAAATCCACACTCCTTGGGATTAGTTAAGTTGTCAAATCAAGACATTTGAATCCGGTTCAACCAGATCCAAATCCAATTATCTAAATTGTTCAAATATCCAATGGATCCGACCCATAAAAAATTAATACCTCGACCGGTTTAGCTACAAAAGGATCTAACCCCTTTAATCATTGTATAAGATGGTTTGGCCTCATTTAGGATCCAACCCCTTCACTCATTGCATAAGGTGGTTCAACCTCCTTTCGGAGTCAACCATTTCACTCGTTAATAAAAGATGGTTCAGCCTCCTTTGGGCCAATCCTTTCACTCGTTACCTCATAGGGTAGTACGGCCTCTTCAAGGAGCCAACCTCTTAACCATTTTGCCATAACATGGTTCCACTTTCTCAAAGAGCCAGCCCCATATTAATTTATCATAAGAAACTCCGATCTTCTCGATGAGTCATCCTCTTAATGTAATGCCCACACAAAGATCAATCCATTTAGGATAGTCAATCTTTCTATCAAATATTATAACTTACAATTACTTAAGTACTATCAAGAGAAAAAATTATAATTGAAAATAATGTTGGCATAAAAACCTTAAGTATATAACATGACTGAGTCAACTCAAGAAATTGAATAGCTACTAAGTTGAAGTAGTCATAGTGTAAAAGTCATTCCTCTTGTCAATTATGAAAGTCAAAAGGAGTGGAGCTTTAAAGCCATTGAGATCCTAAGAGAGTAGGTCTTTAATTCTATAATGACATCATAGGTTATTAATGCTAGACAACATGTACATGCCTTGAATTAATAGGCGTTGATTAGGGGCTTCTCCTACTCAAACCTCACAACACTCTACAATTCTCTACTTCTAAACTTCTTCTCTTTGCTCTGCATTTTCTATCAAGACTTAACTTGATCATTGAAGGCCCTTTGGCTAATACCACATCGATGTCTTTTTAATTAAAATCAACGGAGAAGACTATCGAAAAATAAAATTTAATCAAAAAAGACGACTGGAAAAAGTGAAAAAGTCAATGATTAGGGCCTAGAAAGTTGTTTCTATGACCCTGTTTACAAATACTTTAATGGGGAATAATACATCAAATCCTCGAAATAGACATAATGCATTGATAGTCCATAATAATTATTTTTTTAATAAAATAATGATTTTCAAGACTAATTATGATTATTTATGTGTAGTAGGTCAAAGTCATGAGATTCAAAATGATGAACCAAGATAATTAAAAACATGCATTACAATTCAAGACCCAAAACAAAATCATGGACCAAAAACAAAAGTCAATGGGCCCATAAGTACCGCAGTGCAGTGAACACCTTGGGCGGCACAGTGATGTAGGTAAAATTTTTCTCGAGATTTGTGTAATGTTGATACAACGTGATTTGTAACGTAGCAAGTTAGGGTTCAGAGTCCTTGTAAAATACGAAAGTATTCCAAATTTTAAAGAAATCCTAATCTAGTATCTATAAATAAGATACCAGACTATAGTCAAATCTCATCTCATCTCCTCTGATCATCTTCTCTAGTTATCTTCTAATTTTTAGTTTTTAGGTTTTTAGATTTACTTGTTGTTCAAGCTTTGTAAACAAAATGAGTATTCTGTCAATTTCAAGTTAAGATAAATAAAGGATCATCACTTTTCTTCTCTATTCTCTTTTCTTTTTATTTTTATTATTCTTGCTATGATATGTGGCTAAACCTCCGTTAGAGAAGTCGATGAAGTCCAAGTAAGATCATCTTAGAGAATTATTTGCTTCAATCATGCTTCAATGTTTTATTATAATACTAATTTCTTAAGTATGGTCATTGGATAGAATGTTATTCTCATGATTTTGATAGTTTAATCTTAGATAAGTTCAAGTTAAACTATGTTTTGTTAGAGATTCGATATTTTACTTTTGATTTCGTCTTATTAAATATTATCATAAAATTTAGGATTAATAGTTGGATTAACAGATTTTATTTTCAGACCCAATAACATTAGCTTTGTTAATTGGAGTGAAATAATAAGTAAACAAATAAATTGATAAGACGACTTATTTTGGTGGATTTGACTGATCTAATTCTTTACATTGTGATTTCCGTTCATATTTATCCTAGAATAATTTTAATTCAATTTCCTTTAATACTTCAAACCGTGATCATTTTTAAATAAAAAATTATTGGATAAACGTTGTCTTTGTGGATTAACCTTTGCTTGCCAAGCGTTTTATATATTTTTGTTCTTTTAATTGTATTGATAATCTGCATAGAACAAATTAATATCATTGCTACGGACAACAATTTGATCCAATTTTTGACAAATTTAATTAAGGTTTCTGACAAATTCGATTTTTTTCTTTTTTAATTTAATATTTTTATTCTGATTCTCACAAAATTTTACCATGGTGCCTAGGTCTCTTTGAGTGGCGCGGTGAAACCTCAAGATCCGCAACTCGTGTTTTTCTGAAAATTTTCCGCACTATTTCAAAATTGAATAAAATATTTTCTTTTTAATTTTCTGACTTCAGATTTGTCTTATGTTGCCAAAGTGAAGGATTTGATGAGGAACAACGCGGCTAAAGCTTTAATTGGCCATCCAAATCCGATTCTCCAACTAAAACAGCATTACTCTTTTTTTTTTCTTTTCTTTTCAATATTAGACTTGTAGTATTTTATTTATTTATTTTAGTTTTAAACTTTTGAACTTATCCAAGAAGGCTCAGAATGTAATAGCTTTAGGGAAGGATGATAGTGGGACATAACTGTCTCAACCCCTCGGGTTTGTACACTGAGATTGGTGTCGGTGGCTCAAGTCGACTCAATTAATACATCCCTCGTCTAGAACAAGAGGTAAGACTTGTCCCCCCCCCCCCCCGAAACTCTTACTAATGGGTTTTTGTACAGCCTTTGTTTGATTATTCCTACACAACTTGATTTGCACTTAGTAAAGAGGGCACCCCAACAAGGATAGCACCATAAAATAAGAATCAGATTTCATCACCGATTTCTTACCTTTTAGGTTAATTGAACCTACATAGCGAGCCATAATTAATTTAAAATTGGATACTTGACTCTAGGTCTCATCGAGCTCAATAAGCAAAGCTAGTCTAAGTTGCACCAATTGCACTTCTTGATTAAGGTCAATGCCAAAGTAAAATCCTACCCCAATGTACCATGTTGTATGAGGGAAATATATTACGTCTCTACTAGACAAGAAGGTGATTTAAGAGTACCCTTGCTCAATATTATGCGTGACCTTTCATCTTGATCGATTGTAAAGCTTGCAATAGAGATGCAGAGATAAAGATTTGAACTAAGACTTTGGGCAAGTCGAATTCGTTCCACAGGGACAGTTTGGATTCAAAGATTCAATCGGATAAAAGCCTAAAACAGAATTGGAAAACAGATTTTTCTTAAAAACAAAATTGATTTGTTTTAAAAATAGAGAAGAAATTAACAACTAATTTGTAAATGAAATTGAAACTACAAATAGAGATTGAGGATATAAGAAAGAGAGATTAGAGAAGTCAAGTAAACCTTTGCAAGTAATCCATAATGTAGATAAATTCTGAAATTAACTCAATCCATGGAGCAAGTCATTGCTCATGGATCGGAAGATGGATCAATTAAATTTTTGAAAGAAATTAGAAGCTATTCATGAAAATCCTAATATGATGGAGATTGCCCAATTTATATTCTGATTATTCACATAGCATAGCCATTCTTGAACTTATCTAAGTAATGGCTATCTAAGTTGGATCAGAATTATAAGTTGGATTACCTTAATCATAATAGAATTTTCAGAATTAAAACATGTAAGCAAGCAAGAATTTAAATCTACACTAGAGGGATTAATTTGCTATGGCTTCCTTAACTTCTCTAATGAGAATTTAGCCAATCATTGCAAGCATTGTAATTGCAGAAAAATAATAAAAGAGAAAAGAGAGAATAGGTGAAGAAAATGAAGATGATGATCGATCCGAAATTCTTCTTTTATAGCTCTCCCAACAATTTACAAAGATAAAGAATTGAGCACTCTTGATGTTCTCACTACACTCAAGAGATCTCTCAATAGAAAATTACAAAGAATTAAAGAGAGGAAAAATCAAAAATTAGAGAAGAAGAGAGCAAGGAGAAGACCCCTTTTCTAAAATCAACCCTCAAATATATAATGTTCGTATTCGGGCAATCGGGTTAACTTTTCGGATGATTTGCTTCGAATGACCCAATCAGTTACAACCACCGAAGCTTCTAGAAGTTTCTGTAAAAATCTCGAAGACGAATTCCTCGAGATGATCGCGGCGCGGTCATGCCTAGCCGCGGTGCGGTGACGTGGCGCCCAAATCCTTCGAGGTTTTTCTGGATGCTTCCTTTCGGCTTGTGTATTGTAACCGTAATTGTTTCGCGATTTGATAACTTCCACATGCGCTACAATTAACACTAATATATCATTAGCTCTATTAATTTGGATAAATGAAATAATTTTGTAATTATTTAAAAGAACTAACATTTATGCAATGGTAATCTTAGTGCAATTACGGTCCCAAAATCGAATAATTGGGACCTTATCACACCCTCAAACCTCAATTTTACTAGTCCCGAGCAAAACTTAAATCTAAACAACTCCTCTTTCGTGAGGTTCCCGACTGCATTTAGCTTATGCAGTAAGCCCTTAAACCCCTAGGTTACCCCTAGTGGACAAGTTTGACTCGTGAGGGTTTGCAGTGAATATACCCACAAAATTCTAACATTTTGAAAGATAACAACTTCAAAATTATTGCATATAGTGCCATCACACCAATTTTCAAAATCCAGTCAAGAGTAAAAATTCTTTTTATTCCTCATTTTCATAAATATCTTGAGTGTTTGCACAAAATTTTCTGATTGTAACATAAATTTTTCGGAACAAGGTTTCCCTTCTTAACTACTACAATGTATGGGTCTGCCTAAATTCTAACTCGAAACTGAGCCTCCTGTCTGGGATTGTGAGAAGTATGGATGTTCACTTTAATACCTCTAAGGGGCTTTATCTGTGATATTCCAGTGTACTCACGTTTTTACCATTGACGGCTTTTACCCTACTGAACTATTTTGGTCACATTGGACTCTTTTTACAATTTGCACTTTTTCAGTTCTAACCTTCACATCTTTCTGCTTTTCTTTTCAACATTTCTCATGCTTTTCATTTTTTCGATATTCTCTTTTTTTTTTTTTCAAAAAGCAGGTAGTCCTTTTCAAGGTACCCAGTCTAATCCTATGGTTGCTGTCTCAAAAATATCAACTACAGTTCTGTTTTTCTTCTATTCAGCCAACCAAAGGACAAGGAGGTCAAAGTTCAGTATTTTTCAAGCTTTCCCTTTCATTCTAAACAGCGAAGAAGACAACTTTTAATCCAAAATAACTTTTTCACTACAATCAGAAGTGGCGTGAATTTTGTTTTTCAAAATATCTTATTTTTGAGGAATAAGAATTTATAAACAAATTGGACATGAGCCTGGTTTAAAAATTCGTATGATGACAATACATATAAAAATTTTGATGAAGGTATTTTTGAAAATGTACCGAAAACAACCGAAAACAATGTTCAAAAATTAAAATGTGCTATCCCACACCCCCAAACCTAAATTTAGCATTGTCCTCAATGATTAAAGAGTAGATGTTTAGAGTACACCTGAAAGCGGATGTCATTACGTTGCAAAAGTTGTAGGTACAACCAAAAGAAGTGTTCCACCCGGGGTGTAAAAGTGAAAAGCACACTATACAAGGTGTATACCTGAAAGAAAGTGAGTGAATGCAGAAAGAATTGAAAAATAAATCCTACATGGTCACGCAGGATATGTACAGAAATCAAGGGTTGCCTCCCGAAGTAGCGCTAAGTTTAATGTCTTCAGCCAGACATGAAATTAGAGCTAATCCTGGTACACAGGATTACTCAAGAATGAATCTTTTTCTGATGAATGAGGGAGAGTTTGAAATGGCTTCAGCCTTTGGCCATTGACTTGGAAAATATTTCCATTAGCTGGGTTGAGTACCTCGATGTTTCCATGAGGGTGAATATTGTGGATCAAAAATGGTCCAGTCCAACGGGACTTTAATTTCCCTGAAAATAAGTGAAGGCGAGAGTTATACAGGAGCACTCTCTGCCCTACGTGGAAAGATTTTCTCTGAATGTGCTTATTATGCCAGATTTTCGTTCGATCTTTGTAAAGTTTTGCGCTATCGTAAGCATCATTCCTTAATTCTTCCAACTCAGTGAGTTGGAGCTTTCTAAGCTCGCCAGCTTTCGCTAGATCAAAATTTAAATGTTTGATTGCCCAATAAGCTCGATGCTCAAGTTCGACTAGCAAATGACAGGCTCTACCAAAGATTAATCGATAAGGGGACATTCCTATTGGAGTTTTGAACGCTGTTCTGTAGGCCCACAAGGCATCATATAATCGTAAGGACCAATCTTTACGAGTCGGATTGACGGTTTTTTCAAGAATTGTTTTAATCTCACGATTAGAAATTTCGACCTGCCCACTGGTTTGTGGGTGATACGAAGTAGCTACCTTATGAGTGATTGAATATTTACGCATCAAACTTTCAAAAACTCGGTTACAGAAATGTTTCCCTCCATCACTAATGATAGCACGAGGGGTACCGAATCGGGCAAACACAGTATTTTTGAGAAATTCAACAACAACCTTATGATCATTCGTTCGACAAGCTGTGGTTTCAACCCATTTTGACACGTAGTCGACTGCGACTAAAATGTATTGGAATCCGTGTGAAATGGGGAAAGGACCCATGAAGTCAATGCCCCAAACATCGAAGATTTCGATGATCAAAATTGGTTGTTGGGGCATCTCATTTCTTCGACTGATTTTTCCTAGACGTTGACATCTATCACAAGATTTAGCAAAGAGATGAGCGTCACGAAAGATTGTGGGCCAATAAAAACCACACTGTAAGATTTTAGCTGCTGTTTTCTTTCCTCCTAAATGTCCACCACAAGCGTGATTGTGGCAGAACTCGAGCATCCCACTCTGTTTTCTCTCATCAACACACCGACGAATTATCTGGTCTGGACAGTATTTGAATAAATACGGATCATCCCAGAAGAACCATTTGGCTTGGGCGAGGAAGCGCAGACGATTTTGTTTACTCCAAGAGGTGGGAGTTTGACCAGTCACCAGGTAGTTGACAATGTCAGCATACCAAGGTGTGTCAGAAATAGAAACTGCCATGATTTGCTCGTCAGGAAAATTTTCAGAAATTGGAAGAGAGTCAGAGAGAGTTTCAACTACTAGCCTAGATAGGTGGTCTGCAACCACATTTTCGCATCCCTTTTTGTCTCGAATTTCGAGATCAAACTCTTGAAGAAGAAGGATCCATTGTATCAACCTCGCCTTCGCATCCTTCTTGGCAAGAAGGTATTTCAGTGCTGCGTGGTCAGTGAAAATGACTACTTTGGACCCGATAAGGTAGGAACGGAATTTATCTAAGGCAAAAACTACTACTAGTAATTCCTTCTCGGTGGTGGAATAATTTAGTTGGGCATCATTAAGCGTCTTGCTGGCATACTGGATGACATGGGGGAGTTTTTCAACTCGTTGCCCCAATACAGCACCTATAGCGTAATCGGATGCATCACACATCACCTCAAATGGGAGATCCCAATTGGATGGTTGGATAATAGGTGCTGAGGTCAACTCAGTTTTCAGCTTCTCAAAAGCGGATAAACAAGCTGTAGAAAACTCGAAAGAAATGTCTTTGGCTAACAAATCACACAGGGGTTTTGAAATTTTTCCGAAGTCTTTGATGAACCTTCTATAAAACCCTGCGTGCCCTAGGAATGAACGAACTTCTTTCACAGTTCTAGGTGGAGGCAAATTTGCTATAAGATCGACTTTGGCTTTATCTACCTCAATTCCTTTGTGGGAAATAATGTGCCCTAAAACTATCCCAGAAGTGACCATGAAATGACACTTCTCCCAATTTAGCACAAGGTGCTTCTCTCGACATCTTTTCAAAACTAACTTCAAATGATCCAAACAGTCATCAAAACTCGACCCAAATACAGAAAAATCGTCCATGAAGACTTCAAGAAAATCTTCGACCATATCAGAAAATATACTCAACATACACCTTTGAAAGGTGGCAGGAGCATTACATAGCCCAAAGGGCATACGTCGATAGGCGAAGGTCCCAAATGGACAGGTAAACGTTGTTTTTTCTTGGTCTTCAGGAGCAATTGGGATCTGGTTGTATCCCGAATATCCGTCAAGAAAACAGTAATAAGCATGACCGGCTAAACGTTCTATCATCTGATCGATGAATGGAAGAGGGAAGTGATCTTTACATGTCATCGAATTTAGTTTTCGGTAGTCTATACAAACTCTCCATCCGGTTTGGACTTGAGTAGGTATGAGTTCATTATCCTGATTTGTCACAACTGTGACACCCGACTTTTTAGGGACAACCTGAACTGGACTAACCCATTTACTATCCGAGATGGGGTATATAATACCCGCATCTAAAAGTTTGATGACTTCTTTTTGGACGACCTCTTGTAACACCGGATTGAGTCGCCTCTGTGGTTCTCTCGATGGTTTGAAATTTTCCTCAAGATGAATATAATGCATGACCACAGAAAGACTGATGCCTTTGATATCAGCTATGGTCCACCCAATAGCTTCTCGATTTTCGCGCAGAACGTCAAGTAACCGATTTTCTTGTGATTTTTCTAGAGTAGGGGAGATAATGACAGGAAAAGTTTCAGCATTACCCAAAAATGCGTATTTTAGCGTATCAGGCAATTGCTTTAACTCGAACTTTGGAATTTCTTCCACTATTGGAGATGACGAGAGAGAGGACAGACTCTGAATTTTTGACTGCCAATCCATCATAGGGACAGATTCAAGAAGAGAGTTCACCTCCCTGATGGATTTCTCAGTATCAAACTCAAGGTCGAATTGGCCAAAATACTCTTCTAACGGATCCTTGTTCTCTGCTTCCTCAAAAGTGCTACTGACCAGGGTGTCGATCATGTTGACTTCTTCCAAATCATCCATGTCAGTAGATTGAAACTTATTTTGGAAGATATTTATTTTGACCTTCATGTCCCCAAATGATAGGGTCATGATACCATTGCGACACTTGATGACTACATCAGAAGTGGCTAAGAATGGTCTTCCTAGGATGACTGGCACATGAGAATTTGGGTTAATGACAGGTTCAGTGTCAAGAACTACGAAGTCGGCAGGAAAGTAGAAATCCTTCACCTTGATAATCACATCCTCCACTATTCCCTTGGGAATCTTCACCGATCTATCTACTAGACTCAGAGTGATATCTGTAGGTTTAAGTTCACCTAAACCTAATTGCTGGTAGACTGAGAAAGGAAGAAGATTCACACTAGCCCCAAGATCTAATAGACATTTCTCAATCATTGTATCTCCAATGTGTACAGAAATTGTAAGACAGCCTGGGTCCTTGAATTTAGGAACAATTGTCTGCTGAATCAGACAGGAAGACTGGGCTGTCATCACAGCCTCTCTTAGCACAGGAGTTTTTCGCTTCACTGTGGTAAGATCCTTGAGAAATTTGGCATACAAGGGAATTTGACGAATTACGTCAAGGAAGGGAATATTTATTTGAACATTTTTGAATACTTCTAGAATTCCTTCCAATTGTTTTCCCTTTTTGTTTTCTAGAAGTCTATGAGGGAACGGGGATTTGGGAATGATCACTCAACTTTCGAGAGGAGGAGGTGTTTCCTTAGACTGGTCTTCTTTTTCTATGGAGGGTGCACTAGAGGTTGTTTCTTTGGATAGAACCTCCTCAAGCATTTCAACTTTATTGTCCACCAATTTGCCAGATCGTAAGGTGTGGATGGCTTGGACAGAATTAGAGGGACCTGCCTGACTATTGATTTCATACTGTCCTCTTGGAACAGTTCCTGCTGGATTTGGCACAGTTTGACTGGGAAACTGGCCTTTATTTTTCTCTCCTATGGATGAAGCTAACTGACCCATCTGAACCTCTAAATTTTTAATTGCTTGAGCCGTGACCTGATTGGTCTGAGACTGGTTCTGGGTAGTTTGGATTTGTTAATGTATAAGTTGCTGTTTGAAATCACCTCGACCCATTTTCCACCAAATTGGGGATAAGGGTCTGATTGGTAAATTGGGGACTTTTAGGGAATAAGGAGTCGCCACCTAGTTTAGGTCTAGGAACCATAAATGACTCCGAAATGGATCGGGTCGATCAACGGGTCAGAGAAATGGGTAAGGGGGTCAGATTACGGGTTTCGAAAGGTGTTAGGCACCGAACCCGCCCGATCGAGATGATCGGTCTCTATTACGATCCAAGCTATTCTACGGTCAACAGGTAGAGACTAAAGTCAAGATTATGGTCCAATCATCATCACCATCATCATCAAATTATATCGCATGTGCTAAACGAATCTCAAGGCTAATATTATCCAAATATCATCTAATTTCTCGAATTTCGCACTAAATGGAAATATTTGAAAAAAGCCTTGATCCCGATCTATGCTCCAAGGTCCACGTGGCAACATTTCCATCACAAATCCAAATATACAATGATTTTCTGATTAAACTAAAATAGGAATTTGTGAAAACTTCCTAACGTAGAAAACTGAGAATATGAAACTTCTAATTTGGGAATTCACGAAATTTCTAAATTAGAAATTAGAAATTTCCTAAATTGAGAGATCAAAATTAGAAATTTGAAAAAGGGGGTTTCCAAATTAGAAAATTATCAAAATTGAATTTTCCAAGTTAGCAACTTACAAATGTCAACTTTCCAAAAATAGAAAATCATGATCTTAGGAAAATCACCAAATCCACTGAAAAATTCATAAATCCCCAAGATTAGCAAGTTATGAATTTTCAATAATCCATTTTTGTCATGTGAACATAAATCGGCGAGTCGACTCATTGACAACATTTTGAAAAGTAAAATAAGTTTTCACACCCCAATGTCCACAAAAATCAGTGAGTCAACTCACATGTCCATTTTGTTGGTAAATCAAGTCTGAAATTCCTATGTACCTAGAAATCTGTGAATTAACTCACATGGAAATATTAAAAAAAATCGATTTTACCCATATGAGCATACAAATCAGTGAGTCGATCCACTAATATTTTGGAAAATCAATGATCGTTTTTAGTGTCACGTGCACAAAAATCAATGTGTCAATTTATTGGCAAAAACTTTGCCACAAGATAATTTCATTGTCTCCGTACTCACAGAACTTCAATGAGTCGACTCACTGTCTTTAAAAAATCAATTTGATTGGTCCTATGCTTATATAAAATTACTTTTATAGAGTAAGAATAGCCAATTTTGTATTAAATTTTCATCAAAAAAATCAGGGGGTCAACTTGGTCATCACTTTCACGTTAAAATTCCATCTTTAGTCAATGAGGACAATGAACTCCAAAATAGCCGATGTTTGTGATTGAATATTCGGGTCTCCATATCATCCCTGCAACAGTCAATGGATTAATACTTGTATCATAGTAGTAAACAAAAGAAACGATGCATTACCTTTTATTTGGCTGATTGAGTTAACCCGTTAATCTAATGGGGCTGCCGAGATTCCTTCAGAGTTTGAGGATATGCAAGATATCAAAGAGAGGCTCGATTCGAGTCTGGCCTGTGAATAAGTGTTGGACTGTGGAGTCCCTTAGGGAGAAGAAATAGCAGCAAAGCTATTGGTGGCTACGTCATTGAACCGAGAAAGAGATGTCGAAGACCTTGTCATCTATGTGGGGTACTATGAGAAGTAAGTAGGCCGGTCTTATGGTGACTGTTGTAATGGGTGTTGAACGGAGGTTGTGAGCATGGTGGTGCTACTGTTTCAAGCACGGATATAAAAGAGAAGAAGAAGATAACATGGCTGCTGTTAGCGTGAGAAGAAGAAGCAGAATGAGACGACTGTGGGGCGATGATGGCAGCTGCTCGAGGACAAAAAAAAAACCGAAGTGGCTGTGAGTAGTTAATGGTGGCTGATCGAAGAAGAAGAAGAGTATGAGGTGAAGGCTAAAACATGGTGAATGAAGGAGGTGTTCTATGGTGCAGCAAGTGTAGTATGGGACAGCAAGAGAGTGTTGTTGGAAGGAGTTTGGGGCCGTTTTGAATGGTGAAGAAGGGCTGTAAGGACGTTGTTGAAGGTGAGAGAAAAACGGAGAAAGGGCTGGGGATTACAGCAGACGTGACAAAGAGTATTGAGAGATGAAGGAGACTGTGAGTGGAAGAGAACGCAGAGGGGAGTTGGGGCAGTAACGTCGTGAGGGCATTAGAGCAAATATTGCGGTGAAGGAGATGATGGCAGCACAGCTGCTATGCGTAAAAGCTGCGAGAGGATGGCACATCCGCTGTGCATTCAAACCATAAGGAAGGTTATGTTTGGTTGGGTAGTGGAGATAGCTATGATGAGAGAGATGAAGAAAGAGGTGAAGTAAAAAAAAACCGAATGGAGAAGAAGGAGGTGATAATGAACCAGCTGTTTTTCCTCTCCTTGTTGCTGTCCCAAAGAACGTCAGATTCTCCCTTCTTTCAAGAATGTCAATCCTTGTATTGTCTCCATCATGTCAACCCCTCTCTTCTTTCTTTCGTTAGTTTCACTTTTTTCCCCAAAAGAAAGCCCCCCCTAAGAGAGAAAACTCTCTCTTTTATAATATCTTATTACTACTTTCTATTCTTTCTCTTTCTTTGTTTCATTTATTTCTTTTCCTTTTTTGTTTATTTGCTTCTTTTTTTTTTTTATTTGATTTGGTTTGATTTTTTATTCTTACTAATTTGTTGACCGAACCTAGGAAAGTAGAGATTTTACTTCTAACTTTTGGACTTCATAGAGGAGGTGATCCCACGCATCGCATGGGTTTGTAGTTTAAGTTTATCGGTTGGATTGATTCATTGGCTTGTTTGTTTTAATTTCAATTTGAACGTTGATTAGTTGATTTGGATTTTAATTTCAAGTTGATTGGTTGATTTGATTAGTCGATTTTATTTTGGTTGGTTGATTGCTTGTTGATTGGTCAATTTGATTTAAATATTGTCGATTGCTTGGATTTTTATTTATATTGATGGGTTGATTTTGGTTTAACGTTTTCAAATTAATTGTTTAAATTTGGAATCCGATTTTAATTGTTTAATTTTAATTTTTAATTTTTTAATTATATTTTAATTGTTTAATTTTAAGTTTTAATTTTTTTAATTTTGGATTATATTTTAATTATTTAATTTTAAATTAAATTTTAAGTTTTAATTGTTTAATTTTAGTTTGATTTTAATTTTTATTATATTTTCCTAAGGATCGAGATCTCTAAGTTGGGTTTAGAGGTTGAGGGGCATTTTGGTCATTTTTCAATTATTTCCTAAATTTCTCTGATTTCATCGATTTGGGTCTCGTTAGACTCGAAATCCTATTATGAGTACAATGAAAGTACTTTCGAGATTTTTCGGAGGTCCGAAATTTATGAGGGGTATTTTCGTCATTTTTTCGATTTTTGTCCATTTGGGTGAATTTTAGCGTAAAGTTTCTTTCAATCGCAATGTGATTATTTCTAAGTTTCGAGGTCATATTTTCCTAGCGTAGCGAGGTCTCTAAGTTGTCCAAATGTGTAGCGAGCCTAAGTGTACGTGCTTGCTAAGTTGAGCGTATGGTGTAGCGATCCTAAGCGTGCGTAATTCTATGTCGCGTGGCAAGGAGAAAGAATAGAATAAAATTAGAAGGCAGAAGGAATTGGAAGGAGACTTCTCATGAACTTTCAAGTTCTTTGCGCTCATCATTAGGAATCCACAACAACCGGGTGACGGATCGCCAAGTCAGGCGGATGCAAAAATGGGGTGTCTACACTGTTGTTACTTTAAGATCTCAGCCATCATTGATTCCAATGCTGAGTTTGGTTGAGCAACCGGAGGAGAGTAATTGGTCATAGGGTCGACAACGATCGCCCGTTGATCAGAATTTTGAGGTGAAGAATAGGATTGTTGCGGAACCAAAGATAGGTTTGTATTAGTATGAGTTTGACGATTGAAATTTTTCTGAAATCCGGAAGGACCTCCTGATTGGATAGGTTCACTTTGTCGATATGAAAAATTGGGGTGAAACCTATTATCGAGATGGTACGTCTGACTATAGGAGTTAGGAGTGGGTTTCCTATATGTGCTGTAATTTCCAACAGCATTGGCTTGCTCTGACTGCGAGAGAGTCAAGGTGGGACAATTCTCCGTAGAATGATTAAAATTCTCACACAATTGACATGATGAAAATGTCTCTGTGGCAACTTGTAGGATTGGAGTGGCTTCTTGAAAGTTGGTTTTGACACTGAAACCGTCGAACTTCTTATTGAGACTTTGTAAGTTACTCACAAGGCTATTCATGACATTCTTGAGTTCAGGATCAGACTTAACCTCATACATGCCCGGCTTCTTGACTCCTAAATCTCCTCTATCAAAATCCCTTATGTTTGTGCTCCAATTTCGAGCATTCTTAGCCAATTCGACTAAGAATTCATAAGCTTGATTAGGAGTTTGATTCATGAATTTACCCTGATGCATAGACTCGAGAAGAATACGCTGGACTGTTGGGAGACCTCGATAAAAGAAATTTACCAATTGAGCTTTGTCTATCCCATGGTGCGGACACTTGACAAGAAGGTCATTGAACCTTTCCCAAGTCTGGGAGAATTCTTCATCCGGTCTTCCCTTGAAGTTCCGAATGGCATTTTTGAATTGTTCCGTCTTTGTCATAGGGAAGAATTTGGCCATGAATTTTCTCGACAACTCATCCCATGTAGTGATAGAGTTAGAGGACAAGGAATTTAACCAAGCCGCAGCATGGTCTTCGAGAGATAGTGAATAACCTAAGCTTGACATTCTCATCGTCGAGGTGACCATTTTTGAATGTTTGGCATAAGGTCAAGAATTTATTGAGGTGATTGTACGGTTGCTCGCTTTCGAAACCGTGGAATTTGGGCAGCATATTGATGGTAGCTGCCCGAATTTCAAATTGTGCCACGTTAGCAGCAGGTAGAATTATACATGATGGAGGGTTGGCAGTAATAGGTGCGAACAACTCATTGAGCGTTTGTTGATCCTCATGGATGTGATGAGGTGGAAGTGGATGTGGATCCATTTCTGGGACTGGTGGAGTGAGAACGGTGTTGCTTTCTCTTCTAACCTTAGGTAGTAGGTGAGACCTTGTGATCTCCGGATCAAATACAATTGGATTTTTCTGCGATCTCCTACCTAACATACACTACCAAATTGCACACAATAGGAGGGAGAAATTCACACGTGAAAACTGGGTGCCTATTACTAGACAGCTCCTAACTGGTTCAAAGGATTAATCAAAGCCTCCAACCCAAATCTCTGAAATCGGAACAGCCAGTTTAATCTCTAGAGGAGAGGTAGCGCACAATGCTGAGCAAGGGCACTCTTAGATCACCTCTCGTCTTGAATAAACGTAGTCTATCCCCTGAATTCACGTAGAACTACATGGCAAGATTGCACTAGGCACTGTTCACGATCAAGAAGTGCAATTGGTGCAACTTTTGATTAGCTTTGCTTAATGAGTTCGATGGAACCTAGAGTCCAGTATAATCAAATTTTAATTAATTAATTTGCTGTGAATTTGATTTTCCTAGAAGGGCAAGATATCGGTAATGAATTCCGATTCTTATCTTATGGTGCCATCCTCGTAAGGGTGCCCTTGTTACTATGTGCAATCCAATATGTACAAATTAATCACTCAAAAGCAATACAGAAACTCACTAGCGAGTGATGCGTGAGTGTTTCAAAATTTACCTCCCGTTCTAGACAAGGGATGATCGAGTTGAGTCGACTCGGGCCACCAACACCAAATTTGGTGTACGAACCCAAGAAGCTGAGATAATTTCGTCCCACTATCGTCCGTCCCTAAATCTATTACAATCCGAGCCCTCTCAGATGAAATTAAAAATTAATACAAGTTCAAGTTCCTAATACAAATTGGTTTCTAAAAAAAAATAAAATGCAGAGAAATTTGAGGTTGCTGATCTTCTTAGTGATAGAACCAATTTAGTGGATAAAAATTTCACGTGTCGCCTTCCGTCAATTTCCGTCGACTTCCGTCGAGTCCTTCACCTGAACAGAACAAAATTATTCAAATCAGAATACTAAGAAAAAAAACAATATGACCATTACAATGTCCATGATATCAGAAACTTGTCCAACAAAAATCAGCAGAAAATGTTGCCACGTCACCGCGGCGCACCAAGGGACAACCGCGACGCGGTAAAATTTTGATGAAAATCGATTTTTCAAATTGGAAATGATTTCTGATATCCTGAGGATTGTAATGAAATTTTTTTCAATTTTTTTCATATTCGTTTGACTTCTGTTTCAAGCAAAACACGTTCGGTTCTGTTTCGGAAACTGTTTCGGATACTTTCCGAATTGGAAAATGAATCAACTCACTGTCCCCGGCAGCGGCACCATTTTGATCGATTGTAAAGCTTGCAATAGAGATGCAGAGATAAAGATTTGAACTAAGACTTTGGGCAAGTCGAATTCGTTCCACAGGGACAGTTTGGATTCAAAGATTCAATCGGATAAAAGCCCAAAACAGAATTGGAAAACAGATTTTTCTTAAAAACAAAATTGATTTGTTTTAAAAATAGAGAAGAAATTAACAACTAATTTGTAAATGAAATTGAAACTACAAATAGAGATTGAGGATATAAGAAAGAGAGATTAGAGAAGTCAAGTAAACCTTTGCAAGTAATCCATAATGTAGATAAATTCTGAAATTAACTCAATCCATGGAGCAAGTCATTGCTCATGGATCGGAAGATGGATCAATTAAATTTTTGAAAGAAATTAGAAGCTATTCATGAAAATCCTAATATGATGGAGATTGCCCAATTTATATTCTGATTATTCACATAGCATAGCCATTCTTGAACTTATCTAAGTAATGGCTATCTAAGTTGGATCAGAATTATAAGTTGGATTACCTTAATCATAATAGAATTTTCAGAATTAAAACATGTAAGCAAGCAAGAATTTAAATCTACACTAGAGGGATTAATTTGCTATGGCTTCCTTAACTTCTCTAATGAGAATTTAGCTAATCATTGCAAGCATTGTAATTGCAGAAAAATAATAAAAGAGAAAAGAGAGAATAGGTGAAGAAAATGAAGATGATGATCGATCCGAAATTCTTCTTTTATAGCTATCCCAACAATTTACAAAGATAAAGAATTGAGCACTCTTGATGTTCTCACTACACTCAAGAGATCTCTCAATAGAAAATTACAAAGAATTAAAGAGAGGAAAAATCAAAAATTAGAGAAGAAGAGAGCAAGGAGAAGACCCCTTTTCTAAAATCAACCCTCAAATATATAATGTTCGTATTCGGGCAATCGGGTTAACTTTTCGGATGATTTGCTTCGAATGACCCAATCAGTTACAACCACCGAAGCTTCTAGAAGTTTCTGTAAAAATCTCGAAGACGAATTCCTCGAGATGATCGCGGCGCGGTCATGCCTAGCCGCGGTGCGGTGACGTGGCGCCCAAATCCTTCGAGGTTTTTCTGGATGCTTCCTTTCGGCTCGTGTATTGTAACCGTAATTGTTTCGCGATTTGATAACTTCCACGTGCGCTACAATTAACACTAATATATCATTAGCTCTATTAATTTGGATAAATGAAATAATTTTACAATTATTTAAAGGAACTAACATTTATGCAATGGTAATCTTAGTGCAATTACGGTCCCAAAATCGAATAATTGGGACCTTATCACATCTAGTCATTGAATTGGCTAACTTTGACTTCAAATAATTAGGGAAAACCTAGTCTAATGAACTTTGACTTTTTTGTCATTTGGTTGGCTTGTTAAAAAAAAATAGAATTGAAGTTATTATGACTAGGACAACAATCAGAGGATTAGACTGAAACCTTGAAAAAGGACTACATGTTTTTTTGAAAAGAAGACTAGAAAAATGATAATGTGTGAAAAAGAAAAAAGAAAAAACAAATGTATAAAATTTTGAAAAAGACCAAAGCAAAGCAAAAAATGTTAAAATTGAAAATGTGCAAAAAGAAAAGAGTAGAATGAGGTTAAATACAGTATTTCAGTAGGGTAAAAGTCGCCAATGGTAAAAATATAAGTAAGTTGGATAAACCGATGTTATCTTCCGATCCAATAACTTTAACTTTGTTAATTAGATCGAAATAATAAGTAAACAAATAAATTGATAAGGTGACTTGTTTTGATGGATTTGACTAATCTAATTCTTTATATTATGATTTTCATTATTGTTTATCTTAATATAGTTTTAATTCAGTTTCATTTAATATTTCGAATCGTAATTGTTTTTAAGTCAAAAATTGTTGGATCAACGTTGTCTTTGTAAATTGACCATTGTTTGCCAAGGTTTTTATATATTTTTGTTCACTTATTTTTATTGATAAACTGCACTGAGCAGTCAACACAGAATTCGATGATCAAAGCATCAACAGCATGGATATCGAGTTTGATAGACCCGAAAAATCCCCAAAAACGTGTCTTGAGGGCTTCCTTAACAAGAGTATTTTGTAAATTTAGGATGCTCTCAATACACATGATATCCTACAATTGGTCAATCCGGATTTTATAAAACCTTGGTTTGACTTTTCTATGTAATTTTTTTTTTCATCCAATGACATAAGACCATTGGAAATATAGAGAAAGCAATCATTTTCATATAAAATATCCATGTGAAATTTCCAAAATATTCTTTTTAAATTTATTATAATGACAATTATAGTTTTATAAGAATAATAGATTTTGCAAATGTGTTTTTGAACATTCCACCATGTCCAACCAGTTTTTTTTATAAAGAAAAATATTTAGAAGTATCATTTAGATAGTCCCTTGTAAGATCAGATATGAGGGTTGATATTTATTCTATAGTGTATCCTACTATTTAAGTCAATTTAGATTTCCTTTTAGAGTTACAAAAAGAAATAAGAGAAGAGGAAAGAAAAGAAGAAACCCCCTTGTTTAAGAAATAGTGAACTAAAATATCATCCTTTACATGGATACACAACATAAATTAATAAACATCAAATAGTCATGATGTGTAATTAAAAGCCTTGAAGAAGTCATTTAGTACGTTATCTAGAACAAAGTATATTACATAGCATATGTTACATGGATACACAGAAAGATGGATCAATTTGACAATGTTATAAGATCTAAAATCAATTTAATCTCATCCCCTTTCATCAATTATCCTTGAGGAAGCTGATCTCTCTCTGTATTTACATTGCTAAGCTCAATGGAAGGCATTATCTCTTGGGTGATTAATATTTCTGGGTTTGAATTCCCAAAATCTACGGAGGGTGTTCCTTGGTCTTCCATGGGAGTGAAAGGTCCTTCTGTATGGTAGGAAAAGCATGATGGACTCATTGGAGCGTTAATATTCTGTGAAGCTTCAACACCTTTAACTTCTATATTAGAGCTATTCTGAAGTCTGGTATTCCTAAATGTATGAGAAGAGAAGTCTTTTTCATCGAATTGTCTCGCCATGATACGAATTTTTTGCCAAATCGATGTATCGGGGTCAATGTGTCTCCATATATGCTTATGGTTGTAATAGAAAACAATAATGTATACGAGTAAGGCTAATATTGAAGAGACCCCAGCAATGACAAAGAGACCCAAGAAGCTGTCGAGAGTGAGACTATTTGAAGAGACCATGTTGTTCGGGTCAGGGCAACTCGTATCATGTCCAAACCACTTTTTCACAATTTGGTCCATTGTATCTCCCTCTGTCACATTTAAAACTGCTCTCGAAACATCAGGTACAAGAGGGGAACCTCTCGGAAAGACCTACAAAAGGTATAGAAATTGAAAGAAACATAACTAAGATTTAAATACATCCTTACTTAAATATGGGAAATGCTAATGTCTAATACAAGCATTTGGTGTTAGCAACCTCGCATACCTTGTTTTTTCATAAAAATTATTAAAAAGCAAAAAAAAAAAAAATCAAAATTAGTCTTCTAATGATAAAAAAAAGCCAAAACTTGATTGTTGTTGTGCAATGTCATTTCTATAAATATCACAAAGTCTCGTAAAGTTATTTATAAAAATTCCATTGGACAATAAACAATAAACCTTTTTTTCTTTTTTTTGTTCTTAATTTTTTTTAAGAAAAAAAAAAAAAAAGGATTAGTTGTTTGAGGATTTTCTTGAAAAAAAATCAAGGAATTGGAGGTTGTTAACACCTAATGCTTGAATTTGGAACATTAGCAATTTAGTATTTCCCGGTGATGATGATTCCAAAGAGAGCAGGAAAGACTTACAAAGCCAAATCCATCAGTCTTGTACGTAGGTCCGACTATCGTATACTTAGCACAGTATCTCGCAAGGAGGAGCTTTATGTAAGGGGCCTCATCAAAAGCGGCAGAAATGCCATCATTTTGACTCCCTTTTGATAAAGCTTGATCAAACTCGTCTGGAGAATTATAGGTCTTAAGCTTGGATTCATCAAACCCCATCTGCTTCAAGAGCCCAAACACAAATGAACCCTCTTGATATCCAACAGATTCGCGTGTCTTTAAAAGCTCTTTGATATCAGTGATGGTTGGTTGGAGTTGTTGAACCGTCAACAACGATGTCAAGCTAGCTGTGTAACTTGATGTAAGTATGAGGACTACGAAAATCCATATGATCAGCACAAACCTAGCCAAGTTGCTCACCACCTTCTCCCCTGCACAATTACAACAGTTGTATTGAAATTATCACAAAATAGATATTGTTTGGGCGTCTAGATATTGTTACATTGTACCTCAACCCCATCAGCCTAAATCTTTTAACCAATGCACACTATACTATGTCAAAGGAAACTTTCACAACTTTGGTTCTTTTGAACCGAATGCCCCAAAAGGTGTCCTCGCACTCTATTGAAACTAATAGTAAGTAAATTTAAAGAGATGTATGAGGAATTACTATGTGCAAAAACAAGCGTAGAGAAGGAGAACCAAAAGATCATGCCAAACTGATAAGCTGCTGGCCCCCTAAATTCTTCGTTGATCCGGTGTTCAAGGACCCATATCACAAAACCAGTGAAGATAAAAAAAGAACCAATTGTTAACCATAGATTTCTGCTTAAAGGCTTCAAGAAAATCCACGCATTCTTCTTTCCATTGTCTTTAACAGGCACGAGCATTGATACCCCTGACTCTGTATATGGTAATGTAAAGTCTACATATTGGGATCGGTTGGCTCTAATGGTGGTATCTCCAACGACGGCATCAAATTTCTATTTAACAAGAAAAAGTATTCCCATTTAAATAGATTAAAACTCGCTCAAAATATTAATCGAAAATATATATATATATATATATATATATATATATATATATTCAAACTTACCTGAAGAAACACTTGATAAATCAAATCGTTGTAATTCCCAGCAGTTGAGCCATCAGCCTTTTGGAAGGGAATGAAATCGTAAGGGACGGCATAAGGTAATGTGTCCATTACAGCATTGAACACGTCTATGCAATACCCGGTGGCCATTGCCAAGTTAGTAGTAGGGTCCCATGTCACCGTCACAAATTCACTAAAACCATCCTTCACTGGAACTCCAATCCTCAATCTTTTCCCATTTGTGGGAATTACCCAACCCTTTGGCACAATTATAGACTCTCCTGGCCATATGATCACACTGAGATTGGCCTTAGAAGCCGAGTACAGATTTGTACTTGTCACATTCAATAACCGCGAAATTCCAGATGTTGGAGTCCAAAAGCCAATCTCTCTCCCCCCATCACCAATTACATTAAGTATCTGGAAAGCGAACGATTGTAGTTGCCCATTTACGAGCACAAAGTCCCCACTCAGACCTTTAAATGTAGTCTTGGAAATTGCTTGCAAAAGTTCAGGACCTATCTGAGAGACTCCCATTGTTGCAAGATCACTCGAATTGTCGATAACGTTTGGTTTCAAGAAACGGAAGTTTGCACCGCCAACCTTCTCTGCTGCCATTGCTAATGCCCAAGCCGTATCATAAGCCCATAGCCCAAAAACACTTAATGCAGCTCTTTCGACATCTGGGTTCTCTTGAACGAACTTCTTTTTCCATCTAACATTAAAATTGTCAAGCTCTTTCGATCTTGGAACATAAGGCCTTACACCCAATACACCTTGCATTGAATCGATAACAGAGGAATCCATGGAACTTAACTCATTACTTAGTCCATCTGTGATGATCCAAGAGTACCCATTGCTCATCATTCCTACCTCTTTTGCCTTTAGGAAAAGACGTGAACCAAGAGACATTGCCATGTGTACAATGAAGACTCTAGTCTGCATTGTCATCAACTTGTAAAGCTCTTCAACGATTTGATCATCTGTGGCCGAAACAGGAATGACACTTCTGTAGGGAACTCGGGTATCGATATCTTGTAAGGCATCAGTTAGATAAGGTATAATTCCATTTCCATATTCCGTGTCTTCATAGATGGGTACGGCTTGCCTCCATCCAAAAGCTTGAACAATAGCAGCAATGGCTTTTACTTGAGCGGAATCATTTTGAGCTGTTCGAACGAAGTAAGGAGTTTGAACAGAAGAAAGAGATGGACTAGTTGCCGCGAAAGAAACAATGGGTACTTGAGTTTTGTTTCCAAGATCAATAATGAAGTCGGCCTGTGATGATGATACTGGTCCTATGATGGCTTGCACCTCCACATTTTTTAAGAGGTCTAGAGCTGTAATTTGAAGAGAATAAAAATGAAATTAAGGAATTTTTCAATTTATTTTTCTTGCAAAATTAAGGAAATCAGATCTCTAAACAAGCAAGCAAGAAGTATTTCATAGCTTGAAACTAATTCATCACTAAATCATATATACATGTTAAAAAATGTGATTTTTTCCACTATGAATGTTGTAGAGTTCTTTTGGATATTCAGAATAACTAAGTTGAACGTGGCATTTTCTAATGTCTTAATGATAGTTGGAGCTTCCCACAAAGATCTAAGGGAGTATAGAACTACTGTCCCTCAAATTCAACAAGCGAGACTCGATCTGAGTCTCAACAAGGTTGCACACAAGTTTTGAACATGGTTTTAAGGACAACTTTCGGGATTGGATTAGTACCCACTAAGTCCAGTTTAACCTGGCCGATCCGATGGGGCAAGGATTTAAATCCTTCCAAACTGATCCTAACCGATTTCAACATCAATTGAAAAATAATGGCTGTCTTTCAAAAATATTATCTTTATGCTATAATGTGGATTAATATATAGATGCTACAAAATCTAATTTTAAATCAATAATAAACACTCAAATCTTAAAAATTATATACATATGTATTGTGTGCAATAGTCCCACATCGCTCGGGTATCATGACCTTGGCTATATATAAACCTAGGGCAATCCTCACCTCACAAGCCGGTATTGTGAGGATGAGTTAGGCCCATGGGCTTTTACATGGTATGAGAGTGGGTACCACAAGGACATAGGAGATACTGAGGGGGAGTGTGATCGATAGTCCCACATCGCCTATGTATCACAACCTTGGGCTATATATAAACCCGGGGCAATCCTCACCTTACAAGCCAGTTTTGTGAGGAAGAGTTGGGCCATGGAGTTGAGTCAAGTTGACAACTAGCAAGTCAACTCGAATGAATCAAATAAAATATATTAAGGACATCGACAGCGTCAGCCTGATTCGAATGAGTAATTTCCACATAAAAACATTAGATAGATGACTGATCATTTGACTTCTTTTTTTTTTTTTTTTGGGTAAGAAACATTGCTTCCAAATCCATCTGTATCATCCAATAATTCAAATAAATAAGTAGTAGTGATCTAATAATATAATAGATTGGAAACCATAGAAACCAACTAAAAATATAAAAAATGGAAATCTACAAATGCAGACTTATTAACACCATTGTTTACTAATCAGTGACAAAAAGGTCACTTTCGATAGTGTTGAAGTTCTTCGATTGATGAGATACTAATGAAACAATTGGAAGACTCTCATACTCAACCTCTTATCAAAAACCTTGATCTTTCTTAAAAATCGCTCGCTTTCAATCTCAAGATTTTACGTATTCCAACCTTCAAATATCAAAAACAAGAATGGGATTTCAACGAGATTTCTTTTGGCAAGAGATTTTAGTCAATTTTGACACAATAAAAATGTTAACGATTTGCTGGAGTTTAGACCATTTAAGCATGGTTTTAAATCCTGGTATTTTTGTCTAATCTTGTCCCTGTATACCGAGTTGACTCATATAAGTCATTTTGTTTTGAACAAGTCAAACCATTTAATCAATTTAAAATTTAAAATAATTATTATTAGGTGGAGTAGATGCTCTCTCACAAAAAAATTTAATATACATATTAATTCATTAAAAATTAATAATTTTATATCAAAAATATAAAATACGATTGACTCCATCGAATTTTTATCTTGACCAATAGTTTGAGTATGTTTTCCTACAATTTCCAATATAGTTTTAAAATATTGGACAAGTCATCTTGAATTAATCTTGGATGGTCAATGTGTTAACTATTCACATAGACTATCTTGACCAGTTGCTTTCGAGACTAAGATGATTTGCCAGTCTAAAGTGCCTCAAAATTATAAATCTTCTTTCAAAAGTTTAAAAATAAAATAAATAAATATGGCTTTTGTTACCTCAAATATGAATCAACTTTTGATACAATGGCTGATATGGTTAAACAAAACAGATTTCTTAGCGATCAGCACTTGTCTTAGGATCCATCAAATTTGGGCATCCCTAGGGAACATGAACATTCTCCCATCACTGCCGTTGATTGATGTTTCCTTTAAAGCTATCCTTTATACCACATGGCACTTTTTTATAATATATTGACCCATGAACCTAGGCATCAACGAAGGGCCTTATTGGTGATTTCTGACTTTGAGGATTTATTTCATCACGTGCTTTATAAACAGGACCCACATTAGCTTTCCAAGTCAATAAAATAATATAAAATAAAAATCCAATTTAATTAAAGGATAAATCCCATTTGAGGAAATAGACCCAAAAAGGTCCTGGAGATACCCAATTCTCTCCTCTGGATCTTGTACTCCTGGGAGTTGATTAGCTACCCAACTCCATGTTTTCATTCCATCATGACTCATTCTTTGATTTTTTTTTTTTTTTCCTTCATTTTTTAGAATACATCATTGATAATCTATAAGAGAGATTCTATTGCCACACCAACTTTTGCTAAGGCCAGCCCAATCCATTTGTAAATCACCAAAGAATTAGCACACATCCTGGGTGCTGTTAGTAAAAGCTGATGTGGCAATAGAAGCTCTCTAATCACTGAGATAAGGAAAATTCTAGTCTCAAACACAATTTGAGGCAAAACATCAAATTTGTGGCTGAGATGGGATGATATTCCTAGGGATTCACAACACAAACAGAACCAAACCCCAAGAAAAATCTGTGTTTTCCTCAGATCTCAGTCGACCATCAAACTTGATGTGAGGTTTCGAGGTTAGAAAAGTCCATGCGAATAAAACCTCGTCTTTGCAGAGAAGATATTATGCACAGACGCTCCAGAAAACGTTACCCATAAGACTTAATAGTTTCTGGCTTAGAGCACCATCAAATTGAACAACTAGCAAGAAACCATTTCTAATTAAAGAGCTAGGATTGAACCCATGGGTTCACAACACATTGTGAACCCCAATTCTCATAAATCAAAATGAAATAATGAGAACCAAGAGATGAAGGAAAGAGAAGTAACATTACCTGCAGAGGCGGCGCCAACAACATCTTTCTTTGAGTCTCTAGTGTGGAGAACCAATCTTGTTTTGTAGAAACTATGAGTAGAGTAGAAGTCAGATAGTGCCATGGACATGCAGCTCAAGCCCACTTTTCCCACTAATCTGTCCATATCAAGAACCACGCCAACATTAATCGCAAATGTTGTGTTTTGGGCCATGGCCAATTCTCCGAAGAATATCTCTGAAGAGAATAATAAGAGGAAGAATAACAAAGAAGAAAGAATTTGGGTTGAGCTCTTCATCTCCAACATTAAGGCCAATTGAATTCTTATTATGGCCTTGAACTTCAGTTTCTTGATTCAACGTTCCCTATTTATAAATTCTTAAAGATTAAGAAGTAGAACATCAAGAATATTGTATGAAAGATAGCGTTGGGACTAGGACAGGTCTGCTGGTCTAATACTCATAGTTGTTATTTGTCTCACTCCCATCTCTTCTACCTTGACCATTTCAAAGCTTGATATGATAAAGAGCTATTATAACTCGTGTTTAACGTCGACAACACGCTAAGGGGTCACGATGAAGAGTCTTTGCATCGATGCAAACTGTCGAATACTGATCATAGCTGCAAAGCACAAGAAACAGGACAATCTCAAAGATGTGGTCCACCATTTAAATGGTCTGATAGAAGCAATGGCTGATCATCCAGTGTAGGAAGGATAGCCTTTGGTGCTTCAAGGGAGCATACTATAAGTCCCTTATAGTATAATAATCACCTTAGGAGGTATGACTTTATACATAGAAGATCATTGCCAGCAAGATACCTATATTTTTGACATTTGACTACCAACTATAACGACTTCTGAAAAGAGCTGACTTCATAAAATCCAAATTTTAAAATCCCAAGGCCCACTCTTTTAACAGTTTCCTATAATTTAAAAGATTCTGGAGAAGAAACTATTTCAATTGGATTTACTGTATTTTTATCACAAATAAGTCTACTTTCTTGAGTCAAGGGTGTATGGGATCCAGAGGATTGGCCATTTGTTTGGAATAGTGGTCAAAGTTTGAAAAACCCATCTCAAGATAATATCTCGGCCTTGACCGAGACCATTCTGAAAGATCGTATGTTCGATCTCAATCGAAAATGGACTGTTTAGTACTTTAAACCATAGTAGCTGGTTCAAATCTAGTTTACCCACGCTATGCCAGTGCAGAGAGAAAATATTGTGAGCTGTTATGGAAATTTATGCCAAGGAAGTGAAACAGATGCAAATGAAGGCAAGGGGGGCTCTCTATTCTTGAGAGATGCTATTGGAACCCCAAATTTTACTTATTACACCTTAATTTCTTAAATTATTTATCACAACCAAATTAAAGATTAAAAGCACACTCTTCAAACATTACAAAGGTTTGGCTCAAATTATAATCTCAACATTACAACACTCATTCAAACAATTTTAGTAGTTGATTACAATTACGATTAGGCTCCTATGAATTGGAAATTACATGGTTATGTGTACAACAATGTTTAAGGAGATTAAATACTCTTAGACAGATTAACTATAAGAGCTATGGACTACAAAAACTGTTTTTGATTCTAACCTTAACCTTAGCATCTGTTAGTTGCTTCACTACATCTCTCATTGTGGGTCTCTTGCTTGGCTCCGTCTCTGTACATTGCATTGCCACCAAGAATACTTCGATCACTTCTTCCATGATTGCTGAATCCATGAATTCGTCCCCAAGGCTTGGATCCACGATATCATCAATGTCTTCATGGCTACTCCAGGTGTAACGCATCCACCGCACTATGTCCATGTCCTCTGGGAATGAGGGATCCAAGGCCTCCTTTCGAGTTATTAGTTCGAGTAAAACTACCCCATAACTGTATACATCCAATTCCTCACTCTTCACCGTTGTAAATGCAGTCTCTGTCACAAACCATACTAAATTAGGTTATAAATGTAAATTTCAATTTGAAACTCAACTCATGTTATTCAAAGATTTAGCAAATTGACACGAGGGCGTGGAATTCCAGGAAAAAAATATGAAGGGGAAGAAATAAGAGAACGCACAAATAGGGATTAAAATGGGTTGCATCCGGGCCCGATCTGAGTATATCCATATTCAGATCCAATTTTTTTATCTGAATCTGACTCAGATCCTACTACATAAAATCATATCCGAATCATTTTGCTTTTAATTAATCCAGATCTGACCCAATCTAATTGCTTGATTCAGATCGGGTTGGATAATTCCGGATCATTCAAAATGCTTTCTTTTATGCTTCCTTCCTAATTGTTATACTATTATATTTTCCCATTATAATTCTTTTATATTATAAGAATTTGTGTCATATTAAATTAGTATAAAAAAAAAGGATATTTTGAAAAACCAAAAATATAATTTTCAAAGCAATACGTCATTCGAATCTAGGCGGATATAGGGATGGATCTGTATCCAACCTAGATCCAACTAGGATCAAGGGACATCAAACCATATTCAAACCATTTTTTTATTCAGATAAAATCCTACCCATTTTATGCCCTACGCACAAAACACGGCAAGATTTATGCTGTTCAACAGTGCCTACATCTACAGATGAGATGAGAGCAATTCACTAACATTTGAGAAAGAAATCACAGCCCGTGATTTCTCCCTATGCATCTCTCAGACCTCAAGAATCCTGAACACTCCCATAACCCTAAAATGAATTACATAACACATGTCCATAATGCCCAATTTGAGTAGAAAAATACTTTCCTTTCTAACTTAGTAAGATTTTAAGCCTTACTAAGGGTTGTTTTGCTAAAATGGATTACCACATTGGCGATCCAACACCACAGCCCTCTAGATTTCATGGAAAAACTCAGATCCAAAAAAAATGGGCTTCATCAAAAGTTTTGAAAATGGACGGCTACCGAACTTCCACAGAACTCCTAAATTTAAAACTAAAATTCAACAGTGAATTTTTTTTTTTTTTTTTTTGGAAAGTTCATAGAATTTTGTCCTCTACAACCCTGAAGCATTGGATCATGTTTTTGGATGCAACAAGGTGTGCCCAAAGTAAGGGTGGAATCCTTACTAACTTAGTAAGGCTAGTTGGACTGATTTGGGTATCCATCCCTATTGATCAACCACCACCAATTAGATTCAAGACATCTATCATACCACGAACTAACAGAATATGCATACCTGGTGCCATATATCCAACAGTGCCCATGACCGAAATGGATTGAACCGAACCAGAGGAATGATCCATGAGCTTTGCGATGCCAAAATCAGAAATATGGGGCTCCATCTCCGAGTCCAAGAGTATGTTCTTCGGTTTAATATCCCGGTGCACGATAGTGGGATTACAATCATAATGAAGATAAGCTAATCCTTGGGCAATTCCCATCGCTATCCTATACCGCACATCCCACTTGAGAACTGGGGCCGGACTGTTTTCATGTAAAACATCGTAAAGGCTACCGTTCTCCATGTAATTGTACAAGATCAACCCATAGTCCTTCCTCAACCAAAAACCTTCCAATCTAACAAGATTACGGTGCCTGATCTGTCCAATGGTCTGGATTTCTCTAATCATGCTAGCATTCACTCGTTTCTGTCCTGCAAAAACTAACTTCTTTACTGCATATAGATTATCCGAATCAATGGATGCCATGTAAACAGTTCCATGGGCTCCTCTCCCAATAATAAATCTCTCATTCAGATTCTCCGTCGCCTCCATCACTTTGTTCAGTAGGACAGATGAACCTTCATGAGCAAGGATTTCTAACTCTTTTTTGGTTCTTCTGCACCTCATAAATATACAACCCAACATAACAAACACTAGAACACAAAACAGCAACGATCCAACAGCTATCACCACGATCTTTACTGTACCGAGGCCTTTCCGACCACTCGATATATGATCACAAGGAGTGAAATTGGTGTTCCCATGACATGTTAGCTGACAAGAAACGCAAAGACCTGGATTACCCAAGAACGAAGATGGAGAGGAGTTCAACAATTTCATTAATGTCTCCGGTATAGGACCATTGAAGAAATTATATGAAACATTCATCTTAAGCAATGAATGGAGTTCGCCAATTGGTGCTAAACTTCCCGTCAGATTGTTACGAGATATATCCAAGCTTTGTAAGAGACTCAACTTCTCAACCTCTGAGGGTATTTGGCCTATTAATCTGTTATCACTGAGATTCAAACCATAGGCTAGGTTCTGTAATTCACCGAGTGATGATGGAATATAACCTCCCAGCAAATTTCCCCCAAGTTCTAGCTCCAAAAGCTGTCCGAATTCTGACAAAAAATCAGGAATTCCCCCAATGAACCGATTTTCACTCAGTATCAAAGTGGATAGTCGTGTTAAACTCCTTAGGCTTGATGGAATCGAACCATTTAACGAATTGAAACCCAAATTTAATGAATATAATTTGTTACAATTCGAGATTTCCGGAGGCAACAGACCTTGCAAATGGTTATCAAATAGGTTCAAAAGCTGCAACTCAGATAGGTTTCCTAGTTCTTTGGGGAGAAGTCCGGAAAGCTTATTCGAAGACAAGTTAATCGAAGTAAGATTTGCACATTTTCCCAAACTAGATGGAATTGTTCCATTTAAAATGTTTCCGCTAATATCAACGAATGACAAGTGAGGATTTTCGGTAAACTCCGGAAGGAAACCAGTGAGATTATTGTGTTTGAGGATCAACCTTTGTAAACTCGAACAACTTCCCACATCTGAAGGTATGCTACCTTGAAACTGATTTAGACCCAAATTTAGAACCCTTAATTGTTTTCCAAAGCAGAGGTTTGGTGGGATTTCACCAGAAAATTTATTGTTAGTGAAATCCAACTGTTCTAAACTACTGTTAACTCCCAAGTTTTGAGGTAAGACTCCAAAGAACTGATTACCGTACAAAGAAATATTTTTTAAACTTTGAAGCTCAGTCATCTCCAAAGGTAGTTCACCCGAAAGACTATTGTTATAAACAAGGAGAATCTCGAGGGTTGGAATCTTCCAAATAGCCAACGGAATCTTTCCGGACAAATGGTTGTTAAACAACTGAAGGGTCGTTAACATGCTCAAATTCCCCAATTCGCTCGGAATTTCCCCTTCGAGCCTGTTTTCATGGAGTACTAAACTAGTCAAGGACCTACATTGCCCAATCTCATACGGAATATTTCGAGAAAAAAGATTACGAGAAAGATAAAGACCCAAAAGATCATTTAAAAGGCCTAGAGAAGACGGAATCTGACCCGTTAACCTATTATTCACAGCGGCAAGACCGTTAAGCTGCTGCAATTGCCCAAACTTGGAGGAATTTCCCCAATAAAATAATTTTCAGATAAAACCAACTGATTCAAATTCTTGCAATTCCTCATACCCAAAAGAATCCTACCCTCTAGACTGTTCAAACTTACGTCTAAGTAACTAAGAAGCTCAAGATTGTTCAAACTTTCGGGTAAAATCCCAACCAATTTGTTATCATTCAAGTAAAGTTCATCTAATTTAGTACAATTCCCAATTGAGTAAGGAATCGAACCTGATAACCCATTACTGTTCATCCACAAAGATTGAATCTTGCTCGCGTTTCCTACATTGGAAGGAATCGAACCAGTGAAATTATTCGAACTGAGGAAAACAAATTCCAAATTTGGAATCTGAAACAAGGAATCTGGTATCTTTCCAGTTAGGAAATTATCGTAAATCGAAAAAATCCTCAATTGGTGCAACTTTTTTATGGTTTCTTTGGAGATTTCTCCAGTGAAACTGTTTTCTGAAAGATCCAAGACCTCAAGTTGAGTACAATTTGCTAACTCTAGAGGGATTGAACCAGAAATACTGTTGAAGCTGAGATCAACTTCTTTGAGGAATCTTAACCGTCCAATTTGGGGACCTAGTTGACCAGAAATCCCGAAATCAGAGAGGTTTAGAGAAATTACTCTGTGTTTATCGTCACAATGGATTCCTTCCCAGTGACACGGAGTGGAATCGGACGAGTTCCACGTAGAGTTGAGTGAGTGAGGTAAGGTTAGGTTGTTAAGAAGAGAAAGTAAAGCTTCTTCATCTGAGGTGAAACCAGAAACGATGCTAAACGAAACAACAAAGCAGAAGTAGAAGAAGGAGGTGAATTTGAAAAAAGTTGTCATTTTTTCTCAGATTCTCAAATAATTTACAACGGCAAGTGCAGTGGCAGTGCAGAGAAGTTTTGTGGTGATGGGCTTACCTTCTGAACTGTTGGTAAGAGAAAACTCGGTTTCCGCTCATTCTCAGAGAACACAACAGAGAGACAGAGAGAGAGAGGAGGGGTTTATAAGCTTTGGTGATTTAGACATACCCCTTCAGGCTTTAGTGAATATTTGAAATACCCCTATCCTTTCAAATAAAATAAAATGACTTAAATACCCTTCAATTTTTTTTTATAAAAAAAAATCTTAGAATTTGACATGATCACGCTTTTAGATGCCACGAATAGATGCAATTAGAATCCACTCCAATCAATGTTAAGTAAAAAAATTAATTGCACCAAGATGAATTTTATGATATAGATCCTTAATCCAAGGTTTGTTGGGTAACAAACTTGATGAAGTAAGGTTTTTTGGGTAATAAACTTCATAAAGTAAGATTCTTTTAAAGTTGTTAAAACGCCAAAGAATGTTTTTATAATAAAAAATACAATATTTAGGTTTATCGAGTAAAACTCTCTATTTTTAATGAATAGAGATCCGAACTCAAGAAATTACACTCAATCCTGACGATATAAGCAGAACATCCAACAATTGGGATTTTATATAAATAACAATGATAATTATTTGAAAAATGATTTCCAATAATTAGATTTTGTATTTACAAGGTCAAAATTGTGTGTTATTTCTTGGGTTCATGGAATCCAATCCATTTTCCACATATTCATTCTCATTGTTATAATCCCACACCTCTATCACTTTACATATTTTTTATATATTAGTTGCTCGCATCATTTGATATCTGAGCTAACATTGTATCTTAAGTTCAAATCTTGAAAGGAGCGAACTGTAAAAGAAACTACTAAAAGATCGAAAAAGAAGGGCTTCATAGTGAAAATTGTAATAAAATGGGCACTGTAAACATTAGTGAAGGGACAACTAAGGAAATGATTGTTTGTATGTAGAAAAGAAGGATATCATAGTGAAAGCCACCATAGAGTCTATTAACCACAATATGAGAAAAGTCCATATTCAATGGTCCAAGGATGTTGAACTTCATATAATTTGGCAAACTAATGTGTCGAATTTTTCATTGTAGATTTTTTTTTTTTCGACAAGTCGAAACGGTCAAATTAATGTAGGATGGGAAATTTTTGATGGCTCTAAGCTAGCAAATCTAAGGAACATTGAAAATTTCAATGGCTATAGGCCGTTGAGCTTCGATTTCTAAAATTTGTGGGCTTTAACCCGTCGAATTTTTCAATTTTCACGAAGTGGTCATGGACACCGACTTCGAAGCGTTGCAACATGTTAGGACCTCAATTTAACTTTTCGTCCTATAAACACCAACACATTTTTGGTGTATCAAATGAGTGTCGTTTATCTTCAATTCATCATTTTCAATCTCTCATCATAGAAAATCTTTAATTTTTTTATCCAAAATTTATTTTTTCTTTTAATTATTCAAAAAATTTATCTTATTATTAAGGCTTGGAGATTGGAGTAGATTGAATCTTAATGTTTTAGATGATAAAAATATTTACCCAAGAGACTAAAGATGCCTGAATTTTAGAAGAAAAATCAAAGGTTTTTACGTCAATTTCATTAGTCTATTAGAAAAGACCCAAATAAGGGGTGCATTCATCAATTTGAAAACATGGGGGGTATCTCAAATATTCTTCAAAACCTAGTAGATCATGTCGGCTTTACGACATTACCGACCTCTATAGCAACATTTTCATGTTCACACGTAGGGGACTCTTCCAGTGAAGCTCTTGTACTCCCGAGAGAAGAATTGCTATTTGGCTTCCTAATGTTTTTGTGCCACGTAAGGTGCTCACTGAACACACTGACCAAAGATTGTTGTTTGGTCCACCTCATGCTAGACCTACGCACCCAAAAATTAACTTTGATTAAAATGGGCTCTTGGGTTTGTTCTTAAAGCTAATTATAAAATCCAACTACATTAAATTAAACTAAAACACATTATATCATAAAGTAGATTAACTATTTCAAAATTTTAATAATCTCCTAAGTTAATTAACAAGATAATTCTAATTTTAAACCAAGACTAATTATAGTAACTCAGAGCAGATGCAAATGTCGCTCACTTGTCAAAAATAAAAATCATCGAAAGTATAAAATAAAAAAAAAAAACAATAGCAAATGCATTTTAACTTTGAGGGGTTGGCGCAATAATAATTTTGGACTGATGAGCGATTAATACCCATAAATCATAAGTTTGATACCCAATACGAGCATTAACTCCTCAAGGGGCCACTCACAAGGGTCCACCCTCACTTACTTGGTGCAGTGATGTGCGGTCATTGCACGTGCCCCGGATTAGTCCTTAGAAAAGACCATGATCTATGGAATGGACAACGCTCAGATATGGGCCTAGTCCGCTATCTATAGGGATACTCGCTTATCAAAACAAAATAGCGAATGCAATTTTTACCTTAAAAGTCGTTTGTTGTATTATTATTTTTATATAAATAATAAGTGACAAATAAGTTTTTTGTTCCCCGTGATTTTAAAAATAGTCAAGCAAGCAATTGATCGAGTTGGTGTTGTTCAAGATTTGAGTTGACTAGTCCCAATATATATATATATATTTAAAATGTAAGTTGAATTTATGAAAATTTGTTAAAGGTATATGAGTTTTGATGTTTTTATATAAAATAATTGTTAGGGAAAAACCATGGATTAAAGTATACAATCAACAAGAAGAAAACAATCACGCAAGATATAACGTGGTTCGATTAGAATTGACCTACATCCACGAGTGAAAGCAGTAGTTTTACTATATTAACCAATCGAAGACCAAAGTTACTATCTTCCTCTACCTACTGTATCTCTCTAATGATGTGACTAAGTTTTTTTTCCTACGCAACATGAAAAAACAAAATACATATATATCTCACTTCTGAGGGCAAAGTTGACAAAGAATTCTAATAGAAAATCGTCCTCAACCTTTGTGTCCGTCCGCAACATAGTCTGAAGTCACCAATCAGAAATAGAAGACATTACTCAACAATAATTAATTTATTAAACAATTTAAATATTTTTGATCTATATAAGATTATGATTTTGTAATTGATCATATATTATTTGACCTAATATTAAATAATTATTGCTATTGTTATTTAATTTTAAACATATGAAAAATTAAATCGTATTTAACTAAGAAGGCAATGAGTCAACTTGGTTTAGGTAAGAGATGAGACTTAATATCCGGTTTGAAAACAATGATTCTTCCTCACCTTATTCTCTCTCTTCCAACGACAAGATTATGATTCTAAATTTTGAAGTCAGTTTTTAAAAATATTGTAACCAAACAAGATTAATTTGTATTTTTAAAAATCAATTTCTATAATTTAATTTTGATAATTCAATATCAGAATCCATCGACCAATCTGAATGAAAAAGTATGAATGTCAATGACAACATAATTACCCAACGTATCCATAAGTTGGATTTAAGTCTATTATCATGGATTTAATTGTTTTGTAGTTTGATTATGTGTTAACCATCTTAGCGATTTATTTTGCTTATAACTTATTTATGGAGATTAAATAGTTTAAGAGTCGTGAATCTGACTCACTTTTTTATATGTTCTGTGTATGCTCCCTTCATAAAATCATAAATCCATTGCTTCATGATACACAATGATAGATTTTTATGATTTTATTTTATTTTATAAAGGAAATGTACAAAAAAATGAGTCAAATTATTGGGATTTATAGTCTAATTAAATATTAATTAATGATGTAGTTGAGGTAAATGTAAAGGCATTTTATTTAAAATTAGAATTTAAAGAGAATGTGGAGTCTTTACTTTACCTTCTCCCCATAATTCCTATTTCTTCTCAATCTCATCCACAAATAAAGACTTTATATCCTAATTTTGAATCGTGTTTTTTTCAAAAATTTGATTTATTTAAAAAATTCATTAGTAACATCTACTATGAAGTGGGGAATTATATGTTAGTTTTTTTTTTTCATTTAAGAATGATTGGCTATCTTATGGAGTATCAAGGATCAATTTTAATTTCAAGATTATTAATGTATTATACCTAAGACCAAAGCTATTAAGAACCCGAACCAATGTTTTATATAGGTTTTGGTATTCATAGAATCGAGTCAAAACCGTCCCAATGATGGGAGCGGATCATTTGTCGTCCATTTCTCTTATAGCTCTTGTTTTACAATACATAAAACACTACATTCAAGGAAAATAACCACACAGCTTTTTAGGATTCATGGTTTAGATTAGATTTGACAAAAAGAAAAATATAATTAAAAATAATATTTATTTTTTTGCCTTAATCAAATGTTTGAAAATAGCGATCACTTTACTCCAATATTTAAATGATTGTATGCAATCATCGTGATGACATGGCATACCCTCAAACGTTGACATGGGCTACAGGAGATTCCGCTACAGAAAATCTGCTCCCCCCATGACAGCCCTAAGATTTGAAGAGTGTGCCACATGGAATATGGCTAGAGGTGGAGTAAATTAGCTATCCAACACTCTAAAGCACTGGATTTGTAGGGATGAGAAATTAGTTGAACTCGTGAAGAAGAGTTTTGGACATTCCTTTGACTTACCAAAGATTGGATTAATTAGCGGTGTGCGTTGGGTCATTGTCTAGTTGTCTGTGTCTCACAAGTGGACTACAAACATTGATTGATCACTTTAATCTCAACCATTGGTTTTCTTTGTCTGAATCTGGTCCCACTTATCCATCCCACACGAGGAAAGGCATGGAGTTATTTCGATTCATTGGTGATTCCTCCTGCCTTATAAATGCCACCCGTTTACAACGATTTAGACGTATTAAGACCTTTATATTTTATTTTTTATTTATTTAAGGTGATTTCGACATACCCCCTTAAAATTTTGATTAATATTAGAGATACGCCCCTGTATTTTGAAATGGATGACATACCCTTGAGTTAGGTTTTGTCTAATAATCTATTATAAAATGACCTAAACCTCAACCAAAACTCGATAAGAGATTTGTTGTTTTAGAAAGTTATGTGCTAAGCTGATGAATCAATAACAAGAAGCCATGTGTACTTAAAAGTTATTAAAATTAAAGCACTTAAACGGCTCTTGAATTTTCTTTCAGCGACTAATCGCTTTTGCTCATTTAATACACATGGCATCATGCCATTGGTTCATCATAACTTTCAAAATATTAAATCTCAATTCTCAAAATTTATTGATTTATTTTTTCAGAAAAATCTGTCATCTTCAAATTGCTAACCTTTTGATCTTCAATATATTATAAAAAAATCTTTGATTTTTCTACCCAAAAATTCATCTTTCTCCTTATCCAAAAATCTACTATATTCATTAAATTGAAAGATATGAAATCAAAGTCGAAAACATAAAAGTAAAAGAAATCTTTCATCTTCAAGTTATAATATTGGGGTAAATTATTTTTAACCTATTAATCTTATATTCAATGTCTTATAAAAATCCTTGATTTTACTATTCAAAATTTTATCAATTTTCTACTTCTCCAAAAATATTTCTTATTCCGGAAGTTTGAAGGTTAAAGATGGTAGGATAGTTAGCCTGAAGGGGAAGGTGAAAAGTTTACCCAAAAATTGAAGATGACTGATATTGAGGAGAAAATTAGTCAAGGTTGAAGATGTGGGCATATTGGTTTTTCATTTTAATATTTAAGAGAAGACCTTAAGTCAAAGGGGCATATTGTAAATTTGAAAACATAGAGGGTCAATAAACGTAGAGGGGCATCACTCATTTATTTATTGAGGCTGATGATGTAGAAAAGCCGTTCACAATTCACACTTGAGTTCACATTCTTTTCTACCAGAAAACCACCAGAGTTCACATCATATGACCTTTTTAAATTGGTGGTTACTTTATTACATAAAATCCGAGTTGACTCAGACAATCGCATTCAATTAAAAAGAGTCAACCCATCCTAAACCCATCTAATCAATTTTACTTTGGATGGATAAACTTAAGAGTTTAACTCCACTACCTAAAAGTTGGATTGCAATGTGTCAACAAACTTAACTATGGTCTAAAGTCTACTTCAAATGAATTTGATTAGAATATTTTAATTTAAAAAATCACAAAATCTCACCAAAATCACATTTTAAAAAATTATTTATATTTATTTTTTTAATAACCAGCTATTCCTCTAGGCAGTGGACCAGATCTGTATCTGGGCTTTGTCCAGTCCATAGACCATGGTCTTGTCCAAGAACTAGTCTCAGGGTAGGTGCAACGCCTACACATTACACACACCAGGTAAGTGAGGGTGTGCCCTCATAGGTGGTCCCTGAGGAATTAATGCTCATATTGGGTTTCAAACTCACAATCTATGGGCATTAATCGCTTATCAGTCTGAAATTACCATTGAACAAAAAATTGTTTATATATCTATACATATAGGTGACTTTCAGAGGTCCTAAAGAAAGCGTAACATTGTGCCAAATATTTTTTCAATGTATGAGTTAGAAGTTTCAGAACAAGCTGATTTTTTGTGAGGATAATTTCTATATTCAGCCCATTATGAAATTTCTAACCCCATTTAAAGTGGTTTACAAAAATCGAACAATCCACGATTCTTCAATTTATAAATTAGGGTTAGAAGTTTCGAAATAAACTGATTTTTTGTGAGGATAATCTCTATTTAGGACTCTCTTTAGGGCCTTCGAGCACTTCCCGATGTTTTTTTTCGTGTATATATATATAAAGAGTGGTTTTGCGCCCCTAAAGTTTGCTAAACATTGTGTCAAACATTTTTCAAAACATGGGTTAGAAGCTTTGGAATGAGCTGATTTTTTGTGAGGATGATCTCTACGGTAAAGAAATCATCATCTCCAAAAATCAGCTCATTTTGAAAATTTTAATCCTAATTTACAAATTTGAAGAATTGTGAACCGTCCAATTTTTATAAATCACTTTTGATGGGATTAGAAGTTTTGGAATAGGCTGTTTTTGGTGACGATGATCTCCTCATCATAGAGATCATCCTCACAAAAAATCAACCCATTCCAAATCTTCTAACCCATGTTTTGAAAAATGTTTGGCAAACTTTAGGGCCGCTGAACCGCTCCCATATATATATACACACACGAAAAAACATGAAAATCGATTTTGTCAGAAAAAAATGATCGAGTTGAACAAATTTCTATATAACACATTGAATCCCGATGGAAAAAACCTTTCAAAGCCTTCTGAATCGACTCGTAGTGACCTAAGTTTTAAAATCTTTTGACTTCCAATGGTACAGGTCGTTTTTTTCCTCCTTTCTTTGTAACATTATATATAAAAATAAATTATTAGGCAGAACCGCACTAAAGACTATTTGAAAACAAACCCACTTCCCATAAAAATAAATAAAAAGATATATCTCACCACCTGCCCCAAGCACTACTACTAATTTAATTTAAATTTGTGCACCAAGGAATACTTTTTATATTTTGGAACAACTTTTCTCTTAGTAAAAAAAAAAATATGAATTAAGTTCATATTGATCCGGATTGGGTTTCCATTTCCCTCCAAATATGTTTTCGATCCATCTTATAGTAACCATGGTAGGGCCGTGACATAAACGTTTTTATTAGATCTCGTGATCTAAAAAACATTTTTAACTTCCACCTTTAGCGCTAGAACAACGGTTCTCTAAGCTAAACTAGTCCAATCGACACTTCTCAACATTTATTCCTCGGATTTTTGTTTCTCAACTTCCCAACTACAAGTTTCGAATATATTTCAAATTACTTTGGAACATGTCGATTGAGACGATCTCAATTTTTCTCTAACTAAAACATTGCCATGATCTAAGATTACACCTTGATGTTAAAACAAATGAGTTACAAGAGCGTTCAACATATCATGCTTTTTTCAATTATTTTAACTTTCCTCCACCAACCAAAAGAATTGCACAATCAATCAAAAAGATTTTCAGGCATGAACACCATGCAGAGTCTTATTGGTCCTAACATGGGCATGTCAACAAATTTGAGGCGAATTTTCGTTCCCACAAATGAAATTAAGGCAGGTAGAGGAAGAGAGAGCTAATAGATAATTGGTCAAGATCCCTTGACTCCTAAGAATGACTCACGAAAAAAAACACATGATCCCAAGCCTTTAAATGCAAAATACAATGGTTGAGATTTATCCTTAGGATAAATATCCCTGAGATTTGTGTTATCAAGATACTCATAAAATCTCAACCAATGGATTTTGTGTTTCAAGAGTTGGGATCATGTGTGTGTGTGTGTTTTTTTTTTTTTTTCATGAGTCATTCTTTGGAGTCAACAGATCCCAACCCATAGATAATTGGCTTTTGATCACTAAGTTATTTATTTATTTATTTATTTTTTATAATTACCCATAGATAATTGGCTTTTGATCACTAAGTTATTAATTAATTTATTTTTTTTATAATTGGGTATCTCTGTAGACAATGGATCTGGCCTATATCTAGCTTTGCCTAATCCATAGATCATGGTCTTGTCCAAGGATGGTCTCGGGGCACGTGCAATGCTTGCACATCACACACTCCAGGTAAGTGAGGGTGCTCCCTTGCGGGTGGCCCTTGAGGAATTAATGGTCATATGAGTATTGAACTCGCAGTCTACGAGCATTAACTGCTTATCAGTCCAAAATATCCATTGAGCCAAGCACTCGGGGATGATGATCACTAAGTTGGCCTTCTCTATATATAACTAAACCACTGACTACAATATTGGTGAGTTGGTATAGAAAGATTCTGTATTCCTAGTATTTGACTTACTAATTACTATGGATTCTCATGTAAAAGCTAATGTGATCCCACTCCCAAGATGAGGATATTTAGTTCAGATTGTTAGATTATGATTCTGGAATTCAAAATCTCGATTGGTTATTTTGGTACTCGAAACTGATTTCAGTTTCTAGAATTAGAATCTTATTGTATCCTCCTATTAGTAGTTCTATCATATGAAAATCATATACCTAAACACAAAAGTGTAAATTTAGCACAAAAACAGAAGAAAGAAGCGAAATTTCCAGTGCAAGAAATGGGTCCACATTGTTTCCGATCAAAAGAGGATCGATTTTATAATCTCAACAAATGGAACATCCGTTCATACAATCTAAATCAAACGACCTATAACATTTATCAACATGAGACATTCGCTCACTCATGATAACCCTCACTGCTCTTTCACTACCTAAACACACGTAAGGTTTAAAAAAAAAAAAAAAATTCTAGTCCAAAGTTTTTGTTGAGTCCAAGGTGTGTTCTTTGATGATTTTATTGTTAGATGAGATTGAATTTGTAGTATTTTTTGTTCTTTAAGTTCTGTTTGTGTACCTTTTAGATGGTTTGCTCGACCATTTCATTAATAAATTTCGTTACCTATCCACACACGAAATAATAATAATAATAATAAATAAATAAATAAAAGAAGAAGAAAGAAACAAAAGATGACACAAGTTCTTAGCAAATCCAAATCTGATTTATTGAACGTATGTCAATAGTTTATCCTGGCAGCTAAAACCAAAATCTATACTTTTGTTTTCAAATCCGCTTGGACAGTTACACAGAAAGCAGCTTATGTACCTATTTCTTTGAAGTAATAACTCTACTCAAGGTTTAAATCTCATCTCGAGGAAATGTGTTGGTCAAGAAGAAAACTAAGACAATCTCATTCGAAACATCTCGAGACATTCGAAAACATTTAATTGTTTGGAGTCGATGTTTATTTTAAGGCTTCAATGAAAACCAAAATGTCTCGGAGGAAACATTCTGAAAACATACAAAATGTTAAAACATGACACTACCTTCAAAGAGGGGTTTTACCGGTTGGCATTTCTATGATATATATGTGAGAAGAGTAAGGCTAGCCCTACTAACTTAAGTAAGATACCACATCTTAAAATGAATGCAGAGGACAAAATTCTAAGAACTTTAGAAAATTATTTTAAAAATTTAATTTTCACCGTTAAGTTTTAATTATAAATTTGAGAGCTCGGTAGCCATGCCATTTTCAAAACCTTGTATGAAGCCTCCCCTAAAATTGTTTTTCTAAATTTTTTTTTCTTTTTATCTAAATTTTTCCATGAAATGTCGAGGGCAGTGGTGTTGGATTGCCAATGTGATAATCCCTTAGTCAGATTTGAAATCTTACTTAAATTTAAGGGAAGTGTTTTCCATCGTGACAAAGGGTACTTTGTCTGCTTCAAGAAAATACCTCTTTTAAGTCAAATGGTAGTTATAAAAAAAAAAAAAGTTTATTAATTGTATTATTAAAACATCATAAAAAAAAAAAAAAAATAGTGATATTTAAAATGAGTTGTGATTTTTTGATGCACCCTCTAACACACGCCCCTTGATGTGGCATGGGCTAGTATCGTAGATTTCCCCCCTCGGGATACACAATTGTAAATCCCCATATATATAGTTGTGTATCTCGAGGAAAGAATCTATGATTCTAGCACATGCCATGTCAGGAGCATGTGTCAGAGGGGGCCGTCAAAAAATCATTGTTCATTTAAAAAAGAAAACCTTATATTAAGGTCCATCAAATAATTTTATCTGTTATTGTAGTCTTCAACATTGATATTCTATGATCTAAAAAATCTCGAGAACACTAAATGTCTGATTGCATAAGAAAAATGAGTGGGAATTTCATTTTCTATAAAAAATCACATTTTCAACGTCTAATTGATTTTTTACATGAAAAATAGATTTTCATCCTCAACTAATCCACTCAATGTTAGATTTCATTTTTCCACATAACCCCATGTAAAAATAAAATCCACCCCAAAATCAATAATACTCTTATCTTCTTCTCCCCCGCCATTGTTGACGGCTACCACCACTACCTATTGGTACCTCTATCCCTCAACCCCCTCCCTCTAATTCTCTCAACATTTCTCTCACTCTCCCACCACTCCTAATTTGACTATAACTTTGGCTCTTGAACACTACGCATGCATATGTATATATATACATATTTTCCCTTATACACTGAAATCCCTTCGTTATTTCATGGTGTTGTACTTCAAAATTTCAAGGATTTTAAGCTACATGGATTTTAATTTCCCAGGCAAGCAAACATACACATTATTTAAGAGGTAGTTGAAGCAATTTTTTTTTTTTTTTAAATTATAGAAAATTAAAGGTCTGTGACATAAGGACAAATTTGAATCAAGTAAGTTCAAAAGAATTTGACCTAGAAGGATGAATGTAACTTCAAAAGGATGTTTTGTTTTATTTTATTTTAAAGAAAAATAAGGGTTTTTGGGATTAGTTAAAGATGTCCTTTAAATAATTTTTATTACTCTAACTCTCTCAAAAAAGAAGGAAAAAAAAAAAAGACAAGGATAAGAGGCATGTTACCAATTTGAAAACATGGGTATCTCAAATATTCACCAAAATGGGATGCGTGTTTCTAAATCATCCAATAAAAAAAAACTTAGTCAAGTGTAAGGATGCCTATAGGTAGGTTTTGGTTTGGTTTCTAAGGTAGTTAGAATCAAAGCCATTATTATTATTATTATTATTGATTTCGATTTTCGTTCTAAAATAAGTGGAATCGGAATCAGATCCATCAAGAAATGTAGGCACCAGTCAATTTTAGTTCTTAAGAATTAATTATCAACTAACTACAATTTGTTCTACTAAAGATAGTAGTTAAATAAATTTTTTCAAAAATCAAAATTTTTTTCTTCTAGAAGTACTAATTCTTTTAAAAGAGAAGTCCAATTTTAAGCTCCAATACATAATTTATGAGAAAAAATTGAAGAACTTTATGTAAGATGTATTAATTTGAAAATGTTAAAAAAAACACTTAAAATTAATTATAATATAAAATGAAATGATAAAATAAATCGGTTCTAGGTGCCTACGGATACTCATTGGATGTGCTCCTAATGGTTTGATTCTATTTTAAACCCAACTCTAATTAGTACAATTAGGATTGGCATTGGATCAGTTTGGTATCAAATCTGAATTCTTGTAAACATGTACCCAATTGATTCGAATGGATTAATGAATATTTGAATTGAATCCGATCCATTTCATTTCATCCTTAATTTAAAATCGATACGAACATATGCTTTATTTTTCAATTATAGTGATAAAAAAATAAAAAATCAAATAAAATTAAAAAAAAAATCTACTTACCAACTATAAACATAAAGGGAAATAAAAAAGATTAAAATATTTTATTTATATATATTTATATAAATTAAAAATAATATATTTTTTATTAAAATATGTTTTGATTGGTTTTTTTTCAGAGTGGATTGGGATACACCGAATCCAATTTTTCATGCTTTTCATTGCGGGTTGGTTCAGACATTGGGTATATTTCGGATCATTGGCAGCCGTAGGTACAATAAATAGGAAACCCGAGCAAGGGATTTCGGTTCGGGTTGAATTCGGGTTAAATGGGTAGGCATTGACACCCCTCAGGTGGACATTGTATTGACCACGTCAGCCCTAAAAAGAGTAAGTCTGAATCTGATTCTGAACTTCAAGGCTTCGAGACTTCAGTGTTCACAGAGGGCCAATTTTTTGATCTAGGGTTTCGTTTCACATCGCTTCTGCATCGTCGAGGAGAGATCATAGCTCGCAGCCATGGCGACAACCAGAGTTCAGAGGATCATGACCCAGCCCATCGTACGGTCTATTGGGTTCATCTTCTTTACTTTTATATTCCATTCGAGTTTTTTCTCTCTCTCTTACTCTGTCTTTACTGATACTCACTTTTTTATATGTTGTGTTGTTCGTTCTGGAATGATTGTCGCTATAGAATCTCATTTTCAGGTTTCTTCAAAGCGTAAGTCCCATCATTGTTTCATCTTTTGGAGTTTGGATTCGCTGAAAATTTTCAATTTTTCTCTGATCTTTGTTTTTGTTTCATTTGATGTAGAAAGCTCGCATTCAGATTTGGCTTTTTGAGCAGAAGGACTTGAGGATTGAAGGCCGCATCATTGTAAGTTTTTATCAATTATTTTGATTTCTATTTTTTAGGGTTTGGTTTATTTTGAGTTGGTAATTGGAGAAATTCTAAAGTTTACTTAAGGTTTGTGGGTTAGCACCTCTAGTTATTGTTGTGAATGGGATGCCCAGATATTTAAAAAAAAAACAAAACAAAACAAAAACCTTAAGTGGTGATTGATAGAGAACAATATGTTAAAATTTTCTCATAAATGAAACCATTTGTTCTTCCACCTCACAGTAAGACTGTTTTTATAAATTATTATAAGAACTTGTTTTCTGGTCAGGACGAGGGTGCTAAGCACCTGAAATGCATTCAAATGAAGAAGACGAACCAGCAAGTCTGGGTTTTCTCTCATTCATATTAAAAGAGATAAATCCCTAATTTCTCATACAATCATATCCTAATGACAAGTTTACCGTTATGGATACAATGTTAATGACACATTTACCCTTATGAATATGCACAATTCTTAAGAAAAGGAAAATATTGGATACAACAATATACAAATAATGTAATATATCTAACACCCTCCCTCAAACTGATGTGGAGGGTCAACCAACACCGGTTTGTGAACAAGGAGGGAGTGACGAGCAATCGTCATAGCCTTCGTGAGTATATCGGTGATTTGATAATGAGATGGCACATAAGGAAGAGATATCACCCCAAATTGGAACTTCTTACGGATAAAATGATAATCAATTTCAATATGCTTTGTCCGCTAATGGAAGACAGGATTAGAAGCAATCTGAATAGCACTTGTGTTTTCCACACGAAGTGGAGTGGACCACTGAGATGGAAGCCAAAATCAGATAGGAGACCCCGAAGTCAAATAATCTCACCACAAATGGTAGACATAGCCCGATAGTCTACTTCTATGTTCGACTTAGAGACAATAGGTTGTTTCTTGCATTTCCAAGAGACAAGGGAAGTGCCAAGAAACACACAATAACCAGTGGTAGGACGACGAGTAAGGTGACACCCAACCCAATCACCATCCGCATAAGCTACTAAGTCCAATGGTGAAGAGGACGAAAAAAAATTAAGGAATGATCAACTATTCCACGTAAGTAACGTAGAAACCGCAAGACGACAGTCATGTGAAGAGTACGAGGTGCAACAAGAAACTGACTAACCATTTGGACAACATATGCAATAACGGGATGGGTAATTGTAAGATAGACAAGACTACCCACAAGACTCCGATAAAGATTAGGTTGCTCTAATAAGTCCCATCCTGCTTAACATAATGAACATTCAACTCCATAGGAGTCGCCACTATCCGTTGATCAGAAAAGGGAGCAAGTTGCAAAATATCTAGAGTATACCTACGTTGATTGACCAAGATACCCCGACCAGTATGAGAGACTTTTAAGCCAGGAAGTAAGTGAGATCACCCAAGTCTTTCATGTGAAAGGAGCATTGAAGTGTGTGCATAAGCTCAGAGATACCGATAGAATCATTGCTAGTCAAAAGGAGGTCATCCATATAAACCAGTAAGACTATACTACCATGAGATTAAGAACGAGTGAAGAGAGATGGATTATGGCCATTCTGCTTGAAATCAGCCTAAACTAAAACATCATGAAACCGTTGAAACCAAGCATGAGGCGCCTGTTTTAGCCCATACAAGGCCTTCTTAAGACGACAAACCATAGGAGTCGGACCCGAATTGAACCCAGGTAGATGGGCCATGTAAACAGTCTCTTGTAAGTCGCCATGAAGAAATGCATTCTTAACATCCATTTGGCGAATTGGCCAATCACAAGGGGATGCAACAAAGATCAAGGTCTGAATAATCTTCATCTTTGCCACTTGGGAAAATGTCTCATCATAATTGATGTCATACTCCTGCTTGTACCCCTGAGCAACAAGCCTGACCCTTATATATGTCAAGATTACCATCAGACTGATAGAATAAACCCACTTAACTGCCAATAACAGATTGATCTGAGCTACGAGGTAAGAGCTCCCACGTATGATTGTCTTCCCATGGCTTGGAGCTCAATTGTCATAGCATCTCACCAACACTGGTATAAGGAGGTCTAAGAATAGGAATTGGGAACAAAAATAGAATCCAAACACGAAAACATGGCTAATAAGTTGAGTCGATCAGGAGGAATAGAGGGGTGGGTAGAATGACATACCACTTGAGGAGGAGGATCAACAAAAGGTTGAGTTAGGGAGAGGTGGAGGGGGAAGGAAAGCTTTAGAAGATGGTTGACTAGTTGAACTTGAGTCAAGGGAAACACAAGAACAATGGGAATAAAAGGAAAATAGGTTAGTACAGAAGTAGAATCACTAGATGGCAAAGAAAGAGTAGGTGATTGAGAATGGAATGGGATATGTTCCACAAAGACGACATTACAAGAAATACGAACCCGATGATGTTGAGGATCATAACAACAATATCTTTTCTTAGTATCACTAATTCCTTAGTAGCTTTGTATTCACCTCCTAGATTAGAACGAAAGACCTTAATTTTCTTCTCAAATTGTGTGGCAATCATAGCAACAAATTGTTTGAATAAGGTAAACACCTGTGATTTTGAATGCATAAAGTATATCCAAGTATATCAAGAAAAATCACATAATAGCCCACTCTAGAAAGAGATAACACCGGGGAAGGCCCCCAAACATCAGTATGAACAAGATCAAGAGGAACCAAAGATCGAGAATAACTAGTAGGAAAAGGTAAACTTTTACTTTTAGACAAACGACATAAAGATCATGAAATATTTAAATCAGATTTATTTATATTGAGTTTTGTCAGATAATATTCCAAAGGAAAACAAATGCAACAAGCGATCATAATGGGAATGACCAAGCCGACAATGCCGAAGTTTCCATAATCTATTTGTCCTACGAATAACATCAGAAGATGGAGAAAAAAAACGAGAAGTAGATGTGACTAAGCTATCCAAGTCCAACATAAAGAGCTTTCCTTTCAGCTTACCCCTCCCAACTACTTTCCCCGTTGTCAAATCCTAGACAAGACAATGATCAAGAAAAAATAAGACTAAGCAGTTCTTATCAACAAGTTGACCAACAAGAATAAGATTAGTAGACAAGTGTGGCACATAAAAAACGTCAATCAAAGTAAAAGTACAATGGGGAGAAGGGGGAAAAGATAAAGAGCCAACATTGGATATAGGTAATCGAGTTCCATCAACAATTGTGATGACCTGACTCCCCATATAAGGCGAGGATTACTAGGTAAAAATCATTACCTGTCATATGATTAGAGGTGCTAGAATCAATATACCAAGGAGTAGAAGTAGAAGTACCTGAGAACCTAGTAGCAGATAAAGCTTAAGTAATTTGTTGAATCATTTGGGGAGTAAGAAATGCACCAAAGAAGACAAAGGATGTAGTGATAGCAACACTAATAAGAATAAGAGTAGAAGAAGAATCCCTAGTAGTCATATAGGCCTTTCCCTTACTCTTCTCCTTCTTCTGACACTCTTGAGTAGTATGACCACGAATACCACAAAAGCCACTAGTAGGAAAACCATAACACTTCGATGCAAAATGGCCAAGCTAGTGGCAACAAAAGCACTGAACACGGGCATATCTCGTTGCATGGGGCGAGGGGTGGAGACAAGTAGGGCATTATTGGAAGAACCTGGTGTAGAAAAGATACTGGAGAGAACCTCTAGCTATTTTTTTTCTTTTTTGCAATAAGGTCTTATATAATAGTACTCATAATAGGAAGATGAGTGCGATATAATAAAGCTGCCCGACAAGGCTCAAACTCCAGTTGCAACTTCATAAAAAATTATCGAACACAAGTATGCTCACGAAAGTTTGAAAAATAGGCATTGCAATAGTAGGAATCCCAGGTTTCATCTTTGTCATTTCAGGCTAGATGCTAACAATGGCATTATAAAATGCCTGAATAGTGCGATCCCCTTGTGTAAGCTAAGTTAAGTCATGTTCAAGCCGATAGAGTTGAGCTTCATTACTCTGTTGATGTATGGTTTGGAGATGTGTCCTCATGGCTCAAGTAGTCTTATGTGGGGTTCGACCCACAACAATGATCTTGTTGATTGAATCCAAATCCAAGTCACAAGTCATCCATTTTTCATTCGCTAGTCATCCATGGCTTTTGAGTTCGAAGGGTCGGGAGGTGGGGAAGTGTTGTCAATCATGCCCCATATACAAATACCCTCCAAAAAACTTTGAAAATGAATGGCCCAAAGACCATAATTGGTGCCATCAAAGAAACAACACGGGGCTGCATGATGCGAAAGGTCAATGTTTGTCATGATGCAAAAAAAGAGCGAGACTAGGGCTTATGATTCAATGCCTAGGTTAAGAACTCCCAATACACTGATAGGAGACGAGACTGACACCAAAGGAGAGATAAAATTGATATTGATATATGCATCCAAGAACTCAAAATCAACTGAAATCTAGGAAAGAAAAGATATCCAAGCTGAATGAGGGGTAAAAAGGGTGAATAAAATATCTAAGGATGCAACTTCAAACCCCCCCCCCCCCCCCCCCTTTTTTTTTTATCTCACAAACCACAACCTCTATAACATGAGAATAGAGAGGAAAAAAAAGTGTAACCTCACCACTTAAAACATTCTCCACTAGTGACAATCAAGAGAAAAAAAAATTGGATATGATTATCTATGAATCCCAAAAAAAAAATCAATGGCAGCACCTGAATCAAAAGCTTACAAGTCATGACAATGGAAGCACTATGGTGGAGATCCATTAACCGATTGCCGAGGAGTGAGAATTACCGCTCTGATACCATATTAGAGCACCTGAAATGCACTCAAATGAAGAAGACAAACTATCAAGTTTGGGTTTACTCTCATTCGTATTGCAAGAGCTAAAGCCCTAATTTGTCTCATACAATCATATCCTAATGACAAGTTTACCCTTATGGATACGATGACACATTTACCCTTATGAATATGTACAATTCTAAAGAAAAGGAAAATATTGGATACAACGATATACAAATCATGTAATATATCCACCTAAGGGAAGACAAATTGGTGCACTTTCATGTGAGAGATATAGAAGTCCTACCAATTACCAAACAATAAAGGCTGTGACCTCTTAGTCTTCCTTTTCCATTGATGATCTCATGAGATAGTTGTCTCGGGTTGCTACTAAATCTTGGAAAAAATCAATTTGCTACTTGCTCACATTTTAGCTTGTCTTAGGTGCTTCTAGTTGCATTATATTTTTTAAGATTCTTGTCTTTTTAATTATTTGCTTGTTAGCGAGGGATCAATATTGGATTTATGCATTGTAAAGATCCTTGATTGATCGATACGGAAATAAGTGAGAAATGTATTACATAACTATGACTCTAACAAAATAAGATTGGATTTATTCTTTTTTTTTTTATAAGTAAGATTGGATTTATTCTTGATGATTGATTACATGAACCATAATATGATTTATATAAAAACAATCCTAACAAGAGATAAAATTTGATCTCTTCAAATCTAATCTTATTTTAAACTAGTCCTATCTAATCTCTATGAAAATATGATAAAAGTGTCTGGCATGACACCTTATTACGATGCTTCATAACTTGATACTGTAACATCCTTCCTCAAACTCATGGTGATTAACGAGCATTATGAGTTTACTAAAGTCAATTGGCTCAATGTAATTGGTGATGAAGAATCACTTACAGCTAGGTGTATGTTATTGAAGTGCTTTTTTGTTTTGTCATGTCTATTGTTGATGAGAGAACAATTGCATTATGAGTAACCAAGAACATTTTGTTGAAGTTCGTTTCACTCTATCATATATAATTTGACAATGAGATAAACAATTGCATTATAAGTGTTTGCATGAGAAAAAAGATGTATCAAAATATCTAAAATATGAAGAACAAGTAACTCTATTCCAATATATCTTATATTGAGCAATGATATGTTTAAGCTTAACCAAAACCTCTTATCTTTTAATAAAAATATGCAAATGAATTTTATGGGCCAAGTTGAGCATAATCATGGAAGATTCAGAATAGATAGGGAGCTTGATCATTGTAGATTCAGAGGATATTTTGAAAGGGAACTTGATCATAAAGGACTCAAAAGAATTTTGAATAGATAACTTGATCATTATAGATTTAGAGGTTCTTCAAGTTAAGATTAGCTTAATCACTAGTGATCCAAAGGCTTTTTGGGATACTGATATTCTGGTTCATAAGAAATCCTTAGATTTTTTTTCAAAGAAGGATAACTCTTAGACTCTTAAGGGCTTGAGATGGATCCATATGGTTACATGAATTCTCTTAAAAAAGGGTTTCAAGGTGTTGGACACAAATTTTTTTTTAAGGAAAGAGACAAGATGGACGTTCCTTTGAAGGTTTGATCTTCCATTGTTGGCAAAGTGAAAGAGATTGTACCCTAAAGTATATAGGGAAAATTGGTAAGATTTCAAATGAACCTAGGGTCGGTGCTAGCTACAACAAAATGCTTGGATAGCAATGCACTAATGACACTGGATCTCTCTTTCTCTCTATTTCTCTTTCTTATTTTTATGATGTTTGCAAAGAGGAAAAGAGGTGGTTTTCTCACCAATTCCAATACTGAGATGCATTTGGGAGATTGAGAGATATCCAACAACATGATTAGGTGGTCGGTGGTCATGTATTAAAGGAGATCATTTGTACACTTGTTATTTGATGAAAAGCCCTTTTGGATGTTGTCTTGGAGCTTATGGATGGGTCTCACTTAATAAAGTTAAGAGAGTTGCAGATTTGTGTAAGAGTGTTCATTAGATTTGTAGGATAAGATCGATCATGATATAGTCTCCATGTGCTAGTCGCTCGCGCTAGTGTTAATGGGAACTCGACAAAGATGATGATTTGTGGTTGTTTCTGCGAATTAAATGACCTTTGTTTATAGTAAGGTTGTTAGATGTGCGGATGAAGGTTGCATAATGGTTTTGCAAATGTTTGAAGTAATACCTATTAGAAAAAGAAATGGCTGTTTGCACCTTCTATGGAATGTCAACTGACAAGATTGCCCTCTCAAGAGAGGTTTTTTTGGAACTTAGTACCCTATGCTATTTTTGGAGCCTATGAAAAGAAAGAAGTGGAAGAATCTTTGACGGGAAAGAGTCCCCCTCTTCAAGAAGTCATTTTTTCTATTATGGGTTTTATCTTTTATTGGTGTAAACAAAATAAAGAGTTTAGGGTTGGGGGTTGGGCTTCTCTTTTGATCATTTTTTATTTAGGTGGGATCTTGTGAGTGATAAAAGATTGTAGTGTTTATATTCTTGTTTTTTGAGGCCACCTTGTCCTTTCTTAATAAAAATTTTCTTATCGAGAGAGAGAGAGAGAGAGAGAGAGAGAGACTAATCTACGATAGAATGCGAAAAATAAAATTTGATTTAATCTTAATGATTGATAACGTGAACCCTAATATGATAAAATATAAATTATAACAAGAATTAACTCTAAAAAGAAGAAAGAAAAACCTTAAAGGTTTCTTTTATACAAAAATATCATTGTCCCAAAGATCCTTTGAATCCTTAACAATCAAGCTTGTATTAGTTTAAAGGGGAAATTTAAAAAAAAAAAAAAAAAAACCAAAAAAAAAAATTATTTATTAAAAAAAATCAAAATTTAATGAAATTCGAAATGGGAACCTTGTTTGGCCCTTAAAAGGTTAAACAATTTCTCTCTCCTCACTTCACTGTTAATTCGATTATTTATACATAAAAAAATTCGAAGTTTCGGCCATTAAAGGGTTGAAACCTAACGTTGAAAAAAGAATTAAAAAAGAATTTAAAATAGGAGAAAATTTCGGTCCTTAAAGGGTTGAAATTTTCTCTCCTCCACGTATTTAAATAATATTAAATATTAAATATAAATATTTCGTTAAATATTAAATATTCCGAAAAAATAAAATAGGAGAAATTTTGTCTTTCCCCCACCTCTTATTGACCACTGACATTCATCAATTTTTTCCAACCGAACCTCCTCCATTGTCATCTTCTTCATCTTGTTCTTCTTCTTCTTCTATCTAAGGTAATTTTTAGATCGTGATTATCTTCATTGCATATCATCTAAAGATCATACTTTACTCTTAAGATCTTAAGAGATTAAGATCTTGATCTTATGATCAAAATCGAAATTCGGTTCTTGATCTTATGATAAGATATTGATCTCATGATCATTACTAAGTGGTGAGCTCAACATTAAGTTTAAAAGTGGTGAACTCATCACTAAGTAGTGAGCTCAATGCTAAGTGGTGAGCTCAACACTAAGTTAAAAAGTGGTAAACTTAACAGTAAGTGATGAGCTCATTACTAAATGGTGAGCTCAACGCTAAGTTAAAAAGTGGTGAACTTAACACTAAGTGGTGAGCTCAACACTATGTTAAAAAGTAGTGAACTCAATAGTAAGATCAAGATCTTGATCTCTTAAAATCTTAAGAGTGAAGTATGATCTTTAGATGATATGCAGTGAAGATGATCACGATCTAAAAGTTACCTTAGATAGAAGAAGATGACAATGGAGGAGGTTCGGTTGGAAAAAATTGACGAATGTCGGTGGTCAATGGGAGGTGGGGGAAAGAGGAAATTTCTCTCACCTCTTTAATTTTTTCGGAATATTTAATATTTAACGAAATATTTATATTTAATATTATTTAAATATGTGGATGAGAGAAAATTTCAGCCCTTTAAGGGCCGAACAAGGTTCCCATTTCGAATTTCATTGAATTTTGATTTTTTTTAACAAATAATTTTTATTTTTGGTTTTTTTTGATAATTTCCCTTAGTTTAAAAAACCTCCAAATCTATAATGATTAACTTCTTAATTCAAAATCCTCTAAATCCTTCGTGATCAAGCTCTTTTTTAAACCTTTCAAAAGAACATTTAAGTCCATAGGATCAAGCTCCCTCTAATTTTGAGCCATTTGAGTTTGGCATGATCATGTTCATCTTTTAATTAAAATCTTACAGGTTTTAGTCAAAGCCTAAATCGATTATGACCCAATATGAGACTTATTTGAGTAAAATTATTCGCGCCTCCTATTATACAAATTTGGATACATCTTTTTCCTCAGGCAAACACTCATAGTACAATTGTTTATCTAATCGGTAGTACACATGAAAAAGCAAAGTGAACTTCAACAACATGCAGCTGGCTACAAACTATTATGAAGCATTGTAATAAGATGTACTACGATACTACGTATCATATTTTCAGATATTAGATAATATTATTTTATGATATAATTGAATTTGAAGAGATAAAGTTTATGTCTCGTTAGGGTTTGTTCTTTATATAAACCTTATTAGGACTCATGTAATCAATAATCAAGAACAAATATTATTTTTTCACTATTGGGTGGCATCTATTGTCCTTGTGGGATCCTTCGTGTGAATGCATCTAGAAATGTTGACTAGTAATATGCTCACGTTATTTTGGCCTCAAGGAGTAAGTAGTGAGAATTACTAGTGGAATTTCTACACGAAGAGCATCCATTCTTTTAGTCTAAAAGACCAGGTCTCTTCCTTTATTTTTTTTTTCACTTAAGCCTGTTCTTGTATTGTCTTTTGCAATATGATTGTAATTTCCTCTAGCTTGCTGAAATGCATGATATACGTAATAGTCAGATGTGGAATCCTTTATCTGTTCGATATATGCTCGTTTCTATTGTCCAAGATTCCACCTGTGAATCCCATCTATGGACTATGGGCATCATTACATGATTTATGTTGCTCTCCTTTTTATTTAAAAAGGTGATCTGATGTGGTTAGGGTCTTTGAAAATTTTATTCTTGATAGAGATGACATATAAGTTGTAGTGATCCTATCCAAAATTACCCGCAACGCACCTTATTGAATGCGTCCAACCCTTCCAGAACTTTGCAGATTTAGAATATCTACAAGTGCACCATTTAAGGACTGTTTTTATTTATTTATTTTTAATTTTTAAGGAGTACATCTAATGTGAAACAAGAAAAAGAAAATTAGTTTGAGATGCTTTAAGAATACATCATTCATGGAGTGTTTTTGCATAAACCAATCCATGATTTGGTTTGTTTGTTTTTTCATTTATAAGGAGTAGATGTAATATGTGACAAGATAAGATAAAGAAAACTGGTTTGAGATGGTTTGGCCATGTGCAACGAGCACCTGTGAGGTGGAAAGTCAAAAATGGATGTGGATATAGGTAGTCAAAAAGGAATTTAAGGCATCTATGTTCTGGAATGGTATTACCCTTATAGAATGAAATTAGTGTGTAGGATTTGGGTAGCTAACCCCAAATTATTTGGAGGAGTTTGTATGCTAATCATGTCAAAGGCAATAATGATAAAGAGTTACCTCTCATTAAATATGGAAAAATATTCTTGTATGAGACCGGGCAATGGGTTTGTTTATATTTTAACTCCCCATTCATAATTTATGTCTGTATTATAGGTGATATCAGAATAAATTTTTCCTTGGGTTGTAGAGCAGAACATGATGGAATTTTAGATTTTTGATCAATAGTAAAGCATCAAAATTCATGATTTGAGTGGCATGTTTACGAGTATTTGAAGTATAAAAATTCGTTTATTACAGAAAGCCTCATTTTTTAGTTGGTTTCCACATAATGAAAGGGATTGATAAATCACTTGAAATGGAGATTGAAGGAGAAGCTTCTAATCTGAATTCAGAAAAATATTTTTTGTTGAATTTTGGAGAAAAAGAAAAGAATATTTGTACATATCTAAGCATGTAATACATTAACATGCATTCAAATCGCTGATGTTTATATATTCTTCTGGGCTTTCTGAGGAAAACCATTAAATATAATTAATCCTGGATTTGTTTCCCTAGACTATACCACCTTGTTAATCCTGCAATCAAGCAATTTTACCATGAAGTTTGCAACATGAAATCACTATTTATCCTTTTAGAATTAACTTTCCTACTATATGTGGATGTACTATTACTTTTTTTGTTTTTGTAATAGTTAGTTATTGCGACCAAATCCTTAGGGTTGTCTTATTCAACATAAAAAAGAATTTCTCCCTTTAGAAGTGTGTATGATTCGTGTCTACAAATGTGAATTTCCAGATTTTTTTTTTGGTTTTGTAGGGGTTTGATGAATACATGAATTTGGTTCTGGAAGAAGCTGAAGAGGTCAACATCAAGAAAAAGACCAGAAAGCCATTAGGTGGGTGATGATAACATAATTCTTACCATTTTGTTTTCTAGTCTCTTTTTTTTTTTTTTTTTTCCCTTTCGCCTTTTTTTTGGTTAAGTCGTGATAAATTGGTGCCCCCTTCTGACCTACGCTCCCATCACAGAACCGTAGATCATTTGCATCGGGATACACAAGAAAAAGATTTATGGTTCTGCATATCCCGAGGCAAATGATCTTACAGTTCTGTGATGGGGGCGTATGTCAGAAGGGGGGGCATCAGAAAATCATTTTTCTTTTTGGTTTATTCTGAAATGGATGACCACTTGTTCAGGGAGGATTCTTTTGAAGGGAGACAACATCACACTAATGCAGAATACGTAAGTGAGTTGAAAAATATTTCCCCACTCTCTCTTCTTTCTTTCTGTTCCAATTACAAATTCTTCTTTTATGATATTCAGGGGCAAATGATGATGATCAGTTTGGTGCTATCGTGTGAAAATCTGTAGTCGGGGTGCACATTACTCTCTTTTAGAATATGTAGAAGGGCAATTTTCTATGACTATCTTTTGTTTCACTTTAGATATCCCATGTAATCGTGAAAAGCTCTTACAAAAATGATTATAAAACTCAGTTATACATATCAGTACTAGTCTGTTTTCTTGTTTTGTTCTGATTATGGAGTAATTTTGTTCCAAATCCAAACCGAGTAGTTCAAAATAGGTGTTATTTGTATACAAGATACTTCATTTTCGTCAACTCTTGAATATCTAGTAAACAAACTTCATGTTGCTTGTCTTGTGGTTATTGGCTGAGGTTGGCTAAGATTAAGATCTCATCTTATCGCTTGGAGTTCGCCCAACATTATTTGCCTTACTATGACTTCATTTGGTAATCTGTCTCTCACCTGCCATTTTTGTGAGTTTTATACTTTCTGTCTTCACTCGTTCATATCATCATCATCTATGCTTTGTCCAAAAATTTGGGTCCCGCAGATCGAAACTCCCTTAACTTTTGTATTAAAAAAAGGGAATAATCTTGGGTTACAAAAGTAAAAACCATGCTCATTTTCATCAATGGCATCTTTTAGAGGGCATTTTGTTTGAATAGTCTTGTTCTAAGCCCAATATAATGGCTTTGTCAAGAGTCAAAATCTTTGCTGCTTCAATGTACATAAATTACATATTTCCCGAGAAAATACCATTTGGTAATAATTCCAACCATATAATTTAGACGGCATTTTGTTTGGATGGTTAGGTTCTGATTTTGGATTGTCATAATCAAATACATGAATTGTTTGTTATACAGAGAATTTCATTTGGCTACTCAATTTCTAAGAACCAGTTTCAGAATCTAGAATCGAAATCTTCTTTTCTAGATCTTATTTACGCAATATTATATTCCTTCAGTGAAAATATGTCACTTTAGTGCGACAGATTCTAAAATTGTAAGATGCGCTAAAATTGTAAGATGCCACGCGCATCGTATCCAATTTTTGCCCAATTTCTGATTCTGATCATGGAGAAATTACTTTTGTAATCTAAACCAAATGTAACATCGGATAATAGAATCCGATTATAGATTTTAACCAAAAAAAAAAAAAGCAGATTAATCTTTATAGGTAAGTTTTTAGATCAAAAGTTACCTTTACCACCAACATACATGACAAATACAGGAATGATAAAAAATTCAGGTGGGAAATCTCTCAAAGGAGACATTCTTCTCCAAGTACACATTGAAATGGGTTTTGGCAATCTATTTCCATTTCACAACAACTTTATCAAGAGTTGCATATATTCCCTCAAAGATATCACAGCGTAAGTTTTTATCCTACCTTGTATACTTCGTTTTCAACTTTTTTCTTGTCCCTCAACTTGTTAAAAGAAAGGCCACCTATCAAATAATCACAAAAAAACATAATAATAATAAAAAACAATTCCCGATTCTTATAACTTACAGCACAACTTGTTACAAAGCGCAAATTGACGAGTGCTCATCTTTCACATCCAAACCATTTGATGAGTGCACCCAAGACATTTATGCAAAAAAGCAATCCTCAATCTTGACTTTTCCTTCATCAGTTTAGAAAAAAAAAAAAGAAGAAAAAAACAGATGCTCATCTGTTAGGGTGAGAAAAAACACCTCAAAGATGAAATGATATCTCTAATTATTCCTTTTCTGCTTGATGATGCGTGGGAATCATACACAACATATGGTCATCAATTTGAACTAGTCATCTAATTCTGCTAAAACCCTCAGCAAATTCAAACCCATTCTATACTAATCAAATTATAGCATAGGTTCAATTAAACAACAAAAGCTAGGTAACTTTGGTTTGGACACAATAACTCCAAAGCTTTCATTTACTAAGAACCATTCTATAAGGCAATTAACTCCTAAATCAAATGGTCTTATTATTAAACAAAATAAGAGTAAAAAAATTTGAAATTGGTTGATTGTAACAGCCCAACAGCCCATTGAAGAATGATAGAAGCTCTCAGATTAAAATGACCCACATTTAGTGGAGAGTGACTATAATGTGTATAGCATCGGTGCCTGCTCGTTGCCCTTTCGTCCTCAGCTAGCATGGTGAAAGCGATCACACTATCATGCTGTCGACCCACAGAGGGAACAAGTGCTCAGCCTTTCTTCTGTTTGGACTCTATGCATTATGATAAGGAACATGATGGAAAATATTAAATTTTAGCTCTTTCAAGAGAATACCAAGTAAGAAGTGGCACTCAATGTACCATTGAGTTACTGACACACTATCCACCTCTTCGGTGATGTCCTTTTGAGTACATATATGCCAAAACTGTCTTGGTTGGATGATCGTGACCATTGAACTATCTGTTTTATTTAATTTATTGTTGTTAGGCAAATGAGATCAGTAGTCAATAAGTTGTGCATCAACACTCTAACTTTAACTTAACTAACTTAGTGAGCCAGGATTAAGTGTAAGACCCACTTTGTTACAACTAACTTTGCTTCCAGCTATAGTGGAGTAGGGTTCTCCCCCTCTCTCCCCTCTAACTTTACTATATTTCTTCTTTTATCTCTTTAATCCACTTTATGGTCTTTCCTCTTCTCCCCATTTTTTCATAATACCTCTCCAACTTTATTAGTTTTCTTCTTTTATCCTTTTAGCCTCAAAGATTTTTCATGATACACTTCCAACTTTGTAATTTTTCCACTTTTGCCCCCTTAATCCCAAAGAGGATGCCTTCAACCAACTTTAGTTAGTTTATATGGTTAGATAAGATGTTGTGAACATCGAACCCTAGATAGAAAAGAAGTGTCTATTTCCATGGATGAGATGAGAGTGATTCTCTCTTTTAAAAAATATATATACCTAAAATCCTAGTTTCATTGTTTGATTTCACTCATAATCCTAAAACCTTAAAATGTGTTACATTACAATCTATATACCTAAAACTCAAAATATCAAAATTGCCCCTTGGTTTCAACTTGAAGTTTTACAAAGATTTCTTTACTTTCTTTCTTGCATGTTACATGGGCCCTTCAGTTTTTGTTGGTTATTGTGTTTTGGTTTGGGTATGGTCTATCTGAGTCAAAATGCTTTGTGCTTTTGCTGTTCTTGGGCAATGCACATGCTCATAAAGATATTTCTGGTCCGTGGGGCAGATCTACATGAGATAGAAACAAAACCATCACTCTCATCATATCATATAAGTTTGTCACGAGAAAGCTCTAGATCTTGAGTAACAGAGTTGTGGATCACAAACAAGAAGAGGTTCCAATGATCAATCGATCGGATCAGACCTGAAATCTGAACCGTTCCAATCTGATAACTTGGGTATGGTTTGAAGATTTGTATTTTGATAAGAATTTGATTTGATAATCTATTAGATTGATTGGATCAACTATGTCCTGGTCCAATAAGAAGTGAGAAAATCTGTATATCCTACAACACATTTTATTATATCTATATTTTGCATATCAAATCAAATTTGGCTTGATTTGGATCTAATCCATTTGACATTGGACTGAATTTGGATCCAATTGTTGAGATTTGATGGGAATCCGATTCAATATTATTGGATTAGTTTTGGGTCCAATCAAATTATTACCAGATTGGTACTCCTATCCATTGACAATCTTTTTTACTGACTTGAACGTCTGAGTGAAATTAAAAAAAAAAAAAAAAAACCCAATAATTTTAGAAACCACGCGTCTCTGACGATTGGGTGACTATCAACATCACTGAAAATCACAAAACACACGATCGTTAGTGCGTGTTAGACTAGCATTGATCATGTTCAAACTTGGAATTGTGTCCGACCCAACTCAAAATGACGACAGCTTGTGTGTCTTGAATGGGGAAGCTCTATTGTGATTGCAACAACACGGCAGCCCATAGAGAAGGAAGACGGTGACTTATTAGGATCAAAGGGGACCCTCAAGTGGTGGTGGGGGTGGGGATGTGCAGGTATCTTTAAATATACCATAGAGAGTGTGAGCTTGTTGAAGTGATGTTTGTGTACTCAATTGGGGTGGCGTTCTTATCTTGTGGAAGCACCATTTAAAAGAAATATACGTCATGGTTCCACCAAGTAGGGAACAAGTGCTCAATTGCATTTGTTAACTCTCTCTCTCTCTCTCTCTGATGTGGATGTTATTGTGTCCTGCCACAAGATTCCAACAATCTCACTTGAATAGTGGCCGTCTTTTCTTCGTAGATTATATTAGATTAAACTCTGACATCCATTAAGAAATAATTAAAGTGTTTTTCGAGGTGCCCCTTCAATTTTGGTAAAAGATAGAGATAACTCCCTCTATACACTAAGAAACGCCAATCTTTTTTACCAAAAGAACCTTTACTTCACACTACCAAAATTAGTTGTAGTTTTTTGAAATAATTGATTTTTTTTATATTATATTTAGGATAGCAATTAGTGGTTAATGTGAAAGTGGGTTCAATGGATTTTGAATCCAGGTCACCCCTACCAACTTAGTTAAGTTGACACCATCAATAATAGTCGATTATTCATCGGCTCTAATTACATTAGAAGTCCTTAATAGATTTGACTACTTGTCTTTTTCTTCATCCTCTTGTAAAAATCCATGGTTTTGAGAATAATTTTTCTTTTACAAAAACGAGATTAGTAGGTTAGTAATTAGTAGTTAAAGATGGGTTTTGAATCCAGGTTGTGGTATCAACACTCACAAACTTTAACCATCACTACAACTTGGCACTTTTGGGTTTTTAACATAAATATTCTCTTTCATTATTAATAGATCTTATCAACTTCAAAATTGTGATTTGCTTTGCTCTTGAAGTGTTGGAAAACTATTTCACTATAGACGTAGTTCATTTCAATAAGTACTTGCAATTGATTTGAAAATTAAGTTATTATTATTATTATTGTTTTTTTTAGAACTATACCAAATCAAGGTAGCATCCATGAGATACCTACCAATCTTAGAAACACCACGAGATTTTGAAAAAGAAAAGAAAAAGAAAAATTAAGTACTATTGGAATTGATTTCTTTAGAATTGTGATTTTCTGACACTCCCATAGCATGGGCTAGAACCATAGATTTTCCCCTTTTAGGATACAAACCCGTACATTCCCATAAATATGTATAGTTGTGTATTCCGAGAAAAAGAATCCATGATTCTAGTACATATCACATCAAGGAGCATGTGTTAGAGAGGGGTGTTAGAAAATCATTATTCTTTTCTTAATCTCTCGTACATGAAAATTCAAAACATGGGTTATCTTTCACTATAAACTTATGGAGCACTTAGTTTTAATCCACAACCTTGAGCCATTAAGTGAAGTGTCATGGGCATCATATGCATTAATATTAATATAATATTAATTAAATTATGGAAGAAGATATTATTCTCATTGAGAAACAAAAAAAATTAAACAATAGTGCTTGAGATTTCATATGAGAGACGCAAAAGAACAAGAACAGATGAAGTAGTGGTGGTAACCCATTTGCTTAAACTAAAGAAAGACGCATCTTTATATCCATACATATCTTCTTAATTAATGTTGGTTAGGTTTATATGAGAGAGAGAGGAAAGCAAAGTTGGTTGGAGTGTTGATGCAAGCAAATGGGAATGCGACGTCACTACAGTTATTGAGATTGATTGGGAAAGCATTTGGAACCAAGAATGACAACATGAGGGAAGAAAGAAATACGTTTAATTGTTAATTAATAATATATTTAATGATATTAGTGGGGGGTTTGGTTTTGATTTGATTGTTTCTTTTCTTTTCTATTTTTTACTTTAAAAGAATTTGAAGTCTTCTATCATATGAGGAAGGAATACTCATCACTGGCAGATGAGACTACAAGTATACTCTATTATTACCATCATTTTTAATCCAATTTCTCCTCAGTCGGGACCTACTAGTGATTAAGTTGAGTCATCCAAGTCATCTCTTCTTCGACAAGTTATCCTATTAAATTCAATTTAAATAATACATTTTATCTTAAGAAGTTGCAAACTTTCTACTTGGTAAGACTTTTAGTTGAGATGACAAGATTGACTGGACTTACTCTCTAGGTCATGACTTCGAATTTTTATATGCCTCTTTATAGAAAATGTGACTATTTAACTATTGTACACGTGCCGGGTAGGATGATATGTGTGACTTGTTTAAAAAAAAAAAAAAAAAAAAATCTCAACAATTTTGATACCACAACTTGGATTCAAAATCCACCTTCACCCACTCATTGGTAACCACTGACTACTTGCCTATAAAATGAAAGTCTTATCTCAAATATTTCTGACTTGGCTAAATGAATTTTATTCCTCCATTTCATTATGTCTAATGTCAAGTCTTTGCTTACTGAAACTTAATTTATATCTACTTTCACTATCTCCATGTTCTTTTTTATTTTCCTCTCATTCTTTTGTGAATATTAATGATCTCATGACCTAGATTTAAAATTTATTGAACCCACCTTCGACCAATGCTCGCGTAACCAAAGAAAAATAACAAAAAATATTTTTATAAATCATAAATAATTAAATTAATAAAAATTAATTATTTTGTATAAAAGAACATTCAAATCAATTGAGTTGAATTTTCAAAATATCTAATGAATTATAAATTGGATCATAGAATAGTTAATGTGATGGTCCATTCTTTTTTTTTTTTTTTTGATTGATAAGGTTATAGACACCCCAATTTATCTGGATTGAGTTCGAAAACTCTCGAAATCCAGTTAAGAAAAGTCCAATTAAATCTTAGATTGAGTAGGACCCACTTCAATGGAACCCAATTCTCTAAAACAAGTAATTTCAGGCCGATTTAAGTCAAGCCATGGGTAACCCACGGCCTAGAGTAATTTTATTAAGGCCATGAGATACCTATGACTTAGAGAAAGTTTACTCAAGGTCGTGGGTCACCCACAACCCTTTGTATTTGGCTAACATAACAAATTCGGTCAAGTTTGCCAGAACCCATGCGCTTACATAGTTGATTAGAGGAAATGACCTCTTAAATCCTTCCCTTAATGACTTATTCTCCAAGAAAATCCCTCTCATCCTTTTCATACCTTTGCATTAGTCATCCACCATTCTTTAAAGTATACCCCTTCTTGTCTTTTTTGTTCTTTTCCTAACATTAACTCTGAGTCAAGCGTTGGTCCCCTATAAAAATGGAGTTACCACTTTAATCTCACCTTAATTAGCCTAAATTGAAGTGAATTACTCTTGTGCTCATTAACTTTTATCTCAATGCAAGAGCAATTATTTGGTATGCAATGCAAAATGATTCAAATCAAGGATTCAGGACAATTTTGTTTGTAGTAGAAAATTCTCTAGAACTTCTACCTAATGACCCTTTTAACACATAGTTTGTTCGAGATCATGTTAAGAGAATTGACCAAATAATCCAAAATCTAACTACATAATTGCATGCTATTTAGTCTAGTTCTCTTCAATTGAATTCAAGGTCAAGGTCTAAGGACCATATTATTCTCCTCAAGAAATCTCTAGAATTCATTAGCTTTTACCATCCTACCCATTGATAATCTTTTTTGGTTAAAGACTGAACAAGGGGTAAAAGACCATCAAGGCCAAAGGGAAAAAAAGTAATTGTGATCATTCATTAAGGTTTTTTATAAGAATATTAAGGACTTGAGAATTTAGGACAAAACTATCCCCAAAGGTCTCCCAAAATCTAATAAATAGGAGATTCTTACAAGATAAAAAGAGAAAAAGAAGTTTAGAGCTCCAAATTCTGTCAAAATCTCCTCTTAAACCTCCCAACACTCCTAAAACTCTGTCCAACTTGTTTCTTATATTTCCATAAGTCAAACTTGAAAAAGAAGAAGAAGAAATAAGAGGAAGAAGGCACCAATGTGGGATGTTAAAGTTTAATTTATGTTTTGAGGCTATTTTCCCCTTTAATTCTCCCCTTCTAACACCTCCATTTATTTTCTTTTCACGTTCATTTAAATTTCAAGAATGTAGTATTTAAATTCCTAGTTAGTTAATGACTTGGGGGGTAGAGAGTAATAGGTAATCTCCCTTATAAGACCATAATAAGTTCTTAGTGAGCATTTAAATTTCTAGTTCTTATTATTTCAATTTCATTTACTTTACAAGTTTTCTTTTATGCTTACTAATATATGTTTATTTTATTTTCCATGGTTTAGGTAAAAGAGAGTAATTCCACTACTTGAGGTAATCTTCCCCTATAATAAGTCATGTATTAAATTCCCTTGACACTCCTCATGCATACATTTTTGCACATATCACTTTCTTTCCTATTCTAAAAAGGTTAAGGGTAAAAGATGGAGGTCTCTTTAGATCTACATTTAATTCACTAAGTCAAAAAAAAAAAAAACCACAATCCCATAAGGATAATATTTCATGTATAATGTTTTTAATTCTCTCAAGGTTTGTATCCAATTAATGGATATGATTTATAGACTAAACCAACAAATATAAACTCCTAAGAGAGTATATAAGTAAGAAATAAAACCTAAGGACCCAAAATGGTGGAATCCAAGTAGATTCCCACCAAAGTCCTTGGTTCATAAAATAATTCAACAAGTATACACTTTGGAGTATAGCTTCCTCATCATTTTTTTTTGTCCATTTTACAAGGTGGAACTACAATCTATTTTTCCAATAATTTTTAATGGTTATTTTGGTTAACTATCTTTAGATGGGAGGGACAAGGTGCTTAATACTTTCCTTGTCCCTCAATCGAAATTCCTTACCTGTAATTCTTTAGGTAGATCTTTATCTTACCATTGAAAGTAAGTCACTACAAGCCTAAAAGTATTTTAAAAATTCATTTTATTGGTGTTTATTTACACCCAAACTCTTTGAATGTTAGTAACTTCAAAATTCAAGTAGATGAACTCAAACCTTTCACAAAGATTTTGAAATCTTCGTATCTATAAAGGTTATTCTTGAATTCAGATTTTTCATATTCTCTATGACTTCTTGTAACCAATGTCAGGGATAAAAGACCTCACCTCTTTATTCAAGACTCAGGATCCAATATGGTGTCTCCTTCTTATAAAATAGGTTAAATGTCGACATGGCACAGCTTAGTTGGTGTTTAAAACACCTCGAGCCCTAATCAAGTCGTTTACATAGTCTGATGTGTTTATTTCCGAATCAAATTGCGCCACGCAAACACCTATCCTATCTATAAAAATGACACTGTATGGGATTTCGACTCTTTATTCAATATCAACCACAAGAGTAATTACAATTTATATTATCTCTCAAATTTTTTAACAACGGTTGTGGTAATGAAATCTCATTTACAATAACTGTGAAATTACTATGATAGGCCCCTAATCGAGCATGGCGAATAAAATTTAAATCTACATTATAAAAATAAACTAGAGAAAATCCTGATCTTCTTAATCATATGGCTATATTTCTACTTGCTCTCTCAATTATAGTCAATATGAAATCTTAGCAAATAATTATTTTAAGAATCAAATTTTTATAGAAAAAATAAAAAAAATTTCTTTGCTCTTGAAGTTTATCCCATTGGGCAATTTGCTTAGTAAAAGAAAAATCCAATTTGACATATTTGAGATTGGATCTCTCCACCACTTATTAAGATCAAGATCAAAATCAAGATGAAGATCGAGATCTCTATCTATCTGTATCTCTCATCTGTCTGTGGAGAGAAATATTTTCAATACTATTGGTTATATGATGAGTAATGGATTATAATAATAAGTTGTGTTGGATTTTATATGTTCGCCACGAATATCCCATCTAACTCATTCATTGTCCTTTTGGCGTGTACGTTGGTGGGAGCTGACGTTTTTCATTGGATAGTGGGTGTGGGACCCACTTAATCATCCTTTGATTTCCTTTTTAAGTGCGTTCCCTCTCTGTTGTTTCAGCTTTTTCAATTTAACCGTGTTTGATGTTCATATTTGCTGTAAACTTGAGAACACCATACTCCTTAATGGACTGAACTGTTAGATGATCCTCGAGATTTACTTATCATGAGATTTAGACGTCAGCAATGGATACGGACACTTATGGAGTATCTCGTTCTCAAGACGACAAAGCATAAAGTAGATGGCCCACCGAATGTCCCTAATGCCCAACTACTGGGTCCCACCTTCTAGTCATTTTGTTAAACCACCTGAGAGAGAGCCAATTAAGCTTGGCTTCTTTCCTTCTATGCGCCACTGTATGTGGAATTGATCATAGCCGTCTAAAATTAATCTGTGTTTAGTTTCAATGGGTGGTGATGCACCAGATCATTCTCTTCCATTTTATTTATATATATATATATATTTGTGAAATTATGTGTTTTTTAAAGTGTGATCCGGTGCTGCATCGTAAGGTTAGATTTTATATGATCTGCAGCGTTCTATTTAAAAGTTGAAGCCGAGCCGAATAGAGTGGAAAACGGCTGAGATTATTGCATGGAAATGCGGATTGCGTGGACTCCAAAAGAGTAGACGTCCGTTAAAACTGACGGATTATCCTTCTTTCCGTTCTTGGCTACGTGCCAGCTGAAAGGGAGGGGTTTCGAAATTAAAACTAGTGCACCTCCAACTACCCTTGTTGAAACTGATTGCAGCTTTTATAAAACGGACACTATTTCATTTTCTTTCCCCAAATACCCCTCTTAATTTTCATTACGTACCATCTTTTAATTTTTTTTTTTTTAATTATTAACTATAAAAATTGTTTGACGCTACATCTAACTCTTAAGAGTTAATTAACATTTTTAAGAGGAGTCCTGGTAATTTGACACTCCCCTCTATATATGCCCCCATCATAGAATCGTAGATCATTTGCCTTGGGATATACAAGAAAATGATTTATAATTGTACATATTCTAAGACAAATGCTCTATAGTTTTATGTACTAAACATCTTGAGGGATAAGAGTATGATTAAGAAATTGGGAGCGACCATTACGTGCACCTTAAGAAACTTGAGTTTGATGACATGGGGAAGGAATGCCAACTCGAGAAATCTGAAATAGAGGAGATGGACCGACAAATACCAACTCATATCATACATTTAAAAGAAAATACGATTAGAATCAAATCTTAAGGAGGCAATTTTGGGATATGCTCATGTGATTATCCTGAAAAGTAGAGTGCAAATTAATGTCAGGAATGAGAGTTACGTACATCCTAAGAATCATATATGTGATGATAGAGGAAAAATATCCACTCAAGAAATCTAATGAAGAAAAGGGTGAAAATAATTGTAACAAGACTAAATTCAATAGGATTAAGAATTAGCAACTTTTAAGTTTGAACGAAAATTTCAAAAGCTAAGGTACACGATTTTTCATCTTGAATCCCATTATTATGTTCAAATTTCTGTTTATTTGATCATCCAAGTGTTATGGTAGGACTCACAAGGTGTTGCAAAGGTACTTAACATTATATATTTTTTATTCGAGAAAATTTGTATGCAAAAACAATATGCACCACTTATGATTTGATAGATGAAAACGATTTTGATAAAATTGAGCTCAATAAGATTAGATATTGACAACAATTGTATAATTATTTAAAAAAAAAAATTATAGTGATTTGATTATCGAAATATGATTATAGGATTCCTATATAAAACTTAGAAGTTGATAATTACAAAAGGAAAAAAGAGATAATAAGATAACAGTTAGAACTAATATGCACCCATAATATCTAAAATCTAGAACTTCTTTAAGTGAAAAACCAGATCATGCTAGATATCTTTGTTGTACCACAAATTGATAACTATTCCACCTTGCGAAACCGTTAAAATTAAAGCCTTTAAATGCTACGGTTACGATTTGTAATTTTTGTACATTCGTACTTAAAGATATTTACTTATATGAATAATGACTTTTCTTTTAGGCCCCCATCACAGAATTGTACATCATTTCCCTTCAGGATACGCAGAGCCATGAATCTTTTCCTTATGTATTCCGAAGCAAATGATCTACGATTCTGTGATGGGGGTGTATATTAGAGGGAGAGTGTTAGATTATCACGACTCTACTTATAAATTTTTGTATAATAAGATGAAAAAGAAAAAGAAAGAAAAGAATTAGTGAGGAATGTTTATTTTATATCACTCCCTCACTAGTAATAAAGACATGTTAGTAGTTGGGTTTGTAGAGATTGATTAAAGAAATGGGACCAAATGATGAAGGGGGAGGGGCCGAGGGGGGTGATGTCTCTTTCTTACATCTACCTTCCACAAATTCTATTCTCGAATCATTGTGCATCGTCGCTCTCTTCTTCCTTTAATGCGTTTATACTGTAGACTTAGATATGAGAGAGGGAAACAAGGGTCCCTTTCCGGATAAGCTTCACAAATTAAAACCCTAAAAGGGTAAGAGAACCAATAAATCACCTCACTAGTGGAGTATTTTCTTTTGTTAAACCCACTCCCAATAATCAAAGTTGTTGATCTTATACTATTTGAGTTGGATAGCTATCCAACTTCATGTATTCTTTTTAATAGCCATTTGTCATTTTTTAATTAGTTGAGCTCACCAGCTCATTTGTTTTTATCCATCTTCCATCCCATCCTTCAGTTATTTTGTTGTAAGGTTTTGTTAACCTTTAGAACACACGTTAAGATGCATTTAAAACACCTTGCAATATTTTTGGTAGAATGTTTTTAAAGGTATTTTAAACAATAAAAATAAATAAATATTAGAGGTGTATTTAGTGCATCTTAACGTGTATCCTTAGTAGTTAGGATACACTTTAACAAAATCCTTTGTCGTATTAGGGTGATAAGAGTTGAGAATTAGGAGGTGTTTGATTTGGATTGTTAGATTTTGATTTTAAATTGTCAGAATCAGATTATAAATTGATTTTCATAATTCAAATCTTGTTTGACCACATTATTTTTGGAAATCAATTATATAATCTTTGATCAAAATTTCCTTTGAAGACCATGTTTCTACAATTGTGATAAAAATTATATACCTAAGTGCTCAAATTAGGGTTATCAATGGATTAGATCAAACTCAAAATTCGATTTGTTTCGATCAGATAACTTCGAGTTTGGATCGATGATTTAGATTCTAATAAGGATCTGATCCTATAACGTTCAAATATGATATTTTATTGGATCGGATTTGGATTGACCATGTCCTGAACCGATAAAATGTTAGAAATAATATAAATTATATTATATAATTTATCTATTATATGAGGTTTATTTAGATTTTGTACATCAAATTGGGTTTAGTCTGATTTGGATCAGACTTGATTGCTATCAGATCAAGTTTGTATCTTAATATTGCTATCCTATAAAAATTCGATCGGTTAAAAGCTAAATCTAATATTTATCGGATCAATTCCGAATTCGATTCGATCCTTATTGGATTGGTATCAAATCGACACCGATGTGTACCCAACACGATCAATTGACAACCGTTGACGATGGAAAAATGTCCTAACTCAAATACAAGAAATAAATAAGTCCTAATAACTTATTTTTTTAAATCTCATTTCTGATATTGATAATGAGATAATTAATTTTACTCTCAATCAAACGTAACATCCCTTTCAAAGAAAAAAATCTGACACGTGTTGACAATGAAAAAAAATGAAGTTGGATAGTTACCCAACACCTGAAGTATATTATCTGGACTTCAAAAATTAATATGGTTTCTACAAATGACGCCATTTACACACATTCTCTCTCTTACTTTCATCCTTTATAAATGACCTTCAAACCATCTCTCCCTCTTCATCCAATCTCTCAAAACCACCTTCTCTCTCAAACTAACAATCTCAAAACCATCTTCTCTCTCATCTTCTGTTCTACAGAATGAGGACAGGTGGCACCTTCAACACATCTTCATCTGCATCAGGCCCATCTTCTTCATCTTCTTTAGCTCATGCTCCACACAATCCATGGCATTCTCCTGTTCCCTATCTCTTCGGTGGCTTGGCAGCCATGTTAGGTCTCATAGCTTTTGCTTTGTTAATCCTCGCTTGCTCTTATTGGAAGCTTTCAGGGCATTTGGAGGGAGAAGAAGACAGCAACGAAAGAGATGGAGACGAAAAAACAGGCGAACCAATCAAAGTTCGACCAGTTTTTGAAGAAAAATTTGTTGTTATTATGGCTGGAGAGGAGAAACCCACGTTCTTAGCTAAACCCATTTCTAGTAGAAACTCTTCTTTTGGAGATAATAACAGTAATACCAACAAAGAAAGTGATAAATTGGAGATCAAAGTTGAAAAATCAAAAGAAGATGAAGGAGAGACTGAAAACAGAGTAACCTTGGAAACTCAACATGCCCAAGATCAAACCCAGTGATTTTTCTTCTTTTTCAATTTTTTTTTTTTAATTTTCTTTTTATCTTATTCTCAACAGCTCAAATTTGAAGTTTTGTTGTTGGTGGGGCTAAAGTTATGGGCTTTTGAGGAAGTAGAGGTTTCTGATAATGTAAATTTTCTTTTTTTTTTTTTTTTAGCGGAAAAATATAAATTTTGAAGATGAAATGGATGAGAGAGCTTGCTTTATGATTGCTTCTTTTTTAAATTATTTAAGAATGTATGAAATGGAAATGTTTGATTAAAAGAGTAAAACAAGAATAATTTCTACCACAATAATCAATAATTTTGGAGTGAAAAAAAAAAAATTAAAAAGTGATGAGAAACAAGAACACTTTAATTCAATTCTTTTTGAATTTTGAGAGCTGATATTGGCATCCCACTCCTACTTATTACACCCCCAATTCTTGAAACATTGTCAGGGTTTGGCTTAAATTATAATATCAATATTACAACCCTCTTTCGAACAATTTCAGTAGCTGTTTACAATTATGATTAGGTTGATCACGCAAAAAATATAAAAATAGAATTTTTATTGGCACCCCAACTTTTATTTATTCTCATCCATTCATTTACATTGGGGTGTGATAAGTAAAAATAAGAGTTGGGATGGCAATAACAGTGTCAGAAAACCAGTCGGTGAAGATACGTGTCAGTTATGGTTACTGGTTCAGACTTCGGAAAGACAAGTGTTACTCATTTGCAGTTCTGGTAAATGTGTGTGCGGGGGATGCGGCGAGGCGAGACCGCGTAGCACTTGTTCACATGACACCATCCATAGTTTTATTTATGTACTGTACTCTCTCTCTCTCTCTCTCTCTCTCTGCACTGCCTCTCCAGAAACCATCTTTAAACTTCGAAAAGTATGGCAGTTATTGCATGTTTACAACACCACTCCCAATGTATTTTCGTATAAATACATTAATTATTGGCATTGTTGTGGGCCCACGGTAGACCCATACCACTGGACTTAGTGGACCCCTAAAAATTTGTGATTCATGATTTATATTCTATAGTTATTGGATTTAGAAAATTTTCATCATGAAGAAGGATTTGGTGGGGGTGCTCGATAGCTTTCACACTCAAGAAGTTTGATGCTTAAGTCAGATCTCATATAATATTTTAATTATAATTTATAAAAAATTGCATCTTTTTTATAAGGATTTAGTCATTCTCTCGAATTTTTTTTTTTTAAACATTATAAGCCAATTCATAATGTTTTTTCCCTTTTATTTTAAGTGATATTGATGGGAGTATGAGCATGAAGGACTTCAAGTATTTTTTTTAACCAAGAAGAAGGATTGTGGAGGGGGTTCCTTCAATACTGCCCGCTCACGTCATTTCGAATAATGGTTATAATCAAAATCTCCTCTAAAGTTATATAAGATTTCATCCTTTTTCCATAGAGATATTTACAAAAACGTGATCAATTTTTGACGAATTTACGATTCTGACCACTGTTCATTTTAATTATCAAAACGTAAATGATAACGACATCAATGGTTCTAAAGTGACAATTTTGCAGGTTTAAATTGACAATCTTGCAGGTTTCATTACTTTTAGTGAGAACGTTAATATACAAACCAGCGAATTTGTCACTTTAAAGCTATGATCTCGTCACTTGAAAAACCTGTGATTTCGCATGGTCATGTTTAAGTAATTAAAATGAACAATTAGCCAGAATCATAATTTTGTCAAATTCAACTCACGAAATGGTAATTTACCCTTTTTCATATGGGTTAATCCTCATCATTCATATTTTTTATTCCTTGTTGTTATCAGTACATTCATTTTATTCTCTTTGATTTCAAGTGATAGTAATCGTCATTTTTTTCACCATGTAGAAGATTTAGGTGTTATTTATTATCATAGAAATTGTGCCATGTTGACACCGTTCTTATCTATAGAAACTGAACACCGTATGGGATCTTGACTCCCACCTAAAAGAGGACCAACTTATTTAAGGATCTTAGCTCCTCAGACCCCATTAACTAAAGGTCTTGAAATATTGGTTAGCCTCTATTGATACATCGGCATCAAAAGTTTAATATCTACATCTCTTAAAGCTCTTTCTTTCTCTTTCTCTTTCTCTATCTCTTTCTTTGTGAGTGTCAGATTTAAGTATCTTTAATTTCATCACGGTACTTACAAGAAGAATAATGATTTTCTACTTAGAAAGTCTTCACTCGATCAATACTCAGCTGATGTGGCATGAATATGACGAAACCATAGATCCATGGTTCCATGTCTATGCCATGTCAACCGAGTATTGATTGAGTGAAGATTTTCTAATTAGAAAATCAGCACTCTTATAAGAAAGACCCATAAAATGAAATCAAACGTTTGATAGAAAACAAATTTCAATATGCTAAAAATCACCAATCATCTAATTTTATGCTTTGGTAGGTTCAAAGGGCACTTTAGATTATTAGAATATCAAGCTTTTGTTACCAATAATAACAATATGCATTTAATTTCTCTCATTTCACATCTATAATACTCAAATTTCATTTCAAACTTATATTTTTTAAAGATTCTTTTCTTATCATTATCATTTTTTATATATTAAAATGAAAATGGGAACAAAGTTTAGTGATTTTTTAAGGAATATATCTTATTAAAAAATAAAATAAGTGTGACATGTGATTGACTAGAGAATAGGTAAAGGCATAACTTTGAATTCCGGAACATTTTTCTATTGGATGTAGAAGGACGCGGCGACGAGAGGGGAGAGAGAGATCTTATTTACGCATAATAACGTGCGGTTCGTAAGAGCCCATCTTTTTCATGTATATGTTGATGAATGTTCTTGAAGAGATAGAAAATGTATTTGTTTTCAACTTTGTGTGTCACCATTAGATAAAGCAAGACTATACTTAAAAGCAATAAAAATAAAAAATATACTTTTTTTTTTCATCTACTTTTTCTCAGATGCCTACTTGTTTCCTCATCACTTTGCTTTCTTCTGATACTAATTTTTTTTTTTTTTTTTTTTTTAACTCCTAATAATTTAATTACAATGATAATGGTATTGAGGAAGAAGAATTAATTTTAAATCTCAAAGGCACAATCTTTAATGATCAAACCAAATGTAGGAAGTAATCGTAATGGTATTGATGTCATGGTGGTGTCTCAATTCCTATCATTGTTAAAAACTCGTCCGAGATGGTGAAGAATTGGTCTGAGTCATCTTGATCGGCGGACGGTCAATGTGAATTGTCCATCACATTGACTCGTTTGAGATCAAATGTGACTTAGACGAGTCAATCAGGTTTAATTTAAATATAAATTTATTAATAAATAAATTTAAATGATTTAAATCATCCAAGACGAGATGATTTAGATAGTCTAAGTCTGTGCCATTGCGTCCAACCGGAGCTAATTCTTTCTACTATGCATTGTGATGGAAAATATATTCACGTCTCTAGCCATTAGTAAAAGACCTTCCTAAAGATTCTGTGAAAATCTGAATTTTATTGAGAATTTCTTGGATGATTATTACATGAATCCTGATAGAATATTTATAGGGATTACATCAATCAAGATGAAAAAATTAGAATAACATAAATATTTTAATTTACTTGATTGATACTAATTTAACTTAATTGATTGATGCAAACCTAATATCTTTAAGATGTGTGATAAGATACATCATAGCATAGATATAGTGCATCGCATGCACATTATTATAATGCATACACCTTATCTCTATTAGATTCATCATCCTCCTAATATGATTGTAAGCTCGAATCCTTGGATTTAATAATATATCTGAGAAAAAATTATCTAAAAGATATTAAATCAAGAAAACTGTGGTTCAACTAAATGTATGTCCACTGATGAGAGATGTGAGGGTTTTACTATTTTTGATAATGATGCAACATGAAACAATGAAGGAATAAGAAAATCTGAAATCCACAAGGAAAGAACTCTTAAAAAGAATTTTTTATTAAAATGAAAAATGATATCTACATCATTGCAGTTGTAATCTTTTTACGTAGAAGAGTTAGAATTTTAGTAAAAGATGACAATAGCAAAAAAATTATTAAATATAATGAAAAAAATAAACTAAACATGAACATGGATACTACTTAACTTTGGAAGGTGTGTGAGTCTAACTTCTATAACTAAAATTATTAACAAAATGAAACTTTTCTAAAATAGAAAATTGTCTTAAACAAGAGGGTAAATGAATGAATCAAGTCTAAAAGTGAAAAGTCCATAGTAATTCTTAGATCTTAAAGATCACGATGTCTTCGTTCAAGAATAGGTCTCCACGGATAATTCTAATCCTGTCGTTCATCCGAATCCATAGACCCATGATTTTTACTAGTGCAATCAGGCCTTTCGCTTGGACTTTTGACTATCCAAGTGTTTCATGAATTCTTCTACCAGTTATCCTACATCAGAGAATGATTACAACCTTAACTTATGTAATTACAAAGGTTCCCAATCCAAAAACATTTTTCCTTACAATCCAAAATTTTCATATTTTCCCTTACATCAAATATATGTGGGTACCCACCAAGACCATTATTCAAGACATCTAATCCACAATAAATAATAATAATAATAAATTATTTAATGCCTTCAAGCATCTCATCAATAATCCTTTTTTTTTCTTTTTCAAGTGTTCCATTTATCTTTTTGACAGGTAAACTGGAATTGAACCATCAAATTGTATCACTATTTGTCAACCAAACTATGACTGCAAGTCTCATTGCAAGTCTTTCTTTATTAGGTAGGTCAACATAGATACAAGATTAATGTCTACAAAATGAATGAATCCATTAGAAATCAATCTTCATCTTAAGGAAACTTGCATTTTTTTCCCTCCCACCTCCATTGTATATTTGATGCTCTGCCTCGAAAAGTCTTTTGGGACGATTGCGACATCAAAAGTCACCTAATTTTCAACAAGGAAGTCAATTTTCCTTGTTTTAGTGAATTTGTGAACTCATTTACTTACGACCTATTTTTCTAATACCAATAATATTATATACCTCCAAGAGTCAATTTCCTCTCCCACCAAACCCAACGTTTAGAACAAATTGTAGTTGTTGAAGACTTGAAATAATTTAACTTGACTTCCATGACTACTTGAATATCATTGAGTGTGATATGGACATTTCTTTAATGAGTAACGAAAGAGGAGACCCAAACCCATTTGACCAGTTAGTTTGGTTGATGAGTCAAAGTATGTTAAACAAGGACCGCTACAAATAGGCATTATTACATTCCCTACAATACTTATTATTTAGAATGATTTACGAGGCAGACCTAACTGTGTTACCATTTTATTATAAAAACTCCCTTAATTCCCTTGGAGTTCTGATTACTCCAAAGGAACCTTAGTGGATCAAATTTGTTACTCAACAAATCTTACTTTATCAAATATGTTACTTCATAGAGTTCAAATTGATGCATACAATCTTGGAGTGGATCCTAATTGCATCAAGTTGTGACATTCAAAAACATGATCTTATGCCACAAGATTATAAAGGATAAAATTCTAAGAACTTGAAAAAAAGTAGAAATTAATTTTCACAATTGAATTTTAGTTTTAAATTTAGAAGTTCGGTGGCCATTCCTTTTCAACAACTTGTATCAAGTTCAAAAATGATTTTTTATTATTATTTTTCTTTTGCTTTTGAATTTGATTTTTCCATAAAATCGAAAAGGATATTGTGTTGGATTGCCAATTTAATAATCCACGAGAGCTCATCGATCCTTAGTAAGATTTGAAATCTTTCTAAGTTAGTCATGCTAGTTTGGTTAATAAGTTGTTTTGTAACCAACTTAATAAAGTAAGGTAGTTTTTGTAATAAAATTGCAACATATATATATATGCTCGACAAATCTCTATTATTTATTGTATCCATGAGTCCAACATCAAAATTTTGGAGAAACGCACTCTTTTACATGACACTTGCTCACTTATGTTTTCAAATTGACTACATGCTCCCTTATGTTTTTAAATTGACACCATGCCTCTTGGACTTTAGTCTTCTCTTATAGATTAACAAGAGTTTGTCATCGGCATGTGCATCTTTTTTGGAGTTAAGAGGGTAAAATAGAAAAGACAATAAAAATAAAGGGGTATTATTGAAAAATAGGTAACGAAGAAAAGACAATAAAGTTGAAAGAGTATTGTGAGAAAAAATGATAGAAATTGAAAGATAACAAAGTTGAAAATGACATCTTCTTTAGGGTTAAAGGACTAAAAGAAGTAAAATAATAGATTTAAAAAGATATTATTGGAAATGCGAGGAATAATAAAGTTAAAGAGGAAAGACAATACAATTGGGTTGTGTGGACTCCACTCCTATATCTCAATCTTTAAATCCCCAAACTAGAGTTGAGTGGAGTCCATCGTTGTATTTTATTATATAGATATAAAAAAAGATTGGGATCAAAGTGTAAAGAGATTGATTCAAAAACAATACACAAAGAAAAACAAATCAAGATGCACCACATACAAAAGACAAAGATTTTTACGTAATTCTCTCAAGAATGAGGTATGTCAACAAATTACATTGATTTCACTATGAAGACAAAATATACAATTATATAGATTACACTTTTTTTTTATATATCAAAAATAGATATATATACCCCTCGGGAAACCTAACCTAAATTTTACATAATACTAGTAAAATTACAAAAATACTCTTGAAAATTTTCTTATTGACTAGTACCATCAAGCTCCACAATCCACAACACATGGGGGACGCATCACCAGTTTGAAAATATAGATGCATCTCAAATATTCACTAAAACATGGAGGGGCTTGTTAGTTCAATTCTTTGAAGAAGGTTATCAACTTCAAAGCTTTTCCCTAAGGTTTATATTTATTTGGCCAAACTTACACCTTAAGATTTGCATACCATATGGGAGTATAATAAAATCAATAATTAAAGTCATAAACTGTAATCCAGATAATCTTTTCTTATAAAAAAAATGATAATTAAAGTATATAACGGTTTTCATAAATATTAAAAACAATATGTCTGATTCAGTAATTTAGACAAAAAGACATAGCTGTTCAAGTAATTTCATCTTGTCACTCTGTGCATTTAACAAAGTGATGGCTAACGTAAAAATAGGATACGATACGTGCCCGACATTCAAACAACAAGATCCTTATACAATCGATCACAAATAATTAGAAGAGAGAAAAAAAATGAAGTATACAGTCCATAGATAGCTATAGAGAGAGACGTTTAAAAGATGATGTAATATATGAGATTAAAGACAAAAAAGAGAGACGTGGCCGACAAGAAGAAAAATGTAGCCGCATTTCCTTGAAAATGAGCCCAAAGACATGAAATCGAGTCCAATCCATAGAGACTTAAGGTTGGAGAGAGAGAGACTTGGGTCCTCATTGGATCTTTATAAACGAATAGATGATATAATCAGACATGATTGATATTGGACTTGAATACGTCTTACTTTTGATATTTGAATACTTTTCGGACACGGATTCAGATATTGATACATTTCAAGTCATAATATTACATACAATATATTATATAAATATAACGTTACACACAAATATAAGATTTCAAATCTTACTAAGGGTCGTAATCCAACACCACAACCTTCTAGATTTTATTAAAAAAAATTAGGTTAAAAAAATTGTTTTGAGTTTAAGCTGAAATGTTGAAATGGACGACTACCGAGCTCTCAATTTTAAAATTAAAATTCAACGATAAAAATTAACTTTTTTTTTCTTCAAAGTCTTAGATTTTTGTTCTTAACAATATTGTGCCATGAGATCACATTTTCGGAAAGTTGTTTTTACTGGATTTTGGATTATTATTTAAATTTGATTCACTTGTTGAACAAATTGAATCATATTGGATAACAGATTCAAAAAATTGTTGCATAATTTGCAACAATGAGTTATCTCTGTTTATAAACCACCCCAATCTCTCGTTGGGTTGGGATGGTGTTTGATCCGTTAAAACATATGTGGTTGATGTGGCAAGTGCAAGGAACCATATATCTTTTTCTTCGGGATACACAAGGAAAAAGATCTAAGGATCTATGCATTTGCCACATGAACTATGTTATCATGTTTTAACGTGTCATTTTATTATTAGTCTTTCTAATAAAGAGATTATTCTTTATGTGCTAGGCATAAGAAATTGGACACGAAGAGAACCCCAAACAACAAACAAGGAGATACTCTAATACGTAATTTTTCTAAAATTTCTTTATTACCTAATTGTTAATTAATCTGATCGTTCGAGTATGTACATTATTAGTTCTTTCTTTAAGTGAGGCAAAAAAGTTTTCGTTACCATTAAGATTCTAAATCTTACCAAGTGTCATTTTGTTAAAATAGATTATCACAGTAGAAATCCAGCATGACATGACAGCCCCCTAGATTTCATGGAAAAACTCAAATCCACGAAAAAAGAAGAAGAAAAGAAATTCCCACAGAAGTCCTAAAGTGGGTTTTTTTATTATAAAAAATTAATAGAACTTTGTCTTTTTTTTATATAAAAGTAAAAGAATTTTGTCCCCCACAGCCCTGAAGCGTGAAACATCGGATTTATAAAATAACGCCGTCTGTGGGATTCGAACCCACGACCACACGGTTAAAAGCCGTGCGCTCTACCAACTGAGCTAAGACGGCATTAATATTTTAAAGCATATAAACTTAAATTATAATGCGTTTCCTACTGTTATTCAATTAGTTAATCATAGATGAAACAAATTAGCTAACCACAAAAACAATTGTGATGAGATTATCTTCTCTTCATGAACTTCAGGTAATCTACATGATTACTGATCTATAATTTTAAGTGCTTCCGCTGGAGGATCACAACCGTCCAATTGATATCCACAAAATTGTTCTTTAATCCTAGGGTTACTATTCAATTAGTGGATAAAGCGTCAGTGTCATCCTTGATGGATGCTTATCCTTTTTAGGACACAATGACTTGTAATGGGCCCTCTCACTGTACGATCATTATGGGCTACCCATTTCCCTATTTTTTGTTACAGATTTGCTAATTAAAAGGAAAAGCTATCTATGGAGTGTCAGTCCAAAGCTCTAAGCCTACTATGGCCCACTCTTTAAGTAGATTTATATAAGCTTGGCCCTTCAACAAAACCATTCGGCCGACGATTTCAGCTTTTTGTTGGTTATTGTCTGTATGTTGGGTCACACTTGGCCCACATATCTAACCTCATTCATGCTTTTCTGATACAACTGCCCTCAAAACTTGTCAAATTGGTTGGACCAATTTTTATTTATTTATTTATTTATTTTTATAAAATATGTTAATGATTTTTCTTAGTTAACTTTTTTTAAAATTTTTTTTTTATATTTAATAAATAGTGATGATGTAATAGCAAAAATAAGAAATAATACTGGCCACTACTTTTTATCCAGTCTATGTGTATCCCAATCATGGTTTTTCTTGATCCAATTCACATTCTGCCTAACTTTCTTTATATGAATCTATAATCTTAACTTTATCAAAGATTGATATTGTTTTTTAAGTGATGTTACATTGGTCATTGTCATATAGGTTTAGACTCTATGAAAATAAATTAGTTTGTAAACCTAAATTGATAAGCTCAAGGATTATCCTCGGGAATTCAGGATTCCATTGGTCATCCTCGGGAGATCAGGGGGATCATCACGCAATAGAAAGTAGAGCATGGAGAGTCCAAATGATGTTCAAGATAATGTTGAATCTCGAAAATCTTAATGAGGATCCTGAGATTCGATCAAGAATTAAATCATGATTAAGTCAAGAAAGAAACGTGGAGGAAAGATGTCAAAAAGAAAGAAAGTCTATAGGTATACCTTAGCTATGAAAATTACTTTGGCATCAAAGTTTTTTTAGTAGATACCACACTGATACTTAGATAGGGAGGGATTTTTTTATGGGTTTAAACTTATGGTGATATAGATTGTAGATACAAAAAATTTACACTAGCCTTTAAAATCTTTCAAAATTATAAATAATCTCTTTTATTCCATAAAAAGTGTCTTTAAGAGCTATTAATGAACCCTATACAAAAATTAAACCCGTTAGTAACAAATTGCTTTTATGGCATGGACTTGGGTTTTGACAGATAAAGCCTATGATCCAACAAATTCAAGTAATCTACATATTAAATATTGGACCTTACACACAAATAAATGAGTTTGGCTCATAAAATCCTTAAAATTGGATTTAGACAAATTTAACCTTTAAACAAGTTAATCAAATCTTTTTAAGTTAGGGTATAATTGGAAAGGTAAATTATTTTTAAGTCTATAAAAACCAACACCTCTCTCATTAAAGGGGGGATCAGGGTCACTTTCTCTTAGAAGATAGAAGCTCTCCTTCTAGAGAAGAAGAAACTCTCGAGCTCTCTTCCAAAGACAAAGCAATCTTCTTCAGATATCCGAACTCCGGTTAAAGAGAAGATCAAACATAAAACCCTTCTCTAAAAGTCAAGAAAACTTGTTCGGTCGATAAAATGTGAAGCCCAAAAACAAGAAAATCTATAGAAGATCAAATACAAACAAAGTCATCGTTAAAGCAACTTTATTAGCTGATAAAATGTGAAGTTCGGAAAGAAGAAAATCTACAAATATATTTAATAAAATTTCAATAAATCAATTTTTGGACCATAATTCTACAAATATTATCAAGTATAAATGTTAGTTCTTATAAATAATAGCAAAATATATGAAATTTCCAAATTAATGAACCTAATGAGAATTTATTATTAATTGTAGGTGAAAAGGCACATTCGGAAGTCAACAAATCATGTAACAAGTTTCGTTACAATGTACAAGCCAAAAGAGAGCATCCAATCAAATATCGGAGCAATTCGTCGTCACGTCACCGCTCCGCGGTAAGGCCCTAGTGCTTCGTAGTGATCTCGAGGAATCTTGCCTCGAGATTTGTACTTAAGTTTCTAGATGGTTCGGCCGTTGTAACTGAATAGTCCTTTCGAATCAAATCAAGTAAAAACCTGACCCGACAACCCGATTACGAATGCTATAAATTGAAGGGTCATCCCTAAGAGAAGGGGTCCCTCTTGACCCTCTTCTTCTCCCTAATTTCTCTACATTTTTCCTGATTTTTCTTTTAGAGAGAGTTTTTGTAGTAGTGAGAGGATCAATTATTTTTTTAGTTCTTTTTGTAATTCTTTAGAGAACCATTTAAAGAAGGAATCAAAAGTGCAGCTTCATCTTACATCATCTTCTTCATCTATCATTTTCTTCCTTTTGTTATTGCTACAATTATGAACCTTGCAATGAGTGGTGAGATCCTCCTTAGAGAGATCAAGGATGTGGAGCAAGTTCATCCCTCTAATGTAGTTTTAATTCCTTATTTTGCTTACATGTTAATTTTTTTGAAAACTCTCATTTTATTAAATAATCTAGTTTATATTTCTGATTCAAACTTTGATAGCCATTACTTAGATAAGTTCAATAACGATTATGCTCTGTGAAGAATCTAAATATAAATTAGGCAATCTCAATTAAATATGAATTTTCATGAATAACTTTTTATTACCATTGATGATTAAACTGCTCCACCTTCCGATCCATGAGCAATGACTTGCTATATGGATTGAGTTATTCCTAGAATTAATTTGCATTATGGAGGATTTGCAAAGGCTGAATTGACTTCTGTAAGCCCCTTTTTTATATCTTCAATCTCTACTTTCTGTTTTTATTTCAATTGCAAATTAATTTCTATCTTTTTTATGCAAATCTGTTTTGTTTTTAAACCAATCTGTTTTACAACTCTATTTTGGTTTTTGATCCGAATGAACATTTGAATCTTTATTGTCCCTGTGGAACAAATTCGACTTACCCAAGTTCATATTTTAATCTCTATCTCTGCAATCTACAACAAGTTTTTACAACGATCAATATTAGAGGAAAACACTGAGATTTATACTCTTGTTTTCATCAAAATAAATAAAATCATTTGCAATCTTATTTCACGAATCTTGTAGTAAATTTGTAAAATTTGTTATCGACATAGATCTCAAGGTGAAGATAAAAATTTATCCTCCACATACGCAATTTCGATTGATAATATAATTATTCTTGTATTCCCAAATGATTTTAGAGTAAAAAAAGTAGACTATTCCATATATGTATGTGTTTTCTCGCGACTCATTAAAAATACAATTCAATACACCAATTGCCCAAGGATGGGACGGGGAGGGTGAGTAAATTTCCAATAAAAGTGATTGAGGTCAAATTCGAAGACTGCCTAGTAAGTAAAATAGTTTGATGAGAAGTAAGCACGAATCTACCCTTATCATGTGATCCAATGAGAAATATTCAGGGAAGATCCCCCTATAATGATCAATTATATCGTTTTAAAACATTGCTATACTCATTTTACGGATATGTTTCTTTTACGATTTATTAAGATTAAGCTCTTCGGAGTATTAATGATTTAATCGTTCTCATTACACGGGATATCTAAATTACTTGGCTATGGTCTGTATCATTCCATATGTCAAGGGGTGTAAGTGTAGACGAAGTGAATTGTGCATAAAGTCTTGGCAACTCAGTACCCTACGATGGGCCGGGCCACTGGTAAGCCTAGGTGAACCCAAGCCCACATTGACCCCAAAGTCCTATCCATGCCCATTCTAGAAGAAAAGCCGAAGTTAATGCCCAGCTTAATTCATGCTTAGGCCTTTCCAAAGCCTGAGGTAAAATATTGTATCTTAGCATAGGCCCACAATGGCCCAAGTTTAAGCCCATAAATTTACTTTGTGAGATATATTTACAATTATTTATTTAAATATATGTTCTAGTAAACTTTTCCTATGGAAAGTGTTGTTCTAGTCAAGTTTCAAGGAAATGCTAGTAAGGACTAGGTAGTGCCTTAAACCCTGGCATAAGAAAAGAACGAAGAAAAGACTCATTTTGGTTAATATTTGAGATACACCCCTGTATTTTCAAACTGATGACAAACAATGACCTTGGTTTTCTCACATTGACTACTGGAAAGTGAACCAAATGTTCTCCTCTTTAATATCTGCCAAGAACCCCTTGACTTTTCTACCAATAATCTTTCATCTTCAACCTCTCCTTCAATTTGATCATCAATTCTTTGAAAAGCTGAATGAATATTCTGATTAAAGGTCCTAAATCATGTTGATCTTGTTAATAGCCTACTTGCTACAATCCAACCTTCTCGTCCGAAGCCCAAATACGACCCTTGATCTACAAAAAAACAAAAAACCAAAAACAAAATCATCTCTTATGGGTTAGAATATACCCCAAATCTTTCGTACCCAAGAGTCCTTGAATCCATAGTGATCAAGCTCTTTATATATTTTGAAACCTCTGAGTCTTTTATGATCAAGTTCATTTAGGCCCATAGAGGCCCAATCTCAATTATTGATTTTGCCTAAAACCAATTATGGCCCAATCAAGCGTATTTGAGTCGAACCATTTAATCCTTTTCTACACATTCGAGCCTATTCATAACTATTCAATTCATAAACGACATAGTAAAATGCAATGACCATTTTTATCTTACAAGATGAGGACAAGAAGCAATTGATTTCAGCGAACTTGTAATTATCATTGATCACCATCAATTTGAGGGAGGGTATTAGTATTTGATAGAAATAATGTAATAAGGTATACAATGATACACCAAATCATAGTTTTAGATTACATCAAATTGTTAGAAATTAGATTAGGTTCGATGGTGATTGTGATTAAGATTTGATTATGATTATCCCATTTGGTTAGGATTTTCTTCATTTTCTATATAAATCCCTTGGAGGATATTTCTCGAACGAGCGACACGTGGCAATCTTGAGGAATTTTAGCCAAAGAATCGAATTACATGATAACCTAACCAATCAGAGAAGCCGAATTACCAAGCTTCATTGGAGTGGAACTCGTCACTAATCCCGTAAAGTATAGAATATGGGGTATAATTGCTTTTGCGGAAATCAAGGCAAATCCCTAAATGGGCGTAAGTGATCGGACGGGAATCATGGAGAAAATATGGGAGATCCTAAGGTAAGAAACCCTTATAAATACAAAGGTGCAACACACCGAAAAGGGATGAAAAAATTCCTCTTTCAAAATACTCTACACTACTTGTGCTAGAAATTTTGACTTGGGCGTCAGAGTAATGTTGTTATAGGCCCTCCCAGGAGAACAAGAAAAGAACTCTTTTGTTAAAAAGGATCATGAGGTAAAGCAAATTTTTGCATTTACAAACCCTATTAAAGTTCCTGTAATTTATCATTCAAGAATAAATTAAATCTTCTTTGGATTAGGGGTAGATTCCCTTAAAAATGGATGCCAGAGGAGTCATGGTTCATAAATGGAATGCTTTGGCTGAGAATATAACAAAGAATAATGATTTTCTGATACCTTTCTCACGTACACTCCCTGACGTGACATGTGTTAGAACCATAGATTTTTTCCCCTCGAGATACACAACTGCACATATTTATGGGGATGTGAAGTTGTGTATGCGGAGGGTAAAATCTATGATTCTAACTCATGCCACATCAGCAAGAGTATGGGAGCATACGTCAGAGGGGTGTCAGAAAATCACGACTCTAACAAAACATTGATCAATGTTTTTGGAATGTTTCGGAAAATCTGGGTCAAGGGAGTCTCTGCTAACTCTAGATTGCTACAAAATACAGAAATTTCATTTCTTAGAACCTGCAACTTTCAAAAAATAGGAATTTGTTTTCAGGTTTTTATTTTCCTATGTTTTAATAATATATATTACATCCACTGTCAACCTGATGTACCCATCATCCTTTATAATTTAAAATAATTTGGTTGGATTTCAAATGGCTACTATCATTCATCTAGGTGGGTTTCCCCTTAAGATATCTCCAGTGTGAGACCCATCGAATGATCGAGAAGAGATCACGATGTGTCTCACAGCAACATGGTACACATTTTCTAAAAGACCATATTGGCTGAAGTAAGAAATGTTTCTCTAATTCAGCCAAGGATCTAGACCACATTGGCTTGTGATGTATTATTGGAATGAAGAAAGAAATAACCAAAATTTCTAATGTGTTTTCTCATTATGTCTCTATGACTATCTATGGTGATAATATGTTGTTTATGGTGGGTTTTAATATGGTGGAGGTAGGTACCAAAAGTAATTAAACCACAACTCTCTCTCTCTCTCTCTCTCTGTCTCTCACTGAGTGTCAATGAGCTCTCCTACCAAATCAAAATCTTACTTTTTTCAAATTAAAATGGAGTCTTCTTTTGCTTCCATTGCAAGACAAAATCAAATACATACTCACCTTTGCTTCCCTCCCAAATCACCCAACCAAAAAACACTTGAAGTAGGCCAAGAAGATATATTAGAGAAGAAAAAGAAAGTAAGCAACACCACACTCATACACTAATCACTTCTCTTTCCACTTTAAAAGCTTTCTTATTATGCTTCTTAAACAAGAAATTTTGAATGAGAGCTAAGGTGGCTTCCCCTATCACTAAATCAATCATGTTTTTCTTCCTCTATATATATTACCTTAAAAACAGAACTCAAATCATCTTTCTCTAGAAACAACCAAAACCAAGATTTCCTGCAAAAATTTAACTGAGGTTCAATTATTTGCTGATCCAATAGAAATAATGGTACCTTCCACACCTTCAAAAATACTTGTTGGTATCTCCTTAGATGTCGAAATGAGCAATGAAATCCTCTCTTGGGCGGTGGAAGTCGCAGCTCATCCAAATGACACTATTGTTGCCTTACATGTTCTTGGTTAGTATGTTTGATCTTAAATAATTGAAAACTTAGATAATTTAATTTTCTCAATTTTTATGTATGACCCATTGACTAAATTGAATCCATTTCGACCCAATTCAATCAGCTCGAATCAGATTCTTGTGGCAGGGCAAAGTTCTTGAATTTGGTTGGATTTCTATCTCACCCAATTTCACTTTTTGATGACTAATAGTAGTTAAGGAATCGTCCAAGAAGCTTGAATCTAAGAGATTCAATAAGAAGTTTCGTCAAGCAAAAGCATTCGTTATATCTATGCTTGGAGAATTCGCCAAAATCTGCCAGTCTAAACAGGTACATTAGAGAAAATAAAACTAACCCGTAAAACCCACCTTTGAAATAATCGGATAAAATGTCCACTTAATCCAATAATTTCAGGTGAACCTAGAAGCCAGAGTAGGAACTACTTCAAGTATCGGAAAAGGTCTAATTGACGAAGCAATATCCATCGGAGCTACAATTCTTATTGTTGGTGGATCAAGAAATCGAAACCAATCAAATAGGTGAGCTACATTCTTATATTTAAAATAATTTGGCTTTTAACTAAAGAAGTTTCTCATAGTTGCTCTTTTATGACTTAGTTCACTTGAAATTACTAAGTATTGCTTCAAGCACACTCCTGATAGTTGTTCGGTGGTCTCAATCGGAATCAATGGGCGTCCCCACCAAGATTCGGAATCTGAATTTTCAACTAATGAAGGTTGGTATGATTAACATGGTCATCTTAAAATTTGACATTCTTTTAACTCTTTTCTAATCTTCGCATTCAAATCAGGATTTGATCAATCAAGTTTGAGAAGGACTAACAACGATGTTCGTGTTGGTAAGGCTATCTTTTCGAAGACGAAGAGAGATAACTCATTTAACAAGAGTAGATATCAATGTAATCAGTATGATAAGCCTTCACCCCGAGCTGTTCTTGACGGACCTGAAGGAGAATCAGGCAGCGTGGAGGAAGATTGCTCTAGTCTTGGGGACTCTAGTATCATCGAATCCCCTCCTTTGACACGAAAGTATGAAAGCCACTCAAAAATATGGAAGCACATATCGACAATTAAGCTCTTATTCCCTTTGTTCATCTCCTCAATCGATGGAAGAGAAAGGAAAAGAAATGCGAGCTTTTCTGACAAAGAAAACTCACAGCCTTTGTGGCGGTGCTTCAGCTACGATGAGATCTCGAATGCAACAAATAACTTTCACCCAGGTAAATATTTTGACACTAAGGCCCTGCTTGGTAAGAAGCAAATCATTTGCAAATGCAAATGATTTATAGGAATCTAATTTACAAATGCTTGGTTACATTCTGAATTTTTTTTGCATTGCAAATTATTTGCATGAACGTCTTAAACCCTTTGTAAATTTCAACAAATAGTTTGCAGCCCAAAAAGTGCTGCAAATTTTTTGCATTTGCAAATGATTTGCATGATATACTAATTTTTGTTTGATTTAGAACTCGGATACGCAGACTCATATATATATATATATATATATATATATATGTAGATTTATTGTATTATTAATCATACTTACTCTTGTGAACATGAAAGACCAGATCAAATTACGAAAGCAATAAAAGATAAAAGAAAAGAACACAATAAGATCTGCATGGTTCAACAATGCCAACATCTCCTGATGAGATGAGTGTGATTTGCTATATTCAAGAAAGAAATTACAGCCCAGGATTTCTCCCATTTATTATTAAGAAAGCAGGGGCAATCAAGCCAAGAAACGAATCGAAACAAAACAAATGCAAATCACAAAGAGAACACAGAAATTTACGTGGTTCCCTCAAGGTTGAGGAACGTCCATGAATCACATTGATTCCATTATGAAGAGAACACTCATAATTACAGATTACACCCTTCACCGAAAATAGAAATATATACCCGTAGGAAAAACCTGACTAAGTTTTTATATAATACCAGTGAAATTATGAAAATAACCTTGGGAATATTTCTTTTGGGGCCTCCACCCCCGAACTCCCACTTTTTGGGTAGGGGGGAACTGTGTTAAATGATGAACAGTACTTCTTCCCGATCAGCTTCTTACACCTGTAACCCGAAAATGAGTTACACTACACATTTATAACTCCCACTACATTGCTAGTAATCGGTCCCTAGTTGGATTCAGAATATCTATCACAACCCTATACAACAAAGAGTAGATCTTGATTGATTTGCCAAGCACATTGTACATCTATTTTCGCCTTCAAAATTTCTTACATGTAATTCCTTTAAATGGCAGATAACATTGTGGGGCGAGGAGGATATGCAGACGTATATAAGGGTGATCTCTATGGCGGACAAACAATAGCGGTGAAAAGACTAGCTACGGACAACACTGATGAAAATAAGCAAAAAGAGTTCCTCATGGAATTGGGAATAATAGGTCATGTCTCCCATCCTAATACCGCGTATTTGATTGGCTGTTGCTTTGAAAATGGGCTCCATTTGATCTTCAAATTCTCCCCAAATGGAAACTTGGCATCGGCATTGCATGGTGAATTGCCCTTAACCGACTTCTCGTTGTCAAAGTTGAAAATAGCAGGAGTAGTCTAGTTTATAAATTTTGACCCCTTTTTCAATGAGTCTCCATCACAGGTAGGCCTTGCAAGTTGCTTGATTGGCCGATTAGATACAAGATCGCTATTGGAATCACTAAGGGTTTGCATTATCTTCATAAATGTTGCAAGCGTCGGATAATTCATCGGGACATAAAGGCCTCCAATGTACTTCTTGGACCAGATTTCGAACCACAGGTGAAATAACGAACATTTTTTTTTTCTTCTGAAAATATGTTTGGCGGACTCGTTAAAAAGTTTGAATTTAGTGGTGTCATCTCTATAGATTTCCGATTTTGGACTTGCAAAATGGCTTCCCAAGCAATGGACCCATCACTCTGTCATTCCAATTGAAGGTACATTTGGTTACTTAGCGCCCGAGTACTTCATGCATGGTATTGTGGATGAGAAAACCGATGTTTTTGCATTTGGGGTTCTTCTTTTGGAGATCATAACTGGTCGGAGGCCTGTCGATTCATCAAAGCAAAACCTTCTATCTTGGGTAAGGAGACACCAACTCTTATAATCTAAAATGCTTTAATAACTTAATTCTAGTTCATGGATTAGTAAACTTGAATGAGTGAATTATATAGGTAAAGCCTCTTATAGAGTCAGGGAAAATCGCGGAAGTAGTGGACCCGAAACTTGAAGGTAAATACGATATGGATGAGATGCGTAGGTTAGTTCTAACAGCTTCATATTGTGTAAGACAATCCTCGTTTTGGCGTCCATCGATGAGTGAGGTAAATGAATAGTTTATTTAGTTCCCTATGGTCTATTAGTAAATATGTTGCTAAATGTGGCTTAATCTAATTTGTTCTTTAGGTGTTACTGCTTCTAACCGACGGGAAAGATTCCGAGACTGCTCGGAACTTGAAGATGCCAGAGTACATGGTTGATGAGATGGACGATTACACAGTTGATTTTGATAGTCGATTTCGAACTAATCAAATTTTCCAACATTATTAGAAAATGTAACAATATATTTTTATTTTTCTTACCATTTTTATTTGGTTTGGTTTAGTTATTGTTGTGGAAGTAGAGATTTGATTGAGTAAATTAATAGATATCACCTGTAACTATGAGCTCAAATAGTTGCAACTTTGTTTGACGATAAATAATTAATTCATTTTTTGAGTTGTATTTTATATCTAGATTATGGGATCTTAAGGCATGTTGGTGATGAAAATCTACTCTCTCTTTCTTTTCTTTTTTTTTTTTTCTTCGAGTTTTGAGTAATCGAACTACATGTCGCGGTCATACTTGAGCGACCATGCAAGGCCATAAACTCACCAGTTAAAAGCTAGCTTTTCACCATCATGGTCACCTTAAGCAACCAATATTGGTGGCTAAGCCCATGTACCAATCGGCCTTGCACAAATGTTGCCCTCATTTTTTGTACCACGCCACGTGACAAATTGACACCTTTCATCTTGAACCAAACACCTTATATGAGACCACAACGATCCCATGTTCAATCAATAGGGCCCATTATACACAAGGTAATTCATCAAACATCGTTTTTGGGGTAAATTGAGTAGTCCGTATATAGTGATTATGATGACAATGTGAAGGATTTATCTAGTTGTTATACGATAAATCAATGTAAATTGCATCATGTTCTTGAGAGGAGTGATTCTAAATCTTGAATTTTGTAATCTATATGGTGAAATATTTCTTATGTTGGTAGATATAATCTAAATAGTGAATTATATCTTCTTAGGTTATATGGTAGCATGAATTGATATAGTATGATTAAATGCCCTTCCTTGCAAGGACAAGTGCTTTTAGAAATCTTGAATTGACTAAAATAACCTTCTCCTACCAAAAATTATAGAACAATGCAGAATTAACCTCAAGATTGTACCTCATATCGCACATTCTGAAGTGAAAGTGTGTAGGGACCATAGATGCTTTTTCATCGAGATACAAGTCAAAAAACATCTATGGTTCCTACACACTTTCACGTCGAGATGTGCGATATGAGATTCAAACTTGAGGTCACTCCTGCACGACTCAAAATTATATTACATAGGAGACATATCTATTTTTTTTCCCAGGAGGGGCATTGAATTACCACTGCTTAGCTTTGAATTCACCTCTGACCAATCATAAACCTCTATTGGACTTAAGTTGGCTAAGCCGAAGCCCAGCCCTGATGGAATTGTCGATTTTTGTGCTTTACAATTAAATTCATTCCTCTTTCAAAGTCTTTAATTTGATGCTATTTGTAATCAAAATAGGGATTCAATATCCATCCTGAGTCAAAAACAATTTGAGATGAAAGTAATACTAGATTGCCAAAATATCGTAAAGGGCTGGGTTGGGCTGGAAATAATTAGACCCTAGTCAGGCAAAATTTAAATGGGCTGGAAATTTTGGAGCCCAAGCCCACCTTTGCTGGCTGAAGATGAGATTCAGTGGCACTAAATCTTATTTTTTTGGCCTGGCCGGGTCGGGTTAGTGGACCATAGGACCAAATTGACTGCCATAAGTCTTTAATGAATTATAGTGTCCACCTCATAGGACATTGTACTCCCATTTCCCAAGAATTGGGGACTAACGTCCCACAAATATAGAGGACTGTCAAGTCAACGTTTTTTCGGGATTGAACCGTTAGTGCATGAAATTTAAGTATTTAATTTTAATCTGATTTGGTCAAGTCAACCTTTTGAAATTGGAAACATTAAAATACGTGTTTCAACTACAACGTAGTTTTTTCAACCTGAAATCCTGAAAAACGATTTGGTGAGGAAAGCCCATTAATTGTGATTCAGAAACGGATAGACTACGTTAATTTTGAGAATTTCTATTAGACCACCAACTTTTTACATATAACATGCCAATTCCTTAGTAATTTTCTAATAAAACAAGGTCATTTTGAAAACAACAACAATATTATAGTGACTTGAGATTGACCTCGTATCACACTTTGCTGATGTAGAGATGTGTATGGAATCATAGGTGCTTTTCATCAAGATATGATTATAAAGCATTTATGTGTGTACGTCAAGAAGTGCGATATAAATTTCCAACCTGAGGTCACTTCAGTATTATTCTTTTCTTTATTATTATTGTGGCACCTAAATTTTTTTTTCTTCTTTTTCTAAAAAAATCAATGAGAGAGAGATCAAATCTCATTCTCATCCTCCAAATGTTATTTTCAAATCGAGAACTCATTTCTTCTACTTCAAATACAATTAAAGAGAGAGAGAGAGAGAGAGAGATGTGGTTTTTTTTTTTTTTTTAGTTTCATTCACTGAAAAATTTTGAAATCTAGGATTTCTCATAAGGTCATTTTAAATAAAATGAAATAATTAAATTTTAAATTTTATAACTTTTAAATATATTGATTTTCTTATAGATTTTTAAAGTAAAATTTATTTTCCCTTTCTCTCTCTTATGTTCTTTCTTTTTCTCATTAGGGTTTCTTCTCTTAGATTTGCCTTATAAGCCCTTTTGAAGAAATATTGGAAGATGACTTTGATGTCCATAAAATATATTTAGTGTTAAATTTGACTAGTCATTTAAATGGACTATGCTTAGAGGATGCATTTTTGGGTGATTTAGATATACCCCTCCATATTTTAATGAATATTTAAGATGCCCTCTATGTTTTGAAACGGATTAACATTTACTCATTTTCCTTTGTCTAACGAAAATTGACTTAAAACACCCTCATTTTCAACCTATAGCACAAAAAATAAAAACAAAAAAAGATTTTTATCACTTAAACCGTGGATAAAATTTTGAGAGCTATTATTGACATCCCAAGTTTTACTTATTACACTCCAATTTCTTAAACTATGTATCACACCCCAATTAAAGATTAAAAGACACCATTCCAACATTATAAAAGTTTGGCGCAAATTATTATATCTTAACATTACAACTCTCGATCAAACAATTTGATTAGTTGTTTGCAATTATGATTGTACTCATATAAAATCTTAAAACCAGAAATCTACAAAACAAAACAAAAAAATGAGAGAGCTTCTACTGGCACCCCAACTTTTTTACTTATTCTCTGTCATTTACTTATTTTCTTTATTTTTAGTTGGGGTGGCAATAGAAGCTCTCAATTTTTTTTACCTTCACATTCAACCTTAAGATTATCTTCTTCGATAGTCAAATTTCAAGAAAAAGATAGGATTTACAGAAAAGAATAAAATGATAGAATTTTTTAGAGAAAAATCAAGGATTTTCTACAAAGATTATATGATGGATTGAAAGATGATAATTGAATAAATAAAAATTAATTCATCATATAGATTGAAGATAATAATTCTTTGGCGGAAAAAATCAAGGGAATTTTTTTTTATTTACTCGGACTGAAAATGGGGGTATTTAGGTAATTTTTGATACACGACAAGGGCACAGAATCGTTAATCTTTTTCCTAAATATCCCGAAAAAATATCTATGGTTTTGTGCCCTTGCCACATCATCCACATACCAAAACGCGTGAATTCATCATGACTCCCATTAATATAGAAGAGAATAACAGGGTCAATTGGCATGTCACAAGTTTAAAAACATTGGGATATCTCAAATATTCACTAAAACCTGGAGGGATATCTAAATATAAATATTTTAAGTGAAGAGAAGGCGGACGATGTGTGGGACTGTCACCTGAAAGGGATTGCGTACGCTCGCGGCGCACGTGAACAACATATCCAACGTGTTCTCTCTTTCCAAAATGGGTGCACCAACAATTCAACATCGTCATTATGAAATTATGGATATATTTCTTACCTCCCTTATTAAAAAAGAAAATAAGAAACACCTCCTATTTTTAGAAAATTTAAATGGACTCCCTTGGTAAGTAAGTCAGCCGCCTAACAAGACTTGAGTGTTTAATTGCTCACACCAAGGTCCAAGTATTAAACGAAAACGCAACAACCACCAAATAATGTTCATAAATTTATTATTGAATATTAAATGCTTTTTAATTTTATAGAATTAGAATTTCACATTTTATTTGGACATTTAAAAGGAAAATCATAAGAGTCGTGATACTCTGACTACCTACATGGCAAACTCAATCAACTCTCCTAACGGGATAAGTTTGATAGCCATAGAACTGTAAGCCACCTGATACACGAATTCCTCGTTTTACACATTTTTATGGGAAAGTACAGTTGTATATCCCAAAACTTACAAATCTACAACTCCCGAACTTGTTACATCAGGAGAGTCGATTGAGTGTACCACGTGGGGTAATCAGATTAACACGATTCAAATCATAAATTTCCTCATGATCATTACTGACCTCTTAGTGACTAGTATAATTTTTTTTTTCTAAAGAAATAATTTTCTTCAAAATTCGTAGCATCTCAACCACCTATTTGATGGAGAGCTATTAAGTTCATTAGAGTTGACGGCTGAGTTTTTAAGTTAGAATGGTGAGCGGGTTAAAATGAGTTTCGAGGCCGAGTCCCTCTAAATTCAATAATGGTGAAGTAAACATGAAAATTCGAAAATAAAAGAAGAAAACTTCATCCCTTCAATGTTGTATTTTGCCAAACTCAATCAAATGAGAAAATCTGAATAATTGGATTATAGGGAGGCGTTTCTAATTTTCATTATTATGAAATGAAAAGGTCAAAAAATTCATTCCATCTTGATAACTACTAATGATTTACCACCAACAATCAATGTCTCTGGACCACAATGGTCGGCACCATTATCTTAAACTCTGTAAAACTAAAACAAAAAACAAAAAAGCCAAAATTACTTAATCCCCCCTCCCCTCGTCTCTCTCTTCAATTGATGAGAGGGATGCTTCAAACTTTTGAGCAATTCAAATTATTGAGATTGACCTTCGATTCCAATAGTTAGGGTCAAAGATTGTAAATGATGGCGTTTGAACATGAATCATTGAAACCCATAATTCACATTGTTGACATCTACCTTGTTATAATCATTGATCTTGACATTTCAATATGAATCATCAAGATCAATAATTTGATGGTCGTTGAGTTTTGTCATTTTATCTTGGTGAGGGGATAATTAATAATGATTTTTTTTCTTATTGGGTTGTTAAGACATTCCCTCAAAATTTAGGGTGTATTCTAGAAAGTCGTCCCTCCCACAAAGTCTACTAAATAATTTTTCCAAAAGAGAAAAATAAAACTAAATTTGAATATGATATGATTGGATGATCCTAACCATTAGATTTGTTGTAGTACTCTTGGTCTATGATAGTATGATATTGTCTGCTTTGAATTTTATCTCGCACGACTTTAAAAGATGTCATACCAAATAGGGCCAAGTTTACTCTACTAATCGAGCTTTGAACGTCTACTCAATCGATGTAGAACTAAACTCACAGCCCTCTTTGCCATTCCATGCAACACAGAATGGCCCCACTTTCGACTCCTTAGTCTTACTAGTCCTTTCCCTAACCTGAGTAGGCTCACTAACAAGATCGTGACTTCTCCCTCACCTAGTTGGATGAGCTATCCTCGACTTTGATTCCATTTATAGTCCCTTAACTCATACTAGTACAATATTGTTTACTTTGGATTTTACTTCGCGCGAGTCTAAAAATACATCATGCTAAAAAGTAAAGGTGCAACTTAATTTGGTTCAAACCGAGAATCGAACCAAATCGTGAAATTTGGATTGGTTTGATTCGATTTAGATTGGTATCGATTCAGTTTCGAGTTTAAAAAATAAAGAACTGATGAATTCAGTTCGGTTCTCGGTTTAGGCAATATAAAAAATTGAATCAAACCAATATTAATTTAAAATAAAATATTATATTTATATTTGATTTTTAATTTTATATATATAACCCTCGTCTCGTCTCTCTCGTCTTTGCGACCTATTACCAGCGACTGCCACCAGCTCATATATATATATATATATAGGATCGATACCAGTCTAAATCGTACTGCCACCAACTCATATCCCTGTTTGCCACCGGCTCATATCCTTGTGGCTGCGTTCTGCAACCTGTGACAGGTTCATCTCTCTCTTTCTCTCTCTATGGCTGCTACCTGCGACCTATGGACTGCGACTGCGTCCTGTGACCTACAGTTGGTTTTGAGGAAGAAAATTATCAGGATTTTTGTCCGGGTCCCATCATTTATTTTTTGGGTCATCCCTTTGGAGGGTGTTTGGTCGTGTTAAACTCTTGGACAAAAAGGAGGTAGTCAATTATTTTTTGAGGAATTAGATCATTTGTTGGGGGAGTCTGCGAGAATCCATATAGAGTTTGGTTTGAGTTGGTTTTAGGGATTATGTGGATTAAGGGTTTAGATTGGTATCAGGCAAGCAAAATCTCTTGGCAACCCATGGAACCGAACCGAACCAAACCGAATTAAGATCGGTTTGGGTTGGTTTGATTCTAGAACAATTCGGTTTGGTTCTGGTTCTCATATAATGGAACCGATGTTGATCGGTTCAGTTCTGATTTTGCTCTAACCCGAACTAAGTTGCACCCTACTAAAAAGGACCAAGCTTGCCCTTATACCCCAAGTTATGAGTGTTTACCCAATTGATATCAGATTAAAACTCTCTGGTCATTTCGTCCAACACAAGACCCCTTCACTTTTGACCCCTTGATCTCAATAATTTTTTTCTTGGCTTAAGTAGGTACATTGGCGAGAATGTGATATCTTTAGCCAGACACATTGCGCCCATATGATTTTAACTTTTAAGAGGTCTTCTACAACCTTATAAACCAATGAGAAAGTGACACATAGGAAAACAAAATACTGGTAACTTAGGAAATCATTTTCCCTCTATAATGATTTTCATTTTTATTGACTTAGACATTCACATTACTCTTGACGTTTCGGTGGTGAATATTTGAGGTACGTCCTTTGTTTTCAAATTAATGGCTTAATCCTTGATCTCAATCTTTCCTAAGAGGCTTACCTTTGGTCCATCCCTTAATTTTCTTCCCAAAATGGTCATTTTCAATCTTTGGGATAAATAAAAAAATTTCCTTTCATTTTCAACCTTAGGATTCTCTCTATTTCAATATCCAAGTCTCAAGAATAAGATAATAAGACAATGAATGTTAAGGTAGAACAATCAAAGATTTTTCACAAGAGACTTAAGATGATAGATTGTTGAAGAACTTTAAGGTGACGGATTGATTTTTTATGAGGGTTACTATTGCCACATCAATTGTGTGTACAATTCTTTGGTGATTTACAACGAAATTGGTGTGGCATTAGTAAAAGTTGGTGTGGAAATAATAGTTTTTTTTTTTTGGGAGTGGGTGGGTGGGGGGGGTAGGGGAGGGGAGGGTGTTGGAGATGACGATTTTTAACTAGAGGATAAATATGTGAGCATTTAGGTTATTTTGATTAATTTTTCAGGGTAAACAGAAAGGTGGTTTATCACAAGCTTGAAAATATAGGGGTATGTCAATATTCACCAAACTATTGAGGGGGTATGTATAACTTTCTTTTTCTTTTCAGCTCATGTGAATGGTACAGTGACCCCGTGATTGCCTTTGTACGATACGATAAAGCCGAAATCAGGACTTGAATTTTGTATTCTGACTTTCGACTAATTTTGTACACTGTAAAGTTTAAATTGTTTCCGGCTTTTTTGGTAATTTAAGTGAAAACATTGTCGTCAAGGGACATCCAAATTTTTGTGAGGAATCTATGATACGAGCTTCAAAGTAATTTAAGAGAGTTACTATTGCTACACCAATTCATAAATCACCAAAAAAATTGCATAAAATTGTTGTGGCTTTAACAAAAATTGGTGTGGTAATATCAACTCTCTAATTTAATTGATTATACCAAGTACAAAATAAACTATAACCGTGTCTCGTGACATTTTCTAGTGTAAATTTAAGGGTATTTTAGAAATACCCTCTATAATATTAGTGATATTAGATTTACCCCCCTTTTACAAAATGCAAGATTAGCTAATTAGGCTAACTCCCATACTGTAAGTCAACATTGCATTTTCTTGATGATTTAACTATGAATTTTGATCTTTTTCAAAATATTCTTTAAATACTTAAATTAATAAATCAAAATTTTACTATTAAATCAACAACAACAACAACAAAAAAACAAAAACAAAAACAATGTTGACTTACAATCAAGGTGGGGTAAACCTAATCTTGGATGTTATGATGGAGTTCTTTAGGTTAATTTCTAAGATGTTTTAATGGACCTCCATGGGGGTACTTGCAAATTTTACTCCCCATTAATTTAAAATTCATCATAATAAGAAGTTGATTTGTAAAAAGTGTTTGCATTTTTTTTAAAACTGATATTGGCACCCCAATTAAAAATAAAGAAAATAAATGAATCATTGAGAATAAGTAAAAGTTGGAGTGCCAACAGGCAAAGACTTAGTCAATTTAACCATCTATATTGAGATTTTAGGAATTTAATGTGATCCTTCCTCATTAGAGATTTGGTGGTCATACTTCTTGCTAGAAAATTTATCCTACTAAACGCATGTCTAAGTCTATTAATTCTCGGGATGTTCTCAAGCCAAAAAGCCATAGTTTGGTCTCGTCCTGATTTTGTTTTAGAATTGATTTTCACTTTTTTGAGACGCAAACTTTGTCTCAAAAAGAGGGTTTTGAGATATCGACATGATATTCGTACAATGGGGTATTTCTACATTTATATTTCGGCACCAGTCATCACCACAAAAGCTTCAATATGAGGCAATCGATAAGGGAAAAGTGATGTTGCTTTTTCACTTCTTTCTAATCTTATATATAGTGGAACTTTCACCAATGAAAAAAATGTGAGACATCCCCTCTACTACTTTTTTCTACTAAAAACTCCATCATCTTCAAATTCTTATACTTAACTTCGTTTTCAATCCATAGGTTTCTATATCTTGAAATGAGTTCTCATTTTAACAAAAAAAAATCCATCTATTTTTGAAATTTTTTTTTTTTTGTCTTTTTTAATTAGATACGAAGATTGAATGATACATCTTAAGGTTAATGAGGTGGAGTGGGTTGAAGGTGAGTGATTGTTTTGAGAGAAATCAAGAATGTGTGACCAGAGGTTGAACATGAGGGTATTTTAGGTTTTTTAATTTTTTTAATTTGAATCGTCCAAGTCGACTCATTGATCTTAAATTTGACTCGATAGACCAAGTCAAGCTTGAATCATGTCTTTTGTGTTAAAAGCTTGATTGGAACAAGATAAACTAAAGGTGGCATCCAAGAGAAGCCCAACCCTTCAAGATGACAACCCATTCAACGTATGTAAAAAAGCCGTCACATTGGTCTAAGTAGGGTGTTTGCTTATAATTGAAATTTATAAGGACTAAGAAATATAAATCGAGGTCTCTATAAAAAGAAACAATGACTTTTCATTCTCTTTTTATTCTAATTTAGGTTTTTTTTTAATGGATAAATTTTAATTTTAGCTACCTCAATCAATGATTGATATTCAATTTAATTACTTAAAATCCTTATAAATAAGTTACAAGTAAGACAAATCGATTTACTATCAAATCTCTTTCGAGTGTGTAGCGGATACTTGGAAGAATTGGATTCTTAATGGGTCCCAAAGATAAATCTATTATGGTAACTCAAAATCCATTATTGATTCCAAATACATGGGATCATTGAATAATCATTGCAACACTTAAGGGGGTGTTTGGTTCATATTATTGATCCTGATTCTTGATTATGATTATGAATTGTCAAAATAAGATTATAAAAATTAATTTTCAGAATCCGAAATCTTATTTGACTAATACTATTTCTGAAAACTGATCTTGTGAAAAAATTAACCAATTAAACTTCTTGAGATTGAAAATGTGAGTAAAAGTACATGTCCTAGAAGTTGAAGATAATTAATTTTTAGAGAGAAAATCAAAGATTTTTTTAAAGAATTGAAAAAGATGATATTTAGGTCATTTTCTATTAGTTTTCAAATGAATTGTATGTTAAAAAAAATATTAAGATTAAGATTACCCAAAAATTTATGATGATTTTATATTTTTATTTTAAAAATTATTATTATTATTGTGTTGTTGTTGTTACTAATAATTATAATTATATATTAATATTAATTATTATTATTATGATTGTTGCTTTTATTAATTATTACTACTGCTACTATTATTATTTAGTATAACTATATTAATATAATTATTAGTTATTATTCTTATTAATTATATTATTAATATTATTATTGTTAAAATAATAATAATAATAATAATTACTATTATTATTATTATTGTTATTGCAAGATGTATTTCAAGATTATTATAAGTGGATAATATGTGAGAATCAAGATAAACAACTTGAGAATCATTTCTGATGGCTCCTAATTATGAAAAAATCAAATTGATAATCTGAACACAACAATGTATCAGATTCCAGAATCAAATTATAGAATCCGAACCAAATGCCCCCTTATAATCTTGCCTAACTTCATTTAATAGGTCGAAGTCAATTAAGACTGCCATTTAATTAAAATTTTATTTTTTTGGTATAAGTTAATCTTTCCAAAAACTAATCAAAGGGCAACAAATCTACAATACTATAAATGTTTTTGTTAAAATAAGTTATTCTTTCTAAATTTAAGAAAAGTCAACTAGTCGTCTCCAATCCTATAAACAGTCTTCTTGCGAGACACCTGTAACGTGAAACACCGAAACAGAAGGTGACATATGGGAAGCAAACACGGGACAATGCCAAATAGGTGTCGAAAACATCTTTCATCCACTTTGATGTGACACCACAATTATCTTACAAGAATAAATTTGATTTAAAAGCATACATTTATTTATGGAAAAATTACTTAAAAGGAGCATGGTGGAGGGATTTTTTTTCTCTCTAAATAGTCTCTAAGTTTAGGACATCTTTTAATAGTCCATTTGGTAAACTTTTCTTTTCTTAACAGCCCTTAGACCTCATCTCACATTTCTCACGATTGAATGTCCAAATCGCTCAAACTTTTCATTTTGATCTAAAAAATTAAATTTTTAACATCTCAATCGAGTTTCGGAGACTTTATTATATCATAAAGGATTTAAGAATAAAAAAGAAGTCATTTTCAAGAGTTTTTTTTTTTTCTTTTAAATATTTTGAAGATGTATGTAAAAAATTAAGATTTAAAAAAAAATATTCAATTTTGTTGTTGTTGGTGAAAATCAATTAAGAATAGTTTTTTGGGTTGAAATCATCTAACTACATTGTTATCTCAAGTTTTTAGTTGATCTATCAATGTCTTTTAGTAAAAAAAAAACTCAAAAATTGAAAATGGGTGGGTTTTACTAGTGTCGAGTTCACTAATTTTTATTTAAATTATTTAAAAAATGGTGAACTTGATAATAAATAAAAATGATCGAGTTCAACAGAAAATAAAAAGTAGTGAACTCGTCACTAAATAGTGGTGAATTCGATGATAAAAATTGTGAACTCGACGCTAAATAAAAAATTATCAAGTTTGACAATAAATAGAAAGTGGTGAACTCGACAATAAATAAATAAAAAGTGATGAGTTCACCAATAATGAGGAACCCTTAAGAAATAAAAAGTTTACAAAATATCCTATCCAGCTACCACGCAAAATTTAGGGACTATTAAAAAATAAATCCCTCCACCAAAGTCCTTTAATCAATTTTTTCTTTAATTATTAAAAGAAATCTCTATAATTATCTTTTAAAAAATAAGTTTGATTTAAAAACATGCATACAAATTACTAAAACCAATTTTGAATATCTAAACTTAAAGATCATATTATTTACATCTAAAGATTCCAAGACAAGGGATAACCAACCATTAAAATCAAGAGAAGGGCACATTCTATATAGCCCTTCTTATCTTATAGGTTGTGTTAATGTATATGTGAAATACAAGGTTGGTATATGTGGAGAATATTTTTTTCTAGTGCACTAAGGGATGACATGTGACACTTAGGGATTTGAGTATGATCTATTACAAAAGTTTGGTAACTCAGCTATAACCCCAAGAATGAGTTCAAAGCTCGATTGGATGGGGTGATGATAAGTTAAAGAGATGTAGTAAAAAGATTCAATCAACATAAATCCCTATAGATCTCGGATTGGACATAGTTAAAAGCAAATAGAATCTTTGACAACGAAAGATTCTATAAAATGACTATAAAAAAATAATATTTTGATTAAGTACATTACTGATCAAACTCTACTTACTAAAACGGATAAAAATTGAATTGGCAAAGGGATTTAGAGTGATCCTAAGATTTTTCTCTATAAATACATGAATACATACACAAAAGATATATTTTTTTCACTCCCCCAACAACGTTACTCAGTTATTTTTTCGATTTACCTGACTTGGACACGGAGAGGTTGTGCTGTAGGCACACTCATGAGTGCAAAAGGTAAAAATCACAAACCATTTTCACAGATCTCAATATAGTGCAAATTTTTATATCTATAATATGTAGATGATACAAATAAAATGGGTCCACATGTATGCCACATAGATTGGTCAAATATGAGGTGGAAAAGAATAGTCAATGGGAGAAGACAATTAAGTCATTTCACCTTCATTTTTCTATAAATAAGATATGAGTGGAACAAAGAAGGAGTTTTTCATTCTTTCGATCTCTAGCATTGTTTTTCTCTCGTAAGGGGGCTCTCTCTTTCTCTCTCTTTAATATAATGTAGATATTGTAATAGCGTGAAAAATAATAAAATGGCTCTTCAGAATCTAGGGATGTAATCCGGGTTTTAGACAAATCTTATGAATAAATCTTGTGTATCGTCTTCTTTTCTCTTTTTCTTCTCTTTAACTATCTTAATATAACTCATACCAACAAGATACAGTATCGAACAGCCAAGGAACATAGTTTAGGCGGTGGTGGTACTACCTTAAGTGCCACTCGACATGTGACTATTGTAAAGACCTTATCCTCGATGTATATATAAAAAACTGGACATCTACACAACATATCCTTTGAAGTGCTTTAGAAATTATTTAGATCAAAAGATAATTTTTATGGAATGTTATATGGGATGTCTAGTGACTTGGTTCGAATCTCAAATTGCTAATATAGAGTGAACCTAATTTATAAAATACATTTTGGTCGATTATTTATGATAGTCTTAGATAAGAAGACCTAAGCCGGAATTTAATGCTAATCTAACCACGTATCGATTCACAACTAGTCATAATACATAGGAATCTCATAACATTGATACGGACTATTACGAATGATGAAAAAATAGTTTTGAGTCATGCTAGAATGACACTAAAATTGACATTGTTTCACACATTGCTGACGTGGAGGTGCACACAGAACCACAGATGTTTTCAACTCGTATCTCCATGAAAAACATCTATGATTTTATATACACATCCACGTCAACAATGTGTTTAACGATGTCAATTTTAATTTCACTCCAGCATTTTCCTTAGAGTTTTGGATTGATGTAAAAAGGAAGGTGATCAAGACATACAACTCCATGTTACGGTGAACGTTTGAGATATCCTTGTGTTTTCAAACTAATTAGGTTCCCCTTGACCTCATTTAATATTGAAAGACTAATAGAAAATGACTTAAATACTCGTCTTCAACCTCCAATAAAAAAGTATTTTTAATCTATTCAACTTCATTTTCAACCCATCATTTTTTAGCTTTTCTTAATCTTTTACAAAAAAAGCCCTTGATTTTTTTCACCCAAAATTTTATCCTCTTCTAGTTCTCCAAAATATTCTATTTTATTTTTTAGGTTTAAATAATTTTATTTAAGAGATTGAAGATAATTGTTTCTTGGAGAACGTTGAAAGGGTTTTTTTAGTTAAATGTTGAAGATGAGTGTATATTTAAATTATTTTTTATTAATTTATTATAAAAGACTAAGGTAAATGGACATGAAAACACAAGAGTATTTCAAAAATAAAATAATAATAATAATAATAATAATAATAATAAAAATCTCAATATAATATAATTTTGAGTAAATTCTCAAATAATTACAAAAGTATTTGATATTTTCAAGAAATTATTAATATTGACTAAGTCATCACGTAATATTGACAATTTGATAATATTTTATCAACATTATGTAGTAGTTGTGTTAACATTAGCAACATTTTAAAAATATCAAATATTTTTGTAATTACTTAAGAATTTACTCATAATTTCTTGAGTATTTTAAAAACACCTCCTTTAAATTATTGTTACTAAGTTTACCCTTTGCAAAATGCAAGATTAGTTATTAGGTTTAGCCCCATAGCAAGTCAACATTACATTTTCTTGATTATTGAAGGGCGTTTCTAAAATACGTTAATTTTTCGTACAAAGCAGTAAATAGGGGGGCCTCATACGATCCCCACCTAAATAGTTTTCTTTTGTCAAACTTCTTTCTGTCTAGACCAGAAAAAAAAAAAAAAATGTTTTTAACTTTTTAACTTTTCATGATAAAACCACGTGCATTTTCCCCCCCAATATCGTCAAGTGGAGAAAAAGTGTGTCACGTGAGAAGTTCCAAAGTAGCTGAGTATTGACTGCAGAGAGACACACAACTTGACACCTTGATCGATCATGGCGGAATCTATATGTTACTTGCTAACCAATAAGTGTAATTACGGAAATACCCTTTCAGTTGCAGAGAGAGAGACACACACACAACAACTTGATACCTTGATCATGGCGGAATCTATCTGTGTTACTTGCAAGCCAATAAGTGTAATTACGGAAATACCCTTTCAGTTGCAGAGAGACAAACAACAACTTGATACCTTGATCATGGCGGAATCTATATGTTACTTTCAAGCCAATAAGTGTAATTACGGAAATATCCTTTCAGTTGCAGAGAGACACACAACTTGACACATTGATCGATCATGGCGGAATCTATCTGTTACTTGCTTGCCAGTAAGTGTAATTACGTAAATACCCTTTCAGTTGCAGAGAGACACACAACTTGATACCTTGATCATGGAGGAATCTATCTGTTACTTACTTAGCCAATAAGTGTAATTATGAAAATACCCTTTCAGTTGATTACCATATGATCACCTCCACTTCCAGAAATCCTAAATTGACCAAAATAGCCTTGTCGCTTACGACCATAATAACATTTTAACATTCCAGTTCAAATTGGGTAATCAACTGGGTTAATGGGTTGTCATAGTGTCCTCCTGAGAGAGAGAGAGAGAGAGTACATCGTACCAACATTTCCCAACGCATAAATCTTTGAAGTATGGATTTCAGTGTTCCATCTGTATTCTCTTGTCAGCGTTTCTGGGTTACGCTAGTTATCCGACCCGGAATCCGAATCTGGACGTTTGGAATGAAGGTCCGTTCGTAAATTTCTCATAAACCTAGGGTATTTTTCACACTAGCATAAAAATTAAAAAAATGAGATTCAACGAAGAAGCCAATAAAAATTGAGAAACAGATTTATACTAAATTAAAAATTAAAAAAGTACAACCACCACCTTAATATAAAAATTTAAAAAAAAAAAAAAAGGAGACTTCTAGAACTGAGATTCTGAATCTCCAAGAAATCGACGGTCAGTATTCCATCGACGATAGAACATCGCTTATAATAATTTACAGACACTGTTAATTTAGATCAATCTCAAACGAAGTTTGTTGTGGTTCGTCAAAAGGACGGCTGAGATGAGAAGCTATTGCTGAAGATTCATCAGAAAATACATATCTTTAGGAGGATTTACAGATCCCTAAGAAGGATATGCTTTTTCATTTTTCTCTTTTCTTCCTCCCAAGTCCAATCTCATCCGTAAGTTTGATAAACAATTCAAACGCCGTTTAACGTTAACAGTCTTCCGTCAAAAAGAAGGAACAATACCGTACCCAGCCGTATCCGCCATTAGAGAAGCTGCGGATGAGTAGATTCGATCAACTTCAGTTTCAATCTCTGTTCGTTTCGCGAACCTTCCTTTGACCCTGGGCCGTGTCTCTGCATAAGCTTTCCTCGAAGCATACCTGATCGTCTTCTCGAACTTTCTGTTCTTCCTCTTCTCTCTATATCTCAAAACCCTAGCTTCTCGATCTAAACCTGATAACTGATAAGCTTGATTCGCTGTAGTTGAAGCTGAACCAGTTAGATCCATCCCACTCTTCATGCTCATCACGTATGGATTTGATATATCTGCCATAGAATTACTGTTTCCATCTGGTACAACTCCTACATCAAGAGACGATGAAGACACCTGAAATCGAAATAATAATAATAAATAAATAAAAATCAGTTTTTTAAAGAGGATAAGATCGTAAATAAAGAAATTGTTTCTTATAGATCTGGAATTTTACGCTCTGGCTTAGAGATTGAGTGGTGTAGCTGTAGGAAGGCTTAGATCTGCAGAAATCCATGTCGATGAAGTTCTCTGAAGAAGGATTGATGAGAGACGTCAGGTGAGGTTCGTTCTGTACTGGAACTACACTATCAGTAGTTCCAGTTCCGTTTTGATGTTGAAACCTCGCATCAATTGTTGATGGGTAGTCAAGATCAAGATAAGGATCCACATCGGAGAACAAATAATCTCCAGATTTCAGATCTGGATTTTCCATGTGTTTAGGATTAGGGTTTGGGAGGAGCCAAGACGCAGCTTCAGCTTCTTCACGGCAGGTAACGGCGTCGTCATCTTGTTCATTCTCTTTGAGGAATCCATCAGGAACGAGAAAGTTAACGGCGTTAGATTTGATGGCTGAAGCTGCTGTTTCGTAGAAAGGAACAACAGGAAATCGTTCATGGCGACGTGAGAGTGGATTAGCCGCGTGAATGTCTCGGTCGCACGTGACACAGAGCGCAGCGGCGTCGGCTTTGCACGTGACGCTGGCTGGTGCTTGCTCGCAGACCTCACACATCCAGACTCGCTCGTGTCGAGAAGCCAGCTTATTCGCGCTGTGGATCTTAGCGTCACAGTCTACGCAGAGAAATGCTGAGTCGGCTCGGCAGAAAAGCAAAGCTGACGCCGATTTGCACGAGTCGCAGGGTTTTGCAGACATGGTTTAACTCGGTCCACTTTCTTCGTCTCTCACTCTCGAACTCTCTCTCTCTCTATTCCTTCTCTTCTTCTATCTATCAAGTTTGATCTGGAAATGTGAAACTCTAGTTTTTTCTTCGACTTAGTTTCTCTTTCTTACTCTATCCTCTGGAGGGGGCGATCGAGTCGTTGACGACTAAGGGTAGGACACTTGGAGTATCCTTAGCCATATAAATGGTTTTCTGCGATAAGTAGCTGTCCAACTTCTGACAGTGTGTCTGCAGACGTGGGTCCCACGTGATATTGTGCTCATACTTCGACCTTTCTCTGAGCTGGAATTATAGTAATTTTTGGTGTGATTTTGACATTTTAATAATTATTTGATCATTTTATAATAAAAGAAATTCTTGACTTTTCCCTTTAAAACCAATCATCTTGTAAATTTTATCTACGTTGTCCTTAAATTTTATCTAATTCAGCCATAAAAATTAAAATATATATATATATTATCCTTTTTAACGTTAGAGATTTTATTTACTTCAACCTTTAGATCTCAAGAATATGATAAGATATTAAAAATAGATGGAAAATTTTGGATACAAAAAATCAAGCGACCTTTTATGAGAAACTAAAATGTTGGAAATGATGGATTAACGATGAGACTCAATATATTTAAATTAATTTATTATAGAGCTATTTTTAACGTACCTCAACACTAGTTTTAATGGTAAATTCTTCTAATTTCATCGAGTCAAGACATCGGTACGATACCTGTTAAATATTCTCTTTGGACATCTCACCTATTTTCTTGTTGAAAGGGGTTCATCATGAACCTTCGAATTAGATAAAGGAAAGCTTTTGTGAGGTTGGAAGTTATCCATTCTAGAAAGAAAATGATTAATACACTCAATTACTCCAAGATTCTTGGGATACTTTTCTATTTCAACTAGAGGAATATTCATTGCAAGTATCTACTTCACTATTCTAGTAGGTTTCAGGTCGAGTCACTCATGCCAAGCCAATTATCTTTGTAGGTACCATGGGATTGAGTCATCCTTAGGATTGCAACTTGGTTCAGTTTGGGGACAAATCAAAATCAAATCAACTTAGGTTAGTTATATTAAATAGTAATCAAAATCGAGCCAAATTGCCATAAAAATAAATCAAACAAAACCGTTCTTAGATCAGTTTCGTTCGGTTCGGCTCTATGGACTATTAATATCGTAAAAAAAACCCGTTTGATGCAACATATTTTCATAAAGACAAAAGAGAAAGAGGCATTGGAATTAAGATAGCTTTTGAAAATGAAATCATAAAGAAAGTTACAACAATAACCAAAGGACAAAATGGAAACAAAGCCAAACCAACCTGTCGAGAGGTGGCTTCAAGGACAACTTTGGAATCCATGTGAAGAACATAAGGACCCACAGCCAAAGTTGTTGCAATGCTAGTGATAATGAAGTCAATCTTACTCTTAAAAAAAAAAAAAAAAACTATTTCAATCAACTCTGTTTTGGGAGATCAGATCTCACATGTGTTTCTTAAAAGTCTTTAACCTAAACTAGTCGATGGAGTATTCGGAGTTTAATCAAGAAAAGGGGCTCCTGGCCTGTAGAGAGAGAAATAGAGGAGAGAAAAAGTGACTAGAGTCTACAAAAGGCTTGCAACCAAGAAAGGGGTTTGGTTCAATAATGTAAAAGTAAAATCGTTAATATTTATATATAAAGTCGGTTCTATATAAGGTCTAAAATAAGAATTGAACTAAATTGATTGGTTCTCCATTTTTTTAATCCATAATCAAATCAAAATTTATTTCAAACCTAATTAACCAAATCAATTCAAGACTCTCAATTTTGTTTGATTCAATTCTCAATTTGAATCGGACTAAGTTGCACCCTAACTAACTAGGGTACCATCCTTCTTGCCCTTTTTTAACCCAATATGAATGCTACCACGGTAGGGGCAGAATCTAGCTTAGATACTATCCTATACATATATCATAAAGATTGAAGAACTTGACATTTGACTGATTTTGAGAATAAACGTCATGTTTATTAAGTCTATAGTGCAAAATCGAGCTCACGGGATATATTATCAATTTGAAAACAAATGATGTATGTCAAATATCATCCACAACATAGAGTGGTGTTACTAAGTCAACCTTAATTTTAGGGTGAATTATTGCAAAGCTAAAGGATCTAAACTCTAAAATACCTTCATATGTTTCTAAAATGCACCAGGATTGGGAGATTTATCGAGCAGACCTATCTATTGAATTTCATTTTACAAAAATTCCCTTACTTTATCAAGTTTGTTAGCTGAACAAACCTTACTTTATGACTAAGATTAGCATAACTAACTTAGTAAGATTTGAAATCTTACTAAGACTCGTTGGGCCCATGTGGATTATCAAATTAGCAATCCAACTTCTAGATTTCATGGAAAATCTCATATTCAAAAGAAAACATTCAAAAAAAAAAAAAAAAAACTTTTTGAGCTTAATTGTAGATGTTAAAAATGGATGGTAACTATGGAGGGTATTTTTCGGAAAAGTAACACATGACAATCTTGAGGAATTTTTAATTGAAGAACTGAATTATAGGATAATTTAAGTGAGTGTTTGAATTACCAGAGAAACCGACTTGCATTTAACCGAACTCCAAGGGTGTGAAGTTTGGTACAAATCCCATAAACTATAGAGTATTAACTATTTTTGCGAAAATCAAGGCAAATCCCTAAACGGACATAATCTAGGAAGATCTAAGAGAGGAAACTCCTATAAATACAAAAGTGCAACACACTAAAATGTATGAATTTTCTCACTAAAAATACTCTACACTACTTGTATTAAATCCTGACTTGGGCATCGGAGTGATGTTGTTACAGGTACACCTAGGAGCGCAAGAAAGTGAGAGTTCTTTATCAGCGAGAATCACGAAATAGAGCAAGTTTTTGCATCTACAGTTACCAAATTCTAAAATTTAAAACTAAAATTCAATAGTGAAAATTAACTCTTTTTTTCTAATTTGTTTTTCAAAGTTCTTAAAATTTTGTTTTTTATAACCTTGCTCATTAGATGCCAGAAATTGATACAGTTAGAATCCACTCCATGATATGATAAGTAACAAATTAACTGCATAAATTTGGATTTTATGAAGTAGACCCGACTCGAAGGTTTGCTGTGTAACAAACTTGATAAAGTGTGTAGGTCCCCTTGAATTGTAAAAACTCCAATGGAATTTTTGTAATAAAAATACAACAATTAGGTCCACTAGGTAAATCTTTATATATTTTATGAGTCTTGATTTACTAATTCAATCTAAAAGAATAACTCAAAAACTCAATGACGTGGCATGTGCAAATATTGTAGATTTTTTCTCTTGGGCTACACAACTGCACATGTTTATGGGGATATGCAGTTGTGTATCGTGGGGGGAGGGGGAGGGGGGGGGGGGAATCTGCAGTTCTTACACGTGCCACGTCGTTGAGTTTTTGAGTTATTTTGACAGAATTGAGTTAGAAAATCATTACGCCTATTTTATTATTCAAGTCAATAACAAAAATAAATTATAAATGTAAATGTCAAACCATTTTTATATACCTTTCTTTACTTTCAATTTCTTTATAATAAAAACTTTCTAACACTTGTTGACCATCAAATGCTTTTAAATTTGCCTGGATCTCTTATTTTATTAGAACTTATCTCTCTTTTCTATTCGGAATCTCCTACTCTGATAAAATAGTATATCTGATTTTCCACCCTAAAAGTTGGAACCATTATTTTACTCTCTAAGGTAGGAGAGAGAGAGCAAAATATCATAATGGAATTCATGGTAGAATGGCCTCCATATCAAAGAATTGGATTAAAAAATTAGGTAAATTAATCCATAATTTAAGGAAAATGCAAACCTTAAAGAAATTTTGACTCTCTTCATCAAACTAACGGTTGAGATGGGAGGATATTATCTTAAAACGCCCACTGGAATGGATCTCGAAGAAATATGTACTAGGAAGCAGTATGGATGCTGATGTCAGCACTTCAAGAGGATTTGACCTGGTCTTCTTTGATTTTCAAAACATTTTGACCTTCTTTGACTCTGATATCAAGTGAAAATATTAAATAAAAATGATTAAAAGTTGAATGGGGAGAAAGATAATTCAATCTTCTTGTGTATGGGAGGATGACTATTTTAATTTTGAGTATGCCAAAAATAATGGTATTTAATTTTCTTTTTTAAAGCCAAACAGATCCTATTATTTATGTTATTTTTGTGTAAGGAAGTAGAATATACTTCAGGGATCATCCTTACTTTCCAAAATGTGGAATAGGCCCAACTTATTACCTTAGCAACTAGAACCCCTCTTAAGTGCATCACTCTCTTTTCACAAATTTTGACAAATTTACGATTTTGGCTCACTATTCTTTTTAATTATGAAAATGTGAATGGTGACAATTTCGCAGGTTTTCACTACTTTTACCAAGATAATCACTTTGGTGGAAAAAACTAGCGAGTTTGTTACTTTAAACCTATGATCTCGTCAATTGAAAAACCTGCGATTTGGCACGTTCAGGTTTTGATAATTAAAACGAAGGAATCATAATTTCATCAAATTTGACTCACGAAATCATAATTTACCCAAGAACTTATCCCTCTCTAAACCTTTCTTCAATGATGAATCGACCAATGATTATTTAGTAGTGGCAAATTTTATGCCGTGACGCTGATGGATAGCAACACTAGTAGGGCTATTATGAAGTTAAAGAAATGTTATTGATGTGGTTTGTGAAAATATAACTAAGTGGGTGGATGTGAGAGGGGTGAAAGGTAAGTTGAACAAAGAGCATCATTTGCCTAAATTAATGTTTAAGTTTGTTAAGAACACTTACAACTTATATATTACATGGAAAATATCAGTTCAACCATAAGTCGACTTAGGCAACCGCCTAATTAAGGCCCCAATTGAGAGAAGGTGTCAAAATTGAAATTCTTACCCCCTTTTACGGAAGCAAATCCTCTATAGCACATAGTTCCTGTAGGACAACATTAGGGATAGAATTAGATCTCTCACTTAAAATATTTAGATTTCAGTAGTCGTTCATTTTTGAAGACATGGATTTAGAGAAAAAAAAAACTTATTTTTTTATCTAATTATTTTCTAAACCAGAACTAAGTCATGGGTGCAAGAGGCCTAAGATGTTATTATTATTATTTTTTTTTCTAATATAACTCTCTCATATGTCGAAATTGTACTACAAGAACCATGTGCTATAAAGTATCTGCTTCCCCTTTCACATGGTGAGAAGACCTCACATTTTAAAAGAGAAACACTCTTAAATGGAAGAGTCATGATAATATGACACCCCCCCCCCCCCCTTGGATACATGCCCCCCTACATCCCCATCATAGAACCATAGACCAGTTGCCTCGGGATACATAAGATTTTTTTTGTTATGATTATATGTATCCTGAGAAAAATGATCTATGGTCTGTGACGGGGGCATGTGTCAAAAGGGGGGAGGGGGGGAGTTAGAAAATCATTACACTAAAATGGAATTCTCACACGTCTCTCCTAAAACAAAGGCCCTCACAACTGAAAGTTGTAGATGTAAAAATTTGCTCTACTGCATGATTCTCTCTAACAAAAGATTTCTCCTTTTCCTGTGCTCTTGGGATGGCCTGCAACAACACCACTCCAACACCCAAATCAGAATTTTTAGCACAAGTAGTGTAGAGTATTTTTAGAGAAGATTTTTCGTACCTTTTTGGCATGTTGCACCTTTGTATTTATAAGGATTTCTTCCCTTAGATTTTTCATGATTCTTGTCTGAGCAGTTACGCCCATTTAGGGATTTGCCTTGATTTTCGCAAAAGTAGTTACCCCTCATATTCCATACTTTACGTGATTTGTACCAAACTCCACATCATTGAAGCTTAGTAAGTCGTCTTCTCTAATAACTCGAACAATCGGTTAGGTTATGACGTAATTCGATTCTTCGACTAAAATTCCTCGAGATTGCCACGTGTTGCATGTCGAGAAATATTCTCCACAAAAGTCTTAAAAGAATAACTTACCTTACTAACTTAGTAAGATTTCAAATCTTATTAGGGGTGGTTGAGCTCAAATAAATTACCAAATTGACAATCCACCACTTCAACCCTCTAGATTCCATGGAAAAAGCTCAAATTCAAAAAAATAAATTAAAAATATTATTTTTTTAGCTTGATCCAAGGTTTTGAAAATGGACGGTTACTGAGCTACCACAACTCCAAAATTTAAAATTAAAATTTAACGATTAAAAATAATCTTTTTTAAGAGTTTTTTTTTTTTTTTTTTAAGGTCATAGTATTTTTATCCTCTACATCCCCATGACATTTGATCATGATTTTGGATGCCACAAGATGAGCTCAACGACCCTCAGTAAGATTTCAAATCTTAGTAAGTTAGTAAGGCTAGACTTACTCAACTCTTAGCTCCAGAGAAAACCCCTCAAATACAATTACCTTTACCCCCATGTTGGAAGGTCTTAGGCCCAAAATTACCCCTATGTTTTCAAATTGTTTACATGTCATGTCCCCTGAACTTGACCTAGGTCTTTTAAAAAAGAGTTATATAAATATTCTTATCTTTTCTAACAGCCCCTTGATTTTCTTCCTAAAATCAATTATCTTCAATCAAGTTTTTTGCATTCTTTAATCTTAAGATACTATCTTCTTCAACCTCTAATTCTCAAGAACTAGGTAGGAATTTTGGAGGGGCACAAGCTTGGATATTCCCAAAATCAATCATCTAATACCTTCTCAATTAAAAAATTTACCCTCATCTTAATGTTGGAAATTGAACTTAGAACTTGAGTTTTATTGTAAGAAACAAATTGAGAATACAAATCTTTGATCGTATCAACTTGGCTAAAAGGCGCGTAAGTGCTTCCCGAAGATAGTCGGAGCTTCTCATTTGTACAAAGGAACACAACAACACTATCACTAAGATTCAACCTAACCTGGAATTAATCATATTCCTCATCAAGTTTGCACTACTTGAATGAACTTATACCTTGTCTCTTTAAGATGCCCGAAAAAGGATGAAGAAAATAAGTTTCACAGAGTGGAGAAAAAATAGAAAAGTATGTGAGATACAAAAATCAATAGGGTTAGAGGGTTTATATTGTAGTGGAGATCTATGTGGGCAATGAATCACCATTAATTGATACATATCTTACAAATTCTTTTAACTTAAGTGCATTGTATATATATTTATTGTATACATATTTCAAAAAGTCTTCATGAAAAAATATAAATTCCATGAACCTTGACCCATACACCTAAGTATATTAATTTGGGCCCGAACTTAGGTTTAGATTTAGATACAACGGATCTCTTTGATTTATTTCTTCAAACCATTCTTTCCTTTGAAAAGAAATTTAAAAATTAATTTAATGATTTAATAAAATCTTTTATAATTTAAATCATAAACCAACCATTCATTCTTTAAACTAAAAAATCCACCTAATTAAACTAGCAAATCTCAATAATGAGATAGAATTTTTGGAAAACGAAAAATTAACCAAGTTAAGGAGAGGTTGTAATCGATGGTTCAAGTAGAGAATGAACAAGTAAAAAATAATCACTCATAAAGGTCAAAAATCTTGAAGATGATGGATTTTTAATAGAAAAATTAAGAGTTTTGTTGATGATAAGAGTGTTAAGGAAATTTATGTTACTCTCTCAAAGAAGACCTAGGTTAAAACGGCATGTCATCAGTTTACAAACTAAGGGGCTATCCCTAATACTGACCAAAACATGGAGGGCTATGTCTATTTTCTTTATCGAACAAAAGAAGAGACTCTTAAAAGGTCCCTAATGTAGAAGTTCCTCTCTTCCCCTACCTTAAAAAATAAAATATTTAGTATATAAGACATTCTCGCCAGAGAAAATTCCCCTTACAAAAAAAAAAAAAAAAAAAGTCTCATTTGGAACTTTTGTCCCATTTGAGACAATGGATTACCAAGTGAGCCCAAATAACACATCAATCATCTAGGATTCATGATTTGGATTAAGTTTAGAAGTATTTAAAAAGAAAGAAAATAAATTTCTTTTTAACAAAGATTTTGACAATAAGCCATTGTTGAACTCTCAAATTTCAAAAGCATTGATCAACAGTGGTAAATGTCTTTTTTTAGTCTTTAGAATTTTTCCTCTACCTCCATGTGAAACTTGATCATATTTTTTTGGTGTCACATGGACATTCAATTCATATAGATAAATGATCCTTCAATCATGCAATTCAACAAACACTAAGATCAGATGACTATCCTTATTTGACCATCCAGTGAATAATCAATTTATTCTCTAGTTTTATTATTTATTATTTTTTTTTTTGGCCATTTATCACATTTAATTGTCTTTTCTCATCTCTCTCTTATTGTGTAATACTTCTCTAACCTTTTTTATTTTTGTCATTACCCTTAAATCTCAAATATTTTTATGTTTTTACCTTTTACCCCTAGCCTCAAAGAGGATGCCCTATTAGAACTCTAATTTATATATATAAGGAAAAGAAAAGATTAATCTATGTTTTTTTTTATATATATAAAATGAATATATTCTCAAATTCAAAAAAATAAATAAATAAATTTTGACTATTTCTCTTCTAACTCTTCATTGTGGATGATAGTTGCTGAATTATTTTTTCTTTTTAATAAGTACTCTATTTTTATAAAATTTGCATTATTATATATCAATAATATTACGTAAGCACCACGTAAATCCCACGTGCACTCTTTTATGAAATTGAAAAGTATTTTTTAAGAAAATTACCAATATACCCTTAAAAGGGAAAGTGCAGCTCTTAACTTTACGTCAAAATCAGTGGGAGGGAGGGTTGGCTTTGGCCTTATTAAACGTCAAAAAGTCAAGTTGGGATAATAATGTAATATCACGTGAAAAGGAAATGATGGAATCCTATACCTTTGAGCGAGGACATCGCTTAATCCCAAAATAAAAATGAAAAAAAAAAAAAGGCAATTTTATCTCAAAGAGAATAGATTTTCCTCGAGATTCGTATATGCAACAATAGAGGATCCCTAAAACCTCGAAAGGAATGCAACAGTGGTCTCAGACAGGCGGACTTAGATTTTCTAATTCGTGAATCAATTTTCATATTTCTACATCCTTTATATTACCTTTAAATTAATCTATTATATCAGGACCCCATGTTTGCGTTGTTATTACAACATGGTCCCCCCACACACTTTTTATTTTTATTTATTTTTTTGGGATTGGGCCCACTTCTTAATTATTACAATGTGATCTTCTTCCATGAATTAAATGAAGCAAAGTTACCCTAGTGTCCAGGTCCATGTTACCTGGTTGGTCGGTTCGCTTGACGTTTGGTTCAAATTCGGGTCAGGGGATGAACCCGATTAGTAATGGTTGGTAGAAATAATTATTTCTTAGCTTGCTTTGATTTCTTAGATCAGTTCGATGGCTTAGTTTGCTTGTGCATATATATTTATAATTCAAATATAAAAATTATAAGTACATTTATAATATTAAAAAGTTGAGCCGTGACGCCCCCAGACGTGGCATGGGTTAGAAACATAGATAAATATGTGCAGTTATGTATCCAGAGTAAAAGAATCTATGGTTCTAACACATACCACATCAAGGAGTGTGTGTCAGATAGAGGTGTCAGAAAATCATTACTCTAAAAAATAATTTAAGTTAAATAAAAATAAATTAATAAAATAATCTAAAATTAAAATGTGAACAATAAAAAAAATATAATAAATTGATATAATTCACTGAAGAAATTAAAAAATTATTTGGTTCGTCGAACCCAACTAGAATTCCGTGGGTTTGTGGTTAGCTTGATTTTACGAACCATACCGTGAATTGGAAAACATAGGTTCAGATCATGAAAATTGTATGGGGTGAAATGTGAAATCAATAACATGAGATTTTTTTTTTTTTTGCAGTTGTGAAAATAAAAATGTTTGAAGAAAGGATTAATCAACCATGGCATCTCAATCTTGATTTCCCTTTAGATTGGTAGATTAGCCAAGAGAGTAAGTATTCCATTGATCAATATGTTTGTTTTCCATGGCCCATGGTATAATTTTCATACAATATTGAAATATTTCAATTGAGATCAGAATGAAATCTTGTTCCTGAAACATTTTTTTGGTTCCACATTTATCTCCGAATGTCTTGATAAAGCAATCTCGATATTTTTCTTTGGGTGAGAAATTGCCGCAGTTGCAGTTTACTATAACACCTTAGATATCTCCTAACATTAATTCCTGAATGAATAATGATGAATGCACACGGTTTGGGTATGCGGCTGACGTGGCAAGGGCACAAAACCAAACATCTTTTTTCCTGTGTATCCCGATGAAAAAGATCAATGGTTCCGTGCCCCTTTCCACATCAGCCGCGCACCCAACCATGTGCATTCATCACCACTCTTCCTGGATTCTTTCATGACTAATGATAATCTGACTCGAAAATGTTCACTCAGTCAATGTGGCAACTGCACAGAACCATAGATCTATTTCCTTGTGTATCCCAAAGAAAAAGATCAGTGGTTCTGTGCACTTGCGACGTTGACCGAGTGAAAATTTTTGAGTCAGTATATCGCAACTCTTCTTTCATTTCTAAAGGGAAACACTTTCAGTAACCTTGTCTTGTTGAAAAATAATGCATTAATGACAAGAGATGGAAATTCAGATCTTTAAACATGATTTTATACATAAACAAGTATTTTAAAAGAGGTTATAAAAAATAAAAATAAAAAAAACACGTATATAAGTGTAAGAAAAAATTGATTTTCATCCCAAACCGTATAAAAATGTTCCTGTAAGAAATTCATAATAATGTACTCACTTTCTTCGATCATGGCTGGATGACAGCAGAAGCAGACTTCGGTCTAAAGTCTTCAACAAGGTTAGCCACCTCCAGACTTGAGAGTATTACTCAGCCTGCATTAGTAAGTAATTGTATCACATCAGGATTAGGGATAAGGTTGCAGGGGGCATCATCAAATGTTTATGTAGTATAGTATGATAAATGAAGTGTTGTCCCTTTCCTATATAACCCATGCCATCATCCTATATAATTCATGCCATCAAAGTGTTTTTTGTAAACCAACATGTTGTCACCAAATCCCGATCCATATATATATATATATATATATAGAGAGAGAGAGAGAGAGAGAGAGAGAGAGAGAGAGAATCGCATTACTCTGACTTGAAAATTTCCACTCGGTCTGTACTCAGTCGACGTGGCAAGTGCACAGAACCATAGATCTTTTTCTTCAGGATACACAAGGAAAAAGATCTATGGTTCTGTGCACTTGCCACGTCGACCTAGCACAAACCGAGTGAAAATTTCCAATGTTAGTATATATATATATATATACTAACATCCAAGACTTCAATGGGACATTAGCAGCCTCCACAACTATGTTTCTTCTATAAATAACCCAAAAAAGTATTCATATTGTCTTTTAGAGGAAAAAAAATGGTTTTGTTGACATTGTTATGGTATTTTGTCAAAAATTTGTGATATTTCTAAAAATTCCATTGAAAAATGATAACAGAATCCTTACTTTTTAGTACTAAAAGACAATAGGAATGCTTTTTTAGTGGTATTTATGAAAGAAAAATAGTTGTGAATGTAGCTAGTATCCCATATATTGCAGCATGTCATGTATCCATATCATATTATATGGTCAATGAATCTTCAAGAATAAAGTATGAATAGATGTATTTAAATACAAAAGATAAGAAAACTCCTCTTAGTACGAGTGTTGGCGTGTGGCCAAGACATGCTCAACACCCTGCCTGGCATGCTAAAGAATTAAAAAAAAAAAAAAATAGATTTGTAGTGTCCTTGTTAGATATGTTTTCTATATGAATAATCAATAATGTAAAAAATATATAGCAATTTCATTTAAAAGGACTAGACTGTAGGTTTCAAAACACATCAGTGACGTTTTTATTGCAAGATTAGCTGAGCTTACCAGTCCAAGCCCTCAAAAAGGCCTTCACCTTTTATGGCAGAAGTTTTAAAAATAGCCCATTGACGGCTTTTAATCTTGTGCAGCTCTAAGGCCTCCGTTACCGCAGCATCATCGAGTGCACCAGAAAGATCCTGAATAGCACAAGAAAACAACTAGAACCACTGAGGAATCTAAAATCACAAAGACAGGCTTAATTTATTGGCAATATTTATTTGAAAGAAGATACATGAGGAAAATTAAGTAAAACAAAGAAAAATGCTATAGTGACTTGAAATAACAGTTGAAGTAGCACTACTTGAGGACGACGTGTGCAGAAAACCATTGATGATTTCCTCGAGATACAAGTCTTAAACACTTGAGGAAAAATATTCTATGGTTCTCTGCACTCACAGTGGTACTTCAAGTGTTATTTTGAGCCACTGTAGAAAGGCTCAAAACGTAAAGGGCTGTGTAAAAAAGAAAAATCATAGTTCACAAAATGATAGTATTTTTAAACCCTAACCTGCTTGTTCGCAAAAATGAGGATAACTGCACGTTTTAACTCTTCCTCCTGTCAAAAGTTCAATCAAGTAATTGGTATTATAACAGTGAAAAAACACCCTTGGTATGAAAAAACTTCTTTAGTTGGTTCATGTAAGCATGGCATTACAATTATCAAAACTAATGCAAACACGGATGAATTTTTCAATTTATAATTTGGTAAAGCAACTTCACCTGTAATATCTTAGCAAAAAAATTTGTTCGCAACCAAAATTTTAAAGCATATGCGAAAATTTTGCAAATATTTCTTTCCAAATTTTATTGTATTACGTGTCAAAGACTTTTAAGGGTTGAAATCAAGATTAAAAAAATACAAATCTTCATGTGTATGTAGAAGCTGTTCATTGAAAAAGTAGAAGAATCGTTTTTCACTATAATTTATGCTTCTTTCACTCATTAAAGCAAACATTATAATGCAAACAAGTACTTTTCGACCTATGGATCTAGTTTGTATTTAAACAATATCTATTTGTTCTCATTTGGACTTTTAAGGAATGAAGTCCAAAATTCAGGGAAAGCACAAGTTACTTCTTTTTACCCTAAATAAGCACACTTGGGGTCGTAGGTCAAGATACATTATTATTGTACCCCACTAATCTCTGCAAACAGGTTACATAAAAGCAATTTTTTCTCTCAAAAAAATCAACCGCTGGCATACCTCCAAGATCGCATGAAATTCTTCTTTGGCTATTACCAGCCTGTCAGTGTCACTTGAATCAACAACATAGATGATGGCTTGAGTATTTGGGAAATAGCATCTCCAATATGGTCTGCAGCATAGAAACAAATAAGCAGGTGATGAGCTATGATTGGATATCATGCAAAATTGCTCATTCTTGCAAGCAATCAAATATTCGAATTGATAAAGACTCAACAAGTTACCAAATGCACCCAAAAAAAAAAAAAATGAGCATAATGAGTGAGTTAAAATGACGCACAATTCAAGAAACAACTCCCCAATGGGTTTACAAAGGCATACATTTGTTGAACAAACACATCTGATCAACATATGGAACTCCATTGTAGCAAATCTAATTTTTGATATTAAGCATTGGCGAAACACATGACCTCAGTTTTGTACCATAAATCAATGAATTGAGTTCTGGGCTCAAATTCTGTGGTTTTCATTTTGCACCATGTCAACCTCAGTACCAAATTCTAAATGCAGATCACAAATCAATAAACTGAACAACACTTGTGATCAAGCCTTAAACTTCCAGTCCTTTTCCCTTTATATTTTTGTACAAGTATATGCCTACAAATACAAGGTTTTCAAGGAGGGAGAGTTTCACTTATTAAAAGCAAATAGCCTAACATTCCTATTGGTTTCATGCCTTCATTCTCCATGATAATTGACATTGTGAAGCAAAAAAAAATTATCAGAGATTTGGGATGGTTAAGGCAGAGGCCCATAAATATCACTTGGTGACACAGAGGAAAGTTGCTTCTCCAAGGAAAATGGTGGAGTGGGGGTGAGAAAACTTAAGGGCTATAAATCAGGCACTCCGAGGTAAGTGGTTGTGGAGGTTTGGTATTGAACACTCAATCATATCTTCAAAGGGGAGTCATTTGAGCCAAGCATCACAATATAAATTGTGTAGAATAAGAGTTTGAGGAGAGAAGAGAAGAACGGAAAAAAATGTGGGAGGAGTCAAAAGTGACATCAACCCTATTACCCCATATGTATATTAACTCTAACATAAAATGAAATTACACATATACCCCTACTACTAATAACTTATTGCTCCTAAAAGACTACTATTAAGAAAGAAGGGAGGTGTGTTCTACCTATGAATGTGTAGAATACGAGGAGTCATTTGAGCCAAGCATCACAATATAAATTGTATAGAATAAGAGTTTGAGGAAAGAGAAGAATGGAAAAAAAAAAAAAACATGAGAGGAGTCAAAAGTGACACTAACCCTGTCACCCCATATGAATATTAACTCTAACATAAAATGAATTACACATCTACCCCTATTACTAATAACTTAATGCTCCTAACAGACTGCTATTAGGATAAAAGTGAGGTGTGTTCTACCTATGAATGTATAGTTTGGCAAAGGATTTGAAATGGATAACTAAAACTCCAAATTGCATTTCTCACCAAAAAGAAGTTTTAAAGATTTCATCAATTTTAAAATTGAAGTACAAATTCATTATAAACAAGGTTAAATACATGGAACAGCAATTAAACAAGAGCTGCTATTGGCACCCCAACTTTTACTTATTAGACCCCAATTTCTTAAATTATTTATCACACCCCAATTAAAGATTAAAACGCACTCTTTAAACATTACAAAGGTTTAGATCAAATTATAATCTCAACATTACAAAACATTAGAACACTCTGTCAAACAATTTCAGTAGTTATTTACAATTATGATTAGGCTCATATAAAATCCTAAACCAAAACAATAGAAATCTAACAAAAATAAATGAGAGTGCTTCTATTTGCATCTCAACTTTTACTTATTCTCAACCATCCACTTATTTTCTTTATTTTTAATTGGGGTGTAATAAGTATATATATATATATATATATATATATATATATATATATATATATATATAGCAATATCATACTAATTCTTCTTATATGACTTGAGACATTTCCAGGGTCACAAATATAAAAAAAAGGCGAAGATTTGTCAATTTGTATTAAAACTTGGAAGGTTTGTCAATAAACTGCAAACATAAACCAACGTTGACTTGATTAAAACTTCAAGAATGATTGGCACTAAACTGAAAAATACAAACCAGAATGCCTAGCATCCACAACCAATTTATGTTGCGTACATAAGCTACACGTGTTAGACATTTCCTTGCTTAAGAAGAAAAGGACAGAAACATAAATTAAAGGAAGGGGAAAAAAGAAAAAGAAACAAACATAACATACCTGATACTTGTCTGCCCACCTGTTTCAAAGAAACATACAGTAAATGTAAAAAAAAAATAATCTAGAATTTGATGAACTACAATTGCAGAGAAAAATAAGTATCAGAAAATTCTTCATATACAATATGAATAGTAGAGGTGATATATATACGAGTAAAAACAGTCTTAAGCATGAAATTTAGGATTCAAAGACTATACAAGGCTGTCAGGCTGGACTGTAAAAATGTTACTTCGTTCCTTAGGTTGGCTATGGCCATAACTGCACACCTGTTGTAGTAATTCTAACCAAGGTTCAAAATATCAGAATGCATTGGCTGAGACCAATACAAAACATTGAATGTTTTGGGAATGCATTTGAATTCTGATTTCATCAAAGTGTCGAAACTTGCCAGATCTGGATTTAACAGGTTTCAAAGGCACCAAGGGATCAAAATAGGTAACTTTCTAGACCCAGGCCAATGAGGTCTTAAAGGTACCATGAAAAACATTCGATGATCCACAAGACCCGAGTCAACGAGGAATTAAAGACACCATGAAAACAATGTGGGCAACCTGATGGACCAGACTAGTGAGGCCTGAAAATTGGTATAAAGAACATCGTAGGGGACATGCTGACCTTTGGCCAACGAGGCCTTCAAAAATGCTATGAGAACACAGGTCAACCTACTAGAACAAGCGAAAAAAGCTCGTAAAGATGAAAAGAGAACAAAATGGGGCAAGCTGCTGGATCAGGGCCAACAAGGTCTTACAGACAGAATGAGAACTTCAATGGAGACATACTAGTCCCAGAAAAAATAGGCCTTAAATACAGTATAAAAACAGGATGAATTACCTATAGCCCAAACTAATGAGGACTTGAAGACGCAATAAGAATGATGCAAATTACTGGCCCCAGGCTGACAAGATGCCACGAGAACCTACTAGCCCCTGACCGTCAAAATCTTAAATATTCTGTGAGAATAATGCATGCAACATACTGTACCTAAGCTGGGAAGGATTTACTGACGCCATGAGAACAGCATTGGCGATCTGCCAGATTCAGGCCAACGAGGCCTTAAAGGCATTAGCAGAATAACATGAGCCACTTGCCGAAACTTGAGAATAGTATGAACAACCTACTGGACTCAGGTCAGCAAGAACACAAAGATGTCATGCAAATGCCTGTGCGACCTTCTGGCTAGTGAGATATTATATACACCATGAATAGTACAAGCCTTGAGAACAATGCATTAACTAGAGCTGGACTATTGAACATTTAAAGAACCAAAGAAAACAATGCCAACAACTTGATAGTCCCGAGCCAACAAGACCTTAAGGATTGCATGAGAATAGTGCCAAGAACCTATTGGACCTAAGCTAACGAGGTCTTAAAAATACCATAAGAACAATGTGGGTGACACACAGGACCCGCACTAATGAGGTCTTAAAAATGCCATGAAAACATCATGGGAAATCTGTTGGATCCAATCCAACAAGGCCATAAAAATGCCATGAGAATATCATAGGAAACTTGCTAGAACAAGGCCATTGAGCTCTTGGAAATGCCATGGAACACTTTTGACAACCTCATGCATACTCATTCACGACTTTTTGAGGTGATGAATCTACCGAGGGGACCTATCATAATAAAGGAACACATGATTCTCATTCAGTCAAAATGAGATGGTGATTTCTCTAGAAAGGACAAATTTTCTCAAGAATGGACACCTAAGTTCATAACACTATTTCTACAACGACAGAGTGAAGAAAAAAGTCTTGTTCTTTTCTTGTTTTTTGATCGGAGTCTCATTCTTTATGAAGGCATCAGTGCACAATTTCGATTATTTCATGCGTCTAGTAGACCCATCCAAAGCCCATGATTCACAGACTTCAATGTACCCTTTCATGGGTTTAAGCAATTTTTGGTTTTTGTAATAAGGGTTATGATCAATCCAGTCAACACTTATCAAGATCCAAAGAATGTGATGGAAGGTCTCACCATTTCGAAGTGAACAACAATGGTCAACACGATCAAACATGGAGGGCACCCTTCTACTATTACCAACAGCCAACACAGTTAAACCAACTGATCAACCATTAATAAAGAGGAAAAACTCCTTGTGAAGTGCAAAGTACACCTCTCCTATATAATATGTGTCCAAAATTTCATTTGAAGGTTGTCAGCTCAAGCCTTAACTGAAGCAACCTAAAAACTAACCCATGTGGTAAAGTCCTATGTTTTAATCAAAAAATATATAACAAAACATTAAATAAAAAAAATGATTTTATTTTGTAAATGCCCAACACAATCTTCAATCACACCCAGATTTTTCTGTGAATTATGTCACTAACGGATAAATGGGTTCTCCAGTCATGCTTGCCCAAGGTCTGGTTATCTACTAGTTTATGTAACATTTTATTCGATTGAAAAAAAGAGGACTGTTCAACATGTCAGCATCAAACTGAGTTATCTTCATCGTCTTTTATCTCAGTATCAAATCAAAGGAAACAACGAACAATAAAAATTCGATCTTTTTGTATAAAATGGCATAGATGAACCTACCCAAATCCCAAACTTGAAACTTGATGTCGTTATACTGCAGAGTTTCCACATTAAACCCGATCGCTACATCGAAAAAAAAAATTTATAATAATAATTCAATAATTGAAAAATAAGAAGCAGAAAAAAAACCCAAAAAAGAAGAAGAAAGAAGTACCCACTTGGAATTGTGGAGACTACTTCCCCCATTTGGAGTCGATCTGAAACATAAACCAAATTAAGGATTTAAAACATCGCAAGAAAGCCAAACTTCGAAAACAGAACACAACAAGAATTAGAGGAAAAAAGATACAAAGAATTGTGGTTTTTCCAGCATTATCGAGGCCGAGGACGAGAATCCGAGCTTCTATGTTGCCGAAGAGCGAAGAGAACATTCGAGTGAGTAAGATGCCCATTGTTACTGTAGTCTCTTTTTTTGTAGATCTCTAGAATTAGAATGCGAAGAGAAGAAGATCTAACGGTTGAGTTTCTTCGATGAGAAATTTGGATCAGAATCGCAGTGAAGAACCCTAAACTCACGTCCTCCTGCAGAAATAAAACAATGGTAGACGAAGATCGAGAGAGAGAAGCTTGAATTGGGATTTGGAAGCGACGCAGAAATCGCTTGTCGGTGTCAAATCTCAAACGACTATAGAATCTGTGTGTCCAACTTACGACTGAATTCAAACTGACGTAGGTTTGACGCATGGTGAGAAAAGTCGTTGGAATTTCCGTCCGAAAATGAGAGAAATGGTGTTCGCGCCCCCCTTGCACCTACCTCTGATGCTCAATACACCCATTTACTCTTTGTACTTGGAATGCTGATAATTTGCCGAACTTTTGGAGGAGAGACTTGACGTACACTGACATGGAAGTACATAATTTATTTAAAAAAAAATCTCTCTTGCCCAATATCTGTCTACATATTTATGTTTTTAGATTTTTTTAAATCGAGACTACATTGATTATCACATTGACAATCCAACAACACAGACACCTAGATTTCATGAAAATATTCATATAAAAAAAGAAATAAAATTAAAAATAATAATTTTTCAAGCTTAATCCATGGTGTTTAAAACGGATGACTATCGAGCACCTACATTTAAAAAACAAAATCAACAATGAAAAGTAATCTTTTTTTCTTTTTTTAAGTTCATAATATTTTATCCTCTCCAATCCCATTCCATTGGATCATGATTTTGAATGTCACAAGATGATCAGATCTGAAAGTTTCCTTTTTTTCACCATAGGTAAGAGAAAGAAATTCTTTTTTTATTATTTTTTTAATTAGTTATGTGCTTCCATGTCAATGTACGTCAATCCTTCCACCAACAGTCAGTTATATTATCAACACTCTTGTACCTATGTTATTTGGTTCGATTGTTCGATCAGTTCAAATTCGGGTTCGTGATTCGACATTCTAGAATAAATCCGATTCAACAGGAGCTGTAGAGATAATTTGTCTCTTGATTCACTTTGGTTTCCTAGATTTGTTTATTAGCTTGGTTCACAATATATATATATATAGGGTCTCGTTGAGCACCAAACATTTTGCCCAACCATTTTTGTCCTACATGGATTAGAAGTTTTGGAATTTGATGATTTTTTGCAAGGATGATTCCCTCACCATAGAGATCATCCTCACAAAAAATCAGCCCATTTTGAACATTTTTAACCATATAAGACAAAAACGTTGTAGCTTTATGTGTCTACGAAACCTGACCCATATATATATGTATATATGGGTCCCGTTCGGCACCCTAAGTTTTACCACACACTTTAACAAACGCGTTTTGTCCTACATGGGTTAGAGGTTTCGGAATGGGCTGATTTTTTGTGAGGATGATCTCTATGGTGAGGAGATCATCCTTACCAAAAATCAGCTCATTCTAAAACTTCTAACCCCATCAAAAATAATTTACAAAAAATGGACGGTCCACGATTTTTCAACGTGTAAACATGGGGCTAAACATTTTGGAATGGGCTGATTTTTGGGGAGGATGATCTTCTAATCATAGAGATCATCCTCACCAAAAATCAGCTCATTCCAAAACTTCTAACCCATGTAGGACAAAAAACGTTTGTTAAAGTGTGTGGTAAAACTTAGGGTGCTGAACATTTCCCTCTATATATATATATGAACAGCGTTCCTAAGACTCATATTGGGACTCACATTGCGACACACCGTTTTGTCTTATATGGGCAAAAATATTTGGAATGGGCTGATTTTTAACTACACTTATAATGTTAAAAAGTTTAAAGTCAAATAAAAATAAAATAATAAAACAATCTAAATTTTAATTATGAACAATCGAAAAAATATATATAATATATTGGTTTGGTTCACTGAACATAATCAAAATTCAGTAGTGGATTCATGATTCGCTAGATTTTACGAACCGTACCACAAACTGATTAGCTTTGTACCCGTTTGTGATTCAGACTAGTAACAACAAATTGGGTAACATAGTTTTGTATCATTTCAAAATTTTAAAATTCTCTTTGCACTCACTTTTTTTCTATTTTTTCTGGACACTCACATGTCATTCTTCATCAAAGAAATCAAACTTCATTAATTCATTTTTATTCTTATTTTTCTCATCGATGAAAATTACAATAAGGTTTCAAGAAGTATTTTGTGATATAAAAAGCAATACCCTTAGAACTTGCAAAAAAGACTAGAGAATGATTATGGAAACATCAACTCTTGGTTTGAGGGTGGTCAGAAAATTTGGGCAACCAAAAAATTAAAAATAAATAAACAAAGTTTAATTCAATAGGTCAGTATCAATTTCTCCAATAGAGATTCAGTAAATTCTTATCAAATCAGTTGAGAAAAATTAGATAGATTTCTGTTGTGTCACACTAGATAGGCTCCCAACAAGTTCATTTCAAGTAAATTTGATAAGATCCTACTAAATCACAATGAAAATTTGCGATAGTTTCCTACTAAAAAAAAATGTTATATTAAGAGTATATTCAAAAGAAAAATACAAATGTCCAACAAGACCTAATCCGATCATATTTGATGGATAGATGGATGTATGATTGTATATAGAAGATAATTAAAATTATTATTAAACTCTAATTTCATTTCTAAACGTTTTTCAATTAGGATGGATATTGGATCATATTTTTGATGAAAAATAATTGATAGTTGACTTCCAATGATTTAAAACAAAAAAGTCAACTCAAGCCCGTTAGGGCCGACTCGGGCAAAGACTGACGTAAGTTAGACCACTGTTTTAAGGTCGGGTTAGGGCTCAACCAAACCCGACAAGCACCCGCCTATTGACAGCCCTAATCCTTTATGGACAACTTTTTTATTTCTTATTCTCTTCAACTGTAATTTGGGGTTTTCAATCTTGACTTTTTGTCTAGACTCGTTCAGAGACGATATTAAGATAACTTGGCAAATCATATTGGATGAGATGAAGCTTATTCTAATGTTTGAATTAGAAAGAAGAAGAAGAAAATCAGGAATCTCAGCCATTACATCTTGTTTCATTCACAAGTGATAATGGGATGACTGGCCACTCGATCTCTCGAACTATTTTCAAAATCATTAGTTAGGCAAACCCTCAAACCAAATTAATTGATTAGACGCTCAATCAAACAAGAGAGTTACTATTGCCACACCAACTTTTACTGACGCAACAACAATTGTGTGCAATTACATAAGCATTGGTGCGGCATTAGTAAAAGGTAGTGTGGCAAGAGCAGCCCTCGAAAACAAATGGTCAAATGCTCATTCACATGATCCTCCACAATTTTTTTTGAGTTGTACTGGAGTAACCTCGAGTTGGAACCTCATATCGCACTTCTTGACATGAAACTAGATAGGAACCATAGATATTTTTCACTCGTATCTCGATGAAATGCACCTATGGTTCTCATACACTTTCACGTCAAGAAGTGTGATATAAGGTTCCAGCCTGAAGTCTCTTCAGCATTATTCATTTTTTAAAACTCCATGAGAAATGAATGAGGATGAATCTCAATCAAAGAAGGAAAAAAAATAAAAACATGCCATTAAACAAATCCACAATTTAGTTATTTCTCTAACGAAATGAATAAAAACACACTCCTCAAATGTTTGAAGATGATCTTTGGCCAACTTCAGCAGCAACGTAACTCACCATGCCATGAAAGGGTCCCTACCGTTCACAAAACATTGTACCACCACCTGAAAATCCAATGGGTCTCTAAAGTTTCTTCACCCCAATTCTTGATGATCAACTCGATACCCTTTATTCCCAACCATGGGCAATCTCCTATTTATATTTGCCCCGACCCTCCTTAATCTCCTTGACCAACCAGAAGAGGCACCCATGAGCATGACCTTGCACAAGTAATTAACTTGAACCCCAAGTACAGACCCAGCTTGACTCAAACGAGCGTGCATGTCTCTAGCCCCTCAGATGCATCTCTTGGACATTTTGTTACTTTCAATGGCCAAACAAGTGGCTTGGTTAGGCAATGATAGATGAAGGAATAGCTAAATCCAACAAGAACAGACATTGCACGCATTAAGCATTGTTACCAGTTTCGACAAAACAATGAGTATATCTTTTTAATATATTTAGAACATTACAAACAGGTCTGACTCAAAATAATAATAATAATAATAAGGAAAATAAGGGAGTCATACCAGGAAGGAGACCCTGGCAACCACACAACACCACAAATAAACCACCACATACTAAGCTATGCTACCACTGACTGAAGAACGGAAAAAATTAAAAACTTCCTTTGCCTTGAAGCTTTTACAGCCAAATAATTAGAACTAGAACCTCACACTCCCATCATAACAATAGGAAGGGATGCTTTTTTTATTTTTTTTTCTATTTGCAGCCAGCATTAATTTTCACTCACCCACTGCAAAAATGGGAATTTTCGAGAGAATACAATCTATAACCCCCACCCTTCCCTATAAGTTGAGGAACACAAACTCTTCAATCGCAGGTACTTCACCAATCTTTTTGAGAGTTTCCTTATCGGGTTCTTCGTCCACACCAATCGCCATGATGGCTTGCTTCCTCACCCCAATCCTCCCCACACTCATGAAGTTTACGTTAACGTTCTTTTCCCCGAGGAGGCTTCCAACACTTCCAATCATACCTGGCTGATCGACTTGCCTGCAGAGTATAAGGTTACCTTCGAGGCTTACGTCCACACTGAATGATCCGACACACGTCAAGTGTGGTATCCCATCCTTCACCCGTCCCTCAACTATTATCTCACCATTGTCCAACAGGGCACTAGCAAATTTGGACTCAACATTTGCTATGTGCACCTGAATCGAGTCGACTGGGCAGGCAGGGGATGTGTCAACCATCACACGTTCCTCGCTAATCCGGAGACCCTTTTGTTTTGCCGTGAAATCGGCATTGACCAGATTTATAAATGTGCTGGATATTGGTTCGATTATGCCTTTTGTTATCATGGCTCGGAGTAGCCTTGTGTCGAGGTCATTCGGGTCTCGGGCTGATTTGTACACCACCTTGACAGATTTAATGCCGCTGCCTCCAGCTACCAACTGTACAGCCAGCTTCCCAAGCTTCTCTGCCAGTACGACATAAGGTGCAAGTTCGGACAAAACCTAGGGACATGAGTGACACTAAATCAGGAACTCAAGAGAGGAATAAGTTTAAGTAATGAGAAATCAACAAGACCACAATGGAAAATTGAATTTTTTTTTAATTTTTTACCTCGGCAGGCACCATGGGAGCATTCACTGCTGTTGCAGCAAGTTCACCCCTTAATGCTCCAACGACAGCCTCTGCTATTTCAATGGCTACACCTTCCTGGAATAGTTTTTTGACATTTGATGGAGAAGTTAAAATGGGTTAGAGACACAAGAAATTGTAAGAAAATTACTGAATAAGGGGAGATAGATCATGTAAAGAATTTTTTTGGAGAAAATATGTACCTGAGCTTCCTTTGTACTAGCTCCAAGGTGAGGTGTAACCGTAACATTCTCATGTTGCACTAACTTGCTGTCTTTGGGTGGGGGTTCCACTGTGAACACATCAAGCGCAGCCTGACACACATCGTATACCAAACATCATTAATTTATGCCATAAAAATGAATGTTTAATCAAAGATGACTGTTTAAATCAGAAAATATAAAGAAGAAGAAGCCATAATAAGTCTCACATATGCAAACAGTGAAATTTACTGTTTATATGTTTGTGTGAAATCATCCACGGAAAATATTCTAAAGACTGGCGGTTTAGTTCATCCAATTGAGTTTTTGACCTCATTGTGGTAGAATACAAAAGCATACCTGAGCAACAACTCCACTATCAAGTGCCCGCACCAACGCATCTTCATCTATAACTCCACCTCTTGCAACATTAATAATGCGGACTCCCTTCTTCATTTTCGCAAAAGTTTCATCGTTGAGGATCTTTGAAGTAGTAGGAGTGAGTGGCATATGGAGAGAGATGAAATCTGCAGTTGAGATGGCCTTGTCAAAAGTGACAAGATCCACACCAAGAGCACGGGCCCTATCAGCAGGGGCATATGGATCGTGTGAAATAACATGCATCCCTAAGCCTTTCGCACGTCTAGCGACTTCAGACCCAACTTTTCCAAATCCCATCACTGCTAGTGTCTTTCCAACCAGAGAGACACCAACGTACTTGTTCCTTTGCCATTTTCCTGCATAATGCATCAATATATATTTTAACTTCTCTATCATAAATAAGAACTGAAAGCAACCACAAGAACATTCTCATATTGCTACTCAAATTATTAAAAGTCCGACATGTCTGCACGATTCAAGGTTGATCCATCACTTTTATTTTCTGAAGATTTCATTCAGAAGCATTCACTGTTATCTGCAATATTTCCTCTAGTCATTCATCATCTCTACCTAATCCCAATTATCAAGGCTTGGCAACATGAATCTGACTTGCTGTATGCAAGTCTTAGGGGTTTGGATCACCATTTGCACCAACATTTAAAAGAAATATCATTTTCTAACATAAAATTGTGATCCACCCCAGCAATTTTTTTTTAAATTCTATTAAGCATTTTTAATACAGATGAACGCTTGAAATCTTAATCAAATAAGATCAAGTACAGAGACACAAAAGATGTTCCACTACACTATTCTCATAGTTTGAGGCCACTACCCAGAGTCATAAGAAGAAAAAAACAATAAAGGCCTGCTTGGATTCCTATTTATGCACTGGAAGAGATACTTTTTGAATGGGAAAGTTCATAAAAATCAAATGTAAACTTTAGATTTTGTTAGCTAAGGGAATCAAGGAACAAGAACTAAGATCCAAAGTTACAAAATAACCCTGTCAAATTCATCTTGAGACTTGTTTGTGGGTACAAGATTCCCAACGTTACCACTAAGTTCAAGTCGCACAACGGTAAAGAATGATTGTCAAGTGTGACCAGGCTCTTTGGTAGCATGGTGGTAACAAAATGGATGGGATTACAATTACAAACTCAACTGAGAATTTCATATAGATGTGTGAATTGAACACCAAAACTGAGTCTTTGATTGTTGCAACCATATGGATGTAAGATCAATCGAGATTTACAGCTATAAAGACTAAAGAGGCAACCTGGTAATTCTTTCAAAGACCGGATTTTTTTTGTCTTTCTTATCAATTTTGGGCACATATCACATTTGTTTGGCTTGGGGGACCATCCTCCAATGAGATCACCACCAACAAACATTAGACGATAGGATGTAATAGTTAACTTATCAAGCCAAATTTTCACCTAAAATATGTCCCCCACCAACAAACATTATACGATAGGTCCCAAGTCCCCTGCTTCCATGGTATTAATTATCATTCTTGTGCATTGGAGACAAATAATGATGTGTATCCAATATATATCAATAAATATCTCATATTGTAAGAAAAGATTACGTAAATTGCAAGGAATCATAAATAACTATGATAAATAATCTTCCTATGTATCATATAGGGGACCATACTTGTATCGAATTTAATACCATTCCTCCACCTGTTCAAACATGCATAGAAAAATCCAAAAACAAAAAAACAAAATTTCTTGTATTTTAACAGATTCATTAATTTCAGGGCAGCAGCAAAGCAAGGTACATATAATCATTCTAGCAACTAATATTGGAATGAAAATAGAAATAAATGGCCAGAATTAATACATTTTGAAACAGAAAAAAGAGATAAGACCTTTGATCTAATTGCAGAACTAACAACACAGGAACTTTCAGATACAGATCTCATAGATTGCAATATAGATTCTTGACTTAATCTCTATCACTAATTTACTTAAGATCTGCTAATTTAAAGCTTCTACCTTGAAAGATAAAACTAATAAAGATCAAGGCTGAATTTTTGAAAAACAAGAACTTGAAAGAGCTCACCAGCTTTCATCGAGGCATCGGCCTGAGCGACATTTCGTGCCATCCCGGCAAGCAGAGCTATCCCGTGCTCCGCGGCAGCAACAGTGTTCGCTGTCGGAGCATTAACAACGAGACAACCGAATTCAGTCGCCGCCTGCAGATCCACATTGTCGATCCCAACACCAGCTCTTCCCACAACCTTCAATCGACCTTTGGCCGCCTCGAAAACCTCTCTCGAGACCTTAGTTCCACTCCTGACGATCAAAGCATCACACAGAGAGATCTTCGAGCAGAGCTCTTCAGGAGAGAGATTATACGAGCAATCAACATTCGCGAAGCTTCGTAGAACCTCTAGTCCTGCTTCTCCAAGCTTCTCGGAAACAAGAACTGTAGGTTTTGAATCCGAAGACGTAGCTTGAAGTTTTCGACCTTCGGAGATCGAGACCTCTGAAGGATCTAGGGTTTTGACAGCATTTCGAACGATGAGAGATGGAGATCTAGAGAGAGAGTGCTTCAATGAGATTGAAGACGAGGATTTGAACAAAGGAAGGATTGAAGATCGCGTCGAAGCGGATGAAGGAGAGATGGAAACGCGAGGAAGGAAAATGGATTTTGCAGAGGCGGACGCCATGACTGTTTCTCTTTCGGAGCTTTTTTTGGAACTCGGAGAGAGAGAGAGAGCGAGCGAGAGAGTTGGAACGAGAGGATGTCTTTATAACCGCATTAAGTTCCCATTTTTGGGCAGAATTACAGTTAAGATGGTTAGGTGAAAATGAAAAACGGTGCTGAAATTCTAACTTGCGCCGGGTGGGTAAAGATCTTCATTCGGTGAGGTTGGTTTATGATTGTGAAGGAAAGTCAAAGTTATTGGTGGGATGGGGTTGGTGAGAACCCAACACGTCACTTAAAGTGCATTTTGTTGTTTCTTAGATACAGAAACCTTGATGTTGTGTACTTGAAAACGCGATGGCTTGACTCCTTTGCGATAAAAGGGTTATGATTGGATTTATGTTACCTGATTCGATGGTTCGCTTAGTTCAAATTTGGATTTGTGATTTGCTGATCAAGAATGAACCTAGTTTTTAAGGTTAGATAGAGATGAGAGTATTTAAAGGTTGAAGTGATAAGTAAGGAAAAAATTATCTTGAAGATGGTAGACTTTAGGGGAGAAAAAATCTGGATTTTTAAATTGAAGATAGGGGGAATTTAGTCAATTTTCATCAATCTATTATTATAGGCTAAGGTCAAAGGGCATGCCACTAAGAGTGATTGTTTGCTCACAACCCAACACCATTTTGACATGTGGTGCTGACGACATAAGCAATATAAGAGGAGAACTTTTCTCTCTCTTGTCATTAATGAAAAAAAAATTGAAATTTCCTGATTAGATCACTTTATGATATTCAAAAAACATGATTCAATACCACAGTGCATTGTAAAAGATGAAATTCTATGATTAAAAAAAAAAAAAAAATCACCGATGAATTTTAATTTTGGATGCTAGGTGGCCATTTTCAATAACGTTGTTAAGCTCGAAAAACTTCATTTTTTTTACTATGAGTTTTTTCATGAAATCAAGAAGGTTGTGTGGTGTTTGATTGCCAATATGAAAATTCATGTGGATTCTACAATCCTTTTTAATATTTGAAATCTAAAAATTAAGATTTCTTAGTGTCAAAATTTCTCTCTTATTACTTATGTATCGCTGCCATGTGTCAAATGATGTTGGGTTGTGAGAAAACAATCACTCATGCTATCAATATGAGAAATTAGGTGGATGTCTGAAATATTATGGTATGTAAAAAATTAGCGTAAAATAACAAAGTTCACACGGTTCACTACTTTTCACAAATCAAGAGCGAATCGTACCGCAAGTTGGTTCGATTCAAACTAGTTCGTGATTATATTCTTCAATAATGAATTTGGTAAAACTTGATTGGATTAAATCTGAAATCCAATTCATTCAGGTTTCAATCAAGCATTAGGGTTCAATAAAGATCCAATAAAGACTTGATTGATAATTAATGGGATCAATGTTCAATTAACCATCTTGATCATCGTAACCAAGTTTGGATTCAGCAATTATGTGATTGGAGTTAATTTGGTTAGTTAGATGAATTCGAAAAAAATTTGAAAAATTTTGTTTCGGACTATGCAAATCGTGTTTTTGGGTTTCTTCATACCCTCTCTTTTTCTTGAGAGTTAAAGGTTGAAGTAAATAAAATTTTGACATTGAATGTTTAGAAAAAATTACAAAATTCAAGGATTAATTAATAAATCGTCCATTAATTCACTAGTTTATTTAGAAATTTTTATGAATTTCTTTAAGAGAACTTTGTGATGGGTCCCAATTTGATAATGTGTTTAAAAATAATATTATTAGTAAAAATATTACCTCACCCCCAAACTCAAATCTTGATAATGATCCCCCTCCTCTCATTCCTATAAAAACTCTCAAATTTCTTCAAACAATTCCTCACAAATTTCAAAAGACATTAATTTGATTGGTGACACATTGATATTATATTTAAGTACTTTGAATCAATGGTTAAGAGTAAATCATTAAAAATAATATCTATCTCTAGATCTGTTTTTTGATGGCCCTATAAATTAAGTAGACCTAAAAATTGGTCTACAAGACAGTGCATAATATATTGAGTCATGTTGGAGTAACATTGTGAGGGACATTTCTAACGTGGATGTGTATCATAACCATCAAGAGATCTCACTACCCTCACAATGTTATTTCAGCATTAGCCTAATATATTTTCAAGATTTAAGCTCACAAGTACAGCCAATTTGTGCTCTAGAGACGTGTCATTTTTTTAGCGTTTCTCATAATAATACGATGTGTAGGATTGATTGATATTAAAATTGGATTCGTTTTACCTAAAACATTGCTACATTTTCCAACTTTCTCGCGGAACGAATAGGTACAATGATTCTATCAAATTAAACTACGCACCCGGCGCATTATAGAACGTAGAGGAAGGAAACAAAAAAAGGAGGGAGATGCGACGAATATGACCCGAATACGAGCCAATTTCAAGTCAAACAAATAATCATATTTTTAACCTTTACCTTAAAATGTGGGAACCACAAAACCATAATACGGACAATCATGGTTTAGGCCTTTAGTGCTAAAATAAGCTGGTTGCGCCTTTTTCGGAACCATCGTGGATGACAGTGGGATCTATCTAATGTGAATCTGTGATAGTTTAACCCTTATGACCAATTTGTCCTCACAAAACTATGACAATGCCTCAAATGCCTTCTCCTAACCAATGACAAAATTGTAATATAACGAAAGTGCGCTCACAAATTCGTACAATTGGAGTGCCCTTAGTAAACGTTGGTGTGGCAATAGAAGCTCTCAAAATTTATATGGAAGAATGTTAAGAAAGAAATGTAATTGGTTTGTAGTTTTGGGGTTGGGTGAAATTGTGAAAAATAATGTTAAGAGGTGGATAATTAATTTTTCCAACGGTGGGTGAGAAATTGTTGTTACCCAAGATAGGAAAAATGAATTTCTAGGAAAATGACTTCCATTCACACCAGTGTAAATTGAATTTTTTTCCTCCATCACCTATCTAAAAAATGTAGGGTATTTTAAAAGCATCCCTTATAAAATTGATGATATTAGATTTACCCCTTGATAAATACAAGATTAAGTTTACCCCCTTAACCATAAATTAACATTATTTTTACTTCATGATTTAACAATGCAATTTTGATATTTTTCAAATTTTGATTTAATTAAAAAAATTAAAATTTCATCATTAAATCTTTAAGAAAACGAAACATACGATCAAGGCGTAAGCCTAATCTTACATTCTACAAAAGGGTAAACCTAATATCATCATAAATATAAATAATAAAGAAAAAAGAATTTTTAAGGAAAATATTTTCCCTTTGATTTACCATTAACAACATTCAATCTCTTTATTTTCTTTTCGTCTCACCTAAAATTTTCAACTCGTCTTCTGTTTCTCACGTTAAATTCAGAGGTTAATAATCATTTAAATTAAATTTTGGAGGTGCTCCCTACACTTGTATGAGGTGTTGTTTTGAAGAAACCTCCCCATTATATTACACATGGCATTTCTAAGGAGGTGTTTTAAATTTTGAAAGAAATATAGGAATATAAAATAAATTAAAAACACGACGTGTGCTGTAACGAGGAGGGCTCCTTCAAAGTCGGACTCGTTGATGAGTGATGATGTAGACTGAAAGGAAGGGAGAATGAACACTTGAGGGATAGTTTGGTAATTTAATCCTTCATAATCGAGCACGATTTCTTTGAATGAATATTGAGGTGAAGTTTGACCGTATTTTGTTTCTATCGGGTTGCTTAGGGCCCACAACTTTCATTGTCCTCCTAAGGAAATAGACATCCAACAACCAACACACTTTTCTAGCCTCAAACGACGTTTGACAATAGATGAGAATCATTTTCCTAGTGATATGTGCTTCATTTTGTTGACATCTCTAACATCTCTAAGAAATATGAGAGAAAAGTCGTGTCAAAATAGATCCCTAGGATATAGTTATGATCCCTAGAGAATGTGTGTTTTTTTTCTTCCATCCGACTTTACGTTTTACATGGAAGTTAAAAGAAGAGAGTTACTATTGACACTCTAACTTTTACTTATTACACCCTAATAAAAGATGGGTTATCTTAACGTGTGTCCTAAGGATCATTTTAAGCAACATTAAATACACCTTGGATTCTTAATAAAATTGTATATGTAGCCCAATATACAAAACGTGCAATGTAGACATTGTTTTTTTTAATAGAAAAGAGACATAGTAAAGAAAATAAGTTAATGATTGAGAATAAGCAACATTTAAGATCTAATAGAAGTTCTCGTGTTTTTCTTTTTTTATATGTTCGTTAGTTTTCAATTTTTGAATTTAAGATTTTGAAAGAACTTTGCTCATAGAAATCTTGGATCCACCAGTCACATGTACTCACATGTATTGAATGACATTCCTAATTTATAAAAGTATCCTTATTAATTACAAAACTACCCTTATATACTTGACGTGACAAGCACTGAGGCGTCTATGAGGAAAGATTCTGTAAGCAAAAAATAACTCTGAGATTTTGTGTGAGCCTATAAATAACTATTAAAATTGTTTGAATGAATGTTATAATGTTTTGTAATGTTGAGATTATAATTTGAGGTAAATCTTTGTAATGTTTGAAGAGTTTCATTGGGGTGTGATAAATAATTTAAGAAATTAGGGTGCTATTAACAGCTTTCTAAAATAATCTTAAGTAATTTTAAAATAATTTTATTATTTTAAAATTTATTATTTTTAATATTAATTTGCGCCATTTTGCATGAATCTCTGTAGGTCTGCCTAATGCCTATTAAAGGCATTAAAAACCCATGTGGGTGCCATATAAACAAATCAAGTCTACTCTTTAGTAGAGTTCAATATTATCTATGGCAAATTAGACTTTGAATCTTTCATATTTGGCATAATTCCATGTTGATCCCCTAATGATTTGAAAATTTTACTTACCTCCCTTGTACTTTACCTAAGGAGTTTTCTTACACCCCTTCCATCCATGCCGTCAATGCAAACAGTTAAAAAATATATTTATTTTTATTTTTATAAAGACTATTTTACCCATTTTAGAATGTTTACTTTTTGATATACAAAAAGAATAATAATGAAGTGGCCTCTAGCTTGAAGCTCATATTGCACTTTTTGACGTGAAAGTATCTGAGAATCATATATGCTTTTCATCGAGATACGAGTGAAAAAGCATCTATAGTTCCTATCCACTTTCATGTTAAGAAGTGCAATATGAGATTCTAGCTTAAAGTCACTCTAACATGACTCAAACAAAAATATCCCTAGGAAAATATGGGTTCATTCCCAAGACTGAATGCTTAGACGGGTGCACTCGAAAATATTGTTTTAAAATTTAAGGGGAAATAAAAGATAAAATGAGTGGGTAAAATGGTAAAACAACATCTGGATTTTAACACCGTCAAACAAAAGGGAAGGTAAGTGTAAGTATCAAAATATTAGGGGGTCAACATGGAATTATGCCAAATTATAGGTGGTCAAAGCTTAATTCACCCTATTATCCAATAATCAATTCTTCTTGATGATAAAATTCTATAATTCAACTCCATAATCAAAATCTAAAATTCAACGGTAGGATCGGTTCAAACTCCTAAACTAATTCTTCCATGATTGTATAATATTTTTATTACAACTGTAAGAACAAAATCATGTGAGCAATATTTTAATTTTTTATTTTAAAATTAATTTTTAGAAAGTGTATAACAAATAATATTATGGATTTTGAGTTCTATTATGAATACATCAGTAAGGCCGTTAGCTAGGGATGCCAATGGATTAGACCACCACCAAGATTCGATCAATTTCAATTTGATAACTTCGAAGTTGAATCAAGGATTTGATTTCCAGTAAGGATCCAATTTGATAGCCTATTGAATAAATTCTGGATCAATCATGTCCCAATCCAATAGGAATCAGATCCCATAAAATAAAAGAGAGTATATAAATTTTATTTGCTAAACATGTCAAAATCCAATACCCCAATTTGGTGTCGATTCTGGATCACTAACATCCCAACCTGAAGTTGGCACATCAACCCACGCCCACGCCCATGCCCAACCCAACCTCGGGCTTGAAATGCACAACCTGAACCCAACCCCGTTGTGTTAGTTAGGTCGTTTAGCTTAATTCACTCCCTGTTAATAATAGACAATTTACTAATGATAAGGGCTTATATACACCTAAGTAGTATGTAAAAGAGCTTAAAATTTACAATTATGTATCCTAAAAAAATGTTCTTCAAAATTTACAAATATAAAATTATAAGCTAATTTAAAAAAACACAAAGAAAATGATGATCAACCAAAGTAATCATCTTTGTACACTCTTAATCATAAATTTCCAACCAGACCAACATTTATATTGTATTTGTTTTTTTTTTTTGCTGAGTGTCATTTACATTGCATGACAATATAGAATTACATAAATAAAAATATTAATAATGTAGAAGGAAAAATCACTATCTTATCGAGACCTTACACATGTCCCGTTGAGAACAAGAATTGGAAAGTAGAAAAAAACGATTACGAAAGGTAAATGGTACACAGGATGAGTCAATAATTCAGCTTTGCCCATTAGAAGAGTAGGGTATGGATCGAAGTTTGCCTTGACTAACAGGGCATACCAAATTTGAATATCGGTGCGATTCTTTATGTCGCTCATCAAGTTTTGAAATTCTAGGAAGAATCTCACGATTCCTAGAATATTATAGAGAAGATTCCATTATCTGAGTAAGATTCTCATGATCGTGGGATCTTACAAGATCAAATCCCGAATAAAAGGGGTAGGATATATAATAGAGGAAAGATCAAAAAAAAAATGATCCTTCTTCAAGTGCTGGAGATTTAGAGAAAGATGAGCAATATCTTTTGGAGAATTCTAACTTGATCGTTGGAAAATTATTAGTAGGTACCACATCGGTGCTAACAGGAATAAAGAGCATCTTTAAAACAACAACAGAGTAAATCGAGGTAAAGCCCAAATCAACTTCTACAAATAACAAAGTAATTATTTATTAATGAAAATAATCTTTATTTTGAGATTTAGAAAACAAAATCATATATACTAAAGGGTTTGGGCAAATGTACGAGGCCTATGCCCAAACCCAATCTAATTTGAGTTGGGCATTTTTTTTCGTTGATCGAACCTGAGACTAAATACTAATTATAACAATGCCCAGACCTAACCTAAAGTCGGATTCAACCCAACAGGTTCGGATTTGATCCACCCAAGTTGCAGCCCTAATATATTCATGCTAAGAAGAATGTAAAGGAAACTAACGTACCATAAGGTTTGGTGGTTAAGAAGGAGACCCATGTGTGCCCAGTAGTAATGTGGGGTCCTTCTGCAAACAACAGATACAATCCTTGCAAGCTAACTGATGGAGAAGAAGTTTATGAGATATTAGTTGCCAATTAGGCTAACACAGTAGCCACTTGTCTACAAGTTTTATAATTTAGTTTAAGTGAAAATTAGAGTCATTTCATCTAATTTTTCAATCATTTGTATTCTCACAATTACAAATATATTTATATATTAATCATAATTAATTTGTACATTCACATAGGGATGACAACAGACGTGTGTGTGTGTGTACGTGTCTGCTTAAGGTTAAAAGTAGAGAAGTTGAAATTTAAAAAAAAAAAAAAATCTATAAAATCTTTTGAACTTATGAGAGTAGTTTTAACTTCTGTTTTTAGGTTTAGTTCGTTTAATTTGAAGTATTTTAATTTTATTTAAAACTTTACGTAAAATTTTAAATTCAAAGAAAATTATTTTAATTTTAAAAATATGATATTTGAATAAAAGAAAACTGCTATTTGCACCCCCAACTTTTACTTATCACACCCCAATTAAAGATTAAAAGACACCATTCATACTTTACAAAGGCTTGGCTCAAATTATAATCTCAACATATCAAAATATTATTACACTTGTTGAAACAATTTCAGTAGTTGTTTACAATTATGATTAGGATCATGTAAAATTTTAAACTCCAAAAATAAAAATCTAGTAAATAAAAAAATCGAGAGAGATCCTATTGGCACCTCAAGTTTTACTTATTCTCAATCATTCAGTTATTTTCTTTATTTTTAATTGGTTTGTAATAAGTAAAAGTTGGAGTGCCAATAACAGCTCTCAAAATAAAATTTGGAGAAGGGATTTAGGCTAATTTGGCATTTGGTAGACTTGGGATCGATGGTTTGAAAATTGAGGAGAGCAGTTTTCTGTGTAACTAAACCCCATGGTACCTCATTTTTAGGGAGATTTGTTCAGCTCAACAGCTGAGTCGAACTGAGCTACCACTCTACCTATGCTGCGTTTGGAAGCGCCGTGTGACGGCCAAATTCATCCGAAACACGCTTCTTTGTCGTAATTTCAGTGTTTGGCATTGTTAACGAGTCTTGTTAGCTGCCGATTCATTCATAAAAATTAGCCGAATCCGTCGACTACCAACACTTCAACGAGGCTCAGTAAAGGTTTCGCAAAAACAGGGTAGAAAGTTGGCGCCATCTCTCTTTTTCTTTCTCTCTCTCTCTCTCTCTCTCTCTCTCTCTCTCTCTCTCTCTCTCTCTCTCTCTCAACTCTTGTTTCCAATTTTGGCAATGCTCTCATCTGTTAATTCAAGAGGAAGTTAAAGAAGAAGAGAGTTTTGGAAGTGCCTCCAAAAATCAGATATGTTATCAATGGCATTGTCGCTGTTTCGCTTGAGAATATAGAAGAACCTCTAAAAGGTTTCATCTGAGAGTTTGATAAGGGGGTTTCACCATTGGGTTGATCTTTTAGTCATTTTGATTCATTTTTTGAGAAGCACATAAAGTCAAGGAAAGATTTACAGGTTGAGAAAACGTTTTGGTAGCCCTCTCTGCAGCAGAAAGAATGATTTTCTGTGTTGTTTGAGAGTCGCTATGGCCACACCAATTTTTACTGGTGTTACATGGGTTTGTGTTTTTGTAAAAAAAAAATAAAAAAAATAAAAAAAAAAAAGAGAAAGATGAGTTGAAAGTAGTACGTTTTGTATTGCTGGCAGCAATGTGTATAAAGAAAACTTTTTTGAATTGTAAGTAGATGACAGCAACATATATATTTAAATTTTTTTTTTTTTTTGGAATGTATGTAGTGGCAGCAACATAAAAAAGAAAAAAAATTCTAAGATGTGTATTGCTGGTTGCAATATACATATAAATTTTTTTGTTTTTGAGGATTGTTCCTCTATTTTTTTTAATGTTCCTTTTTAAATTTCCAGTAGACAATTGCATAGATGGACAAACTTCCACTGATTTTTCTCAATTGAAAAACTAATAGCTTTGCTTTGTTGAAATGGGAGAGATTTCAAAGTTATCTTGCATGCCCATCTCTCCCTTTGTTGGTTTTTTTTTTTTTCTTATTTGTTAGGCTTTTGAGCTTTGTATCTTAGGAGAAGATAGTTACTTATCCCCTTAAGTAGAGGAGATTACACTAAAAAGAGGAGGAGCTATGGAAAGAGCGTTGCTTATAAAAGACGAAGAAGCCATAAGGAAAGGGCTTTTTGGGTGGGAAAGAGAACCTCATAATATTTATATACTGCATATTCATCTAATTTGAATGTCCGAGAGTTTTTTGGCAGATACTATATTAATTCCCCAACTCAACGAAGAAAAAGATCACACAATTAAAGTTATAGTGAGCTCAGATCCTTACCCCTTACAGTAACCATGTCGGAGAAACAGTACTTTATGTACCGAACTAAGGGATTATCATTTCGTAAAAACAACTTTCAAAATAAAAGATTAATTAATATATTTAACCTTCTTAAAGCAAAAAAAAAATATATATGCTCCTACTTATATTTTGTGAGATCCACTAATAAAATAAGACATCTGCTATTGGCACCCCCCAACATTTACTTATTACACCCCAATTTCTTAAATTATTTATCACCCTAATTAAAGATTAAAACACTCTTACAAAATTAATCTCAGTAGTTGTTTGCAATTATGATTAGAGTCATAAAATCATAAAACCCAAAAAAGAAATCTAGCAAAGAAAATAAAAAAGAGAACTTGCATTGGCAGCCCAACTTTTACTTATTCTCAACCATCCAAATAGTCAATGATCATTTGTTAAAAATAAAGGATCATAATTGATGATCAGAGATCAACCATCACTTGAAAATGAAATGTAGAAACTTAAAGCAAGTTTAAATAAGCTCAAAGACATAAGAAATGTTAAATTAAATGTGGTTGAGAAATCTAAAATGATCCCCTTGGCCAAAAGCAATGAAAGAATGGTACAATCCAGAGTAACATTGTCATCATTTACAAGCTACACATCAAACCCTATAGAAATGCAGTTTTTCTTTCTCTGTAAAGAAAAATGAATGAAAAAGAAATACCAACTATTTATACAAAGATTTTGGAGGCAGAAGCATCGAGACTATAATGACTGCCCGGTTCCGCTCGTTTCTCTTAACAGAAATCAAACACTAGGAACTCCCATGAGATCTGACAGAAGAAATTGAATGTGCTGAGACAGAAGTGGTTGGACTATGGAGCTCACGGTCTCCATTCATTGTTTTTGCTTTTCCAGTCAATCTCTCTATAGCTCCTTCAGAAATCTCGATAAACCATTCATCTGATGGTAGTACACTGTCAAACAAACGTAGATTCTTAATTTACAGAACCAAATGGGAATAATGGGAAGATCACATATTATGTTCTTGTAGAACTCTATTCTGTCCTCAGAGTGAAAGCTCTTGAGCATTATCGTCCATGGACATAATTTTATTGCATTTCCACGTCTTTTGCATTGTAATCGAACTATTGGACCCCTATGGTTCTTTTAGAGAACAGTTGGGAGGGTATAAAGCAAAGGTTTGGTTCACCAATTCGTCTCTACAGTACCCACTGTATGCTTTAGTTACTTAAACTCATGGTTTCAAAGCTCAGTGGTTTGATGTCTCGTCTCATCCATGGATGAGTCATCTTGTCTCACAGACAAGATAAATCATTCTTCTTGGTTTACAATTATTTATTAAAATATATTTACATATAATAATTATAATTTTTTTTTATTTATAAAATAAGGTAAATTATAAGATCATTAGTCACAAGATCACTCTTTTATTTAAATAAATAAAAAATCCATGTTGACTTGGCTGAGATTTTCAAAATATCATCCAAGTAAATCTCGTTTGTCTTGTGAGATTAGTATGAAGCCTGAGACACGGTGTAAATCCGTCTCGTTAGTGGAAGATACCGAGATGACTCAGGTGAGTCATCCCGGTCTCAGGCGAGATTTGAAACCGTGCTGACAAATTATTAACCAACGAAAGCTATTAGCATTACCTGTATGGATCCATTCCAGTAGTAGCAAACACTTCCATTGATCTGGATATGATGTCACTGATTACTTGATGCAAATTTCGAGATAAGTACCGCCCTTGAGACGAAAAATGAATCACAAACTTCATATCCAGATAAAACTGCACAGAACCCAAGAAGTAAATAAAAGGTTTTTTTTTTTCTGTAAAACAAATGCAGAGCAGAAATTAGTGAAGAGCAACACTCAAGTACCTGCTGAAGACCAAGGGCACCCAACGGTCTCGGCCCTTCTTCAATGTCGTCCCAGAAACTTTGGTCATTTGAAAGATATAAGATGACAGTCTCTGTGAGTCTCATCAATAATAGGGTAGCAAATCTTTCCCTCCCTACAAACATATCTGCTGCTATGCTTGCCATTCTGTTCAGTTTTGCAAAAAGTTCCTGAATAGTGATGTAAGAACAAACGATAAGAAGTTTACAGCAAAAAAATCCAATAAAGAAAAAATAATAATAATCCGAACAAGGTTTGCATAAAGACCATTACTTATAGTCAATAAAGAAAAAATAATAATAATTGTTATAGACTACCCCTTGAAATATATTATTAGATTTGTAGTTTTCTAAATCTAAGGAGTAAAATCAGTAAAGGAAGGCAGTGAACTGGAACCTATGCTCCCCAAATACTTGACAAATGGGTTCTGCATCCATGTCTTTAGCCTAAGATACAATAATAACCTACCATATCTGCAGTGTATCCTTGACTTCATTACAGTTTTCAAGAGCCTAGCCATCATCTGCATACAGATGGCCAGACTGAAGTTGTGAATCGAAGTTTGGGTAATCAAAATTAATTTTGATACAGATGCTTTGTTTCTCTTTGGGCCTGGCCAAGATAGGCAGTGTATTTAGAAGTAACAGCGGTGAAACAGTTAATCCTCCCCTAGCTGTATAAATGTGGTCAAGTCAAATGAAACCAAAAGGATATCTTCACAATGACAATTTTGAAGGACCTACCGGGAATGAAGGGAATTCTTTGAACGGTATTATCATTTGAGCACAAAGTTTTAGAGAAAGCCCAATGAGATTCGCTATCAGTACCAAGATAGATCACATCAAGAATGCGATAGAGAGTAGTAGACCCTCATATTTATCACATGTTAAGGAGAGCAAACAACATATCCGATACAGTCACATGTTAGTAGATTCATTATTTACCCTCACCATAAGTTTCCTGTTGTTGATGTTTGGGCCCAAGGGTCTCGTTTGAATTAGGCTTTTTACCTGGTTAGTAAGTCTGGAAAAAATCTTTGACCATGGATAATATCATTGCCCGGGGTATTGTTTCCTTTGTAAAGATAGTGGTGAATCTGTAAATTACTTGCTTACCATTGTGATTTTGCTTATGTTGTCTGGTATCATTTCATTTCCTTAATTTCAGTTGGTTCTTTTAAAAATTAGCTATCTCCTCTGTTTAATGGTTGGTTGATTATGTCCCTAAACTGGAGAGGAACAATCTTATGGAGCTTCCATAGCCCTTCTAATAAAATCTTTATACCTATAAAAAAATTACCAAAAATATTCAAAAAATAAATAAATAAAACATACAAGTAAATCGAGGATGGATGTGGCCAGCAGAAATGACTTTGTCAAGGAATCTATCTTCAGTTAATTTCAGTAACAAATAAATTTGGTCCAAAAGTGCATGAGCTACACATACCAAAATCAATACAAGATTTATAGCATTAACAAGATACAACAATAAAAAGAAAACGTGACTCTATTTCCACGTTAATCAAATTGTATGCTCTCAAATAGTTCAATGTCGAAACTACAAACATTGAAGAATAGAAAATAGTGAGCACCAAACATTTGAAGTTTAGTCATTATAAGACAATTTCAATTGCCCTAAGGTCCAAATGTGATGAATGTAAAGAGAAAAATCTATCTCATAAACAGTGGATTGTTTGGGATACCTGAAATATTGGAGAAGGAAACCACTCAGGCTCATCTACATTTCCATCCATATTTATGTACATGTCAGCACTAAGATGGGTATCTCCATCTTCTGTGAATATGAGATCGAGAGCATGCTGTTGGCAGAAACTATTTTTTAATCTATCAGCAGAGCGTTGGAGTCGTCTCTTCCATTCTCTTTGCTCAGGATGACGGTTCTGAGTATCTGAAGCTCTTCTATGGAGATCATCCTTGACACTAGCCTGGTTTAGTGGGGAAAGCTTCAGGGCAGCACGTGGGAGTAACTCCTCAGCTAATAAAGATGCATTTGCTAGCAAAGCCATCTGTTGGGTTTCAGTCTCAGCAATACGAACAATTTTATTTTCTTCCGAGTTTCCTTCATCTTCCATTGAACCTGGTAATGCATTTATGAGCAAGCTTACGTATGAATTGAATACTTGAAACAGACCTTCCAATGTGTGACCTCCTAATTGCATACTCAAGAGTGGTCCCACATCCTCGAAGAAATCCTGCAATTGGAACATGAAGCGAAATGAATAAAGAGGAAAAGCTTATGAACAGGTAAGGAATGACATACTATATAATCCCAAATTTCAAGAGAAAAGATCTCTAGAGGCTTAAAAACCCCCATAAAACCACATAGGATTTTGAGATACATGCATTGCTATCAAATATTTTGTAAAGGAGGATTATCAAAATATAAAATACCTAATTGAACTTAATATGTCATAATATGGAACAACCCCCTGCCTTCACCTGCTTTACCTATCTAAAAAAGGAATATAAACATGAAAAATCTAGGCCAACAACACAACCTTAAGCTTTAACACTTGAAAAGACAAATCAAGGAAACAAGACCAACTGAAAATGAGAAGGGGCCATACAGAAATGAGAGAAATTTTAAATAAAATGTAATTACTTATGGGATCATGCATTCAGTTAGGTAACAACATTCTAAACACTGCTGATATTATATTGTAATGCGTGAAATAAAGAATTTGCTTTCAAACGTGATTGAGAGAGACTGTTGGAGCATAAGCCGGAACCACTCACCTGTTCATGTCCTTGTAAGCAACAAAACATGAATACAGGCTGATTTAACACTAAGAAATGAAGAAAAAATGCTATTAATTTTTCAATCAATATCTACATCTTTCAGCTTCTACATGACAAGGAAATGGACACATGTTGATGTCTGACAAGCTTCAGAAATCTTGAAAAGCATCCATACATGTATTAATTATTATAATAATGTAATGTTTCAGATTATAAGGTTTCCTAAAATAAAAATAAGGAAAAATATGGAGAAAAGTAAAAGAAGACATTCTACTTGTCATGCAATAACTTAACAAATATAAGTAGAACGGTAAGAAGGATGATCTTTTTTTTTTATGAATGAAGATATCTTTATTAAAAAGGGAATGGTAGAGAACTAGAGATGACCAACCTGAGGGGAAATTTACAGGAAAAAGGACAAAAAGAACAAGAACAAGAAGCAAAGATCAAGAACTCCCCAAACGATTACAAACCCAATAGAATATGAAGGATACACACCAGCTCCCTTCTAGTTTTACTTCATTTTATGAGAAATAATCAAATAAAGGGTCATGCTATCTTAGATGTTAGGATGCGGTTTGGGATGAGACATAACATGTCTATATTGATATGTGACAAGGCAAAAGGAACTAAATCTACCATGACGTTGTATATGGTACCGCCATTTGGAAAAAATACATCCTTTAGATAATAAAACAATCTCACCTCAGTTCTAATCAAGTAACGGAACGAGTTCAAATCCATCCAATAGATTATAATGGTAGCAACTAGCAACAGTAAAATATGAATATATGATACAATAAAACACAACGGTGGGTCCCACTCCAGCTACAGCGGAGTGGGATCCACACTACCCCACTTCATTGCCTTTCCTCTTTATCCCCTTCAACTTTATTGCCCCCCAACCCCACATTTTCAATAACATCCCTCAATTTTTACTATTTTTCCTCTTTTACCCCTTTTTTAATAACACGCTATAACTTTACTACATTCTCTTTTACCTCTTTAACCCCAAAGAGGATACTTGTGCTGTAGGCATGGGCAAACTCTAGTATATGATATAGAGGGTGCCCGCTTGCTAAATTGGTAAAAGTTAGTGAGTGTTGATACCACGACCTGGGTTTCAAAGCATACCTTCACCTACTATATATATATAAGTGACCAATTAATGATACTAATTCCCATAAAAGCAGATATGCATCTTTAGCAGAAAACAATCACTCACCTGGACCATCGAATTGAACCGAAGGGCACTGCTAGAAAGTTTATGGTGAAATGTCTTTACAGAACCAAGAGACATATTTGAAGATCTACCAGATTGAGGATACGCAAGCACCCAATCATCAGCAGCGGCTAGTGCAGCGGTGCTCTCTTCAATTCGTTTTAAATTAGCATTCAATGCTTGCTCAACGCTAGGCCTAAAAAGTTTCAAAAGCACCGGACAAAGTGCCAAGCCCCGAGCTTCCAGCAAAGAACAATGACCTAAGGCTATCTGCACACATTCTGCAGCAGCCCTTAAACCTCCAGCAGCGGCCGATGAGGCTAATGCATGTCTCTTCACAAGAAGGGCAAAAGACTCTGTCTGCTTCGTAGCCCAAATGACAAGCTCAGATGCATATGCTGTCTCCTTACCAAAAACAGCAGAAGAATCACTAGCGGCTTGAGCAATGGCCGAGAAAACTAGCTGTGAGAGGGCAGCAGTATATGCTCCTCCATATGAAGTGCTTGATGGACGAAGACTTCGCATGTTATATTGAAACCTTTGGAGATGTGCATTAAGCAGCAATTCATGAGCACGGGGACCGTCTCCAAGTCTTTTAAGAGCTGAAACAGCAGCACGAAGTTCAAGACCACAGGTAGAAGGTTGGCACACAGCGTCGGATAGCTGGTCGGCTAATTTCTGTCTGCGTTCAGTAATAGCAGACTGTAGTGAGATAAGTGCTGTAGGGCTCAATGTTTTGTTTTCTTTTGCTTCTGCAGCTAATTGTTCTCCTTCATCAAGGGCAGCTAAAGCTTCGTCCACTCTCCTCTCAGCTAACAAAACATCAAGTATGTCAGGGAACTCTACTGACCACTTTTCTATGTCAGAAGTTTCTGTGTCCTCAGACTTAGATACATCATGTGATCTGGAACCTTCGGGTATGATAGAGAAGGAATCAATGTGAACTCCTTCGGATAAACCATGGATTAGAGTTGCCTGCGTAGATAGCAGATTTCTAATGGAAAGAAGCTCTCCCTCTAGATCTGATATCTCCTTTGACGTGCTGTCAAATACAAAGAATACATATTACACAACGTATAAATGTCATAAATCACAACACATCACACAAAAATCGCAATAATTGTTCAGAAGCTTAAGCTCCATTTGTGTAGCAGATAATTTTACACTCCAGATGCAAATTTTACAGACATCAGAAAACCATGAGTTTGTTTCATCGAGAAACACTGAATTTGTGGAAATTTTATATGCCAAAGACCCTAAATCTGGAAAAACAGCGTACTAGATTTCAGACTGTCAGTTTTCCAAGAAAATAATGACACCATTTTCACCTTTGATCTCTCATTCTCTACTTTTCTTCAACCCCCACCCCTACAACACTTCTCTCAACCACCACAATTGCCACCATGTCACATCGCTGCTGCCACGACGACCACCACCGCCAATGTCACCAAGTAGTTGCTACTTCTACTACCACTATCACTACTACCACCGTGACCAACACTATTGGCACTTTCCATATAACCACCATTGCCACCGCATCACGCTCTACAACCACAACCACCAACATTTAACCTCAACCACTTCCACCACAACCATCAAGGTAGTCGTTGACTCCACCACCATCTCCGCCATGACCATTACCATACCAACTCCAGAAATAGCACCACAACCATTGCCGCCACAACCACCACCACTATCAGAACAACTCCACTAATAGTTTGACAAAATCTTGAGCTATCAAGTTGTTTCCATGATTCAAAACTAGAAGGAACTTTTTCTAAGGCAGTTTCGATATATAAGTTATCTTGCATTATATTTTTTCTTTTCTCGATCGCAAAAAAATGGTAACCGGAGTGGATTTCATTAGGGAATGTTATGTATCTGTGTACAAATAAAAATATACTCGTCTTCCTAAATTTCCTATAATGGTGATGTTTACTACAGATAATATCATGCATTTAGTCAACAATTGTTTATATATATATAAGTGTAAAATTTTATTAGAAAAAAGATAAAGAGTAATGGAGGCTAAGAGAGTCCCCCAATACAGAAATAAACAAAAGAAAAAAACAAAGGAAAAAAAAAAACCAAAATAAAGAGAAGCCCCAGAAACTACGCTTCACAAAGCGCATTCCATCTAAATACAAAATCCTCAAACGATACCCCAACAAAGTCACTACTCAGCTTGGACCAAAAGTAGATAAGGCCCAATATCTCCAGAAACACTGCTTGGGGAGTACTTTCCTTTCCCTGGAACACCCTTTTATTTCTCTCTTTCCAAAGATCCCACCAAGTGGCTGAAGGAAGAATAGCCTAGATATGTCTTTTTCTGTAGGAGAATACATTATGCGTCCACCCTTCCAAGAGAGAAAAGAAAGCTCAAGCGAAAACCTAACCTACCTGGAAGAGAATTAAAAAGCACATCTAAATTTCTCTAGAGAATGAAAAATGAATTAAAATGTGATTAACAAATTTTCCAGCTCTCTTGCAGAGAAAGCAAAAGTTCAAATGTATCCACCCTCGTAAAATTGAATTATCCAAGGTTAGGATCCTCCCAAGGGAAGCAAGCCACATGAAGAAGGAAACCTTGGATGGGACAATGGCAGACCATATGATAGATTCTAAGAAAGATAATCATAAGAAGGGAACAAGGATTTATAAAAAAACGAACGGAGAATCTCTTATCCTCACCCTTGGTCCATTCTCTTCTATCCTGCTCATTCTCCCTGATTTTGTGAGAACTTAGGAGATCTAGAAGGGATGTCACCTGGGTTATTTCCCGGTCATTAAGATTTCTGCTCAAGCTCAAGTCCCAAGAGTAAGTACTTCCATTGCCAATTAGACAATTTTGCATCGTACTATTCTTTTTCAAGGAGCAAGTGAATAAAGATGGATATTGAGTTGACAGAGCAGAATTACCACACCACCTGTCCTCCCACAATATAATCTTATCACCTAACACCACTTTGAAACTACCCCCCCCCCTGTCAAATTGATCGGCAACCTTGAGGATTCCTTTCCAAACACTACAGCCATAGGATCCTTTTGCCTCTCCATTATGCCAACCAAGCCTCTTTTCTCCATATTTAGCCCGAACCACCCTCCCTCACAAACTCCCCTTCCATACAAACTTGCCCAAGAGGTCTCTATTTGTTAACCTATAATCCCCATACCTCCATTTTTCTTTGGAGTGCATATCAATATCCAAGTAATGAAAGGGGTAATATCTACAATGATAATGAACTAATAATGATATAATTTCTTCATTAAGTTGAACTTGTTTCTTTGAGAGATAAAGAATTTTAGAAAATTATCTAAGCAAGAAAGTTAATGAAGTTAACTTTAAGTTGATTATTATGCAAACTTTGTCGGAAACATATTTGCTGTCAGCAACATGAATTCTGTAAAAAAATAAAAAATAGAAATAGAACAATCTTATTATTCTACAACACCTTTCAATGTTGGGGCACAAATTAATTTTTATGATTATTACTATATCCATTTAACAAATCCAAGTCAGTCTAGGCTAGATTTTTGTTAAGAATTTCAGGCATTTCATCCCAGTTCCTTAATGTATAATCAAGTCTTCAGTATCACCAAATTCATAGCAAGTTGATGATCGATAAATGATTTAAGGGGATCAACTCATAATAATTCACATGAATAAAATAGGTCTCTAGAAACACGAATAATTATACGAAATACAGCTGAATAAAATAGCTTTCAAACAAAGGATCAAATTTTGACTAGAAATTAACAGCTGACACAATATGAAGGAAATATAAGTTATTTAACAAAGATAATTAGTAACGAAATGGGGTTAATTAACTAACTGCAGGGCATATGAATTATAAAGAATTAGTCGATGTAATAAATAAAATAACTCAAACAAGAAATCAAAATTATGGATAATAGAGAAGAACCAGATCGGATCTAACAATCATTAAGCACACATAAGTGACAGTTCCCTCACCGGATGAAGGCTGTGTAGTTAGCGTAAACACTTCTACGCAATTCCTCAGCTGAAGCCTTCTTCAAATCCAGAAGATAGGAGCACACTTGCCTTATTTCCTGTATTTATAGATTTTTCAAAATAAAATTTTAATTTGTTCTGCTTTTTCCACAGAATAAAAAAGCTGAATAATGCAAAATAATGATGCTTAATATCATGCTCAAAAGACATCGACAGATCACAAAAAAAAAAAAACCCTTGAAACCATCAATCAAACCAAGAACTAAATTCGGTGGAGATATATTCTCAATAAATCGAATCTAAAAAAATATAATTCAATCTTCTAACTTAAGTTGAGGGAAACAAAATCAAACCTTCTCATTCAAGGATTGACATTTGGACTGTACAAAAGATTCTGGATCGAAACTGTCAGACTTGAAGACGTTGAGATTGTCCTCGATCCGAGATCCGTTCTCCAATGCGTTTCCTTTCGTAGTTGCCACGGCCGACCTCGATCGAGACGACTTCGCAGACGCCATAGATCTTTCAGATTCTCGGATCGAACACAATTTTATGATCCGAGAAGAATCAAGTTATACACGAATTAAGGTTTAACAAATATTTAGAACGAAGACATTCAAAGTTCTGATCACGTCTTCGATCTTTGAGATCTGAGAACCAAGATCACTGAGAGAACTAGGGTTTCAGATCCATCTCGATAACGATAACTAGCTATCCGCCATTATTGAAGGATGAGTATAGGAACTATAGAAGAGTCTCAACGAAGAACAGCGGATCCTTAAGAACGCGTGTGTACAGAAGAGAGAGAAAGCTCGGCCGCCATTACAGAAGTCTCTCTCATGAAATTTTTTTTGACTTGGTTTTACATAGAAGAAGTAAGAAAGAAAGAACAACACGGGAAAACGACTGGAGGGACTAAATGTTCTGAGTCTCCTCACGAAACAGCAACCCAAAGATTTAGCTTTTATTTGGTAGATAGATTGCAATTGTTAGAGGGAAGAAGCAGGTGGAGACAGTCGTGGAGATGGTTATTTTAGGCTGTCACTTCAGGCTTTAAACCCCGTAGAGATATCTCTTTCCATGTGGATTGATGACGTGGAAAATCAATTTCACTATGTGGACTTTTTAGTCCACGTCATATCCTTCATCTACTATATTGAATGAGTCATATTTTCTTACTCCCTCTGACCTAATCCCCCATTCTCTCTGCACGTGACATGTGCTAGAGTCATAGTTTCCTCAAGATACACATATGCACATCTTCATAAGTAGAATAATGATTTTCTGACTCCCCCACTTCTGACATATTCTCCAGACGTGACATTTGCTAGAACCATCGATTTTTCTCGGAGTACACAATTGTACATAGTTATGGGGATATGTTATTGTGTATCCCGATGAAATCTATGGTTCTAGCACATGCCATATCAGAGAGTGTGGGAGAGTATGTTATTAGGGGAGTCAAAAAATCACGACTCTCATAAATATGTGCAATTGTATATTTTGTGGATAAAAAATCTAAAGGTTCTAGCACATGCCACGTCAAGAGAGTATGAGATAGTATGTTAGAAGGGTTTGTCCAAAAATCATTATTCATATTGAATAGTGGAGCCCTTTCTTTACTAACATTGTAAGATCTTGAGTCTTACTAAGGGTAATTTTGCTCAAATGGATTACCACGTCAGAAAAATCCAATGCCATATCCTTCTTAAGTTTTATTGAAAACTCAGATCCCCACCTCCACAAAAAAATATAAATAAATAAAAAAAACTCAAACAAACAATTTATTTTGAACTAGATCCAAGATTTTGGAAATTGACTACTATCGAACTTCCACATAACTCCTAAACTTAAAAATGAAATAAAACGGTGAAAAAAAAAATTATATATATATCTTTAAATTCATAGAATTGTGTCCTCTACAACCTTGAAACATCATATCATGTGTTTTTTTTATGTGAAGAGATCAACCCAAAGCCCTTAACAAGGGTGAAATCCTTACTTAGTAAGGCCTAGGGGACTCTATTGAATACTAGAGTGCTTATGGCCCGACATCTTTTTTAGGGTTTAGAGGGTAAATGTGAAAATAAAATAAAGTTGTAAGATATTATTTTGGGCTTGGTCTAAAGATTTGAAAATCTACCAAACATTTACCAAATTCCCAACTTTAAAATAAAAATTTTAAGGTCAAAAATAATTTTTTTTTGAAATTTTTATTTTTTTCCAAAATTCATAGAATTTTGTCCTTGACCTTGAAGCATCGAATCATGGTTTTGGACGCCACAAGTTAAGCCCACTGACCGTTAGTGAGGGTGAAATCCTTACCTAGTAAGACTAGTCGGACTCTAAAAGATTTCAAAGATAGTTATCATGTTCAATATTGATGGATTAAAAGAGAGATTCTATTGCCACACTAACTTTTTCTAACACCACCCCAATTCAGATGCAAATCACCAAGGGATTTTTTTCCAAAATATGTGCAACTTATGTCCAAATTCCAATTTTGATACACTATTCATTTTAATTCCCAAAAAATGCATGAATCATTTTCCAACGAGTTCACTGGTAGCTATTTTTAATTTAAAATGATGAATTTACTGGTTTTTAAAGTGACGAAGTCATTGGTAAATTTAAAGTCAAAATATCCTTATTTTTTAATGGTGAATTTATTGATAATTTATCAACGAGTTCATCACTTTAAATTAAAAATACCTACCAACGAATTCGCTAAAAAATGATTCATGCATGTTTTTAGAATTAATACCAATGTATCAGACTCAAGATTTCGTCATATTTACCACACGAAATTGTAATTCGTACAATCACCAATGAATTTGCACACATCTTGAGGTGGCGATAACAAAAGTTGGTGTGGCAATAGAAACTATCTAAAAAAGTACCACCGGTGTGATTTCTTAGTAGATATCCACTGTAATTCATTCTGGTGCCACATGGCAATCTATGTGGGTGCAACTCTCTCCTCAAGCCTTTACCAACTTAACTAAGTTACACCTTCATGTGGGTGCATTTGATTCAACTATATTTGAATCACTTTGGTCGATAAGCGCACAATCCATACGAATTGAATCAGATCCGTCCAAAAAAGAAAAAAAAATGAAATCCCAACCATTAAATGTGCAATCCAAACATTGGGATTCATTACGATGCATTTTCAAGTTTATCTTGATCTTGATAATTGAATTTCATGTTTCTTCACTAATCAAATCCTTCTCTTAAACGTGTCTGCATTTGACATATATATTATAGGAATTTGTTGTTGTTGTAGTTGTGGGTGTATGTGATTCAATTGCTGTAAATAAAGGGATTTTTTTTTTTTTGAAGATAAATAATATTGTGAGGTTCACTCAAAGGGAGATTTATGATGAAGTTGATAAGATATGGTTTGAAAAAAAAACAATTATGAACTTAAGGAGAGAATATGTAAATGATTGTTGTATTTGGAGCATGCCACACTTAGTTTTTTAATATATATATATATGGGTCCCGTTCAGCACCCTAAGCTTTACCACACACTTTAACAAACGTGTTTTGTCTTACATGGATTAGAAGTTTTGTAATGGGCTGATTTTTGGTGAGGATGATCTCTATGGTGAGGAGATCATCCTCACCAAAAATCAGCTTATTCCAAAACTTCTGACCCCATCAAAAATGATTTACAAAAAATGGACGGTCCACAATTTTTCAACATGTAAACATGGGGCTAAACATTTCGGAATAGGCTGATTTTTGGGGAGGATGATCTTCTAATCATAGAGATATATATATATATTAAAAAACTAAGTGTGGCATGCTCTAAATACAACAATCATTTACATATTCTCTCCTTAAGAGAGTCAAATATTTTTTCTGAAATAAGAGTTAGAAGTTTTGGAATAGACTGAGTTTTTGTGAGGAGGATTTATATATATATATATGGGAAGTGTTTGGAGGCCCTAAAGAGATTCAAACATTTTTTTGAAATAAGAGTTAGAAGTTTTGGAATAGGTTGAGTTTTTGTGAGGAGGATCTATATATGTATGAGAAGTGTTTGGAGGCCCTAAAGAGAGTTAAACATTTTTCAAAATAGGGGTAAGAAGTTTCAGAATGGGTAGAATTTTTGTAAGGATGATCTCTATGGTGAAGAAATCATCCTCACCAAAATGCAACTCATTCCGAAACTTCTAACCCTAGTTTATAAGTTGAAGAATTATGGACCATCTGATTTTTACATATCACTTTTGATAGGCTGGAAATTTTGGAATGGGCTGATTTTTGGTGAGGATGATCTCCTCATCATAGAAATCATCATTACAAAAAACCAGTCCATTCCAAAACTTTTAACCACTACATTGAAAAAATGTTTGGTTCTCTACAGGGCCTTCAAACGCCACCCTATATATATATATATATATAGATAAAAATTGAGAAATTCTCAAAATAGTAGACTACTCATTTTATTTTCAAAAATAATAATTATTATTTTTAAAATTAAAATAAGAGAGGGAGGGGGGGAATCTACTCTATAAAACAGTAAATATTTTCCCCATTTTAATTTTAGTAAAAGAAGTTCCACTTTAATAAAACGGTGAATTTTTCTCGCTTTAAAGAAAATGTCTTAGTTCCAAAAATAGAAATTTAACATTTTCGACGTTAAAATGAATAATTTACTGTTTTGAGAAAATTTCAATTTTCTAATGCATCCTTTTGTAAAACAGCCTATATTATTCTTATATAGAATGATTCTACAAACCCAATCATTCTTGTCCATTATTTGGATTGCAATAACACATGGCCAGCAGTCTATGAATGGAAAAGTCAATCCCTAATGTATTGGTTGAAATTAGGAATGACTTATAAGATAGAGGAAAGTTAGGGTTTCTAATTTACTTGTAATTGTATCCAAATCCGATCCAATAACAAATGGTCGGGTCTAGATTAGATTAAATCTGATTCGATATACAAATTATAAATAAACTTCACGTATTAAAACAAAATATATAACATAGTTTTATATAATTTTTCACATTTTATTGTATTGGGGCATATTGAATCAGTACATGACTAGTATAGAACTGTTATATTTGGTAACCAAATCGGTTCCTTATCAAAACCCAAATCCTCTATTAAGATCCAAGGTTACCGGATCAGATTTTGGGTCTAATCCGATCCATTGACAGCTCACCGTATATGAGTTGTAATCATGTGCTGGACCCTTCAACTTTACCTAACAGTAACCATTTGGATAAACTAATAATTAGGAGAGATAAGTTTGACCAAATGATCAACCAACTTAATAAAGCCTTTCTGTACAAGATTCATAAAGTTTTAGGTAGGAGTCTCAATGGGCCGGGCCAGGTCTGTAGTTGGCTTTTTATAATATTTGTATAACCAGGCCCATCACACAATTCAGAGTTAGGTAAACCAGGCCCACATGGGCACCCCTACTCTAAGGTCTCTACCATCCTCATATGCTGCACGTAGAAATCTGAGACCCCCAACTCCATTATCATCCAATAAGTGGGTCCAGCCTAGGAGATTTATTTTAATTTAAACTTAGCCAATCGGGTGGCTGAAAATGCTTTGTAATTTCTCAGCTTGATTAATGATTTCTATCCATCGGATTACAACTATTTCGTCATGGACTTGAATCCACTCGGGGCCTTTCATAATAAGCCCATGATGTAATTTGCTTGAATTCAACATTAAGAAATCTTCAATGAGGAAAGTTTAGGTGGCATAATTTACAAAACTACCAACTATTATAAATTTCTTTATTTATTTCTTTTAATAATTTTATTTTGTTTGAATTTTTCAAATAGTTTTTTATATTTAAGTTGGTTTGAAATACAATGAGTATCTTTTACAAGTTACACATATATTAAATATTTTTTAATATAAAATTATTATTACTTTAGATTAAAAAAATTCAAAAGCTATACCTAACATTAAATCTAAGAGTACACCACACACCAAAAGAATGCCTTAGATTCCTTGTGGTTTCTTAGATCAACCACGCTTTACCAAAAAGGCTCAAAGCCTATATATATCATATAAACTATAAATTTGTAGAACAAAACCATACCTTCTAGGAGAACTGCACTTACAAAATTATATACAAATAGTACTCTTTTTTTGAAATTTATTTCTTTTGAGAAAAAAAAATATTACAGGGTCGAATTCTTTTAAGGATTTGTAAAACTGCCTTTTATCATATATAATGATTGAATTGATTAAGAGATTAAATGATTTGGTCACGTTCGACAAAGGCCATTTACATTCCCAAATAGAAAAAGAAGAATGGTGGATTTTTCTAACCACAAACAACGTTAAACAAATGATTTAGATAAGAGAGAGAAAATTAAAAATTATCAATGATCAATACTTGTTTTTAGGGATATTATAAATTTTTCTTTGGAATCTTTAGGATTTTTCTCTCATCTTGACCGTTTATTTAATGCAGAGTCTCAAAATTAGGTTATAAGGGTGGATTTGAACACACTTACAATAATGTAAGACATGACAGATTCTTTTAGCCAACCCCAAATGTTTGAGATAAGGGTTTAATGATGTATTTTTTGCAAATTAGTCCTAATTCATTTTATACAAAATTTAGGACTAATATAACCTCGAAGACCAAATTATAATTGAACATTTTTTCCCCATTGTATTTTGGCCATAGACCAATTTCTAACTATGAGAAAATAAGAAAAAAAAAAGGTTTTAGGCTAGATTGCCATCCCATTCTAGGGTTTTGGCTATAATGTTGCTCTTCATAAAACCTGAATATTCAAATTCTCCCAACAAATTTTCTGACAATTTTGTCTTGCTGATTCTATCCATTGTATTAACTTTGGTATTTCAAACGAACATTGAAATAAAAATGAAAGAGGAAGATTTGTGACTTTCCACACCAACATCATCTAAGTGATTTTGGTGTATTGGTTATGTTCGCCAATATCACCTGTATCGGTATCATTTATCGTTTTATGTGCAAAATAGATTGTAAGCTAATATGCCAGATGAGGACAGAGTTAGAAATTCAAGTATACTGTTAGAATTTCAAATATTTTCAGGAACAACCACTTACCTGACTTAGAATTCTATTGAGACGCTTTCATGCCATAGTTGAAAATTTTCTCAGAAATCCGCAAAATATAGAAAATGAGAAAGTTGTTGGAAAGACCATTTAAAAAAAAAAAAAAAAAAAGAAGAAGAAGAAGAACTACTGAATGAGTCTATTTAACAAGAGAGACTGGTGGTGTGGGGAAAAAAACAAACAAACATGTTACATAGGTTACAAAACTTTCCTACATTTAATTCATATTTGTACAGAAGCATAAATTTACAGGATGTTTAGCATAGTATATGTTGCTGAAGACATTCTTTCAACTTTTGAAAGGTGACAGGCTTTGATACAAATGAGTCCATACCATTTGCTAGACACTCATCTGCGCTCTCTGCCAATGCATTTGCTGTCATCTGCGATTTGAACAACCAATTCCATTAGTCAACATATATGTATTGCAAACACTCATAAAAAATTCTAAGACGGTATGAAACTTTATGTACACTTGTGTGTGTGTGGGTTTGTGTCAAAATCTGACATGTCCAATGCAGATACTTGACCTTTTTAGGAGTCCACGCAACATAGATTTAGTTGTACTCTTTTGGATGATTGGAAAAGAACATAAATAAAGATCCAGAAATTAAAATATATATGTTGGATGGTAATGTTCATCCAATCAGATCAAAATTTTGATCAAGAGCATCTCTTAAGTCGGACCCATAGCTGAATTAATGTGCAGAAACTGTTAAATGCTTACCGCAATGATGGGGACCCGATCCCTTGATGGTAATGAATCTGAAGAAGGTTCGGGTCGATCAATTCCAGCTTCTACAGCAGCATCCCAGTTTCCACTTTCCTCAAAAGATCGTATCAACCTTGTTGCTTGAAGACCATCCATCACTGGCATGCATACATCCTGAATGGTATTACAAACAATTATGAGTATAACTTGCTCGTACAACTCTCAACCCTTGCAAGCTAAATCTACTCAATCCTACTTCCATCAAAGAACATGTATGAGAAGGAGCCCTATTGTGCAGGTTGAAGGCTTAAAAAGGATGATTGGAAGGCACACACTTTAACTGAAAAACTTGGTTTCAGATAGGACAGCATGAGAAGACAGGGTTCAAGTACCCCAATTAGTTTGGTTAAGATTTAAGACTTTCATGATGATGGCCAAGATATTCTTGATCCTAAAAACTTGTAAAATGAACCAAGAACTAATCATATTCAAGAGATTACCATCAAAATGAGATCATATCTACAACACATTGGAAAGCAAAACATGTCAAACAAAGTTGACCAGTTTCAAAACCATCTAGAACTATTTAGATTCAAGAGATTACCATCAGAATGAGATCATATCTCTGACTCTGGACTGCACGCACAGCTTCTACACCATTATTCACAACAACTATGTCGTGACCTAATTGCTTCATCATTGATTTTGTAACCATAATATTGATCTTGTTATCTTCAACAAGAAGGATTCTAGGGTTGACTTTGGATTCGGGAAGTTCAACACTGCCATTAGATCTGCTCTGGGAGATTCTATCAGATTTCACATGCTCCTGCCTCTGAGAAGTGTCTCGGAACTTACTAATCTTTTCTATGTTGTCTATTTCCATGGACGCCTTTGGACAATGGAGGGAATCCAATTTAGAATTCTGACATTTTCCATTTGTTTCACTATGACATGGTTCACCTCCACGAATTGCATTGCTTTTATCGGACACTAGATCCTGCCTTACTGAACTTCCGGGTTCAGTGAATGTCTCTGCAGCATCAGTGACTGAACAGGCATCCTCAATTGAAGCATTTTCTCTTGATGTGCAGTTATTAGAAGGGAAGGAGTATGACTTCTCTGATAAATTATTGAGCTTATTCAAGGGATCATACCCAATATTATTCAATGATAGTTTATGTGTTCTAGTGGATCCACTAGATGAGAATAGAGAGCCCAATGTGCGTGGTTGAAAGTGAAAGAAGGCAGCACTCTTTTCATCAGTGTTAGCATCAGATACGACTTCGTGGTCGTTCATATCTTCATCAGGGTCATCAGAATGTTCCCTTTTTGGTGAAACCTTGTAAGGTAGTACAAATGTAAATGTAGAACCACAATGCTCTTGGCTTGTCACAGTAAGATAACCCCCCATCAGTTCCACCTGTCTCGAAAAAAAATCCAAATTGTTTCTTTAGAAGTGATACAGAAAAAAAAATTGTGAGGTTGTACTTCCACAGAAAAAAAAATGCGTACTAAACCTTAAGAGTAAATATAACATAAAAATGTAGTATTCTGATCCTCTTTTTTTTTTTTTTTTTTTTTCATTCTTATGCAGATTTCTAATTGAGATACTACATGAATAGAACTCTCAAGAATCGGGAATTTTTGGTGACACCATCAATGATAAAATTTAGAGAGTAATATGACTTCTGAAGGCCACTAAACTATTCATTTACTTTTGCCGTGAATATATTTGACCTTTTTATGCATAATTTGGAAGATTGAGCATCCTTTATTATCCATTGAAGTACGATGAGATTCGTAGAATTCAATTTAGTAGATTTGAATTTGTAGTTCTCTTGTTTGGAACAAGGTTGATACAAGCCAACAAGGAACACATCTAGAGTTACTTGGAAAAGGAGGAAAACTTGACTTGGACTGTCACATAAGGCAATGAAAATTCAAAATTCAGAGTGGATTGAACAAGCCTGATAGGTAATTTTTTAAGCATCAAACCTTCGTGATGGAGCAGTAAGGAAATTTGAATATTCTGAGTAAAATAATTAAATTCATAGAAATTAAGAGGGGAGCAATTAAATCTCCATTTTGCACCATTGTGAACTTGGCAGAGTCTTAGCATTATGCTTGTGTATCATATAAGAAAAGATCCTACCATTGCGGAAAAGACAATTAAAACATTACATCACTGAATTAGGGAATTTGCGGATCTGCATTCAATGAAAATAATTACGAATATGTTACTATAATTTAAAGCATCAAGATGTATGTTGACAATTGGACGTTCATCAAGATTAAGGTTAAATATCTTCAAGAGTTAGTGCTAGATAAGATACCACTTATACTCAACATATGATAAGTAAGTCGTAATTGAGCTAATATTGAAACGACAAGTGCCTATAATCATTTGCAACTATTTGAAGACCAGACCATAAAGGGTCAAAATAAAACTGAAACAGTAACTAAGCAAGAAGAGTTCACCAGTTGTTTGCAGATTGCAAGGCCAAGTCCTGTTCCACCATACTTTCGAGCGTGATCTGCACTGACTTGCATGTATTTTTTGAACAGAGTAGGTATTGCATTTTCTGTTACATGGTAATAGACAATTTCAATCAGTATTGGCATTAGAGAAAACAAAATGAGAAAGAATGAAACAACAATATCTGCAAAAAAGAAGGATACCCGGTATTCCGATTCCTGTGTCATATACATCACACCGTATCCACACAACTGTTCCATGTGGGTAAGGATGCTTTGCAACATTTCCATCGATTGACGTAGAATTCTTAGCTAATGTACTTGATCTGTCATCAGGTCCACTCTTTTGGTCAAGACCTTCATCACATGTCTGATTATGTGATGCTACAGAAGAGTTCTCTTCTTTCAGTTTATTTGTAGAAACTGCAGAGTGATCTGATAGCTTTTGATGGCGTCTTTCTTTGTGCGCAGAATGCTCTGGGACCACATAAAGATTTATCCCAACCCTCCCTTCATGAGTAAATTTGATTGCATTGCTGCATAGAAAAGAGATTTAGGAATTTGAAGCCCATCCAAATACTGCCTAAAGAACACATGAAAAAAAGATGCAAAATCTGCCAGGCAGTAATGCATTGTCTTGTTCGAAGTGCATTTAATGCTTATGGTAGTGATCTGTTACCACCGTAATTGTTGGACTCTAGGACATTCAGAAAATACAACAGTAAGGTTTTCAGGAGATTAACTACCGTTATAAAATCCTAAGATGTAACGGTAATAAATAATTAATATGCTTACATGAGTTATTCTCTCTCCGAAGAATTAATTTGTAAAAATAGTACATTTCCTTATATCAGTAATTTCATTTAGAGAAGAATCTGACACTAGGCTATTAAAATATTACAGGAATTAAGTCAAATAATTTTATATTGCACAGAAAACATAGAGAAATACTGTTTAGCAGTTTCTTTGAAGCATAAGATATATTTATGATCTTCCAATACAATAATTCTGGAGGAATCACAAGCCTTCTATAAAGTTCTTACCTGATCAAGTTGGTAAGAATTTGCCGAATCCTTAGAACATCACCAACAACCTAAAATATAGATATCGAAAAAAAATCAAGAACCTTTAAAAAAGATATAAAAATAAGAGTTTCATCATAAAAGCTCAAACCTCCACAGGAACATCTTCTGCCACATGTCCTTCCAAGGTCAGTTCCTTTTGCAATGATGCTGCGGCAGTCTGGAGTACATGTTTTACCACCTCTCGAGGTCGGAACTTTGTTGCTTCCAGCTTCATAACTCCTAAGGGAAAGTAAGACGAGCAAAATTGAAAATCCTAGTTCAAGTACTATTCGAGGTACATAAATATGTTACATCTATTATGGGTTATACTCAGTATGAAGGTTCTTTTCATTTTCATTTTAATTGTTTGACTTTGTTTTGATAATTTTTAATTGTTAAATTATTACAATAGCTAAGGTTAAATAAACTAAAACCAGAGCAAATAAAACCTTTGAAAATAAAGGATGAATTCCAAACCTGATTCAACCTTGGAAAGGTCGAGAATGTCATTTATAAGTTGCAGGACCAAATCCCCAGAAGATATCATGACATCCAGCAGTTGTCGTTGCTCTAGATCTAGCTTTGAGTTGGCGAGGATCTCAGCCATACTAACCACCCCTGTGAGGGGAGATCTTATCTCATGAGACATGGTCGCTAGCATCTGTTTTGCTCGCATTGTCTCCTCTGATAGGAAAAAAAGAAAGAAAAGAAATTGAACAATAGCAAGTTAATCCTCTTAGTTACCTTGAAAGTCGATTCCTGTCAAATTTTAAGATTATTCATAGATATTAATAAATACATAAACCTGTTATGTGAATTGTTTTATTGAGTTCTGTTTCCTTGGCTTTTTGTACGGCTATCTCCTCTCGTAGCTTTGCCATTTTTTCTCTTTTTATCACCTGTTGAGCAGTCAGGATCATAACATATCTTTTCATAATTATGTTAAAAACAAACTTGAATTATCATAATTAAACAAATTGCTGTTAAGAGACCATAAGATTGACGTCCATAAGGAACAACTTATAATAGCTTGTTTACTGTTTGTCACAGAAACAAACTATTATAAGGAAAAAACAATTACTTCTACAAGGAATGAAATTTCTCTAAAATTGAAGCTGCAAATCAAAAGTTTAAAATATACCATAACACAGGTAAATAAACAACAGTTGCCCACAAAAGTTGGTTAGAATACAAGAACTAAAGATAGATCATAAGATACCTGATCAGTTATATCCATTCCCATATAATTCACACCAATTGTATCTCCAGCCTTGCTAAATACAGGTTCCACATATATCAAAAATGTCTTTGATCCAAATAATTCCGTCTCGAAAGTAATTTCCCTCTTTGCAGGTAATCCACGTTCCATGACTTCTCTCTTGAAGTCCTGAGATTCCTTAACACCAGATCCAGAAAATATTTCCACGTCTGTTTTTCCTATAATGTCCTGAAAAAATCATTGAATTGAGGAAAATACATCTTTGTCAATGTCCACCAACAAATTGAAATTCTATGATTTAGTATAGAAGAAATTTTCTTCCCTTAAGGAGAAAAATATGGTATCTAATCATATGGAAACATCCGAATAACATGATCTAACTTGCATAAGAAAAGAGAAAATTTACATCAACCATGTTTTAGTTTCCAATTTCCCATAACTTCATGAAAGCAGTTTGCTATCAATTACCTCCTCTTGCAAACTTGGAAAATGGTTATAAATGAACCGGTATCGCAACTCTTTGTCCTGAAAAATTGAAAGGTATATTACAAAAGGGCAGGAACAACATAGTGAAAAAAAAAAAAAATCAAATAAAAAATTAAAAGAACATATAGAGAATCAAGAAATTTCCTACAAAAGATATCAATTGAACACAACATAGTGAAATTTGGTGACCTAGTAGAGTTAGAATATACACAAGGAACAGCTTTAGGAAGATAGAAATACATCAAACAGAGATTCATCATTCAATAACACAAAAGAACGAACTTAAGACTATAAGATGTACTTTCTCTAGTCCGAATACATAAGGTGTGGTTTATACGATCACAAAGATTGTGTATAAACTCGGTTTCTCCATTTTTATCTATTTATTTATTTTTTATTTTTGTTGATAGGTATAGGGTTAGGGTTTAGCAAATGAAGTTGGGTCCAAGGGATTTGAACCTTGGACGTGGGACCAACACTCCACGCGTCTTACCACTTATGCATGCATGAATAGGAATGACGCCAAATTTTGGTTCAATAGAATGATCATTATCATTTCATACCTCAAATAGATTTAACATCAATTGGTCAACTGTAAGAGAACATGCCTGATCAAATGTATGAAAATATGCAAACTCCAATGACATGAGTCTAAGCAACTAAAATAACATAAAATTGCACTCAGAAACCCACATATTATCGGGTTAATAACTCGCATAAAAATGCGATTACCTGATGGCCGATGACAACCGGAGCATTCTGGAGAACAAAATGTAAGAAATTATCTGCTCTTTTCAAAATTTGGGACAATTCTTCCACTGGAGAGGACTGCTTTTGCATATTTGTTATGTTTTCCTGAAGCTTCTCCACGAGTAAGTGCTCTCTCTGAATACTTGTCTCCAACATTTTATCGAGATTCATGGCCCGTTGCTTCCAGTACTTAATAGTGTCATATTCAGCATCTATTTCAAGTCTTTTGTTTTGAACAATGAAATCACTTTTCCTACGTGGTACAGCTTCCCATATATCGTAAATTTCATCCAATATAGAAATCGAGCGCTTGTCACCAGCATATTTTTCTTCCTCAAATCGATGCTCCTCTTGTATCTCCAATTTCTTTAGCTCCACTTCCTGCCTTTGTTTGCTTAGTATGTCAAGCTCTTCATTGAGAAGGCGAACAGCATTAGCTTGCTTGTACTCCCAGTTCTTCACAAGGAATGCCAACTGAGAGGAACCCTTCTCACTATAATTGGTTAACTCTAGGAGGCGTTTGAAATCAACAATGGAAGTTTCTTCTATGATTGTAACCTCCTCCAACATATCTTGATCCATTCCAGGCTTTTCTACATTAAATTTATTTCCAGCTTCATGTCCAAGATCTTCTGGCCACATGGAAGGGAGGGCTTCTATGTCCATTTCTTCAAGATGATCTTCCCCCATCTCGCAAACCATGAAAATAACTAAAACAACACATGCAAGGCTCGTAACCACAACATTCACTTGAGCATTAATAAGCTTATAGAGTATGTACTTGTATTATATCCTTTACATAGTGTTTGGCATAAATCTTTGATTTCATGTCAGTTCCACCAGAGGAGCGAACAAGAGTTTTGGAGAAATCTTGAAAAACCTTGACGATACTCTGCAATATTGTTCGTAAAGTGATGTTTCAAATCTGGTTAAGGAGCCTACAGAAAACACATAAACTGAGATCAGGAATCAACCTTTGTAGTTCATACTTCACAGAGAACACATTGTTAAAAAACTGTTTTAACAATAAAGCTAAATCATGCAATTAAGGAACACATACGAGATGTAAATTTTGGGATAAAAGCAGAATGAACATTGTTTTGAGAGGTGATGATATGAGGTAAAGAAACCACAGAGAAAATTACAAGGAAACATTCAAAGCATGCTTTGAGCGTATACCACACTGTTGCCACCTTGAGTTAAAACAACCGTCAAAAAGAGACCTTTATAGAAATATTAATTGATAGATACAAGAATCCCTTTTAGAAACCCCTAATTCCACAGAATTCATCTTAATCCCTTTGCCTTCAACCTAAACCCCTATAAGGGAAGCATGCATGGATCCTATTCAAACCAAAACAGAGCATGTCTAGCCTAAAATCATGTCAAATATTCTGTTATTAATTCTATATTTAGAGCTGATTCAAATTACATGCTTCCTTTATAACCCCAACCACTACTGCCCATTACCCAATTTTCTAAAGAACACATCAACCAATCAGTCATCCACCTCCGTGTTTTACATATTGGCATTCAAAATCCATTAGAGATGTGACAGACCTTATTTCTAATGATTAACAATCTTACATGCTATCACCTATTTTGAGAGGGCCTCCTCTCGAAAGAAAGAACAGAGCAGAGTTATCGTATTAATTCGGCTCTCTTCAAGCACACTGATTTAAGCTATTATACACTACCAGACTCAACAATCAAAAAGTGATGTCTTCAGAACACTATCACTAATCAAAATTAAAAAAAAAAAAAATAAGAAACTTTGAAAGCAAATAATGACAAATTCTGGTAGGAAATCTGCTTCAACGTTAAAAAAGAAAAATCCCTCAAATCCATTCCTCATTATCAAACTCCACCTATTTGTTAACACTCTAAAAGTACTAAAAACCTGTACTCTGCATATTACATCTCTTGAGAAGAAATGTTACTGAAAAAAAACAGAGGTCGCCCCCTTTTTTATGTGGTGGGGGGTAGTTAAACTTGTGAAAATCATAAATAAGGCATGCAGGTCAACAATGAACTCAGACCAATGTATTATGTCCAACAGAGACATCAAAGTAGGTTCTTGTTTTTCTCATTAAGAACAGAAATCTGAAACCACTAATGTGAAATTAACATTTTATGGAGCTTAGTTGCTTCTGAAACCACACTATTAGCATACATTCAACAATGTAAGACTCGGCAAACCTCTTCATAATGCTTTTAAATTAGTTGATTCTAACTTATTCTTGGTTGTAGTTATAGTTCTAGATATTATTGAATGAAGAAATAGGCTTCATGTCGCCAATTCCAAATAGTTCAGATAAGGCAAATAGTGATGATAATTACTTGCTTATATAGTAGATTCTGAAGTTCGATAGAAATTTATTTTCACTGAAGCACTCGACCTGGTCTGGCAAATTATCCTCTGTAAGCTCATATTGAAGTTCGAAAAAAAGAAAAAAATGATGGATTACAGGAAAATTTTAAAAAATATATATAATCAGACTTGGAGGATTTCAGGAAAATCTCGTAACTAGGGCCAAAAACATCGTTCATAAATCAATCTAATTGTTAAAATCCTTCATTTACATATATTATCAAATTACCACAAAAAGTCAACACGAAAGGCACAATTCGATATAGATCCGTCTACAGAAACAAGTAAAATCAAAATACAATCAGCAATCAAATTTTCTCCAAACCGAAACATCTCGTTTACAAATTACACACATTGCTAGAAAAATGAAAATTACCTGAAAAAACGAATTGGAGAAGACTCGCTTTCGATTCGAGCTGACTTAATGATCCAAACGAGAAAACAAACAGCAACTTTAATCAGATTATCAGATCTCCTGAAATTTCGATTTCAAGATTTCTACAGAATTCTCTAATTACTTGAAGATGCATTTTCAAGCTGACTTTGTGATCCAAACAGTCAACGAAGCGAGCAATCTAACAGAATCTTCAACGAAATTATCAGATTTCCTGAAGTGTCGATTTCAGAACAGTTTCTACAGAAATCTCTAATCAACGGAAAAACGAATTGGAGAATATGAGCTATAGAGCTGACTTTGTGATCTAAAATCGTCAACGAAGAGAGCAATCTAACAGAATCTTCTATCAGATTATCAGATTTCCTGAAAATGTCTATCTCAACACGATTGTTACAGAAATCTCTTGTAGTTAATCAATCAAAACCAGAGTTTCTAGAGAGAGAGAGATAGAGAGAAAGTAGAGAGAGATAGCATGTGAGTAGGGTTGAGAGAGAGAGAGAGAATAAGAAATGTGGGTGGGGAGGAGACCTCAAGAAGCCATGTGCAGTTGAGGTCAAAATATTTCAGAAATCTGTTTTGTAGAAGAGTTGTTTAATGTCTCCTCTTTCTTTCCTTTCGTTTTTTAAGGTTTCATCAGATAGAACTTTTAAGACACTTTGGAAAGTAGTGGTTCTTCATAACGATGACTCATCAATCATCTTTATCTATCCCTCTCTCGTTCTTCTCTTCTGAGTCCTTGATGAAAGAATCAAACTAATCCCCAAATCCACGACCAACTCCAGAGACACACACACACACACACAGAGAGAGAGAGAGGTTTTAATTTTAATTTTAATTTATAATTTAAAAAAGAGGACGAAAATGGATTCCCCGCCCTTCGTGACGTGTTTGACGCAGCGTCAAATAACGTGCAAAGTTAACTTGATGGGCGGTTGGTTATTTGACGCTCACTACAATATTTCTTGGCTTGGGTTGAAGCAAATGTGACAGCTGCGAGTAATTCTTCCATTTTTATAGAGTTCTCTCGTTTTGGTTTCAATATTTTATTACTCTGTATCAGCTAAGGTGTCCCTTTCCCATAGCATAGGAGAGGTGTCTTCGTGGCACATTCTAATTAGATTTTTGCTATAAGAACGATGTGTATGTGACACATTTTAATTGGAGATTAAATATATGAGATTCGATACTTTTAATATCCAACCAAAATGTACCACATAGACACCGTATGTTACTATAGGATGGAGACATCATTTTGAGTTGCGACTCATATTTTAATTACATAATTTAAGTTGAAGAGTGCCAATACTCTACTCCAGGTGTTGGGTAGGGTTACTCTGCATTCATCTTCTTATTATATTATGAAAAAAATAATGTTGAAGTGATTTTAAGATTAGACCTCACATATCACATCCCAACGTGAAAGTGTATAGGAACCACATATGATTTTCTCGAGATACAAGTGAAAAAGCATCATGATTTGTAACCACTTTCACGTCAAGATGTGTATATGAGGTCTAATCTTGAGGTCACTCCAGTACGATTCTTATCAAAATATTGAAATGACTACACAGGGCAATGTAGTAGAGACTATGTCGACATGGAGGTGCCGACAAAACCATAGATGCTTTCCTTGAGATACGAGTAAGAAATATATGATTATGTGCATCCCTCAACATCAACACAGTGCCTGCGCAATCACTCTAGCACGATTCATTCTATTTTTTACAAAATGATTTTTCTAATACTTCTCCTAATTAATATTGGGTTGACTCGTCTAATTTTGATATCGAAAAACCTTATTACCTCACACGTACAATGATTTATTCCAATTATCTCATCATAGATTTTGTAAAGTTGATAAAATTATAGACCATCAATCAAATTTGCAAACTAGTGAAGAGTGCATGCTATCAAACATGCTTTGGATTTTCACAACTAAAAAGCTTTTACATGTCACCCCTCTTGTATTTCATACACAAATCACATGCACTACAAACAGAGATCTCAAGTTTATAGATAAATAGAATTAAAGTAAATAAGTATTTTTTTTTTCAAATCTAAGTCAAAATTCAAAATATTGAATTAGTCAATGTGATGAACGATTTAGATTCATCATTGCTCAGTAATCTCCAAGACTAAGTCATCAGATCATAGACAAGTTTAAAACTATGCTTATTGTACAATTTCTTACACTCGTTGTCTCAAGGATGTTTAGTCTATATTTTATATTCCAGTGTTAAAATAAATGTTAAGTCAACTCAAATGTCTAGTAAGTTGAGTCAACTCAAAAAGTAAGTTCAAATGAATGTTATGACTGAGTCACCTCAAAATCAAATCGAGTCAAGTCCGACTGCCTGTCTGCTTGATTGGTATATGATGAAGGTGATTATTAGTTTAAATTTAAAAAAATAATTATAATAATAATCCTTAAAAAGAGTTTTTTCTACTAAACAAGTTTTACTTTTGTGGGAGTTAGTGAAGGCCAAGTGGCATCGTCATGATTATACATGTGGCCAAAAGCCCGATTATAGTCCCAAATTTTTGCTAACTTTTAGCATCCACTAAGAGTATTAGTTGATTAAGAGTTAAGACAACAGAAAGGTAGTCATGACTCATGACTCCTATAATTCATTAAAGAATTTAGACTAAGTAGTTGTTTGCAATCATTCAAGTAAAATTGATTCTATTTCTCAAAATTGATTATATAAAAAACAATTATAACAGAAGTAATTAAACTAATTCTTAATTTATAATAAAAAAAACAACATCGGACCCACTCACCTTCACTATGTTGGAGACATAGTAGAGAGATAAGGAGGACAAAGAGAGAAAAGTCCTTGATTCTTCAAGTACAACAAATTATTTCTATTTATGTAAATTACTATTATTTTTTCTGAAACAATTAATAATTTTTTATTATTAAAATAAATGATTTTACAAATAATTATTGTACGTCATCAACATACCTCATAATCAATCATGGGTTGATAATTGATTATCGACCTCACAATCTATTATAAGAACGATCAACCAAGTGGCTGCTTAAACATTCTATCAATCGATTAATCAGAAAAATATATATGAATTGGGTATCTCGAGTTCTATCAATGTTGAAGCTTGTGACGCTCGATAGGTTTCGACCAAATCAAATTATTATCTATTTTATTTAGTTATTTATATGTGAGATTAATTATAGGATTGTGTTCAAGGAACGAATATGTTTTTAGGTTGGGTTAAATTATTTTCTCGTCATTAGATCTTCCGTTATTAATCTCTAGGGACTTGATCAAACGGTACTGGTGCAATATTCCCATTTCTTACCCTACAAATATAATTAGAACAGTTTTCTAATTATTTGAAAAGATGTTGGAATAGTTTGGTTGATTGAGGCCCTTGGTTTATTTTAATAGTTTTTTAAAGCAAAATTGTTAAACGTGTTCTAGTTAATTAATTCATTAAAAGCTATGTCAATAAATCTAAAAGTCCATATTGATTAGTTGGTCCTCGAGATCTGTAAATGCAATTTAAAAGGATTACATTGGACCTCGGAAGGTATCTTTCTGCTGGTGTTCACACTATCATTTTTCATTGATTAATATTTGATTGGAGACACTTTGTGCATGATATTTAGAGGTCTTTTATATAAGGAGACAATGGGTACATCTAGACATTTAACCATAATTCTCTCTCTCTCTCTCTCTCTCTCTCTATATATATATATATATATATATATAAAAGTTCAAACCGCCCTAATTCAAACCGTTGTCCCCTTCAATAATTAATAGCCTCCTCACTTTTTGGTGAATATTAGAGATACCACTCTATATTTTGAAACTAATGACATACCTCCCTTGACCTCAGTCTTCTTAATAAAAAAGATCTGAATGTTCTCATCTCCTATTTCTAGTAAAAAAAACCCTTGATTTTTCTTCTTAAAGCTAGTGATCTTCTAAGTGTGTGGTACATTTTCCTAATCTACTCAACATTCTTTTCATTTCATCATTTACAATTTAGCATTCAACCCTATGTACAAAACCCTAGAGTTTTCTGTAAAAAAATTCTACTATTTTCATCAAAAAATCATGTTTTATAATTCTTCCCAAATCAGTCATCTTCAAGCTCTTTGATAAGTCCAACATATTTAATCTTGTTTTCCAGATTGCCTTAATCTATTGTAAAAAATCCTAAATTTTTTTTTACCCCAAATTGCATCGATTTATACTCTTTTTAAATAAAATAAAATATAAAAAAAACACACACACACACACACACTTTTTTTCTTTGAGGTTTGAAGGTTGAAGATAATGGTTAAAAGTTGTATCCAAAGAAGTTAAAGATGACTGTTTTTTAGAAGAGAAAGTAAGGTATTTTAGACCAGAGGTTGAAGATGAGGGCACTTGGATTTTTTCCCATTAAGTTATTCAGAATAATGAGATCGATTAAGTGAGGCATGCCATCATTTTCAAAACATAGGAGGTATCCCTTAATATTCACCAAAAAATGAGGGGCATATATAAATCACCAAAATTATAAATAAATAAAATAAAAACAAGAGGAAAAAATTCTAACTTTACATATAGCGGACCCATTGTCTTTAATGAAATTTATGATCTTGATTTTTTTGATTTCGATTAATAATTAATATGGTCAAAATTTTCAGAATTAACAGAGTACTGTGATGATGGTCTCCATGATTAGTGATGTTAATGCGAGCATGATGGGGTGAGATTGGATCAAGCCGACAAAAAATTTATCAAAATTCTAATCCAATTCCTTTCCATTGATAATTCTACATACTTGTAAAGTCCATATGGATAACATTTTAGACCAACCTATTACATATGAAATCCTCTCAGCACGAAAATCATTGTCCTAAGAGAAAACTACATTCTAATATTATTAATTATAGAGTAATTATTTTCAAATTAGAAAGTCTTCACTCGGTCAATACTCGACTGACATGGCAAGTATTATTGATCGAGTGAAGACTTTCTAGTTAGAATATCAGCACTCTTAATTATAAGATAATGTAACTATGAGGTTTTGAGTGAAAAGTCACAAATATGAGTAAAATATTAAAATGACAATAATTTACATACCATTCATCTATTATAGAAGCACAACATATAATTTGTTGAATCGTTATAGGCTGACTACCCCACATGACAAACTCAATCGACTACCCTGACATGACAAGTTCGAGAATCATAGATCTGCGCTCCTAAGAACACACGGCTGCACATCCCCATAAAAAATGTATCTTGAGGAGCACAGATCTATGATTCCCAAAGTTGTCACGTCAAGTAATCGATTGAGTATGCCATGTGAGATGGTCAGATTATCATGACTCTAATTTGTTTACAAAAAAATGGCCATGGAGAACTTGTAATTTGAATCGATTTTCGATTCAAAATTTGTATAGAATCTAACCAAACTGAAAATTGAACCCTTACATAATAAATAAATAAATATATATATTTATTTATTATGAGTTATTTTAGAATTCAGACATAGATTAAAGATTTCTTTATAGATAAATTAATGATTTTGTTATGAATAGATTTTCAACTTATTATGTGAAATTTTATTTTTATTATTTATTAAAAATATTTTGTTTCCAACTAAATTTATAGGTATTGGCAATCCATAGAATCAAACGACCTTAGTATGATTTGAGTTGATTCGGTTCTATTGTTATTGCGATTTGATTCGAATTCTTATTTAGTGGAAGTGTGGAACCAATCTATGTCGATTTGGTTCGGATTTGGACACAAACCGAACCAAGTTGCACCCCAACCTACACAGCTGGCAGTTGGATTAGTTTTTGCCTTTTGTACGTGTTTATTTAACGGTGTCACGTGACAGATCTGCTTCCTGCCTTCTTAGGGGATGTTTGGTAATGAATTTATCTTTGCTCTTAATAAGATTAACTTCTATAAAGTCCACAATCGCAAATCTAGGTTTTACACCTCCCCATATCATGCCCTTACAAGTTTAAATAAGCACTGGACAACATTAAACTTGTAAGCAAACACCCGGTAAGATGATGATGGCTTGCTACTGCAGTATCGGCCAATTTGATTTTAGTCAGATAGTCATCTTTAGTTAATATGGTTACAGTAGTTTATTACGTAATTAGTATGGTCAACGATAAGCTAAAAAAAAAATAAATTTGAATGTGAGAAATAATTTAAGTTTATCAAATAATGTAAACCCAATGGTCTTAATTATTGTTTTTATTTATTATTAATAATAGCAATAGCAATATGGAAATTGAAAGTGTCAAACATCACTACATGTCGTGCATTAGCAATTTTTGGATAGAATCGAGGTGATCTTCATAGGCCTCATGAATGATGACTTCTGATAAACAAATTGGAAATTTTTATAATTTAATAGTTATTTATTTATTAATAATGAGACGTCTGGACTTACATCCAACTAGGGGGACCGGATGAGCTGAGGCATATGGTTCCTTCCCCTGGGGCATGTGCAACACCTGCATATCACACGTATTAGGTAAGTGAGGGAGTAGCCTCGTGGGTGGTCTTGAGAAAATATTGCTCATATTGGATATCGAATACAATCTACGGATTCTTACCGCTTATTTTATTTTTTATATTTTTTATGAAGCATTTTTCATGAGTTATATGAATGTCGGATCCGCACAATTTTAAATAAGTTTTTAATGTTTATGGTTCATGCAGAACGGGAGGACTAGATGAACAAGGGTCGAAGTAAAGATATATGGGTCCCTCCCCTGAGCACATGCAACGCCTGCACATCTCATGCACTAGGTAAGTGAGGGAGTGCCTTCACAGGTGGCCTTGAAGAAGTATTGCTCATACAAGGTATCGAACACACAACCTACAGACTCGATCTCACCGCTTATTTTATTTTTTATGAAGCACTTTTCATGAGTTATATGAATGTCAGATCCACACCATTTTAAATAAATTTTTAATATTTATGGTTCATGCAGAACAAAATCAGTTTGCCCACGTTGGGATGATCTAAATACAATGAACTCTCCATCCTCACTGAACGAGCGATATATCTGTCTTAACATTCGTTGCCCATAGTTAAAAATGTGATAAACAGTTAGAATATAATTTGGATTCAAGTCCAAAAAAATTGATTGAAAATTTTGCATACATCTATAAAATAAGTAATTAAGATTATCTTTTATAATCATACAGAAGTTATAAAATGAATTTTTTTTTAATACAATCGGTATAATAGGGCATCAACTGTATATTCAAAGAATATTTCAAGGCTATGTGCTAAGATACATTGAAAAATAAAATTCAATATCGAACATCAGAATATCTAAACTCCACCCAATTATGAGCATAACAAATTAAAATTAAAATTAGAAAATTATGCAAAAAATATTACTATGGGCTGACTTGAATATATAAAATATCAAAATTATTTTTTTGAATTATTATTTTAACCAAACTTTTTCTAGTTAGTATGTTAATGGGCTGACTTACGTTGTTCGTGATTCATCGTACATTTTGCCATGGACAATAATACCCATAAGGCATGGACTACACAACAAGCGAGAATACAAATAGGAAAGTAAGTGTGGAGTAACTCTGGAATAAATATTATTATTATTATTTTTTTTTAAAGGAACGAGGCTATCCTTTATGTATTTTTAAGTATATCAATCTTTGATCGGTTTAAATTTCCTAATTTGGATTGAGAATTTGGGTTACGAAAAAGATCAACTCCAATGGCGATCTAATCTGATTTGATACCTTAATGGATCAATTTTGGATCAACCATAAACTGTTATGGGCTCGATTCATAAAATACGTGATAAATAAATAAATTACAATATATATTTTATCTAGATAGATGATTTATATCTATATTTTCTATACCAAATCAGACTTGATTCGATCCAGGTTTGATCAAATGTCATTGCATTGGATTTTGATCCAAATATTGTGATCCAATGGTAATCTGGTGAGATAGTCAATGTGAATCACAATTGTGAGGACTCATTCGATATTTTGAAAATCTTGGTACGGATTTGATATTTTTGTATAAAATAATTAATTTTTAATCACCAAAATATTTCTAATCTTATATAGAAAAATAAGGTTCTTGTAACCCATTGTCTACTACTAATCCTTTTTATAATAAAAAATAATTATTATTATAATTGCTATTATTTAAATTAATTAGTTTCAAGAAGTTATAGGCTATATGAATCGGACGAGCGAACTTGGTTTACCTTGTTTCCAAATCATGACTATTATTATTAGGGACTGACAAGTTGCACACCACTAGCTGTTGGTTGCACACCAATCTTAAAATATCCTCTTTTTTTGTGTATTTTTATAACCTCTATTTTAATCTACTACTTGCACTCCAATACCTAACTTTTTAGGGTTTAAACTTTAGTTTAACTTGTAGTTTTTATATTCTTCACTCGTGTTCTACTTTGATCGTGTTCTCTCTAGCTCCAATTTAATTAAGACACTAATTTGAACTTGCGTATTTCAAGAGAACATAACTTTGTAAACATGGTTCTGAAACGAAAAAAAATAATTCTTACAAAAATTAATGAACTAGCAATAATTTCTATTGATATAATTGAAGAAAAACAAAAATGATTTAAAAAAAAAATGAGTGCAACCTTTTTTATAATTATTTTAGGAGTGTAATCATTCAAAGAGAGTGCAAAGGTGAATTTTTAAGTGATGGAGTGCAATTGGTAATGGGTGATGTGCAACTAATTGATTACTTATTATTATTAAAAAGGGTTCCCACATTATATGATTAAATTTTCTATCAACTTTTTTATGCTAGTTTTAGATCACATGCAATTTACGTACTTTTTTTTACTAGGTTCGATAATTAAAAAATGAAAGTTGGTTAACAGCACACGTCAGTCATATTCAATCATATTCGAAGTAATTGGGCCATAAGAGTTAAATAATTAATCTTAATAAATTAAATTTTTATAATGTACAATGATGTTGGACACCAGGTACCCAACGAACAGCTGAGATGAGAGGTGAAATGAAGATTTCCTAGGGATTGAAATTTCTAACTTTATATGTTTGTCGGACAATGTGTGTCCAACAACGCTAGAAACTAATAGTAAATTACATAGTTATAGATAGATTAAGATTATTGGAGACTGTGTGAACTGTGAAATGGCACTCATGAGACATTTTTCCATAATAAGCGGATTTATTTATTTGAAAAAACTTTGTTTAAGGAGATGCAGTCCCTTTCGTTTAGGTTGTAAGAGTTCTATCTTAATTTTAATGATATTTTTAATTTCCCAATACTTGTGGTGACGTAAGCAAGTTCATCGAAGCCACTTTCGAGTGTATTTTAGATGAGTGAATACTCCGTACACACGGGAGTTGAATTACAACTAAACATCTGCATCTCTTTTGCATGCCATGAGTCATTGTCTTTGGGACCCACTGATCAATGGGTTTTTTACCATTGTTTTGGGAAGCGGATCCTCTATAGTAAAGCAAAAATAACATCTCAACCCTCTTGTGATCATGGCTTTGATTTTTTTTTTTTTTTTTTAAATCGTCAAATCCAAGTCTTAAAAATGAATGGCTATCGAACTTTGAAAATTTTAAGTGTTGGGTTATATTTATTCATTGATGTGGCATACTTTCAATCGTTCAAATGATGCAACAAGAAACGTGCGTTACAGAGGATTTGCTTTCATTGTTTTGTTGGGTTAGAAACCAAAAACATCATCTTTTGTTCATCTTCTATCATGGGTTTTGAACATATATGTGTTTGGATTTTAGACAATAAATTATTCATTCCACAATGGTTGGAAAGTAAGGAATGTTTAATTATAAATGGAAAATGATAGTTTTCATTGTTTAATTGATTATTTTTCCTGAAAATTGATTTTTCATCATCATCATCTAAAATTTCATTATTAGTTGAATTTCATTTTAACACTCAATCCCATAAGAAAATGAAATTCCAATCCAAAATAATCACTAATCTCTCTCTCACTCTCTCCTCTTGTTCTTTTATTACTTTTTAGGTACAATTAAACAGTGAAAATCAATGTTCACCATTATTTTTTCGTAGTGTCACACCCTAAATTTTTTTAACTTTAACCCGATCTACGACTCAATTCAAGATTATAATTTAAGAGTATGAGAAGAAACAAAAATCATTAAATCATATCAACGAAATATAAATAAATAAAAAATTAAAACAAACAAAAATTAATACTTATAAAAATTGAGAGTATTATCCTAAAACCTAATTAAAATGTCAAGTATAGTAATACTTGTTGGGTACTTATTATAGATAAATTAAATATAATAAAATAAAATAAATTTGAATACTAAAGAAACTAAACAACTAATTAAAAAAATTAACAATCTCCGTTGATGATTCTGCATTCGCCTAACTCCAATTTCAATGCTTATTATCTGAAAAGTTTTTCGACAGAATCAATAAGATTTTGATTGCAAAAAAGTCAATATCACATTAATATCTATGCATACATACATATATACAAATACAAATAAATATATTATCATGTTATCGTCAAGTAACCAAGTCATTCCAAAATAATTAATACATGTAATAATTACCAATTTTTCCACATACTTGATTATTACCATCATTACCGACTTTTTCAATAGCTCGATCAAACTATTTGTTCCAAAATGCGGAATCTTCCTCGATGGCCTTTAATGCATTTCACCCAATGACTTAAGTCCTGACTTGCTCATCATTCCAAAATGTGTCCATAATTATGTAATTTCACATTTGTCTTCTAAAATAATATTTCATGCAATTTCAAAATAAACATTATCACGACAACCAAATATTTATCATTAAAATTTATTATTTCACATTATTCATTGATAAGCACATAAAAAACACGTAACCATGCTATATATTTAATTTTTATTTATTATGTATATATATATATAAATAGATGTGTCATGAGAACCTGCCTTAATTAATATTGGAATCTGCCAATGAAATCTGATTCATTCTTCTCTGTTTTACGTCTTCTCAATTTTCTACACCAAATAATTATATAGATAAAAATTACATGTTTATTAATAGTGTCCAAACTATCTTAATATAATTTTTGGTGTTTTTTTTATCCTAAGGATCTTATTCTCTTTAAAAAAAAAATAACATAAAAATAAAATAATACAACATTCAAGAATTAAAAAAAAAAAAAAATGATAGTCTTGTATTGCAAGTTGACTTCTCTGTATACACAATTTTATTTAAATTTTTTTGATATATATTTTTTTTTTTGTAAAGAGTGCTTCAAGATCTTTCCAACAATATTTAAATCATCGAAAACGGATAAGTAATGAGTCTTCGACAGTTTTTATAAATTGATTTAAAAAACCTAACTCAAGTGACAAGAATCATAGATTCTTCAAAATTATGGGGTTTTTTTTTTTATTATTTATTTTTTTACAATAAGACAATAGATTTTTTATTTAAAACTAGAATGCATAGAAATTTACGGCTATTAGAAAATCTGGAAATTCCCTACCTTAAATTTAAGGTCTAGAAATATTTGAAGAGTGCAGAAAATTGAGTTGGGTCAAAGGTTTTGTATCATATGTTGTCAAAAATTCTAGTTTTTTATTTCTCCTCAAAGATTGCAATGATCCAATTATTTTTCTCTTCTACGTCGACGTTCAATGGATGTTCGAAATAGATGAAAACCTAGGTTGAAAATTGAAGGAGGTTAAAATTTCTCTAAGATTTTATTTTAGAAGAAGAGAACGTGAGAAATAGATGATTAATTCTGAAATTTTCGTGACTTTCAATATTTATTGAATTAAAAGGACATAATGATCATTATTTAATTTATTTTGTTTTAATTAGAAAATCTATGTCCTGAACTTTGATTTTCGTGATCTTATAATCTATTTCGATTAATTTTTTTATCTGAATCTAATGGTGTAATCGGTTTCGAAAAATTTCAACTTCAAAAAAATTCTTCTATTTGTCAACCAACAAAATTACTAGAAATATGTGTTTAAAAATTTGGGATGTTACACACAGGCTTTGAATTCCTTTGGAAAAAATATTCCCAACAATCAAACATCCCTTAAATATCTAAATAATAGTTATGATGGAAAGATTTTTCTTGTGAAAGAGTAAAAATTATTGTCGTTTTCTCGAGTTGGTTCTCGCAAAGGAAATTGAAATCACAATCTAGAACACAAATTAACTTCACTCCTAAGAATGTCGAGTTGAATCATATCAATGCCCGTCAAAAGTATCAAAAATAGATCACACCAGGCATTTGATGTCGATAACATCACAACTAAACCAAACCAAATGTCGGGATTCACTTTGGAGCACACAATACCTACTATTCATTGATGGTTTGGCAATAATTTATGATGCCACTAAAGCATACAATGATGATTGTGGCACCCATAATTCACCAAGCCTTCCACCTAGTGCTTGCAGGCATGACACAATTCCTAAGGAACCCTAGAAATGATACCAAGTAAATATAATGCGACAAAAGAAAATATATAAATTCTTTTAGACTAGTAGTAAATTTTTTTATTAAATTGATAAATTGACAATTGACTTGATCGTCAAATTATTTTTTAATAAAAAAAATTCATAAAAATCAAAAAAGAAAGATGATACCAAGGATCAACTCTTTAAGTAGCTCGAGGAACTCACAGCCCCTATGAATTACTCTAGAAAGTTGATATATTTAAGAAAATCTCTTGGTCATCAATGGCCAACGTGGTTGAACCATAGAAAAGTTGTTTTAAATTTGAGGACTTTTAAAGAGTCTTTATTTATGAAGAGGAATCGTTATGAATGAAATAGTGAGAAGCAGGTGGTGCTGAGGTTGCTGTGGGGCCCACGTATCCCGTGCGGTGGGGACCCTTTTGGACAGCTAATTCCATTATCTAATAAACATTAAACAAATAGAAGATGACGAGGCACATTTATGTTGTTTTAATCCAAGTGGGAGAATGTCATGGTGGGACCAACTATAGTGGGCCCCACATCATCGTAGAGGGTCAACGACTTTGAAGTTTTTACTAGCTTCTTCAATGTGACTGACTAGCCTTACTAAGTTAGTAAGGATTTCATCCCTTACTAAGGGTCATTGGGCTCACCCTTAAACATCAAGAAACATGATCTGATGCTTCAGGATTGTATAGGATAAAATTTTATAAACTTCGATTTTTTTTTTTTTTAAATGTTCATTTTCACCCTTGAATTTTAATTTTAAGTTTGGAAGTTAGGTAGACTTCCATTTTGAAAACCTTGAATCAAATCAAAAGATCTTTTATTTTCTATTTTTTTCAAATTTTGATTTGAGTTTTTCGATGAAACTTAGAGGTTTGTGTTGTTGGATTGTTGATGAGGTAATCCATTTAAGCAAAGCGACTTACTAAAAGGGTTAAAATCTTACCATCTCAGTAAGGAAAGTGTTTCACATTAAATAACTCACTTAAGTACTCCTTGAATCTCTACATCTTTACAGAGATTCTATTACCACACCAGCTTTTGCTAGGACCACCCAAATTCATATATTTAAACTATTAGAGAATTAGAATTAATCTTGGGGTGGTGTTAGCAAAAGTTGGTGTGGCAATAGAAGCTCTCGTATCTTTATAATGAGAGACTGGGTGAATCTTGTTATATGGAATTCATATCAAATGGATTTTTTAAATTATAAATATGCTCTTAAATAGATTTATTAATGTATTCAAATTTTATAATAAAGAATAGATCTTTTATTATCACGCCAACTTTGACTAAGAACACCTCAAGATCTGTGTTGATTCTTTGTAGGGATGCAACTTGGGCGGGCCAAACCTGAATCCATTGGGTCGAATCTGACCTTGGGTCAAGTATGGGCATAGTTAGCACAGGTTTGGCCTGGGATTCGGGCAAAAAAAAAAAAAAATGCACAACCCAAATTGAAATGGATTCCGGCATAGACATCGGCCAACCCAATTTGTTTAAACTTAAACTTAACATGATTATAATTTAAAAGCATTTCAATATGTATGCCTTTGTTTGTCTATATATCATAAATAATGTGTGATTATTTTAATTAAATAAATAATTACTTCATTATTAATGTTTTTATTTAAGTGTAATTCCATATTATCATACAATGATTATATTAACATTTTAAATATTTTTCTTTTGTTGAAAATTGCTATTTTTTGTTAATCTTCTTCTTCTTCTGACTATTAAGTTCTTTTATATACCACTTATCTTTATATAAATCCTTATTAATGCTAAATTACCTAGTATTAATGAGGAATGAATTAACCTGAACAACATGACTTGGGTTGGGTGGGTTCGGATTGAGCATTTCATGCTTGAGATTGGGTTTGACATGGACGTGGGTTGGTGTTTATCAAATTAGGGTTGGGTGTGGGTTGATCCCCAACCCGCCTGAGTTGCAGCCCTAATTCTTTGGTGATTACACAAGAATTGGGGTGCTCTTAGTAAAAGTTGGTGTGACAATAGAATCTATTTTAACCAAATATTTCTTTTTTCTATTAAATTCTCTTGACAAGTGGAATAGTTTTCCTTACATATCTACCACCCAAGATTGACTAAGATGACCCTAATCATTCAATCCAAAGATCAGAATAAATGGCCTACAAATAATTTGATCAAACTTATTCCTTGCCGATGGTCATCATCTTCAATATAGTTGATAGATTATCTTAATTATTGGGGTCAAGAACATGATTTCAACAGTTTATCCATTTGATTTTATCGTAAACCATATCTTCATCAATATCATTTTCAATCATCTTTCCGTGTTAGTGTTTTTCCCACTAATATTGTTATTTATCTTCTATGCTTATGTTCAATCCGTCACGCAAACGACTTTCTCTTAGTTTATCTTCTATTAAAGTAATTTATGGATTTCCTTGAATAAAGTTATTATTTTTTTATTACTTTTAGTATTGTTGCTCATCTATATATTACAACATCATCACTACATGTACTCATTTTATAAACATCTCATTTCGTTGATGGCCCGACATTCACTTTCATAAAACTTGACTATCAACGTCTTGTAATTTTTATTTTTTTCATTTAATTTCATTGGTACACGTTGATTTTATAACACTCAAGAAACGTTCTTCCATTTTTGTATATAATTTTTTAATTTTTAATAAAAAAATTCAATATAACAAATTTATTACAGTTTAGAAGTTTTGATACCATAACCTGAATTTTATCTTAGTTTTATTTATCTTAAGGTTATTAATGAAAAAACACAAAATCCAACTATTAGATTAGATAAAACATGTATCCCTAGAATATATTATTGTATCTTCCCGACCGTTGAATTTCTAAATTTATCGATCTGATTTCATTTTTTTTTTTAAATGAGTCAATGTATTCCAACCCTTATCTTAAAATCCTTAATATCTTATGTGACCCAATAATTAAGGGAAGCCACTCATATTTATCAAATATAATATGCAAGATCATAAAGGAGGGAAAAATTCAACCCAATCAGATGATTATGACCACCTGATCCTAATAGAGAAAGTATGAATGATCCTGTAAAAAATGAAGTATATTCTTTCGATGGGACACAACTTTCTAGTGGGCTTTTTTTTTTTCTTTTCCTTAGTTTGATAATCTTGTTAGGTGATGGGGCCCACCAAAGTGGTCTGTCTAGACATTTGTGCATGTGGTGGGTAGGGCCCTCATGACCATATGCAAAGTATTATTTCTTAAATGTTTCATAGTGTGTCTTGTTTTAACATTACATTGTCCCTTAATTTGTCCTCTTTTTATATTAAAATCATATTAAAGCTTATATAATCGAAAGTACTTTTATTTGTGACAACAACGCCAAGTTCAGGGGTGATGAATGTTTAGAATCATAGCTTTCTTACTCTCTCTCTCTATATCTCTCTATATATATATATATATATTAGCTTGGAAAGTGACATTTATTTGTTTATACAACATGTGGGGGGTGGCCATGCTTTTAGAGTCTATAATTTGAAGGTCATCGAACTCGTTTAATAGTAGGAATCGGCCTAATTTGCATTTGAATCATTTTGATTCATAGAAAGAGTGGTTAGTATTTAGTAGGAAAATGTAGATTATGAAATATGAATCCAGGTCGTGATATCAACACTTACAAACTTTAATCAATTTAGAAAATTGACATTTTCTAGGACACGAAGTCACCTGATTCAATCTTGATTTGACTCTTTCAAAATAACGTGTGCATTACCAATAAAGGAGTGTAATCTCAAAATCTAGTCTATTAAATAATATAGAATAATGATGAATGCACACGGTTTGATACGTGTTTAACGTAGCAAGGGCACAGAAATCATATATCTTTTTCATGTGTATCTCGATGAAAAATATCTATGATTTTGTGTCTTTGCCACGGTAGTCACGTACCCAATCACGTGCATTCATTATGACTCAATGATACATGTTGTTATTCGCAAAGAGATATAGACTTAACTTTATGTCTTTTAGTGTATAACTTAGGTTTAATTATTTAATATCACAATTAACATCATATCTCAGATTTAAATCTAAGAATGATTCGGAATAAAAGATTATCTAGGAACCTAAAAAAAGAAGAGTAACACAATGAAAATAATCACTAAGAGGATATTAAAAGCATTAGTAAAAAAAGAGCAACTTGTCAAAGAACCTCATGAGAGTCTAATAAAGATATTAAAGTGATAGCTACCACAAAATAGGACACCAAAAACTTAGGTTGTGGTGTGTGTTAGGCCTTTTGAATGTATTGTGTATAATACTTTTAAAACACTGACTCCAATGTTTAATGAGCAGAGTCAAATAAAAATATATTTCAATTTAAATAAATAAAATTTATTTTTGTTATCCACAAAATATTATTTGTAACTAGATAACTCGGTCGTGTTTCTAACCTAATTCAATGTATTTTTAGCTGATTCGGCGAGTTGACTCGACGAATTTTAAACCATGGAATGTTAGCCCATAGGAGAAAAAACCCATTGTTTTCTTTTCTTCTTACCTATTCCCATCACCATCATCAGCATATAATAATAAACTTTCTAATAAAAGACAAAACAAAGGTTTACCAATGTAACCTAAAGCTAAGCTAATCTAATCTATAATCTAAATGAACAAAAAGTAGATAGAAAGAAAAAAGGAAGAAATATTTGGAGTTGTACGGTTTTTAGAGCCTACTTCCTAGACTTCTAATGATGAGGATGGATCAAAGGTTCTTGTAAAAAGAAAACAAAAGAACAAAAAACACCCTAAACTCTGGAAGCCAACCGTTTGATCTATTGGTTGGGACTTTGGTGTGGTGTCCAATTTACATCTTGATGTGACATTTATTCTTATTCTTACGTACAAGTGAATCAAAAAGACAGATAGAGTTGATGTTAGAGTTCAACTAGCCTTACTAAGTAAGTAAGGATTTCACCCTTAATTGGCGTACTTGGACTCACCTTGTGATATCAAAAATATGATCCAACGCTTCAGGTTGCAAAAGGAGAAAATTCTATATAACTTTGAAAGAAAAAAAAAAATTCCAGAAAAAATGTTAATTTAAAGTTTGGGAGTTAGGTGGAAGATCGGTAGCCGTCCATTTTTAAAATCTTAAATCAAGTTCAAAAAATAATTTTTTTTTATCTGAGTTTTTCAATAAAATATAAAGAACTGTGGTGTTTGATTGCCGATGTGGTAATCCATTTGAACGAAACGAACATTAGCAAGACTCAAAACCTTACTACGTTAGTAAAGAAAGTATTTCACTAGATGTTATTACTTAGCTGTGGATGTCTCTAAAATGCGCTTTGTAGACCTAAGGATAGACTCATTTAGGGAGAATAAAAACCTGAGCTTTAGAAGCCCTAGCCAATGGTGGACAACACCACTCCGGGTTTCTCGACTCCTCAAACCCACCACCACTCTTTGTAGGTCATGTCACACACGTTATTCCCTCACCATGTTCTCTAATCAAATATTTCTTTTTTGGCTTTGTATATGATTGTTGTTGTCATCCTGAGAAGGATACCCTCCTTAGGTCAGTACCATTGGATAGGTCCTTGGATTCACTGAAAATCATCCAAGGATCAGGATGACAGCATCTTTTTAATTTAAGTCAGTTTAATAAATTAAGATCAGTTGCATATGGTAAGAAACCAATTCAAGTATTAAAGTCAATAGTTCCAGAAGCTTTATTTATTTATTTATTTCAATTTAATTTTAAATTTCCCAAGTTTTAAGGGTTTTTTTTTTCTTTTTCTTCCTCAACACTCAAGATCACAATTGTCACAAGTTCTCCCCACACCTATTATTTTGTATATTATCACATTTGATGGGGTTGCAGAAAGACCAATACAAGCTTCTACAACAGTGAGGAAATCAATTTCTTTCCTTCTGCACTTCAAATGCCATTAGGGTCTGCTTTGTAGAGCATCAAAACGCTGCAAATTATCACAAAAATAAAAATTTGTGAGGCGACGAATGCTTGGTTGCCACTCCTGAAATTATCACAAATTTTTGTTACAAAGAGTAACTGGGGATTGTTACAAAGAGTAATCACAGGCTTCACCTTCACCATATCTAACTTGCACTCAACATCATTTTATTGCAACTGTTATTTCAGGCCCAAGGCCCACCCCAAACGAGCAAGCTATAGATCAGGCTTGAGCAAGATTATTAAGCCCAATATGATTTTGGTTTCAATAGCCCAAACCGAAGGACAGCCCGTAAATTGGCCCAAATGAAACCAGACCAGGCTTGGGCTAGACTTTCCCATTGAAAGTCTAATCTTGAGTTGAGGATAGTGCCCTAGACTCCAATTATGTCAAAATGAAACACAATTAGTAGAATTAATTTAACACATCATAGTTCCAATTGGCGCAGTAACTTACACAAAACATAGATTACAGGCCCTCATTTGAAGGTATATGATATACAAGTTTCCATATCAATCAGAGTTTTAAGTGTGCTCCAGATATCTGAACCCAAATTAGCGAGAAACCTTAATTTTTTTCTCTTTTTTTTTTTTTTTAATCAGTAGCGATGGTGAGCCAGAAATATCACTCTCCACTTATCATTAATGCTTGAAATGGAACCCTCTTTATCTCCACAAAAGTTGAAGTCTCCTTATATATTGGTTGTTTCCATGGTTCCCCATCCATCTGCATATAAGCTTCTTTCCACTCTCCACCTCTAATTTCCAATCTAATTGCAGCAGCCTGAAAGATAGAAATGACTTTGTTTTAGAAGAACGCAATAAGAAAAAGAAAAACGTGTATTATGCATTTATGTTCATGCATCAAAAACATGAAAACCTTTATTTCTGTTTCCCAAAAAAAAACACTACAAGATAAAATATTTACCATAGCTTATGAGTTCAACCCCCTCTCAAAACCAAAAACCTTTGTGGCAAATAAAACATTAGATTCATGAACATGCACCCAAGTACAGTGACCACAAATTAAATTCATTGTACGACCAATTATAATATTTATCAGTATATAAAATAACCACATTCGAATTCCACAAATCCCAACTTCCTTCCTTTTTTTTTTCTCTTAGGATTAGCCATCCCTTTAGATGATCCATTAGAATATAAAAACACCAACCCCATGTTCGATTCTAGTACTTGTATGTGTCTATGCAACATATCGAGGATATCAAGATTTTGAAGGATCAGATATGGGAAAGTTCAGGTGTAAATATTTTAAATATTCAAGACATAATTCATCATCTGAATCTTTGCCTTTCTTCCTACGTGGCCTTTGCTAAATTCATACGATTTGCCAATTAATGGTTAACAAATTCAAGGAAAAGAGAGAGAGAGAGAGAGAGAAAAGTTCAACACAATTGTGAGTACCTGGGTAATGTGTTTGGCAGAGATGAGGTCAACCATAACAAATGAAGCATGCCACCCTTGCTTTAGGCCAAAGATTTCAAGGACCCCATCATCAGCATGGGCTTCGACAAAGCCTCTCTGAAAAGCACATAATAAAAAACTTTAGTTATGCGTTTTTCAACATAATAGAAAACGGTTGGGATCCGTTGACTCGTGAAGAATTACTCAAGGAAAAAACACATGATCCCAACTGTATAAAAATAAAATCCAACGGTTGACGTTTATCCTTGACATAAGTATTCCTCGAGATTTGTGCCGTCTCGATATGTAAATCCCAACTGTTGTTTACATGGTTGAGATCATGTGTTTTCTCATGAGTCACTGGATCCCGACCCAATAGAAAATAGACAAAAAAGATATGACAAAATAAATAGATACACAGAGAAAAAAAAGAATGTTTGATCCCTTACTCCATTCAAAATATACCATGAAATCCTAATATAATAGCTATCGAACTGAGAGGACTACCAATTTCATAACTTTCTAGCAATAATAGTTTAAAACATTGCTGCTCGGTGTCGGTACGTTAATTTTTAATGGTTCATTGGTATGTCTTTTGCCTTACATAAACAAATACTTCCAACTGATCATTCCACTAAGGCTACTGTTGACAAACCATTTACCCCAAAAGACCGATCTGTTGGGGAAAGGCGCAAGTATGAATATAAGAGGGTCACAGACTAGACAGGGGTACGTAACGTAAGCACGTAACACCAGGGAGCAGAGGCACGATACGCAACACTCAACACTCCCCCTTACCCATAAGGGGGAAATAATCAAACCCATGACCTATATGAACCTAGTGCTTTGATAACCTGTTGACAAACCATTTACCCTAAAAGACCGAACTGTTGGGGAAAGACACAACTATGAATATAAGAGGGTCACAGGCTAAACAGGGGTAGATAACGTGAGCATGTAATACCCGGGAGAGGAGGCGCGATACGGAACACTCAACAGCTACCAATTACTTATGCTTTTAACACTCACAGGCTCATGTAGTTTTTGTCGCATTGCATGGACAAATTAGATGAAAACATCGTTTATGTTTTAGTAAGCATTACTGACTCGAATTCAGATTTCATCAGAAAACTATACCTTTTCCAAATAGTCTGGCTTCAGTTTACCCCATGGATGCCTTCCACTTCCATAATTATGAAGATTTAAAGCAACTATTGCCCTAACACTGCAAGTACAAAAAAATCAGTAGCAGGTCGCTTGACATAAAAGACAAAAGATACAGTAAAGTGCCAACACAACCAATAGAAAATGGACATGTCAGGAGTAAAGATGCAGCTCTGCAGAATTTCAATGACAATAAACAGCAAATAATGAGAAAAAAAGATCAAGTATTCAAAAACTTATAGATGTTACAGGTGAAATTAAATAAATGCCAACCGTCCAGTTATGGACTATCAATTAAACCTCCCCCCCACCCTCCAAAAAACAGAAAAAAAAAAAAAACTGGTTGGTCCGATTTTTAACATACTCAAGAAAAAGCAAAGGAGTGGTAGCGACTCACCTTGAAGGAATTCGAACCTGCTCCCATTCTGAGCAATTGACCTTCTTAATATGCAGCTGTATAATGTTTTTGAGTCCCCTGAGTGCATTATTTGTGAAAACAGTTATAACCAAGGTTAGCATTGAGGCATGGGCATCCAAGCAGGAAAACAAAAAAAATTCATTATGAACATATTTTATTGCAGAACATATGTACCAACTACTGATAGACCAAACACAATTTTAACTTATATTTGCTAAAATAAAATTTTGATCAAAGAAGGTAGAAAGCATTGCCATAGATAGATGTTAATCAATATCTTGTAATAAGGGAAAAAAAAAGAGGGTACTCGTTGACTATAGAGTCCATGAAGTATTGGAATTTGACACATGATATATTCACCCATTGGAAAGAATCCATACAACATAACCCACCACTTAATAGCTTTTTACAGCAGATGATGTACATTAACAGCATAAAAGATTGACGATCCCCTCAAAAGTCCAAAAGAGAATTTTTAACATTTCCAAACAGCCACGGAAAATGGTAGCAGTAAGAATAGAACTAACCCAGAAAACAAATCCAAGTTCAGAATAGTGAACAAGAAGGGTTCACTATGTACGTAAGTTATAAAAGACAAGCCTCACTTTACTGGTCAAGTTGTGCGATGAAAATAAGTATCAGCAGCATACATATATTTCAGCAATATTAAAATTTCTTCATTTCCATGAAAAGAAAACAATCGTGCAGAGGTTCCAAGAAGATCATGCTGGCACTATTTAAAAAATGGAAGTCATTTATTGACAATGGATAAAAGAAAGAAGTATTATCTACAAATAATAGAGTCTAAATTATGAAAAAGCTGGAACTTACAGGCAAAATTTTAGGCATAGTAACAAGCAAAAGTTCCAAGTGTACTAATCTTCATCTATAGAAAAATATGCATATGAGGATGTAATACGCTGAATTTAGGCACACACAAAAAAAAACAGAGAAAATCATAAAAGTTTTTGAATGGAGGAAAAAAAAACTCCAATAAAAGATGAATGAGAAGCATAGATACAAGAAAGGGGGGAAAATCTACTTGAGAGAGAACTGACCTTAAACTTGGATCACTCATGCAAGGTGTGCAGAACCATCCCTGGGTACAGCTGCATCCGGAGTAGATCAACTGCCACACGACGATTTAGGATTCGCAGTTGAAATCTTTTATATACAGATTTTTGTAGTCTATGACAATCAGCAATTTACAAGTAAAAAAAGTATGCTTATCCTATAGATAAATTATAAACAGGAAAAAGGTTTGTAATGTGCCATTCATACTTCAAATACCAAAATTTCGTCTCTGTTTAGAAGACACTTCAGGTTTAATCAACTCTAAAGAACAAATAGCTAACTAATGTGACAAGGTAGAAAGTAACAATTGCCAAGTACCAACACTATTATTTATCATGTATGAGTTGAAGAACAAAGCACGCTGAGAGAGTTGAAACCAAGATGGGGAATTATAAATATGAAATACAATTAGCAATTTTTGTACAAAATCAAATCTTAGCCCCCCCCTCCCCCTCCCCCAGATTTTGAAAAATCAGTAAATGTCCAAGGTATTAAATTTCTAATTCACCCTAAATTCTGAACAATAAAAAAAATTGAAATACTTCCAAGGAAAATGTGAAAAAAAAAGTCCAGATATTAGAAGAGCATGTCGAATTACTACAAGAGCAGAAGAAATACACTTATATTTCAGGAAGTGGTAAAAAATTTGAAAAGTCATTATATCACAACTAATGATCATTTAGAGTAATAAATACAACAACAATAGCCTTCAACACATACAACTTGGAGTGTGTTGCCACCTATAACTCTAAACAAGCTACCAAATTTCCAATAAGCCCTATGTGGACCAATTGAATCACGTGGCACAACGAATTATACATGATGAAATGTGTCCTGAGCTGAAGTGTGTATGACATACCATACGCACCGATTCTCAATATTATGGGCCGCCAGGGACGGACTTGATAGACACATGGAACAGGATAGAGCATATCGTCTGGTGGTTGGAGAGAGACCCCTTATTGAGACCTTGAATGTTGCAGAACCAGGTTCACTATCGATAAGGATATCCATGCAAAGTCACCCATTGGAAGGAGTCTACAATGTGTAAGGCTTGAGCAACTAAGCTCATGCACTTGCCACATGTCATTGAGTCCAAATGCTGTCAGCACTAACGAGCACAGCCACAATGAGCCAAGTGCATTATGGTCCTTTTACATCACCCACACTTCTTAAATAAGGTCTTAGTGGTCACTTAGAAGGGTGGACACTGCAGAGACAAATAGACTGCGAAAGATTTATCCAAACCTAATGTGGATCTTTAATTTGAAATCATTGTCTTATTACTTTTATATAGGTCTTGCTCTTTGTTCATCATTGTCACAATGTGGTGATCGAATCATTGTTAACTTGGTTTTGATGAGACCGAAGTCACCTTACCAAACTTCTTTAGTCTGATGTGTACTCTCACAAGAAAATGATAACCGACATGTAAACTCAAGTATGCAATGCCATATCCACCCCTTACACAAACACAAGATCTAAAATTAAGATTATAAGATTAAAAAAACCTATAATAAAAATAAAAAAACTATAAGATAAAAATTGTACTAGAAAGTCATTGAAATCAACTAAACTAAGTACATGAAACTAAAAACACATCTTACTCATGATCTGAGTGAGCTTGATTTTTTGAGGAAAAAAAAAATCATTAATTTTAAAAGTGGAAATTCGAATCTGATCTTTTATAATCACCATAAGTTGATCTAGGGATAATTGAAAACAAAATAAAGATGGTTACCTTTCTTTGTGAAGATCGAATTGAGCATAAAATCAAATTCAATTCAGTTTCCAAAGAAATGCACACCAGAACCTAAAGTCTTCATCTTTTTCCAACATGCCCCAGAGAACTATTGGTACTATCTCTGAACCTGAGTTCATTACATAAAATATAAAAAGAGTAGCTAAGTCCAGGAAGAGTGGGATCCTTACGGGTTCCAACCTATGGGCTATAGATTCCTATTTGTTTTTCTCACTTTATTTTGAAGGAAATAAAACACCTCCAAATTCAAAACATAAAAAATAATTAATTTTTTCTAAAGTTCTATCAATTGTAGATTAAAGTATTCCATCTTCCAGTAACCATAACTATTTACTAAGAGTACTTCCTTTGGATCTTGATAGATGAATACTAAATTGCCAATGCCTCCACAAGCAAGTTTGAAATCCACCTCTTCAACAACCAAGACCCTCAGATCTGAGAGAAACTTTACATATGCCAGCCATATGAGTCAAATGCCCAACCTCACCCTCAATTGTAACCATTCCAGGTTAACAAAGAATTGACAAATAGGTCTCCTAAGATGTGCACATGTTGTCTTACAATGTTTCTACAATGTTACTTGTGGAAATTAATTCATCTAATAAAGATAACAAGATTACCCCTTAATAAGTATATAATTATGCATGAAGACCGAATAAGTTAAACAAGAATTACAAAGATAGTGAAAATTATTTTAACAATAATTGGTTTGTACTAAATTATTTTAACAATAACATGGGACAAAAATTCGCTTTTTTTTTTTGTTGTCCACAACCATAGGTGTGTACTATATCTTGTTGAACATCACCAATGTGGGCATTAGTTTGAGCATCCGATTTTTCCTACGTTCTACGTCAACAATTCTGGATCATAAAATTCCTTATAAGATTGCATTTTTTTTTTTGACACGCCTCTATTGAGAAGATTCTTGCAATTGATTATCTTGTCATCTTCGTTAATTATTGTGGTACGTGTTAAGTCCAAAGAAGCGTCGGCTAATCCTTTGTTCATTCATTGCCCATTCTCATTCAACTGTGACATTTTTTTGAACCCTTTTCTGTATTCATTGGGTCTTCCCATAATCCGCGTTGAATCTTTTCCAATGCTAGCATTCATCGGCCTATTGGCAAAAAAAAGAATTATGAGAAGCCTTTGCCCTTTTTTTACATTTGGTGGGGTATTTTGCACTCCCAACTTATATTTTATGTGTAGAACAGATGGGGGAGACCATAGTTGCAATGACCTCTTGGAGAAGAGCCTTGTATTTTGTTTTCACGTTTGCATGTTTTTCCCTCCCCTAGAGGCTATTGTAGTTTTCCGACAGGTTTCCTTGACCTACTTTTCTTAACATAATTCTCTTTATCCATTAGAAAATAAAAAATAAATGAGAGTTGCACCAAGTTGAAATAAGTGTAAAAATAGTGTCAAACCTTAAAAATGGATCCAAACTCATTAGAGACTACAGATATGGTTTGACATAGAGTTGATAGACGAAATAGGATCGACCACAATATTTTGAATAAGACATTAATAATGATGAAGATATCTATAAATGATGGATTACCACAATAGCCAAGAAGAAAAAGCAATTAAAAAAATGAAAAAGACTAACCTATGACTTTATGCATCTAAACAATTGCTAAGGGCAATTAAAAAACTTTATACACGTAAGTCTTATCATGCTAAACACAGGACTAAGCTATAATCTCTGTTGCTAATGGTGCATTATCAAAGACAGTACAAGCATATTATTGGATCAACAAATTCCAAAGAGAAAAAACATCCAACTAAACCTTATTTGATATTGGGCCTTGCGCCAAGAATGGCTTTTCATCACGCAAATGGTGGAATGCATAAGCAACTTGGGCATCCATTCCTGTACAAACATACATTTGAAAATAAGAATCTTCAAAAAGTATCTACAGATACATCACAAACAAAGGAGAATGAATTGCTAGCATTTCTAATAGCAGTGCATATCACATGAATTATAGCTATGTGAGGAATAATGAATAGACGGGCCATAATTGTCATCTGCTTTATTTTAAAACGGAATTGGCACTTCTTCAATTATTTTGATAATAGAGGGCCAAGATAAAGTGTTCATGAATAGGAATAAAACCTGACTTTGGAGTTTAGTTTTGTCATGTATAAGCCTCACTTAGGCGAGGTTCAAAACCTAAACGAGGATATTTCATTATGAAGTCTTCTGTTGCGATTGGTTCCACTCCTTGAAGCCTAAACATGCATTGCATATTGAAACAACAATACTCCAAACCCTACTTCACTCACTTAAGATAATGTCACAAGTGATAGAATGTCCTCACTTTTATTCTCAAATTTGTTTTTACACACCTTCCCCCCAGAGTATCCCACTTTTATTGTTAACTTTGTTATGTCTTCATTTACCACTTGTCCTTCTCATCTCTCACCCGCCATTCCCCCTCCCTCCTTCCATTTTTTCCTCTCTTTCTTCCATCTTTTGTCCATATTCTTCTTTCACCACTTATCTCCCCTTTCTTCATCACATATATTGTGCCAATCCAGTTAGAGCTTAATGATTGAATGAGCTCCAGTTATCTATAGGATTTATAGAAATCAGAACTCTTGAAAGTGATGAAATCTATCATTTCGATATCACAATTACAACTTCCAAGCTCTGGTCTAACACAACAAAAACCAAGAGAACCTGATAGCGTACATTCTCTGTATCTTTACATTAGGCATATACTGCCAATACAAATGTATAAGATTTAAGCAGGATAAAAGTCCATAATAATAAATTTCGACAAATTTCCACGAAATGATGGTATTAAATTCAAGATATTTCAACGTAACATACAAAAAAATTTCAATTTCCAGTTTGCTTGACACAACATTTAACTACTAGATTCTTTTTGTATATATTTCAACGGAAATCACTATTCATTTAGCAAAATATTTTCTTAACAATAAAATTGGACTGAAATAATTGAATTTCAAATATTGAAATGCAAGATTTCGACGGGAATAGTTCAATAAAATAAACAAAAAAAAAATTCACTGAAATATTCTTTTTTTTCTTTTGAGAAAATATTGAAAAAAATAACAAAATTATAAACTAGTCGTAGAAAGGATTACAAAATACACGTAATATTCATTCATTAGTAGAAATGAATTATGATTAGTTAGGTATTAATATATCATCTTGTTATGAGGTATTTTAAGCAAATTACACATTCATATAGGCTCAGAATATAGTCATCTATGTTATAATTAGTTGGATATATTAGCATTTTGCTCATACTTATTTAATTTTTTTTTTTTAAAGTAAGAATTTTTAAAATATTTATAATAATACATGATTTTAGTATTTATAATTTTTGTCTTCATTTAAGCCAGTGTTTTACATATCTAAGGTTTGTGTAGTTACTACGACATTATTGTTCTCCTTTTCCTGTAGAGTACAATTGTTTTTGGCTATCAGATTCTCAAATATCTGCTCCTACATGTATCTGAACGCTAGTGATCATCATTTCCACACTTTAGTATGGTTGTTTATTGTAGTTTGATGATTTATGAGTGTTTCCTCATGTCAGTTTTATCATTTGCTAATTTTCCAATGAAAATTTTCTCAATAATTCCATCATTTCCACAACATTTCATTATTTCCAAGAAAATTGTGTTAATTTCTGTACTAATAAAAATATTTCTATTTCTAGGTTAACAGAAATAGATGCCAAGGAAATGAAGTATAATACCTTGACCAAAATATTTCTATTTCCACAAGGCTTGCTAGGAAATTCAATACATAATTTTGTATGGGTGTTATAAAGGGAAATGACTTCATTCCGCAAAATATTTGGGCAAATAGGAAATTTGACTGAAATAATCAAATCTCAAGTACAAAATCTAAGTCTTCGGTGGAAATATTTAAATAAATAGTAAACTTCATCTGAAATAATAATTTTTTGAAAATTATTCTAAAAATATTGATAAAATTTATAAAAATAGCAAAAACTAATATAAATTGTCTTTAGACTTGTAAATTACAGATACTATCCATTCATCGCTCATTAGTAATTATTAGTTAGAAATCTATGTATTATCTTAGTTTAATGATTTCTAAATATACCAGCCTATTCATACAAACAAGCACATAAAATTATTAATTGGATATATTAGTAAGTAATTCTTTCATATTTAAAAAATAAATAAAAAATATATAACAATGGGTAAAGTAGTACTTAATAGATTTCACATTAAGTACGTGTTTACATATTAGGGTGTATGTACTTAATGTGAAATTATTATTTCATTTCGATGTAAGATACAATTGTTCTCAGTTGTCATATTCTCAAATACTTATGCAATAAGTGTGGTGGAATGCTACTAATATTTATTTCCCCACTCCATGTGATTGTTATCGTAGTCGATGACTCATAATGTACTTTTAGTTGTGTTTATCATTTCCCATAGTTTCAATGAAAAATTTTAAAATATTTCCATCATTCCATTCAATTTATTGTCATAGTTTCCACATTGATCAGAATATTTCCAAGCTGATCGAGATATACATTGAAAGTCAATGCCTTCATAACTCATTACAATTGAAACAAATATAACAGTCAAGAAGCACAATGGACATACCTATGCTATAATAATTATAAAACTCGCCCTCATAGGATTTTAGTGTTTTAGGCAACTCCCCCTCGACAACCAAATCCTGTAATGCTAACAATAACATAAGATTGACAGTAAAATATTTAATCAATAATGAGAAATACATATGTAACGGAAAACTTTATTTAATATTTTAGAAGGAACGTCATACTTATATGGTTACAATATTCACACATGCATAATCCTCCCAACAAAATTGGCAAACATTTCTTATTAAATTCAGAGGAAATAACTTTATGTTACCAATGTATCAATGACACTCCAATTTTGGTAAAAAGAAATCATGTTAGGCTTTCTTAGGCACTCATAAGCATAAAGATAGATCCATTCTTCATCTTCTAGAAGATATTTAAAAATGCTACATAATTAAGAAATGTTAATATTTTTTTCTTCCTCTAGAAGTCACGACTATGCTCTTTGAATTCAAAATGAATAGTGAGTTCTGAACTCCATGATACCCAATTGCATTGAGACACCCATGTGTAAGAATTTTTCCAGCTAGTTTAAACTCCAAGATAATCAATGACCTTAAAGCCTGTCATAGTGGGGGTGAATATTATGCAAACCGTACAATTTAGATGCTAAGCAGTTCAGTTGTATCAGAATCTGATTCGGTGACTTTGGTCTTAAATGTTGATATCTTTGAAGAAAATATACCAAAATATTTTCATTTCCACAAAAACAGATTTAAACAACACTAGAATGCATCTAAGAATGTACCAAAATAATAATGTAATTTAAATTTCAAATAACATTATTATATAAAATCTAAAGGACATAATCAAATTCCATAATTAAAATTTAGGAATTAGTAAAACTAAGAGACCCATGGTAGTCAATCCATGTAACTATGACCTCCAGTTTATACAGAAACCTTTGTTCGCTTTCTGTAGTCAATTACATGATTATTAGCACTTAAATGTGTGAGTCTCAGATAGCTACTTCAAAGTGTACCCTGTTGTACTGATCCTGTTGTTCTTAATCCAAATCATCACCGTCTCCGTCACCCTCATCATTATCATCAAAGCCTTATCCCAATTTTTTTTTCTAGTATGATGAGTTATGAGTGTTTTCCAAGCTTGTTTTGTCCTAAAATTCCAATGCACATTTAGTATGATTTTCAATGGTTTTTGTAATTTTTCATTATTTGCGCTAATTGAACATTGTTACCACACTGATCAAAATAGAATGTTTCCATTTTCAAGCTAACCAAAATATATACTGGAAGCAAAATTTAAAGCCACATTTACAATCCACGGCATTTCCCAATCTGGGTTTAATTCAAAAGCACAGATTATTACTAAAAAATATACCATGTATCTATAAGGATTAATGTCCACATGGCACCCAAAAATATGCTTGGATGTCACATGGATGTAAAGCAAAAAAATTCTAGAACCCTATTTTTTTAAAGGACATTTTTCACCATTATCACTACGCTTTACATTTGGGAGTTCAATGGCTGTCCATTTTTTAAGCCTTTGATCAAGCAAAAAAGAAAAGCTTATATTTAATCCATAACCTTTTTCCTATATATGGGGAATAATAATGTACAAAGCTTCATTGGGACATTATTTATTGTTTTTTTTTTTTGATTGATTCATTGGGACATTATCATCCTACACAACTATGTTCCTTCAATGAATGCTCCTCCAAAAGTGTTTTTATTTGCTTAAAGTTATTGTTATTACACAATGAAGTCTTGGTAAGTAACATTTTTGAAACTTTGTGATATTTACAAAATGCCCATTGAACATTGACAACAAAATCCTTACTTTTTGGACAAAAGCGAAATGAGAACACTTTTTAAGGAGCAATCATGGAAGAACCATGGTTGTGGAGGATGTTAACGTTCCAATGAAAGCTTGGACGCCAGCATTCAATTGGGATTTTATGAGATATATGATTTTGCAAAGGGATTTGGGCTGAAATGTGTATGTTGGAACATGAAATGCATCTCACTGGTATATTTTCATATCTTGGTTAAAGGAAGTCCAATAGGAATTTTTAGGAGCTCAAAACGGGGGATCCACTATCACCTTTTTTTTATTTAACATTGTGGGTGAAGCCTTGGGAGGTTGTTGAGGAAGACGATCAAGATTGGAGAATTAGTGGGTTTTAAGACCAAAGTTTTCATGTTTATTGTTTAGTTTCCAAGTAACTTCACTTCAGTCTCGGAACTCCTATGCTTTCTTGGTCAAACCAACCCACAAGAGTTTTTTATTTTTCCATCAATCGGCTTCCAGAGATCCTCCACCGCCTCCTAAACCATCTTCTGACTTAGAATGATTCCTAAGGTTTCCTATATGGTCATTGTGCCCTCTTTTCTGATTCAATTCCAAATGGAATTCTTCCCCTTCTCTCATCCGAATCAAAGATAGTATCAACACCTTCAGCCTGATGGACCAAGGATTTCCCAACTTTAGTTTGTTGATGACACACTAATATTCCTCAATGAGTCAATGGTAACAAAGAGCATATCAAATTTTTTAAAGGTCGATCAAAGCAGGGTCTCAGGGATCCCCATTAACCTGAATAGGACTGAGCTATTTGGTGTCGGATTAGTCCCCCATATAGATATCTTGGGAGGTATTATTGGATGCAAACTGGATACCTTGCCTTTTAATATCTGGATCTTCCCCTTAGGGCTCCATATTGGAATAAAGCTATTCAGATTCTATCATTAAGAGGATCAGTATGTGGCCAAGTGAGTAGAAAGGTAAGTATCTTTCAAAATTGGGAAGAATGACCTTGATAAAGAGCACCCTTGCTAGTATCCCCATCTTTTGGGACGAAGTATGGTGAATGCAAGTTCCCTAATTCAGGTCCCAAGCCATTCAAAATATCGTGTTTGCTATACGGAGCCACACAAAAAAAATCCCCACTTTCTTCATCTGGAATGCATCCGCAAATAAAATCCTAATTATTGCAAAATCTTATGTCGTGGCATATCACCTGTTGATTTTTGTTCCATGTGCAAATCTCTCGGGGAGTATGTTAATATCATACTAATCCATTGTGACAGTGCATATGTAGTACGGTCTCACATCATGTTGCTATTTCTGTTCTCTAGTCATGTCTCTCACTTTGTTCTCTTTCACTTTTTGCAAGTTGGCAATGTCGGGTCTTCCAAGGAAGAGAAAGGTCCTATTGCAATTACTGCCTGTTGCAATTTGCTAGGGCCTGTGGAAGAAAAGGAATGCTTGTGTGTTCAAAGGAATTGAGCAATTGATTTAGGAGCTTATAAATAGCATGTTGGGTATTTTATTCTTTTGGCGAGTTGTATAAGGAAATCAAGGGTGAATTTTTTTAAGTCCTTCAATTCAGATGGCTTTCAGTTTGTAGGGTAGAGGGCTAACCTAATGCTGTTGTTCCATTATTGGTGGTCACCTTGACCATAGTTTTCTTTATATAAATCAATGTTTTATCTTTCAGGAAAAAAATATTTTGATAACATTGTGTGCGAAGTATAAAAAAATCCTCATGCATGAACAGATAATTTAAGTCTGGACTGTCAATGAAACAGAAAAACAAAAACAAAATTATAACAGTGGTTTAACAAGACAAGTAAAGGAACATTTTATAACTGAAACCTAATCAGTATAAGTTAGGAAAACACCGGGTTTTTTTATTTTTCTTCTTCTGTGTTTTTTTTCCTGGCATCAATATCGATTGAGAGTTGTTGGTAAACACCAAAAGAAAAAGGAATATCAAATTCTGTAAGTTGACGTTCAAAATTATACAGTCGATGCAATGTAGAATAAATATTGATCATTGGACACCAACACATTTAAAGACCATATTTCCCTGCATCCACATCCCTAGAAAAGCAAGCATAAGCACAAACAGAGATTAAGATGGCACCTTATTGCAGATATCTATGTTCACTAGGACCATGCAACACGACTTGCAAGAGCAGTAAATGACTGAAAGAAGAAATTTAAATAGTCACATTCGCAACCTGATCAAGAGTAACGTCCTCCTTATGCCTCAAACAATAGGGAAGTTCTACAGTTTCTCCAGCTGGCGTGGAGACCACAACATGCCAACTGCATCAACACAAAAATTAATTTTCCAAAGACTGCTGAGCCTATATTAGACAAACAACAACAACAACAAAAAAAACCTAGTTAATAGAGCACCAAACAAGAACAGTATTTATTGACAAAACTAGTACCCATAACATGAGCAATATGCTTATATGTAACAGAAAATTGTATAGAAAACTAAACCAGCCATTATTGCTTTCACAAAAACAACAACAACAACAAAGCCTTACCCCAAATATTTGGGGTCAGCCACTAAATGAATCTTGTTCCTCCATTCCAAGACAAAAACAATTTCTTAGCGGATAAGATATAAGATAATCAGTACACCTGGCAAGTGTGGAAGGAGTGACATGCGTGCCCCGTGGGATTAGTCGGGTGCTCTAGGAGGCCCAAGTACCCAAGGTATCAAAGAAAAAGAGAACATAATCAGCATACTAGGTTTTTTCTACATAAAATGAAAAGCATGTACATGATAACTCAAGAGGAGCGTGATAAAGAAGTTCAGAATCTTGAAGGATGCACATGATACATGATAGTAATAAGCTATTTATTAGTGAAATCAATAACCCAACATCTGGGATATATATTATATTCAATGATAAAGCATTTGGATGCCCAGTCGAAGCCTCATCAATAAAATTTGACCATAAATGAACCTGATGCAACGTATAAGATTTTAGCCTGTTACATTGTCGCAGTGTCACATCAAGAGAGAGAATAGATTCCCACAAAAACAATTTGGTGCTACTAAGGAGGAAAGAAATACAAAGAGGATACTTCAACATCATTAGAACATGAGTGGTGGATGTAAAACTAGTTTGAGACAACCATGGTTTAGACCAGTGTTTTCAGATGCCAAGGTGTGAGGTGAGGAGCTTGGATGGTCAGCACCTTGAGGCATAAGCTCAAGGCATTGATATTTTCTAGATCTTCTCCCTATTTAATTCATGGGTCTTGTTAACATGTGCCCTAAGAGCACACATTACAATGCATTAAATACACATTGGAAATAAACATTTGAGGGTATTTTTGGTAGGAAAAAACTTTTTTGATGGCATTTTTTGTAGAAAAACTTATTTCCAAGGTGTATTTAATACATCCTAATGTGTGCCCTTAGGGAACATGTTAACAAAACCCTTAATTCATAGTGCGATTATTGGTGTAGAGCTACTAAATATGTGCCAGGCCAGCCAGCCAGGCCGCCATACCGATGAGAAAAAAAAGAGGATCAACACTACCGCTAAGAACACATTTCCTCGCTGGAGCAATAAAATAAATACTTACCTATCAAGACGGCAAACTGGACCTGTAACAGCTTTATACAGAGATCTCTTGATGGCTGACCTCCATGCAAAAGGAAATGAGCCACCCTGACAAGAACATTCAAGAACACAGGTTAAGGGAAGTTAGAATAGCAATGATCAAACTGAAAAGTCCATGAAAATTAAATTCTTACCCAACCGAAACTCCTTGATAGATCATTTCCCGTACCAAGTGGAATTATTCCAGCTGGAGGAACCGGCTCTCGATTCTGCCTATAAAGTTCTAATAGACTTCCTAGTACCCAACCTGCAGTACCATCACCACCTGCAACCTGAACAGAATAATCTTAAGTTCTTCTCAACAACAAATAGATGTCATACGAACAACAGTCATTCCACTAGCAATCACACACCACCAAATTCATGATTGTCCACTGCTGAACATGTGAAATGCATTCATATATGAGGTATGTGTAGAGTGTGTACTTTCCTCCACTTGGGTGTGTCATACCCCAGTTAAGCCTCGTGACCCTCTCATATTCATAGTTATCCCCCTCTCCAACATATTGGTCTTTTGGAGTAGTTGGTTGGTTAACATGGTATCAGAGCGCTAGGTTCATATAGGTCATGGGTTCGATTCTTTTTACCCTTATGGGTGAGGGGGAGTGTTGAGTGTACATTTTCTTCCACTCTTGGGTGTGTCATACCCCAGTTAAGCCTCATTACCCTCTTATATTCATAGTTCTCCCCCTCTCCAATAGATTGGTCTTGGTTAACAGTATGGAGTTCTCATAAACATCATTTCCAGATTAGAAGCAAGAAACTTCAATTTATTTTGATCCCCCAAACTACCAAGTTTTGCCTGAGGGGTCATAGCTTAATTGATTGTCACATAGCACGGGTCCATCCCAGCTTAAGTTGCCATATGCAAATAATACAATAGAGCCATAGATAGATTCTAGCCAACATACCATAACCCTCAGCTTCTCACGAGTATCTTTTGCACAATGGTCACCAAGACTAGCCAACCTCTCCAGGCAAGCTAATCCATACCGGACAAATTCTGGAGGTTTCACAACTGAAAGATCAAAAACCTGCATTACATATCATAATAAAAATGTGTAAATGTAAAATAAAACACACCATTTCATTTTAGATTAAAAAATAATGGCTCAAGATATCCAAAGGACAATAGTTAGCATATCATCATCCACCAAAGATCAGATCAGATATCCGAAAATACAGAAAACATCTGAACTGGTAAAAGTATGGAACTACCAGTAATAAAAATATTAGTTCATTTCAATTCTACCGACAGAACATTTTCTTGAGAATAGTAAATATTCATCAGAAATCTCTCTGATATTGTGCATAATTTCATGAGAAGAGCATCTCAATAGCGAACAACGCTCCAGGAAGTGTAACTGGTCCATTGACACAGTGAATTCACCGTGAACATACAGCAATCATACAACTAGTGGCTAAGGGAAAAAAAAAGTGTGCTTTGTACAAGACCTAACCCTAGCATGAGGGCAGCCAAAGTGGTACAAATCGAGATGTTATCCCTATGTGCCTAAATACCCCCGACACCAAACCCCTCTCTGACTGTCGTGGTGGCATTCTTCCTAGACGATTGACTCTAACCTCTATTACATGGCAAAACCACCATACCAAAAGGCACACTTACACCAATGCTTCCCTCGACATGTGGATCAGTCATTAGGATGATGGTGACTGGACCAACAATGCACTTGATTTCCTTCCTTCACCACATGTTTGAATGGATGATTTTGAACATCGATTCAATATTAAAATAAATAAGTAAATAAATCTTTGCCTAGTAAAAGGCAACGCATCCCAGTCCGATTGAATAGGGTGGCAGTTTCTCATTCTCAATTTGTAGCATACGCCGGTCCTAGATTTGTGCGACTTACTATGCAATCTGATTTGGCTTGGTTCAGGTTGAGATTTTAGTAGGGCTCATCTCACGAATACAATTTTAAAAATTAATGTAGATTCATACAGAGAAAGGGAACTTAATATCCTTCCTTTGTCACAGGTTTGAATGGATGATTTTGAACAGTGATTCAATATTTAAAGAAAATAAATCTGTGACCACTTTTGAATTGCTGAAAACAAGAACTTTATGAGTGGAATTCAGGACATATTACATCTCCCAAGAGACGTGATAGAGCCGGAGCATCCCGATCGGATTGAATGATGTGATAGTTTCTCATTCTCAATCTGTAGGATAGGCAGGTCGATTTGTGTGCCTTTCGGGTTGGTGTTTTTACTTTTTAGCAGGGCTCATGTCAAGATAATGACTTTAAAAAATTTGCGTAGGTTCAATATACCAAGAAAAGGAGCATTTCAATTATTTCATCCCACACACGCGCGTAGGTTCAGTATACCAAATAAAAGGAGCATTTTAATTATTTCATCCTTCTCTCTCTCTCTCTCTCTCTCACACACACACACACACACACACACACGTACCTTTCAATATACCAAAAAAATATCTCACACACACACAAGCATCATTCTTTATTAAGCTAAATTCGATTTCACCTAACTAAACTCTCTCATCTATGAAAGGATCCATAGCAGACGTTAAAGAGTGATAATTAATTCTTCTTGTTTTTTATGACGCTCTTGCACCCAAAATAAAGCTACTTCCTGACCCATCCGGTGACTAAAACCTAGACTCCAGTTTCCCTAAACGGTTGAATCCATTTCACTTCACACAACCCAATGGTCATAAACAAGTCCTGCTCTATTTATCTAATACAACAACCAAGCCTTACACTCTTCCCTCAACTTTCACGCCACATCAGTTGTTCTCCCTAAGTTCACTAAATCGATCTCTCATTCTCATCTTAATCTTCAATCTATTACTCATTGATATCTTTCTTTTAATCTTAATCTTTACTCTACCAGCCTCCCTCAAATACCTTCATAGTTCTAAACAATTAAAGGCCAATTTTTTATTATTATTATTTTTGTTAATCAAGAACAATTAATGCAATTATTCTACTAAAACTACCAAAAAATTAAACCTCTAAACAAAATAAAAATAAAAAACTAAATTACCTGCTCGTCGCCCATCAATTCTTGAAGCCGTTCTTTAAGAACTGGACCGTACCGTCCTCCGCTCTTAGAATTCACAAATACAACCATTGGTGCCTCTGGAGCCTCACTATTGTCCTCCTTCGAATATCGATCACCTACATTCGAATCTTTCGACTGAATCGCATCTTTAATGGCGAGTCGAAGATATTTAGGGATCAAAACCCTACGCTTCAGATCCTCTTTATCGATTCGCATCCCAGCGAATCCACAACTCTTGATTGAGTCCACAATCGAAGATCTCGCTGCAATCCGAGTCGAATCGCCTTCGACTGATACTGGTGAATCCATGATTTCTCCTCTCTCTTGAAACTCCGCCATTGTTACAGTTGCAGAGAGGGAAATATAAATTATTAGACTCACTCAAACAAATCCAAATATTGTTATTTTTAATATTAAATTAATTATAAAATTAAAATGAAATTGAAACATTGGAAAATGAATTTCCGGTGGGGTACGGTAGCCGGCCTGTCGTTTTATCGGGCGGGACCGTCTTCCCGTGGAGGATTCCACTTTTAGTCCAAGATCATGACAGCCTCATTGTGTAATTACCCTTGGAGTTTGTTTTAATTACGGAATGCCTAATTTAGTTGAAAGATACTACGAACTCCACGTCGCTATGTAGATTCTGTACAACCGCCTCAACTCCATGTCTGTATCATGGACCACGTGTCATATTTGTTTTGGGTCCACTTTTTTTGGCCTTATGATCAGCCTAATAATATCTAGCCATTGGATTATCAAATTTCTCATCACAAGGCATATAATAGGTCCATGAGCATGTTCCAAGGCCATGATAAGAGTGTTGGAATTTGATCACCAATCAAGATTGCAGGCTCTTTATATTGCTCGATCTCTAATCTTTGATCTTTCTCATAGTTGATCTTGATCAAAATCTTGGATCAGTGGCCGTGTTTGCAATTACACTTTGATTATCAAATTGAAAAAGTATATGGATGGTTCAGCGAAGATTGCGTACATTTATCTTCTCTCATTATTTATTATTGCATTGCATCTTGATATAAGTACACTTGAGAACGTTATGTGTTGGCTTCATTCATCCATTGTCTACTCTATACGAAGGTCTTTTGTATCGATTTTGTGTCATAAATAACATGTCAGACAAGTCAATTTGTTCAGTGTTAGTTTGTTTATGCATTTGATAGTAGGATTGCAACCTGAGTGCGTTAAAAATAAAAAGTAAACTCAAGTGATAGAACCTCAACCTGAGCTTAACTCAACTCAACCATCAAACTTGAGCTCACTAACCCGAACTCAACCCAAGCTTGATTTTTTTTAAATCAGGTTGAGTTTAGGTTAGTCCAATTTTGGGCGAATTGGAGAGGTTGACTTGTTGAATATCCCTACTTTCATTTTAATTGATAAATAAAAATTTATATTTACAAAAATATAATTCAAAAAATAAAATCCATCATTCAAAAAATATTTAAGTAGATCATACTTAATCAAAATCCCATATCAATAATATCCAGGTGTCGACAAACCATAATAATAAGTTGGAATTAAAAAATTAAATCAAAAGATATATAATTACTATAAAATTATTTGTACATTAATATATAAGCATTAGGTTCGGATTGAGTTGGGTTGTTTGATCACTCAACCAAAACTCAATCCAAATTTAGGTTGAATTGAGATATTCTATTCCAAGTTCAACTCATTTTTTACATAATTCAATTCATACTCGTCTATCAATTGAGTTGAGTTTGGGCTAACCCACTCAAATTGCAGTCCTATTTGTAATCCTTCTACACATGGAGCTTGCTCACTCGAAAGATCTATTCTATGTTAGTTTGTATTTGAGATCCCAGTTGTGTTTGTGGTCCCAAACTTTATGCCTAGAAGTCAATTAATTAACGCAGGTGGCGAACTCAATTGGTTCTTTTCTACTCCCATAAGGAATATTCTTGGTGTGTCGGTCAAGTGGACTCAAAATAATATCGAAGGAGATTGGAGTTACATAGTTAACTGAGACCCTGGAGTATAGGATACGAACATTCTTTTGCTTGTACGAGCTGGTGACTCGTGTGGGTCTGCCACTGACGAACGCACTAGTAGTAGAAACCTTATCAACTCAGGCCGTAATTGGACATACTTTTGACCTTTTTGACGATTCATAATTAAAGATGCGAGCTACAAAGATTTATGAGTTGGATTGATGGAAAGGGATTTGGTGCTGGAGTGCCCTTCTAGAACTCTTCGCTGTATAGATGAGCTTTTTCTTAGCTACGTGGACAAATGAGATTCCATTGCACATTAAATGAAAATGGTTTAAAAAGGGAAGAATAATGATATGGAAAATGATGGAATGACACAAAAGTAGATATACTAATTAAAAAGTCTTCATTCTAAATAATACTCGACTGACGTATTACGGACATGAAATCATAGATTTGTTTCATTGGGATACACATATGTGAATCCCTATAAAAAGTGCATTTGTGTATCTTAAAATAGGACTGGCAATGGGTCGGATAACACCCATCTACCTGATCAGAATAAATCAGAAGATATAAACAAGGTTTTTCTACCCAATCAAAAATTCAAATAATATTACTCGATATCCATTTATCCAAAAAAAAATATAAGGTCGAATATGAATATACGTCATATCCTATCTAATTACCCATTTATCTAACAACAAAATATAATTTTATATTCTATATATAAATATATATAATTAATTAATTTTTTTATTATATAATTTTTGTTATTAAAGTTTAAAAAAATTAGACAAGAAGGCAAAAATTTGGGTTTGAGTATTATCCTAAAATTTAGGTATGGGTGTGTATGTTTCAATTCTGAGTATGGAATGGTAGAAGTCTTTCCCGACTTGCACATGAAAATATAAATCCATGGGTTTGTGTCCGTAACACGTCAATCGAGTATTAATCAAGTGAAGACTTTCTAATTAGAATATCATCACTTAAAAAAGAAAAATAATGTTGAAGTGACCTCAAATTACACTTCTTGACGTGAATGTGTATGGGAACCATATATGATTTTCATTAAGATACGAGTGAAAAGCATTCACGTCAAGAAGTGCATTATGAGGTTCAAATTGTTACTCGCCACAACATAAAAAGAAAACCATATTCTTTAAAGGGGAAAAAAAATTCAGAAAAATTATAACCTACTCTTTAGATATTTTCAAAGAACGTTGTTGATGTCCCATCAAATGCTTCATTTGATATTCTACTTAGAAGTGTGTATATGTGATTGGAAAATATCCCACATTTTAACCATATATGCATTATTAAAGTTTCAATAGAGTTGGAGTGACTTTAAAATTTACATTGATTCACACTTTACTGATGTGGATGTGGATGAAAAACATTTATAGTTCCGTGCACACCTCCTCGTCAACAAAGTATGAATCAACGTAAATTTTAAAGTCACTCTAGTATTTTTCTTAAAGTTTTATCTAAAAATTTAAGATCAACTGAACAAATTTTAATCCTTCTCTGATTTCATCTAAAGTACATCTCAATTAATTTTAGTCTTGCACAATATTAAGTCATGTCCAGGCCTTTGAGTAATTTTCTTTTTTTCCACTTTAAATTGGTCATCTCAAAAATCAATCTAAATCTGAGTCATCTCGTCCAAGATCTACAAAATTTAGGCCAATTTTCAAATGCTGAATCATGCCCAATAGATTTTGTTGTTTCTTTAATATAAATATAATTAATTATTAAGAATTTAAATGTTTGTGGTCTGTTTAAAAGAAAGAACTTGTGATTTTAATATATTAGTCAATATAAGATTATTTGAATTGTCAACGTCAAAGTGCAATAAATATACTTTTGAAATTGGATTATGAGGGTGTTTCCATAAAAAGAAAATTTTTGAAGGGCATTTTCGATACAAAATTCAATTTAAAAAGTATATTTATTGCACTTTAACGTGTGCATATAAAACATATTTGAAAGAAGTTGACTATTGTTAGCCAATATGACTCGTCCTCCTCAACTCGGTTTAAGTGAGTCCCATAACGATTCAAAAAAGACCAGCTTTTAAAACCGTGGAACAATCTAGTTGAAATTTGAAAAACGTTGCTAACGGATTTACGCGTATATGAGAAAAGACAATGGCGGGATTAACGGGGAACGCTGTGACTATGAGGTAAACGAAGTTGACCGTAGACTCAATGTCTTGACCATTAAATTTTGAAGCGTAATCTACGTAGGGCTGTCAACGAATGTTTATGGGTTCGAATCCAATTATCCTCTTGGATATCAGATAATATCTAATTAGAATTTAAATAATTTGTATATTAAAAAAATATATAATTTTTTTTATTTAATTAAATTTTTTATTATATTATATATAAAATAAATAAATAAAATGAAATAATATATATTATATATTATTTCAAATCAGATATTATCAGATTCAAAATATTAATATCTGAATCTATATCCGATAAGGATTTGAATATATAAAACTATTCGAATTTAAATCCGAATCCGATATCTGAAAATTTTAAATAATATCCGATTTTTTGAATTCGAATTTGAACTTTCAACTATTCATTGACACCTTTAGATTTACGGACTCAATTTCTTTCACTTTATCTATACTCAGATGACGTATAAAGGCACAGAATCATAGATCATTTCTTCGAGATACACAACCAAAAGATCTATGATTTTGTGACCTTAACACGTCAGACGAGTACAGACTGAATGAAAAAAATTGAGTTAGAAAATTGTTATAGCCTTATATTTTCTCTTGTGAATCCCACTAATTATCTTGAGAGTGGGTCTTCGCTATAGATTCTTTCTCCATGTATTTGACTAATCACCAATCAGGTTCTTTTCCTGTTCATCTAGATCTAGACGTCTTTTTTTTTTTTTCTTTTTTTCCGATGGTTTTATAAGAAAAGAAGTGCAATCCACGTGCAAGGAATTTAAGAACAGTTGATTGGTCCCACTTACAAGGTCTTGTAGAAACATTCGATCTGATTTTGTGATAAAAAAGCTTCAACTATGGTTTAGAAGATTGATTGGGAACGAAGAAAACGTCAGCTTAATTCTCTAAAACACTATTCACTTACTCAAAAAATAAAAGAAGAATATAATAAGTAAGGGACATATACACTGTTCACAGAATAGGTATTTATAGAAAAGTGAACCGTGGAAAAGACCAGGCCTTAAAAAAAATTTCAGTGGGTTTTATATATGAAGACATGAATGATGATATAGAGCTCAAATCTTCATTTTGAAGTCCAATTTGGAGTTTGTATATAGCTTCAAAGTTCGATTGGAGATATACTAAGAGTAGGAAAAATAGCCAAAAGTCTAGAGCTGTACACACCAAGTAGCCTTTTTGAGAGTAGTAGTGTAAATGCTACGAGATATAGAACTTGGCCCACGACACAAAATAGGGATTATTGATGAAATTAGTGTTAAGTAATAATCCAAGAGACCAAGACCTAGGGTACAAATGGTGATTGGCACATTTCTGCCATTAAACAAATGCATGATCAAATTAGATGGATCATGACACCATGCTGACATGCACATTAAATATAAAATCTTGACACAAATGTGTCAGTATCTCCGAATAAAATATGAATAAGACGTCATACAATACAATAAATTATATATAATTTTTTATATTATAATTCGATAATAAATGAAAGTTAAAATATGCAATTCCATCTGAAAACATCTCTAAATAAGAGAAAACTTATGATCGATTTGCTCATTTAAACCAAATTGCAGATTTGCAGGATTCTCAGAAGTAAGGAATTCGACCAAACTTCATCACCAAGAGTAATTCGTTTTGTTGGCCATTATTTCCTTCTCATGATAAATGAAATATTATACAGCTGAACATAAAATCCGGGGGAGGGTATTTACTAAAACAACCATGCATTTTGCTAATATTACTGAACTAACTAAATATATATATATATAGGTAGTGTTCAAGGGCAAACTTTTTGGCAAAACATTTTTCAAAACATAGGTTAGAGGTTTTGAAATGTGCTGATTTTTGGTGAGGATGATCTCCTCACCGTAGAGATCATCCTCACCAAAAATCAGCCCATTCCAAAACCTCTAACTCATGTTTTGAAAAATGTTTTGCCAAAAAGTTGGCCATTGAACGCCCCCTATATATATGTATGAAAATGGCCATATACCCCCACTTAGTAAATATTATTTTTCACAAGATAGAAAATCTGATATGATCAGGTTCACAAGTAGGGTAAAACACTAAAGAAAACATATAGAAGGATTCCAAACCTGACATCCATTGGTAGGTGAATATGGCGTTAACATCTTAACATCAATGCAAAATTCTCAAACCTGAGCTAACCAAGTATATCTTTCCACATTATGTAATTACAGTGGTTTTGCCCATGGTTTCCAATGTCGGATGGAAGTGTGGCCTTCTCTACGACAACACTACCATCACCATCAATTCTGTATGAGACATCCAGTCCTGCCAACATCAAGTGATAAGTTACATCACTTACATGGCTGGAATTGGAACCATCTTCATCCGTATCATCGTCGTCCAACTTTGAAGATAGATCACTTTGCGTCTTTGAGAAGGCATTATGAGGTCGATTTCGTTGAGAAAGTGACCTTATATCCCATGAAAGTACCTGTTTGATCAGGCTTTGAAGCTCATCAGGTGATGCATAGAGTGACTTTTCCCCCTGAAATGGACCACGGGCAATTAAAAAAAAATGTCTTAGACAATCGTTTCATAATTAGGTACATTAAGCAATGATAGTTGTGGCACGTCATCAATATGAAATGTCAAGCCACTAAGCCATAACTCAATAAAACAGATAGGATGACAATGTCCTATCGAAAAATCTGCATTCTTTTCAATTATCAAGAAAAAAAAGAGCTGCTATTGGCAGCCCAATTTTTAATTATCACACCCCAATTAAATATATATAGGTACATGGTTGAAACTAAGTAAATTTTTGGGTGCCAATAGTAGCTTTCTCTCTCACACTCTTGTTTTTTTTTTTATTTTAAGATCTCTATTTTTTAGGTTTAGGATTTTATATGAACCTAATCCTAATTGTAAAACAACTAATGAAATGGTTTGAATGTGTTATAATGTTTTGTACTACTGATTAATAACTTGAGCAAAATCTTTGTAATGTTTGAATAGTGTATTTTAATCTTTAATTGGGGTGATAAATAATTTAGGAAATTGTGGTGTAGTAAGTAAAATTTGGGGTGCCAATAGAAGCTCTAAGAAAACAAGCACAATTCAGCATGGGCACCAACGACCATCAAAGTTGTGCATCTCCAACAGTTTGTCCATATTCCTTGATTTTTTTTTTCTTTTTGATGGGTAAAATGGGGTACCCTATAAAGATATTCTTTTAATTTATTGTTCAAATGTGACTGATTAGATGGTCAGGATTGTTCAACAGGTCCAAATTTCAGGCTATGATCAGTCCTAGTTAACCTTTTGATTGGAAGGGACTACGGACCTCAATCACAGGATTGTTTCAGCCTTCTAGTGTTGATAACTTTTGACATGTAACATTCCTATAGAATAATAGACATAGTTCTGTGATAATCCAATTATGCCCATCTGTCCCTTGCCCCAAATATTGGGATTGGCAAAATAAATGTCGTTTCACCAATCAATTGTATTTGGATGATCATATTAAAAACATAGTGATGGTGCTTCTTATCCTAGATTAGATAACAAGACATCGTCAGTTTAAGGCAAGTGAGTCTCGGTTGCTTTTGTAGTGGGGTTAAACCTATAGTCACAGGTCTCTGTCCAAAATTCTAACCATGAAAAATAGTAGTTTTAACCAAAATGAAAATAGAAACAAGAAAAAAAGAACAAGAAAGAGAAAATATGAGCATTTTAGGGTTTCTAATTGGAATGGGAATAAATAATAGGAAGGATCTTTTAATTTATAACGAAAAACTTACAGCTGTTACCCAGCAATGGGCAAGAGTGGAAGAAAATTCCTTGGAGAAGTTAACAGATGCTACAGCTAACGAATTGTCCGCCTGTGTTCAATATTTGGAATTAATTCCAGAAAGATATGGAAATAAAAGAAATACTTTTCATATAAACGAATTAAAAGAATAAATATAGGGAATCATTGACTAGGTCTAATGTGGCCATACCAAAACACTCAATAGGAAATCTATGCAGTTATGTCAGGTTCCAAGTCTGGTGGAGGACATGTTTCTCATTTTAGAAATAAAATCCAAACTATTTTCTTTTCTTACTTTGAAGAGTATAAGTTGCAATAAATTTATCAAAGTTGCACATTTTGTAAACCATCTCAAACGCACGTACGTGCAAAAGGAACGTGGAGAGTGAAAATCTACCCAAAGTATAATAGAGGAAATACCGTTATCCACTTCGGTACTGTTGCTCCTTCGATGCTATCGCAATAAGGAAGATACGGTTTGATATCCAATACTGGCTGTTGAAAAAAGTCAATCTATAAGCAAACATTATAAGCAAAAGAAAAAAGTAAAAAAAGGAAGCTCGAGGGGCCAATACCGTGCCATCAACCAGATCTACACCAGAAAGTAGAACCATATGCCCTTGTACCGCCTCCACCTAGAGTAGTACACACACTGTAAGTATCCAATGAATGCATTTTTCCTCCTCTATTTACATATTTTATCTCTTATATGTTAATAACTTGTAAACATTCCAGTTTTTAGCTTAGGCTTATATTGAGCTTTCAATTTTAAACTCCTAAGAGTTTACTTTGTGAGACTAGCTCATGTTTAATAGTCGTAATTTGGTTAAAACTAACAAGTAACTGTATCATTCCCCTTTTCAGTTTTCATATTTCACTCTTGGATGTTGACAGATTATTAACATAACAGCTTTAAACGTACTGAAATTTCCATTTTATATTTTAGGAAAACTAGTTATTAGACAGGCAGAACTAGTAAGGAGCCAGTGGGGGCAATTGTCCCCACTGAACTTTTTTGGATTATTTTAGACACCCCTGTATTTATGCTTTAATTTGAGATGCCCTTTAACAGTCAACTAATTACTTGCCTCCCCTCCTTCCATTCCCCCCCACCTCAATTTTTTGAAGATGACAATGCCTCTTGACTTGGGTCTTCTCTCATAGACTAATTGGAACTGACCTATATATCTTTTCTTCAACTTCAAACAAAAAACCTTGGAATTTCTCCCTAAAACCATTCATCTTCAAGCTCTTCTGTTGCATTGTTAACTATAGTTTGCCCGCACTATAAGAAAATCCTTGCTTCGCCCCTGTTATTAGATAATAGGGTGTGTGAATGTGAGACTTCTATTCAGTTTGTAATTGGTTTGTGTTAGAATTATTGGTAAACAATTCATGTAAATTCATAGGAGTCTAGTGAGTAAGGTTGCTTGGAATATTGTGTTTAGGTAGAATATATAGTGGTTTGTGGAGCCTGATGGTACTGGTCAATAAGGAGGTATTGTCAATCAAGCCATGCGTCCTGCCAAATTTTCTTAAGGGTATTTCTGTAATTTCATAGTTTTATATAAAGCCCTAATTTGTTAGGGACATATAGTGGTTTTCTACATGAGAAACATTGTGATTTTCCTTTTGCCTTTGAGCATAGTGGAATCAGTGTGGTTTGGTGTTTTTTTCCCTGTTTTAGGGTTTTCCACTTAAATCTTGTGTTGTGGTTGACTTTCTTTCTGGTTCACTCTCTTCAATTATTTTTGCATCCCAAGTTGAAGGTTGGAGTTTTCGCAGCAGAATCTACAGGGGAAGTTGTCCAGAGGATGTTTAAGGGTGACCCAAATAGGAGATATTGGGTAGAGGATTGCCAAATCCTCAAGTCCTCCTATCAAATTTTAATCCAATTTACCAAAACTCGTTGTAATAAGGCTAGGGGAAGGTTAAATATGAATAATTGTTTTTGTGTGTGCATGCAAAAATGTAATTAGTGTGCGCAATAGTAAGGATTCTTGCCTTTGCAACTGTAAGCCCGATAGGACATGGTCGATGTGGTGATCGTGTCGCGAAGACTCCCATCCTGCCACCTTTCAGTCTTGGTACTCTCACCTATCCATATCCTACCACCTTTCAGTCTTGATGCTCTTACCATCCATATAAAAATACTCCCATCGACCTTTTCATAGGAGGCTCGAAAATATAAGAAACAAACTAAGAATGGGAGTATCCAAAGTTAATATCAAAATAATGCATGCAAACCTTCGCCTTAAACTTTGATTTAGATGGTTCGTTCCATAACTTCTCCAGGTTTGTGTTTAAATGAAAAACATAAAGAATCCAGCAATGAGAGTAATCTGCAAGACCTTCTAGTGCAGCTGGAGGAACCCGGTTTGTATGAAATACCAAGTATGCCCTAGCAAGAGGTACAAGTAAAGGTTGCCTTGGTGTCCCATTTCTGCACAGAGATGATAGGTGATTGTTCTTTTAGAAAGCTGCTATTGGCACCCCAAATTTTACTTATTACACCCCAATTTCTTAAATTATTTATCACACTCCAATTAAAGATTTAAACACATCATTCGAACATTACAAAAGTTTGTTCAAGTTTTTTTTTTGGTAAGTATGAAGATATTATAAATACCAAAAAGAGAGTACAAAAGAGGCTGAGATAGCCCCCAAACAAGAGAAAGACAAAGAAGAAAAACAAAAGAACCACAAAAAAACAAGTTATAAATGCTATCCCATCTAAACACAAAGTCCTCAAAAGAGACCCTGAAGAACTCCTTGTTTAACTTCGCCCAGAGAAACAATAACCCTAAGACTTTCAAAAAACACTGTGCGCTCATTACTCTCCTTGTCATAGAACACCCTGTTGTTTCTCTCTCTTCAAAGACCCCAATCAATGGTCGGAGGAAGAATTGCCCACAAATGCCTCTTTCTATGAGTATTGTAAGCCCACCCTTCTGACATCATCAAGAAGGATTTAGGAAAAATTCAATTCATAGGAAACGGAAAGAAATAAAACCTAAATACCTCGGGAGAAAAAGCAATAAAGTAAAGTATGATCAACCGAGTCCCCATCTTTCATACGTAGTGGGCAGAAGTTAGGTGCGACCCACCCACGAGCGATCAAATTATCCAAGGTGAGGAGATCCTCCCTAAGGAAGCAATCCAAACAAAGAAAAATACTTTGAAAGGGATCATAGCAGACCAAATAAGAGATACTAGGTAATAAAATTCTGACCTGGGAAGAATGGTTTTGAAGAAAAATCGAATAGTGAATCTCTTATCATTGGCTTTGACCTATTCTCTCCTATCCTAATCGTTCTCCTTGAGTTGTAAGGCATCCAAGATATCGAGAAGAGATATTATCTCGATTAACTCTCAATCATTGAAATTCCTCTTAAAACCCAAATCTCAAGAGTTGGTAATCCTGTTACAAATTAAACAATGTTGAATTGAGACATTACTTTTCATAGAACAAGCGTACAAGACTGGGAATTGAGTAGACAGAGTTGAATCCATGCACTGCCTATCTTCCCAAAATCTCCCCCTATCACCTAAACACACTCTAAAACTAAAATTGCTCCACTAACTTAAGGATCCCCTTCCAAACGCTACAACCATAAGTGCCTATAGTCTCCCTACTATTTCAACCGAACCTCTTTTCCCCATATTTCGCATAGATTACTCTCCTACATAAGCTACCCCTCTTCACCAAACCTTCACAACCATTTCCCCAAAAGAGCTTTATTTGTTAACCTTAAACCCGTAATCTCTAAACCACCATTTCTCTTAGGGGTGTAAATCCATTTCTACTTCACTAGGTGGTATTTTCTCCCTTCATTTTTATCCGTTCCATACAAAATTCTTCATTAGTCTTTCAATTTGGACCTCCATAGCTTTATGCATAGAAAACAAGGAAAGAAAGTAGATTGGTATACTAGATAGCGTACTTTTGATCAAAGTCAACTTTCCTTCTTTGGATAAATATTTGGTTTTCCACGTACTTAATTTCTTCTCCATCCTATCCACTACCCCATCCCAAGTAACTTTGTTCTTATACGGAACCCCTTAAGGAAAACTCAAGTAGGTAGAAGGGAGATTCCTACTAGAACACCTTAAAATAGCCGCTAACTTAGGAAGATCAAGAATAGTGGAGGAACACCAAAATGGCCTCAAAGCAACTTAATAAAACTCGCAAAATTCTAACTTGTTCTTTAGAATGGTCCAAGAACACTAGAGTATCATCAACAAATTGAAGGTAGGAAATCAGTGGGTCTTTATAATTCACCCTAAAACTTGAAAGCTTACCACTGTCCATAGCTCTTTTAAAGAGTTTCCTCAAAGCCTCGGCCATAATAATAAGAACGGAGATGAAGGGTCCCCATGTCTCAAACCCCTCGAACCGCTAAAGAAACCGGTAACACTACTATTGATTATGATGGAGAAGGAAACTGATGTTATACATTTCATAATCTACCTAATCCATCTCTGACCAAAACTCATCCTACCCATCATGTACTCCAGAAAAATCCTAACACACATGCTCATAAGCATTTTGCAAATAAATTTTACCCACCAATCCCGCCTTCTTATCTTTGATCCTCGAGTCAAGACATTCATTAGCAATCAACAACACATAAAATTGGTCTCCCCCTAACGAAGACTCATTGTTCAAGATCAATGAAGTTTTTCAAAACTTTTTTTAGTTTCAAGGTTAACACCTTAGAAATAATCTTATACACCGAGTTCACCAAGCTAATGGGCCTAAACTCCACAAGAATATTCGCCCCTATTCTTTTGGGAATCAAAGCTACAAAGGTACTATTCAAACTATAATCCAAGCAATTTCTCTCCTGCAACTCCCTAACCACCTCCATAAAATCCTTCGAGACAATAACCTAATCATGGTTTAAAATATCATTTTGATCTATTGTTTCAATTTATTCAAAACCTGAAACAATTCCGAAACATTCGAGACATTCGATGCATAAAATTAACATTCTTTTTTTTAAATCTTTCAAATGAGACTATGGCCAAAGGGTATATCATCAATTTCAAACACATGGTATCTCAAATATTTATCAAAATATGAGGACTTTACCTAAATACAATAGTCTTCTAGAGAAGACCAAGGTCAAGGGCAAGAGTTCGATTAAAATCAAAGCCCAATTGCACAAGCCTTCAAAGTTTTCAGAATTTTTTTATAGAAAAACTAGAGGAAGAAGGAAGAGAAGGAGAAGCGAATCTCCAACGACGGCACGCATTTGGCGACGACGAAGACAACTAGGTTCCTCTATTTTATTCTCTTTTTTTTTTTTTCCCTCACTCTCACTCTCTACCTCTGTTTTTCTCCTTAGATATGCTTTGTAAGTCTATAGATTAGGAAATTTCAAGGAAAAAAAATTATCGAAACTCTAAAATCCCGAAATGTTTCGTACGAAATGGGACAAAATTTTAAACCATGATCCTAACAATGTTTAAAGAAAGCCATGGTAAACACATCTAGGCCGGGGGCCTTGTCCCCACTCATAGAGAAGGTAATAGATCCCATCTCCTCAAAAGGTCTTTCCAACTACTCTCTATCCTCTTGGGACAACATATTGAACTCCAATTGTTGGGGCGTGGTCTTATTCTCTCGCTTTCCCTATAGAGCTCCTTGTAGTAATTTACCATTCTGCCCTAATTTCCTCCTCCCCTTCCACCAAAGACTCATTGATAGACATATTAGAAATATAATTGCTTCTTCTATGAAAATTCACCATTTTGTGAAATAAACCATTTAATTCTATATTTTTGTCTGCAGATGATCTCCTCCATCAAGGCAACCCTTTGAAATTCCAACTTCAATTATGTTCTTTTCACCCTATCCTCAATCCTCATATCGCCATCTTCATCTTTGGCATCCAAAATTTCAATTTCATTGAGAATGTCCATCTTTTTCACCTCCACTTTCCCCAACACCTCTTAGTTCCACAGCTTCAACTTGTCTTCTACATACTTAAGTTTGCTCTTGAACACACATCCTGGGTAACCAATAGGGGGGCTCTCACTCCGCCACAAACATTGTTGGTACATTGTTTAGAAGGATCTTATGGAGGTGGTTAAGGAGCTTCAAAAGGAAAAAAAAATTGGACTATGACTTGAATAGTCCTTTTGTAGTTTTGATTTCAAAAAGAGTGGGAGCGGACAACCTTGGGGAATTTAGACCCATTAATTTGGTGAGTTCGGTGTACAAAATCATATCTAAAGTGTTGGCCTCTAGATTAAAGGAGGTGTTGAAGAATATTATTGATTTGGAATAAGAGCTTTTGTTAAAGGGAGATAAATACTTGATGGAGTTTTGGTAGCGAATAAATGTCTAGACTCAAGAATTAAGATTAAGAAGCCGGGGTTGGTGGGAAAGATTGACTTACAAAAAGCCTATGATCTTGTGAGTTGAGACTTCTTGGAGTATGGGTTTGGCAAAAAATAGATAAGATGGATCATGAAATGTATTACCACGATATCCTTTTCCATCTTATTCAACGAAAGTCTGGCTGATTTTTTCAGAGGTTCGAGGGGCTTGAGAAAGAAGATTCCTTGTCGTTGTTTCTGTTTTTTATAGTGGCTGAAGAACTGGGTAGACTCTTCAAAAGAGCTGTGGTCATTGGGAAGCTATCTGGTTTTAGTGTGAATAATGAAGGTCTGTTAATTTATCATCTCCAATTTGCTGACGATACTTTAGTTTTCTTTGACCACCCCAAAGTGCGAGTGTTATTAAGTTGTTTGGAGGTAATCTCAGGCCTTCACATTAACTTGCAGAAGAGTAAACTTTTTTGTGTAGATGATGTCCAGGATCTTCCAAAGTTAGTAACAATATTGAGTTGTTCTAATGACAATCTTCCTTCCTCTTACCTAGGCCTTCCTTTAGGAACTTCATACAATAGTAAGCATTTGGGATAGAGTAATTAAGAGAATGGAGAAGAAATTAAGTATATTGAAAACTAAATATTTGTCTAAGAAAGGTAAGGTGACATTGATTAAAAGCACACTGTCTAGCTTGCCTATCTACTTTCTATCCCTTTTCTCGATGCCCAAATAGGTAGAGATTTGCATGGAAAGACTTGTGAAGAATTTTTTGTGGAACAACAAAAATGGAGGGAGAAAATATCATTTGGTTAAGTAGAAGCTGATTTGTTCCCTGAAGAGCAATAAAGAGTTGGAGATTAGAGGTATAAGGTTAACACATAGAGCTCTATTGGGTAAGTGGTTATGGAGGTTTGGAGAAGAGTGGTGCATGCGAAATATAGTGAAAAATTATTTGGTTAATGTAGTGGGGAGGTGAAAGGGTCGTACAGTTGTAGTGTATGGAGGAGGATTTTAAAAGGGGGTAAGCGACTTTGCGAAAGAAACTAGTTTGAGGGTGGGGTGAGGGAATAGGGTCCGCTTTTAGGAAGATAGGTGGTGTGGGACTTCGGCTCTTTCATCTCAATACCCATCTTTATATGCTTGTTCTTTAAAGAGAAATTGCTTGATTGAACAATGTCTAAGACGCACCAAGAACACTTATTCTTAGGTTTTAAAAGGAATTTCAACTATAAAGAAATAACTAAGGCGACATCTCTTCTCGACCTTTTAAATGAAGTTCATCTCAGAGAGAATGATTAGGATAAGAGGGATTGGGTCAAGGCTAAAGATAAGAGATTTACTATTAGATCTTTTTTACAAAGCCCTTCTCCCAAGGTCAACCAATTTTTTCCCAACATTTGTCATTTGGTCGAATTTTGTTCTGACCAAAGTATCCTTTTTCACTTGTCGCCTCTTTAGGGAGAATTCTCACTTTAGACAATTTGATCTCTAAATGGTGGATTACTCCCACTTGTTACCCCATTTGTATGCAAGATAGAGAATCTGTGGATCATATTCTTATTCATGGCTCTTTTTCACTAGGTATTTGATCTTCATTTCTTTCCTTGTTTCATATTAGTTGAGTTCTTCTCAATAATTTTCGCTCTCTATTAGAAGGTTGGGGTTATAATATCTTCTCTCACAAAAAGAGGTATTTGTAGTCTATTCTCCCCTTGGCCATAATGTGGGGTCTCTGGAATAAGAAAAGCAACAGGGTATTCGAAGACAAGGAGAATAACGCGCATACGGTGTTTATGAAGATTCTAGGGTTGACATTCTTTTGGGTTTAGCTAAACAAGGAGTTTTCCAGGGTTTTCTTTGAAGATTTTGTGTTTAGATGGGAAAGCTTGTGTAGCTCTTAGTATTAGTCGTTTTGCTTGTAATCGCCTTTTGCTTAGCTTTTGTCTCGGATTGTCATTGTATTTTGTTCTCCTTCTTATGGCCTCCTTTGTACTCATTTTTTTCCCCAATATTTATAAAATCTTTATACTTATAATATACATATATATTTGATAACTGGGTATCCTTGAAGACAGCGGACTGGGCCCATATTTGGACTTTGCCCAATCCATAGACCATGGTCTTGTCCAAAGACTAGTCTTGGGGAATGTGCAACGCCCGCACCAGGTAAGTGAGGGTGCGCCCTCGCAATTGGCCCCTGAGGAATCAATGCTCATACTAGGTATCAAACTCACAACCTACGAGCATTAACCGCTTATCGGTTCGAAATTGACATTAAGCCAACCCCTCAGGTTTATCAAACTTCGCTCATATAAAATCCTAAACAAAAGAGAGAGAGAGAGAGGGGGTTTTTATTGGCACCCCAACTTTTACTTATTCTCAACCAATCATTTATTTATTTTAATTTTAATTGGGGTGTAACAAGTAAAAGTTGGGGTTCCAATAGTAGCTCTCTTCTTTAAGGTACACGTTTTGTACACATAAATAGAACTATTGTACAATAAGCCCATGTTTGCATGCAATGAATGCAAGCACAAACAGTTCTACAGACATGAGAGAATGAATGTTTGCATGCCTTTTTTAACAAGTATAATTTGCATTAAAATAGGAAAAGGAAAACCACAAATGAGACCAATGAGGCCTGCCATGAGCAACAACGGAAATTAAAGGAAAAAAATAGAGCAAAATTGCAGCTATATGTCAATGTTGTCTTTACAAGCCAACTCCCACCAAACAATGTAATCATCCAAAAATAGCCCCTTAAATTTTTTATAGAGCATACACGAAAAGAAAAGGAGATCTAAAATGCTAGTGGTGATCTCACAGACCGGTTCTTATTTTCCTTCAAACACCTTCTCGTTCCAAGTGCCCAATAGACCACAAAAGGGATCAAACACCATAAAATTCTTTTCAAAATCCTAATGCCAATCAAGCACATCCAGTCCTTACTAAAGAGATGTGCATTACAGCATTAGCCATCTAATGGATCAAATATTGTTGATGCATGACATATCATCTACTTGATATACCCTAATTTAATGAAAGCTTTTGTATATGTGTACTGATAAAAAATGGAAAATATCAACTTGGAAGATTATTAAAGAATATAACATATTCTATTGTGTCTAACGACTTCAGATATAAAAATGATCATTATACCTATTTACAAAATACCTCGTAGAGAAGCAAGATTGGATGGTAGCAATGGGTACCATTGGGTAAGAAGTCAACTTTGACTTGTCAGAGTTATCTTGCATCAATTCTTTCCTCAGAGCCTACGAGGAACAAATCTAACATTATCAAGCAATACTATACAATCTAGCGATAACTCATTTGAGAACCACATGAGCCTGAAAAATAGCATTGTTAGGATGACTGTAAATTAGTATATAAACAAAAATTCTTGTCAAGTAATTTATAATTTAACCATAGATGAAGTAATGGATCTTGGAAAGAAGCAAATATAAGTAATTGGATCTTGGAATGAAGGTTGCATCAAAGCATAAGACACGTGCCTCTGCTAACAACTTCAACAATTTTACTATTGACCATCGATTCTTTCCTTATGTTATTTATGCATACACACACGCCAGCAAGTAAGGACATATTCTGGGGTGTCACACCTGACTTGAGTTGCAAGGATTTTACACATGGTAAGACCAAAGGGTCCACGAAAATTCAAGCACCACCCCTCCTGTCCAAATCAAACTCGGCCCAAGGGATTTCGTTGCATGTGGCAAAATGAGATCATGTTTTAAGTCTTTCTTAGCTTTACTTATTCTTTAAATATAAAAAAATCAGAAATATTGGGTGGTATTGTCAATAAGCACACCATACGTGTGGCCAATTTAAAAGTCTGTCAGACGTAGTGAAATTGCTTGGTAGGAGGGCAGCTCGATTTTGGGAAAAAAAAGGATCTGGTAAATTTTAGGAATTATAAAAATAATGTTTTTTTGGTTTCTTCCCAAAGCCAACCATCTTCAACTTCCCTAAAAACCCTATCTTGTTCTTAAGATTTGAAAGAAGATAGCTTGAGGCTGAAGGGTACAAAATTTTATCTTAAAGATTGAAGATGAAGACTTTTTGGGAAAATTCAAGGTTCTTATTTTGGAAATGAAAAATAAAGGAACATTTAATAAGATTTTGGATGAATGACAATTGAAGACGTTGGGTTTTTAGGGGAAAATTGAGTTTGCAAAGAATAATAAACCTTAAGAAGATTCAGAGTTGGGAGGGTTTCTAAAAAATAAAATACAGCCACAACCCTTAAATGGAAAGCCAGAGGGGGAGCAATTAAAAGGTTCTGCAATTAATTGGTCGAATTACTGAATTAATCAGCTGGTCTTTTATTTCACGATTTTTTTCTAAATTTTGAAAAGATAAAAATAGAAGACTTTTGCATTTCCCATTTCAGCAGTCCATATGCAAGAAAATCCTCACCTCACAATTCAAACCAGTTTCATAAGGCCCTGTATGGTTTCTTAGAAAATTTCCCCCAAAAATAATATTTTCCATGGAAAAATTTTCCTAAGAATTTTTTTTTGAAAAGTAGTCTACAATGTTTTGTAGCAATCTAGAAAGAATTCACCCAAATGACTTTTTCACAAAGGCTTTTTCTATTTGTGTGGCGTTTTACCATAAATTCAAATTATAATGAATTTTCTAAATTTAAACACTCAAATTCATGGAAAAATTAAAGCAAAGAGTATGGGGAAAATCATACCTGTTGCGCATTAACTCTGCCTTGCCTTTCGGAGGCACATTTCCCTTGAGCAGCCTTGAGAGAAATCTCAAGTTCTCGAACCCTAATTTCCAAATCTTTCGATTTCTTCTTGAGGAAACAAACTGGGATCCAACAAGCCAAAATTAGGGCTTTATTGTGAGATTGAACAGCAGAGAGAGAGAGAGAGAGATTACCAGAAATAGCTGCAGTCGCAGAAATCGTTGCAAAAGTTAATGCGATCGTCGCTCTTAACCAATTTGAACTATCAATGACCGCCATGAGGGTTGAGACTGGACCAAACCCTAACCCTAGCTTAATTTTGCCGAACAGGAAGACAGTTAAACGGTCGTTCCCACCTTTCAAATTCGTCGAATGACACAAATACCCTTGTTTGTTAACATTACATTCGCGTAGCAGCACCGCAACCTTGGCGAGCTGGCCCGAACTCAACCCGATAGATGGGTGGTCGGGTCGAGTTATGTGAAAATTGAGTTGAGTCTGAGTTAGAATATCTCAATCCGATTTCAATTCGGGTTGGCTGTACCAGCAACCCATCTCAACCCGAACCGAATCTCACATATTATTATACAATTATTTTTATATTAATTATAGATTTTTTATTTCATCTTATTATTATAACTTGTGGACAATTAATTAATATTATTGTCAAAGTTTAGTATCCTTTAAAAAAAAAACTTTGGCTTAGTATGATTTGTCTAAATATTCTCTTAATGATGGCTTTGAAGGTTGTGTGCAATCTTATTTATTAGTAATTTTATTTTTGATTTTGTATATCTTTTTATAAAATATTAAATTTATTTATTATCAAAATGAAATTATAGTTATTCAACGAGCCCAACCCAACCAAATCACTCAAATTATCTAAATTTGAACTAACCCCAACTCAACACGACTTGGGTTAGTAAGTTTAGGCCCGATGGTCAGGTTGAATTGAGCTTGAATTGAGGGTTCTGGTACTTGGGTTGAGCATGTGTTTATCCTCTAACCCGCCTGAGTTGCAGCCCTATCGCTTACCAAATACCAATATAGCATTTGAATTGATGCAAATTAAACCTTAGACCCAATCCGATTCTAACCATTTTTGTCAAAAGGTGAATCAACGAGAGTGGAGTCCAATTAGCCTTACTAAGTTTCAATTAGCATTACTAAGTAGTAAGGATTTCACCCTTACATTTTGAAACATGGTCTGATGGTTTAGGGTTGTAGTCTTGTAGAGGAGAAAATCGTATGAACTTTGAAAAAGAAGTAATAATAATAAAGAAAAAGGTTAATTTTTCACCGTTGAATTTTAATTTTAAATTTTAGAGTTAGGTGGAAGTTTGGTAGCTGTCCATTTTCAAAACTGTGGATCAAACCCAAAAGATTTTTTTTTTAATCTGAATTTTTCGATGAACTCTAGAGGGCTATGATGTTGGATTGCTAATGTGATAATCCATTTGAGCAAAACGATTTTTAGTAAGGCGTAAAATCTTTACTAAGTTAGTTTTTAGAGAAATATTTTCCTTATTAACTTCGTAAAGATTTTAAGATTTACTGAGAGTCATTTTGCTTAAATGGATGACCACATCAGCAATCCAACACCGCAGCCCTCTTAGTTTCATTGAAAAACACAGATCCACAAAATAATAATTATTATTATAATTATTCTTATTTTGAGTTTGATCCAAGGTTTTGAAAATGGACGGCCTGAACTTCTACATAACTCCCACACTTAAAATTGAAATTCAATGGTAAAAAATAATTTTTTTAAGAATTTTTTTTTCAAAGTGCATAGAATTTTGTCCTCTACTAACGCATCGTGTTTTTGGATGCAACAAGTGAGCCCAAGGACCCTTAATAAGGGTGAAATCCTTTCTAACTTAGTAAGGCCAGTCAGATTCGACCGGGTTGATCAATAGATGGTCCAGTGCTGATCATTGGGCCTAAAAATCTTAGCCTAATGGTTATATAGATTGGCCACAAAAATTTGATTTGTCGTCAAGCCCGTATCTAAGCCTTGTGCAGCCCACAAATATTTGGTCCTGTCTAAGGACTGGGGAAGCCCAACGGAACATGACTTCGGTTGGGTCAACCAAACTTTCAGAGTTTAACTCAACTTTCGGTTTGGATCGAACAGGCTTTTGGGATTAGACACAACTTTCACTTGGGTCGAACTGATCTTTAGAGTAAGGGTCGAACCAAAATTGGACCTTAAGGATTTTGTTAGGATAAAATTGATTTACAGAAATACCATACAAATCATCTTTCATAGTTGAGTCCTGATAATTTGACTCCGCCGTGTGACATATACTCAAACTACTCTCCTGACGTGGCGTGTGCTAGAGTCATATATTTTATGCATCGGGATACACATATGCATATATTTTATAGGGATGTACATATGAGTATCCCGAGGCATAACATATGTGGTTTTAGCACATGCCATGTCTGGAGAGTATGCCACATGGGGGAGTAAAAAAACCAGTACTCTTTATAGTTTTAAAGAGAAACATTTTTTGAGTGCTGATTTTGGAACTCAACCTGACATCGTAACTCAAAAACTCATTGACGTGGTAGATGCAAGAACCCGTAGATTTTTTCATATTTACTTGGGTCATCGACTTTTGTATATTGGTTCCTTATGTCTTAGAATGTTATTGGATCAAATCGAGAGTCGATCCAAGTAAATATGAAACATGGTCCCAATTCAAACGATAAATGGGTCTAACTAAACCTAACTTGATAACAAAACTGGCCTAATGATATCACCAAAATCTAATCCATGATGGCAGACCCTAAAAAGAACCTGGCCCATTGACTGCCCTATTTCCTAAGCTTGATGTTTGGTTCACATTTTGTAGTCTATTTGATATGATTAATGCTGGAGTGGCCTCAGTGGGGGACACATGGGGATAACTTGACATGTTGGCCCGTGGATACCCATAGATGCATTTTCTCTCAGATACGAGTAAACTGCATCTACAGACATGCATGCGCCACCAGATCAAGGTGTCCCCCACTCATGCATGACTCATTTGATATAAGTTTAGATATAGCAAGAGTCTGAGAAGAAAAAAAATCGAGTATTGGGTTTACATTCAAAACTCGAAAAAAGAAAAGAAAAAGTTATGATTTTTATAATTTTATTTATAGTAATATTAATTTTAAAAAACTCATAAATAGGTAAAAGAAAGGGTAAATTACACTTTGACCTCCTATAGTTTGGTGTAATTCCATTTTGACCCCCTAATATTTTGATAATTACACTTACCTTCTTTATAGTTATCTAAGGGGTTCAATTACCCCGCTTCCATCAAATTGCCATCAACCTAACTGTTAGATTCCTTTTATAAAAGACCATTTTGCCCTTTTTAAAATGTTATTCCTTTTTATAAATAAAAATATGCCTATAAAAAAAATGGATTCAATGAATGCTTAGGCGAGGGATTTCAATTTTTGTTTTAAACTTTTTTTTTTTTTAGTAAAAAATATATAATAAGAGGGTAAAATAGTAAAATAACATTGAAAAGGGAGGTAAGTGCAATTATCAAAATATTAGGGGATCAAAATGTAATTATGCCAAATTACAAGGGGTAAAGAAAAGATGGGTGATGTCCAACAATGGTGCCTACAAAGCTCCATCTCTCTCTCTTGGATTAGATACGCATCAGGAGAGATGGTTAGAATAGGAAAAAAAATATAGATTTTCTAAATATCAATATTGTCTTTCTGGGATTAGAATACTATTCCTAGGAATACATTTTCTTGGGAATCTGGCGTGTTTGGATACCAGGAGCAGAATTACTGTTGCAAAGAACAGGAGCTGGAGTACTCTGTGGAGGAGCTGGAAAAGTAATTCTGTGCAGAAGGGCGTTTGACAATCAACTCTGAGAAGTACTGGCAGAAGTACTTTTGTACTGGAAGTCTGTTTGGGAATCATACTGACTTCTCATGACTTATAGAAAAAGACCAGAATACCCTTATATTATACCAGTTACTGTTTTTTGTTTTTTAGTATCATAATATGCCTTCAAACTATATTGTTTTTGACATTTTAATTATAAATATTAATATAATATAATATAATATAATAAATATTAATATAATATTTTAAATATTAAATATTAATATAATATTTTAAATATTAAATATTAATATAATGTGTTTAAATCCATTATACTTAAAATTTAAAAAAAAAATTGACAGCACCTCCCTTAAAAATTGGATGGTTTAACCTACCACTTGTTGAATTACATATATGTTTAATTAGCTTAGGGAAATAAAGGCAAGAACCATGGGCATAATGTACTTCTTATAATATATTTGTTTGCTAAGCTTGGTTCTATACTGAAAATCACTCACGATAGTCACCAAAGTGAGTCATTGATCAAACTAGATCCTTGAAACAAATACATATAATTTCATTTCAATTTGTATGAAAAAAAACCATTTTCAACTCAAAGAGGGAGAGATCGAACGAAGGTTCGTACATTGGCTTTTCGTCTGCGGAGAGAGGGAGAGAGATTGAAGAAAATATGAAGAACACACCGGTGTTCTGGTTGGCCGAATGAGCTAAGAACTAAATCTGCAATAAGGGCAAAAATATAAATGTAAACCATTTTGTAGATGAACAGAGATCTCATTGCCTCACATAAAAAAAATCAAATCAAGATTTGATTCATCGCATGTTTATCAAGGAACTAAATCGATTTTTTTGTTTGTGTTTTGGAATTATAAAGGCGGACATAATATTTTGAGTGGAAATGTGTTCAACGAGCTAGAGAGTGAATTAACCTGCAATGTATCTGGATTAAGAAAGAGAAATAGTGACAATCAAATCTCACTAAATCAACAACATATGCTTCTCTAATATCACCAATCAGACCTTTGAAATTAACATGTTATATGGTGATGAGGGAGGAAGGGAGAGAGGGAGAGAGATAGGGCGAAGCACCTCCTTCGGATGGTCGAACGGCTGCAAGCAGCAGATCGATGAGAGAGAGGAAGAGAGAGAGGGCGAAGCACCTCCTTCGGCTGGCCAAACGACTGCAAGTAGTAGATCGATGAGAGAGAGAGGGCGAAGCACCTCCTTCGGTTGGCCAAACTGCTGCAGCGGTTGTAAGCAGTAGATCGATGAGAGAGAGGGAGAGACAGAGGACGAAACAACTCCTTCGACTGGCCGAACGGCTGCAAGCAGTAGATCGATGAGAGAGAGGGAGAGAGAGAGGGGGCGAAACAACTCCTTCGACTGGCCGAACGGCTGTAAGTAGTAGATCGATGAGAGAGAGGGAGAGAGAGAGGGCGAAGCAACTCCTTCGGATGGCCGAACGGCTGCAAGCAGCAGATCGATGAAGAAGAAAGGGGCGAGTTCCTTCTTCGTCTAATTTAGGGCGCGGTATTTTCGTGGAAAATTAGAAAAGTTGGGGGTATTTCGGTAAAATGAGCCGTTAAAAGTTAACTCCCCGCAAGATGCAAAATTGAGAAGTAGGTTTTAACAACTTTTTCATAAAGAGCAATTTTTTGCTCTTACGCGGAGTAATTTTCCGAAGAAGTTGCTTATCTAAATTATCCAAACGACTTCTAACTCCCTGCAAGAATCAAAAGTAGCCAAGGAGTCCTATCCAAACGCCCATCTTAACGTCCCAACCGTTAGTTTAAGGTTGGTGTTTTTAAAGGTATGCATGTGATTTTTGATAAATATGAGGGCATATGTTCAATTTGAAAATTATTTGTCAAGTTTTATATAATTACAATTTCGGATGATTTAGATATATAGCTCTCAACATTTATATGAAATTTTGAAACTAAGGATATCTCAAATCTTTATCAAAATGTTGAATGGTATGTCTTGTATTTTAACTCAAGGATATGTCTTGGATTTAAATGCATCACTTCCTTCTACTTAATAAATTACATTTGGAAGAAAAGTATGGTTCATAAACATAACAATGGAGGAAGATTTGGTTCATAAATCTAATGCTACTTTTAGATCTAAATCTACTTGAACAATGGCACCCAAAAAGAAAAAATTGATGAAGGGGGAGGGGGGGGGGGGGGGGGGGGAGAGACCTGTGAGAAAATTAAAACCTTACCTCAAGATCTGAATTCAGAGATAAAAGAAAAGCAAAACCCCTTCCAATTAACCTTCAAATGAACATAATTTAGCTAAATATATATAAAGAAAGAAGAGAAAACACCAAGATGAAATTCTTAATAAGAAATGAGAAGATACCTTAAAAATAAGGAAATCCATGAGTTTCATGGAAGAGAGATTCCAATGATCCATGAATTTTACGAAATTGACTAGAAAAATTGGTTTTTAAGTTTTAAAACAAGAAAATTAGCGGTTTTAGGAAGGTGGGGTGGTTTCAAGCAATTTTGTTCTTCGGTGTTGTGGGGATGCTCCCAACCCTTGAATCTTTCACAACTCCATCTAAAACCGTGGATTGTGGTTATGACGGGGACAAAACTCTTTCTATAATAGATATATTTTATTACTTGTTAAAATAATTTTAATAGATAAAAAATATTTAAAAAATACTTTCAAATATGTATTCAAGTGTACTATTAATTTTTTTTTTTTAAAATATAAATATAAATTAATGTGGATTACTCACCCTTCTCTCACTATGACGGTATAAAGATATTATTCGTTGCATTTCTCTCTTACAAAATAATTTATTTTGTTTGCAACTTTTATAGTGTCACAACTTCATTTCCGCAAGGTGATTTCTTATCAAATAGTTCCTATTGAGATCTTCATTATGATATAAATATAGACTAAACACTCGTTGGCTTTCTGTTTAGATTCTGAAACCACTTGTAGGTTGTTCACTTGTATTGAATGTGCCATCAAGTTTGCTCAAGGAGAGATTTGAAATTCAAATCTAGCAAAACGAGCTCCTGTAGTCATTCAACTTTATCTGTATAACTTTACTTGCCACTTTATAAATGCTCAAGCTCGTTTTCTTTGAGAATCTAATCCATCCATGAGCCTTTCTTATTTTTTTTTCCTTTGAAGGGTTTTTCTCTTTCTTTCCTCAATGAAGGGAATCTCTTCACTCTCGTTTGTTGTTGTCGAAAGAGTTTGAATCCAATCCGCCTGATTCTTACAATAGTTATTCTTTTGTTGTTTTGCTTGTTGTAAAAACTACAAGACTTTCAAATACAACCAATTTTTCTTACATGTAGGTTTTTGGTTGTTTATAGTGCCATGATCGGTAGATACATGAAAAGGGAACTCATATTTTCAATCACAATCTTGGCTGTGTACATGTGAAATCCAAGGGTAATGATAATAAAAAAAAATCTCAAGAATATAGCATGAATCTCGAAGATAAATCCTGACAATTTGATTTAGTGTTATCATAGTTAGGATTGTTTGTGAGCATATGAGTTTGCTCTCTTGAGTCTACCAATCCCATGAAACACCCCTATTAAATTAGTTATTAGATTTGCCCCTTTGCAAAATGTAAGAGTAGAGTTACCCTCTTTAGTGTAAGTCAACTATGTTTTTTTTTTTTTTTTTTGATGATTTAATAGTGAAATTTTGAATTTTGAATCTTTTTTTGTAATCTAAGTACTTGAAGAGTATATTAAAAAAAATCGAAATTATTACTAGGTTTCTACGGTTTTCCATCAGCCCATTTGGAGAGAGATATAGATAGAAAGAGAGAGAGAGAGAGAGAAAGAAGTAGGTTTTACTGGTTTCTGTGGTCTTCCATCATCCAATTTGAAGATGGTGAAATGAACCTTCTCACGAGTTAGGACTTTGGATTTGTGAAGATTCTTGAGGCAGTTTTGTACAAGAGTGGCACATATGTTGGAGTATGTTATGTACGTCGTCCCCGTTGCTCTCCAAAAGGGAACCGTCGAGCTCGAACCTATTGCTGACATCATTGTTCCCTCTATTCTTCTTCTCCTTATTCGCTTGGTCACTTGTTTAGAACTTTCGACGTTCTTTGTGAATAATAAAATGCTACGGTATTATGATAATTTTAAATACAAGTTGATGCTAACTCCCCGTATCGAACTCATAGGACGCGAGAGGAGACCATGTCTTAGTTGTTTATTTATCTTCAAATGATTTTCCTTTTGAGTTAAAAGAAATGATGTTTTAAGGCACTCATATGTTAGATTGTAGCCCCCTGGGGCATTTTGATTGGGGGTCAGTCTAACCCTCACTTAATTTTCAAGAAAAATAAAAAATTATGTAATAAAATAAGTATCATTTCAATAAATTGATTGTAGTAGATACATAAATGTCGATGTAGACAAGTGAAAGATAAAATTAAAAATAAATGCATTTGAGAAAACTTCAATAGACAATAAACTATGAGATATATAGTTTGGATATATTTCATGAAGATTGATTACAACTCCCATTAGACACGTGGCTTTGGAAAGATTAGAATGGAGGGAAAAAACCAATTTAGTCAATCCCAAATATTTGAGATTAGATATAAAGGTTATGATGATGGTTAATTAAGTGACATCTCATTTGATTGACATATAACTACATACCATTAATGTTTTGATTAATCAAATATATTAATACTAATGATAATTTGACTTAAAAATTTTCAATCAGTTCGTAGTTTATATTTGGCTGACGTGGCAAGGGCATAGAACCGTTGATTATTCCCTTGTGCATCTTGAAGAAAAAGATCTATGATTTTGTGCCTTTACCACGTCAACCACGTACAGACCGAGTGAAAATTTTCGAGTTAGAAAATCATGACTCATATATTAATTATATATAGACTTTTCTTATATTAGATTCTCATTATCAACTGTCATAATTGTTAGAGTAGATGGAATAGTTTTCTAATAAAGAAGAAAGTGAAAGCCAAGGAAAAAACGATTGAATTGTCAATATAATCCTTAATTGTATGGTGTTTGTTGGATCATTTGCTAGATTTGTTAGATGTAGTTCGAGAACGTCAAATATCTAGATGCTCTTACAACAATAGTAGAGACAAGTTAGATAACAATAATTGGGGACATAAAATTGCATAGATGTGCATCTGAATCATTGGATTTTGTGTTAAAACGGTTGGGATCATGTTTTTTTCTTCATGAATCATTATAGTTATCAAGTCAAATATTATTAATTTTCATAGATTTGGGTATCTATTCATGAAGTTCATAAATAAATCACGAACTCCCAACTAAATTTTCGGTGCTCTCATTATTACGATGGAAAAGAGTATCTATTGGCAAAGGAAGAAAAAGAATGAGGAAGAATCTCGTCCATTACATCTCATTTTGTTCACAAAAGATATCAAGATGACTGGATCTCCCAATAGAGATAAATCAAGTTATAAATTTGAGATACATATTTAGATTAAATAAAGTATCAATCAAATTTATCAAAATTTGATATTGTAATTATTTTTATGAGAAAATAAAATATATTTGAGATTTAAATTAATATCTACTAATCCACTTCATAATGAGAAATAATAGTCATTTAAATATAAATAATAATTTTAAAAGAGTCATGCTGGAGATGGCGGGGTTACACGCTGCGCTGTCGTGGAGGTGCTGGGTGCGTATGCTGAACTGACTAACTTCGATACTGCTTGCAACACTTCGCTGACGTGGTAGTGTATAGAACCAAAATACTTTTTCTAGAGATACGTCTGAAAAAGTCAATCGTCTTATAACACTGCCACGTTAGCAAATCGTTGAATGCAGTGTACAAGAAAGTCAGTGTAGAACGGCTCGATGAACCATGTGATTCGCATTGCCTGGTCGCTGTCCGTAGGACAAGTCTTCGCTCTTTCCTCAATCTGAGGTTTGATAGTCGTTTCCCATTAGAGAACTTCTATTGCCACACCAACTTTTCCTAACGCCAGCCATTACGCGGGCTAAGCTGCTGACTCTTTGATGATTTACACTTGAATTGGGGTGACGTTAGCAAAAGTTAATGTGTCAATAGAATCTCTCTTTCCATAACGACTAACGAGCGCACGCTGTTTATTACGCACACCCTCGGAGACTGATTAATAACCATTATGAGAGAGAGAGAGAGAGAGATTTGCTTCTGTTATCTTCGCTTCTGTAGAAATCATCCATGAAAATCCCCAAAACAAATCTGTATTTCAGATTGCGTAGATGCACGTCTCAGCCATTTCTCTCGATCTTCTTCAATTCGTCTTCACTTCTCTTCTTTTTGCTCTCGGATTCCATCAACTGGTGAAGATCACAGCCTCCAAGTATTTCTTCGTCGACTCCAATTTCGAAGGAAGAGGAGGCGACAACACCAACGGTAATCTCCAAAGAAGTCGAGACGATATGATCGTCGTCACTTGTGATCTCGAAAGTTGTGCTGTCTGTGGAAATTCAGCGAAAAAGAAGTGTTCTGGATGCAAGGTTCTTCGATATTGGTTCGTCCTCTAATTCTGCTCTTCTTTAGTTCTTTAATTCATTAAACTTTGTTACCAAATTGAGTTTTTTTTTGGCGAATTATTCACTTTTATATCTGTTTCACACACATTGGGATCTGATTGATCGTAAAAAAATGTTTTTTTTTTTAAATTTAAATTTTTTTAATAATGAAAATTATTTTTGGGAATGTTTCAGAAAATTTCGACAGTTTAGTTTCGTATCAGTGAATGTTTCGATGTTTTGGTTGACCGAAACATTCTTCCAAAACAACATTTTAAACCTTGGATGGAATTTTATCGAATTGTGTGGAAATTAACATTAAAATGTTGATTTTTTATGAATGTTTCAGAAGTTTTTGAACATTTAGTTTGGTATTAGTGAATGTTTCGATGTTTTCATTGGCTGAAACATTCTTCCAAAACAACAATTTAAAACTTGGATGGAATTTTATTGAATTGTGTGGAAATTTTATGCCTCAGACGGCATATTTAATAAATTGGCTAAATTTGTTGAAAATAACATAAGATCCAGACTCTACAGTGATGGAATTTCTTTGTGTCGAATTGGACGTCAGAATATAAAACAATGTTTTAAAAGCTGAATTAATGATTGGATCATTTGTCGTGTTTGTCAGACCTTGGACCCTGGTTCAATTTTGTTGGACATATTTACATTTCGGTGGCCATGTGATTAGTTCAGATGCTGGAAGCTGCAGTTTTTCGGCTGCTTATTCAACATGTAGGATTAATATTTGATAATTAAAGTCTTAGGAAAACAATAAGAGGGCTTGATTATTATAAATTCCCATTATGGCAATTGTAGTTTTTCACCAAAATCTTATCTTGAAAAGAGAACATTTCAAAAAAAAAAAATGTGTTTTACAGTGGTTCACAAAAACTGGGAGTTCATTCGGTTCAATTGCCACAAAATGTGATTTCTTTTTTGGTTCTCACACAAATATTGAGTTTTTATTGCTCATAGAGTAATATCATTAGTACTCAGAGATGTAATTTTGGTTATTGAATTGTGTGGAAATTTTTATTGTTATCTGTTGAGTTGGCTAAATTTTGTTGGTAATGACAAGAGAAGCACCTTTGTATGGATCGAATTTCTTTCTGTTGATTTGGATTCACTAGAATTTCTTTTTAAATATATTTTTCAAGCATCACGTTCTTGCCTTTTTCAGTTTATTAGCTGTTTCCGGATGTTTTGCATCCGTAAAGCTGTCATGTTTCACTACATTTAGTTTGAAATTTCTGACTTCAAAAGTGTTTCTCATTGTCATTTTTCCAGCTCTGAGACTTGCCAATTAAAGCATTGGAAAGAAGATCACAAGTTAAAATGCAAGGAACTCAAAATTAATGGCACTTTAAATTCAACACCAAGTGTTGATAGCCGTGGGAGGAAAGCTTCTCTATGTGGTGATAAATCTAATACAGAGCTTCGGCAGTCGAAAAAGGTGAGTATGACTTGCTGTTTTTAACAAAGTGGAAATCAATCAGATGGCACTCATTGCATTAAATTTACAGGTTCTTTTCCCATACGAAGAATTTGTGAAGCTTTTCAACTGGGACAAGCAGGGATTCCCACCTTGTGGCCTTTTAAATTGTGGAAACAGGTGCAACAAGATATATAATCTATTTTTTTAATATGTTTTGCTTTCGGTTATTTACTTGTCTGCTTTTGTTGTGTAGCTGCTTTGCCAATGTGGTTCTGCAGTGTCTATCTTTCACGCGGCCTCTTGTTGCCTACTTGTTGGAGAAAGGCCACCGGAGAGAATGTAAAAACAGAAACTGAACTCTTCATAGTTTCTTCTTCTCTTGGTTTCACTAGGAATTCCTCATATTTTTATATTGTTTTTCTTTTCCTTGTTCTTTAGGCAGACGAAATGACTGGTGCTTTCTTTGTGAACTTCAAGTCCATGTTGAGAGAACAAGACACTGTTTACAACCCTTTTCCCCAGTCAACATTCTATCTCGCTTACCTAATATTGGTGGTAATCTTGGTTATGGGAAACAAGAGGATGCTCACGAGTTCATGAGGTTATTTTTCTTCTTGTTATTTTCTTAATTTTGTTTGCTTTGGATTCAACTGAAATTTACTTTGATCATATTCTATTTTCTGTGTACAAAATTTGTAAAGGAATTTTTTACTATGAAGTCTTTGGGTTGAGTTCTAGCTAAATTGAATATTGGAATTTCGTTTTTCAGGTTTGCAGTTGATACGATGCAGTCTATATGCCTTGATGAATTTGGTGGAGAAAAAGCTCTCCATCCTAGCTCTCAAGAGACGACATTTATTCAATACATGTTCGGTGGTCACCTCCGGTCTCAGGTTTGGGTTTCTATTTTTTCTTTTTTTCTAAGTATGAGTATTGTGCTTGTTATTTATGGAGATACTGATAGTTGCTTGCATTGATATTTTACGAGTATACAAAACAAACATGAAAATACATTCATTGAATGTATGATAAACTATAATTTGGAATTAAAAAAAAAAAACAAAATCAGCAGCAAGCTGTACATGCCGAGGCACACATTTCAAAGTCTGAGAGTCAAAACAACTCTACTATATATAACGAGTGTGTGCATCTTGTGACCATACGTCTTTCTTGTCACACTTTTTTTCCCTGAAAAAACCTTATAACCTCAAATTAAAAGTAGTTGATATTTTTATACAAATGAGGTAGTCCTGCAATTCTTTGTTGGCATATATGATTTCATGAGGAAACTTTAGGTGTTGGTCATAAACACCTATCCCATGTTGGTCATTTAAAAAAATTGGGTGCGGTGTACTCCTTTGGCACATGGAATCCATGAGCCTTTGGCCTGCACCTCTTTCTTGTTTCCAGACCAAAATCAGCTTGATTGATGACTTCTGGGCTAGGGCTTCCATCCATTGGAAATTTGACTACTTAAGCATCATGTGCATTACAAGTTCTTTTTCCAATCCGCATAAAATGTTCTATAGAAATGTAAGAGAACAAATACCAAGCTCACATGAGGCTGTAACTCATAACCGCATAGATCTACAATGCGATGTAAATTCACCATTCTCCATTATGGGCAGCGTGCGGTACTTGATCTGGATTATGTAATTGATGTCTAATAAATTTCTTTCTTTCATTACATATTGGTTTTACAAATAATACATATTTATTGCTGAATTTAGTTTTAGTCATTTAGTTAAAAAGTATAAAAGAACAATTTTATGAGTACAGATGAACGCATGTTTATTTTTGGTTATGTTTCGATTCCACACCTATGGAAGTGGACAAATATCATCATTATTGCGCCAACATTTGTCTATTTTTAGAATCAAGGTTGCTTGTTGTAGATACGTGAGCTTCGAAACCTTTGGGGGTTTGAGCTCATCTATACGGGTTTAGGAGTCGCCACCATTCAATTAAGGTATGAATGGGCACCATAAAAGAGTTTTAAAATCTGTTTTTCTTGTCTTGTAGTGACTCACATATCCAAATGGATAGGGAAAAGGTCTTCCTAGAATATTTAAGGTAAGGAGGTTTGGTTGAGGGACAAGGAAGGTGTTAGGCAACTTGTCCCTCCTATCTTAAGATGGTTACCAATTTTTGACCAAAAGTGAAATTAGAAACTCATTTTTTTTAGGTTTTAAAGATAGAGAAAGCTATAGAAAATTTAAGAAAATTAACTATAGTTTATTTATCAAAAACAAACAAATTAAAGTAATGAGCAAGCCCCTACTAGAAGTAGGTGCTTGCTAGATTTTTTTGGGAGCCAAGGACTTTGATGAAAATCCACTTGGATTTCATCATTTGAGGTCCCATAGCTACTAGACAAGTTTATGTGCTCCCTTGGGAGACTTTATTTATTAGTTTGGTACTTAAGTGATGTTCATGGATTGAACAAAACCATGTTGGAACCAAATCTTAGGCATGAAATTTTTGTCCATTTTTGAACTATTTTTGTTGGCTCTAAAGGTTGAACAAATCTAAGGCACTCTTGCTTGAAGTCATTTTTAAAGTGGGTGTGTGCAAAGTGCATGCATGTTATGGACTTATCAAGAGAAGATTACCTCCAAGGAGGGTTTACTCTTTAGCTCTATTGCCATAAAAAAGAAGGAAAATGAACATCTAATCTATGTATTTAAATTGCAAGAATATAAATGCATTTACACTTGAAATTAAATTGTAAGAAAGTAAGGAATATAAAGCATCATCTAAGGCTCTTAAGGAGTTTATTAAGGACTTATAGGAGTTGGGAGATTACCTCATAGAGGAATTACTCTCTCTCTCTTCAAGCTTTGATGCACAGAACTAAAGAAACTACATTATTAAACTAGAAAGTATGTAAATAAAGGAAAAAAAATGCTTGATGGGGGAATGGAGGGTCTAACCCCACCTTGGTCTTCTTCTTCTCCTTGGATTTTTCTTCTATGGATTTTGAGAGAGGTTTGAGAGAATAGGAAGGTTAGAGAGGTTTGAGAGAGATTTGGCTAGAATTTTGCCTTGGAAGGGTTTCCTATTTATAAAATTTTGGGAGATCCTTGGGGATAAATTGGTCCTTCTTCTTCAAGTTCCTAATAATTTAACTAAAACCTTCATGAAAAGCATGTAGTCCCATTTTTTAACCTTGGCCTTGATGGTCTTTATCCACTTGTTGGGTCTAACCAATCTTGATTATCAATGGGTAGGATGGTAAAAGCCCAAAAGTTCTAGATAATTTTTTATGGAGGTTAGCATGGTCCTAAGACTTTGACCTTGAGTCAAATTGGAAAGAATTAGCCCAAATGGTATGTAATTATTTGGTTGGTTTTTGGACTTTTTGGTCACTTTCTTAAGCTAGTTCTCTAAAAAAATTAAGGATAGATTAGTCATTGGGTAGAAGTTCTAGAGAATTCTCTAGGTTGGATAAACAGGCATAGGCTTAGGAAATTGGTCAATTTACATTGAATGCCATGGGAGCCATGTGATCTTTGAAAAATGTTAGAAGGGTAGAAGAGGGATTAAGGAGGGATTTCTTGGAGAATAAGTCACTAAGAGAGAGGGTTAAAGAGTCATTTTTCTAAAGAAAATTTGAGTGCAAATGGGCTTTCAAAACTGTTCTAACTGCCTGGACTGAATTCAAGGTTCGGCCAAGCTAAATTTAACCTTGTTCGAACTTGAGGTTTAGCTAGGCAAAATTTTAACCCTGGTTGAACCTAAGGTTCAGCCATATCAAAATTTGCCTTTGGTGTGGGTGAGGTCAGTCTAGGATTAAATATGGCCTGGTCGAAGGTAAGGTTCGGTCAAGCTTAAAATTTTCTTTGAAAATGGCCTTTGGGCTATCTGATTTCTTGAAAGTTGGGTTTTAAAACTTTTTGAAAAATTCCTTGGGTCAAGCCTTTTTTTTGGAAGGTTTTTAATGTTCTCGAGCTCGACCTAGGCAAAAATGGGGTGTCTACACTTTTCATCCTCCATATTTGTACAATGCAATAATAATTAATGTTCCTAGGGACAGGCATCTCGGGGCCTCCTGTGACACAATTTCATTTTAACTTTAAAAGTAGTACATGTATATTTTTAGAACCAAGGTTACTTGTCATCCTCCATATTTGTAAAATGCAGGAATAATTAATGTTCCTAAAGACAGGCATCTCGGGGCCTCCTGTGACGCACAATTTCATTTTAACTTCAAAAAGTACATGTATGTTTCCATAAACATGAGGTTGATACTGTCCAACATATAGATATAATACATTACCAATGATTCAGAGACACAATTTACAAGTAGATGTCTAGTTCTGTTTGAACTTCAAAAAGCATACCTCTTTTTCTCTCACTTTGACAGAGGTGAATGTTATTCTGCGATGTGTATGATACTGCAGAAGAATTACTAACTAAACTTAAAAGAACAGAAAACTGGAAAATACTAACTTGGAAAAAAGACACTGAAAATTGAGTGAGGCTTGTGTTTGACACAATGTCCTTAAGACAGCTCTCGCCCCTGCAAGGTGTTAACAGTCTCTGGACGTCTGTCTCCCAGGATACAACGCTCTACATGCGCACAAAGCAACACTGCTAACATACACACCTGTCGAACCTTTACTATGGATGTACTCTCAGAAATTGACCTTAAAAAACAAGAGAAAACTACGTGAAATCGATGATTCAAAAAGGATGGAAGACTCAGGAATTTATAGATTTGTAAGTGATTGTCTGGACAGACACTATGTTTGATCAAGACATCTTTCTGTCCAGAACAGGCACCAAGAGTGTAAGGAAACAAGATGACTGGAGAGAAGAGGTGTGACTCTTTGAAAAAAACGAAAAACAAAATGTAGGCATTTTAGACCAACAAGCCCAAGTGTAGGCCCGGCTCGGCGTGTTTGCGTGTGTTTTCACAGACATGCATGTTAAGGATTTTCAGAACCCAAATCTGAAAGCCTTGGACAATCCATGGGCCCCAGTGTGCGCGTGGAGCTCACCCACTACTCTTTCTCTCATTTACAAGAGTAAAAAATAGAATCTATATATAAGTTGGTCTTTACTTCTCCACCTATCAGATGTGGGACTAGAGAGTTCCACAAGCAAAACACAACCTAAAACCATTGCTAGTAAGGGTTGTTTGGAGCTGATTTTCCTTTCGCTCATAAAGGGTATTAGACAAATAATAAAATGACATTATTCTCCTTGATGAGGAGAATAGATTCCCAAGAGGATCCACCTCAAACAAAGAGTGGGTTCCACTTAAAAATGGCTCAAAGTGACACACTTGGTCACAGAGTTCTGGTTTCTCGCCATATTTTTCCAACAGTGGACGCTTCTCCTAAAGGGCATGTTACTAAATCCATTGGTGTACTTATTCTGTGCTACCCGTAACACCTTGTACATACGGTATTTTTTTTTTTTAAGCCAAGTCAATTGTCAACATATACAAGTTACTACTATAGTTGTGGTTCACCCGACTAGAAACTAACACTGCTTTTATGTAGCTCATCCTTCGAGATCAATATTATCTGACAAATCTAATTTTGACTCTCCCCTTTTCTGAAAATTTTCCTGATTCGGGTCATTTTATGTCAGGTTACATGTGCGGAATGCAATAAGATCTCATATCGGTATGAAAATATGATGGATTTAACTGTTGAAATCCAGGGGGATGCTGCTTCTTTGGAGGATTGCCTAGACCTGTTCACAGCTAAAGAGTGGCTAGATGGGGAAAATATGTATATGTGTGACGGGTAAAGGGTGTTCTTTGACTTAAACTCTCTCTATACTATTAGATCTTCTTCACATCATTATTTGTTATACTTGTTCAACTTTACAACTCTTTCTGCATTTTGTGTACTAGAATTGTCATTAAAATCCTCATAATCTGCTATAGTTTGAAGCTTATTCATGTTTATAGAGTTCCAACGATTACTCCCGTAATAGGGAAAATTTTCCAATCCTGCATTGAATTGTCAATTGATAACTGAACTTCAGGCCAACTAGATCACTGAAGGATTGAATTGGCTTATTCAATTCTCTTTCTTTTTGTTATTATCGTAATTTAAATTTTGGTTCCGTAACCCAAAGAATGCTGAACCTACACATCTCTGCAGAAAGTCAAATATAGCTAAACCTTTCTATTGCCGTCATAACTCATGATAGTCCTCCAAGAAAAAAAAATTGAGAATGAAGGAACCAAATGTATGCTGAACCTACACATCTCTGCAGAAAGTCAAATATAGCCAAAGCTTTCCAAGAAAAAAAAAATTGAGAACGAAGATATCGATACGTATCGACCGATACATTCTGATATTTTAAACCATGCCCGTACCTGTATCCATGCAGGATATTAAGACACATACTTATCGGGTCATGGAATTTTTCATCTCGAATCATTATTATTCCAATAGATTTATGTGCTATATTCTTGTTTAAGACAGATAAATAAGCCTCCAATTTATTTCATCTCATTGTTCCAAACTGTGTACCAATTACTGCTGTTTGCAGATGTAATGACTATGTCAAGGCATGCAAGCGGCTTACCATTCATCAGGCTCCAAACATCCTCACCATTGCGCTTAAACGATTTCAGGTCCTAACTAGAAATATGTTCTACATTTTATAAATTGTGTATGGTTAGCAACCATTCTAGCATCTTGTGCTGTCCAACAGTGTCACCAATCTCATTATCTGTTTGTTTAGCAAATTTTTGCAGAGTGGGAAGTTTGGGAAACTGAACAAGAGAGTTGCTTTCCCTGAGACTTTAAACCTGGGACCATATATGAGTGAACCAGGGGATGACACTGATTTGTATCAGCTTTATGCTGTCATTGTGCATGTGGACATGCTGAATGCATCATATTTTGGCCATTACATTTGCTATGTGAAGGATTTTTGTGGAAACTGGTACAGGATTGATGACTGTCAGGTAATGTGTATGCTTTTTATGTTGTATATTTTATATTTTCAGTCATGAAATTTAGTTATTATAATTTTCATGACTTGGTTGGTTGTTTTGACCTCAGATCTCGACTGTTGAATTGGAGGAGGTACTTGGACAGGGAGTTTATATGCTCTTATATTGCAGGTAGTCAGTTGTTTATGTTCCCTAGAGTGTAAAGAAATTTATAGAAGTAATGTAGATGATGGACCTAAGTACAAATAAACTTCACATCCAAAGCTTAAAATTGGGTAGGTAAAAAAGATAAGATTAATGTTTGCAAAATTAGTACATTCATCGGGCAGTGACATACAGTTGGTTTTGGTATGGGGTTGTGCCCAATCATAGGTTTCCACAAATAGAATATTCTGGATTAGTGATTTGGTACAATGTTTCCAGACGTTGGGGCGTAAGGCAAGGCGCTCAGTTGGCCAGTGCCTTGAGACTTATAACATAAGGCGTAAAGCATAAGCCTCACATGCATGGATGATATTGTAAATAAATAATGTAACATTTAAAATAACTAGGGCTTAGACCCATAGGTCAGTTGGTTTGACACTTTGCAAAGCAACTTTGAGGTCGTGGGTTCAAGTTCAGCTTACCTATCAAAAATATAAAAAAGAAAAAAAAAAAGAACATTTAAAATAACTACAACTAAAATTGAAAAACTAAATAGTTAGGATAGCCACCACATATTTCCAAATTTTAAATCCACATAATCAAATTTCAAGCTTTAATCCATTACGATATTATTATTTTATATTTTAGAAAAAAAAGAAATATTTTTTATTTGAATAATTGAGTGTTTCTAAAATAAATAATATAATTAAATGTTATATTCCAATAACTTCCTCTGTATAATACTAAATACTATTATTTTGTGTGCATATATTATTATTTTGTGTTCGAATTCATTTCTAAGTGTTCCAATTAAGTTGTTTGCTACTGGCAACTAAGAAATAGAAGTGAGGAAGAAAGAAAAGAATGAAGAGAGGCAGAAATATATTATTTAAAAAACTATGTATGAAAATTAACATAAGGCGTATGCTTCAACCAAAAAGCATTTGCCTCACACTCAGGCGTATGCCTTTTCTAAGGCATAAGGCTTAGCTAGTTTAATGTTTCAACCTTACGCCTCCAGTAATTTCTAATGAGCCTCATCCTGAGGCACACCTCGAGGCGTAAGTCTAATATGCCTCCAAAAATATATGGTACTGAGTATGAACCTTTGGTCCATCATATTGTTGTCGTGCATAATTTCTATTTTCTAGTCATCAATATCTTTCTCATTTAGCATGCAGTGGGAAGTCCCATTCTCTGTTCAGTTTTACATCAATCCGTTAGAGATTTGTCTGTGCTTATGTACATGTATAGTGTACCCTTGTGCATATCTATATTTGGAGTTACAAGGAATGAGGTTGATGTTTAAAATGAATAAGATCCTATGTTTCTATTTTTGGCCAGGTCTTTTGTGCGGCCTCCACGTGGCAAGCTCCTGGAAATCTCAAGAGAAGAGCAGCGAGTGACAGTGGTCGAAGAAGCACAACCAGTCAAATCTATTACCATTGCTGGGACAATCGATTCCGATGTCAGTTGTAGGAAAATGCCTTCTGATATTAGTTTACACACACATGAATCTGACCCTAAAAAGGAAGATTCAGCTGATATGGATCAGGATGATCCTATCAAGGTTAATTCGATGTTCACAGTTGAAGATAAACACACCAAATTTATGACTCTGAGTAGAAATGGGAAAGCCTCAATAGGACCTAGTGATGCTGTAACTTCATGCGAAGTTAACGTCAACTGCAATGGATTTTCCAATTCCAATTCTCTTCATCAAAAGAATAGTGATTATGATGACATTTTAAAATCTGATAGCCTATTAACATCTAGTATCATAGAGAAACATTTTGAGAACTGTCTAAATGAAGTTGAGATGACCAATGAAAGACTGAACAAAGCTGGTAATTCCCACCAGTCACTGTAATGGAGATGCCGATTCTATCGTTTTAGATGAGAACAGTTGGGAAACGATAGAGGAAATCACTGAACAAGGAGGATCAGGGGGAGGGCGTTAGAAGTGAGTGAAACTGTTTCTTCCCTGCATGATTCGAATAAAAACTACCGAGGGTCGGTTGATGGAAGTCATGCACCCTCTTTTGTAATCAGTGAGGATTTCTGAATAAATTTTGCAAAATACTCTTGATTTTGTAGCCATATCACCAAAGAAGCGGTTCTGGAGCAAGACTAAGCTCTCCCAAAGTAACACAATCGGCTTGGCCAGCTGTCAATTGCCATGGATTTAGGCAGGCAGAGTAGGTTCTTCATAAATGGAGAAATGTCAACTGTCGATGTTGGTTGCGACATAAGGTGCATTCTTTCCTCTTTTTTTACTTGATAATATTTATACTTGATGGTCACTAAAGATTCTGAATATTGTTTTGAATGAAAAACTTAATTTTGATTATTCTTTTGTGATGTATATATACAGATTTGAAGCATTTACAAGATCAATGTAAATCAAAACAGAATATATCCTAACTAAAAATAGTTACAGATAAAAAGGAAACAAATCTGTAAATTAAGCATATCTAGCTGGTATCCAATGGATTGACTTACTCAGCCTATGTTGATGACTTGGATGGCTTAGGTTCTACAGTCACCATAAGAAAATGGTGATGGGTAATTCATCTATGTTTTCATTATTTGTAGAAATCTCCCCAACATTCTTGAATCCAAGGGCGGATTTAGAGTGGGGGCACTTGCCCCCCACAAGAATTTTCAATGTCTATGAATTAGTGAGCTATTGCGATGGATAAAAAATGGGCCATTATTGCCCCCCACGATTTTTTTTCACTCTTAGTTGTCCCCTAAAAAGAATTTCTACTCTTGGTTGCCCCCACATGGGCAAAATCCTGGCTCCACCCCCGCTTGAATCCGCATGAGACTTCAATGTGTCTTAATTTTTTTTTTTTTCCAACTCTTTTTTGTGCTAACTTAGAATATATTATCAAAGGTTTATAAGTACAAATATCGAAGACTATTTTTCATGGTCTAGGACTTCAAGATCTGAGTGATAAACATAAGCGTCGGTTACAACTAAATGTCGCATGTGTTTGTGAAGCCCAATCTTGCAATGTGGCTCCATTTGAACAAGATTCCAAATGTTTATATTATAGATAGTGAATCAAAGCCTAGCTTTCACATTTAAATTTATTAACAGACCAGATGTATAGGTTGGGTTGAGATTATTATGGATGACCTTGATTTGTTCGTCCATTTGGGGGATCGTTCTGGGCTGTGGCTGTTTCAACCATGATTATGATACCATTTGATACAAATATAACCAATATAGCAAAAGCATCTGAGCTATAGTGGTACAGAAATTTAAAATCCCTTATATCTTGGATTGATAACTTAACCATTCCTTGATAAGGTTTTCAGCTTGACTCTTAAAATAAAGTTCAACCCTGCTTAACCAAACATCCCCATGGAGGCGACTTAATTCGATTCGAGTGTACAAAAGTAGTGGACCATAGGGATCGGTATTTTGAACTTAAAGACCATCCAATGGTCTTGGGCCGCGGCCGAGTTGACAGTTGCAAGATATTTTGCTGAGACTTGATGTTCCTGATGCCCAATCAGCTTTGAGAAATCATTCCTATTAATTGGAGTTTTTTCATTGTGGGCTTGGTCCAATAATTTTAATTCAGGTGATTGTCCGTGAAGCCTATAATGATATAATAGCCAAATTCAATGGCTAAGCCTAAGAGAAGAGAGTCCAAGTCCAACAGTTTATGGTCTGTTAATCAATTGAAGGAACCTATGAGTGTTGGGTGTAGTGGTGAGGGCCAAGGCGTCCCTCCAAAAAGGGAGAAGTTTTAAGTTCAAGCCCTCTTGTTGCCCATCCACAAAGATTTATTCGGGCTTATCTAATTTGTGTGATTTGTGGGATAGCACATGTTCCGAGAGGGATTTGGACGAGATATGGTGCTCTACAAGGGCAATTGCCTTGCCCCTGCTAGACCCGTAGGACACCTTGTCATAGAAAATACAAGATAAAAAATAAAAAAATTAGGGGGTAATACTATTTGGGGAATGAAGTTCACTTTTAAGATTGGGGTTTTATCTACTTAAGGAGGTCTCTTGTAAAAAGTAAGGGGGAGGGGTAAATTATTAAAATGGTTGTTCGAACATATTTGTAGGATTCACATGACCCGGAAGTAGTCCTTAGACAAGACCATGGTCTATGGATTGGGCAAAGCTCAGATACTAGCCCGATCCGCTATCTAATCCGGTTATGAAAGAAAAAGAATGTCTTTTTCTAATTAATGACTAAAATACCTCTAAAGTGCTTCTAAAATGTTGAATTAATGATCAAAATGTCCAAAACAAACTACTAATGTAATAACTATATCCAAGAAGCAATTTACTTAACAAATACACCACAACTTTAAAAAAAATCAATTTAAGCAAAATGACTTCTGTCAGAGTATTTAAAAATGGTGCACCATAATAAGGAGTTTTGCGATTCACCTAAATCAATCTTTTAGAAAATTAAGATAAGATTTAGCTATTTAAGATAAGGATTAGAAGAGAGATTATAGATTTCCTTTCTTTATTTAACATCAAAATCACTTTTACCAAAGGATTGATGGGTGAAAGAAGAAGAAAAAGGCACTTTTTCTTTAGGGTCATTCGGACAAGACTTGTTCTAAGTTTGAAGTTTTGAACAACAGAACAAGTACTCATACCTCGAGATACGTAAAATATTGCCACCTATACAAACAAAAGCTCAGGCTTTTGCAGGTAACCCACAGACGCGCATGTTAGCAAGCAAAGAAAAAGAAAACCAACCATTTTAAAGAGTTGTAGAAGTCATGGAGACGACACTTGAGAGAATAAAGCTTTTGCTGACTCTTTCTTTTAGCAATTTATGAAGGGTTTGTTACAGTCAAAAGGAGTTTGTGCTCCCCCCACTGTTTTTGTTTGAAAACTCTGAAAAGCTGTCCACAAAAAGTTTCTCTACTGTTAACCATATTATTGGACAGATTCCATACTCCCTAAGGTATACAGTCCGACATATAGGAATATTCCAATACATCCTACACCAAGTTATTTATTTGACTTCCACCCACTAGATTTCCACTTTTTCTTTGGTCAAAGATCAAACATCAACCGATTCTAATTTCTAACCACTATTGGGCTTGAGAGGATAATAAAGGAGAAATTTACCAAAACGGTACATTAAAATTTAAAAATGATCAAAATGGTACTATTCATTTTAATTTTGAAAATGATAAATTATCATTTTAAAAAATAAATTATTTTTATCAAATGGTAACATTCAAAATAAACAGTGTTTAATGCAACAACAAAAAAAAAAAAAAGCCCTTTTACCATTTTTTATTTTATTTTAATAAAAAAAATATACATACCCTTTATTTAAGTAAATAAATAGAAATATAACTGTTGTAGTACAAAGTGATGAATTAAACTAAATCTTGAAGGGAAGTATCAATGTATTAAAACAGTTATATTTCTATTTATTTATTTAAAACGGGGATATGTATACCATTTTACAAAATAAAAAAAGGAATGTTTTTTTTTTCTTGTATCAAAATATTGTTCATTTAACATTTTATTGTTTTGATGAAATAACTTATTTTCGAAAATAATAATATATTATTTTTTTGAATTAAAATGAATAGTACACCATTTTGATAATATTTTTATGCACATTTTGGTAAATTATCCAAAATAAAAATCCTTTGGCCAATACTTTTTAGGGTTATTTAGAAATTATTCCTTTAGGATTGATGAATATTAGAGATACCCATGCATTGCCAAATTGATAACATACCCTTTGACCATGATCGTCCATGGAAGATGAATAGAAAATGATCAGAATACCCCATCTTCAACCTATTGTCAAAAACCATTGATTTTTTTTTCTTCTCACATAATTTGTGTTTGTGTTAGTGTATGCGTGGATTGGGGGGATTAAGGAGTAAATCAAATTTTTTATCGTAAGATTTAAGGGTTTGTATGATTGTACATAGAATTTGGCCGCTATATGTTTGTTTTGAGCATTTTCCCATTGATTGATCGAAGTTCCATGATGATGAAAAACAAATGCTCAAATCCAACAACTAGTATCGCCAAGCCTGCAACTTTGTGTTTTTTTGTTTTGTTTGCTAAACCTATTTTTAATGAGGATGAGAAGCAATTCACCATTGGTAGCAAATGCTTATTCATAAAGCGGGGAAAATAGTAGTTAAGAGAAAAAATATAAATATTATGCTCTCGCCTCTTGGAAGAACAGACTAAAAAGGTCAACCTTCCATAATTAAATGTGGATGGATCTTATTATGAAAATACTTATTATTGGATAATTCATTGGTAGAGTCAAATAATGTGAGCTTTACCAGTTACCAATAATATTTTATTAAGAGCCCGTTTGGATACACACGAAATAGTAATTGTCATTTTTTTTTTTAAAATTAAAAAAATTATAAAACTTATTTGAATTAATTTTAGAAGATTACTTTTAAAACGTAAAAAAAATTTATTTTTTAAAAAGCAAAAGGAAACTCCATTCTTCCAAAGTTACTTTCTTCCTACTTTCTATTTTCTATCCAAACAAACTCTAAATGAGAGAAGAGAGTCTAATGTATAGAGAGGACCGTATTGTTATTTTAACCATATAAACGGAGAAACCCATCATTTATTTAGTAACTCGGGTGCTGGCGAGAATTGAACCCAAGTTTGTCATCACCCAAAGACTTAATGAATTAAGCTAGACCGACATCCTACCCATTAATGAGGAGTTAGACTTTACAAATAAATGGAGTGTTGGGTTACAGTTCTTGAATTAAAACTCTTTATTCATTAAATTGTGTTTCCAACGAAATGTTGATATGATATTAAAAGTGAGGTCAAAGATGAAATTATGGGTTTCGAAGAATTGATTTTGGATTAATAAATTAGAATGTAGGTTTAGTCGTTGATTTTGTATTTCGAAACATAAGTCATTAGACGTAGTGATCCATGTGCACATAAAGATTAAGAATAGAACAAGAACACATATGAAGAAGAAATAACTCTTAATGGTAGGATGAGTTTTGTTCCACCGACAATTTTCTTTTAGAAATGGTCTTTAATGATTTTGATAGATTGGAACCATGAAGTAAAATTAAGGTTGTCTACCACAATATTTTGATTATGACAGAGACAATAATGACCATGATCATGATGTCTAGTTGGATAAAAAAAAAAAAAAAAAAAAAATTTAGAATTGTTAATTTCATGTGTTATTGAAGAAGTCAAATATTTCCTGTGTGGATATGATGAATGGGTTGTCACTCTAACATTTATCATACGATAAGTGTGAGACTGCAACTTCACGTGAATTAATAATTTCTAAATTATAAAAGTACCTTGGTTGGATGGATGGATGGATACATTAAGAGAGCTTCTATTAAGTACTTTTTAGCATAAAAATTGCTTAAGTTTATGAAAATGGCAAAAAAATGATCACTTTTTATTTTAGAATCATGATAATCTGACTATGACACGTAGCATAATCAATTGACGATTCTGACGTGATAAGTCCGGAAACTGTAGATATGCACTCCTTGGGATACATGACTGCACTTCCCCATAAAAAGTGTATCTCGAGGGAACTGTGTATCCCGATGAGCACAAATCTATGGTTTCCAAACTTGTTGCATCCAGTAGTCGATTAAGTATGCCACGTGGGGTAGTTAGATTATCACGACCTTTATTTTAATACTTAAAATAAGACTATCTACTACATTAAATCAATTGTTTTTTGGATAGAAATGCCGCCATCTATAATTTCTCTAATAAACCTTTGAAAAATAATTGTTTAAATTGTAACTTCCTCCTTTCCAATATTTTATACCATTGAAAGAGAGAAAGATCCATTCTCTCTACCAAAACCAACCATAAAGTCATCGGAGTTAATCTAAGAGGCTCTAAATTTGAGGAACAATGTTGAACTTTGTAGATCTACGCATTTTCATGTTCGATCAATGATCTATTGAAGATTTCCAACAAATGTTATCGATTACTTTTTTAATTTGTTCATATATTTTTAAAATCATGCTATATTTCTTGTCCATAGTAATATAAATAGAAAATGATAGCAAAAAAGTTTAATTTTAAAGAATTTTTGCGGAGCATACAATTTATCCTGTGTCAAACCTTGACGTTGGAATGTATTATACTATCAAGCCTCAACGGTAACTATTGTCGAGGTTTGATGATGTGGATATATTTATTTTTTACTTGTACAGATTTCTGTTAGATAATTTCGGTGAGGTTCTACAATAGATACCGTTGATGCTAGGTAAATTATATGTACGATTTTGGCTATCATTTTCAATTTATGTAGGCATGGACAATTAATATATCAAGAGTATACCAATACATAAAAGATTATAAATAAATAAAGAAAATAGAGGGGAAATTAACAATCTTGGTGGAAATCTTCAATAAATCGTGGATCGAACATGAGAATGCATAGATGTACAAGATTCACTCTTGTTTTTCAAATTTAGAATATCTTTGGTGAACTCCAATGATTTTTAGTAGGTTTTGATAGAGATAATGGTTCGCTCTCTCTATTTCAATGGGTATAAAATATTGGGAAGGAGTAAGTTACAATTTAAAAGATTATTTTTCAAGGGTTTATAAGAGAAATTGTAAAAAAAAGGCATTTATGTCCAAAAATAAAAGTTATTGTAACAAATAATCCTATTTTAAGTATTACAAAAAAGTGCCCGTTGCTTTTCATTGCCATAAACTTCTGGAATTTTTATGCAAAATGTCCTTCTATGAACATACCAATCTATATGATAGACAACTGAAATACGCGATGAAAAACAATTTAGAAATATTAGATAAAAACATAAGATTCACGTGGTTTGACTAAGTTTACTTTCACGAAAGAATAATGAGAAATTTTCACTACTTTTGAGAATGATTACAACAAGAATTTGCATAAATTTCCCAATCCAAAATAGTTATATGTCTTTGGGTCAACTATCTTTGTGACCTAATGTTGGCAAATTTGACGAACGATATCCACTGAGACCTTAATTCAAGACATCTAACCCAACATCCTCACATTTTGGCCATAGATTTGAAGTCAAAACAAGTTCCCAAGAGTAGAAAAAAAAAAAAAAAACTAATTAATTTATTTTTAGGTGGAAGAATACTCATGAATAAGGCAATGTAAAAAAATGGCAAAAAAGTGTCCATGCCCTAAAAAGACTACATTATAAGTACCAAAGTTAAATTATTATTATTATTATTATATTATTCCAAACCTACAACTAGAGCATATTGTGATAAAAGGTAGCCCCTTGAGGTTGCAAACCAATTAAAAACATTAAAATCAACTTCTATATAATCTAACATAAACAACTTTTTAGCATTAAGGCCTCACTATAACATGTTTATTAATTAGTTTGGACCTTAAGAAAGATTTTGATTCTCTTTTGGATCACATTGGAAGATGATTGAGTACCCAAAAACAAATTTCTTTTGCAATATTCCTTTTGACAAAAACCAACCCAACCAAATTTCTTAGCTTTTTATACCTTTTTCTATATTTTTTATGGGTTGTGATCCTTCACCAAAAGATGGGTTTGTCTCCCCATTTTTGCCCATAGACATCCTTCACATGTGATGATTTAAAAAATTAAGGCATTTTTCAGGTATCCCTCTGGGTTTTGTTGAGAATTAGAGATAACTCCCCATTTTGAACTTGATGATATCCCCTCTTGACTTTGGTCTTCCATCAGGGGCTAAAGAAAATGATTGAAAAATCATTTTTTTTTTTAATAACACAACCTAAATACTTTAGGGTTTATGTGATTGCAAGGAATTCATTTTCATGGGAAAAATAATGTACATCAACTGCATTAGAAATACTTAAACCCTAAAATAATACTAAGCTCTTATTATATTAAATTGATTGACTAATGCAAGAGTAATTAAGCTTAGAACTTGAAAATGGCCTAGATAGTTCGTAAATATAGATTTATCCATCCATTAAAAAAATTTCATTTTTGGAAATAAAAAATACTGAAAAAAAATTTAGAGCTATCATGTTTTGATTCACACTCCATGTTTTGAGAAATATTTACCATCCGAAAAGCGAAAAAATGAAGTCTTTGCGTAAAGAAATTCGTTGATAAACAACAAATGTATAGAACTTTTCAATTGGAAACTTACTTTTTCATGTCAATGCACTAGTTCAGAAAATTATGCCATGTTTTTTTAATTTGGAAAATTTCTCTAAATAAGGGATCAATCGATTAAATCCGGAAATCAATGAGTTAATCGCCTCCTCCCCTCTACACATGCCCTTCAACCTCAAGATTCTATCTTCTTTATTCTACATATCTAAAGAAAAAGATAGTATTTTAGGGAGGTTGATGTTGATAGATTTTTGGAGAAATCCCAAAAATCATTTGTATAATACCCAAAATTTTCTAAGGTCCATCCGAATTAAATGGGACTATTTCCGAATCCGACCTCTCTCTCTGTCTCTCTGTGTCACAGACACACACACACACTTTCAAGAAGATATTGGGTCCACGATGACACACTACATTTATGAATTTAGTTGGAGTAGTTGAATTAAAAGCATATTTAATGCAGGGTCCTTAGTTTTAAAGCTATGATACTGTTGGGTTCTAAAAATATCTTTATATATATGAGCCCCCACAAATATATGCCAGAAGGGTAAGATTGACTTGCCTCATATTGTTATACTTCTACTCCCTTTTGTGTCATTATATTAGAATATTCAGATTTATCATTCTTTGTTTTTATTTTTTTTATTATAGTATATTGTTGAATATTATTTTTTAAAAAAACTATCATTTTTAAAGTTTTATACAAAACCATCAAATTTTTGTTATTGTATATATTTTTTTAAATTTTCTTCTCAGATTTAGAAAAACCTTAATAAAACCATTAATGACATGTTAACACTTTTAACAAACCCCTGATTAAAGCTAATTTATAAATTAATGAGACCCTCTAGAAAGATAAAGATCTTAGGGGTTTGTCTTAACTTTTAAAAACATAATTAAATACCTTATTGTATTCTTTAATTGATCCCCATGAAAACAAAATTTAATTAATATAAGGTTTGTGATCTCATATGGAATTTTTTTTTCTCATATGTAGCCAAAGGGATGTATTAGTCCTTCTTGGAAACCCATTTTTTTTTCGGTTTTTCTCTTTGAAAGTTGAATGCTTGTGTGTAAAGGTTTCCATTAGATATGCAAACAATGATAGTATGAGTGCTTGACAAAAGAAATTAAAAAAGAAAAAAAGAAAAGTTGTTACTAAGTCTTAGTGGAAAGGGAGCTTTCTTTACATCTTCTAATTGGACTTTTCTATTGTTAGTATGTTTAAGGATTCAACAAAGTCTAAAAAGTTAAAGAGTAAAAGATGCCATTTCCTTTCATACAAGCCTTTTAAGAGCATCCACTAATTGTCCTTGTTGAAGAACATTACCCATCTCTTCCAACTTTTCCCATAATTTCTTATAATTATAAATACATTTGTTTTTCTTTTTTCATGTAAAGGGAACCAATGTTCTATCCTTAATTGATTGGTGCTTCTCATGTCTAATTCATCTTCATAAAAAAGCAAACCCACTTTCTTTAATCTATAAGATAAAAAAGGAGGGAAGGAAAAGATACAAAAGGGGAGACTTTGAAAATTATTTCCTTTGAGTGCAAGAACCTACAAAACCCTTTTAGGGTGGTGGGGTTTTGTTCTCAATGCTTCTAACTATGAGATTGTTGCTTGAAGTTTGACCCTATTTAAATGAGTAATTATTATAAGAAACATGGGGTGGCTTACACAAGTGAAAAGGCTTTATGGACCCTCATGTTTCATGATTTTCCATCAACTAGTCATGGAGGGAAAACTTTTAATTTTAAGTACTAGATGGGTAGTACTCATTAGTTGGCTCTCATTTCTTTACTCTTCAGCAATGTCATGATACCATAGATGAGAGAAAAAAAAGATATATCCTTATTGTTGGGAATATTGGGTGTTCTAAGAATGCTTCACAAAAAAGTTAGGCCTCTTTGGATTATGGTTTCTAAATATAAATTATATATATATATATATTATATATATATATATATATATATATATATATATATATATATATATATATAGGGTCCCTATCCGTGGCCAACAGTTTGGCAAACATTTTGGCAAACACTTTTTCAAAACATGGGTTAGAGGTCTTGGAATGGGCTGATTTTTGGTGAGGATGATCTCTACGGTGAGGAGATCATCCTCACCAAAAATCAGCTCATTTCAAAACTTCTAGCCCCATTTTACAAGTTGAAAAATCGTGAACCGTCCATTTTTTGTAAACCATTTTTGATGAGGTAAGAAGTTTTGGAATGGGCTGATTTTTGGTGATGATGATCTCCTCACCATAGAGATCATCCTCACCAAAAATCAGCCCATTCCAAGACCTCTAACCCATGTTTTGAAAAATGTGTTTGCCAAAATGTTGGCCATTGAACGCTACTCATATATATATATATATATATATATATATAGTTAGTCTATCTTTACTCTATATTCTTACTTTCATTTTCTAGGGTCCACGTAAATAATGTATTGGACGATCCCACAGCATAATGAATTCTCCATATCGTCGAGAAAATTCTAAAAAGATGTCAGTACATTGTACTAGACATTATGAAAAATTGATTTGAAAATAAATATAAATTTTTTTTTTTTTGGAATTTTATATGAAATTGTTCATTCAAATCTTAGACAAGGTCAGTGAAATGTTGATGGTCTTGATGAGGATGAGAGAGAGAGAGAATGATGAGGGGTCATTTGTGCTTTTTAGAGTATAAAAGAGTTATTATATCATGCTTAAAGATGTGGGTATAGAGTACGGGCACGAGGAAGGAGTTTCTTCAAGCAAAATTCTCCAAATGATCAACCCTTACCCCCTCTTTGTTTTTTTTAGGAGGGAAGGGAGAATGTGAAAGACTGAAAGTGTAGGATGTAATGAAGAAACTTTTTTTTTTTTTCAAATTTATAAATCTTTAAATTATAATCATAGACCCAATCTACATGATCATTTTCAAATTTTTGAAAGAAACTCACTTTTTTCAGTCACAAATCTTAAAATTGAAGTCATGGTCGATGAAATCGTTTAATTATATATATATAAAATTTAGGTTAAATCTTAGAATTTTGCGGATTACAAATTCATCCAATAGTATTTACATCGATTAGAATCTATCATGTTCATGATCCTAAAATTAAAGGTATTCAAAAGTGTACTTTGTGCCATTAAGATCAATAAATCAATTTAGAGAAAACTTGTAAAATAAAATAATCTCCCCTTTGTGTGAATCAAATACTAGACTCACCTTCTTCTCATTCTTTATTATTTGGATCGGCTAAATGGATAATGATCAAAATCTCTATAATAAGTGCTTCAACGATTTTGATTTGATGCTCTAACAGAGGTGCCGCTTCATTCTTTTATAGATGAGACTAAAGGGCCTATTGTTCCTCTTTTGGATTCCTCTTCATCAAGGTTTCTTAATAAATCTTTAATGAGGATTCTTTCTATTTCTAACGATTAGGTTTTCCCAAATATTGACATTCCTTATTATAGATTCCAATTGGATTTGATCAAAATAACCAAAACATGTACGCCAAACGGGCCATAACCATAATGTGGTCTAACATTAAATCACCCAAAAAAATATATGAGAAGAGAAACGGAGAATATGAAGTGCCTATAAAATTAGGGAAAATGCATTCCTGAGTACGGAGTCTAAAAGCGATCTTAAATATTAATTGACAAAATAAAAAAAAATTATACCCCTCAATGGTAACTATGATATTATAACTTAAAAATGCCTACAAAAACTATCAAATTGACTACAAAACTCGATTCTAAAGACTCGGAAATCCAAAATGCATATGCTATAATAAAAAAATAAAATAAAAATAAATAACCAAATGAAATTAAGATTTTGACGCGGCATCATGTAAACATTTTGACTTTGAAGATCAATTGTCAAGGAAATCTAATCATTCTGGATAATCAATGGAGAAGCTTTAAAAAAAGATGGAGAATAATTTTACATTCCCTTTATTAATACAAACAAAAGATTGCACTTGATAGAATCCATATAGAGTAGTTAACATCGATGGATAGAGGAAAAGAACCTTAAAACTAATAAATTAGCACTTACTAAGAACATACTTGAAATGACTGTTGTAAAGATATGAAAACAAGTTGTTAATCAAATGAAGCAAAGACACAGATATGAAAGCAAGTTGTTAATCAAATGAAGCAAAGACACAAATAGAGAACTACATGGGCAAAAATGTTGAATGACAAAATTAAAATAGACTACATTTGATAGAATTTAATGACCATAAGGATGGAGAGCCTTGATAAGCTCTTCAGGAAAGGTAGGTCAAGTGTTTGAAATCCCACAAAGCTATGAATTCCTTGGGGTCACCCTCCGAGGTCCGATTGACCCTCAACTCAACTAGTTGCAAGTAGGAATTTCTGAGGGGACGGTGCGTGTGACCATGGAAAGATTGAGGAGAATGTCCCCCATAGGACCAGAGCAGGATGACTAAAGTGAATGTTTACTTGTGGAGTACTATTGCATCGACAAATACAAATAAAAGTAAATAAAAAATAAAAAAATTTATTAGACAATAACACTAGCTATGCTTGGGATAAGGCTTTAATGATGCCGATGTTGACCGATAGGATGTAAAACAAGAGAGAATTGATTGTACATGATCAACACATACAAATCTTTTAAGATAGGGCTTTGATGATGTTGATGTTAATCAATATCATGTAAAACAAATGAAAGTCATTTGAGATGGTTTGAGAATATGCAACGAGAGCTAATAATATCATCGTTGTGACAGAGTGCCTTGAAACAAGCTACAAACTACAATGTTGAGAGAACACAAAAAAAAATAAAAAAATTAAGAGGTAGATACTATGTTTTAAAACTTATCAAGTAGAATCAAAACTCAATCAAGTATACTGATTCAATTAAATCTCAACTTTACTCGGCCTTGAAACTCATTTGAACCGATTCATCAACTTTGCTTGGAAACTTGGCCGTGTCAACTTATAAATTTAACGAGTTGGGGTTAGAATTTGACCTATCATATTTAATAGGTTTATCATATAAGTTTTAAATATATTATATAATTATTAGACTAGTCCAAGTAGATTGGTAATTAATCAAGTTGGTTCGATTTAATGAAAATTTGAGCCGAGAAATTTTCAAATTGTAAAACTATGGATAAACATAATGTAAAAGATATTAACTTACATTCTTGGAAAAAGAAATACCTCTAGAATGAATATAGATACAAAATGAAGTTTGTCTTTTGTCTTTCATGATTAGGATAAGGAATGGACGACAATGGAGTATTATGATATTGACGTGGAAAAACTATCATTAGGGCTGGCAATGGGACCAACGATATCCATTTACCCAACTCATTTGACCTTATTTGTATGGATACAATTTTATTTATCCGATTAAGAATTTGGATAGTTGTATATAGATATGCGTCCTATTCAATCCGAATATCCATTTATCGGAATTTAATATGATAAATTCATAATAAGGTATATGTATAATCCAAAATTAAGATTTTTTTCATCATCTTCACACAATGAGGTGTATCTCTGACTCGGATATTTGGGCTCAAGCCAGATATAGATATCCTTTTAGTTTTTTTTTTTTTTTTTTCGAAAATAATAGGATATGGAGTAACAAATTGGATATAGATAACTAGATATAAAGTTGGAGAAGAGATATGGATATAGGCTTCATCCAACTCACACCCGACCCATTGCCAGCCCTACTGACCCTATTATTAGAGTCCTTTTATCAATAGACCAACTTTTACTTATAACACACCAATCTATATCTAAGAAGACATTTAATTTCAAAAGGATTGGTGTGTTGCAAGTAATTAGATGGTGTGCCAATAGAAAATTTCGATTATATCTTAAACCAATTTTTTAGTATTATTAGAATGAGAAAGGGGTCAGTGTAGGTGTTATCTGTAAATTCATATAAGTTAGTTTTTAAATTAGAACAATGCCCTCCATTACATTAAATGAGAACATACTTTTTTTTTTTTTTAAATCTCATTTGTAACTCACAAAATTTTATTATTTTAACAAAATCCCTTGACGGTTCTATTAATGAAATCAAAATGATGTATCAAAACAATATTATAAAATATTGTATTATTATATTTTTTAAATGTTAATTTCTTAACAAATAGTGAAATATGTGAGAAACCACAGTATTGAGGAGTCTTTTTTTTTATATTATTTTTTATGACAGCGTTATGGAATCGTAGGTCCAACTAGCAAGGGAGGCAATTGGCATCTTATAACATCAAATCTCGTCCAAAATTTTCAAATACATGCAATACCCCACACATACTATAAAGATTGAATATCTTCAAAATGATTCATTTTCTGTTAAAAAAGAAATTCAAGAATTTTTGACTAGATATTGAAGATGAGGATAAATTCATAATTTTATCTTATAAGAGAAGACCTAGGTCAAGGTGGGTGTCACCATTTTGAAAATATGTGTGTATCTCAAATATTCATCAAAACATGGAGAGGTATGTCTAAATCACTCAAGATTAAAAGACCATAAGTTCTCTTTAAAAAGTATCAACGTTTGAACAAATCAATATTATTTTTTCATAGTTGTTATTGGAACCCCAATTTTTTTACTTATCACACTCCCAATTTCTTAAATTATCTAGTACACCCTAATTAAAGATTAAAACACACCATTCAAGCTTTACAAAAAATTTGGTCCAAGTTCTTACTTCAACATTACAAATCATTATAACACATTCAAACAACTTCAGTAGTTATTTAATATTAGGATTAGACTCATATAAAATCTTAAATCTAACAAATAAAAATGTAAACAAAAGAGAGTTAGTTTCTATTGATATTCCAACTTTTCCTTATTCTCAATTATTGAAGTTTTTTTTTGAGATATTAACATAAATATGCATGACTTTTGTTCAAATTACGATTTCGTTATACTATTCATTTTATGCATCTACGAACTCGTAAGTCTAAAAGTGACAAACTTATGAATTTGTAGATATTAAAATTGACAAACTTACGAGTTTGTAGACGCATAAAGTGAACAGTGTACCACATGTATATTTGGAGAATTAAAATGGACAATGTACCAAAATCAGAATTTCGACATATTTTGAAAATACACCCTATTTTTTTTTTTTTTTAATTAGGGTGTAATAAGTAAAATTTGGGTTGCATTTTTTATTACAAAAACTCCTTTGAAGTTCTAAAAACTCCAAGAGAACCTTATTTTATGAAATTTGTTACCCTACAAACCTTCGAGTGGGGTTGCACATCATAAAATTCAAATTAATAAGGCTAATTTGTTACTTAACAACCCTTAGAGTGGATCCTTATCATATCAATTTGTGGCATCAAATTTTTTTTTTTTTTTTGAAAAAGGTAAATTTTCACCGTTGAATTTTGGAGCTTGGTAGCCATTTTCAACACTTTCAATTAAGTTCAAAAAGAGTTTTTTATCTTTTAAATCTGAATTTTTTCATGAAATCTAAAAGGTTTTAGCGTTGGATTGCCAATTTGGCCCAAAGACTCTTAGTAAGATTTGAAATCTTACTAAGTTAGTGACGTTAGAATGATTCATAAAGTAAGGTTTGTTCAATAAATAACTCTCCGTCCAATAAATGTATACAGTTATATATAGATAATAGACTAATAAATGCAGAAAGTATTCCCCTTCCAAAGTCACCTTTTTCTCGGTCTTGGGAAAAAGTCGAAGACTAGAGAGCACGCGTCAGCTACTTCAAAATTGTTAACTTTTTGGTGGTAAAAATACAATATTACCCCCCACTACTTTTTCTTTGTAATCTACGTTACGATTTTCTTATGAGAAATCGAATTGGAATGTCGAGAAATATAATTAAATATCGCGATATATTGAGAAGACAAAAATGATCTCATGTTCACCACTTACAAGCATGATAGATGCTAAAAATCGTGCACCCTCTTAAAAAAAAAAAAAAAAAAAAAAAAAGTATGTTAGGAGTAGTGGTGGCAATGGGTCGGGTCTGGGCATGTTGTATTCATATACTATAGAGATGAGTGTATTTAAAAGTCGTGATGAATGCAAGCGAGTATGCAATTGATGTGATAAGGGCACATAATCGTAGATCTTTTTTCTTTATATCTCGATGAAAAAATCTATGGTTCTGTACTTTTATCACGTCAATCACTTACCAAAATTACGTGAATTCACCACGACTCTAATCTAAAAGAATAATGATGAATATGCACAGTAAATCATATGCAATTGATGTGACAAGAGTAAATAACTATACATCTTTTTTTCTTTTGTATTTCAAGGAAAAAAATCTATGATTTTATGCCCTTGTCACGCCAACCAAATATGATTTTTACTATATGCATTCATCACGACTCATTTTAAAAAACTTGACTTTTTCAAAAGAATTCGTTTTTACATTTTAAACACGCCTTTTTTAACGTTTTAAATGCATTTTTTTAAAATATTTTTTCAACAAAAAAAATATTAATAAAAACCCAATATTTATATACCTATGATTAATTTTTATGGCCTTGTAATTATTTGTTATTTAGTTTATAGATGTTGTTTAGTGTGGGATTTGATGTTTTAATTTTCTTTGTTACTATGTTATTTTGCATAAACAATTCATTGATTATTAGACTTATTATGAGGCATAAGTACTCGATACTATTTTTTCATTCAAAGATATATTGAAAAATTAGAATCTATGTCCAATAGTTTTCATTTTTATCACCCCTCCCCCCCTTCTCTTGTTAATTTTCCCTTGCTGTTTTAAATAGAAATAATCACTAAAAATTAATTAAAGAAAAAAGATAAATGAAGATGTAAACATGTCAAAAAACAGTTAAGAAAGTTGACGTTCATAACCTAGACATGACTAGTTTAATAAACGGGTTGACAGATTATAATCCAAACATAATTAGGCTTAACTTGAATCCACTAACTTCATGTCGTGTTAAGATTCCCACCCGTAATGGAGAGATACCAATTATTTGATTTATTTTTAAATACTAAAACAACAATGTATTTTGCCGAAATTACTTACCTAGATATGTTTTTTTTATCAAGAGTTTATAAATATGAGGAATATTAATGCCCAAGACCTCTTTGTGAAGCAAACATCCTTCACAAGTTAGCACCCTTGACGGGCACTCTAGGACCCGCCCATGCTCGTGAAAACCTGGGTCGGTCAAATGAATTCATTTTCTGAAAAGGTATACTGAAACGAAGTACAATATTATACATTGGTGTTATTTATGAAAAAGTGATAAACTTTAGACAAAATTTACGATTCCAACTCACTATTCATTTTAATTACCAAAACGTGAGTGATAATGAATTTTGAGGTTTTTAAAATTATTATTTCGCAGGTTTAAAGTGACTAATTGGAAATAGTCACTTTAAAACTGTCAAAGTCGTTATCGTTCTAAAAATTTTAACGAAAATATGATCATTAATGTATTGGTAATTAAAATGATCAATGAGTTGGAATCGTAAATAACTCATTTTCAGCTCATGAAATGGCAATTCACTCTATACATAGAACTAACTCTCAATTTGAAATCTAATGATAAGAGGGTTGTCGATTGTTAATAAACAAAACGACAACCACAAATATGATCCCCTATCCCCTAAAAGAGGGCTTTTTCTCGAACCTTTATGTCTTTTTTGTTGTTGTCTGGATATGTTCATTGTTGATTCAATGTGTTGTGGTTATTAGTTTATATGCTTCTTAAAAAAAAGAAAAAAAACAAAAGATAGCTTATGCTGCGTGCCTAACAAAGCCTATTTCAAGAAAAAAAAAAATCTTATGTGATTGGATGCTAAAATTCATTTAACCAAAAACTAGGTATGTAGCTCCTCAACCCCTCTTATCGAGGGGTGAGACTAGTAAGGGCAGTTTCCCCTACCCAATCTTTTGGGTGATATTAGATACCCTTGTATTTTGATTTTAATTTGAGATACCCCGTGTTTTCAACGGGTAACATACCCCATTTGTCATTGTTGCCTCCCTCCCCTCAATTTTTCGGGTGATTAAACACTCCTTTACACTTTGATGAATATTAGAGTAACTAGAAAAATATCTTCATTTTCAAAATTTATCTTTAGAGTCAAGTTGGAGTGACCTCAGGCTTGAACCTCATATCGCACTTCTTGATGTGAAAGTGGATAGGAATCACAGATGATTTTTTACGTGTATATCGATGAAAGCATCTATGGTTCCTAGACACTTGCACATCAAGAAGTGCGATATGAGATTCCAACATGAGGTCACTTCAACATTATTCTTACTTTTATTTCTTATTTTAAAATTTATATAAATAATTTTTATTTTTTATTTTTTGAGATTCATATAAAGGATATAAAAGTCAAATCACAAAAATGAGTAATATATATATTTAAAATCAAATGAATATTCATTCTTTTTGATAAATACTGTTAAAAAATGTCTTCATCAATAATTTTGACATTTTGGAAAACCACCTTTTTAGAAAAGGTAAGGAGAATCTTGAAAAATGATGTAGAATTATCATCGAAGGTACCTAAGATAAAATATAATGATAATTATGACCTCTTAAACAAAGTTAGGTCCAATAAAAAAGATCAATCAAAATAATTGTAATTATAATTCTTATTTTGCCTATAAACTGATTGGCTCAACGATGGATTGCCACCTATGCTTGTATGTCGAAATTGGGTGGTCTCTTTGACTTACTCTCATATCAAAAATATAACTATGATTATAATTAAGAGTCTTTATAATAGGACTCGTCAGGTGACATACTCAATCAATTCCCTAACGTGACAAATTTGGGAATCGTATATCTGTATGTCTTGAGATACACGACTCCCTCAAGATATACTTATTTATAGGAAAGTGCAGTCGTGTATCCCAAGGCAAATAAACCTACGATTCCAAATTTATCATATCAGGGAATTAGTTGAGTATGCTATCTAACGAGGCATATTATCTCGACTATATAATTAATGGATGAGACTCGAACTATTGAGACTCTTTTATATTTAAGAAAGAGTCGTAATGATGCATGCGGACTAAGTACGCGACTGTCGTAACAAAAAGACAGAGCCATAGATCATTTTCTTTGGGATACACAGGAATGAGATGTGTGGTTATATGCCCTTGCCGCGTATTCAACCGTGTATGTAGGATTGCGTGCAGTCGTCATTATTATTTAAGAAACACTAGTTGTGTATTTGTGGACCTTGAATAACGCGTAAAAGTGAAGAGAAGTAGAGAGAGCGTGCGTCCTTAAAAGGTAATAGTAGTAATGGTTATGATTTCATTTTTGCCGACTTTTGAGACTTAAAAAAGTAGCAAAGTAGAAAAAAGTAAAAATAAAAAGTTGTTTTTGGAGAAAATAAAAAAGCTGGTTTGGTTTGGTGTGGAAGAAAAAAGTTGATTTCCGTGGGGTTCCCTTTTCATAGGCAACGGTTGCGTGTGAAAAGCAGAAATTTAGTTGAAAAGCAGATATTTGTAGAGAGAGAAAGAGAGTCACAGTCAGGCTTTCTAAATGTGATGATGATCACATACAATGCAAAGGGACGTAGATTTCTTCTTTCTTTTCTTATGTTACTTAGTAGGACTAAAAAGGACAAATTCAATTAAATTCGAAGAAGAAGTCACAAGGGTCCACGTTTCTTTTACTTGCCCACGTGTCACATTATCATACACTCTGAATCTGACCCGATCTTTTTTTTTTTTTTTGGACCACTATAATTTGACTTTGACTGTTAAATTAAAGATTCATTTGATCTGTAGCTTTTAATATTTGGATTCAAATTTACTTGGGGGGATTGGTTATGAAAACTCAAATATGGGTGCTAATGGATGGATTTGGATCGGGTTTGGATGAGATTTAATCCAATCTTAAAGATGCGAATTGTACTTTAGCTCGATCAATCATAACATCCATCATACCTTAGTTGACGAATTCATTGAGTTCAAGTTTATTTTTGATCTATGTAACTTATAAAGTCGTTTAAAGTAATTTGATGCAATTTTTCAACAAAATAAGGTCTAACCTCAGTCTTAGTTGAATAATTCTTAGTTAGAGAGTAACTTGATCATTTTTTGATTCGTGTTAGAGTGACCTCAAGATAGTACCTCATATCTCTCTTTTCTGATGTTGAAGGGTTGTAGGAACCATAAAAGTTTTTCATCCTGACATGTAAGTGTGTGGAACCTCTAGATGTTTTTTCACTAGTATCACAATGAACATCATTTATGGTTTCAATACACTTTCACGTTAGGAAAGTAAGATATGAGGTACTATCTTGAGGACACTTCAACGTTATTTTAATTTTTTATATATTTCATTACAAAATTGTATGGGTTAATGGGGTAAAAGTTTTGAAATGGGTTGATTTTTTATGAGGATGATCTCTATGCTAAGGACATCATCCTCACTAAAAATCAGTACATTCCAAAACTTCTAATCTCATAAAAAATGATTTATAAAAAAATGGATGGTCCATGATTATTTAACTTGTAACTTGGGGTATGTTTGATTGCATGGAATTTGAAATCCATAAAAAAATTGTGGTGGAAAATAGGTATGGTTGGAAAATCAAATTCTATTATTTTATTTTACATGGATAAAATCATGGAAAATTTATGTGAGGAAAAGGAAGAAGAAGGAGAGGAGGGGGAGATGATGTGACGGTGGCGACAATAGCAGCAGTGACGACGGAGGTAAGTGAGGAAGATGAGGGGGGAACGTGATGGTGGTGGTGACGGCGGAGGTGAGGGATGAAGAAGGAGAAGAAGAAAGAGAGAGAAGGTGGCTAAAGATGGTGATAACGGCAACGACGACGGCGAGGTTAGTGTGATGGTGGTGGTGTGATGATAGGGAAGAAGAAGATATGAGTGTGGAAGAATTGGGGATGAAAAATATGAGTGAATTTCATTTTCCCACTCATATAGGTGGGAAAGTGAAATCCATGTTTTTGTGGATTTTTTGATTGAGGTGGAAAATAATTTCTCATTTATATGTAGTTAAACACTTGAAAAAAATCATTTTCCATAGAAATTGATTTTTCACCCTATTTTTCATGTGCAATCAAGCATACCTTAGGATTAAAAGTTTCAGAATGAGTTGAGTTTTTGTAAGGATAATCTCTAATCCTCAATAGAGATCAACTTCACAAAAAATAAACTCATTCCAAAACTTCTAACCTATATAGGACAAAACAAGTTGGCCAAATAGATTGTTCTTGATCTTGATTCATATCTAATAACACATATATACAATATCATATTTAGTCAGATTAGGCAATGTTAGACCCTTCTTTTATCTAGATTTAATAGGATGAAATTTTTGAACCCAACCCTACCTTCATGGGATAAAGATCAAGGCCATAAACCTTATTTAATTTTTATTATTATTTTATAGTTTGAACTGTGTTAATAGGTCAATAGGTCACATTGACAGTTCTAATGAAATATACTCGACTAAAATAGTTGAAAATCACTGATCAGTTAAAAAAAAAAAAAAACCAAGGTGCATTTGGTTCTCGCTCATAATCTAATTTTAGAATCAAAGATTACCATTGTTAGGATATTAAAAGTGACTCCCTACAATTATAATTAGAGATTGACCAAAATCAGAAACGATGAAGAAATTATTTGCTTTGATTTTGAAATCTATTTCTTGTGTTTTATTACTATATTGGGGATTTTTTACTCTTGTTATATAATAATTCATATTATGACTATATAAATATGGTCAACAAAATGAGATTTTGATTCTCAATTCTAAAATTAATTTATAAAAATAAAGTAGTCAAATGAGACTTTGAAATTTGAAAATTAGATCCTATAATTTAATTATAACAATCGAAAAGCAACATTTAGAATCATATTATAAGAATCTGAACCAAACACCCCATAATAGCACTATTGTTGCAGGTTAATTGGATCGAGGTCCTCATTCAAACAATAAGGACACCACACTAGTCACAATGGCACCTCAACCTAGGACTGTCAACGGATGCTTATCCGTTCGAATACAATAATATCCAAATTAAAAAAATTTATCTAATATTTGAATTCAAATTTGAGTCCGAATCCGATTATCTTATTGGATATTGGATAATATTTGAATAGAATTCGAATAATTTGTATATAAAAAACTATAATTTTTCCTTATCTAACTGGTTTTTCATTATTAAAAAAAACTTATTATTTATTATATTATTTATATAATAAATAAATATATTATATTATATTATTTATAGAAAAAATTAATCAAATAAAATAAAATATATTATATATTATTTCGAATTGGATATTATCGGATTCAAAATGTTAATATCTGAATCCGTATCCAATAAGGATTCAAATATATAAAACTATCTGAATTCAAATTCGATATTTGAAAATTTTGAATAATCTCCCAATTTTCAAATTCGAATTTGAATCGGATTCAAATTTTCTATTATCCATTGACACCTCTACCTCAACCCTCTAGAATTCATGATTTAGAATTTGTTTAAAAAAAAAAAAAATTGGGTTTATCAAAAGTTTCAAAAATGAATAGTCATAAAACACCTAAATTTAAAATGCTTTGATCGACGGTAAAAAAAATTAATCTTTCTTAAATTATTTTAGATTTCTTTAGAATTTTTTGCTCCACATCGACATGGGCCACATGGCAACCGATCATTTTTTTGGGTTGCTACAGGGTATATAGGTGGTCCATGCAACCCAACTTCATATAATATAAATATAAACATGTATCTAAACATATTGTATAATATAAATTATATATTTTTTAATACATTATCTGATCAAGTCGTTATCAAAATCTAAATCTTGAATCGAACCTAGAAGTATCGGGTCGGATCTTGGGTTAGACTCAGTTCATGGATAAAATCCCGAGCTGTATAAGAATATAGTACCATGGAGTATGGAATCGATTGCACTCTTATGTAACACATTCACAGAAGAAAACAAAACAGAGAAAGCGATACTCCGAAATTCCTTCTATAAATATAAATAACTCATCTTTGGTCCGGCTAAGCTGGTTAATAATTGGTCCAATTGCAATCTAATTGATCATCAAAAACTCGCACGTACAGACGATCGTTCATGGAGACGAAGCCGGACCAATTTCGTCTTACTCAGCTCTACAGGATAACTCAAAATATTAAAAAAATTACAATTAAAAACCTCTCTCTCTCTCTGTAAATTCAAATTCTCTTACTATTCTCAAGTCCCACAACTCGAAAATTATTCCGTCGATCTCCAAACAACAAAACATCAAAAATAGAAACTTTTTTCACCTGAACTTATTCACTTTCTTATTTTTTTTACTTAAAAAAAAAAAAAAAAAAACTATCTTGATTTGTTGAAATATTTTCTCAGTAAATTATTTTTATTTTGTAATTTTGAGGAGATAAATAGAGATGAATTAAAAAGGCCTTTTATCTTCGAAGGGTTTTCTCAAGTAAGCGACATTTGCTGTGTATGCGAAGCAGGACAACTGATCTCTCGTTTTCTCTCTCTCTCTAATTCAATTTCAATTATGTCTCCTTGTCGTTGAGAGAGGGATTAATTGAATCTTCCATGAAAGTTCCAATTCGTCGATTCTAAACCGTCTTCGTGTTCACACCTCCTCATTTTGACTTCTACTTCAGAGCCCCATGAACCAGTTTTTATAGAATTTGTAGATAAGATGAAGTTTTTTCAGACTCTACCCATGGAAGAATTAGGGATTTGAGATGAAGGTAGAACTAGGTTTGAAGGATTTCGAGCAGAGTAACTAGTTTTGAATCTAGGTTTTTTCCATTTTTCTTTGAAATCGATCGGGTCAGTGAGAGATTCAGAAAAAAAAAATCATCTTTTTCTTTCTTTCCTCAATCATAAGAACATGGTTCTGGGGTTTTTCCATTTTTCGTTGAAATCGATTGGGTAAGTTTGAGATTCAGAAAAAAGTTAAAAAAAAAAAAAATCTTCCTTTTTTTTTCCTTTCTTCAATCATGAGAACAGGGTTGAATACGATCCAACAAACACTAACACCAGAGGCCGCAAATGTTCTAAACCAATCGATCTCTGAGGCTGTAAAGCGAAACCATGGCCAAACAACCCCTCTACATGTAGCTTCAACTCTTCTTGCGTCCCCTTCAGGTTACCTTCGCCAAGCTTGTATTCGATCTCACCCTAATTCATCTCACCCACTTCAATGTCGAGCACTCGAGCTCTGTTTCAGTGTCGCTCTCGATCGTCTCCCTTCATCTCAAAATCTCTCTCCTTCAATAAATGAACCCCCAATTTCAAATGCTCTAATGGCTGCCCTTAAACGTGCTCAAGCTCATCAACGCCGCGGTTGCCCCGAACAACAACAACAACCGCTATTAGCGGTAAAAGTCGAGCTCGAGCAGCTTATAATATCGATTTTAGATGATCCAAGTGTTAGCAGAGTCATGCGTGAAGCTAGCTTTTCAAGCCCAGCTGTTAAGGCTACAATTGAACAATCTTTGAATTCTTCCAATTCTGTTAATTCTTCAACCACAATTGGATCTGTTGGATTGGGTTTTCGTCCGGCACAATCGGTGAATCCAAATTTGTATTTGAATCCAAGGTTGCAGAATGGGAATTCGGATCAATCAAGGCGGGAGAGAGGGGAGGTGGTGAAGAGGGTTTTTGATATTTTGTCGAGGAGTAAGAAACGGAATCCGGTTTTGGTCGGGGAATCGGAGCCCGAACAAGTGGTGAGAGAGGTGTTGCAGAGGATTGAGAAGAGAGAGGTGAGTGAAGGTTCACTTAGAAATGTTCAAGTTGTCTCCTTGGAGAAGGAATTTGGTTCAGATAGAAGTCAGATCCCTATGAAACTTAAGGAATTAGGGGCCTTGATCGATGTTCGAATTAATAGCAACAATGGGTCTGGTGTGATTCTTGATTTAGGGGATCTGAAATGGTTAGTCGAGTCCGTTGGACTCGGAGGTTTGGGTTCAGGCCAATTACAGCAGCAGATCGTTTCGGAAACAGGACGGGCAGCGGTAGCCGAGATGGGAAAATTATTGGCGAGGTTTGGTGAGGGTTGTCAGGTTTGGCTAATTGGAACGGCGACTTGTGAGACTTATTTGAGGTGTCAAGTATATCATCCTTTGATGGAGAATGATTGGGATTTGCAAGCTGTTCCAATCGCGGCAAGGGCACCACCTCCTGGGGTGTTTCCAAGGTACATTTCTCGTTCATTCTTTAATTACAGAGATTGAATTTTAATGTTCGCCTTACTTTTGATTCGTCGAAGCATCAATAAACTTTGATCGGTTTTTTGGTGCATGATATATGGGTTTTTAAATTTTTTATTTTTATTTTTTTGTAATGTGATTTGGGACCTTTATTGAGTTTGAATTCATGATATAGACACTTGGATTATAAATCCAAGTTTTATCTAAAGTTTCCATGGTCAATGGGGTCTAATGTAGGCTATAAGATCATTGCAATCTAGGAGAAATCATATAATCCTATAATGGGAATCTCCGACCTTTTTAAGATTGATTTTGTTCGAATCACAAAAATAGCGTGATGAATTGGAAACATGCTACAATTTTAATATTAAAATTTATTGTTTTGTGGAAATTTCAGATTGGGGGGCAATGGGATTTTGAGCAGCTCAGTTGAATCATTCACCCCATTGAAGGGCTTCTCGACCGCAACTACTTTATCAAGACGCCCATTGGAAAACATGGATCATTCTCAAAGGACAAAACGCTGCCCCTTATGTACGGAGAATTACGAGCAAGAGCTATCAAAATTGGTAGTGAAGGAGGTTGAGAAATCGTCTTCTGATGCCAAACCCGAAACTGCCCGACAACCATTGCCACAATGGTTGCAGATTGCAAAGCCCAACAATGGCCATCTAGAAACGACAGATCAATCACAGGTATGTGTTGGGGAACTAAAGTTCAAAATTTTGAAGTACAAAATTGATTTACTCATTGCTAATGTTTTGTGGTTGGTGGTAATGGTATTGCAGACCAAGGATCAAGAACTGATTTGGAAGCATAAAACCGAAGAATTACAGAAAAAATGGTACGAAACATGCTTACGTCTTCACCCGACTTTCCATCACAATCCGAGCTCTGATAGAATTGCTCCGATTTCTCTTTCAATGACGAGCCTTTACAATACAAACTTGCTTGGACGTCAAGCTTTTCAACCAAAGTTGCAATTAGCAAAAAACCCATCTTCCGAACATTCACTCACCACTCTTGGAAGCCCAGTAAGGACGGACCTTGCCCTTGGACGCCCAATATTGACGACCAAAAATTCCCCCGAGAAAACCCAAAGAGAGCAACAAATCAAAGAATTCCCACATTGTGTCCCTTCTGAGAAACTCGCGAGCACATTGGATCCTGATTCGTTCAAGAGACTCTTCAAGGGTTTAACAGAAAAGGTCAGTTGGCAAATGGATGCGGCGTCGGCTGTCGCTGCAACTGTGATCCAATGCAGATCGGGCGATAGCAAACGACGGGGTTTAGCATTGAAGGGTGACACATGGATGTTGTTTGCCGGTCCCGACAAGGTTGGCAAGACAAAGATGGCTGTCGCCCTAGCTGAGCTTCTATCTAGACCCAATCCTATAACCATTCGTCTTGGAGCACGTTGCAACTATGATGAGGAGTCTGATGTAAATTTTCGCGGGAAAACCACGCTTGATCGAATAGCAGTAGCAGTCCAGAGGAACCCATCATCAGTGATTGTTCTTGAGGACATTGACCAAGCGGATACACTTGTTCATGGTAACATCAAACGAGCGATTGAGAGAGGTCGATTTCCTGACTCCCATGGTCGTGAAATCAGCCTAAGGAATACTATTTTCATCTTGACTGCAAATTGGTTACCCGAAAATCTCAAAGATTCACCAAATTTGTTATCAATTCGCGAAGAGAAGCTTGCAGATGTAGCGTCTAGAGCGTGTCAGTTACAATTAAAAGTGGGTGGAAACAATGGAAAACGTCGCCCAGACTGGCTTCATAGTGATGACAACAGGCCCACACGACCCAGGACTGATTTGGGTCCTGCTATATCGTTCGATCTGAATCAAGCGGCCGAGGTTGAAGATGATACAGCTGATGGGTCCCGCAACTCGAGCGATCTCACTATTGAGAATGATCATGATCATGGCCTTGTAAACAAGAGATTTCATGTTACACCAGCATCTCACGATCTGTTGAATTGTGTCGATGAAGCAATCTTCTTCAAACCCGTTGACTTTGGTCCACTTCAGAGCAAGATTGCAAGCACCATTGCCTCGAAATTCTCGAGCATCGTTAGCGTTGATGGATGGTCCATCGAAGTTGACGATGAAGTGCTGGATCAAATACTTGGTGGGTGTTGGTTTGGCCGTACTGAACTGGAGGAGTGGGTTGAGATGGTATTGGTCCCAAGTTTTCATAAGTTGATGAATGTCTTACCGGATACAGCCGGTCACAATACCGTTGTTAGGCTTGTATCAGTAAAAAACTCAGAGAGACGAAGTTGTGGGGATTGCCTACCAAGTAAGATAGCGGTTATTGCTGATGGATGTGAAGGGTGAGGGGTACAATTGGTATTTCTTCGCTTCTGGTGGGTAGAGATGTAAATATGTACTTCGATTTGGTGTAAAAGGTGGGGAAGAGGGTAAAGGAGAATTACAGTCTAATATTTTTATTATTATTTATTTAAATTATTTATATTAATTATGTGGACTAAAGTTTAGTTAATAAGATGAGGAATCTCTCTATTATGTTTATTTTAAATTTTTAAAAAATTAGAATGTAAAAAGTACCCAAAAAAAAAATGTCAATTTTTTCCCTAATTTATCTTTTAATTATGTCGGGTAAAGGATTGACACGTGTTTACGTAGGTCACTTGATGCTAGTAGATGACATGTGTTGTCTATGATTATCAGTCACACGTGTCCAGACAAGAGGATCATACAAAACAAACCATAGCTTTCAGACATTATTACAAACTAGAAAATGTGTTTCATCATTGAATTAAGATAAGTTTTTGGTAACTATTTTCGATAAGTGTTGTAGGTTTGTCAACATGCTCTTGTATGTTAAAGGAAAATTCTAAGGGGATTTCGTTTTTCCTTGTGTTGATTGTAGAGGGGATTTTTGTGATTTCTTCAAAATTGCTCTTTTGTATGATGTTTGATATTCTCAGAAAAGTCATTTGTTCCTTGTTAAATAGAGTTTCTGATGCCTAAGTTATATTTAGTGTAAATCTTTTAGAAAAATAGGATTTTTTTGCAGAAAGATTGTGTATTTTTTTTATGGGGACTCATTCCGTTGATAGAGAAATGGTTTTAACCATATCTCCTTTTTTCAAGGGATCCGAATCGTATTAGATCTTTTTCTAAGAGTTCTTTTTACTATAACGCCCAAATCCCACAATCTTAAGAATTAGATTATTTTCACTAACAAACTTCCAAACTCTCGATCCCCACATTATCGCTGAAATCCAGACCTACTACTCAGGTATTGTCGGAAGAGAATGAATAGCGAGTTATATTATTTTAGGGTGATACGTGATGTTCCCTTACAAGTCGGAGAATTTACCCTTCCACATTGGGACATAGATGCATTTTCTCGAAATACGAGCAAAAAATATCTATGGTTATGTGTGCACTTCCTTGTTAACACAGTGTGAGACACAGTAAAAAATGAAGACCCTATTTTTACTTTTCTCCATATTTCACATTGAAATGCTGTCGATTTTTTTCCAACATTTTCTTCGTTCAATCTTTTCAGCCAAAGCTCCGTCCATATTCCTTTTCTCTCTTCTTGGTTAAGGTACTCTCTCTACCCTTTCTGTTTTATCGATTTTCTTCACACTTTTCTATTAAAAAACCCTAAAATACTATGAGTAAGAAACCCTACATCCTTGCAAGACCATCCATGGAGAATTTCCGAGCTACATACTCTGTTCAAGAGTTCCTAGCTACGGAATGGTGCGACTCCCCAGGTCTTGATGAAAATTAGGATAAAGATATGACTGTCGCCCTTTGGGATCAATTTAAGGCTAGTCTCAGAGTTGTCCTATACCCATTTATCCGTGAAGTCCCAAATTTCTATCATTAACAACTACGTACATAAGCGAGTAGTAAACGAACAAATGCTCTTTTTCTCATCCTACCTTAAGTAAAACAAGATATTGACTTTGACTTTCCTGTGCCGATTATGGATATACTGAGCAATGAACAACTTTTCCAATTGTTTGAAGTTCTAGCCTGATCCTTGAGGTAAGCCCTAGAACCGAATGATGGCTCCCAACCTTAGAGTGGACAGAAACATCTTGTAGAGGAGCGCATCATCTCCTTGGTGAAGGATCGTGAAATTTTTGTAATGCATGACATGCTCAACTGGGTCCCTAGTTCGATCGAAGGAATCAAACTTCGGAACATGGAATTTTCTTAGTGGTTCAGTAGTTTAAATCGCTTTTGTGTCTGGTGTGTCCTCAGATCTCTAACCATCGAATGAGTGAGTCATCTCACTTGCCCTCCCCTTTTTGTAGCATCCTCTATTCGCCTCAGCAAGTTTTCTACTTCTCTGAAAATTAGAGGATTCGATGGGAAGTTGTGCCTTGGTTGACTTGATTCGGTTCCAATCGAACATCTAGATCATGATTCCCAGTTTGATGAGTGAAATCATCGTTGCCCTTTCTATTCTCTGACTCTTCTACTTTCTATTATCGCAACTGCTCGTTATCCTTCCTCAAGGCTCTGATCTCATCAGATTGTTGATTGATACTTTGTTGGAACTCTGCCCTTACCTGTACCAGTAGAGTTCAAAAATCTTTTGCAAGGTTTTGATTTTCCTGTGCCTCATGGACTGCAGGTGCCTGGTTCTCCAGGTCTAAACCTGTTGTTGCAACTCCCATTGCTTGTGTTCCTACCTCTGCTATCCCCTTATTGTTATTGTCCCCTGTGTTTGTTATGTGTATATCATGCTTGCTGCTTTCGTTCCCACAGATGGTGCTAAATTGTAGAGATCAATTTTGTGATTTCCTCGAGATTGCTCATCTTTTGTATGATGCCTGATATTCTCAGAAAAGTCCCATGTTCCTTGTTACGTAAAGCCTTCGATGCCTAAGTTAGATTTAATGTAAATTTTTTAAAAAAGTGGGGATTTTTCATAGAAAAAATCGTGTACCTTTTGTATGAAAACTCATTCTAGTTATAGAGAAAGGGTTTTAACCATATCTCCTCTTTTCAAGGGATTCAAATCGTGCCAGATCTTTTTTCTAGGAGTTTCTTTGACTATAATGCTCAAATCCCGCAATCTCAGGGATTAAATCATTTTCACTCGCGAACTTCTGAACTCTCGATCCCCATATTATCATTGAAATCCTGACCCACAACTCAGGTATTGTCGAAAGAAAATGAACAATGAATTGTATTATTTTAGGGTGACACGTGACGTTTTCTTGTCTTGAACTACATTTTTGGGATCCACTTATAAAATAACATTAAAAAATATATTATTATACATATAAGTTAAAAAAGATATTATAAAATAAATTTATCATCCAAAATTAAATTGAAAAGAAAAAAAAAAATACTAGATGTAGATGATCAATAAACACCAACTAGCAAAAATATAAGTGCTTATCCAAACAATCAATAATTTTTCTTTTTTTTTTGGTATTATTTTAGCTCTAGTTGTGTAATTTTTTTCTTAGGCCTTGAGATACTCTCTGAAAATTGTGTAGTTAATGAAGTTGGATGGCTATTAACAATCTCATTGTTATTATTATTATTATTATTTGTTTTGTCATTCGATCTCAAAAGACAAAGCTAGAATAAATCATACACGTGGGGTGCTTTGTCTCGAGGTGAAGAAACATAGGTTGTTAGTTAAAAGGTGAGAAAAGGTGGACTTAGCATGATCACTCCCTTTGTGATGAAGAAAAAGGAGAGATTCTTAATCCTTGGTACACCAACCCCACCAACATGAATCATTACCATATACCCATAAAGCAAAGCAAGCGAGGCACAAATATGAGTAAGGATTTGCCATTAACAATCAAGGATTTTGACTTTCATACGTCGAATCATTAGAAAATTGCCACGTATCTTTCAAAAAGGAAAAAAAAATATACAAATTCACCTTTTCTTTATTATATATTTTTTTAACATACCTTCCAAATTTTATGGACATATCTTCATTTGCTCACAAGCACAAATCTTTTACCTTGACTTTGAAGGGTGGTGGGAATAATGATGTTAATGAGTCAGCTTCAATTAGGGCTCTCCAATAACTAGATTAAACAATCATAATTTTTTTTTTTTTTTTCGATTTTGATAGGCATCGACTCTGGTTTTGATCCTAAACTAAGAAAAAATTGGAAATAGAATCGAAACCAACAAGAGAAGAGAATCTTGTTTGTTTGAGTTCTCAAGTATATTATGTGTCTGGAAATAATTTAGAATGAAGATAACCAACAGTATAAATTGGACGTAGAGATTGAGACTCGAGTGCTTTTAAAATTTCACCATCAAAGGTGTTAAAAATGACTGTGAAGGCTTTAAAAGCTATCTCTATTTCTCAATCCAAGAAGTCGACCATGATGTTTTCGGGGTCTTTAGTTTTAAGATGGATATCTTCCATTATAGGGTTTCAATTGATGGGTGTTTCGAGATACCCATTTGTGAGATAATTCTTCTCAACACATTAAATTTAGTTCTAAGTGTGCTAATTCTTTGGTGATTTACAAAAGAATTGGGGTGGTATTAGCAAAAATTAGGGTGGTAATAGATTCTCTCTAAACTTAACATAAATAAAATTAAATCTACCCCCATTGAACTCAAATATCTTTTAGTCACGTCCCATGTGACTTTAGACCTCATGTTGTGACAGTTCGAAATATCTACACATTATGCACGAAAGAGGAGATTTATCTATCCTATTTATTATATAATTTAAAATGAATATGACAGTAATTTAGACAATATCATTGCCCCCTTATTTAATTATACAAAAAGATTTTAATGCAAAATGTTTGGAGTAGTTCATATCTCTCTATCGATGTATTAATTAGAATACAAATAGAAAGTAAAGTTGGGATAACTATGCAAGTCACATGGGGTGGTATTGGATTGGACTATTGGGTGTACTTAAAAGCATGTTTGTCTCAGAAAGGATTCATGTAGGATCAAGTCAAACATTGTAGTTAAAAATTTGGTAAAAAGGCAAATATACCCTTTTATTAATCTTGTCATCTAGTTCTATTAATGGAAAATTGTCAATCTTGTCTAAGGTTTTAGTATTTGAAATTTATTTATTTATTTTCCTTATCATGGATATCCTCACCTTCGGGTGAGATTAATCCCACCGCCCCTTAGAAAGTCCTACGTGCAATTGATTGAGTTGAGGGTCAATCGAATCCTGGAGAGTAATCTTAAGAAAAATTATCAATCATCTCTAACGGCTTAATATTTGATATTTATGTATTTATTAATTTTGCTTATCGTGGTATCCCCACCATTTAGGTGAGACTAATCCCATTGTCACACGCACCACTCCTCATAAAGTCCTATGTGCAATTGATTGAATCTAAGGTCAATCAGATCTTAGAGAGTGGCCCCAAGGAATTCTTGGATTTGTTGGATTTCGAACACTTGACCTACCCTTCTTGAGGAGCTTACCAAGGCTCAATTTGCCACTAGGCCAACCCTTTGGGGTTTTGGAGATCATATTATATTGGTTTCATTTATAAGCAAAATATTGGTTGCCATTTGTGATAAGGCATTGATGTTGGTAGTGACGAAGATGGATCTCTTTAATTTACTTGCCACGAGGAATTTCTCATGAAAGAGATAAAGATTATTGATTCATTTCAACAATCAAGACGAGCTTATCAAGACGTTTTGTTTTGTTTTTCAAACTATACCAACGAAAACTACGAAAAAAAAATTGTACAATTGTGGACCATATAGAAGAAACTAAAGTCCATTCACACCTACCTCACATATGACCTCATTTACTAGCTCTCCCTGACTACAATACGTGAAGGTGGAGTTTATCATATTAATCTTGGGTTGAAGCTTATCATCTTCAACACCCTCATTTATGTAGGTTCATGTATAATTAGATGTGACATGTTTTTCATGCAAGATATCTATTGAAGTGAGAGTGATTTCAAACACCAACAACAAAGTCTTACCCTCGAAGATTTTTTGCCACTGCAAACACTTTGCACACGCTTCTAAATAGCTTCTTTGTAATTTAAAATATTAGTTAAATGATAATTTTAAAAACTACGTTGATTTGGCTCAAATTATAATTTCAACATTACAAAACATTAAAACATTCAATCAAACAATTTCAATATTTGCTTATAATCATGATTAGCTAGATTCATATAAAATCTTAAAACCAAAAAATAGACATCTAGAAGAAAAAGAGAGAACCCCATGTGTTATTTATTCTCAATTATTCATATATTTTTATTATTTTAGAATGGGATGTAATAAGTAAAGTTGGGGGTGTCAATAGCAATTCTCTAAAAGTATTGTAAATGAGTGAGATAATAATAATTTAAAATAGAAGGTTATTTTTGTAATTTAAAGAGTGAAGAAAGTTCCTCCCCCACTCAAACCTAGGAAAAAGGCCCAGTTGTCTGGTCTGAACGCGAATGGTAAAGCTGTTTTGTTTCCTTTACGTCTTTAATAAAGTGGTGTGATCCAACAGTTTAGCACTTACGGAGCAGTTGATGAGGTACCTTGTTGTGCATTTTTCATTGATTTAAAAGGTGTAACGTTAGGAGTTGGATTGTCCCTTACGAAGAAGACAGAAATATTGGATCACTAAATATTCTTCTCTGTCAAATCAACCTTTTTAGAATGGAAACAAAACTCAACTACCCCTCACATTTTCAAAGAGAATCGTTTACTTTCTTCATTTCATTCACCTTTTTCACTCTCTTTACTTTGAACCGACTCAAAGCCTTGTCACACCATTTCATTCATTTAGAACTCTCTCTCTCTCTCTCTCTCAGCCTTGTCACACCATTTCATTCATTTAGAACTCTCTCTCTCTCTCTCTCTCTCTCTCTCTCTCTCTCTACTAAAGTTTACCCGTGCTGTGGGGTTTAAGGAAAAATTAAAACAATTTACTCCCACCAATCACACGAATCCATGCGTATTAGATGCATCTTTAACTTTCAATTTACAATATTACTCTCCTTAGATTTAACATCTCACGCATTAGAGAATCAATATTAAAAGGATAAACGAGTAAAAATAATAAAGTTAAAGAGATATTATTAAAAAAATAAAGATTCACAACATTGTCCCGTTAAGAACGAGTTGACTTTGAAGTCGGTAGCTTACTTCAAAATTTTGAAAGAATTGTATTTGTATTATAACATGTCATTATTTGTATTTAATTTACATTCCTACTTTTTCATTAATATTTGTAATATCTTCTTGAAGTCATCACGTGTGGTACAAGGAAGAGGATTCCTTCAAAACTTTGAAGTAGGCAAAATTTTGTTTACATGACACGTTTTGAAAATAATTTAATATACATTGAACTCCTAATAAAATTATTTTCTGCAATACATGCAACCCAATGTATTTAATCTCCAACCAAAACATGAAGGAAGAGGGTTAGTGTCGGACGAACAATAAAGTCAAGGGTATATTCTTAGAAGGTGGGAAAAAAAAAATTCCATTGAAATACTTTTAAGAGTTGTTATTAGCACTCTAACTTTTACTTATTACACCCCAATTAAAGAAAATAAGTAAATGATTACAATAAGTAAAAGTTGGGATGCCAAAAGAAACTCTCATTTTTTTTTCTCGATTTTTAATTTTTGGGTTTTGGATTTTATATGAGCCTAGTCATAATTGTAAATGACTACTGAAAATGTTTGAACGAGCGTTACAATATTTTATAATGTTGAAATTATAATTTGAGCCAAACCTTGATAATGTTTGAAGGGTGCATTTTAACCTTTAATTGGGGTGCGATAAATAATTTAGGAAATTGAGGTGTAAAAAGTAAAAGTTGGGGTGTCAATAACATCACTCTACTTTTTATATATAAAATAAATATTGAAACAAAAGAGAGGGAGACAACCCCTGTGTTTTATTGTATAAAGTAGCGTTTGTCCTTGTCATAACATCTTCTTTGGGATTATGGGGGTAAAATTCAAAACAAAATAAAGTGGGAGATGTATTATTACAAATTTTGAGGTTGAAGTAGTAAAACATGAAAAATAATAAAATTAGTGAAAAGAGTAAAAGAGAAAATATAACAAAGATAAGGTAATTCAAGATAAAATACAATAAAGTAGACCTCACAAAAATTATAGTTCTATAGGATGTTTATTCTCACAAAATTGTAGCGAGATGAAAAATTTATCCCCCACAAAATTGAAGTAATTTTGAATCCTACAATCCTATTTTATTATATAGATATATATGATTTTAATTTTTATTGATTATTTGATCTCAATTTTAAGATCAAAGTCTAATAACAACGGTATTGATGTCAAATGAAATTCAATTTTTTATATAAAAATATAAAAATAATTGTCTTGTACTTAGACAAAATATGTATTATAATTTACATGATCTCTCACATTTTATTAGATCGGGACGTGTTGATCTGGAATCAATTGAATAAAATGGGTTTATTATTGGAAGTTCTTTCATTAAATCAATTGTATAAAAATTTGGACGTGTCACCTAAGCATTCTTTAAGGTCTAGAGGTACTTTTCAAAATCATAGGACATTTGACAAATCAACCAAAAAATAGTTCCTAATAGTAAGGATGTGTTGAAAAGCGAGATGTGACAAGGGAGAAAATCCTAAAAGTAATCTAGAATATATCACTCTTTAATTGAAAAAAAGAGAAACATTTTCCTTATTAACATAGTAAGAATTTAAGACTTATTAAGTGTCGTTTTGCTTAAATAGACTATCACATTAACAATCCAACACCATAGCTCTGTAAGCTTCGTTGAAAAACTCATTATTTTTTTTTTTCTTCAAAAAACAATTTCTATTGAGCTTGAACCAAGATTTTGAAAATGGACAGTTACTAAACTTTTACCTAACTCCTAACTTAAAATTAAAATTCTACACTTAAAAATAACTTTTTTCCCCCCAAAGTTCATATAATTTTGTCCTCTGCAACCCTAAAGTATCAGATCATATTTATTTATTTTGCGTACGCCACAAGATGAGCCCGAGGACCCTTAGTAAAGGTGAAATCCTTACTAACTTAGTAAGGCTAGTTGGACACTTGAAAAATCTAACTAGGAATGTGTTCATTCCTTTGGACTTCCCACATGAGGTCTAGGCAACTTTTTCTTCAAGACCCTTTCAGTTTTCACTTTTATAGGAATCCAATACTTGAATATCAACTTAATATGTTTTTAACTTCTAAAAATAAATTTTGACGAGTTATTCTTTTACTCATTCATAAATTAATTATATATTATAATGTTTGAAGCTAATAATCTGAGGTAACTTGGGTCATTTGATTTTCTTGTGGGTTTGGGTAAGATGAAATAGGATAAGAAAAAATCTGGTGGAAGGAATAAATTACAGTGGATCCATGCACTCTAACCTTTAATAAACATAACTTATTGAAGAAATAATTATCACAATCACTATTATAATAACAATTTAACATGTACAAGTTTAAGATGAGCCAATGACAAATCAAATTAACATGAGTCCATTACCTTTACAGATGACGCATGAGAATATGTGGCTTTGAGGGGTCATATTTTAATTAAAATTTAGATTTTACATTTTTCTATCTTGCTTATTATGGTCATTTTGCGATTTTTAGAGATTAATTCAATTACGAGTTCAGCTAGACATGACATACTCAATCGACACCCCTAATTTGTTCTCATTGGAATACAAAACTATACTTTTTTATTTATTTATGGGAAATCATTGTTCTATATTTCAAAGAGGGCATATCTACTATTCCCGCCCCTGTCATGTCAGGGGTGTCGATTGAGTATGCTATATCGGTAAGTCAGATTGTCACGATTCTTTATTATTTATTAAAAGTTTTGCCTTCTGTATATTTAGTCAAGTTAGGAATCTAAGAATCTATTAAAACCATGTGAGAAGTGTGTTTTTATTAATCATTGTTATCATAAATTAAATTTCAAATCTTTTAAAAAATTACTTATTTTATTTTATCCAGTGGATTCAAAATTTTCTCTAGAGAAAAAAATGATTTTTTGCATTTTCTTTCCTTCATGCTTCAACTATGCCATAATTGCTCGCAAAATTGTACATAGTCCACGAAAGCTAATTAAGGTGGCCAACCCATATCACTAATGCAACCCCATTAATGTATTCTTAAACTATGATCATGTTAATTTCTTGTCGGATCTTACCATACAATACTAAATATTTAACAAATATGTGTAATTAACAAAAGTATGTGTCAAGCTGATGATCCAATGTCATTACATCACAATTATTGTAATAAAAAGAGTAAGTGATTAGTTCTCCATCAATAAAGAGAGTGATCTCGAGTTTAAACTCCCTTGTTGGTCACCCTCAAAGATTTATCTCAGATTGCACGTTTCTTGAGGATTGCTTGGATGTTTTAAGAGGTTTGAATATCTAAATATTTTATTTTTTAAAAAGATTAAAGAAAAGTGTGATTAATTAGATAGAACTTGTCGACCCCTCTTTCATCGTTAAAATGCATTATTAAATCTCATTCATTGTAAAAAAAAACCTTGAGATGTGTAACGTCAAGATTCGTTATTAAGTAAGGCCTTTTTCCTTATTATCTTAGCAAAGTTAGTTGGACTCTTTTAAGATGTTGAATTTTACCTTTTTTTTCAGTACACTTGGCTCATTCCATTGGGTCATCAGCTTAGGATGGATCCAAATTTATTAAATATATATTGGGTCCTCACGAATTCATCGATACACCTAGAAGTATCATTAGTCAAATATAATTAGGCTTGAATTGGGTTGTGGTCAAGTCAACGACCAATGCTTAGACGTCTCCACAAGTTTTTCATACAAACCAACAAGTCAATGATCTTACCCATCAATCAAATCACATTAATGGTTTGAAATTAATGAGACTACCAACATAATTTTGTAACTTGATGAGATTGATTGATAATGGAAGAGAGAGAAAGGATATGGCATCCATGTTGCATGAGCATGTCGACCAACTTAATTTCTCACCTAATTCACGCATGAGACCCAATGTGGTCCTCTGTGTCTGTTTCTATCTATATTTATTTATCTTTATTTCTCTATATAACTTACTTAAATTGGTGAAACATCCAAGGTGGTGGTTAATTCACCTAGGTTAAGTCTCCTGACCTTTTTGTACACTAGGTGAAAAAAGGGGTAAATTTGCTTAGAAGGGATAAAAATTAGGTTTGATCATCTATTTATTTAAGTAAAAAATTTGGATTTAATTACTACCCTAGACCTCAGGTGAAAAGCACGGTATGTATGTGTGTCTTAATTCGGGTATGGAGTTGGTCACACCTGACCCATTGTCAACCCTAACGAAATCCACACAAGAAATAAGTTGGGATGAAAGCCAATTATTGTTATAATAAAACATTATAACACTTGTTCTAACAATTTCAATAGTTATTTACAATTATGATTACATTCATATAATGTCCTAAACTCTAAAAATTGAAATCTAACAAAAATTAGAGAAAAAAAAGGGGAGAGCTTCTATTTGAACACTAACTTTTACTTATTCTTTGGGTTGTAATAAGTAAAAGTTTAGGTGCCAATAGCATCTCTCTATTTTTATTATTTATTTTTACCGTTAAAACACTAGTGTTCATTAAGTGACAAAAATGGTCCCAATCTTTTAAAAATTGTAACGAACGTTCCTCTTTTAACCGATCACTTGTCATCTCCAATGCTTCCTCGAAAATCTTACAGAAATTTTAAACACTAATAAATCATAATAAATAGATTGGTAATTTAGGGATACCACCTTAACCTTTTAGTGAATATTTGAGATCCCCTTTGTATTTTAAAAATTATAACATGCCCCATTACTTTGGTCTAGTTTAATGAACTAATGAAAAATGACATGCCCATTAATTTTTTTTCGAAATCAGATATAAGTAAAGTGCTTGCACAATTTCTGATTTTTTATTCTTTGATCTTCAACCTTCAAACCTCCAAGAACTTTTGAAGAAGTAAAATATTTTGATATATTTGGTTAAAAAATCATGAGTTTTCTACAAGGGATTAAGGTAAGAAGGAAGAAGTTGGATTGAAAATAAAAATAATAAGTAATGAAGGTTGAAAAGAAAAAGTTTTTCAGAGAAAAAGTTAAGAATTTTTATTCATCTTAATAAGATTGATGTATTGATTAGGGGTTTATCATAAGTTTGATAACATAAGGGTGTCTCAAATATTAAAAAAAATGGAGGGATACGTTTAAAATATCCTTAAAAGGAAAGGTTGTAATAAACAATTAAAGGAGTCTCCCATTTGTGGTGGCCTTTCACCTAATCCACTAAATTTTTTTATACAATAAATTAAAATATATTTGTTTTGTAAATCAAGTAAACATTATTGTATTTTTTTTTATTATATCCAAAAAGGTAAGGTTGAGATCAGAGATTCTAATAAAAAAATAAAATAAAAGGCCATAGAGAGAGAGAGTAATATTAAAATGATATATATTTGAGGTAGGAGAGTAGGAGTAGGAGATAGGGAGAGACAAAGGAAGGAAGTAGATGACAAAGCAAAACATGCTTTATGGTTCGTCTTTTTGAAGATTTGCAGGCTTTTAGCGCACCATCCCATGCCTAACTGCTCTCCCTTTACAACCATTTTTTATTCTTATTTTATAAAATTTTAATCTTCTTGTTTATATATATATGATAGTAAGAGAAGATTTCTCAACCATGTTCTTGAATTATTATCGTTAATTTATTGTTACGGACCGTTTTCACGGTTAAAACATCATTTTATAATAGAGTCGTGTCTCGGTGAGCAGTTGAGTACGCCAATGACGTGGTAGGACATAGAATCATACATCGTTTTCATCGGGATACATAGAAAAAAGATGTGCGATTCTATGCCCTTACCACGTCAGCCGTGTACCAAGACCGCTTGCATTCGTCATTACTCTGTATAATTGATTCAATTTTATTAAAAGAATCGTGATTTTCTGACACCCTCATACGTTCCTTGACTTGGAATGAACTAGAACCATAAATTTTTTTTCTCGGGATACACAATTACATATCTCTATAAATAGGGGGTGGTAAACTTAACACGACTCAAAAAGGACACGAAATCAGTGAGTTTGAGTCGATCCTAATTAGGTTTGGATCATAATAATGCTAGGCTGTCTAACACGATTATTAAATGGGTTGGATTTGGGTTAGGAGCATCAACCCGTTTTGACACGTTTAATTATTCTATCATTAAAATATAGCTTGGAATATATAACACTTATTTTAGAATTTGTTTAAACTATCCATTTTTTTGTTATAATTTTTTAGAACTTTTTTATAATACATTTTTTTTTTAATTCTATAAAATATAGAGGAGATTTTAAGATATTTTTCAAATAATTAAGTTAAGTTTTTAGTTTAGAAATAAAAAAAATACTTTCCTTACTAAGTGATTTATTTGTTTATATTTATATTTTTTTAATATACTTTTTTCATTGAAATCTAGAGGCATGTAGTGTTTGTTTCCTAATATGGCGATCCATGTGGGCAAAACGACTCTTAGTAAGATTTATGATCTTATTAAGTAAGGCTAGTATTTCTCACGTGATAATGAAATACACTTTACTTTGCCAATAATAATAATTTAAAATACTTTTTCAGACCAAATCACCTTATGACATCTAAAAACATGCTTAGATGTCACATGGTTGTAAAGGATAAAATTTTATTACTTTGAAATATTTTTTTCAAAAGAAAGTTCTTTTTCACCAGTGAACTTAGTTTATGGTTGTGTGACTTTATTTTTAATGGATTAGGATCCGTATACACATAAAGTTACAACATGTTTTGTCTTATATGGGCAAAAATGTTAGGAATGGGCTAATTTTTTGTGAGGATGATCTCTATGGTGAGGAGATCATCTTTGCCAAAAATCAGCCTATTACAAAAGCAGCTTTATGTGTTTACGGAACCCAACCCATTTTTAATAATGATATTTATTTTTAGTGGTGGAAATAGAGCTTTTTTTTTATTATAATAAAGATTATAATTTTATCAAATAGGTTATATATGAGTTGGATCAGGCATACCTATATATAAATGGGTTGAGTTTGGATTTAAGTTTTTGACATTATTAAATGAGCTTGGTTTGGGTTTGGTAACTTTTTATAATACCCTTACCTCAATACGACACGACTCGACCCATTACCACCCCTACCCATAAATATGTACAGTTGTCTATCCTAAGAAAAAGATCTATGTTCTAACAGATGCCGCTATAGATCATTTGCCTTGTGATTTGTAGAATCATAAATATTTTTTTATATCCTAAGGAAAATGATCTACGGTTCTATGATAGGGGTGTATGTCAGAGGGGGGGAGTCAGATTATCACGACTCTTATTCTTATTACAAGGTTGCAACCGAAAAGTACATGATGTCCCCCACTCTAACTTTCAATCATAAAATATATAGTCCAATATCAAATTTCCTTTTAGATGATTAAAATTTCAAATGTAAAATTATTTTATGATTTTTATTTTATTTTATAGAAACGAAACAAATACGGTGTAACAAAGAGAATAAAGATAATACAAAATACATAAAATTTACATGATTTGACGTTGACACCTAAGTCAATGGATGAGATATGGATAAAATTACTATATATATTCTTGAAAAAAGATTATAATCCTAGAAATATAATCGTTACATTAATCTGTAGAATACGAGAAAATATCACTACTATTTTCGTTCATATTGCTAGTGTGAGTTAGCTTAGTTGATAAAGTCTTTGAGTCATGATACCAATGGCCTAGGTCCAAATCCCGCCAACACCGAGTTACAGAACTCATTAAAAATAGGCTTGTCGATCAAAACTTTAAAAAAGAAAAAACCTAATAGCCTTCATGTTCTCATTGCAACTTAATGGCCAAAATCTGAACTATACATGGTAAATGTAATTGATGCATACGGCATATGTTGTGATAGCAAATGTATCGACCTTGAAATGTTCTAGGTCCGATCCAGTTATATCTCTAGTGAAGGGTGATTGTAACATGTCAACTAAATGGTTACCTTCAAAATTATATGATCCCCACATGAATCCCTCTTAAGACAAACATGGTTATAACTTCTAATTAAGTTATTCCAAGTAGTCCAATTCAATATCATGTATCTTTGAGATTTATGATCCACTCTTTTATTTCCATTTTGTACATTAATGATTTGGGAGAGAGAGAGAGAGAGATCTTACTCTTACGATGTGTCATGATAATCATGCATGCTAATAGGATTAAGACAAGAGTCGTGATAATCTAACTACCCCACGTGGCATACTTAATTGACTCTCTTGACGTGACAAGTTTGGGAGCCATAGACCTATGTCTCGAGATACACAACTGCATTTTCCCATAAAAATATGTATCCCGAGGTTTATAGATCTTATGGCTCCCGAACTTAGCACATCAGGAAAGTAGTCGATTGAGTGTGTCATATGGGGTAGTTAGATTATCACGATTCTTATAATAACATTAAGAAGTCTCTTCTATACATACCACGTGCTATGACCCTACTCCTTATTTTTTTAATGTCTTTTATTTTTAAGTTTCTCTTGAAATAGATGAGATAGATAATAGTGTGGTTTACTAAAAATTAAGGCCCCATACTTTGCCATCAAAATGGGTAGGTACGTAAGCAAGCAAAGATATTAAATTAGAAAAAAAGAAAATGTGAATGGGCATAACATGTCTTACCTCCTTATTAAAATTATAATTTAGCCCCATAATTACGTGCATGATATTAAAGACAATCGATTTCCATTGATTAAGACAATTATTTGACCAAAAAAATTATATTCTAAGTTTTTTCGAGTATAATTTTGAGCTTGTCGGTTTCAATTAGAATATATATATAGGGTCAGGATTGGTAGATTTGTGAAAAGTGAACTCATATGTTCACACACAATCCTGATCATGTATATGTGAGATTTAATGCTTGGGATAATAGATATATCCCAAGAATATTTTATGGATCTTTAATATAAATCTCAATCATTAGATTTCACATATGCACGATTAAGATTGCGTGTGAATATATGAATTTACTTTCATGAGTCTACAGATGCTAACCCCTTATACATGGGTCTCGTATGACAACTAACTATTTGGTCAACATAATATCATCCTCACCAAAAATCAACTCATTTCGAAACCTCTAACATATAGGAGAAAACGTGTTGGTCAAATAGTTAGCTGCCGAACATAACCCTAAATGTATATTAGTGATTAAAACATCTTTTTGACAAAACATAAGAATTGAGATCAAGAGATGGTTAAATACAATATTTATGTTTTTGTTCCCAATATTTACATGCTCTAATCCTATAATTAGGGGTACTATGCTCCTGCTCTCATTCCCACAACTTTTGCTATTTATCTTCCATGAACTTTTTTTCTTTCTTTATTTTCAATTTTTTTTACAATCAATAAAATCATCACTAATCATATTTAATTTAGTGAACTCTACTTTTCATAATGTCCTTGAGAGACTATAATTACAAGATAGACTTCACATACAAGTTGCTAACACAAATAGATTGATGGATCTTTTTCGGCAAAATCAACTATTCAAGAAATGAAATCAAAATTAATATTAACACATTCAAAGGATCATATGATTGTAGGAATTTATTAAAAGATAAGATCGAATAATAATAAGATGTAGAATAATACATCAAATAATCTTCTTATGAAAATGTGGATAGAGTTCGGATTGGATTAAGATTAAATTTCATAAAATTTATTTTCAATCCATATTGTTTTCTATTATTTTTTTATACAAACCCTATAAATAGTTTTGTAATTTGAGACCTAATAATAAAAATGAGATTTACCAGTTCGACCTATCTGTTGCAATTTTATTATAAAAACTTTCTTACTTTATCAAATTCGATACTCAACAAATCTTACTTTGTAAATCAAGTTAGCGTGACCTACTTTGATAATTCAACACCAAAGTCTTTCTGATTTCATAGAAAAACTCAAATTCAAAAAAAAAATATTCTATATAATAAAAAAAATATTTTTGAAATTAATCGAAGGTGTTGAAAATAGATGACTATCAAACTCTGAAATTTAACGGTGAAAATTAATTAATTTTTTTTTCTTCAAAATTTTGTCCTTTATAACCGGATGCCACAAATTAATATGGTATGATCCACACCAAGGTATGGGTAAATCTCTAATAATAAAATTATTATATGTTTTCTTTTTCATTACATGTAATAATTCTTCAAAAAAATACAAGGTTAGTTTTGTAATTTAAGAAACCTCTTCCCCTACTACTTCCGAAAAGCTTCAGTTGTCTTCTTGTCTGGTCTGAAATCCGAACGCAGAAAGTAAAGGCTGGTGGCGCTATTTTTTCTTCCAAGTGACCCCTCACCTTTAGATCTTTAATAAAGTGGTGTGATCCACTGCTTTGCACTTAAGAAGCTGTCCATAGATGGTACGTGTTCATTTTTCATTGATTTAAAAACAATTATCGTTAAGACTTACATGTACCTTACGTAGAAGATAGCTACATGGGATCATTGATATTACTTCCTTTTTAAATAAAAACAAATTTCAACTACCCTCACTTTCCACCACTTCACCTTTTCAAAGAGAATCTTTAATTTCTTCGTTTGCCTTTTTTCACTCCCTTTTCTTCAAAGCTTTCTTCAAAGCAAGACAATTACATAAAGCAATCTCTCTCTTTCACTCAAATTATATTTAATTTAGATAAAAAAATGTAATGCTCCCTAATGGAGGGACTCTTTTGAGGTTAAATTCGAGTCTTAAAATATATAATCAAATGTAATTTAGAGTCGTGATGCATGCACACAATTTTTTGACTAAGACTGACGTGACAAGAGCACAGAATCATAGATTTTTTTCTTCGAGATACATAGAAAAAGATCTACGATTCTGTAACCTGGCCACGTCAACCGTGTGCCTTTATCATTATTCATGTAATTAACATCACATTCATGGAAGCTTGGTCTTGAATTGACTTGAAAATCATGATAATTTGACGTTTTTTTATATTTTTCGTCCTTTCACATAATTGTACAAGATCATAAATGTTTGTCTTTGAACCGTATAATTGTTGCTTCGAGATACTCAAGGACAAACATTTATGATTTTGTACAATTTGATGAAAGGAGACTACAAAAAAAGAGTGTTAGATTATCACGACTCTTGACTTAATTGAGACGACAAACAATTTTATATATGCGTTATTAAAACAATAATTTTCAATGATTATGATATTAATCTACACGTTGCTTCCTTTCAAATTTATTATACATAAAGAAAATAATAATAATAATGAAAAATGAAGACTTTGAAAAGATTAATTAATTATAGATGCCCAATAATAACTTTTAAACTAAAAGTAAAGTCTTGATAATCTAACTTAGACATGTGGCAATTCAATCGACTGACTTGACGTGACAGGCTCAGGAGCCACAGATGTGCTCTTCTCAGGATATAGAACTACGATTCCCGACAAAAAAGTGTAGTTTTATATCTCGAGGAGAGAAAAGGTGTAGTTTTATAAGCTTGTCATGTCAGGTAAGTTGATTGAGTATGCCATATGCCTAAATCAGATTACCACGACTTATAAAAGTATTTTAATAATTTTACTCTAAGATTTTAAGGTACATAATTACTAATTTAAATAATAGACCATATCAAATTTATATCTACTTAATCTTTCTCTAGGTTCCTCTCACTGATTAATTGTATTAGACTTACTATTTCAATGAAATTGTGATTGTTTGGGGAGTAAATTACAGGTACTGATGGATACCTGAATTTTTATCAAAAAATTTACCTGTTATTAGCACCCTGACTTTTACTTATTATACACCAATTTCTTAAATTATTTCTCACACCCTAATTATAAATTAAAACACACTATCCAATCATTAATAAGGTTTGGCTCAAATTATTATGTGAACGATAGAAAACATTATAACACTTGTTCAAACAATTTCAATAGTTGTTTACAATTATTATTAGGCTCATATAAAATCTTAAAATCAAAAAATTAAAATCTAATAAAAAATAAAACATAGATTCTATTGGCACCCCAATGTTTAATTATTCTCAATCATATATTTATTTCTTTATTTTTAATTGAGGTGTGAAAAGAGGGCATCAAAAGATCAATTATTTGATTTTGATTGTGAAAACCAACCAATACTATACACAAAAACATTGGATCCACACGTTTGCGTTTCAACCCTAATGTCTTCTTTTCTATGTCAACATACATGGTTTTACTTGATTGGGGTCACTAAATATTGGGTCCACACGTTTGCTTTTCAACCCTAGATTCTTCATGTCATCATGGTTTTATTTGAATGGGGGTTGGGGTCAAGTCAACAAGTTCATGGCTCAATAGTTTTCTTTAAATGGTGGATCCGATAAATAAATAAAAAGACTAATGATTTTTTTATGCCCCATCAGAGAACCGTAGATCATTTGCCTTGGGATACATAGAATCATTATCTTTTTTGTGTATCCCGAGGCAAATGATCTATGGTACTATGATGGGGAGTGTCAGATTATCACGACTCAAAAGAAAAATCAATATTTTCAATCTTTCATAATCCAATTTAACTTGATAGAAATGTACATTATATGTAAATACAACATAAAATATAAATAAACATTATTTATGACAGATTGTAACTTGATTGATTCAAAACATTCTAATAAGTTATTAAATTAGATTCTTATCTGATCGGTTCCCTATTAAACTTAAATCCTTGATTCGGACCAAAGTAATTGAATTGGAACAAATCGAATTCTAGGTCTAATATGATCCATTACACAACGTGAAAATCCTTCAAATTAATGGTTTTTGACCTCCCATGTCATAATGGCTTCTCAATACTCCCAAACAGTTTGTACTTTGGATCGATTCCAATGAGTTTTTCATGCTTACTCAAAAGCTTGGCAAATCAATAACGCGTCTTACACCTCCAACAAGTCAAATTAATTGTTTGACATTAATGTAAGAGAGTAGAAATATGCAAGAGGTGTGCTCTTCCCGCGTGTGTAGCTAGTTTGGGTCTGCCTTAACCCTGTTGACCTTCAAAAAAAAAAAAAGAAAAAAAAAAGAAGAAGAACATGGTGTGGGGATCCAAGTATTTATGGCAACATGATCACATTAATGGATTGGTATTATAGTAAAGGAGAAAAACATGTTAATGTGTCCAAGGTACATGAGGACCATGGGACCCCAAAATTGTAGTGGCATGATAAAATGTCAATAAAAACAAATCAAATACCTAATGGCACCACAATCACTCATTAATGCTTACCAGATATTCTTTCTTATGGTGACATTTCCCAACCTTTGCCAAACACATATAGATAATATACGAAAAACTCTCGGAAACCCATCATCCTTAAAAAGGAATCAAAAGGACTTAGGTCTGAACGCCACGAAGAAATTTTACCAGATGTCCCTTGTTTGGTGGGAGCGCCATTTGATTGGTAGACTTCCCATGTGATCGGTAGGTGGCAACAACATGTGGCCACTCTTAATGGATGGCTGCTCTCGACCAATGCGATGGTATTTGTGGAATTCGGCCAATAACATTGTCTTGTATAAGGGTTGTGCGCTACCAATTGAGATATTGTGAGGGTCTAGAATTATAAAGATGGGTATTCCATTGTGGACAAATGTATTGGAACTTTATGCATAAGGTCTAAAACTCTCGAACCCTAGTTGCATTACTCTTCTCATCACATCTTCAAACGTTTTGCTCCTTTTTCGTATTAGTGATCATTGAACAACTACTGGCTTGGTTTATATTGTTAATTAGAATTACTTCCTATTATATATATATATATATGATTAAGATCAATTGACTCATGGAAAAAACACATGATTCTAACCATTTAAACTTAAAATCTAATGGTTGTGATTTAACCTCGAGATAAGTATATTTGAGATGCGTGTTTCCAACATACACATAAATCTCAATCATTGGATTTTGTGCTTACATGACCAGGACCATGTGTTCTCTGATGAGTCCTTGGAATCCGGCCCATATATAAACACACAAATAGAGAAGTGTTCGGAAACCCTAAAAAGAGCCAAACATATTTCACTATACAAACTAGAAGTTTCGAAAGGAGTTGATTTTTTTTTAAGATGATCAACATGATGAAGAGATAATCCCCACAAAAATCAGTTTATTCTAGAACTTCTAACCCCAATTTACAAGTTGAAGAATCATAAACCGTTGATTATTTATAAATCATTTTTTATGAGATTAGAAATTTCAGAATGGACTGATTTTTAATTTATAAATAATTAACGATTCAAGATTCTTCAACTTCTAAACTGGGGTTGGGATTAGAAATTTTAAAATTGACTGATTTTTTTGTAAGGAGATCATCCTCCCAAAAAATCAATCGATTCCAAAACTTCTAACCCACATATATATATATATATATAAAGAATGTTCTACTCTGCATACATATAATTATTTTTTAAGATTTGTTAAATGGGGAGAATGTCACTATGCGTATTTTTAATCCAACCAATTGCTAAAGGCCTAGGAAAACTTAGCTTGGTTTTTGTTTTTTTTTTTTTCATTAAAAATTGACCTTCATAATGGAAACACCCCATGGCCCATGCCATAAATTACTAAAACACCAATGTCAACTAGTCATATTTTTTTATTATTTAAGAAAAAAAGTTATATGCTTTAATTTTATAATTATTTTCTTTTATTATAATGGCTGTCTTATGTACAACTGTTGAATAGATAATTTGATGAATTTACCTTTATACCCTTGAAATGAATATAGGTTCACATAAAGGATAAATAAGTAAATAGAAAATGTAACCATACTGTCCATTAAAGGTTTTAATAAAAAAAAATTTGTAAATGAGATTAAATTTAGAAAAATATTACTCTTAGTCTTCAGTAATTTTTGCAAAATACTCGGTCAATGAACCTTACTGGAATAAAAAAAAATTGTAAATAAATTATGTGGGTCCCCCCAAGTCTATTTTGAAAGCGAAGAAACAGAACTGCTGACCCAATTTGGGTTGCTTTTCACCTAATCCATTAAAATTAAAATTAAAAAAAGTTAATTATTTAGAAAAAGTACGTCACCTTTTTTTTAATATCTCCAAAAAGGTAAGATTTAGATATAGAGATTCTAAACAAAAGAAGTTAAAAGAGTGTAGACCGACAACTCCTTCATCTATTCATATTTTTATTTTATATTTTATATTATATTTCAATTCTTTTCTTTACAAGATATTGGTGGAATGTTAGAGATAGAGAAAAATATTAGATTAATGAGAAAGAAGTACTAAATGACAAAGAAAAAAGGAAAAAAACTTTATTGCTCATCTTTTTGAAGATTTGCAGGCTTTTAGCACACCATCACATGCTTACCTGCTCCATCTTTCCAACAATTTTTTTATTTTGATTTTTATTTTTAATCTTCATTGGGTTTGAATGTTCTTCATATTATTATGATCCAAATCTAATCTAATTTAATTATTTATATGTAAAATTAAATAAACATAATACATTAACAGAAAGTTTATAGTATAATTTATATAATTTCTTACATTTTATGGGATTGGACCCATTGGATTAAAACAAGGTTACTCAAGAAACTCGTAAAGATTATCAAATAAAATTCTTATCGAAAACCCAAATTCTCAATCCAGAAGGGATCGGATTTTGGAAATGATCTAATTAATTGAGAGCTCTAATGTTAATCGTGTTTCTGAAAATAATATTAAAAGTTCATGTATTAATGGGTTGAGAGGTTAAGAGTACCCTAAAACAATTCTTTTGAGGTTGGATTCTCAAACCCAGTTGTGGGAATTTTATACTATGATATCACTCTTGCTTTTCCTTTTAGTCAGAAAATAATTTTAATTTCTAATTTATTATGATGCTTCCTCATCAGATAGAATCGTTTCGTGGTTTTGTGGTGCTTCGAGTATCTTAGTGACATTTGCTTTGGATTTTAGAACCGGATTCTTCTCCTTGATCTGATCTAGAATCCGATGTCATATTTCGATCAGATTATTAAAAAAAAATAAGTCTCTCATAATTAGAATCAGAAATTAATTAAGATTAGAAATGAAATCGGTTTTTACGATTTTGGTATGTGTTAATTTTACACAAAGTTCTTAAGTCAATTTATAATAATAATAATAATAAAAAAGATTTGTCAAACAAAATTATGAATTTCAGTTTCAATAATCTGATACTGTCATTCAAAAGTAGATTATAATCTCCTAACAAAATTTCCTCTCAATATGTTAGTTTATCAAGGATGGCCCAAGCTAGACAATTGGATTTTAAGACCTAAAGCATCTTGGACCCATCTTTGTGTTCGTCTTTGGGCCTCCTGGTTGGGCTTGGATTATTTTTGTGATCCACAATCTTAACAGGTTGGGCAGTAAGCTGTTAATGGTCCAGGTTTGGACCCAGCCTGGATTAGGTTTCGAAGCTATGCCCTTAGAGGCTTGGCTATATATTATAACCTATTATAATTTAATTTACAAGATATTAGGGCTATAATGGGCCAGGTTTGGACCCAGCTTGGATTGGATTTGGAGCTAGGCCCCATAGGTTCTCAGCCTGACAACATATGATAACTTATTTACAATATATATAAAGGGGGCGGTTCAAGGGCCATATGAGAAAACATATGAAAAAACTTTCGTTTTTCAAAATAAGAGTTAGAGGTTTTGGATTGAGCTGATTTTTTGCAAGGATGGTCACTAGGATGAAAAGATCATCCTCACAAAAAATCAGCTCAATCAGAAACTTCTAAATCCATCAAAAGTGATTTACAAATTAGTGATAAAAATTGGTAAAAAATCGACGGTCCACATTCTAAACCACTTTTAATGGGGTTAGAAGTTTCAGATTGGGCTGATTTTTTTTTTTTTGGATGATCTTCCCATCATAGAGATCATCCTCACAAAAAATCAGCTCAATCCAAAATTTCTAACTCATATTTTAAAATTTTATTAAAAACGAAAGTTTTTACATATGTTTTCTCATATGGCCCTTGAACCTGACCCATATATAAAAGAGAACTGTGTTTAAAATTGGGTCCTGCCCATAAATAGGCCCAATTACTTGCAGAGCAGCTTGAGCAAGTTTTTTATGGCCCAATAGCATCAGGCCATTTTTGGTCCAGCCCATTGGAAGTCCTATTGGGTGGTAATAGAACGACTTAGCCCAAACAATCCTTATAAACATGATGTAAATTTATTGAGACTAACAAGATAGCATGCAATGCCCTTACAAGGTTTCTTTGACCATCGAAAGCTGAGATTGAGTAGGCCCAAATCACTAATGGGCTATGGCATAAATGATCCCTAGGTCATGGCCCAGAACTTAGCCTGTTTAATACTAGGCCATCCAATTTGTGATGATTTACACCACTAAAATATACATGGACCTCCTAGTGGCTAATGAGAGAAGTGGATGCTACAATAGCTCATCATCCAACAGTTCCAACCCATTTCGTAGGCTTCAGATCTATGTTTTTGGATCCGAAGTCAAAGGCCATCTTTCATACCCCATTAACAATTGGGATGGGTCTGGATTTACAGTACCAAGGCCCACTGAAACTTCAAACTATGATTGAATCCGATGTTTAGACATAAAAGTACAAGGCCCACAACAATCTTCCTACTTGATTTCTCAAAAGGATTGTGCGACTTGAGAGAATTTTCTAATGGGTCCCGTTCAGCAACAAACATTTTGGCAAAACATTTTTCAAAACATGGGTTAGAGGTCTTGGGATGGGCTGATTTTTGGTGAGGATGATCTCTACGATGAGGAGATCATCCTCACCAAAAATCAGCCCATTCCAAAACTTAAAGCCCCAGTTTACAAGTTGAAAAATCTTGGACCGTCCATTTTTTGTAAACCATTTTTTATGGGGTTAGAAGTTTTGGAGTGGGCTGATTTTTGGTGAGGATGATCTCCTCACCGTAGAGATCATCCTCACCAAAAATCAGTCCATTCCAAAACCTATAACCCATGTTTTGAAAAATGTTTGTCAAAATGTTTGCTGCTGAACATTTCCCTTTTCTAATAAGGATGTAAATGCAGGCCCTATAGGCCTGAATTTGATTTGTATAACTGGGCCAGGCCTTTTAAAAATTATCAAAAGGCAAGCCCAAGCAAAGGCAAAATTGACTAGAAAATTAAGTAGAAAAAGACATTTAGAAAATTTTAAAAATATAGTTTCCAAATTAATATATATATATATATGGATGGGATAGATTTAAGGATGAATTCGGATCTGAGTCAGGTCACGGGATATTAAATATCTAAACCCATTAAATTGGATTTTAGATCATTTGGTTTTGGGTCAAGTCCGACCCATTTTATGCCCTACCGTAATCATAAATATAAAGTACATGGTTGGATCATTAGATTTTGCAAAATACATAGCTGTTTGATTAATTTCCTCAAAAAAGAGCTATTTTCCTCTAGTGTATATATATATATTTACCCTTGTATCCATTACATTTTCAACATACATCAGTAATTGTAAATTGAATAGTCATTTAGCATTTAAACTTGGGCCTACTAGATGGGTTACATACTAATCTGAGCTCATTTCTCTTAATAAACGGGCCTCGTTTGGCCATCTCCAAAAATATCTTGGGCCTAGTCTCTAGTCCAACGTTCTCCTGACTGGGCTGGGCGACATTTGACTATTAGACATCCTATCCAAGTTTTTTTTTTTTTTTTTGAGGCGTGGATGGGGGGAGGGGGGGGGGGGGGGGGGGTGGTAATTGAATAAAGAGTCGTGATTTTTTGACGCCCCCTTTGACATATGTCCCTTGACATGGCATGGGCTAGAATCATAGATTTTTTTTCCCATCTAAATACACTACTGTACATCCTCATAAATATGTGCAGTTGTGTTTACCGAGAAAAGAATCTTTAGTTCTAGCACATGCCACGTTAGGGGTGTCAGAAAATCATTATCCTTTAATAAAACCACCCTGAGAAATTAACGATATTAGGCTTACCCCCTGAAAAGTGCAAAATAAGGTTTACTCTTGACGAAAAGTCAATGTCCTTTTTTTCTAAAGTAATTGTGAAAATTTAATTTTATTCATTTTAGTTTTGAAGGGTTTAAGAAAAAAAAACAAAACAAAACAAGAACGAGCATTTATTCCTAAAGGGTCACTCGCGAGGGCACACCCTCACTATTGGTGTAAGTGTTGTACTGCCCTAGGACTAGTTTTTGGACAAGACCATGGTTTATAAACTGGGCAAAGCCCAAATACGGCCCCAATATGCTTGCTACAGGGACACCCGATTATCAAATAAAAAATCTTGGTTAAATCGTAAAAAAAAAATGGGAAGATATTTTTTTGGGGCTAAACCTAATATCAACAATTTCTCAAGGTTAATAAATTATCTCTTTTTCCACTTTTTCTCAAGATGAGATTTTAAACCATGTTCAATTGAAAAAAATAAAAAATAAAAAAATTTGCTCACTAAAATCTAAGATCCACCAAGCACATGTATCCAGGTGTATTGGATGGCATTTCTAATTTACAAAAGTACTTTTATTAGTTACAAAATTACCTTTGTTTACTTGAGGTGGCGAGCATTAGGAGTCTATGAGCACTGAGGGCAAAATTCTTGTGAGTAAAAACCGACTTATTTAATTTTAGAGTCTTGATAATATGACTCGTCCTCAAGTGACTCCATGACATGAATAAGTTCGGGAATTGTAAATTTGTATGTCTCGAGATACATAATTCTCTTGTGATACATTTTTATGAGGGAGTGCAATCATGTATCCCAAGATATTCAGATCAACAATATCCAAACTTGTCACGACATAGAGTTATTTGAGTATGCCACTTGGCAAGTTATATTATCAAAAGACGCTTAATTGGGGAATATTATTCTTAATGATAAATGTAAGTGGTTGAGTAGGTGGCTGATGTGGCAAAAGCAAAGAATCACACATCTTTTTCTCGTGCATCCCGGTGGAAAAGATCTATGATTTCCCAAAACCGCGCGCCTTCATCACAACTCTACTTTTAATCTACTACTCTCATTTCATATGCACGTTTGATGCAAACATCACACGTGGTTTGATGTTAGAAAAGTCCAAAGAGCATTCTCATCCTCAAATAATGTTAGGAAACATCACACGTGTGATGTTCGCATCAAACGTACATCTGAAATAAGATAAGTAAATTTAAAAGTATCCTGCATCATTTGATTTCTTGAAGTTAATAAGAAAATCGAGTACAATTGAGATAAAAGAAGAAAGCAAAAGGGCAAAGAAAAGTATTATAAATGGCATCATTGTTGTTCCCCAATAGAACTCAGCCCTTGTTGATCCTCTCCTCTAATTGTCCATAATCCTTATCTCAAAGATTTGAGATTCCATTCTGATTATTCATCAAGATTTTAGGCAAGTTTCAATTCTCTGATCTTTCATCCAATCATACGTGATCAACTTTCCTTGACTCATGAAAAAATATATGATCCCAATCATTTAAATATAAAATCGTATTTTTATCATATATTCTCGTGATAAGTATTCCAAAGATATGTATTATCAAGATACACATAAATCTCAATTGTTAGATTTTCTGACTAAACGGTTGGGATCATATGTTCTCATGAGTCACTGGAACCCAACTCTCTTTTATACTATCATGAAAATGTACATAAGAAAAATTATTAGAGAGCATACCTAAAAACATAAAATAAAATTTGTCGGTGAGTAGAGAGAAATAAATAATAAAGTTGGATGTTAGTAGGGTTATGTGGAGTTTCGAAACGAATAAATATTATATGGTAAGGTTGAAAGATTTAAGGCCGTCCAAGTGGTAAAAGGGCATGATTAAAAAGAAATGAGTCAATAATGATGGTACGTTTTTTATAATTTTTAATAAAGATTCCCTCAAAATCATCATGACACTAGTAACTCATTATGATTAAGGGTATCATGGATGTGGACATGTTTTTTTATTTTTATAAACGGTGATGTGGATACATATTTTCAATCATCGTGAGATTCTAACACGCATTAAAGTCCGTGAGATCATATTTCTTTTAAAGGTTGTCGTACTCAACACAAAAATCAAGAAATATCTTTTTTAAAAACAAGATGGGTGTCTTAAATATTCTTCAAAACGTGGAGGAGCATATCTAAAACACCCTCATACAATCATAGTCACAAAATTCTTTGAATTTTTCAAAATATTTATAAAATTCTTTGAATTGGGGGTTGTCGATTAATTCAATTAATTAATGAATTAATTGACAATCCCTCAATTAATTATGAAATATTGTAACATTTTTATCCTTTACCCCTCAAATTTTAGTTTTTTCGACATTCAAATGTCAAGAAGAAGATAGGATTTAGAGTGAGAATGAAGATGATAAATTTTGGTAAGAAAGTCAATAAAATGTCTGGTATAATTTTCAAAATTTTGTATCAAATTTTCTTGAATTTATATGAATTAACCGAATTAAACCTTCCCCGAATAATTGCCGAATCGTAACTTTGTTACTATGTGTACAATAAACTCAAATTAACTTTTGTCGTTTGACAATTTGGAGTAAAAATAGACAAATTCAGTAGAGACTTACTTATCACATATTCATAGAGATACGCAGAATATAAGTATCTCTAGGAATATTCTCCTATCTCAACTGTACGTACGATTCTTTACTTCAAACGTCGTTTGATGGAAACATTTCATTTTTTTTACTTCTACATATGTAAAATATCTTTCAAGGAAGAATTGAGAACAACCTTGTTCGGAACTTTGGCAACAAATGGCGCATTCACATGTGAATGCGATGATGACCTTTGCATGGAAAACTATCTTCCACCTCTCTTTCTCACTCTCATTTTTTAACTTCTATCCAAACTCAACAGTCTACCTCAACCCCAGCCCCAGCCCCAGCCACCGAGTCTCACTCTTTTCTAGGGTTTCAAGTTCGACAACCAAAAAAAAAAAAGAGATCTCCAACTTTTCTCCATCGATCCAAGAAAACCCGAATTCCTCACTCAGATATAATCGAGCGATGTAACTGTGTCTTTATTAGGTAATAGATCAATTAATTTTTTTTTTTAATTATGTTTTATAGATTCAAATACGACTGAGATTCTTTTTTCTTATTTTTTTTTCCAGAATTTCTAGTTTGAAATCTGCGCGAGCGTTTCGTGTATCGGTTGATGTAGTTTGGGAAAAATCCTAATTCATCTACGTACATTCAATTGATCGATGTAGTTGTATCTCTATCAGGTAATTGGTCATCAATTGATTTCCAATTAGTTTGTTTATGGATTTAAATACGATTGAGGTTCTTTTTTCCTTTTTTTGGCAGATTTTCTTGTTTAAATTCTGTGTGATTGCAAGATCGTTTCGAGTATTAGATGATGTAATTTTGGAGATTGATTAAGGCTTGAGTTGGGAGATAATTTGGGAGAGAGATTTTTCTTTTTAAATTGAGAATTCTTGATCACAATGGAAGGTAGCAGTGTTACCGAAACGAGTCCACTTAAGAGGTTTTACTCTTTCCTTCGAATAGCAGTAAAATTTCTAGAAAAGGATGTTTTATCTCATTGATTACAAACTTGATGACATTTCAGTAGTTTGGACTTTGGAGTTTGACATGTAATGCATCTGTTTTGAATTTACATGATTTATTGAACCTTTGTCTTAATTTTTATGAGTTTAAGCAATGAATTGCTTTGCTTTCACGCTGCATACTGAGTTTAAGCATGTAGCATGTGATGGATTTTTTATTCTGTACACACAGAGCAATGAACTATTAGGTCCTGATCATTCAATTGGTGAGTCACCTTCAGAAGAAAGCAACACTTAAAATTCAACCAACTTGGCAGATATACTGTAGATTAAGAAAAAGTGATTGAGATGATTTGGTCATGTCCAACAGAGATCGGTGAGAACATTGTTGAAAGAGAACTTGTAGTTTAAAGGGTCTTAAAGAGAGAGAGGATGACGTGGATTGAGGTATTCGGGTCAGTTCTGAGGACACTTGAATTAACAAAATACATGACTTTAGGGCTTAGACCCATAGCTCAATTGGTTTGACACATTGCAAAGCAACTTTGAGGTCGTGGGTTCAAGTCCTACTTACCCATCAAAAAAAAAAAAATACATGACTTTTGACAATTCATTGTAGGGACAAGATTGTTCGGCTGATCCCTAATATTTAAGAATTGGGATAAGGTTTTGATGATAATTTTGATTTAAAGTTAAAAAAAAAAAAATGAAGTTGAGGCTTCTGTTCATGAGAAAGTCTTATGCATTGGTCTGTTACATTGTAGAAGTGTACCAGAGTGGGTGATCTTAATTAATTAGATGGTTAGCCACCACATGTGCCATTGGTAGTAAGGTTCACTATTAGGTTGGGTGCATTTAACATTCTGATTTAGATCTAATACTCGGACAAGAAAGAGAGGAAAAAAAAAAGAGAATATAAGTTCACAAATGAGTAGTGAGAAGCATGTAGGTAAGCTGACTTTTGGGCTGTCCCATCAAAGAGACAGTCAGTATGGTGTTGATGGTAAGGTCTTCCATCAAGGGTGATGATTCTCGTGTCTATCATATATCATTTCATTGTTCTCTTGGCTTTCGCTTTTTCCTCATTATGTTCTATAGCTCTTGGTCCTACTTCAAAACTTTGTTATTGGTAGATTAAGTTAAGAAGGAAGTATATTTGAATTTACCAAAAAGCATTATTGTTCTCTAAGGTCTGGTCTAACTCTATGTGGACATGTGTTGACTGTAGTTTGTTTTCTGCCTTATCCTATGGGATTGCTTCCATGGCCATGGTTTTTATCAATAAGGCAATCCTCATGCAGTATGGAAACTCAATGACTCTCCTTGCTCTACAGGTATTAGTCCGAAAAGTTTTGAGCATTTGATTGTTTAATGATTCATACCTAATTTCTTGACTGTTGATTTGAATGTTATTTATTTTATGTAAATTGTCTTAGCAATTGGCAACATCATTGCTCATACACTTTGGACGAGTAATGGGGTACACAAAAGCCAAAGAAGTAAACATGGCAACTGCGAAGAAACTATTCCCTGTGTCACTGTTTTACAATGCAAATGTGGCATTTGCTTTAGCCAGTTTGAAAGGGGTTAATATTCCTATGTACATTGCATTGAAAAGACTTACACCACTTGCAGTCTTGGTTGCTGGATTTTTCTCTGGAAAGGGGAAGCCTTCGACACAGGTAACATAACATGATGTTATGAGGCAAAGTTGTTCAAACTTGGAAGATAACTTTATATATTCATCCATATTGGGATGTTTCTACATATGGTCTTTGCTTCATGTAAATGATATGTTAGTATTATTTGTATGTAGTTAAAATATTAATCATTGTTATGGTGCTTAAATGGAGATATGACATCATGTCATTGGTTTACTTGAGTCGACAATATGAAACTGTAGGGGGATTTCTTTTAATGTGTATCTGTTAACCAACCAACTACTCCAAACGATCGATCTGTTGGAGAGGGGGAGAACAATGAAGATGAGAGGGTCACGGGGATTAACTGGGTTATGACACACCCGAGAGTGGAGGAAAATATACACTCGACACCCCCTCACCCATAGGGGTGGAAAGAATCGAACCCATGACCTATATGAACCTAGCGCTCTGATACCATCTTAACCAACCAACTATTCAAAAAGACTGATCTTTTAGAGAGGGGGAGAACTATGAACATAAGAGGGTCACAAGGCTTAACTGAGTTATGACACACCAGAGAGTGGAGGTAAATATACACTCAACTCTCCCATTCACCCATAAGGGTGGAAATAATCGAACTCGTGACCCATACGAACTTAGCACTCTGATACCATGTTAACTAACCAACTACTCCAAAAGATCGATCTGTTTGAGAGGAGGAGAACTATGAATATAAGAGGGTTGCGGGGCATAACTAGGGTATGACAAACTCGAGAGTGGAGAAAAATATACACTCAACAGTATTGTATTGGAAGGTTTAGTAAGATTAAGGGAAGGAACACAAGCTTTCTGCTATCCAATTCTTGCTTGCACTGGTGCTACTGTGTGTTTTTAACTTTCTGCAATGTATTTTAGAGTCCTTTTGATTGAGATTTTCTGTTAAGAAAGGAATCGTCACTGTCGAAGTCCAATATTTTGTCTAAGTCTTGGAATAATTCATGCAAGAAATATCATCCACTCCTTGAACAAATCATCTCCACAGAATATTGCTTTTAATCGGAAAGTTCTTATATCTCCTTGTTTATCAGGTATCTCTTTCGGTTATATTTACTGCTTTTGGGGTCATTATCGCAGCATTGGGTGATTTTTCCTTTGATCTCTTTGGATACAGCATGGCACTCATTTCTGTTTTTTTCCAGGTTAGTTTTTTATATTATAATGGTTCATGTATGCATTTAAATATGCTGAGCTGTGAAAATGTTTATATTATGTATTCTAACTGCATCTTATTCTTATATCAATGTAACTTTGAATTTTTTATTTTTTATTTTTGTTGAAAGTTCTAATAAATAAGCTTGATTATGTGTAGACCATGTACCTGGTATTGGTGGAGAAGTCTGGTGCAGAGGATGGGCTTTCATCAATTGAACTGATGTTTTACAACAGTATTTTATCACTTCCATTTCTACTACTGATTATCATTATCACAGGGGAATTCCCGAATTCTTTATCATTGTTATTTGATAAGGTCAGACTGTTGTTACTTCAATGAAGTTATTTTACCCTTCTTTGACATTCAGATAAAATCTGTCTTTCTATATGCATCTGGAATGTGCTACTAATGTTTGCCTCCATTTTTTTCTTGCTTGCCAGTAGTTTTTGTTGAATGATTTGATTAATAATCAGTTTGTGTTTTTTATTTTTATTTTTATCTTTTATAATTTCTTGTTTCTGTTGAATGCTACAAACGTTCTTTATTTTTTCCTTGTGTCTTGTTTTAAATGTTTGTATAGGAAACAACGGATCCTTGTTCTTTTAGTGCCTTCAATCTACACAAATATAATCCTTTCCTCTAGTGACGTCGCAAGCTTGAAGATATCTGAATAGCATTGTTCTTAGATCATTCAATTTTAGGGTCAGTGGTCACCTTGACCACTTCTCCTTTTAATTAGGGGTGCAATTTGGGCCGGTTCAAATCGAGAACCAAAGCAAACTGATAGCTTTGGGTTGATTTGGTTCGGTTTGGAACAAGTTGTGGTTTGGTTCTGGGTTAAGAAAATGGAGAACTGATCAATTTAGTTCAGTTCTCGGTTCAAGGCTTGTATAGTACCGAACCAAACCGAGAAATGAACCTCTATATAACATAAATGTATATGTATTTATATTGATTTATTATGAATTAGTTTAGGAGTTAGGACATAAATTAATGAAATTTTTAAGGATAGATTGATGACATTTTTTAATGAAGAGATTACTGACTTGTTATATGAATTATGAAATTTCATTATTATTATTATTATTTTTTCATTAAAAATATATTGCTTCCATGCAATTTTATAGGATATTGGCAACCTACAGAATCGAACTGAATTCGGTTTGGTTTGGTTCGGTTCTGGTTCTAATCTAGTGGAACCAACCTATGTTGGTTCGGTTCCAATTTTCTGTGGAAACGAACCAAGTTGCACTTTTAATATTATAATATATTACATTTAGCAACAGGATTCTGCTACTGTTACTAACATTTAACATGTTTTTCTTCCCAAGACAGGCTAGTTCTTTGACATTTCTAGTGATTCTTATTCTTTCATTGGTGATGGGCATTGTTCTCAACTTCACAATGTTCTTGTGCACCATAGTCAACTCTGCTCTCACTACAACCATTGTGGGAGTTCTCAAGGGAGTAGGGTCCACGGTGAGTTCCATTTAATTTAAAAAAAAAAAAGCCTCTTTTGCCGTAATAAAACCAATCAAAAAATAAATAGAAGCTTTGGTGTTCTCTGTGGATTTCAGACCCTTGGATTTATCATGCTTGGTGGAGTGCAAGTACATGCCCTTAATGTGAGTGGTTTAGTCATCAACACTGCTGGTGGTCTCTGGTATTCGTACGCAAAATATCAGCAAAAGAAGAGCAAACCACGTAAGGTAATGTCTGATGATGAAGAGGCTCTTCATCCTAAATAGAATCAATAATGGAATGGAGGTTACCTTCATCTTCATCTTCATCATCAGTAATGGAACACATGATTGTTAAGTCTAAAACTTACTTTGTAGTTTCTTGAATATGATTTGGTGGTTCAAGTGTTTAATTCTCTTTAAATTAAGTCAATTTTCACATAATAATTTATTGATTAAGATCAAGGGATCAAGGGATTTACCACCAAACTATATTTGTTACCTGTACGCTTACAAATAATAAATGAATATATCACTAAAAGTAAATCAAGGAAATATTTTTGATTCTAGGAACCAATAGTTCATATTTACATTAGTGGTTTTCATGTACTCGGTTAGTCCCTCTGAAGATTTTAAACAAGGTGCCACTCAATGTTTTAAAAATGAAGGACCGAACGGGTTGTGGTCTGACCGGTTGGACCCAAATATGAAATATTCAATAAATATTTTAGGTTTTCCCCTAAAATCGTGGAACTTTTACTTCAAATGCATACCCATTGTCACATGATGTAGATTAAAAGGTTTTAAGAACTTTTACAAAAATAAATAATAATAAATTAAAAAATTAAAACTTTAAAATATAGATTTGAATGTGAATTTGAAATCTAAATTTAAGAATTTAGTGGCTGTTGCATCAAGCCCGAAAATAATAATTTTTATTTATTCATTTTAAATCTGGTATGGACATGAATTTTAGAGATTGTCTTACTAAGCATGTGGACTCAACGATTAAAATCATATTAAGTTTAGTTTGTAATAGAATTGGATGTGTCAATTGGTTTTTTCAAAAGTGGGTTATTTTGTTGACTCGACCCGTAGAAGCAAATGGGTTTGGTCCAAAAACTCGTCAGACTGACGGATCTGATTTTTAAAACACTGGTCCCACTAGAAAATTTGAAACTAGTCATGTGACTTACAATTACAATTAACATAAAAGTGGTCAAATTGGGGTTATTTTTCTCCTATTTTCATAAAGAATTGTGGCAAGAATTTTTTTTTTATATCAGGGATACAGAGCCAAACTGTAAACTGAGAAACCACTGCGATATTCTATCAGTGAGGCTTTCATCGTTCTTCGAATTTTGAGCATGAAATTGCCCACGGAACCCATGAGCGTGGGTCGGCCCAATATGTATAGTTCATTAACAAAGTTCATGTAAATTGGCCCAAATGTTTGTGGGTCATGCCAGCTTGGCATAGATATTTTTAGGGTGATCTAGACATGCCCCTACGTTTTGTTGAATTTAGAGATAACCCCTATGTTTTGAAATTGATGACATGCATCACTGAACCTTATAGTCTTCAAAATAGATTAAGGGAAAAAGACTCAAATGCCCTTATCTTCAACCTCTAGCCAAAAACTCAGATTTTTCTTCTAAAAACTATTCATCTTTAACATCTTTGGATAAAAAAATTAACCCCATCTTCTCTCTTAAGATTTTAGCTATTTCAAGTCTTCAACCTTCAAATTTTGAGGCAAGATATAATTTTTGAGGAATTATCAAATGATGAAATTTTGGGTAGAAAAATCTAGGGTTTTCTACAAAGAAGGCAAGATAGAAATTGATAGATGAAACAAGGTTGAATGGATTAAAGTTACCCTAGAGGTTGAAGAGCTTGAAGAAACACAAGATTTTTGGGATATTTGAAAAATGATGGGATTTTGGGATAGAAAAATCTACGATTTTATGTAAATGGTTAGATCTCAGTTAAAAACAATGAATTGAAGATAAAATTAATTAACTCCTTGAAAAAAACAAAGTAGATAAAGTTTTATACCATGGAGGATGGAGAACTTGAAGATGAATGGTTTTGAGAAGAAAAGTCTGGATTTTTGCCTAGAGGTTGAGGATGAGGGCATTTGAGTATGTTTCCTTTGGTTTATTTAAAAGAATGAGGTCAAGGGATGCATGTCATCAGTTATTCAGTTTCAAAACATAAGGGGGTTTCTCCAATATTCAGCAAACATAGGGGGCATTTCTAAATCACACATATTTTTATTTGGCCACAGGGCTTGGGCTAGGTTTTGATGCCTAGTCTAGCACAGCCCTATTTACCATCAACTGGACCAGCCGGTTGGACCGCTAGCTTTCATAGGTTGAATGAAATGAAGAAACCTATTTTTGAAAAGACCAAATGACCGGCCCGGTTTTACCACTAACGACATAGTTGACTCGGGTGGGTAACAGGTCCAATTTTTGCGTATTTTAAATCCAACCCTTCCTATTTTTGTGAATATTTGAGATACTCCTTGTATTTTAAAACTAATGCTAGTCCTTATGTCCTAATTGAAAATGACCTAAATATCCTCATTTTCAAACGTGTCGCAAAATGAGTTATGCTTGCATGACTAACTTTATTAAGATTTGAGTTGTTGGGCTGGGCCTGCATGGATTGTCATGTTAGCAAAATAACCCCTCACCCCTCTAAAGTTCATGGCCTAGAACAGGTTTGGGTCAATCCATGGCATTGAAAATTAAAGGCCCCAAAACTCTCAAATTTCAAAAATTCAAATCCAACGTGAAAAATTATCTATTTAACTTTTTTTTATTTTTTAAATGTCTTAAAATTCTATGACCTACATATGATCAAACCATGTTTTTGAAGTTGGAGATGCTTGATTTTGGAAAGGAACAAAAAAATAATAATTACTTAATATTTCACTTTTGGATCAGACCAATTTGATCTATTGGTTGGATCAACCCGGTCTGTCATTCGTGACAGTACCATTTTTATAACTTTAATTGACTCTACATGGGGATTTGGGATATTCAGGACATTATGAGAAAGAGTCCCCTAGCCTTACCAAGTTAGTAAGGATCTTGAGCTCACCTCCTAGCATCCAAAAACATGATCCGATGCTTCAGGGTTGTAGAGGACGAAACTCTATGAATTTTGAAAAAAAAAGTTATTTTTCATCATTGAATTTCATTTTTAAATTTGAAAGTTATGTGGAAATTTCGTATCTGTTCATTTTCAAAATCTTAGATTTAGTTAAAAAGAAATTGTTTTTTGAATTGGACCTAAGTTTTACGAGCAAAACGACCCTTAGGAAGGAAAGGGTTTCACTACGAGAAAAGCTAAGGACCTTAGTCTTTTGTACTTAGCAACTTTGCTTCGCATGTCTTATGTCAGTATGTTATTTGCGTGCGAGTACGGTTTGTGTGTAATCTTAAACCACGACATGGGGTACCAAGAGAAGACCCCACATTCGCCTTTAAACATTTGTTTAACGTCCCCACTTACTTTTTTGGATAGAAGCCAACAAACCTCAAACGAAAAAGACCATACAAATTGAGGGAGAAAGTGAAATTTGAGGAATTCTACAACACATTTTCTCATAGACAGCAACAAATACAATACCACAAAATTTTGAGTACCCATCCAGAATGGTGTCCCGTTCCTACAACAATGTTAGGTGTCTACGTGGCACAATTTTGTTGGAGTTCATACACATTGGGCTGCGTGCATGTCTTGGTTAAGAGCCTAGGTGTTCCAAACTCTAACAAAACATGCCATGTAGACACCGTATTGGAACCTCAATCTAAATTTTTAATCGTCTCACCACACTATGGTATTTGTTTCATAGAGGTACTTTCATAGAGGGTGCTTAAGTCATTTGTGTTAGTCTCAAGTAAGAAGACCTAGGTCAAGGGTGCATATCATCAATTTGAGAACACACGAGTACTTGAACAAAGTTTAGGCTATACATTTTCTCTCTTTCTCTCTCGTTGATTCCTTTTATTTTATTATTATTATTATTATTTTGCTTATTGTGGGTATCACCACCCTTTGGGCAAGACTAATCCCACGGTCACACACACATCACCCCATCGAAAAGTCTTACGTACAACTAGTTGAGTCAAGAGTCAATCAGACCTTGAAGGGCAGCCCCAAAGAATTCCTTGTTTTGTGGGGTTTCGAACATTTGACTTACCCTTCTTGACGAACTTATCAAGGCTCGGCTTGGGCCAACCCCTTGGGGTTCTCTCTCATTGATTCTAATGGCAAGGAATGGAGTGAGAATTGAGATAATGAAGAAAAATTAGAAAGTAATCCCATTCCTTTCAAAATGATTTAATAATAAAAATGGTGTGTTGTAAGAAAAGGTAGGTGTGACAATAAAAGTAATTGAAAATTGGATTTATGTTAGAGGAGACATTACAGTAGTAAGCGAGATGAGCTATATTTGCTTCTTTGAACGTTCAGAGGGCAAAAGAGAAAATAAAATAAGGTTAAAGAAATATTGTTGGAGGAGGAAGAAAATGAAACGTGACATATAGAATATGATATTCTCGAAAAACAGGGTAGAAGATGAAAGACAATACCATTGAATTGATTTTGGATCAACAACATTTCAATTTGATAAGGACATGATCCGTTAAAATGTAAATTATATTATATTTTATTTAAAAAATATGAAATTTATTATATTTTGCATATCAAATCGGATTTGATGTGATACAAACTGATTCGATTGTTCTCGAATCGATTCCAAGTCTGATGCAATCCTTATCGGATTCGTTCTAGATCAACCCTAATCTAATTTGGATCCGAGTCATTGACAGCCCCAACTAAGACATTAGAAATATATATATCTATATCTATAAGGGGGAAATCTAAGTTTAACCAAATAAATAAAATATAATTTCAACTTAATTGTATTTTTAAACGAATATGAAACATTGGATTTGCAAAAATAAGTTCTCAGTGTCGCTTGTTGGCCAATATCTTAATAAAGTGAACACAAAGGTGTATTTAGTATGCTTCAAAGTTCAAAATCTAGGGATTTGCGTTGATGCTTTGGACTTACATGGGAAATCTGATTTCAAATTAAACAAATATAACACTATCAGATTGGTTTTTATATTTAAAAAATACTGTAAATATTTTAAAATCAGTAAAATATTTATAATTTTTTCTACAAGAATTTTATTTATGGCAAAATAAATTGATTGATTTCTGTCTGACTTAATGCATTATCAAGCTGACTCATTCAATTTGTGGTGGGGGACAATCACACACAATCATAATAAAATATAATTAATATAAATAAAACCTTTAAATTCAAGAAAAAAAATTATTAATGGGAAAAGATCCAAGAGAAGAGAAGCCCCCCAAATTTGAATGGCCTATCATCATGATCCAATGGTGTAGTGCATGATAAATAAATAAACAAAAATGGTTATCAACCAATCACACACAATCTATGTGTTTTGCGTGTTATTGCATCTTGATTTTTTTTTTCTTTATTGTTTTGGGATCGATTTCTCTTCAGTATAATGGTACATTTGTATATAACATCAACCTAAAATAAATAAATAAATATAAGACAACGTTCAGTAGACAAAGTTTTGTCTTATATGTAAAACAAATTCAAAATGGATTGATTAGAGATCACCCTCACAAAAAATCAGCCCATTCTGAAACTTCCAACCTTATAAAAAGTGATTGCAAACTAACGGTAAGAATTTAGGATTTACAATTCTTCAACTTGTAAATTAGGACTAGAAATTTCATAATGGACTGATTTTTTGTGATGATGATCCCCTCATCATAAAGATCATTCTCACAAAAAATCAATTCATTCTGAAATTTTTAGCTCATATAGAACAAAACACTTTATCCAAAAAAACTTTGCCTCTTGAACCTGATATATATATATAAAGAATTTTGAAGTCGATCTCCAATGTGATAGATAGTAATGCGAGTAGTTCATAAAGTCAATCCACGGAATGCAAATGTCTCTTTAATTTTGGATTAAGTATCCAGTTACATCAATAAAGATGAATGCCCAAAAAACTTCATCTCTTGAACTCGATCCACACACACACACACACACACACACATATATATATATAAACATGTAACACATAAAGAAGTTTGAAGTTGACCTCCAATGTGATAAATAGTAATATTAGTAGTTAATGAAGTCAATTCACAAAAAGCAAACGTCTTCAATTTTAGGTTAAGTATCCAGTTACATCGATAAAGATGAATGCCTGTAACTAAAGAATTTTGAGGTTAAAAAGTATCTCGTATCTTGAGAGGATCTTGTCACGAGAGTCAATCAGTACATGACCAGTATCCAAAGATTGTAAATCGAAAATGTTAAAAAAAAAAAAATTAGTACACACTATCATCACAACATCAAAGAATGAGATAAAGATAGGTCAATAAACCCAATAATATAAATGATAAGGAAAACTACTAAAAATAGAAAGTAAAACTTATATAAATAAGAATAATGATTTTTCTGACTCTCCCCTTTGACATACTCTCCCATCATGGCATGTGATAGAACAATAGATTTTTTTTATCAAGATGCACAATTTCATATGTTTATGGGGATGTGTAGTTCTATCACATTCCACGTCGGGAGAGTAGAGAAGAGTTAGAAATTCATGACTCTATCAATAAAAATTTATATAATTTCAATTTAAAATTAATTGTGAATCTTATTTAAGTTGATTTTTTTTATTTTTTTATTTTTTTTTTGGGGTTGGTACCACACTAATACGTTAGAAACAAAAATTAAAGGGTATTGAAACTGTATGAAAATCGAGGTATCCAATTTACAAAAATATCCTCCACATTTGAGACAATTTCCACAGTGCCATTTGTCGCATACAACAATAACACTGGCGGCCATGATTTTATTTTTCTTTTTAAAAGTTGTTAGGTTGAAAATCCACGTGGCATTAAATGAAGGGGTGATTGGAACTTTCTATCCGTCATAAGTCCACGCTATCGTCTTTAGATTGGTCTCATGCATAACGTGACTTTGTGGTGTCGGTGGGAGACTATCCTCATTTAAGTAACAAAAATTACAACAATAATTTAAATATATATATATATTCTTATTATATTGCCAGGCATTTTTTTGATATTGTCCGGCAGGATAGTAATGTTTTCTATCTAAAATAATTGTAATTTGCTTTTGACCATAGAGAAAGAAATCCTTTGGAAGCCTTTTAAATCATTTTAACTTAATAGTTAGAGGAATTCATCAATTACTTAATTTATCATATTATTTATTTATTTATTTTATTTTATTTTTTTGGTAATAATTTTTTATCAATAATAATAAAAATTAATTGAATAAATAAACTTTTTTATTAGAAAATTAAAAGTTTAAGATATATTTAGTTATTTGGAAAAAGTATGGTAAAGTTAAATAATTTAAAGAACACTATAATAACTAAAAATACATTCTTATTAAATTATAAATTTACTCAAAAGAAAGGTGTATTAGAAGTTTATAAAATAATGATTATTTTTAAAAAAAGAAATAACTCATACATAGGGCTGGGTTCCAATAGACTCATAAAGAATGACTCTCGAAAAAAACACATGATGCAGATCTTGTATTACAAACAATCTAATGGTTGGGATCTATCCTTGTGATAAATATCATCGAGATGTGTGTTATCAATATATGTATTACTTCTAATAATTTTATTTTATTTTTACACTATCGAGATCGCATTTTCACACAAGTCACCAGAATCAAACTTGTATGTGTATAAGGTAGCATTTGGTTGCCAAAGTGTTTTATCCTATATGAGCTAAAAAACTCAGGATGGGCGGATTTTTTGTGAGGATGATCTTTATGGTGAAGAGATCATCGTCACAAAAAACCAGCCCATTCTAAAATTTCTAACCCCAATTTATAAATTGCAAAATCGTGAATCGTATATTTTTATCGTAATTTACTTTGACTAGTAAGAAAGAAATCCTTTGGATGCATTTTAAGTCATTTTAACTTAGTAGTTAGAGGAATTCATCTATTTCTTAAGTAATCACATCATTTGTGGTTTTATTTTTTTTTTTTTGGTAATAAATTTTTATCAATAATAAACAATTTAATTAAATAAATAAACTTTTTTATTAGTAAATTAAAATTTGAAGATATATTTAGCTATTTGGAAAAAGTATTGTAAATTTAAATAATTTAAGAAACACTACAATACATTCTTATTAAATTATAAATTTACTCGAAAGAATATATATATATGGGTCAGGTTCCAATTGACTTTTAAAGAATTACTCTCGAAAAAAACACATGATGCAAATCATATAACATACAAAATCCAATGATTGGGATCTATCCTTGTGATGAATATTATCGATGTGTGTTATTAATTATGATAATTGATTTTGTGTTTACGCTCTCAAGATCACGTGTTTCCCATAAGTCACAAGAATCAAACATGTACATATAAATAAATGTATGAGAGAGAAAGAGTTTTACTTGGACCAAATTACCACTTATTTATATGAACTACCCTGCCTAAAAAAATAATTAGATACCACATGAATTTGGATTTCAAATCTCAAAATTATATGATCATTTATTTTCAAAAAATATATCAGTAATTTAAATTAAAAAAAAAATTCTAATATAAACAATGAACTTTAATTGATTGAGATGTTATTTGGGCCATAATCTCAATGACCCAAATAAGTGCTTTGACCAAGCCAATACGTAATCCTTCCATTCTAGCAAAATAAATGTGTTTGATGATAGTAAAATGAGCTTGGCAATATAATCTTTTTCGAATCCCAATCCATTATTTGAAGCATGAAATCCAAAGTTCAGATTAAAAAAATCCACAGAATCAATAAATCCTAATAGTATAAAATAGTATAAATATTTCCTTTTATTTATATGTTTATTTTCAATTTTTTTTTTTTAATAGCTGGACATGGTGTTTTCTCCTTATTCCAATATAAAAGGCAGTTGAACTTAAATTTGACCTTTCTTCCACTAATTTTAGGGTTTAAATAAACATAGCTAAATTTAGTGATTGAGTGAGCTAAGTTTGGTGGTTGTATGCTAAATCTTAGCGGGAATCTCGCACGGATATGCGGTGCTATTGGATGGTTGCCTTGCTTCAGGATATTTTGTTTTGTTTTGTTTTTTTTTTAATTTAAAATAAAATATTCTATTATTTTATTTTAGAGTACAAACGACGAATATGATAGAAGATGTGGGACCAAACAACAACGTGCTTTCGCTGGTTCTTGATGTATAAAGTACACGTGGCAGTGGGCTACGTCTTTGTCTACTTGATTGGTAGAAGTAGAAACCCTTCAGTGCCACGTCATGCATTGGATCATGGTATGAGCATGCGATGATGGAATTGAGAACATTTTTTGTCTGCAAGTGTCAGACTGTCGGTGACTTCCTCGCATATCTCCTCGGCAAAAACTTGGCCACCCATCTAGTCCTCGGTTCTGTCTGAATAACTTCAGTGCAGCGCTAATACACGTAAGATGCATGTAAATACTTTCATTTCTATTTTCCCAATAAGCGGATCACAGCTTTTAATCGTACCAATCAATTTTTGTTCTGATTTAGTCACTTAAAACAAAGATCAATGTATCTAATATGGTTTTTTATCATCCAAGTGCCAATGTTTCTTACTTGGAAAATCTCTTGATACTATTTATTTTGTGGACCTTAATTTTTTATTTTTTATTTTATTTTATACTAGGTGAAAAATAATATAATAAAAAAAAATATTAAAATTAAAAAAAGAAGAGATAAGTAATAAAATAGATTAAAAGACTAAAAGAGAAAATATAATAAAATTAAAGGAAGGGGTATCATATTTCTGATAAAGAGATAAAAATGAAAAAAATAGAATTAGAGGGTAAAGACAACAATATCAACAAAAGAATTTGTTTTCATCGACAATCTCAAGGAACTAATGGTCGACAAAAAAATTTTGCGGTAGTCATCTTTCTTTAAAGTCATGTCTTTTATAATTGAAAGTGTGATACCTCTTGTTATTTCTAATGACATGCTTTAATATCATGAAAACTATAGTGATCAACGTTAATCATTCCTCAAAACTAACAAAATAATCATATAGATGGGAAATGAATCTTCAAGATACAAGATTTATTCGAACAAGACCCAACCCAAAACAAGTTGATTCAATTCAATTCAATTTGATCCGATTTGAGTGACTAACATCTTATGTCCATATGACATGAGGTTCAGCCCTTAGCTAGTGGATGAACCTTCTATCCTTAAGACAGGTGGTTCAACACTTTTTCTCTCTCCTCTCTACATATAATTTGAGCCTTAGCAATTGGTTGAACCCCTATCACATGGATACGTTCTTTGGTACCTATTCTTCTTCTTACTCTTACCTTTCTCTCTCCCATGTGCATGGTTCAACCCTTATCTAATGACGTGGATTTTATATCAAGGCTCAACACCTAGCATTTGGCCGAACCCTTTATTACGTGGGTTGGATTGGTGGTTCAGCCACTACGTGTTCCATTTCTTTTACCCTTATGACATGGTTCGTCTCCTTCTTAAAATCATATTATTCTACTTAGGGGCAAAGTTAGGATTTTCTTGTAGTGGGGGCAAACTATGATTAGTTGTATAGTTGAAGATGAATAATTTTAAGGAGAGATTCAAAGGTTTTTTTTATTAGAATTTGAACCAAAGAATATTTAGGTCAATTCCAATTAGTATATGAGAAGGCCTGATCAAGAGGCAATGTCATTAACAAAAAATTGAAGGGGAGGGAGGGGGCAAAAATTGGAGGGAGGTGAGGGGGTGCGGGGGCAAATGGGAAGAGAGGTAAGGGAGGGGAGGGGGCAAAAATTGGAGGGAGGGGAGGGAGTGGGGACAAATGAGGCATGTAATTAATTGAAAATAGAGGGGTATCTTAAAGTTTTGTGGGGCAATTACCTCCACCAGCTCCTTACTAGCTCCGCCCTACTTCTATCTCTCTCACTCATACACATGGTAAGGACCCTCTTCGACAAAAAAATGTCTTATGTCATTACTCGACAACAAACACATTAAATTGATGGAACTTTACACCATCATCTCTACCACTTAATTGATTGGCAACAAACCAATGTCTTTGCAAGTAAAGTAATCTAAGAAGAAGACCAAACAAATTACTTTCGATTATGGAAAATAATTGGAGATATTATATATCATTGGAGAAGAAGGCATTAAAAACAACTTAAATAACAAGCAGAGGTGGATTTACAGTGGGGTCAATGAGAACATTTGCTTCCACAAGAATTTAAAATTCTATGAGGATTTATAAGTTGTTGCGACATATAACAACGACGGATAAAAAAAAAATACTACTATTGCTCAAATAAAAAAAATTTCTCTCATAATTTGTCTTCATAATTTTATTTTATTTTTTTATTATTATTATTATTTTTTTCAAATTTTGTTGCCCCCAAATGTACAAAATCCTGATGCTGCCCTTGATCTCGAGGTGTGTGTAACCTAAAAAAACTGTACACTAAATATTCACCAAAAATAGAAGGGGTTATATCTAAATGAGATTTGCATTCTTAAAGATATTCATCATTATTTTTTATTCAATTATTGCATGCATTTTAGGAAGAATATGGGATGAACTTTTAGGAACTGCTCACATCAAAAGCTTAGAAGAAACCCTTTTTTATATTGCAACACGTGTTTCTCAAAACTAAATGATGGCCACCGAAAAGTTGTCATGGTTCAGGGACTTTTTACACGTGTTGTTCGTTGAGAAGGTAACTTTGATCGTTCAAAGCACCCAGTAACACGCTGATATTTCCATTTCTTTATTAAAGGGCGTTGGAATCAGCCGTGGATAGCCGAGGAATATTCTCTATTATTACATCTTTTTAGGAAATTAAATATCTCAAGGAGACATAATTATAAATATATATATGGAAAATCCTGAAATGACACAAAGTATTTACTGCGATTCTCACAAGTCTGACGTGGAATGTGCACACAAACCGTAGATGTATTTCCTCGCGATACGTGTAAAAACCCATCTATGGTTATACATGCATGTCCACGTCAGAATTGTGACAATCACAGTAAATCTTATGTCACCCCAGCAAAACTCGAAAATCAAAATGATTCTTCGTCAAACTCCAAACGTACAAGACCTTTAATCATCGCTTTATTATTATTAATTGCAAGAACCATTATTAGGACCAACTCATTAAATTATTAAAATAATTGTACCACCATGAAAATTAAAATATATGAAGTGGCACTTAATAAAAAAAAATTAAAAATTGCAGAAATTGATGTATGCCCATATTTTATTTTCAGTTATTAGGCGAAGTTTTGTCATTTTTCAAGTTTTAGGAGACACACCAATCAAATAAAATTATAAAATCAATAATGCTTAGTTTGAAATTTAGAGAGCCAGTCTCTAGAAGAAGTGGCTTTTAATTAAGAACCCTCCTAACAATCCCAAAAGGCTTATAATTTTTTGACTCGAGTCTTTTCACTCGGTTTGACACGACAAGGGTATAGAATTGTTAATCAATTTCTTGGGTATCTCGAAGTATTCCAAAAAAAATGATCAACAATTTTGTACCCTTACCACGTCAAACTGAGTGAAAATACTCATCCTAAATGTAAAAATCCATTTACATATTTTCCCCTCTTTGAAGTGCATTTTTGGCAGTTTAGAATTGTAATAAAAGTAACTTTCACACGTTTTTCATAAGCTTCGCATTGTAATTTAAAACCTGCATGTAACTAAGACCACCAAGAAAAATGTCGTGGAAATTAATTAATAAGAGTTAAAAAGGAAAATTAAAATTACTATGTTTTATTTTTAGTTTATGGGGGTAAATATTGTGTTATTCCAAGAGTTTATTTGAAATATATTTTAAAAATTATCTATACCACCTTCATCATTAAAACTTTATCCTAAATTTTTTAAAATGCATATTATTTTGTACTTCTAAGGAAGGTTAGTCTGTCATTTTTCTTGTAGTACATAACTTTGTCATTATCTTCCATCAGCAGGTAATTTTCTAATTTTAAGAGAGGTTTTACATATATATTTTTAATAATAAGAAAGGTCATTGTAAAGGGTTTATTCTGTCGAACAAGAAAAATCATTTTAATGGGCATTTTAAATGATATTTTGCATGATCTGTCTAAACATGCGTGATATATAATACATATATGTATGTATGTGCTTCCTATGTATGGCAATTGGATTCATTGGACATCATAGGTCATGACTCATAGTAACAAAACAAAAAAACACCTGAGACTTTCTCATATTAAAAAATAATTACTGATTTGGATTAGAAAAAGAAAATTACTTCTCTATATTATTTTGCTATCATTTTAGTAGGGATCAACTAGTTGCACACCACTCATTATCAATTGCATTTGATCACTGAAGAAAAATCCTCCTTGCACTTCAAAGAAAAAAAAAAAAAATTGTTTTTTTATTTTATTTTAAATATCCTTTTTTAATCTCACCCTCAAAAATCATTACTTGTTAAAAATTTATGCAAAAAGGATGGCTGATTTTTTTATCAAGTTCCTCAAGGGATCAAAGACACATTTTCATTAAAAAAAATCATTTTAACTCAATCAATTAATTGATAATTAATTAAATATCTTAAATCAAAGAGGACACGAGGAACTAGTTAGGAAATATGAACAAGTTGTTTATCCTTATGAAGTGCAATTTGTAGGTTAAGAGAAATTATTAAAAAAATAAATAAATAAATAATGTAATTTTTTAAGATTGGAGTACATAAGTCCACCATGAAATAACTCACCGAGTCACACTTTTTATAAATATTGACTTGGTTCATAAGCCTGTGATGAAATAACTCAAATCCAATGATCATAAATAGCCTATCAAACTAAAATGGGTGGGCTAAGGGTTGGACACATTGTAAAGTGGTTCAAGTGTAAAGCAATTGATAGTCTATGGAGACATTTATTTATGTCAAAAGAAGAAGTTTTCCAGAAAATAAGGGTATGATATGGCCAGTAAATTATATAATGGCAGCACATTAAATATACTATTTAACAGTATTTTTCCTCTAATATTGTGAGCTTCAAGAAAGCTTTTTATCATGTATTTTTGAAGTGTATGGTCAAATGAAAAACTTTGGCTGCATACATCATTGCCCAAAACATATTCCTTAAACTTCTTGCTAATTGAACAAAGAACAGAAAAATACTCTTGTTTAATTTCTTTCTTTGCTTTACAGTCAAATATATACTCTCTCTCTTTTTACCTTTTTCGAATTTTGAGTTGGTTTTAAGCACATAAGCAATCCAGGCTTTATTAAGGGAAGAAAGTAATAAGAAACTAGAGTTGCAATGGAAGAGAGAAGGCCTTTGCATTTGAGATTATTAGCCTTGGAGAAAGTAAGGACCAGTTGGGATCTGTGTTGTCTGTAATTATTACTCTCAACCCATTTTAATATTACCTTTTTTTTTTTTTAATCCTTGATCTTGTTAAGTTGATCTACTCCATGTTTTGCCACTTTAATTCTCTTCAACATCCAAAACCCTAAACTGGGTTTTCTTAAAGAACCAGAGTGTTTGTTCTCTTCTACTCATATGGTTTGGTATTTTTTTTCTTACTATGGATTTCAGTTCTCACTCTAGTTATCATTTTATCCTTCTGTAGATTTTTTTATTCCACAAAATCTAACTAATAGAACCAACCCATGGTAATATTTGTAAAGTTAAAAAAAGGGTTGTTTTTGTTTGGATTTATTGGATAATACCCACATGGTTTAGAGCTTTTACAACTGCAGATACCTTTCTCTATGATAGTGGTTTCTCATGTTTTGTAGCAGTTTGTAGAGTCTCCGAGGGAAGAAGAAAGCTAAAAAAAGGTTCCTTAGTCTTCCTTATCAAGGTTTCCCCTGCTGCATTGGGGGTGGTAGCCAAAGAGGTGAAATAAAATTTTGAGTTTTGGGTTTTGAGTTGGAGATCTGTGTCTAAGTTTCTTTTGGTCTAATTTGAAATGGGTTGTAAGGGTTTCTTGATTTTAAGATCTGGGTTGTGAAGATCTCTTGTGCATTGCAAAGTTTTACTGTTTGGGTTTGTGAATTTGAGCCAAATCCATCAGAAACATGGCTCCAAGCTTGGATTTTTCTGAATTGTGGGGGAAGGATACAAGGAAGGGAACTCCGGTCGTCGTGACCATGGAGAACCCCAACTACTCTGTGCTAGAAATTGATGGACCCGATGCCACATTCCGACCAATCGATAAGGACCGAGGAAAGAACGCGAAGCAATTCACTTGGGTTTTGCTTCTTAAGGCCCATCGGGCGGTCGGTTGTGTAGCTTGGCTTGCTACCATTCTCTGGACATTACTCGGGACTGTCAAAAAAAGGTTGATTTTTGGGCAAGGAGTGGCAATGGAGAGTGAGAAATCTAATAAGGGGAAGTTTTTATTCAGATTCATTGGTGGTTTCTTAGTGATCTCTTTGGCAATTTTGGTTTTCGAGGTGTTTGCACACTTGAATGGTTGGCATTATTTCCAAAATCCTAATTTGCACATTCCACAGTCGTCCGAGATCCAGGGTTGGCTTCATATGATTTATGTTGCTTGGTTATCATTCCGAGCTGACTACATTGCTCCCCCGATTCAAGCTCTCTCTAATTTCTGTGTGGCTCTATTCCTAATACAATCAATGGATCGGATGATCTTGTGTGTTGGTTGTTTATGGATCAAGTACAAGAAGATTAAGCCAAGGTTTGATGGCGATTCATTTAAATTGGGTGATGTTGAGGGGGCTGGCTATGAGTACCCCATGGTTCTCATTCAAATTCCAATGTGTAATGAGAGAGAGGTAATTAAATCAAATTGTCCAAAGTTCTTGCTTTTCTTTGGTACTTTTTTTTTTTATAGTTCTTAATGTTCATTTTGATCTGATAATTATGCTCAATTTCCAAAAGCAAAGTACGTAATTTCTTTAAAGAACAGTAGAAATTACTATCAATTGTCATTTGTTTTTATATTAGAAATGATTTAAGGATTTCTTTCATTTTTCAAATTAATACATGCTATATAAAGCTTTTCAATTTTCCTTATAAACTATGCATTGGAGCTTAAAATGGACCATTTCTTCTAATTTCCAATTTTGATTACTACTTCGGAATTATGTGCTGTCAGGTATATGAGCAATCAATCTCTGCGGTTTGCCAAATCGATTGGCCGAAAGACCATTTTCTAATTCAAGTTCTAGATGACTCAGATGATGAGAGCATTCAATGGTTAATTAAGGCCGAGGTTTCCAAATGGAGCCAACGTGGTATAAACATTATTTATCGACATCGCTTGGTTAGGACTGGTTACAAAGCTGGGAATCTTAAGTCCGCTATGAACTGTGATTATGTGAAGGGGTACGAATTTGTTGCAATTTTCGACGCAGATTTCCAACCCAATCCCGATTTCCTTAAGCAGGCAATTCCACATTTTAAGGTCGATAAACTGATTTAGCTTATTTTATAAACTTCCCCATTGAGTACATTTTTGTCAGTTTATTTAATGTGTCAATTCTGCCTTGTGTTATAGGATAATCCGGAACTGGGGTTGGTTCAAGCTCGGTGGTCTTTCGTGAACAAGGATGAGAATTTGTTGACTCGCCTCCAAAACATTAATCTGTGTTTTCACTTTGAGGTCGAACAACAAGTTAATGGGGTCTTCTTAAATTTCTTTGGTTTTAATGGGACCGCCGGTGTTTGGAGAATCAAAGCTCTCGAGGAATCTGGAGGTTGGCTTGAAAGGACGACTGTAGAGGATATGGATATAGCTGTCCGTGCCCATCTCAATGGATGGAAATTTATCTTCCTCAATGATGTCAAGGTACTCGTAGTTTATGTTTTTTGAACTAAACTCATATATCTAATTCCTTCCCGTTGTTCATATTTTATATGAAACTGATTTTTAGGTCCTATGTGAAGTTCCCGAGTCTTATGAAGCTTATAGAAAACAACAACACCGATGGCATTCCGGTCCAATGCATCTTTTTCGGTTGTGTCTTCCAGCTATCATATCTTCAAAGGTAGGTGTTATGTACCTAAGTGATTAAAGACTTACATTTGATACGTTCCAACAGGTCTAGGCCTTTTGGAGGATTGATTTAGGTACTTAACATTTGGTATTAGAGCCAACCCCACGTCTCGAGTTCGAGTCATGAAAAAGGCTACCAGGGGGCTATGGGCTACGTAAAAACTCCAAGAAAAGCCCTGATAAGTGTCCGAGGGCTACGGGCTCCCAAAAAAAAAAAAAACCCGAGAAAAGCCCTGAGAAGTGCCCAAGGACTAGGGGATACAAGAAGAAAATCCTCAGAAAAGCCCTGAGAATTGCCCTGCCTAGAGTGAAATCTTCCGTGGATGTTGGCTGTGGAGCGTGGTGGTTTGTTACATGCCTTAGTGGTGCAGGACTTAAATTTGATATGTTCAAACAGGTCTAGGCCTTTTGGAGCATTTGGTTTAGGTTCTTATTGGTAGGTTTGTTTTTCGGTTAGAGAGGGGAAGTGGGTTCTCCTTTCAGCCTTATCAGGAGCAGGTGGGAAGCTGCTCAATCTGTGGGGCTCGACATTTTTTTTCTTTAGTTTTGCGTTCTTTTTCATGGTTTATTGGCTATAATGTTTCTGAGGAGTGTTTATTGTTATAATATCGCAGATATCCATCTTCAAGAAAGCAAACATAATACTACTATTCTTTCTCTTACGGAAGCTTATCCTCCCATTCTATTCTTTCACATTGTTTTGCATAATTCTTCCTCTAACCATGTTCGTTCCCGAGGCTGAGCTACCCCTTTGGGTCATCTGCTATGTCCCCGTCTTCATGTCGTTCCTTAATATTCTTCCTGCACCAAGATCATTCCCCTTCATCGTTCCTTACCTCCTCTTTGAGAACACCATGTCGGTTACCAAGTTCAATGCAATGGTCTCTGGGTTATTCAAGCTTGGCAGCTCGTACGAATGGGTTGTCACCAAAAAGGCCGGTAGGTCATCCGAGTCCGACCTACTAGCTGCTGCTGAGAGAGAATCGAAGGCCATGTGTCACCCTCAACTTCAAAGAGGATCCTCAGAGAGTGAGCTTTTGGAGCTGAATAGATTTAAGGAACAACAAGAAGCAGCTTTGCCACCCCAAGCCAAGAAAGTCAATAAGATATATAGAAAAGAGCTTGCTTTAGCTTTCCTTCTCCTCACCGCTGCGGTCAGGAGCCTTTTATCGGCTCAAGGGATCCACTTTTACTTCCTACTCTTCCAAGGCGTGACATTTCTTCTTGTGGGTCTTGATCTTATTGGGGAACAAATGAGCTAATGCAAGAGAGGATGACAATTCAAAGAAAAAAAAACCCCATATTTAAGTCCTTAACCTTGAGGGATTGCGACTGGTAAGATGGAGGACTCTGCAATCAGAATAATATGTTTTTGTCTAATCTTATTTGAAGCGCTCAAATAGGATCTTTATATCTCTTTCTACATTTATCACTATCTTTTTTTCTTTTTCTTTTTTAAATGGGGTTATTTGTCACGTAAGGCATTCTTCATCTTTCTCCAAGGTCTTGAATTGATGTTATTGTTATAGGTTAGGAGCAGAGTCTGTTTTTTCTATTCTTGCTTTGGGTGTGTTTTGGTATTTTCAGATTCAGCCCATCTTGTATTTGAAGAATCCAAAAAAGTTTGACTAAGATTTAGTCGGTTGGGTTTGTGGTGTTCAAGTCCAAATTATATACTTGAGACTTCTGTGTTACAACTATCTGTATATTTGCATTCAAATCAGTTTATTTAAAGATAACTTCTAGTCTTTTCTACCTTTTTTTGGTTGTGCTTGGTTATGTAAATAAATGAAGTGTCGGCAGGCATTGAGAGTCCTAAGAGATGATAAGAACTGAAAGAGTAAGAAACATATTATGGCCACAAAATACAGAACAGAACACTCATGTAGGCCCCTTCAAAGCATCTTTTTTTTTTTTAAGTTCTAGATACATTAAGGAACCTTTCTGCAAAATGACCAAACCAACCCATTTTATAGTTTATTATTGAAAATCAATATTTGTTGGCTAATGCCCTACCCATACTCTCCATCAACATCATTAACTTTCTGTGCCCAGCTCGATTGATGCTACAACACAAAAATCTACAGAGTAGAGATGTTTTGGACAATAGCAGAAGTCGTAAATGTTCAGACATAAGTGACTTTAGCTTAGTCGTTGTTGATTGATAATAATTTTGCTTATCGCAATCCAAATGTTTTTCTTAAAGATGGTGTCTTAGAAGCTGTTTAATATGATTCTCACTCCCTCGATGATCAAATTGGTGTAATGGGTTTCAGATACGACTTGTAAATCTGGCATCTTTCACCATAATTTAAAGGATTTTTTTCTTAATTTTTTTAAAAGAGAGATTCTATTGTTACACCAACTTTGGCTAATGCCACACCAATTCATATGTAAATCAAGGGATTTTTCTCAAAACATGCAACTTATGTCAAAATTCCAGTTTTAGTACATTTCATTTTAATTCCCAAAACATGTTTTCTTAGGGAATTCGGCACTTTTATAATCAACAAATTCGTTAATAAATTACTAGCTAGATCGTTGGTATGGCAAAATCGTTGGTATTTTGTCGACAAATTCATTGATGTTAAAAGTGACGAATTCACTCGAAAATTATGTTTTGGGTATTAGAATGAACAGTGTGCCAACCTTGGAATTTCGGATATTCACACAATCACCAAATATAAGTACACATGGGTTGGCGTTAGCAAAAGTTGGTGTGGCAATAGAAGTTCTCTTTTTAATAGACCATGTGATAGTGTGTAGCTGTGTGATTAGTGACGCGTCGTGCATTAAATACTCTATGCTTAGTACAATAGGCCCAAAACAAAAAAAAAAAAAAAGCAAAATGTGAGGGAAATTCATGAAAAGGATTGGAGAAAGGAAGAACAAAAGGAGAAGCTTCAGAATCGAACTCGCTTTCACCATTACTACAAGCTGTTGAAAGGCGAGGCCCTACGCCTTTACGGAGTGTCTTGTGCGCATGTGCGCGGCCAGTATTATGTATATATAAATTGATATTAATAAAACAATTTAGATAGGATGAGGTGACTCGGATGAGCAAGATGAGATGACTCGAGTGAGTCAACTCGGTCTTAATGAAAATTATGTAATAACCCCCCCCAAGGATTGGTGAGATGACCAAGACAATACCTTAAAACGTCAAGGTCTTGAGTTAGAACAACCCCCCCCCCCCCCCGGATTTATCCCAAGAGGGGACTGCATGTGCCACGAGGATTAGTTAGGTATAGAAATAAAATTTGGATTTCGTATTTATTTGGTGAGGTCTCAATTCAGATAGATTTGGGAATGTTTAATAAAAACAAATCGGGAAATTTTCGGAAAATATAGTAATGATGATTTTGGGTTTCTTACCAAAATCCATCATCTTCAAACTCCCTAAACACTATCTATTTTTGAAATTTAAATGTAGAATAAAATAATATTTTGAGGGTGAAGGATATAATTTTTACCATATTCCAATATCAATCAATAAATTACTGATTAATCGTTGATTCACCTAATTCCTGATTCAGAAAATTTTACATAATTTCAAAAATATTCGGAGAATTTTGTGACTACGTAGCCTAGTGTTCAAAAGGCCCGAATACCTCAGTACCCAAAAACACCATGGATAGAACATCCCACCAATAGTATCAATGGGTTGGGTTGATATGAAACCCAAGAACCCAGCCCATAATGCATTGGGCCTGGGCTTGCTATTAAGACTAAAACTTTTTGAGTAAGGTTTGGCCAAATCCATTTATTTCCATTATTTATTTAATGATGACGGGATGATCAATCAGCTCCTTTACCTGTTATTTTATAGCCTTTTATTATTTTAGACTCAATATTCAAATTTTTTTCCTTTTTTCAATTTTGATAACTTTGTTCATCCATACACTGTGGCATAGTCTACCTAAGGTCCAAACTGATTATAATCCTTGAGATTTGCACTACCAATTTCTTGGAACCATATATTTGAGAAAACTCATCAAGTCGGACTCAACTCAACCTCTCAAAAGTCGATGGAATGATCATCAGTTGAAAATTGGACCAAGTAATTCAGCTATATATATAATTTTTCTAAAGAAAAAAATATAAAATATATTTACTTATTTAAAATATTAGAAAAAAATTTAAACATTTCTTAATTTATATTGTTATTTGACTTGTTTGTCCAAACCTCAAAATATTGGGATGAGGCTTTGGTAGAAGAGTTGCTAGTTTTACATTAGAGAAGACTTTGATAGAACAGTCTTCTCTAATAGAGTAATGAAAAATGACCTGAATGCCTCATCTTCAACCTTTAAAAAAAAAAAAAAATCCCTTGATTTGTAACCCAAACATTGGTTGTCTTCAAGATCTCCAAAATTTATATTCTACAATGAATTATTTTTAATCATTTGATGTTATCTTCAATCCATCCTTGTGGACCTCGCCTTATTGCTTTGTTATCCAATGTGAGAACACAAGATTTTTCTACCAAAAAAAATTCTCTACTTTTCTATATTTTTATAATCCTATTTAACCTTGAGGTTTGAAGTAAATACAATATTTAAGATTGAATAACGAAGGTGATTTCCCCCCCCCCCCCCCCCCCCTCAATTAGAGGTTGAAGATAAAGGCATTTGGGTTATTTTTTTATTTTTCAATCAGAAAGACTAAGGTAAAAGGGGCGTGTTATGGCTTTGAAAACATCGGTATTTCAAATAGTACCACTGTACCACAATGTTGTGTGTGCATGTCTAAATCACATTTGCTTTCATGTAACAATTGAGTTAGAATAGTTGTGTGTGACACAAACGTCCCATTAATTATTGTGTTGTGGGAGACAAATTCAACTAAGACAAACCTCCTATTACCTACATTTTTGTGGGTTAAACTTCCCATCAATGAGACTCACTTTATTTATTTTATTCTTCACCTCCTTTAATTTTACTATATTTTATCTTTTATCCCTTTAATCTATTTTATTGTTTTTCACTTTTTACCGTTTTAATTGTAATTTTTTTTTCCATAATACCCTTCCAACTTTTTTTTTTCACTTTTATCCTCTTAACTCGAAAGAGGATGCCCCTCTTGTAATTTGACTATATTTTCTCTTTTGCCCATTTTTAATATACTTTATTATTATTATTATTATTATTATTATTATTATTATCATCTTATTTTTTTAATCTCAATTTTTTTTTTTTAATAATATCCCTTCTTCAAGTTATAGTTTCTTGAGACCCACTTTATTTAATTTATTCTTCACATTTTCTAGTTTTGCTATATTTTTTCTTTTACTCATTTAATCCATTTTATTATTTTTCATCTTTGACCTATTTAATCTCAAATTTTTTATAATAATACCTCAACTTTACTTTTTTCATTTTTATCCATTTATTATATATAATAAAACACAATTGAGTTGGAACAGTTATGTGACACAAACATTCAATTAATTAGAATGTTGTGGGAAATAAATCTCTCATCAAGTTATAGTATCATGGAACCCACTTTATTTTCTTTATTTTTCACATCCTTTAATATAATTTTACTATATTTTCTCTTTTACCCCTTTAATCATTTTATTATTTTTCATTTCTTACCCATTTATTCTTCATTTTTAAAAAGAATTATCCCTTTCATCAAATTATAATTTCTTGAGTTCCACTTAATTTAATTTATTCTTCACCTCCCCTAACTTTACTATATTTTCTTTTTCTATCATGTTAATCAACTTTATTATTTTTTATCTTTTAACCTTTTAATATTATTTTTGTAATAATACTCTTCTACTTCAATTTTTTTTTTTACTTTTACACCTTAACTAGAAAGAAGATGTCTCCTCTAACTTTATTATATTTTCTCTTTTACCCCTTTAATCTATTTTATTATTTTTCATGTCTTACCCCTTTAATTTTATTTTTTTAATAATACCTTTTCCATCAAGTTATAGTTTTTTGGGACCTACTTTATTTCATTTATTTTTTACATCTCCTAATTTTACTATATTTCCTATTTTACATCTTTTACCCCTTTCATTCACTTTATTATTTTTCATCTTTTACCTCTTTAATCTCAATTTTTTTTATAATAATAAACTTCCAACTTTTTGTTCTCGCTTTTACCCCCTTAACCCGAGAGAGGATGTCTGTGCCGTAGACACATGTGAACTCTAATTATTTTATAATTTAGAAAAAAAAATTGAAAAAACTGCACAAGAGATTGCGTTGACGTAAATGTGTGCATGGAATCATAAATGCATTTCCTTCGTATACAATTGAAAAACATCTATGATTTTGTGCGCACCTCCACATCAGCACAATGTGAAGCCTAATCTCCTAAACAATTACTCCAACACGACTTATGTTTTAGAAAGTTGTTTTGTCACTCTAATTTTTTTACTTATTACTTTCTTAAATTATTTATCACACTCCAACTAAAGATTAAAACACACTACTCAAATATTAGAGATTTGAATCAACATTACAAAACAATATAACACTCATTCAAACAATATTAATAATAATTTACAGTTAGTATAAGGCTCATATAAAATCTTAAGCCTAAAAATAGAAATGTATATTTATATAATAAAATACAACGGTAGGACTCAGTTGTTACAGTTGTATGGGGGGTAAACATCCATTTGCTACAATTTTTTAGGGACTAATATCCCAACTAACTATAATTGTTATGGGGCCCACTTTATTTTCTTTCCTCTTCTCCCCCTCTAATTTTGTTACACTTCTTCTTTAACTCTATTATTTTTCATTTCTTTCACTTCAAAATTTTAATAATACCCCTTCAACCTTTTTTTCTTCACTTCTACCTTTTTAATTCGAGAAAGGATGTTCGTGCCGTAGGCATGGGTGAACTCTAGTCTATATAATAAAACACAACTAAGTTGTTGCAATTTTGTGTTTATTAAGTAGGAATAAATGTCCCTACAACTACAATTTTGTGGTTGGAAAAAGTTTCATTGACTTACACCATATTTTTTGTCTTTCCTCGTCACTCCCTCTAAGTTTATTATATTTCTTCTTTAACCCATTTTATTATTTTTACCTATTAACCTCAATTATTTTTAATAACAATGGTAGGGCAACTTTTGTGGGAAACAAATTCAACTAGGATAAATTTTCCATCAAGCTATAATTTTTTGAGATCCACTTTATATCATTTATTTCTTCATCTCCTATAACTTTACTATATTTGCTCTTTTACTCTTTTAATCCATTTTATCGTTTTTCATCCTTTTTAATTTTAATCTCAAATTTTTAATAATACCTTTCAAACTTTTTATTTTCTTTTACCCCTTTAACCCGACTTTAGGGCCCTGTGCTACATGTGTGTGAGAAACCTCCCATCAAACTATAGTTTTGTGGGTCCATTTTATTTCCTTTACTCTTCACTCCTTCTAACGTTTCTATATTTTTTTCTCACTTATGTTATTGTTTTTCATCCTTTACCTTCTTTCAATTTTTTTTAAAATTACTTTTACCCTTTTAATCCTACCATCAAGGGATAATTATGTAGACCCACTTTATTTTCTTTACACTTCACCCCTTATAATTTTATAATATTTTCTCTTTTACTCATTTATCCTTAAAAAAAATTTAATAATACCCCTCCAATTTTATTTTTCATGTTTTTATGCTCTTAACCCGATAGAGGATGCATGTGTCATAGGCATGAGTGAACTCTAGTATATATACATAGAGAGAGAGAGAGAGAGAGAGAGAGAGAGAGAGAGAGAGAGAGAGAGAGAGAGAGAGAGAGAGAGTGTGTGTGTGTGTATTGAGACCCAAATTTTTACTTCTTTTGAATCATTTATTTATTTATTTCATTTGGGGTGAAATAAGCAAAACTTGGGATGCCAATAGGATCTCTCATATTTTATTGCCTACGAAGCAAGTCCTTCAACTCTTTTCCAAAATGATAGATATTTTTATCTTTTCAAGATCCTAAGGTAACAAAGTAGATAATGTTGGGTGTCCGAGAGGATTTTTTTAGTAAAAAAATGGAGAATATGTAAATACTACCTATGTTCCAAATGAAAATACTCTAAAAAAATGTATATAACCCACCTTAAGGAAATATCGGATTACTCTTTGTCCCGTTTAGATATAAAGCAAAATTTAGAAAGTAGATGTGGGAGAAAGTAGTTTTGGGATAATGTATTTTTTAGAAAGATGAAAATTTTAGATTTTTAATTTTTCAAAAAAAAATTAAATTTTAAATTTAATTAAAATAATTATTTTTTTCAATTTTTAAAAATAAAAAATTTCGTCACAAGCCAACTAATATTTAGAGTATTAGATAGGGCTTCCCTACAAAAAGGGAGAGATCTTGAGTTCAAGACCCCTCATTGGCCAACCATCGGGATTTATCTTGAGTTACTTGGTATGTATGGTTGAGGGGTATTGCACGCACCCAAGGGATTTGGGGTGAGATATAGCGCACCAAGAGGCAAGTTGTCTCATCTCAGCTAATCGGGTGAACACCCTATCATTAAAAAATAAATAAAAATCCACATGTTTGTTCAAGTATTCAACTTTGATATGCATGGAGTTGTATTAAATAGTTTGACACACACTTCCCTTAATATGTCAAATATGACCCACCTCATTAATGTTGGGTCAAAGCTTTCCATGATGGTGATGAATAAATGTTGAAATCAAAACATCCTGAAAAATAAATATTAGACGAATTAAGGAAAGAATTAGATTTCATTCAAATCAAAGCTTTTCAATTAAACCATTCATCTTCAACCTTTAACCATCATTGTCAACCTTACGATTGTATTTACTTTCGAACATCAAGAGAAGATAGGATTTTTGTTGAAGTACAAAACGAAAGAATTTGAGGTAGAAGAACTTAGGATTTCTACAATGGACTAAATATAAGGTTTAATAGATAAAACTTACTTTATTGTCAGATAGGTTGAAGATAGCTTGCTTTGCGCAAAGAACAATAGCATAGAGTTTAGGGGAAGTAGAAAACAAAGGAATTTTTGGTAGAAAAACCTAGGCAGTGCACAAATACCCATAGATTTATTTCCTTGAGATGCAAATTAAAAAATTGACGATTCTCTATGCATTGCCACGTTAACACAGTGTTGAACAAGGTGTCCAAAGAAGGCAAGGCAATGCAACATTTTCCATATTTTTATTTGATTCATCTGAGTAGTCTTGCGAGTTATCCAATTAACTCGACCCATGTCCATTCAAATTGGATCAAGTTTTTCATTTTTTAAAACTTCCTTGATAAGTTTGGGGTCCAACTCAAAACCAATTGGCAATGAGTGTCGATGTAGGACTAAACTCAACACGCCCACGGAGATATGAACTAGGTGACGTGAACGAGAGAAAGGCCCGCTTTGATACCATGAGATAAGGAAAGAGACAAGGCAATGAGTGTTCGATGTGGGACTAAACTCAACATTCCTTACCAGTATTTATGGGGTGTTTGGTTTGGATTATTAGATTTTGATTCCAAATCTCAATTTTGGAAAACCAATTTTTTTGGAATCCAAAACTTGACAAAAATGTCAGTATAACTTTTAAAAGCAAGAAATTAATAGATTCTCACAAACAAAGTAAGTGGTCCTGCTTAATTTATGATTTAATTTAACCAATAATTTTATTTCCAATTTTGATTTATGGGAGATATCACTTTTATGGTTTGAACCAAACATAATTTCTACACAAAAAGAAATCATGCAATCTTTCCTAGATTTTTCTATATCCTAAAAAGGCAACCTTTCAAAAAAAATATCTCGTACTTATGTCTGTTGGAAATAATTTGTTTACTCAAGCATTTGTGTCTTTTAGTTGTCTGGGTCATAGGATATATTTTCAATTAGTGGTTTTATGGTTATTCTATGTGTCCGGTTTTTATGGTCATGGTCTTTTGTTTTACCTAGTCTATAGGATAGTTTGTTTTGCACGATGTGGAGCGCCGAGTTCGGTGCTATTAGTTGGATCTATTCGTTGGTGTATTGCCTATTTAAAGGCCATTGGTTAACAAATAAAAGTGTGCAGAAAATCAATATTTCCTCTACCTTATTTTATTTTTGCTCAGTTTTTTACGTGAAACAGTGGTATCAAAGAAAGGTTGAGAGTGTAAGAAAAGAAAAGTTGAGAGTGTCAAAAAGAGTGTTCGTGAGATAGAATAGCAGCAGCATCATTTCTATTTCATCAAAGTTTTTGTAGTAGCAACAATGGCCACCGAAAATAATTTTCTGCAATCTGCAATTCCACGTTTTGATGGTCAATATGACCATTGGAGCATGCTAATGGAGAACTTCTTAAGGTCTAAGGAGTATTGACAAGTCGTTTCAAATGGAATAACATAACCAACAGCAGGCACAACAACGACAGATGCGTAGAGAACAGAGATAGAAGGGCAACGGTTGAAGGATCTCAAAGCAAAGAACTACTTGTTTCAAGCCATTGATCGGTCAATCCTGGAAATAATTCTTTGTTGAGAAACTTCCAAGCAAATTTGGAATTCCATAAAGAAGAAGTATCAAGGATCAGTAATGGGCAAAGAGGCAGCAACTTCAAGCACTTCACACGGAGATCAGGAGATCGATCATAGATTATTTTTCACGAATGATGGCAATCGTCAACAATATCCGTGTTGGCGACAAGATGGAGAATGTGACTGTAATTGAAAAAAATTCTTCGATCAATAACCCCAAAATTTAATAATGTGATTTGTTTAATTGAAGAATAAAAAAGATCTAGATGATCTTTCAATTGATGAGCTACAAGGTTCATTGTTGGTTCATGAACAAAAATTTAAACAACAAGAGAAGGAGGAGAAAGCGTTGCAGGTCACAACTAGCAACAAATTTTCGGCCTCGAACTTAGCAGGATGAGGAAGAGGAGGAGGCAGAGGAAACAAGGATCAAAGAAACTGACAACAATTCCAAAAACAAAAGCCTGAAGAAAAGCAATTTCATGGTTCTCGATGGAGAGGAAGAGGTTCAGGCAGCTACCAAGGATGTGGCAGTCACCACTCAACTACTTACTGACCAATGTCAGCTAACAAATCTAATGTTGAGTTCTACAAATGTCATAGGTATGGCCACTATCAGTTAGAATGTAGAACTAACTTGTCTAATGGACGTGATGAGAAATCTAATTTTGCAGAAAAGGAAAAAAAAGTATCATTGTTGATGGTTTGTCATGCAAAGGAAGAAACCAACAAGAATCTACAATGCTATGTGTGGAAACAAATCTGCATTCTCTGCTTTGGATGAATCCTTTTGTGATGATGTGAAGTTTGGAGACAATTTTAAAGTTTGTCCTAGATTTAAAGACCAATCTGCTTAGTGTGGGATAACTGCAAGAAAAAGGATACGAGATTTTTTATCAAAGATGGTGTATGTCAAATTCAAGATGCATAATTGGGCTTAATTGCTCAAGTCAATACGACTACAAATCGAATGTTTTTGTTTTATCTCCACAATACTACTCATTCATGCTTCTCAACAAAATTGAAGGATTTTGCATGACTATGGCATTTTCGCTATGGTCATCTAAACTTTGGTGGATTGAAGACTCTATATCAGAAAAATATGGTAACTGGGCTATGGCATTTTCGCTATTTAAATATTTTTTAAATACAAAAATTTTAAATTTAATTAAAATATTTTTTTTTCAATTTTTCAAAATAATTTTTTTCTCACAAACCAACTAATGTTTAGAGTAGTAGCTAGGGCTTCCCTACAAAAAGGGAGCGGTCTTACATTCAAGAACCCTCATTGGCTACTCACAGGGATTTATCACGACTTGTTATGTATGGTTTGAGGGGTATTGCATGTTCCCAAGGGATTTGAAGTGAGATATAGTGCTCTAAGAGGTCAGTTGTCTCACCCCTGCTAATCGGGCCTATGGTTACAAACACCCTGTCATTAAAAAATAAATAAAAATCCACACATTTGTTCAAGTATTAAACTTTGATATACATAGAGTAGTATTAAAAAGTTTTGACACACACTTCCCCTTATACATTAAGTATGACCCACCTCATGAATATTGAATAAATGGTGAAATCAAAACATCATGAAAAATAAATACTAGACCATTTAGGAAAGAAATAGATTTCATTCAAATCAAAGCTTTTAAATTAAACCAGTCATTTTCAACCTATTAGGTAAAAATTTTAACCATCATCTTCAACCTTACGAGTATATTTACTTTCAAACCTCAAGAGAATATAGGATTTTTGAAGTATTAAATGATGGAATTTTAGGTAGAAGAACCTAGGATTTCTAAAATGGACTAGATATAAGGTTGAATAGATAAGACTTACTTTATTGTCAAATGGGTTGAAGATAGCTTGTTTTGCACGAAGAACAATAGCATAGAGTTTAGGTGAAGTAGAAAACAATGGAATTTTTGGTAGAAAAACCTAGGGCAGTGCACAAATACCCATAGATTTATCTCCTCGACATGTAAAGTAAAAAAATTGACCATTCTCTATGCATTGCCACGTTAACGCAGTGTTGAACAATGTGTCCATCGAAGGCCAGGCAGTGCAACATTTTCCATATTTTTATTTGATTCATTCAAGTCGTCTTGCAAGTTAGCCAATTAACTCGACCCATGTCCATTCAAATTGAGTCAAATTGAATGAGCGTTGATGTGGGACTAAAACTCAACTCACCCGCGGAGATATGAACTCGGTGAAGTGGAGAGAAAGGCCCGCTTTGAAACCATGATAAGTTTGGCGGTCCAACTCAAAATCAATTGATAAGAGCTTATAAGGAGAGAAACAAGGCAATGAGTGTCCGATGTGGGACTAAACTCAGCATTCCTTACCAGTATTTATGGGGTGGTTGGATTGGATTATCAGATGTTGATTCCAAATCTCAAATTTGGAAAACCAATTTTTTGGAATCCAAAACTTGACAAAAATGTCAGTATAACTTTTAAAAGCAAGAAATTAATAGATTCACACAAACGTAGTAAGTGGTCCTGCTTAATTTATGATTTAATTTAACCAATAATTTTATTTCCAATTTTGATTTATGGGAGATATCACTTTTATGGTTTGGACCAAACATAATTTACACACAAAAAGATCTCATGCAATCTTTCCTAAAATTTTCTAAAACCTAAAAAGGCAACTTTCAAAAACAATATCTCGTACTTATGTCTATATAAGAAGTGAAAGGGAAATTTCTCTCTCTCTTACTCACACACATACACACAGAGGGACAAGATCATGAAGCAAACACTAACAGTGCTGGTACTACTAGTCCTCTTCGCTACCCAACTCGCCTATTCTTCAGGTATGTAATCTTCCCTCAAAATCCAATCTTGGGTAGGTGTTGATTGGTTATTTACGATTTGATTCATTCAACCAAGTACATGCAGGAACCCATGCAAACGAATCAACAGCTTCGATGCCATCGTTTGTGCCAATGAGTCCGACGAAGGAGTACCGAATCCTTGATGCAGTTACAGAGGGAGAGCCATTTAAAAAATGTGGGTCCTGTAAGTGTTGCTCCCCCAAAGATCCGAGCAAATGTGAGGAAATGAATTGCTGCTTAGTTATCAAATGCAATCTCCCAAACAAGCCTCCTGGCACGTGTGCCTTTGAACCCACAATGTGCAACTGCGACTCTTGCTCCTAAGTAAACTTTTTTTTTTGTTGGTGTTTTTCTCATCAACTTCAACTCAAATAAAAGATAAATCTATAACCTTATTTGGTTTGATTTGGATAGATTTAGAAAGTTTATGGTAGGTTTTTAGAGAAAAATAATATTCTTATTTTAGAAATAATAATAAAAAAAAAAGAATATTTAATAAAATTTTTGGAAGAAGAAGAATAATCAAGGATGGAGATGATGGAATCTTAGGAAAAAAATTATGATTTAAAAGAAGATGAAGGGGAAAAAAAATCTTGAAGATTTGCCAAATTGTCTATTAATTAATTATGGATTTAATTGAAGCTTATTCCAATGCAAAATAAATAAATAAAGCGCGATTTATGTTTTGATGAATATTTGAGATATCATCCAGTCTTCTAGAGAGACTGACAGAAAATGATGCATATGTGATCGTCTCCAATCTCCAACTAAGAACCCTTGATTAGCTCCTAAAATAGTCCTCTTTGATTTTTAGGGTAAATTTTTTTTTTCCCATATCGCAATTTTTTTATTCTATGTCCTTTGGAGCCTTCAAACCTTGTGATTGTTGTTTGAAGGGAAAAGTAGAAGATTTGATGGACTTTTAGGTAGAAAAATCAAGGGTTTATAGCAAAAGATTGTGAATGAGGTCAAATACATTAAAAGGATTTTCCCTATTCATTAAAGTAGTAGGTATGATGCACCCTATGCTGTGTTGGATTGAGAGAAATGGCAAGAAGAGAAGAGAAAAAAGGTAAGTTTTCTTTCTTTCCAAAAGTGGAGAAAAACCCTTTTAAAATATTAATAAATTCAACTTTTCTCATGAATCTCATTTAAGATATTTTGAAAATTTTAAAGTTGTCCCAATTTCTTTGGTGTCAATCCAGACGCGGTAGAGAGAAATTGCATTTCTCTTCTCTTCTCTTAATGGATTTCTCTTCTCTCCACTTCTCTCAATCCAAACAAACACAATTTGGAAAAAAAAAAAATCCATATTTGAAAGTCCTGGATTGTCAAATTTCACAATATTCGACGGACCAAGGCGTCAAATTTTCATTGTCAAATTATTTTTTTCAACAAATTGAAAACGTCAAATTAATAGAGGATGGGAGAAATTCGACAACTCTAAGACACCGAATCGGGAAAAATAAAATTTTTGATGGTCTTGAGCCGTTGAAATTCAATTTCTAAAATTCCTAAGCCTTCGCCCATTTAGTTTTCCTGTCAAAATATTAAATTTTCAATTGAACGTGAAAGGTTTAGAAAGTGGGAGGTCTTGAGTTTGAATCCCCTTGGGGGCCACCCTTAGGGATTTATCCTAGAATTTACCTAGTTACATTGATTTCAAATAAGGTATTAGGTATGATCCATTGTAATAAGGTGTATTATGATGCATTAAATTAGGTCTCAAGAGGTTTAGGAGATTATGATTTGATTCTTAAGATAATAATAGATTTGAAAAAATATTACTAATCTATTTTTAGGATCTGTTTTTTATGTGAATCTTATTAAGATTGTCGTAATCCACATCAAGAGAATATAAATCTAAACTTAGATTTTTCCCACTTGGAGCTGACAGTTATTTGGGAGGTCATTTAACCAACAATGACTTTTAGGTTATTTTGTATTAACCTGCAGTAGTAGACTGTGGGCATCAAAACCTGGGGTATCGTAAAGATTAACCAAAACCAAGGCAAAGTAAAAAAAATTAAAAATATATGCAAAAATAAATGACAATTTGAAATTGGGATAATCCTGGTTCTATATTTGAAATTGGGATTGACAATTTAGGGGGGTTTTGGACTGGATTTTTAGTTTTTGACTCCATATTTTGATTTTGGATTGCAAAAATTTTATTATGAAAATTGATTTTTAAAATTGGTGAAATGACCTCCAACATGGCGCAATCTTCTCTTTTATGTGGGCTTAGGAACGACAATTAATTAGTGTAGAATAATGATTATTTTCTGACTAAAAATTCTTCACTCAGTCAATACTCGGCTGATGTGGCAAGGACATGGAACCATAGATTCTTTTCCTAGGAATACTCAACTGCACTATTTTATTGGGACTAGCAATTGTTTATCCCGAAGAAAAAGATGTATGCTTCCTTGTCCTTGCCACATCAGCTGAGTATCGACCAAGTGAAGATTTTCTAGTCAGAAAATCATAACTAGTAAGTGTAAGGCAACACCTACACACATGGATTTTTTCTATGGAAAATGCTGAAGTAACATTAAAATGTTCATTGATTCTCACATCATTGACATGAATGTATGTATGAAATCATAGATGTTTTTCATCGAGATACGAGTGAAAGTATCTATCGTTATGTGTGCACCTCCACGTCAGCAATGTGAGAATCGATGTACATTTCAATGTTACTCCAGCACGACTTTGTTTCTATGGCTATGATGTGAAATATATATAATTGCAAAAATACTATTTTATGCAAAATGCAAGAAACAAATTTTCCAAATGGTAAGAAGTGATCCTGCTTCATTTATGATTCTGGTTGATTCCTGTTTCTGGTTATGTGAGCATGATTTTTATAATCCAAATCAAATGTCTAGTGCTCTATGTAATAAGATACATTGTCCCAACCTCAATGTTTTCTGATTCGTCGGATCGTTTGGTTCAAATTTGGGTTCGTGTTCGTCACTCTAGAACAAATCTGGACCGTCATGGTAGTTTCATAGAGGGCAGTTGTAGTATTTATTTTAGTCTTAGAGAAAAGCTAGGTCAAGGGGAATGTCATCTGTTTGGAAACAGGAGGATATCTCTAAGACTGACCAAAACCTAAAATAGGGTTTCTTTAATATTTGCCAAAACATAGGGGGTGTGTGGTTAATATTGATTAGAACGATGTTTCCCAAGAACCCAGTAAGGATTGAACGCTGAAGTGAATAGTTAGTAATTCGAAGTACAACAAAAAATCATTGTGGGATTTCAAGTACAATTTGAAATACACATTTTGTAGTTAATTTAAAATTTTGAAGAATGATAAAAATGTGATACGAGAATGATTCGGGTATAATTCGACTTCAATACTCTAAAAAAATTTCAAAAATCATGTGTATAGATATTAACATTTTCATGATACTCATATCCAAATATTTAGAAAACTCACATGTCTTTTAAAGATTTATTATTTTTATATCTTATTTTTTAAAATCATCAACAATACCCTTCATCTTTGAACTCATTCTTAATAAATTAAGAATATATGATATTTTTATGCATGTATATCAAACACTTAAGCCTTATTAAAAATCAGTAACACTCATACCTTTACACATATTCCCTTTTAATATTTATTTTAAAATAGCATATATAGAAAAAATTAAAAATTAGGAACATTATTTTTCTTATGATTAAATATTCTATTAATACAAATCTTCATAATGCAAAGTACACATTATCTGAATAAATTGAGTTACCAAGACTCATATTCAAAAAATCTAAAGGGAGAGAGAAGATATAAAAGGAGTGAAAAAATTAATTATTGATTGATAATCGTAAGATTCGATAACAAACAATAATTAGTGTGATAAAAATCAACAATTAGTGATTGTCCAATGATGAAACCTTTAAGTGTAAAAAGTGAATAATGAAAATATTATCATGTGATATTGAGATAGAATTTTTTTATTATTATAAAAATATGGATTAATTTGAGTTTTTAACTCTTTTTGCACAGAGTATTTTTTATTTGTTTAATTTGGAAAATAAATAAATCGTGAATGATTCAAAAATATTCAAAAAGTCAAGAATTTTTAATAGAAATTAAATTGGACGAAAGCTTTAATCATTTCATGTGTCATTTGAAAAAATAGTGAATTATTTGAAGAATTACTAACTATATGTTGAACTGGTTCTTTTGATACGATTCATGGTTCGGCTTAATATGAATGAATCCGAAAATACAAATATATAATATTAATTAAGTTTCTCTAGGGCCATTTTATTGGGTTTCAACATCTGAAGATCAATTAAATAACAAGGTATGAAAGATATACAAAATGAACTATCATTAAGTATATCTCTCTAATAAAACAAAAAAGAGCCGTGATAATATGACTCGCCAGGTTGCATACTCAAATGACTCCATGACCTGACAAGTTCAGATATCATAGATCTATGTACCTTGGGATACATTTTTTTATGGGGAAGTGCAGTCATGTATCTCGAGGTATACAAATCTACGATATCCGAACTTGTCCAGGTCATGGAGTCATTAGAGTATGCCACATGGCAAGTCATATTATTAGGGCTCAAACAAAAATCATTTACCCTCTTAAAAGCAAAAGCATCATGTTCTTTGGGTCCATCAAGTATTTTTGGAAGTCAACCATTTATATAAATAAAAAAAAATAGCCCGTGGAATAAAATCATAGTTCTATGTTTAAAATACTCTCATCCCTCTTTTTTATTAGAATTTAAACATACCGCTTGGCATATTTGAGAATAGTTGAGATGCCCTCATAAGTTTCAAATTATGGTAGACCCCCTTGAACTTAGCTTTTCATCAAAACCAATAGAAAATGATTTGGATGCAGCGTCTTCAACATTTAGCCTAAAACATTTGATTTTCCCTACTCAAAGTCAGTAATCTTTAGATGATAGACTAAACTTTCAAACTATAAGAGAAGATGGGATTTTTAGGAAAGTAGAAAAAAAAAATGGAATTTTGAATAGAAAACAGAACGATTTTTTTTTTTTTTGTAGCCCAGGGAGTATCTTCACCTTTGGTGAAACTGGTCTAACTAGGGCCGCATGCACCATCTTACCCTGTCACATGTTATAATGGATATGTAGTCACTTTACATGGAGGAGCATATAGAGACTCGAAGTCATGACCTAGAGAGTAAATCTACTCGTGCCTTACCATTTCAGCTAATCCCTAATGGGTAAGCCCAACGATTTTCTACAAAGGGAGGGATGTCATTTAGTATTAGTCTGCAATGGAAGATCATGTTTTTTTCTTATGATTCCACTGAAAAATAGATTGATGTAGCTTCTTTATTTTTTATTTTCTTGGTTCACTTAAAAGTCAAGCAGGAGCCTGTGTGGCATTGTTGAACCCTTTGTTGGTAAAGCCTCTTGTCTAGCCATCATCTTTGACATTTATATTGAACTTAATTAAAAGGCAAATGCCATGTTAGAAAGGGTACTCATGGAAGTTAATGATAATATTGGAAAAAAAAAGTATCATGAAGGGAGATGGCCAAGTCGCTTCCATCCCCAACACATTGTGATAGGATTGAAGACTATTACGGGGGTGATTTATCTTCTACTAATTTTTATTTGAAATGTTTTATTTTTTAGATGGAAACACTAGAAGTAGAAAAAAAAATTGGTGGAGAATTTTGCTACATTGTTAGATTATTGGAGTTTGCTTGACAGCATGGGGTTAAGGGGGTAGGCGAGGAAAGGCAATAAATTTGGAGATGTATTATTAGAATGTGGGTTGTAGAGGAAAGATAATAAAATTGGAGGTATATTATTAAAAAAGATGGGAGAAGAGGAAATGTAGCAAAGTTGGAGGATATTCTTGGAAAAGGGTTAAAAGAAGAAAGGAAATAAAGTTTGAAGGGTATTCTTGGAAAGGAATTAAAAGAGGAAAGGGAATACAATTGGAATGACATTTTTGAAAAGTAACAGAAGAGGAAAGATAATAAAGTTAAAAGTTATTCTTGATATTCATGCAAGATTAAATCCCAATCCCTCTTTATAGGGAAATAAAGGGAATGGGGTCCATTGTTCTATTTTATAATATAAATTTAATTATTTATTTTATTTTTATTACTACATAATGATGAAACTTCATATGAAAGAAGTCTCAAAGATTTTCGATGAAAAACATTAGTAATGTAATGAAATCTGATGTCCAATTTCTCCTTTTGGATGGTTGCTTGGGTAACATAATAAAAAAGCCTCTAATCAAGTATTTAGAAGGTTTTTTTAGTGTCTCGGACTCTTAACTTTCATAAATTAAGAGTTCAAGCTTCATCTCTTCTGAATTAGGATGTTACACTCAAAAGTTGTCACATAAGCAAAAAATATACTTTTATGCCCAAAATGCCTTTTTACCCTAATATGACGTTAAACCTATTGCTATCTTTTATAGGTGTAATTATTATACCTTTTCATCATATAATATATTTTCTCACCTCACAATCATTTTTGTTAAAGTTTTAACTAGAATAATTGAATTTCAGACTAGAAAAACAATACAGGTATTGTCTTAGCTTAAGGCTTTTGTCGAAAAAATGAGATGGGGTTTGAAAAGTTGCATCGCAACCGTCATTGTACATTTGAGGTTTGAACTGAGACCAATAGAAGAAGAAGATGTAAATACAAAGAAAAAGAATATTGAAAATGAAGAAGAAGATTCCACACGAAGAAGAGGTTTTAGAAGAAAATTGAAAACACAGAAATGAAGAAGAAGATGTAATTGAAAAATAGAAATGTGTCTTTGTAACAAGGTGCATTACCTTTGTATCGTAGCGTAATTTATTTGTAATACATTATTTAATGATATCAGACTTTATAAAGGCATCATGTGTATATCATCGTGTCATGCTGAGTCGTCGCACATCTTTTCAGATGTGTAATGTATCCCTAATATGTCACATCAATTTGATATCAATAAAAAAAAAATAGTGAAGTTGTTGTAACAAAAAAAGAAGAAGATTTTAGATGGAAAAGAGATTTTAGAAAAAGATTGAAAATAAATATACAACAAACAAGAAGAATATTTTAAAAAGAAAAGAAGATGATGTAATTGAAGAATAAGAAAATGTCTTTGTAACGAAGTATATTACCTTTGTACCGTAGTGTAATTTATTTGTAATGTAGTGCATTATCTAATAATATCAGACTTTATAAAGGCATCATGTGTATATCGTCATGCCATCCGTCATGGGGAAATGAGATACTTAACTATATATTCTTTATTACAACTGCAAGCAATACCAAACTTCAATGAAAATAAACAAAAGTGATGATGTAAAACAATTTCCTTTTCTATTTAAGTAATAAATAAAAAAAGAAATTTTTTTACTGAAACATAATGTATTTTCATGAAAGCGAGACACATATTTAAAGTTGTTGTTTTAAATAATAAAATTGTTAATCTTATTTATTTTATTTTATTTTTACATTTTTTTACTATGAGGAAGATAAGACAAATGGATGTAAAGTATGGAGATTGGACTATACCAGAAGCTTTGTTACATAAAAATAGAACTTCACTGCTATTAATCCTGTAAAAATGGAGGGACGACAAATATACTAATAACCTAAAAGTATAAAATTGGAGGATATAGCAAAATACCTATAACTGAAGTTTCATGGAGAAGGAAAGTGTGTGTAAAAATGATGAAGTAAGCTTCAATGAAAAGTTTTATGTAAAATTGTTCGTACTAACTGCTACGTATTAAGTTTCAGGTCTAAGCAACGAACTCCCAAGTCAAACCTGACAAGGTTGAGGGGTATTTTGATCTTTTGGTAAGGTATAAGGGTAAAATGCTAATTTAAAAGAGTTAGGATCTGAAATCCTAAATTGTGAAAGTTAGGAGCCCAAAACACTAAAAGCCCCTATTTAAAAAGAAGCACAATGACAAATCATTAGGGCATTAAACATGTCAGACATAGATTGTAATTTTTGGAATGTATTGCAACACATTACATAAATTAAAACACAACTTGAAATTATAGAGATAAAATAAATTAAAAGTAAGACAATGCTAATTTAGATTAACATATGGATAAACAAATTTTAGAGAAAATAAATAATTTTATCAAAATTTTGCTAAAATAATAATAATAACTATTTTTAAAATTTATAAAAAATAATAATTTATACCATCATTTAAATTTAGGAGTTCAGCAAAGGTCCATTTTCAAACACTTGATCAAAGCTTTAAAAAATTTAAAATTTAAATTTTTTTTAAAATCTAATCTAAACTAGGCGTGTCTATGGGTCGGTTCATAAGGAACTTAGAATCATAACTATTATATTTACTTCGCTTCTGATTCTTGTCGGTTCTAGAAGCACCCAAAATCACGGGTACCCATCGGTTTTGATTCTCAAGAATCGAATGTGAAAAAAAAAGATATCTTAAATTATTATAAATTTTTTTTCCTTTAAAAGAATTAGTATATTACCCACAAATTTATCAATTTAGTTATAATTTATTATACTAAAGATATAAGTTAATGACTTTTTTCAAAAATAAAAATTTTATCTTATTCAATTGTAATAAATTTAAGAAGAGAGAGCTCATTTTAAGTTCAATAAGATATTTTTTAAGAAAATTGAAGAACTTTATAAAACATGCATTAATTTTGAAATAAAAGAATATCTTAAATCATCTATAATATATAAAAGGAAATGGCAAAATAAATTGGTTCCGGATACCCATTAGATAGAACCTAACAATTCTGATTCCTGTCAATTCAGTTTCATTTTATACTCATCTTTAATTACTTCCAACAAAAAGGGAATCAGAACCAAAGTTTTCAATTATGATGCTGTTTTAGTTAAATGGGTACTCATTGACACCCCTAAATAAACCATGAGTCAAGATGACTGAATTGTTATTTTCTTCAATATAATGTTTTATAGATCATAGAAGAAGTGCTACAGGGAATATGTGTTTAAAGAAGATCTGCTCTCACACACACACACACTTACTTTTAATAATAAATAAATAAACATATGGTGCAGAGGATCCACTCCCAAGCCAACTAAATTGTGGTAAAGAGGATTAGGCCCATCAATAACCAGATCAATAGATCAAGAATTTGGATTCCAATAAAGATCCAATTTGATAGCCTATCTGATCAATTCTGGTTTAACCATGTCCAGATCCGATGAGGTCCCACCTGTAAAATTAAGGAATTGTGGAAATTATATAACATATATTATTTGATTGAATGTATGAGGTTTAATTGTATTTGGTATATCAAATAGGATCTTTTTTAATCCAAGACCCTATCCAATTCTTGTCGGATCAAATCCAAGATTCGTATGATGCTTCGGTAACAAAACGCCTTGATAATGCCACCTCAGCTGCCAAGTGAAAGAAAAAAAAAAAATTGTCCCAGAGAAGAGATTTAGTGTTCCCCTCCAGAAAATTCATCCCCATTTCCACTGCTCTATCCCAATAACGTTAGAACAGAAGTAAAAAAAAAGAAACGAAGGCAGAGAAGAGAGCGATAATGTTGTTAATGGTCAGAGAAGCAGCTTCTTCTTCACTGGTCTTCTTCAATCACTCATCTTTCTCTCGAACTCCTAATAAAACCTCACCAAATTCACGAAAAAATTCGACTTTCAGAGCGAGCTTCACTGTCGAGAGGAAACCCAACAATAACCCCACATGGAATCTCAGTCTTCCCTTCAACAGAAGGTACGGCTTTACTCTAGTTTCTCTCTCAAACCCATCTGTCATCTCTTCTCCAAAAGCCTTTTTAATTTAATGTTCCAAATTGGTTTTCGAATTCTTCTCCCAAATGGGTCATTGAATTATTTGTATAATTTCGCTTATTTTGAATCTAAGTACCTTCTGCACAATGTTTAGGGTCTGTTGGGATTTTAATTTTTCTTGAAAAAAAATTGATAAAATATCTTATTTTTGGTATAAAATGACAATCAAAATAGACCACAAATTTTCAGAGATAGAGATGAATGTTTGGAATCAAGGGTGGGTCTTCCCTATATAGACTAAATCCAGGATAAAGAGTTCTGTTGTTTTGTTTGGAGGAATAATAGGGATAAGGGAAGCATAAAACGTTTGGTATCCTTGAAACTGTTTGATTTTTTGAGGATATTGTAATCTTCTTAGTTGTATCCCCTCAAAGTGGGAGAGGTTTTAGAGAAATGGAGGAATAGAATTCGTTTATCCAACCTGAAAATCTTTGTGGTAAGGCTTGGTTGTTGTTTTAGAGAAAATTTTGTGTACGCTCGCATGGTTAAATTTCGAATCAGATAACCTCTCGAAAGTGATATAAATTTCATCCACTAAAGATGTTAGTTTTGAGAGGTATTGTTGTAAATGGGTCTAGGATCCTAATTGTCTATCATTCCTATTTAGCATATAATCGATATAAATTTCATCCGCCAAAGATGTTAGTTTTGAGAGGTATTACTGTAAATGAATCTAGGATCATAAATGTCCATCATTCATATTTCCTCATCCATTGAGTTTGATTGGTGAGTTGTTAAGGAGATAAATCCCCATAGATGATAGAGAACTGTTCTTTGGGGAAGCTTTTAATTAGTATTTCTCTACATATCGAGATTTTTAAGTGATAGAATTCTATTTCCTTTTTCTCAGTGAGCTTTAGATAGAATGATCCAACGTACTAAGCGTCTTCAGATCAATTCGGTGGTTTGCCAGAGTTTTTAAGAATTTTAAAATTTTTTCCCATTTAAAAAACCCAAATTTGTCATTAACTTGTGTAATAAATGTTGTAAACATATTGCAATTCTAGGATATGTTGCCCTAACAAACATTGAGCTTTCTATAAAATTAATTTTATGTTAAACTTGAGTGTATTTAAACTTTTCTTGTCTCCACGTTTCCCTATTCTTGAATCATTGCTCGAAATATGCTTACTTTGCTTTTGTGGCCATAATTCCTTTGTCTTGTTAATTGGAGTTTCTTGTCAGATATGATGGCTCAGATTTTGATCCATTGTGTATCAATTCAGATACATCTTTGGGTCTTAACACGGCTTGGGAACGTGTTGTAGACTTGTTTTCCCAAACGTTCGAGAGCACATCAAGTACAAGAAGGGAAAAATCTTCGTCAACTCGGGGAGCGGCAGGTTAGTTCTAGCTCACCCTTAATGAACTTCAAGTTTCAAATAATGGGTATTTATTCCTTAGCCCTTAACTAAGTTACCCTCGATATTTGCAGCCGCAATCGAGGATAGTTCTATTGATTTTGGTGATTTCTTTAAAGGCCCGCTACCCGGAAAGTTCCTCAAACTCTTAGGTTTTTTAGCCCTATCCCGACTTGGAATATATGTACCATTAGGTGGGGTCAATCAAGCAGCTTTTGCTGGTAATTTGGATCAGAATAGTTTCCTAAGTACTCTAGATTCATTTTCTGGTGGAGGCATTGGTCGACTTGGGATATGTTCTCTTGGTATTGTTCCTTTTATAAATGCACAGATTGTGTTCCAGCTTCTTACTCAGGTTTACCCTAAGTTACAAGAGCTTCAGAAAAGAGAGGGTGAAGCCGGAAGGAAGAAAATTCTTCAGTATACTCGTTATGCTTCCGTTGGATTCGCTGTAGTACAAGTAAGAAATTCTGTATTGTTTGTACCAATTTTTTTTTTAATTTTTTTATTATAAACTTGATATTGTTTGTTACGTATTGACCATGTGAGGGCGGGTTTAATTGCCTCATTAAAATAATAACTGTGTGGTCAAACCGAACCAAAAATCACAAAAAGAGAACAAGAACATGAACACCATATGTTGACGGGGTTCATCTTAGTTCGCGGACTACGTCACTAGACTTGTGGAGAACCAATCCACTATATTTCTATCCAATTACAAGTTTTTGACTCTGATTACATACATCCCGACTCCGATTACATTACAAATTTCCAATTCCTTATCTACAATTTTTCCCCTATCCCTACCGCAGTTATATTTTTTTTCCCGATTCATTATTCCATGAATTGCTGAAAACGAAACGAAGTTCATCCAAATTCAAGATCTAATAAATATAAAATAAATAAAAAATAAAGTAATTCAAATCGTCAAATTAACTTAACGAGTTTTTGGCTCCCGAATAGCCAACTGCCCAATTAATTCTTTATAACGTACTCTATTTTTCTTTGACAAATAAGCCAGCAGCCGTTGACGTTTTCCCAGAATTTTCCGTAGACCTCTCTGAGATAAATAGTCTTTTCTGTGCAATTGCAAATGTGAAGTAAGTCTCCGTATCTTATTGGTGAAATTGAATACTTGAAATTCAACAGAACCCTTCTTTTTTTCTTTTTCTTCTTGCGAAATAACTGAGATTAATGAATTTTTTACCATAAAAAGAATTCTTCTCCCCTTTTTTCTTTTTTTTACATTTACAGATATGGATTTTACCGATTAGTAATAATAATGCCAAACGGTTGAATCGATTCCCACTGTCCCCTCCGATTTCTCCTTTACATAGCTCCCTATACCACTGATTTTCCTCCTTCTTTACATGGCTTCCCCCCATTTTATAGAATTTAGAATCCCCCAAATAGGAATCCCAAACACGGTAAAATAGCAACTATCCGGAAAAAAAAAATTCCATCCCAAATTCTCTTCTAATTAGGAGTCCTACTTATACAGAAACTCCCTAAATAAGGGAAACCTCTTTATCCAGGTAGATGCCAATATTCTCCATGCCACGTGGCCATCCAAAAAATAGTAGTGTCTATTTTTTTCCCTTGCAAACTTAATTCAAATCAATGATGTACAAGTTATCCACTTAACTTATTATTTCAGTTTTGAGTAATTTGGACTGGCATGTTTTCTTGATTTCCTTTATGCTAATGAGTTGAATGAATACAAAAGTTTGGGTGAAGAGTTAATTGCCCTTACTAATTCAGACCTTTTCTTGAACTAATAGAATCAACTTGGAAAGAACTGCATTTCCTTAGCAACACAAAAAATCATTGAAACACCCATCATTGGAACTTATAGATCAGGCAGAGAAAGCTGAGCACCTAGAATAGGTGTTGGTTTTCACTCTTAAAAAATTAATGACACCCCGTAAAACACAAAGACTTTATATCATGAAAAGGGACGGTATTTCCAAACAAGATGTAATTTTATCATACACTATTTTTGTCTATCTTTGTAATTACATTTTTAGTAATCCCTTATAATTTTCGTGGCAGGCTATTGGTCAAATACTTTACCTTCGTCCCTATGTCAATGACTTCAGTACACAATGGGTGCTCTCGTCTGTGACACTTTTAACCCTTGGATCAATACTTACTACTTACATTGGGGAACGGATCACTGACCTTAAACTCGGGAATGGTACATCTCTTTTGATCTTCACAAGCATTATATCTTACCTGCCTGCATCATTTGGTAGGACTGCTGCGGAGGCATTTCAGGACGGGAACTACATTGGACTCCTCACCATTGTCTTTTCCTTCTTTGTATTAGTTCTTGGTATTGTTTATGTCCAGGTAAGTTCTAGCCCATATGTTCAATTTAGTTTAGTGGGATCAAGGGTTGTCCTAACATTTGACTCAACAAATTGTTTCAGGAAGCTGAGAGAAAAATCCCACTTAACTATGCTTCAAGATACAACACTAGTAGTGGAGGGCTTCAAAAATCTGCTTACCTTCCTTTCAAGGTTTGTGCATTGGGTTCTTGCTCACCCACGTTTCATTTTTAGTAGTTTGGAGTTCTGCTTAAAAAAGTTGCTTCATGGATATAAGAATAGTCCGTCATGCTAAGTTTGTTATGGAAAAGCTTGGACCTACTAATGGAATCACTCACACCACACATACACAATGTCACACAAGCTTATTATTAAAGAGAGCTGCTATTGGCACCCAACTTCTAATTATTACACCCCAATTTCTTTAATTATTTATCACACCCTAATTAAAGATCAAAACACACCATTCAAGCATTACAAAAGTTTGGTTCGAGTTATTACCTCAAAATTACAAAGCATTATAACACATTCACAACAGTTGTTTACAATTAGGATTTGGCCCACATAAAATCCTAAATCTAACAAATATTGAGACCCCAACTTTTACTTTTTCTCAACCATTGTTTTTTTTTATTTTTAAATTGGGGTGTAATAGGTAAAAGTTGGGGTGCCAATAGCAGCTATCTTATTAAAATTTAAATGGATAGTGTATTTTTAATAGGAAATCGGTTTCATTTGTCAATAAAATAAATAAAAAGTTAGCATTGATATAAATGTGTGACTGTAGAACTGTGAAAGAGAAACCTCATGAGGTTAACTTTGGACCAATTTGATATAAAATGATCGTGGATTTGATGCTGAACTACTTGAACTTGAATTCAAGTAAAAGTTAGCTTTGGTTAAACATGGTTCTGAATGTCTCCACATAGTGCAGCCTTCTCTCAGTTTCATGTGCTTCATGTCATGGATCTCTTTATTTTTGTATTTGAGTTGATGTATTAAATATTTATGTACGTATATAACATTTTCCATTTGAGTCTCCTGCTTCTGGTTAAGCAGGTGAATAGTTCTGGAGTGATGCCAATCATATTTTCTACATCATCATTGGCTCTCCCTGGTACCCTAGCACGCTTCACTGGTCTAGCTGCTTTGAAAAATGCTGCAGTTGCTTTAAGTCCGGGAGGTAAATCCTTCGCCTTTGTAATTTTATCTTCTAAAAAGTATGGAAGAGGAATATTATTATTAAACCCAAACCGTTTCTTAGGTTTCTTACAAAATTATTTGGTCTAAATACTCCCATTATGTGAATATATATTGGGTAAATTACACTTTGACTCCCTGTAGTTTGGCATAATTCCATGTTGACCCCCTGACATTTTGACAATTGCACTTTCCTCTCCTATAGTTATCTGAAAGTTTCACTTACGCCCTTTCCATCGACTTGCTGTCATCCAAACAGTTAAAAAATGATTTTATTTTTTATAAAGACCTTTTTATCCTTTTTTAACTGTTATACTTTTTATAGACAAAAATATCCATTTGAAAAAATGGGTTTATTTGTGAATGCTTAGATGGGGACATTTTTATAAGTTTAAAATTTATTTATCTTTTTGTATAACAAAGATAAAATAAGTCTAATCGTCAAAATGTTAGGGGGTCAACTGGAATTATGCCAAACCACGGGGACAAAGTGTAATTTACCTTATAAAGTCAGTACAGAGGTTTAGTAACCTTGGCTTTGGTGAGTCTTTATGAATAATTTTACTAAAGACGCCATCAACTTGAGCTAGCAATCCTTGAACCTGGAATTGTTAAAAAAAATAAAGCACTGTGGCATGACGTTAGATAGAATGGAATGTAGGAATAAGATTCATTTAGTCGACCTCATTTTTTTTTTGGGATAAGGCTTTGATGATAATGATTGTATCAACAATTGGATTGGATACCCATATTCATATTTGGATTTGAGAATCAATGAGATGTATTCCCATTTTCCATGTTGGTGTCTGTATTTGCATCCATATCGAGGCATCTTAGTTGTCAAAGTATTTGGTTGTTAGGGTTCTGATTGCTTGTATAAAGAACATTCCAATCAATCGAAAGCCTGACCAAATTAATTTGTTGTAGGTCCTCTTTATCTCCCTACCAATATACTATTCATAGCCTTCTTCAATTACTACTACACTTTTCTACAATTGGACCCTGATGATGTCAGCGAACAGTTGAAGCGCCAAGGTGCATCGGTCCCACTCGTGCGACCTGGGAAAAGCACAGCTGCATTTCTTAAAACAGTAAGTCTCTCTTCCTTAATGTAAAAGTGATGCTAAGCAACGTAGCGTTTGGTGATGCCTTCACCTTCACCTTAGATCATTTGGGCGGTGCATTAATGCATTCATCTGGATCATTCATTCATTAATGAGCTGCTTTTATTCATATTTTATAGTCAATTTCATACTGATTTAGGCTATCCAAGACATTGTGCCAAATTGATGTGAACACTTGTTCATTGTGGGGTGAAGCAGTACAATATATGAGGCCTAACACCAGCATACATTTACTCACTTTCAACATTAATTGAACATATTAACATTACCTTATAGAAAGATTCAAATATTTGGATTAATATTCATTTACTTCTCATGCCTAAGACTAGTGTCCTTTTGTACAGATAAACATGGTATTAAAATTTAGACATTTTTTTTTTCATGATTTAGTTCTAAGACTTTCCATTTCTTCGTGGCCAAATGGAAACACAACAACAATATTTTAATTTCCATGAAATATATAATTAATTTATACCAAAAAATTCAACAAAATAATTAATAGTTATAAATGCTATATGGAAATTAAATTGTTAGTAGATAAGATGCAACGAGGAACCTATCATGTATTCATATATTATTTTTAGTAACTAGCTTTCGTTGCACGTAAGCAGACCACTTCAATCGACTTTATCACCCATTGGGCTATTCTTACATTTTCACAAATATGTTCACTTCTAATTGTGTCTTTCGGGGTCTATCTATTCATCCATGGTATGCTCAATCTATTTGCATCTTTCTTCATCATCCAACATTCAGTTTCACAAAGCATTTCCTATTGTCCTCACAATTTTTTTTTCCTTTTAAAACATCTTCATCTTGAACTATCCAAGAGATCCATTAATGTGCAAGTTTATAATTTTTTGGGACATAATTGCTTTTATATTTTAGTTGATTCCCAAAGTGTTAAGGAGCAAGGCATACCCAAATCAAAGCCGTCACTGCCCGACATAATGCACCCAATGAAAAGTATGGCCTGAGTGTCTGGTTTACTAAAGCTTTTGGTTGAAACACAGGTTCTTAGCCGAATATCAGTTTTGGGTTCTGCCTTTCTGGCAGTACTTGCGGCAGGTCCTGCTGTGGTTGAACAAATCACACACTTGACTGCTTTCCGTGGATTTGCTGGCACTTCTGTTCTCATTCTTGTAGGGTGTGCAACTGACACAGCAAGAAAAGTTCAAGCTGAGATTATATCACAGAAGTACAAGAACATAGAATTCTACGACATTGACAAGTACAGCCCATAAAAGGAAAAGCTACTTATGGCACCAAGGCAGTGGGGTCGAAATATATGACGGTGTACTCTGTAAGATTACTTTGTTTATAATGATGTCGAGGGATATTTTTATTTTCCATCTTGTATTCAGATCCACCATCCGAGAGTTTTATCTGTTTTTTTTTTTTTTGTCGGGTTGAAGGAATTTGTAATTTTTAGTTTTATAATGTACATAACAATGTAAACAGGCTACTTCTCTCTTTCTCTTCTCAGTAAGAAATCGGAAGGATTCAGCTAGGTCGGGACTTGAAACCATGATTGTCAAGTATGATGTCTCCTTAAAAGACATTGTAACCGATCCTGCAATGGTTTAAGGTTTAAAGACTCATTTCGACGAGAAAAATCAAAATGGTTCCAACCCAAACATTTGGAGACATTTTGGAACATTCCTCAAGTATTCAACATTTCATTATGATCTCAACCAAAATCAGAATATTTCTTCAACACAACACGGAACTTCGAAGCATGTAATGGTTCATAGCATAGTTTAAAAACACATTGATCTCGAAGCCAATTGGGAGAAAGTCAATGGGAGTTGTCCATCAAATTGACTCATCCAAGATCCAAGATTGCTCATCTGATAATTTCAATTTCTTGGTCATGTTCATAACAACTCTGCCAGGTTTTACCTCTCTTATAAAAGTAAATGTGTTTCTATTTTAATTTATTTATTGATTTCAATGTTTGTTGTAAGAATTTAAAAAAAAAAAGAGTTTTATGATTGAACATTACTAATGCACTTCAAATTATGAAAACTATAATAATTTAAACATAAATAATTTTAATTGGAAAGATGACTCGGATGAGTTCCCCATTGAAGTGACTTTCGCACAACCATCAACATATTGAGAGACTTCCCCAAACATTGAAATGGTTTTTTATCACACAATTCATAACATTCTTAAACCCAGAATTGGCCCAATTGAACATTGAACATCTCAGTGACGCCACAGCTTCTAACCCTCCATGCCTCTTACCTATATAACCCACAAGTTTCAGCAAGTTAGACATAAAACTACACTCAGATACCAATGTACCAAACATTATATAAATCTCAGAACACTACACCAATCAGCATCTATGACTTCAATTCATGTATACATATTTGAAATTCAACCCCCCTTCCAGAGGTGGGGTTTACCTATCGACATCCAAAACGTTACTCTCAGTGGTAAAGATATGGACGGTATATACTTCCAGCAAAGTCAAGCAAGCACTAGTCATCTTCATCAGGTTCAGCAGAGAAGTCTGGTTCTTCAGGTTTCTGTAACTTAGGCATCTCAACACCACCCTTGGTTTTCTGAGCTCCTCTCCTTGTGTTTGCAGCAAACCTAGAAGCCAATATTGTGACACCCAAGTTCTGTTTCGCCTGAGAAGGATTTGTCGAGGCAGTACTATAGTCCTCTTCTACCTCTCGCCCTGTCTCGTCAGCTGTTTGTTCAGTTGAAGCATAAGAAAACGACTCCCGCATACTGATGTCCTTCGCCATTCTCCGCCTAATGTACCGACGCCAAGCAGCTTGTATGAAGCAGGCTGCCCAAGTTCTCCAATGGTGAGAATAGAATCGGAAAGTGTGCTGAAGTTTCTTACTGTGGAGCCGTCTAAACTGATTGGCTACGAACTTGAGATCTTCAGCTCGTAGTGCAAAGGCCTCTACTTCAACAAGGGCTCTAACAGTCCTTGTTGAAGAAGGCAAGTTTATGGTGGATTTTGGAAGCAATGCCCATGCAAGCAACTCCTCCCCACAAAAATCGCCAGGCCTCAACATAATTGAGTTGAAGAAACCAGTCCTGCCTCCGTTTGTAGTAGAGCTTTCTAGTCTTCCTCGGATGATAAAGAGCATTTCGGTTACAGGGTCACCCTCACGAACAATGTAGGTGTCTTCAGTGCTCAAGGAGGAAACCAATCGCTCACATATGGCATCAAGAAGTTGGTCGTCCATCTGTGAGAAAAAGGGGACCTACAAAAGGGGGAATACATAAATGAATATCATGATATGGAACTCCTTATGGCGTTCTTTAGATTTATAGAACTAAATATATGAATAAGGTCGTACACGTCGAACGAGGTCCAAGCAAAGGTGGCGTTGGATGTCTCGACGGAGATCAGTAGGTAATGCATGCAAGATGGCTTCTTCATCCACTCCTCGTGTTGCAAGCCACTTGTATTGAACAAATCGTCGAATACGTTCACGCAAATCTTGAGGGAGTTGGCGATGTCTCATCCACTCTTCAGTGTCTCTTCGCTTAAGTCTCCACTCTTCGAGCCTCACAGTGATAGATTGCAAGTATGTCTACATTAAACAAGGCAAGTTAAAAGTGTACTGTAAAATCATTTGAAAAAAAAAAGAAGGAAAGGTGGAATAACAAACTGAAATGAAACAAGAAACTAATACATGTTAACTAGACTAACAACTAAATATACATTAATGCAAATTACTGTTAATAATTACCCAAGTTTCGCTACTTCTATTTAGTTCATCAAATATGTACCAAGAAAAGTAGAAATAAGAAAAAAAAAACAGTAATTACCAACAGAAGCCTAACAAACATGGATCCAGCAAATTAAGCTAATTTCTCTCAACCACCCAATTGGTTGAAGTGTGAACTACTTTAGTTCATTTCCAACTTCATGGCATGAACACACAGAAAAGAAGACTAATTATCACTCTTGCATTCCTTCTAAAATATAAGCTCCTTGAAAAATAACCCATGAATCCTGATAAACAAAAAAGTCATTTGAAAACATATAAAAACTGTTGCAAGTTCAAAGGTAAGAAGATTTGTTAAGTACCTGCATGTTCCCAATTAGATGGGCAAATAAAACCAGCCCCACAATAGCAATGAGTATAGCAAATGAGGTTTCCCCAATAAAAGTGCTTGTTGACAAATTCTGTCCATATGAGCTGAGGAAATAAGCAAGAAAAATATATGTATCAAAATTTTGAATGACAGAAAGAAAACACTGTTACACATGGTATGCACATTATTAGCCTTTCTACAAAAATATAGAGAAAAAATAAATAAAAAATCAAGATGCCAATGCATTGTCTTGTCAAAATGAAGTAGGGATAGTAACCCTTTAGCCACATGACATGAAAGCAAACAATATTACTATAATAGTCTCTCCCCAGTGTCTTTTGGTGTTATGATTTAACGTACATGAATGTAATTAATTGTGTAATAGAATTTTCTTCAAGCCCACAATACACACACTTGAAGATGTAAACTGTTCCAACCTCGTATGAACTAGTTTGCTTGCACAATCAAGTATCAGAATATCAACTATTTAGCCAAAAGTTAGAACTTCCAACTTGATTGAGGTAATGAGAGCGATATGAATCCAACTTGATCTAATAGAAAACATGGGTTTAGGCAGAATTGAATGGAGGAATGAGATACGTTCATAGTCTCCAAATTTGGTGCCTTGTTGAGGAATTTGTGACTAAATTATGACTTTTCTTCACTGATTTATCATGAAGTTTCAATAAGTCACAACCTTTATGAACTTTGTAATTAAATTGTGAACTTTGTGATTAAGTCATGAAAAGTAAAAAAAAGGAGATGATCAGCTGTAGATGATACACTAGTAAGAGGATATGACCTTGATAAAGCTGATGGTAACCATTTTACCGATGAAGCATCAAAGAACTAGGATGCAAATAACAAGAACATTGAATTCAATTTTTTAAATCGGTTGATGAATCCTGACTTGGATTCGTGATTGTAATCATTTTATATTTTGAACATTATAAACCTAGAATGTGTTATAGAAATGTGATTACTTTTTGTGGGTGTATGGATGATACTAATATAGGTTTTGGTAATTTGTATTTGCAATTTAATAAAAATTTGAAGATATAATAGGAGAACACCATTGATTTTTTTCCCCATTTTTTTCTCACATTTTCAGAATTTTTCCCTTGCTGACTTATTCCCAAACCCCAACTTGGAGACTATGTTGATGAACTATAATTTGTCGCGTCAAGGGCACATAACTATCATTGTCATTTACGTGGACACATATTGGTCAAAGGACAAACACATCAATAAATGTTGAACCCAATAGTATACACAAACCAAAATCCAAAATGAAAGAACCATCAGTACTAGAATGAAAATAATACCAATAAAACAACAAAAATCAATAGTAAGAAATACTAATAGTATTGTACTAAACCCTATAGAATTCTTTCCAAACTGACCTAGGAAACAATTAGAGGAATCAAACTGCAATGTTCAATACATAGAAAATTTATGAATCTTACCTTAAGTTCTGTAAACCCCACCATAGGCAATAGAAGTATTTCTCAAGGAACTTTGAGGAGACAACTTTATTAGTCACAGCATCTTCAAATATACCATAAGTGAAACTATCATTTGTAGGATCACAGTCATTAAACACAGATGTGCTGTTAGCCCAAACCCTGCGATCATCCTGGTTAGAAGTATCACACTCTAAATAGGATTTGCATTTGAAAGGGTCAGTTTCCTTTCTGCATTTTGATTTCCAGCATGCTGTGTGCCGTTCAACCGATAGCACATACCATGATGCTCCCAAGACCTGTAAAAATATTAAATCTGTAACTCCACCCACTATCATAGAACCAATAAAAATTAGATAGATTTACCTGGCAGGCCTAACTGTTGCATTTTTATTACAAAAACTCCCTTGGAGTTCTGACAACTCCAAGGGAACCTTACTTTATGAAGTTTGTTGCCCACCAAACCTTACTTTATCAAGTTTGTTACAAAGAAAACCTTGGAGTGGGGATCCATGTCAGAATATTCAAATTGGAGAGGTTAATTTTCACCGTTGAATTTTAGTTTTAAATTTGAAATCTTACTAAGTTAGTCATGCTAGCCTGATTCATAAAGTAAGGTTTGTTCGGTAACAAACTTGATAAAGTTGGGGAGTTTTTGTAATAAAATTGCAACAGATAGGTCTGCCCAATAAATCTCTCTAAAAATTATTTAAAGAATATAGCTAGTCGGCCCGTAACACCTCAAAGAAACTAATTTCATGTAAGCAACAAGAAAATAAAATAAAATGAAAAGAAACAGAAATTACATACATGACTAGCTAACATATACAGTAACAGATTATAAGCAGCCCCAGCCCAAGCAGTTTTCGTGACAAGTCCAGTTGCTTTGATAATTTGAGAACTTAACGGAAAAATTAGATATAATCTGGGAATATATTGAATCAGAACAATCAGCGCAAGGGCATTGTTGTTATGATCAGCATGGGAGCTTCTAATTGCAGGTATAATAAACCAGATGAGAATCTGCACAATAAATCTGACAGTTAGCTGATGGTCAATTCCCACAACCGACAAACCTTTAATAAAATAAATAACATAAACAGGAAAATGAGGAGAAATTAAAGTTTCATCCTGATTGTGGGTGTTAATAAGTAACATCATTAAAATGAAAAATAATAAGATTATGTAATAAGAGCAAGGCTGCCAGAAACGCTAGGTGGGACACCCTTAGGGCCTTGGCAGCGCATAAGTGGTAAAAGTTATTAATGTACAATTTTTATATGAAGTAAAAGTCATGCCAAAAAAAAGTAAAAAATAATATAAACATGCCATTACCAAGATATAAGACAAACTACCAAGCAAACTAGTAAGTCACACAACAAACATGTAAGCAAAATAAAAACCAAGTAGCCACCAATATTCAAGTGGTTTAATGCCCCATCTCAAATGTTTTGTAATTTTAGAAATGCCCCTCCGAGTTTGGCTGAGTATTTGAGACAGACATCCCTTATGTTCTAAAATTAATTGCGTATTTCTAAGACCATGGTTTCTACAAAAATATTACATAGAATTACCATTTTAAACCCACTTATTGAAACCTCGCTTAAAGCGGGTGGGGCCTTGGCACTTGGATGGTCTAGGTGCCCAAAGCGGAGTCTAGGTGCAACTTTTGACAACAGTAGATAAGACTTATCAATAGACAAAAAATATCTATCTACACCCATCCTTGGCTAAGGAGCACATCTGCACATGATGTCTTTTGTTCCTTAGATTATGTAAATAGTTATGGAACATCACTTCCCTAATTCCCTAGTATGATCAATCACATCGGTCAGCCTCCATCGACTTTCGATTTTGCTTCATGCCCATTGAATCGTCTTATTTGAATTGTGTTCCACCTCCGCAGAATCCGAGGACTTCTCTCTTAAAATATGGTGAATTTTCTCATCTCAACCATAGTTCAAAATATCGAATTTCGCATCATATTGGAATATATCGGCTTGTACATACAGATTTTTTAACATTCCCATAAGAAACATTTATAGAATTAAATGTTTTGGTTGGTGTTGGTTTGTATTGGTATGTGTCGGAATATTTTGACCAAAACATTTCGAAACAAACCAATGCCAGAAAAAGAGAAAAAAAATGGAATCTTTGCACACAAAAAACAAGGGACTCGAATGAAATGAAAAATTTCTACAAAAAAAAAAGCAATGCGATATCCACTTTCAATCCTTTCAAATCCTTGTTTTTATGCACAAAAAGAGTTATATTTAAGAAGCCATTCTCAAATGAAATCCACAAGGAAAGAGGCCACAATCTTCTAATTATAAAAAGACAGTGTATCCATTTGTTACTAGTGTTGAATTTTTGAATTAGAAAATCTATTTTTGTTTTATTGGAAGTAACTTAATAAGTTACATTTTTACCATGGGATCACCCCCTAAGAAGTTATAACTTCTTGTAACTCTTCCAACGTCTTCTTGTTTGGGACATCCTTTTCTAACCAATGTGTTGGATCTTATTTTGCCTATTGGCACACCAATTTTTAATACCTCTTCTTCACACCTTGAAACAATGGGAACTCCTCATTGTTTATTTATTTGAGTTAATCCAAGGAGATCAATTAATTCTTTTTTTTTTTCTAATTTATTTTGAAAAGAATATTGTGAAATTCTTGAGTCTAAAATCATTTATTCGATTACACTTAAATTGTTCTCATTATTTATTATTTGTGAGATGTATTAAAAAGAGAGCACTGAATATTTTCAAGTTCGCGATAAACAAAGATTGGAGTGCTACCCTCTCTGTCATAGATCATTGTATCCTAGGAGACAAACATCTACGAACTGTTGGCACCGAAGCAAAGGTGAAATCTGTCTTAAGAACATCGCGTTTGATCTGAAGCCTTGATCTTAATTTGCTTTTACAAACTGATAAATTCTTTTAATTTTATATATATTTTTAATTTTCTCTCATAATATTTATTTAGGATACAACTTAACTTCTCATTTAATTATGGACTTGATTTATTTTCTTAATAAAATTGATTTGCACCCAAGAACTTGTATTTGATAACTTATTGAAAATCGAAGCATTAAACATGCTTTAATCTAATCTAACTTAGTGTATTCACAAATTGATGTATAATAATGCGTCTCAACGTGAAATAATGTGTAATACTTAAAATAAATAGTTGTAAGAGTCATTTTATAACCTAAAACATACTTTTTAACATTATTTATCATTAAAATGTTGGTTTTTATGAATATTTCAAATCAGTGACTATTTTGATTTTTTAATTGAGCAAAACATTCCTCTTAAACGACATTTTAAACCTTGCTCTTAACCACCTCATTCATGGTGTTGCATTTGTCCACAAAATATGATTACTTCTTTCTTTCCTTGTGCATCAGTGTAAAGAAAAATAAAGCATCCTCTATAAAATCCTCCATCTTTTTTTTTTTTTTGGATAGACCCATAAAATCCTCCATCTTGAGCCAAGATCTATTCTCCAACTTTGAATGAGCAAAAACATTATTTCAAGGATGGTTCAATGAATGCCTGGAGGGCGAAGAAAGTAACTAGATGCTTCTATTGTAGGCGATGATTTATTTCAACACAATGTTTGGTTCAAAAACACATATTTGGCACAATTACTCCTTGAACCAATCAAGTGATCGATCAAACAAGAACGTCCAACCAAAAAATGCCACCCTATTGGGGTTCCTCAAACTAATTTAGTGGGAAAGAAAAAAAAGGGCAAGTTAATAAAACGTCAAGGATAGATAGATTACCAAAAAAGAACCTTTTTCATTTCCATATAAATTTATTGTCTTCTTGCAATAAGGAGGGGGCATCAAATATTAAAGAGTAGATTTTAATTTTTATTTAGTTTTCTATTTTAGGACTTTAATTTTATGTTTTTTAAGTTTATTTTGATACTTTATTAGCCTATGATGTTAATATAGGTGTTAGGGGGCAATTTGATAACCTTATATTGATTTTTTAATGAGTTTTTATATGCTGAAAATTAAAGGAAAATAAAGTTATGGGATTGGGACATAGATGTATTTCTGCTTTTGTTTTATTTAAGTTATTTTAAGTTTTATTTACAACCATTGGATCTCCTTATTTTAGTTGGATGGTTGAGATTAGATTTAAGGTTTAAAAAACATTATAAATACTTGCTTCTGGTTGTAATTTTCTTCAATGATGAATAAAATTGAGACTGAAGCTTTGATATTCTCATTAATGGTGTGGTGTGACTTGTGAGGTCATTTTGTAGTGAGTCCACTATAACATTATTTTCTTCTAATCTTTATTTTATTTTATTTTTTTATTCTTTTATTTTTCTTGATTTTCTTTTAATTCCTTATTCTTGATTTTCTTGATTCTTGATTCTGGAACCTTGAATACTTTATCTTTTCTCTTAACCTTGAACCATTTTCGTCTATCCTACTGAAATTGTTTTAATTGCGAGAAAAAAAATATTTTACTTTTGGGTTTACCTATCCTTACCCAATCTTAAGCCAAATCCTTAACTCAATCCCCAACCGGATTTCCCTTAATCCCCTATTTTTCCTAAATCAAATTCTATTTTCTTATCTCCTCTCATCGTCCTAAATCAGATTTACCCAATCCTAAACCAAATCCCCTATTTTTCCTAAATCAAATTCTATTTTCTTATCCCCTCATCATTCTACATCAGATTTACCCAATCCTAAATCAAATCCTTGACCCAATCCCGAACCAGATTTCCCAAAATCCCTTATTTTGCTTAAATCAAATTATATTTTCTTATCTCCACACATCGTCCTGTATCAAGCTCTTCCACTATGGCCAAGAAATTTGGCTAATTAATCCAACTAGCAATTATTGGGAAGTCCTCTACATGAGAGAGTTCCAAGAAACCCCATTCCTGACCTTCTCAAAGCAACTACAAGGGAAAGCCATCCTTATACTTGACATGAAAATGTCATCATTTATGCAACTATCAAGGACGATCCTTTTTGGTCCACCATCCCATGGAGACTTCATAGGGATTTACTAAAAAAGTTATCCCTGTTCCTCAGAGTCTTTCCTCTTTCTTTTCATCTTCTTAAATTCGAAATCCTCTAGAAGTTCTTTGTATATTTCATTAATTCCAAGGAGCCTTCAAACCTCCTCCCAAAACCTGTTCCCTTTCTTTTTACCCTTTTACATTCCAAGTCCTCTAGAAATTCTTTGCAAACCTTAAAATTCCTTTCCAAAATCTAATGCCATGATTTGTATCCCCAAAATAATCTTTTTGGTCGACCACATTGTTGACGCTGCTTTACATTCTACTCCCACATTGGCCTTTGATCACTCTCATCATGGACCATCAAGATATGCTATGTAGCTCCAAAGCCATTTCCCTGACAGCTCAAATGTTTGTTCTCAAGAACCTTAAGCCAAGACCTCCAATATCATTTGGTGACAGCACAGGCTCCTCTAAACTAAATGGTATTTTTCTGCATGATCCATAACATCTCATAGAGCGCATCTTAGCTTCTCACATTAATCAAAATCAGATTGATAAAGAGAGATTGAAAGTATGTTATAATGCTAGAGAAAGTTTCCCATCTTATAGCTTCCAAGTGGGTAATTAGCAAAGGTAACAGCCGTTGCTCATCAATTCTCTAGTAGAGTAGAAGGAATGAAGTTGAACAGATAGTTCAGCTGGATAATGCTTCCAACCACAACTTAGATACCAAAAAAAGAGGAGAAAATAGGGGATCTTATCAACTGTGAAACAAAATGTAAGTACCCAAGCACATGGTAACAAATTGCTTATTTTACTTCTCTAAACAAGTTATTTTATTGTATAATCTCGTTAGCTCTGTATCTAATAATTTAATAGGAAGATTTAGTTTGTTTTTTTTGTGGGTAAGCTGGACTTGAACCCATGACCTAAAAGTTTCTTTGCAATGTGTCAAACCAACTGGGCTATGGGTCTAAGTCCAATAGGAAGATTTAGTTAAAACCACAACAATAGCAAATTACAATGGCATGAGAGAAGTCCATTTTAATTATCTGTGGTAAGTTTGCAAACAATCAACTAATGATTCTTAGCAAAACAAACACAAAAAGCATAACCATATAAAAATCATCCTCATTAATACCTGAGGAAGAGGAAGAGTTGCTGCAAGATCTATAAAGAAATCTGATCTTAAGTACCTACTTGCAATCTTCTTAGGATCCATTACAAGTTCACCCCTCCCAAACACCCGGGAACTTGGTGCCACATATGCTGTTCTAAACTTTATGACCATATGCAACAAGTAGAACAGATCGGCAATAGTTCGAAAACATGTCACAACAATTCTCAAATTCAAATCTGTCTTCAAACACGAAGAAGTCTCCAAAACCCCCACCGAAGGCAAGTAGAAATATAATGGGTCGATAAATAAAGCAACCAAACACGAGAAAAGGAAAACCCGATTCCATTGCAATACAAGCTCACTTCCAGGATCCAGTATTCTCTGCCTCAATGGCTCATGGTCTTCAGGAAAAACCTTAGAGTTCCCAAGTTTTCGATTCCCAGGAATTGTATTCCGAACCCCACCCCCCCCCCGATATCGGATTTCAACAAAGAACCCGAAACCTTGTATGCGGGAGTCGGAATTTCGAGGTGTTGAGAATCAAATTTCTCCCATGGTACTTCTGGGTGTTGTTTTACTTGTTTTCCATCAGCATAAAATCTAGAAAAGTTCAAACCAGAACAAAATTTATCAGAAAATTATCAATAACAAAAACATAAAATTATCAAAAACACAGGAAACCCTTATTAGTACCTCACTAGCTTGTCTTTCTTGAACTCCATACCATCACCGGCTTAAGAATTCAGATACATATATCAAAACAAACTGAAACCAGAATCAAAAGAAGTTGAAACAAATCTAATGCGACCTTTCCATGGCTAATCAATACTAATCGGAACGATTTCTGCTAGGAATCTTAAACGCATTGCTTATAACTGAATCACTCCTACTGAATTTCGATTCGATTAGAAGAAATTCAAATCTATTAGCATAAAAGCCCTATTATCAATATCTAGAAAAAACAGAACTTTAGATCCTGATCTTGAGATTCTCGGGCCGGCAGAGAGAGGGAGAAGAAGAGACAAAAGCTAGGGTTTCGTGAGTTTGACTCACTTGAAAAAAGCTTGGCATCGATAATAGAGAGAGAGAGAGAGAGAATTATTTCTGAGTCTGTAGAATTGAAATTCTGGATTGGAGTCACAACGTGAAGAGCATGAATTAAAAACTATATTAAAAAGAACTTTTTTTCATTAAAAAACAAGAAAAAAAGAAAAAACCGGAGAGGTTTGTTTCAGATTTCTTGAATTCTTCACCCACGATAACTCATGATACTTCCTTTGAAAAAATTGGACTAAACGAGTGTCAGTTAAAAAAGTAAAAGAGTTACATGATAGTCAACAGTAATTGGCCAACAAATCGATGCATTTATTGTTGGACTTAAAGAGTATAAAATTACGATACTGGACATTGACCTTTTCAGTTTTCGCTTCCTGCTCTCTCATCTGGGGCTGGGTTTTCTGGAAATTATTCCCAAAGCGTGTTATTTTTCAGCCATTTTAAGACATCCCTCTAGATTTTCGTGAAAATTAGGGATGCGTTTTGTTTGGAATTTAATCTAATGATATAATCTCATTATAGAATTTTTCATTGGGACCTACTAGTTGCACACCACCCATTACCAATTGCACTCCATCACTTAAAAATTTCCCTTTGCACTACTCCAAAAACAATTAAAAAAGATGTTGTACTATTTTTTTTATTTTTTATTTATCTTTCTCAACTATATTGAAAGAAATTGTTGCTAGTTCAATCATTTTTGCAAGAAATATTTTTTCGTTTTAAAATCATGTTTACAAAGTTACGTTTTCTTGAAATATACAGGTTCATATTAAATTCTAGAAAAAGATTAGAAAATTAGTGCCTTAATTAAATTGGAGTCAAAGAGAACACGAACAAAATCAATCACAAAACACGATCAAAGTAGAGCACAAACAAAGAATACAGAGCTACAAGTTAAAATAAAGCTTAAACCTCTAAATATTAGGTATTGGAGTGCAAGTAGTATGTTAAAATAGAGGTTATAAAATACCAAAAAAAAAAAAAGGATTTTTTAAGGTTGATGTGCAACCAATCGTTAGTGGTGTGAATTGAATTTGGATATAAAAATTGTAGACATGGGATTTTCATTGAAAATCTAATTTCTCTTTAGATTTTGAGTCACCACCATTCTTTTTTAGAAAATGGTGTGAATGGTCACCCAGTTAATTATTTAAAAAAAATTATTTTTAAGCAATTAGTAACTCCGAGATTTTGATAAGGAAACTAATCTACCTAGAGATTAGATAAAGAGTTTAGTTAGAGGTTGGGGAAGGTATTAGGCACCCCCTCCCTCTCTACCTTAGATAGTAACCTTTGAAACATGGTCATTTTGATGAAAAGAAAATAATTAAAAAAAAAATTAAGAAAATATCTATAATTTATGTCTTTAAATGAATGGACTTTAATTTTGGCACATATCATGGGGGTCTCTTCATTGAAAAGTGGAAACTTCAAAATTTTATCTTAAAATTACATTTTTGACACACACAAAAAAACCTTAAAGAAGAAGGGAGAATGGGGATTACATTATCCTTACTACATCTTACTTTAAAGTTTGGATTTATTTCTTGTTTTTTTTCTTGAGCTTTTGGTATTCTTATTCTTGATGATGTATTTGTTTTAGACTTTTAAAAAAGAGAAGAAAGAAAGAGATGATTAAAATTGAAGAGAGTTTTTAGACATAAGTTGGGTTTGTGAGAATATGAGATTTATATAGAATTGGGAGCTGATTTTGTAGGAGTAAAATGATCAAATCCTAAAAATAAATGAAAATAACATTTTTTATATTTTATTTTCTATTTGAATTTTTCAATTGTATAAGAGTAGGAATTGAATTTGTCTTTAGAATTTTAAGAGGTTGATTATGACATTGACATGTGGAGTGTAGAGTAAGGGGTAGAGTAGGATATAGTGGTAGAGTGATTTAAGGGATATGATGGGGGTAAGGAGTAGGATCAGATAGGGCAGTGGAGCAATTAAAGGAGCGATTTAAGGAATGTGTTAGGGGGATGTCCTTGGACTTGAGTTTTATGAATTTTTGTATTGGACTTGGGTAACGATTTAAATTTAGATATTGGACTATGGGCATGAATTTGGACTTGGATTTAGATATTAAGCTTGATTAGGAGTTAGATTTGGGTTTTAGGATTTGATTTGTTTTAAAACGGGATTTAAGGTGATTAGATATTAACGGGCACTAAGAAGGCTTATAAATGAGTTTGAGATTTGATGGTAAGTTTGGGATTATGATGATGAAGGTTTAGAAAGTGGTGGATTTAGAAGTCTTATTGTGGATCTATGAGACTTTTAGAAGTCTTAGGATATTTGATTCAAACAAAAATATCAATTTTTGAAGATTTAAGCCTTTAGGCCCCTTGATAGGTTTTTGATAGAAAAACAATTTTTAGAAATTTATTTTCAAGTGGGGCCAGTTTAAAATAGGGTGTCTACAAAAGCGATTCTATAGTAACAAAGAAAAATGTCTAAAAATGTTACTGAGGCATGATTATTTCTTGTAATTTTGTGTATTTTGTGCTAAAATGCCATTTTTTGCTCTGAGATGTATAATATTTTGTTCAGTCATGGTAATATGATGCTTCCCTTTGACATACACCCCTCTACACCCCCATCATAGAATTGTAGAGTATTGCCTCGAGATACACAAGAAAAAGATGTATGTCAGAGAGGGGCGTCAAAAAGTCATTATTCTATTTTGTATTCCAACTATAAAGCTATTTTAAATTATGAAATCTACAATTGGACATCAAAAACAATTTTTGGACACGTCTTATAGAGCAAATTGATATGAACATTTTTATTTTTATTTTTAGTGACACTCGTAGTTAGCTTTTTTCTAACGGTATATTATGATAGCTAGTTTCAAAGTTACACTTGTAGGAAGGTAAGGCTTATGATGGAAGCATTATTATTTGATATTTCGAGTTAATTTTTCTTATTCAAGCACTTTCGAAGTATAAATTGGCCTGTTCTACATAAAAAGTCGGATTCTGAGTACAACTCAATAATAATTATATTCACTAAAAAATTTGTTACTCTATTTGACTCCATATACAAGGGGGGAGCCAGGATTTTCTTGTAGTGGGGGCAAACTATAGTTGTTCAATAAGGTTGAAGAGCATGAGACGGGTTGTTTTGAAGCGAAAATTCATGAATTTTTTTAGAGGTTATAGAAAAGGGTGTTTAAGTCATATCTTATTAGTTTGTGAGAGTAGACTTAAGTCAAAGGGTAATGTCATTAGTGAGGGTAGGGGTAACTCTCAAATATTAACCAAATAGAAGTATTTTAATAAATTCAAAAACTTGAGAGGGGTGGGGGCAAATGCCCCCATTGTCCTCATTGTAAATCCGCTCGTCCATATAAAAAGATTGGTTTCAATGGAGGATTCATAGAAATTGGACGATGACAAACTGAGAAAGTTGGACTTGTTTCGATGTCTGATATTCTAAAGTTGGGCTTGGCTTCAAGATTTTAGAGGCTAATTCGGAAGTAAAATGAACATTTTTCATAATGTAGGAACTCAATCCGAAGGACCGCTCCCTTGAAAAATAATATCCTCCAATCAGGAACAAATTATTTTTCATAGAAAAAAAAAAAAATAGTTTCTCAACAAATGACATGGGCCAAATGCGTTTTTTAAGAGAAAATTAATTTTCTTAGTGATTTTCTCATCTATGAAGCACATCATCACCCCAGTGTCCACTGGAATCATCAATGGAAGGTAGGATCCAACCTTGCGGGACCCAATTGATGGTTGGTGCAATACATAGATGAGTTGTCGGCCACTGTGGAGCCCAACTTTAAAGCCGTGAAATGTCTTGCATCGCCTAAGTTGAAACTTGAAAGTCCACTCTACTTTTCAAAGGTAAGAAACTTTAAAAAAATGATGGAAGTGCGTCTCTACAAGGTCACTCTTTCCAAGGGGCTGTCAACGGATCGGATTTTAAATACCCATCCGGATTTGATAACATTCGGGTTGGATAAAAGATTTGAGTTTTGACTAAAATAAGGATTCAATTCGATGACCTGAGTGATATATATATTTATCAGATTGGAGTTTACATGATAGATTCAATTATTAAATTAGAGACTAATAATTTTTATTTTTATTTTTATATTCTATTGGTACCAATTTAGTTTGGATTAATCAATCTGGACCAAAATCGATTCATTAACACTCGTATTCAATGAGAACGAAAGAGCTTGGAAAACATTTTGCATTTGAGCTCATTAGACACTTAGTGGGACTGCACGATTGAATGCCTGCTCATAAATATCTTAGAACTTTCTTCATTCTTCCTTTTTCTTTTTTAAGATAATATAATATAATATTTTAGAGTCGTGCTAGAGTAACATTGAAATTGACATCGTCGGGGACATTGCTGTGCACAAAACCTTAAATACTTCTCACTTGTGTCTCGATGAAAATCATCTATTATCCTATATACACATTCACATCAGCAATGTTTGAAACAATGTTAATTTCAATGTTACTTCAATATTTTTCAATATTTTCTTCATGTCGGCATTCATAAGCAACGAGTCATGATTTTCTGATGTGCCAACGGCACAAAATCATAGATCATTTTCTTCAGGGTGCATAAGGGAAAAGATTTATGATTTTGTGCCCTTACCACATCAACCGATGACAGATCCAGTGAAAAAAATCAAGTCAGAAAATCATTAATCTTTATAAATATTGTGAGTGCATAAAAAACTATTTTATCTAGATTGGATATTGATGTATTTATTTATTTATGATATCACAGGGTTTCTCCACAACTTTTTGAGGATGCGACTAATTCCTACCGTTACACACCCTGGCCCATGGAAGTTTATATATTAAAAGTTATATGTATCTCGAGGTTAGATGTTATGATTTGTCCAAAACATGAACCTCAAGGTTGGATAGATCCATATTCGAGTGTTGATCTAATACTATATTTTGAAGTCAAAATCCATATGGATGTTAATGTAGCATGGTTAATCCGACAAAAAACAAGATCAAATCATATCTAAATTAGGGGCTTAATTGAAAAGACTTATTTGTTCTTTGATTAATGTTGGAGTTACTATTTTTTTAGCACATATATTACAAAAAGTCTAATGAAAATCTTACGCTCTTTTTTTTAGATGCCCCCCATACTTTCCCTGACCTGGCAATTACAAAATCACAAATGTTATTTTTGCAAATCCTAAAACAAAGGATTTACGGCTCTGTGATGGGGGCGCCTAGAAGAAGAGTTTTATATTATCACGAAACTTACAAAAATAGTAATTTATGTAAAATTAATTTAAAAGATGGATTTATAAATTTCAAGGACATATTTTATCATCTTAAATAATGCAAAGCCAATTTTCTAATTTAAAATATTAACTACAGTAATTTTGAAAATAGAGGAATATTCTTTGTAGTTAAAAAAGGATTAACAAACATGGTTATGGTAGGTGCATTTATAATTTTATTCATTTTTTTATGAAAATGACTCTAGTATTATAGTAAATTTACATGTAATATAGGGGTAATTTTGACAGAAAATACACTCACATCTCACTTCACCTTCTCTCATTATCTTTACTGTTATAAGTAGAGGAGGCTGAGTAGAAGTTATTTGATACCAAAATAAGGAATCTCATAAATGCCCTCATCTTTTCTTTTAAGCTTAATATTATAAGGGTTATTTTCGTAAAAAATCATTAACATTGCAATCCCACGATAAGTTTTTAAAAATCACAAGAGTTTACCCTTTTTTTTAAATATTAATTTCAAAATCTTTTTAATTAATATTTTAAATAAAAAAAAAGACCTTATAATAGTAAAGATAATTTAATTATCAGGAGATGTAATTGTTGGCATGGTAGGTCCATTTGGGAGTACACGTCATGACAGTCAAGAATACTGGATTGTCAGTCCAGAAATCCGATCGCCAATTGGAAATTTTAATGTGGACGAATGAAAACCCTCCACATAATACACAAAATTGGTGTAAATTAGAGATCGACTTATCGACAGCGTTCAAATCCACTACATGTTTAATAACTAACTACACGATCCACTGAATCTGACTATTATCATCATCGTCTGTTGTGCACTTTGTTCAACTTTTAATCTGTTCAACTCTCTCTCTCCCCAAAATCTGATCAAACCCTGAAAATACCTTCAAAGTCTCTTCTCCACTGTCGGATCAAATGATATCAAACACCCAATCTCTCACTCCTCACCACCTTCCTTCTCTCCTTCCCTCCCCTAACTTCCCCAAACCCTCATCTTTCTCAACCACACCCATAAAAAAAACCAATTTTAATCCATCTAAGAAAAACCCATTTCTCAAAGCCTCATTTCAATCCTTAAAATGCTCGAGTTCTGTAGTTTTAGAGCCAATTCAGAAAGATTCGGTGAAAAAACCATCTCCAGCTGAGGTTTCTAGAACAGTTATGGAGTTGTCTTCTTTGGGTACACTTTCCACATTGACCCATGAAGGTTGGCCTCTTGGTATTGGTGTTCGATTCGTTGTTGACTCAGAGGGTACGCCTGTCTTTTGCTTCAATGCATCTAACAATCGATTTTCTTTAGATAGGAGGTCTAGCCTTCATGTCCAGGTAATGCCCTTTACAATTTTTTATTTTTCAGATCTTTTTTGTGTGTGTGTGTGTGTGTGTAGAAATGCTTATTGGGATTTTGTAATACTCACTACAGTGATTAAAATCTTGCCCAAAATTGAGATTAATTTGGTTTTAAGAGGGATTTTTTATTTTCAAAACTAGATAATGGAGCAAGTGCAGGGATAAGTTTGTCCTGGATAGACCAGACCCAGATAAGAGTTAATGTCTTAGAGGAATAATTTGGATAATCACACCTTTCAACTTGCATTACCCTCAAATTGAGTGGATTTTCTGAAAGTATGTGTGTGTTGCTAAATAATAATTCTTCTCAAAGGAAGAAATATATAAAGAAAAGCCATAAATGTCTCATAATGGTGCAATTGTAGGGATAAATTATATAATGGAGCAAATGAAGAGATAAATTTGTCGAGGATAGACCTGACCCGGATAAGATTTAATCTGGTATTTATCTTTGAAGAATAATTTGGATAACCACATCTTTCAACTTGCATTATCCTCAAATTGAGTCCATTTTTTGAAACTGTATGTTTTCTAAATAATAATTTTCGTCAAAGCAAGATCTCCATAGAGGGAAAAAAAATAAAAAAATAGTCTCATAACTTAAAAAGCTGATAACTCTTATAGAGATTAAGAAACTGACATAAACTCGTTTTTGAGAGATATTGTTGTACTATGTGTTCTTCATTCATTTCTTATTCTTCTTCATTTTTTTTAAAGTATAAAGAGAGATTCATGATGCTTCTTTGGCTACTACTTTGTGCTTTATAGTTAGAGCAGTGTGGGTCGCGAACCTCACAGTGTACACTACAAGGTAGCCTCACCAAACCAGAAGACAGAGCAGTTTTGAAGGTAAAACAGTGCCTTTTTTTTGTTTTTTTGCTTATTGTGAAAGTAATGCCATCCTTTCTTTCAGTCTTTTAATCTTTCCGGTGTAGTTTATATAGTCAGAACATAATTATTCACATTTTAGATAAAAGCGGTAAGTAGGCTTTACGGTGACATATATATTTATCTTGCATTACTGCTTTTATCTAAATAAAAATTTCCTCTAGATGTTGAGAAATTGCCCATTTCTCGCAGAAGTTTCATTCGATATGGGAAAAGAGGTTTGGAGAAGAAGTGAATGAAGATCTTATATACATAGTTACTGTAGAACAGGTACTTCAGATGGAGGATTTTAAGGAGGTAATTTGGTTATATTTATTACTGCTTTGTAATTTTCAATGTTAGGAAGGTAAAAGGTAACTTTATTTTAAGAAGAAAGCACATGCTGTTGGGGGTGTATTACAGGATGGTGTATGGGTGACTTCATCAGAATATAAAAGTGCAAACCCTGACCCACTTCGAGATTTTGCTGAAAAAATTGTGGAGGACATAAACACCAATCACATTCAAGATTTCGAACGCATTTGCAACATTTATGTGGATCTAGGATTCCAGGTTTGCCCCCAATTCCATTTCATTAGTTACTTTCAGAAATTTTTGTGTTAGGTTTTTAGGTATAGTTGTTGGAGGAAATCTAAGGAGTGGCATGGTGATAATGTCACACATGCAGCTTGGGTTGGGCCCACCAGGGAGATCTTCTTTGCCAAAGATTGATCTGAAGAGATGATCTTAAGTTCATACGTCATAGCTATCATATCTATCACATTATGTTGGATGGGCATAATAACTAAAGCTCAATCTGAATAAAACTGCGTCGGATCTTTCCTGAAACATAACCTAAAATCAGATCTTCATTATCTAAACGAACCTGGAAGATGTCATTTGGAAGTGATTCAGTAATTAAACCTTCATAAATCCATTTTTGTTCTTTCATTCCAGGTAACCCATCCGTCCGTTCTTTTATTTTTCACAAAAAAAAAAAAAAAAAGTTACGATGCAATTCAGATCAATATGAAGAGATGATCTTAAGTTCATAGCCATCATATCTATCACATTCTGTTGGATGGGCATAATAAATAAGCTCAAATTTTCTAGAAAAATTTATAGATTGGATAGTTAGGGTAGTTCAATGGTATCTATTATTTTGACCTAGGGACGGGTTTCCCATGTGGGATGAGTGGTGTGTCCTATGCCCCTGAAAGTACACCACTTTCTAAGTACCTTAGTGTCTTCTACTTGTAAATGTTCCACACCACTTTCTAAGTACCTTAGTATCTTCTACTTGTAAATGTTCCAAGCATTGATTTTTTCTATTAGTAATCCATTTATGGATTTCTTGCAAAATTCCTTGTTCTTTATGCGTTTCGTGACAAACATTAAAAGTTACTGTAATACTTGGTGTCTTCTACTTGCAACTGATACCCACCAAATCTGTAAAATGAAGTTATAGAAAAAGACTCAATTGGATGGCCATTAAGTGCTTTTTTGGGCGTAGACAGAAGTTGGGAAATGTCAACTTTATTAGGAAGACCAAGTTGAAAGGATTTATTAAGTGGAATTTAGTTAGAATCCTTAAAAGATTTCGTTAAGGATGCGATTGATTTACTTTCAAATCTTGTCTTTAGGAACTAGGCTATAAGTACGGGTTTAAGGATTTAGATTATGAAAGAAGCGTTCTCTTTGTAGTGTATTTCCATTCAAGATTATAATTTATAATTTATAATTTCCACGAGAACTTGAATCTTGATGTCTAATCACCGTAATTTTCCGTTTTTCTTGACTCGTGAACTACTATTGCAGGTGACGAATGCAAAATTGATATGGGTTGACAGGTTAGGTTTTGATGTGCATCTCCACTCTCCTCAAAAAGAAGTTTTTGAGGTTCGTATTCCATTTCCTAGAGAAGTTACGGACGAGAAGGGTGTGAAATCATCATTTAATTGTATGTCTCAACTTGCGTGGGAAGTGGAGAAGAACTACTCTCTTCCCGAGTTTGAGAAAGGAAACCTTTTGAAGCAAATTAGGTAAATAGCGGACGCCAATATCAGAGAAATTTTCTTGTCGGCATTATATTCTTTGTAGACCTGATAACGTGCAATGGTGTTTTGGTGCGTTTTGGTGAATATTTTGTTTTCCCGAATCAGACATCATTACTATTTAGTTTCATAATGGAAGAATTCGATTGTGTTTTACAACTTTATATGTAGAACAATTAGCTAAAGAGAGCTTCTTTTTCTGGTGATTTGGATTTCATTTGTCGCATTGCAAGCAACAGAAGATAATGAAGGACTGATATTGCAGACGTGCCACGAACACTAATATTCACACCAAAGTGAGGACGAACTACAATGAACAAAATATGAAGGATATTTTTTCCAATTTTGGTACTGAAGAATGATTCTCAAATTTAAAATAATTTCAGTTCTAATTATAGGACTAATTCCACAGAAAATATGTATTATCAAGTAAATAAACTGATTAATGGCGCTCCAATATCCTGTCTACTGTAGGAAGGAAACAATTTCATGGTTACTGAAAGTAGCTTTATGTACTTCCGACACCCTAACACAATAAAACAACTGACCTGAGTTAGAATACTATTTCCAGTGTGACCTTCAATGGCCAAGCCTGCTTTGTAGGGGCTGCAACTTGGACGGGCTGACCAAATTTAACCTGGTCTCAGCCAGATTGATGGGCGAATCTAGGCTGAGTTATGTAAAAAATGAGTTGAGCATGGGTTAGAATATCTCAACCCAATCTCAATTCGGGTTTTGGGTTCGGCAATCCTACTCAACCCAAACCCAAACCCGATGCTACATAATAGTAGTATATATCTATTTTTATATTAATTATAAATTATTTATTTATTTAATAATATAGGCTTGTGGACATTTGGATATTATTAATGTGGGCTTTCATTTGGTATGATTTCTCTAAATATTCTCTTCATGATAGATTTGATGGTTGTATGCGATTTTATTTGTTAGTGATTTTTTTCATTAATGCTGTATTTCTTTTTTAAAATATGAAATTTATTTATTAATCAGAATGAAATTGGGGTTATTTAACGAGCCCAGCCCAATCTAACTAAATTGCCCAAAATTATTTAACTTGGATTAATCCGAGCTCAACTTGATTTAAGAAGATCAAGCCTAGGTTACACTTGAATTAGTGAGCTTAGGTCCGATGATCAGATTGAGTTGAGTTTGCATAGAGGGTTTTGCTACTTGGGTTGAGTCTGGGTTTACCCTTCAATAAATGACAAAAAGGATATGCACAAACAAACTTAAGGATGGGAAAATAACAACTAGAAATGGATGGCTTGACCAAGTTGGATCCTTGGTGCCTCTTATGGATGAAAGTTATAACCTATTAAATCTAGAGAGCTTCTATTGCCACACCAACTTTTGTTAAAACCAACTCATCTGTAAGCAATTATATAAGAATTGATGTGGCATTAGTAAATCTATTCCCTATGAATATGAGAAGTATTCCCAATCATGACATTGTTCAAACAATTCCCACTTTGACGAATTCGAGTGGCCATTACACTATTTTATCATCCATCAGGATCGCTAAGGCATTTCTTCATGGGATTACTTGGAGAAGCTAATTGAGGATCCCAATTTTATCATCCATCCTTCACAATGGGGTTTACTCTGGGAGAGAGCTAGTTTAAAGCAAAGTTACACCTAGAGCAAGGTGTATTTTTATTTTTTATTTTTACTTCCTGACCATTTTTAGTAATTAGGAGTTTTTACTATTTTTGAAATTTTTTTCATTTCGAATAGATTTGATACTTTGGATTTATAAATTAACGAATTTAATAGTTTAAAAAGTACTTTTGGTTTATAAAATTTTCATTCTTAGTGTATTTTCTCTTTATTTTCTAATTCTTTTAATATTTTTTGTGAATTGATGTTCAATTATATGTTTGATATTTTTTTAAGAATCAACAAACTAATTGATAGAATGTTCTTCGTCCTTTATCAATTTCAAACACATCATTCTATTGAAAGATAATTAATCCAAAACCGATGCAATTATGAGTTATCAAATCAAATTCTTCACGTATTAGATTCTTATCAGAACTCAAATCTTTGATCTAGAGAAATATAGTGATCGAGTTTGAGAAGATCAGATTGACAGCTCTAAGGACGAACAATTCTAACCCTAGAGATAAACAATTGGGAATCCTTAGAGCACTCTCCCATGCCATCTCAACCAACCGTTTGATTGGTAGAGAATTCGCACTAAATATCTATTTCACTGTCCAATATCCATCAAACTCACAGTACGTAGTACGTGGCCGCTTCTCTACCACTCGTGTCCCAGCTTGGATAAATAAATCATTTTGACCAGCATAATTACGAACTACGAAGTCAATCATCGATCGCAAACGTGGAGAAAGCTTTGAGGTTAGATTTCATGCTCCCTTACTCTCATTCATCTTCATATCTTATAATTTGCATTCCTTAGTATGTTATTGTTCGTTATTTATTATGCGGTTAGTTTACTTTTTTTGACGTTGGGTTTCATTTTCTTATGTTAAAATAAATATGCACTTTTAGACCCTTTCAAGTCTGTACCGTTGATTGTTGAGTGTGATGAGATCCAATTCCAATTGAATAGTGCTGAAGTGACCTCAACGTGAAATTATATGGGAACTCAGTTCCTTGATTTCATTTTGTGTTCCTTGTTTCCTCCGTTGAGTAGTGATACCGGTATGGTAATTGTCAAAAATTCTTCGACAATCAAGTTAATTTTTGTAATAGACTGTAATAGGTAATAATAGACCCTTTTTCTCTCCATTTTCGAATCCCTTCCCTCTCTGTCTCCTCCTTTATTTATAGATTTTCCTAGAGATCTATAGATTTTCCTTATAAGTTGGTAACGAAAGGAAAGTTTCTGCGTTACCTTGGGCATCTTGAAACATGATCCGATTCCACAAGATTGTGGATGACCAAATTTTAAGAAATTCGTTATTTTTTTTTGTCAATGTTTAATTTTAAATTTAAACTTGGGAGTTTCAGTAGGGTCCATAGTTACATTTTATTATAATCCATCTTTCAGAAAAATACCGAAAGTTCCTGATTGAGTCATTCATAATCCAAATTCATATGGGGACTTGGCTCCTGATGGGTCTAAGTATTGAGTCACATCAAAATAGAATCAAATTGATTCACCTGAGTCCCTAACTCGACTAATTTTCAAAATTATGAATGAGACCAATAAAAATAAAATAAAATCAAGAGAGTGAGAGAGAGACTTTCCTTAGTTTCCACTGTAGCAACACAATTGTGTTTTATTATATAGATATATATACACCTAACCTTTTAAATACCACTATTTAGAGTAAAGGTGACCAAGAATATAGTCCCCACCCCACCCCACCCCACCCCACCCCACCCCAGTGTTTGGGAAATATATATTTCATAGATAAGAACTTATTTTAGGAGGGACAAATACTTTTTTGCTCACAGGTTGTGAGAAAATTTGCTCACCATTCCAACAATCATTTGACATGTGGTGCAAATGACATCAATAGTAAGAGAAAATTTGTCTCTCCTACCCATGGAGGAAAATAAAATTTTCCTGATTGGATCACTTTGTGACATTCAAAAACATGCCGATACCACATGGTTGTAGATGAAGAAATTCTATCAACTTAAAAAAAGAAAAAAATTTTAAATAACTTAATTTTTCACCATTGAATTTTAATTTTTAATTTGGGTACTTGATAGTCATCCATTTTCAATTCCATGTATCAAGCTTGAAAATCTTTTTATATTTTATTTTTAAGATGAGCTTTTTTTTATAAAATTTAGAAGGATGTAGTGTTATATTGATAATGTGATAATCCATGTGGTCTCAATGACTCATTTTAAGATTTTGTATCTCAAAATTCAAATTTGTGGGCGGAGGAAGTGTAGGCAGGAGAGATAATTTTTTTTAATTTATTGCTAATGTCATTTGCGCCACATGTCAAATGATTGTTCCACTGTGAGCAAAAAATCATTCAAAATTTGTTATGGCTCTAAAGGTCAAACTTGGGTGTTTGGCAAGTATTATTGTGACACTCTTATCGAATCCCCATAAGAAAACAAGAGGCTTATCGGTGTTTAGGACATAACACCCATGAACATATAATGATCAATATATTTGACATATAAGCCATGCTTGGAATGCTGCAAATCATTTGCAAATGCAAATACTATTCTAAAATTAATTTTAGGGTGTTTGGTTTCACAAATGATTTGCATTGCAAAAAATTTGCATGAATCACTTATATTCTTAAGAAATTTCAGCAAATGATTTGCGGCACAAAAAGTACCGCAAATCATTTGCAAAAGTATTTAACTCCAACCTACGCATGTCCAAATTATTAGAATATCTATTATTAAAAAATTAATTAAATTATAAAAATGCCCTCACAACCTTTTATAGTAATATGCATTTAAATTTTCAAAAATACCCCTCTTCAAAGGTACATTCCGTTGTATATTAAACTTACAAAAATACCCTTCGTCAAACAATTTTTTAACTTACAAAGTACTTGCTACAATAGCATGGATATTTATTCACATAAAATAAATCTATATAATAAAACATAATGGGAGGGCCCACTGGTGGGGGACAAACGTCTCATCCGTCACAGTGAAACCACTATTGTTTTTCTCCTCCCCCTCCAACTTTATTGACTTTACTCTCATCTCTCCCCACCCCTCTCTTTAATAATAATACCCCTTTAACTTTACTATCTTTTCACATTTACCCCTTCAATCTCAAATAATTTTCAATAACACTTCTCCAATTTTATTATTTTTCCTCTATTATCTGCATATGCAAATTACAATAATACCCTCATCAATATTATTACAAAAATATCCTTCATCATAGGGGTATTTTTGTAAATTCATATACATGTTTTAAAAAAATGTACTGAGGGTATTTTTGTAATATCCTTATTACAAATAAATTAAAATTATTTTTACATTTTATTTTGACAAGAAATCTCTACAAAAATTTTATATTGCAAATATCAACCAAAAACAAAATATGATTTCACAAGAGATTTCCAGGTAGCTACCAAGCAATGGTTGAAAATGCAAATGGTTTTTAGTGTACCAAGCGGGGCATAGTTTGATTAAAAAAGTCACATTAGTTGTCCTTCAAAGGATTAATACAAATTTTCAGGGGTAAGTTTTTTAGGCATTCCAAACGTCTCAACTGTCTGTTGTGTTTTCCTTCATAAAAATGTCATAAGAAAATACAAATCAAATCCTTAATTCTTACATTAAAAGATAAAATAGGAACATTATTTTTAAGAGTATTAATCTAAGAGATATGATTGTGGAGGATGCAATAATTAGTAATTGATCATCATTCATCACAAACGTATAAAATATCAAAAGGAAACAATTTCGAAGAACCATAGATGCTTTTCCTCGAGATGTCAGCATCAAACACTTTGCATATTGAAAACAAGTACAAAGCTAAAGCTTGATAAAAACAAGGCAACAATGCCTCCGAAAATAAATTTGATGATCAAAGTCTTACTTGGGACGACCCTAGTGAAGGAGATTACTAGTGCAATTACAAAAGCTGTCAATGAAGATGCACCAAGTAACACGTTGATCGCTTTGAGGAGAGTTTCATTCCTTGTACCTTTATTGCTCAATCGGACCAATATATATATATATATGGGTCCCGTTAGGCACCCTAAGTTTTACCACACACTTTAACAAACGCGTTTTGTCTTACATGGGTTAGAAGTTTCGGAATGAGCTGATTTTTGGTGAGGATGATCTCTATGGTGAGGAGATCATCTTCACCAAAAATCAGCTCATTCCAAAACTTCTAACCCCATCAAAATTGATTTACAAAAAATGGACGGTCCACGATTTTTCAACGTGTAAACATGGGGCTAAACATTTCGGAATGGGCTGATTTTTGGGGAGGATGATCTTCTAATCATAGAGATCATCCTCACCAAAAATCAGCTCATTCCAAAACTTCTAACCCATGTAGGACAAAAAACGTTTGTTAAAGTGTGTGGTAAAACTTAGGGTGCTGAACATTTCCATATATATATATATATATATAGATATGGGTCAGGATCCGTGTACACATATATCTACTAATATATGTACAACGTGTTTTGTCTCATGTGGGCTAAAAGTTTTGGATTTAACTGATTTTTGGTTAGGATCCGTGTCTAGATAAAGTTACTCATAAAGCTACAATGTGTTTTGTCTTATATAAGCAAAAAGGTTTGGAATGGGCTGATTTTTTGTGAGGATGATTTATATAGTGACGTGATCATCCTCACGAAATATCAGCCCATTCTGAAACTTATAGCCCCATGTTTACAAGTTGAAGAATTTTGGACCGTCCATTTTTTGTAAACTAGTTTTGATTGGCTTATAAGTTTTGGAATTGACTGATTTTTTGCAAGGATGATTCCCTCACCATAGAGATAATCCTTACAAAAAATCAGCCCATTCCAAAACTTCTAGCCCCATGTTTACAAGTTGAAAAATCGTGGACCGTCCATTTTTGTAAACCAGTTTTGATGAGTTAGAAGTTTTGGAATGGGCTGATTTTTGGTGATGATGATCTCCTCACCGCAGAGATCATCCTCACCAAAAACCAGCCCATTCCAAAACCTCTAACCCATGTTTTGAAAAATGTTTTGCCAAAATGTGTTGTCAAAATGTTTGTTGCTGAACATTTCCCTATATATATATATATGGAAATGTTCAGCAACAAACATTTTTCAAAATATGAGTTAGAGGTTTTGGAATGGGCTGATTTTTGGCGAGGATGATCTCTGCGGTGAGGAGATCATCATCACCAAAAATCAGCCCATTCCAAAACTTCTATCCCCATCAAAAATGATTTACAAAAAATGGACGGTCCACGATTTTTCAACGTGTAAACATGGGGCTAAACATTTCGGAATGGGCTGATTTTTGGGGAGGATGATCTTCTAATCATAGAGATCATCCTCACCAAAAATCAGCTCATTCCAAAACTTCTAACCCATGTAGGACAAAAAACGTTTGTTAAAGTGTGTGGTAAAACTTAGGGTGCTGAACATTTCCATATATATATATATATATATAGATATGGGTCAGGATCCGTGTACACATATATCTACTAATATATGTACAACGTGTTTTGTCTCATGTGGGCTAAAAGTTTTGGATTTAACTGATTTTTGGTTAGGATCCGTGTCTAGATAAAGTTACTCATAAAGCTACAATGTGTTTTGTCTTATATAAGCAAAAAGGTTTGGAATGGGCTGATTTTTTGTGAGGATGATTTATATAGTGACGTGATCATCCTCACGAAATATCAGCCCATTCTGAAACTTATAGCCCCATGTTTACAAGTTGAAGAATTTTGGACCGTCCATTTTTTGTAAACTAGTTTTGATTGGCTTATAAGTTTTGGAATTGACTGATTTTTTGCAAGGATGATTCCCTCACCATAGAGATAATCCTTACAAAAAATCAGCCCATTCCAAAACTTCTAGCCCCATGTTTACAAGTTGAAAAATCGTGGACCGTCCATTTTTTGTAAACTAGTTTTGATGAGTTAGAAGTTTTGGAATGAGCTGATTTTTGGTGATGATCTCCTCACCGCAGAGATCATCCTCACCAAAAACCAGCCCATTCCAAAACCTCTAACCCATGTTTTGAAAAATGTTTTGCCAAAATGTGTTGTCAAAATGTTTGTTGCTGAACATTTCCCTATATATATATATATATATTGTCAAAATGTTTGTTGCTGAACATTTCCCTATATATATATATATGGGAAATGTTCAGCAACAAACATTTTGGCAAAACATTTTTCAAAATATGAGTTAGAGGTTTTGGAATGGGCTGATTTTTGGTGAGGATGATCTCTGTGGTGAAGAGATCATCATCACCAAAAATCAGCCCATTCCAAAACTTCTAACCCCATCAAAAATGGTTTACAAAAAATGGACGGTCCACGATTTTTCAACTTGTAAACTGGGGCTAGAAATTTTGGAATGGACTGGTTTTTGGTGAGGATGATCTTACCGTAGAGATCATCCTCACAAAAAATCAGCCCATTCCAAAATCTCTAACCCATGTTTTGAAAAATGTTTTGCCAAAATGTTTGTTGCTGAACGGGACCATATATATATATATATATATATATATATATATATATATATATATATATATATATATATATATGGTCCCGTTCAGCAACAAACATTTTGGCAAAACATTTTTCAAAACATGGGTTAGAGATTTTGGAATGGGTTGATTTTTGGGGAGGATGATCTCTACGGTGAGGAGATCATCATCACCAAAAATCAACCCATTCCAAAACTTCTAGCCCCAGTTTACAAGTTGAAAAATCGTGGACCGTCCATTTTTTGTAAATCATTTTTGATGGGGTTAGAAGTTTTGGAATGGGCTGATTTTTGGGGAGGATGATCTCTACAGTGAGGAGATCATCATCACCAAAATTCAGCTCATTCCAAAACTTTTAGCCCCAATTTACAAGTTGAAAAATCGTGGACTGTCTATTTTTTGTAAATCATTTTTGACCGTAGAGATCATCCTCACCAAAAATCATCCCATTCCAAAACTTCTAACCCATGTTTTGAAAAATGTGTTTGCCAAAATGTTTGCCATTAAACACTACCTTATATATATATATATATATAATATATATATATATATGGGTCACAATCAAAGGCCATATGAAAAAACATATGTAAAAACAATGTAACATCAATAAAATTTTAAATTATTAGTTAGAAGTTTCAGATTGAGCTGATTTTTTGTGAGGATGATCTCTATGATGGGAAGATCATCCGAAAAAAAAAATCAGTCCAATCTAAACTTCTAACCCCATCAAAAATGATTTAGAATGTGGACCGTCGATTTTTTACCAATTTTTGTCACTAATTTGTAAATCACTTTTGATGGATTTAGAAGTTTCTGATTGAGCTGATTTTTTGTGAGGATGATCTTTTCATCATAGTGACCATCCTTGCAAAAAATCAGCTTAATCCAAAACCTCTAACCCATATTTTGAAAAGCCATTGTTTTTTCATATGTTTTTACATATGACCCTTGAACCGCCCCCAATATATATAGGGTAGCGTTCAATGGCCAACTTTTTGGCAAAACATTTTTCAAAACATGAGTTAGAGGTTTTGGAATGAGCTGATTTTTGGTGAGGATGATCTCTACGGTGAGGAGATCATCATCACCAAAAATCAGCCCATTCCAAAACTTCTAACCCCATAAAAAACAGTTTACAAAAAATGGACGGTCCACAATGTTTCAGCTTGTAAACATGGGTTAGAAGTTTTGGAATGGGCTGATTTTTGGTGATGATGATCTCCTCACCGTAGAGATCATCCTCACCAAAAATCAGCCCATTCCAAAACCTCTAACTCATGTTATAAAAAATGTTTTGCCAAAAAGTTGGCCATTGAACGTGTGTGTGTGTATATATATATGGTCCCGTTCCCCACCCTAAGCTTTACCAGACACTTTAACAAACGTGTTTTGTCCTACATGGGTTAGAAGTTTTGGAATGGGCTGATTTTTGGTGAGGATGATCTCTATGGTGAGGAGATCGTCCTCATCAAAAATCAGCTCATTCCAAAACTTCTAACCCCATCAAAAATGGTTTATAAAAAATGGAAGGTCCACGATTTTTCAACTTGTAAACATGGGATCCTCACCAAAAATCAGCTCATTCCAAAACTTCTAACCCCATCAAAAATGGTTTACAAAAAATGGAAGGTCCACAATTTTTCAACTTGTAAACATGGGGCTAAACATTTTGGAATGGGCTGATTTTTGGGGAGGATGATCTTCTCATCATAAAGATCATCCTCACCAAAAATCAACCCATTCCAAAACTTCTAACCCATGTAAGACAAAAAACGTTTGTTAAAGTGTAGGGTAAAGCTTAGGGTGCTGAACATTTACCACATATATATATGGGGTCGGGTTATTACGACCCCCATTACGACCCCCTTTGCGACACACCATTTTGTCTTATATGGTCAAAAATGTTTGGAATGGGCTGATTTTTTGTGAGGATGATCTCTGTGATGAGGGGATCATCCTGGCAAAAAATCATCCCATTCCAAAACTTTTAACCCCATCAAAATTGATTTACAAAAATTGGACGGTCTATAATTTTTCAACAAAAATCGGACAGTCTAGAAGTTTTGGAATGGGATGATTTTTTGCCAGGATGATCTCCTCACCATAGAGATCATCCTCACAAAAAATCAGCCCAATCCAAACATTTTTGCCCACATAAGACAAAAAGGTGTGTCGCAAAGGGGGTCGTAATAACGCCATCCATATATATAGGGTTAGGATCAAGGGCCATATGAAAAAACATATGTAAAAACAATGTAACATCAATAAAATTTTAAAATATTAGTTAGAAGTTTCGGATTGAACTGATTTTTTGTGAGGATGATCTCTATGATGGGAAGATCATCCGAAAAAAAATCAGTCCAATCTAAAACTTCTAACCCCATTAAAAGTGATTTAGAATGTGGACCGTCGATTTTTTATCAATTTTTGTCACTAATTTGTAAATCACTTTTGAAGGATTTAGAAGTTTCTGATTGAGCTGATTTTTTGTGAGGATGATCTTCTCATTATAGTGACTGTCGACAATAAATTTCAACGGATGTACCTCGAGATTTGTGAAATAAGATCGCAAATGATTTTATTAATTTTTGATGAAAAGGAAGTACAGATCTCAGTGTTTCCTCAGATTAACAGTCAAATACAAAATAGTGATGATGACGTATGTAACTTTTCTTCTCTCCGTGCTTCGCGCTTTATCAGCTGAGAATGATGCTTTGATGTTGGCTTTGCTTTGTGCTTGATCTTCTGTAGAGGCTTCTGTAGATTTTCTTCTCTCCGGGCTTCGCGCTTTATCTGCTGAGAATATTTTCTTGACTTTTGGAGAAAGGCTTTATGCTTGATCTTCTCTTTAGTCAGAGTTCGGATATCTGAAGAACCTTGCTTTGTCTCTGGAGGAGGGCTTGATAGCTTCTTCTTCTCTAGAGGGAGAGCTTCTGTCTTCTGAGAGAAAGTGATCCAGATCCCCTCTTAATGAGAGAGACTCTTGTATTTATAGACTTAAAGGTAATTTAGCTTTCCAATTATACCCCAACTTAAAGAGGTTTAATTGATTTAGTTAGAAGGCTAAATTTGTCCAAATCCCATTTTAAGGATTTAATGGATAATTATTGGGCCAAACTCATTTATTTGGGTATAGGGCCCAATACTTAACATATGGATCACTTGATTTTATTTGAATCATGGGTTTTATCTGCGAAAACCCAAATCCAAACCATATGTGGGTTGTTCCAACCAATGGCCCCAATTTTAATTGAAGGGACTTTCATTAATTTGAAAAAACGACGAAGACCCATTTCAATTTTGATGTCTACAAATGCCCCCTCAAGGGTGCTTTGTCGGAAGTATATCGGACGATAATGTATCCTTGATTCTTTTGATGAGGGTGCCACTATTGACAAATATAGATATATTTGATGCCTCCATTTTTCCATTGAGAACTTGGGTCCACTTCCGTAGCTATTAATTATATTTACTTTGTATAGGACTTGAACTTGAAAATTATGAGTGTCAAAATTTGAAGAACATTGTGAGCATGCATCTTTCAAAGATTTGCTGTAGATTTAAGTATGGGCCTTGGAAATTGGAATTCTTTCGGCCCATGAGTTTGGAATGAAAGTGATGATTTATGAACCTCACGATATCCAATTTCATAAAGTAGTGTCTCTGAGGTGCATGGGATAAACACTCCGAATATTCAAACTCAGAAATTGTGTTATTGATTTGCAACTTAGGACCTTTGAGATGTATGGGATCAAACCCCCATTTTCTCATTTCCTTCTATCATAACACCCTTGCCCATAAAGTCTTGGTGTATTGAGATGTATGGGGTCAATCCCTCATCTCATCATTTTCTTGAACCCAACCACATTAACACTATTACAATGTTACATGTATGATTTGTGTATGTGAGATGTATGGAATCAAAACCCCATTCTTCCCCACCTTTTTTTTTTAAACTTTAGCAAGCCAAAGATTTGTCAAAAACGTCTGTACAGTCATATTCAACTCATGTTTACCCATGACGAAGATGTCGCGTTGAGTTTGTCCAAAAATCCGAGTTGAGTCATAAAATTCTTTACACATGAGTTATGACCGAGTTATTTCAATATCCAACTGGGCTGAAAAGAATTGACTCGCAATGGGCTTCAAATTGGTTGAATATCAGTCCGATTTCCTTTTTTTTTAATTCGAAGAATTTTGCCTTCTGCGGCCCTATTAGACCAGATCATGTACTTGGTTGTCGCTAGGCGAACTCAACGATCTTAGTAAGATAAGGAATCTTACAAGTTGGTAAGGCTAGTCTTTACCCACGAAGAGTCCGAATAAAACTGATTTCAGCATCTTCTTTTTTGAGTAGTGCTGGGGTGACACAGAATTACTGTAATTCTCACAATTATGACGTGGACATGCATACATAACCGTTGATGGTTTTACTCGTATCGCGAGGAAGCACATCTATGGTTATGTGCACATCCCATGTTTTAATGAAACTCATTTCAGCATTTTTCTTTTTTTAACAGCCACGGAAGCTTTTCTATTCCGTCTTAAACACCAACTACGGTTTTAAGAAGGATTCTTCTTCTAACAAACAGAATGCGTGGCTGCTGTTGATGGTCAGCCCGATCAAACAAATCTACCTTCGATAGTAAATTCAACTCATTTAAAACTCTATTTTAAAGAGAGTTCAACTAGTTTAAGGCCCTGTTTTAATGGAATTGTGGTTGAGATCGCTATTGTTTACGTCGGAAGATTGGATTTTAAATTTAGAAAATTATTTACTTGAAGAACCCAAATTTCCCTTGCTTTCCAACGTATCAAAGAGTCCGACTTTGATTAGTTCTTCCACTTCAACCCAAACACTAACATAGAGTTACAAAACTCCACGTATCTTTTCTTTATAAACGATCCAAAATGGCTGCAACAGGTTTACCTTCGGCAAGTTTCAGATTTTGAGGAAAGAATATCAGCAGGTATGTCCTCTGTCCTCTTCGTCTTTTTTAAAACTAGAGTTTTTGTTGCACCCAAACTCGACAACGAGTTTAAAGAGGAGTTGGACTCTAACCTTATATAAATAAATCGCAGAGATTGGATGGGTTTGTTTATGTGTTGAAGGCTTCTCTCCTTCGTTCAATCTCTTCTTTTTTTTCTGTTCGATTCTCGAACAGAGTCATTCCCAACAGCCGACGTTGGGAACTTCTCCAATGTTTCAGCAATAACCTTGGAGTGACATATGCTAGCAGGTACTTCTTCTCTTTCTCCTTCTTCTTTTCTAAATTTTTTTATTTACCAAAACAGACTCCTGCATCTTGTATTCACAATGCAACACATACATGTACGCGTAGCCCACATCGCATCCACTGATACGCAGATGTATATGTACATGTTGTACATTTTCACAGGTCCTCTCTCTCTTTTTCTTTTTTTTTTAAGCAGAAAAAAGAAGATAAAAAAAAATCTTTTTATCATTAAAAGTGAGTCGTCTGCACGTTTTGGATTATATATATAATCACTGTATGTAAGTATTCAAGGAATTTTAATTTTGTCAAATTTTTCAGGCAAAGAATCTTGATATTTACAAGATATACTAAAGGGGTCTTCTTTTCTCTGCTTTTTTTACTGAAAAGAATTGGAAGTAGCCAGTGTCCTTTCTCTGTTTTTTTTTAAAGGTTGTAGAACTATCAGCGTATCCATGCGTTGGTTGAGGTTCAGATTTATGTAAATCAAGTGTCTGTCTTATCAGACATTTAATTAGAATCAAACTCTTGGTTCTACTTTTCAAGCTCTTCAGATTTTGCTTCCACACCTCATAAAACTCATGCTTTCTGTTCTTCAAGGACAGAGAGAGAAGAACTCGTCTTGAATAAAAATTTAAGAAAGAAAGAAGTCTTTTTTTCTTCAATAGCCTGAACAACGTCATCTTCTACCGATTACGATGATCCATGATTTTCATCCACTTTTACCCGAGTGATCGATTGAAGAAGATGAGGAGTGAACTCTACAAACCCCTCAAGAGAAGGTTTTTTTTTTTTAGAAGTTCTATTAGTGGACCGGCCTTTATTTGTAACACACCAAAAAGGGATGTCTATTTGCACATCGATTTTTGCTTGCAACAAACCAAAGATTTTTTTTTTTTTTCAAAATTCCTCATCGAATTTTTTTTATTCAGGTTCTCTCATGATTTTTGGAACGTGAGCGGCAACTAAAAGCTTTAATCCTTGTTATTGCTTCTTAGTCACTTAGAGTTTCTCGGCAACTTAAAGCTTCGGTCTCTGTCATTACCAAAACAAAGTAATCTCTCAAACTTGAAATTTTAATACCTTTTGTTCTTGTATACAATGATTTGCAACAGGGTACATTAATTATGTTTGGGGCGAACATTGTTGATTTGTCAGAAGAGTTGCGTGATGAGAGATGTACTCGTAGAAGAACCATGCGATGATCTATTTGTCCAGCTAGTTGACTAACCTCTAAAGCAACTGTTTATCAGTAATGCTTAGGAGTGGATGACGTCAACTGGCTGACAGACGTCAACTGGCTAAAAGAATCACGGTATACAAGCTGTATGCACGTAGAAGATCCATGCGACGAACTATTTGTCCAGCTAGTTGGCTAACCTTTAAAACAACTGTTTATCAGTAATGTTTAAGAGTGGATGACGTCAACTGGCTGACAAACGTCAACTGGTTAAAAGAAACGTGGTACGCGAGCTTTATGAATGTAGAAGATCCATGCGACGAATTATTTGTCCAGCTAGTCGGCTAACCTCTAAAGTAACTGTTTATCAGTAATGTTTAAGAGTGGATGATGTCAACTGACTGACAAACGTCAACTGACTAAAAGAATCACAGTACGCAAGCTTTATACACATAGAAGATCCATGCGACGAACTATTTGTCCAGCTAGTTGGCTAACCTCTAAAACAACTGTTTATCAGTAATGTTTAAGAGTGGATGACGTCAACTGGCTGACAAACGTCAACTGGTTAAAAGAAACGCGGTACGCGAGCTTTATGAACGTAGAAGATCCATGCGACGAACTATTTGTCCAGCTAGTTGGCTAACCTCTAAAATAACTATTTATCAGTAATGTTTAAGAGTGATTGACGTCAACTGGTTAAAAGAAACGCGGTACGCAAGCTTTATGCACGTTGAAGGTCCATGCGACGAACTATTTGTCCAGCTAGTTGGCCCACCTCTAAAACAATCGTTTATCAGTAGTGCTTAGGAGTGGACAACGTCAATTAGCTGACAAACGTCAGCTGGTTAGCAGCATCACAACGTCAATTGGCTGACAAACGTCAACTGGTTAGAAAAACCATGCGACGAATCATTTGTCCAGCCGGTTTGGCCAATCTTTAAAGCAGTTGTTCATCGATAATGCTTAAGAGTACACAATGTCAACTGACTAGCGGCATCATAACGTTAATTGGCTGACAAACGTTAACTGGTTAGAAAACCATGCGACGAATCATTTGTCCAGCCTGTTGACCAATCAGAGCATTATTGAGCATGATGATTTCCTTTTTTTTATTCATAGTCTTACATATCTCTAATCAATGTGACCCTAATACTTAATGAGACATGTTACTTTTTTTTTTCTTTACTAAGTGTATTTGGTCCCCCCCTTTTTTTTTTCAGAGATGGCTAGAGACATTCTTTCCAAAGGTTTAAAGAATAAGAATCGTTCCAAACGGAATTTACCGCATGAAGGTTGGGTAGATGAGTCTGCAGATCCTTCTCAAAAGGGAAAATGACTTTGTTTTCCCCATGTTATGATAGCCGACCGACCGTTCAAGAAGAGGGAACATTTCATCTGTAGAGGTGAAGCTTGTTGTGCACACACCGATGACTGGTCCTTTGAAGGTACAAGATATAGAAAGGGACACATCACTTGATATGACAGCTTTAAGTGAGTATCCTTCAACAGCTGACTTACTCTCTGGAGATGAGATTGATACTGAGCGTCAGCCATCTTTATGTCATCCTCTACATCATGACCAAACTCGCAATTGTCCACAAGCTACTTTAGCGCAGAAAATCATGCAACGTTTTACTCAATGGGATTCAGATATTAAACCTCGATGCGACATTCGATATCTCAGTGATTTTTGGGACTGGAGCTTAGATGTGAGCTATAAATTATAGAGCAGAAAGTCGACATCTTTCCTTAGTGAAGCTATATTTGTAGTTAGTAAGGAGTACAGTCATCCTAATGGCATGTATCGAGTTTTATGTGAGTTTTGGTGTCCCGAGACTAACACTTTTGTTACGGGTCGTGGAGAAGTTGGGATTTCTTTATGAGAAATGCAGAAGATTTCTGGGCTTTCTATCACAGGTGAGTATTATAAAGAGGTGGTGCCTAGTTTTGATGAACTCATGGGTTGCAACGGTGTTCTAGGTCTTCTTCTTTCTTGCCAGTATCTGTTCAAGGCATATGCTTTACTGATTTTTGAAAAGGGGAGTGACTATGTTAGCCATAGTGAATGGCTTGATTTCTGGTACACTAAAGCTGAACGGATTTCTAATCCTCGTCTGACAGTAGAGTATAAGGAGAGAGCAAAATCATTTTACTTTGATTGTAGTGGCCGTCAGCATCTCAGAATAAAATTACGAAGACCTTTTTCTTCTCGAGTTACTTTGGCTAAAGAAGGTCGTAAAGAAGGAGAAAATCCATTTATCAGGCTCGGTTTTCCTGTAAATCAGAATGTTGAAGATGAAGCTATGACAGCTGCATACCTCTCTTTGTGGTTGTGTCGTTTTGTTCTCCCTTGTGAGAATGGTGATCTTATTCGTCTACGCATTTTCAAGGTAGCAGCATTGATGGCCCGAGGTACTACGTTCAGCTTGGTACCTCCATTTCTGTGTTGTTTATATAAAATACAGAAAATACAGAAAGTTGTAAGTGCCTCTACGAGTTATTATCCCCTTCATTACTCGTTTGGGTGGGTTGGACTTCATTTTCCTCGGGGAGTATTTGGTAGCATTGATGCTAACTTTGGACCTCCGTATCTGGTTCGCACAGCTGGTGTTTCCAACTCATACTTTTATTGGGAAGATAATGCTAAAGATGCGAGGAATCTGATCAGCACCATGGATTCTAGTGATTTTAAATGGCATCCGGAGGAGATTTGGTCGCCAAAAGGTCATAGAAGGATACGGACTGATGATGGTGATGATCCTTCTGAAGTTCAAGCTTTCATGATAAGCTGTCGTCCTGGATTTGTTATGTTTCGATATGGTGATGTTTGCGAGGTGGAAATGTATAGCCCTCATAGGTTTGCTCGTCAACAAGGCTTTCGTCAACGTATCCCTGGAACTCCGATTCCTTTCACAAGATCCGTGGATGGGATAGAGTTATATAGTTTATAGTTGTCTTTGACTCAGAACAAAAGTCGAGTCAACTTTTTTATTCCTCCAAAAGTACAAAACATGAACCGACAATTTGATAAGAGTTATAGGGATTGGTGGATTCAAGATGTAGTACCTCACTTGGATGCCCTTGATTTCCATCTTCTTGAAGATAGCATCTCCGTTCCGAACTTTAATTTTGATGAAAGAAAAGGAGTTGAAGATCGTGAGGCAAGTCGTACTTTGCTTGCCACGCAAAAACCTTCTCGAAAAAGAAGAATAAAACACACACGCATTAATGATACGTAAAATGTCATTACGGAGCCTAGATTGAAATTGCGTTTCAAAAAAATACTACCAACGCCAGCGACTACTCAGACGAAACAGGCCAACATTGTTGGGGTAGATGTGGAATAAGCTGATCATAGATCAAGTCCCGTGGATTCTTTGAAGCCTGTTACTCATATTGAGCCTAAAGATACGAGTGTGACTCTAGATGAGCAAAAAGCTGAAGCTAAGAATAATGTGTCTCCTGGGAAAGGTAATTTTACACACTTTTTTTTTCTTAGAAATTTTCATTTTTTTTTAATCTTTTGTGATTTTTTTTTTGTGTAGAATCATCAACCAATATACACTCCATTGTTGATTTATTTACCTTAGAGGATTTTGCAGTCCTTCCTACCTTCTCGGGTATGGGAGATGTTTGGAATGTCAGTTATCTTAGTAGAGGACTTTCGAAATTGGTTGATACTGAAGACCCCTCAAAGAGTGATGGGGACGAGGTTTCTTCATGTCCTCGTCAAAATTCTCATGACACTCCATCAACTTCAACTACACATACGGCTCCTACCGCATTGGCTTTACCTACTTCTAATAAGTTAGTTGATTCATCTGTGATTGTTCCGAGGTCCCGTGGAACGCTTACTGTTTCTACCCAAACTCGACAAGCTTCTTTGCATGATAATGACATCGACTTATGTGTTCAACAAGCATTACATAGAGCTCGTGATGAATTCCTTCGATCTAGAGTTGAGTTGATGCTCAATATTGACTTTTCCAACCTAAGAGAATGGCAATCACTTCATATGCCTTCCATTATCTCTTCTCTCAAGGATGCTTTCAGAACTGACCCTATACCTTTTGCTAACTTCTTCGACTCGCTTATAACTGGAGTAGAAGCGTATCTTTCAAGACGAGAGAAGACTTTATCATCTTTGTCAGCAGATGATAGGGATCTTCAACTATCTGTCTTAGATCAGGAAGCTCAGCTAAAACGTCAATCAGTGGATAGTTTATGCATACAATTGACCGAAGTTAAAGATAAAGAAGCTGAACTGACTAAACGAGAAGTTGAGGTAGAAAACGAGTTGATTCAGATCAAAAAAATGCTACTACAAGTTGTTTCTTCTAAATAATTTCTTAGTATTCAAGTTCAGGAAGAGGAGGAGGCTCTACTTACTATTGAAGCGGAGTGTACTCGCCTATCTAATGCTCCAATCATTGACGATGATGAAATAGCTGCTTGTGAAACAGAAAGAGAGTCTTTAAAGAAGAAGTTTTGGAATCTTACTTCTTTATATTAAACTTATTTTTATTTATTTATTTATTTACTGTATAGGACTTAGGAAGTTATAACATTGTTTATTTTATTCAAAATTAATAAAATTCTTTTTTTTCCTTATACAAGTATCTTGTATTTTTTTTGATGTGGTTGAACCTAAAGTAACTTTACAGGCTGCCTACGTACCCAAAAATGGGATCAAATCATAACGTAGTTCAGATGGATAATGCTCTAAGTTTTGCCTAGACCGCCCTATCGGATTTTCAATCTAGCGAGTTCAAAAATTTTTTTTTTTTTTGGACCGTTCACAGTTTTAACTCATGCGGGTCAGGAGTATCATGTAGTTTAAGCTCGTACAATAATGAGCATTGCTAAACAGTTTAGGCTCGTGTTGGGGAACATTATCAAACAGTTTAGGCTCATGCTGGAGAGCATTGTCAAACAGTTTAGGCTCGTGTTGGGGAGCATTGTCAAACAGTTTAGGCTCGTGTTAGGGAGCATTGTTCTTTCAAGGATAGTATCGTTTGAGAAATTTCCCGTTGATTGGACCAAGACGTAATCCTTCTAGTGTTACAAGAAGATATGCACCATTAGTGTATACTTCTTTCACTACATGAGGCCCATCCCATTTTGGATCAAACTTCTTTCCAGAACGGTATGAGAGGATGATTGGTCGTTGTACAACGAGAACTAAATCGTCAACTTGAAAAGAACGTGGTCGAACTTTCTTATTGAATGCACGTGACAGACGGGCTTGGTAACATTTTAGCCGTTGTTGTGCTTCCAATCTTTTTTCGTCCAATGCTTCAAGTTCAGCCAAACGTAACTTAGCATTCTCATCGCAGGTTAAACCTTCTTGGATCGCAATTCTTAGGGAAGGTATTTGCTGTTCCAATGGGAGAACAACTTCAACTCCATAAACCAATGGGTAAGGTGTGGCTTGTGTGGAGGTGCGGTATGAGGTTCTATATGCCCATAATGCTTCCCCAATTCGTTCATGCCAATCTTTTCTAGATTTTGAGACAACCTTCTCAAGAAGCTTGCAGAGAGTTTTGTTGAAGGCTTCGGCGAGTCCATTTGCTGCAGCGTTGTACATTGTAGAACATCTCTGCTTAATGTTAAACTTCATGCATAATTGATCCATTAGCGTATTACTAAAAGATTTCCCATTATCTGTCATGATATATCGTGGAATACCGTAACGGAAGACGATATTACTTTTGATGAAGTTGACTACCGTTTCTTTCTTGACCTCTCGAAGGGGAATTGTTTCAGCCCACTTAGAAAAGTAATCAGTTGCGACGAAGATATAAAGATGTTGTCTTGAAGATTTTGGAAGTGGTCCAACAACATCAAGTCCCCACCCGTTAAAGGGCCAAGATGCGATTGTAGGATGTAATGGCTCTGGTGGTTGACGAAGGTAATCCCCATGAAATTGGCAAGCTTTATACCTCTTTGCATGGTTTAAAGAATCTTTCACCATAGTAGGCCAGTAAAATCCTATCCTCTTCAGACTATGATGGAGTTTTGGCCCTGATTGATGTGAACCGCACACTCCAGAGTGTGCTTCTTCCAAAGCATCTTGAATTTTATTATCTCCGAGACATCTCATCAAGATATCGTCAAAAGAACGACGATATAACTTATCATTGAAATATAAAAATCGAGGTGCCCTACGACGTATTTCGATTTTGTGCTTTAGGTCGTCTAGCAGCTTCCCATGCTGTAGATAGTCAATAAGTGACTGTCTCCAATATTTGACTTCGGCTATTTCGACGATAGTTACTTTATGCAATTCACAATTTTCATCTATCAAAGGAGGTATTACCCACCTATGGCAGATGGGAATACTCATCGTCTCTCCTTCTAGCATAGCCAAACTTGCAGCAAGACTAGCTAAAACATCAGCCTGCTTGTTTTCAGCTCTTGGTATGTGCTTAATGATGACGTCTTCAAACTGACTTAGAAGTTGTGTAGCATACTGGTGATAAGGTACCAACTCATGTTTTCGAACGTCATACTCTGTTGAGAGTTGGTTGATGACAAGTTGTGAGTCCTCATACACATAGAATTGGTGTAACTTCATCTCTAGCCCGAGTTCTAAACCAATGATCAAAGATTGGTATTCTGCAACATTGTTTGAACATAATTTCGTCAGGGCAAACGAGAATGGCAATACTTCATTTTGTGGGGTGATAAAAATTACACCTGCCCCCGCTCCATCTCTTCTAGCTGCGCCATCAAAGAACATTCTCCAAGCTGGAAGCACATCAACAAAGAATACTTCTTCGTCGGGTAAGTCGTGAGACAATTCCCATTCAGCTGGAATAGGATGATCAGCAAGAAAGTTGGCTGACGCCTGCCCCTTTACAGTCTTTTGAGGGATATTAATAATCTCAAATTCTGATAAGAGAAGTGCCCATTTAGCTAGTCTTCCCGACAAGACTGGCCTTGTCATGATGTACTTGAGTGGATCAGCCCGCACAGTGAGTCGGATTGTGTGTGATAACATGTAGTGCCGGAGTTTCTTTGTAGCAAAGATGATCGCTAAACATGTCTTCTCGATGGGTGAATAGTTTACTTCTGCTCCAACAAAAGTTCGACTCAAGTAGTAGAGTGCACCTTCTTTTCCTTCGACATTTTTTTGAGCCAACAATGCTCCTAGGACATTTCTTGTGCACTAATATAGAGAATCAGTGGCTTCTCGGGAATTGGTGCAGAAAGAACAGGAGGCTTGAGAAGATACTCCTTGATACTTTTCATAGCATTCTCACAAGCTTCATCCCATTCAAATGATGTATCTTTCTTCATCAATCGACTGAAGGGATGACAACGCCCATCTAAGTTTGAGATGAATCTACGAATGTAGGCAAGTCGACCTTGTAAACTTTTGAGTTCATGAATGTTCTTTGGTGCCGGCATTTTTTGAATGGCTTCTTTTTTCCTTGACTTTACTACTAGGTCATCAACGTAACATTCCACCTTGTCATGTAGCATGTCATCAAAGATCTTTTGCATAGCTCGCTGGTAAGTGGCACCAACATTCTTAAGTCCAAAAGGCATAACTATGTAACAATATATACCTTTTGAGGTACGGAAGGCTGTGAGCTCCTCGTCTTTTGGCGACATTCGAATTTGATTGTAACCAGAAGATCCATCCATGAAAGACAAGGCTTCATGTCCTATAGTTGCATCAACCATAAGTTCTATGATTGGGAGCGAAAAATCATCTTTTGGACATGCATTATTCAAGTCGCGAAAATCGACACATACTCGAATCTGTCCATTCTTCTTTCTTACCGGAACTATGTTGGAAATCCAGGTTGGATATTTTACTTCTCTGATAAAGCTAGTTTCTATCAACTTGTTGACCTCTGTCTCAATCTGTGGTATCAACTCGGGTCGAAAACGACGTTGTGCCTGTTTTATTGGGCGAACTCCATGTTTAACTACGAGCTGATGAATAGCGATCTTCGGGTCAAGTCCTGGCATTTCTTTGTAAGTCCAAGCAAATACGTCTTTGTATTCTTGTAGCAACTTGAGGTACTCGGATTCTTCATGCTGGTTTAGAAGAGTGCTAACGAACGTGGGTTGAGGCTCTTCAATTGTCCAAAGATTTATTTCTTTCAAGTTGTCTACAGTAGCTTGTCCGCCTTCTTCAAAGACCGGTGGAACATTTTTGAGTTCTTCATCTGACGACATAGAATCTTCTTCAGAGAATTCCTCAATGGTAATATGATTTATCGAAACAACATCTTCAGAATTGTCTGTTCCAACAGTTGAAGCTAGGTTGTTACCCGTTTGGTTTGTGAGGATGATGGTGAGTCGCTTCACAATCAATGCATCTGATATCGAGACTTCTAAAGCTACTTGTTGTTTCATGCGAGATGGAATAGCGCTATGCAAGCCACTACTATCTTTATACTCCATATGTTTATTCATTTGCTTAGGTTGATGTCGTGATTCTCTTCGTATTTTTACTCTAACCTTTTGACCAAGTCTAGATAGAGCAGACGCACGAGATTTATGAATTTGTACATCATAACGATCATCTAAAGCACCCAATCGGTCAAATATCGACGTGGTTGAGATGTGGCCACCAATTCGATCAAAGACTGATATTCGTGGAATTGGTGTTTCTTCTATAGACTCATCGATGACCTCTACTGTAGTATGTTGTGAAGAAGCCGTCTTCATCTTAGAAATTTTGATTGGAACCTTTGACGTATAACCTAGTCCTGCTCATGTAAATGAAACTTTTTCTCCAGCTCGAACGAGTTTGACTTGTGTTGCAGTCAAACCATGAATTTGATCAGTTGGTAGTAGTTCGCCCAATCTTACGGGTTCACATTTTCCGTAACCAGCAATTTCGAATAACTTTGAAGTTTTAGGACCGAACCAACTTTCAGACTCAACCTTCGCGATGCTGTTCATGATTGATGTAGTTGGGATAATACTTTTCACGGGTGTCCTTACTACGTAAGATTTTTGGAGAGGTGTAACCGGAAAGGTTAACTCTTCTTTCAACGTCTCCAATTCAATTTTAGAGACTGAAGGTTTGGTCTTTGAAGAAATCTCTTCGAAAGGTGATTGTCCCGGCTTTCGTCTCGATTGCGGCACGTAACGAAGCATTGGGGTTGGCAACACAATTGTGGATGACGCGTCCACCATTGATTGACCCACCTTGATCTGTCGAGTTTCTGGTTCTTATTTCTTACTACGTTCTTTCTGAAGTGGAAGACCAGGAGAAATTTCTTCGGCATCCTTCGTAGTATGCTTTCCTTTGTCGGACTTTTGCTTACTAGAAGGAGGTATCGAAACTGGAAGTACTTCTTGAATGACATCCCTTTCAAAATAGAATTTCGCATCTGTAAAATACGTTTCTGCCTTGTCAAACGATTGATCTTCAGCTATTACACGCTTCTGCACACCATCTTGGTAATACTTGAAGCATTGATGTAATGTGGATGGTACTATCCCAGTTTCATGCAATCACGGTCGACCGAGAAGCAAGTGATATGAAGTTTTACAATCAATCACGTGGAAGAGCGCTGTTGACTCCAAATTTGCAATAGAGAGCTTGACTCTTATCATGTCGATCGCTCTTTGACCTCCTAAGTTGAAACCTTGAATCATCAACTTACTGCGAGTAAGTTGATCCGATGAGATGCCAACTTGTTTCATAGTACGAATTGGCATGATGTTGACCGCAGAACCGCAATCCAAGAGGATTCTTTGAATTTTAGTTTCCCTCACATAACCTGTAACATAAAGAGGCCTATTGTGAGGTCGAGACCCCAATTGGAGATCCTCGTCAGTGAAGGTGATTGTGGCCATGCACAGATCGTCTTCTCGTGGATCTATGTCGGGTTGAACTTCCTGCTTTGATTCAGTTAAATTTTGCTTTGAATCATACTGAACCTTTTGGAGTTCATTGGAGAAATCCAAGTCAACCTGCAAATCTTTCATTTTCGAGGTGATATTGTCTTTCTCAAGTTTTTGATCTCTATCACTGGAAGTAATAGGATGTTCTTCTGATCTACTATCGGTATCATCTTCGAGCACCTCTGCTTCCACTTGGTGACATGAAACCGTGCAGGCTTCCTTCAAGAGTTTTCTTGGTAAGAATTATAAAAGAGTAACTGGCACACGGGGAGGTTGTTGAAAGATGTCTTCAGGGTCTGCGGGCGGAACTCGGAAAACCTTCTTCTTTGTTGCTCTCTTTCGTTTCTTTTACCCTGTACTTGATTTTGACTTTCTTCTCTTTCTCTTTGGCTTCGAAATAGAAGGAGTTGGCACATATGTAGGGCGTCTTTTTTGACGAGTGACAACTGTCCACCCTTCGTTATCAACTGAAGTAGACTCTAAGATACTCGACTTTGAATTTGAAGCTGGATGAGATTGTGGTCCTTGTTGAAGTGAAGTAGGAAATGTGATGATTTTTCTTTGATTTGGCCTTGCCCCCAGCGTGGGATGGGCCTTTTCAACATCGAAATGTACGAATATGAGTTGTGATGGTTGAGGTAGAACTTTTGGGGTTTGAGAAGATGAAATTTGCGTTGCATACTGACTTACCAAGAATATTGGATCAAAAGATCCAAATGTGACAGATGTCATGTTGGAAGTAGCAACATTTTCGGCACAGTCAAGTTCAATTTTCCCTTGACGTGCCAAATCCATGATTTTCTCCTTGAAGACGAAACATTTTTCAATTGGGTGACTAATCACCCTGTGATAACGACAATACCTCAGATCATTGTCGCGACCTGCTTCTTCGGGTCGTTTGGGTACTGGAAGTTTGATGAGCTTTAACTTCAGTAGCTCTTCGAACATGCCCAAGACATCAGCATCAGGAAAATGGTACTCTTTTGCCTCAAGCTCTTTAAGAGTTTTCCAAGCTTTTCCTTTTTCTTGTGTTGAATCAGCTCATGGCTGATCTTTTCTTCTTTTACTTGTAATCTTGACAGGTTTGCTGGCGGTGGTAGACAAGACTTCTTTAGTTTTGAAAGACTTACCATCCTTCTTTTTCTGTCTTCGAGGCTCGCTTGGTCGTTGAGTCTAATGTACAGTTATACTTTTCTCCATGTCATGGGCTCGAGTAGCTAGCTCTTCGAAAGTGTGTGGCTTGATTCCTTTCAAGATGTAAAGGAGTTGTCAGTGCATCCCTTGAACACACATTTCGATAGTAGAAGATTGAGAAAGTCGATCCATGCAGTTGAGGGAAAGATTTCTCCATCGCTCTATGTACTCGATGACTGGTTCATCCTTCCTTTGTTTGACGGCAGCGAGTTCTGCCATAGTCACAGTTCTTCTAGTGCTGTAGAAGCGGCCGAGGAATACTCTTTCAAGTTGATCCCAACTATCTATTGAGTTGGGTTCCAAGTCAGTGTACCAATCGAATGCATTGCCTCGGAGGGAGCGAATAAATTGTTTCACCATGAAGTCACCAAATGTACCGGCGTTGTTGCAAGTTTCAATGAAGTGGGCAATATGTTACTTTTGATTGCCTTTTCCTTTGAACTGTTGGAATTTTGGTGGTTGATATCCCGCTGGAAGACGTATTTATTCGATGCGTTGAATGTAAGGTTTGGAGTAAACCAATGAGGACTGTGGCATACCCCCATATTGAACATGAATGGTGTCAGTAATCATTGCTTGTAGTTGTTGAACAGAAAGCGAGGCAACAGACCCTTGTGGTGGATCTCGAATAGCTTTTCGTGAACCAGAATAGTTTACTCGTTGTTCCTCTTCGTGCAGAGCCGTGTATGCTTCATGGGTGAATCCTGGAGGATGCGAAGGTCCAACACTCGATTCATTCTCCTTGTCTTTATGCTCCAAACGACTAACAATGATTGCAATCTGAATGTCTTTGTCTTCCATTACTTTTGTTAATTTGTTGATGGTGTCTGCCATCTGGGCAACTTGTTCCTCCATTGTTAACGTTCCAGCTGTCATCACTGCTCTGATAGAGGTGTAAGTTTGCGACGGAGAAGTGATCGATAGAGATCTAGACGATCCCTCGCTTGACTTCGAATTAGATTCAGAATCTGACTAGTCATCTTCTACCACGTCCGCCCACGATTCTTTCGTGGTAAGTGTCGTTTTTGTGGCACGTTTCTTAGAGTGATGCTGGAGAGGCTCCATTAGCTTGATTCCACCCGTCTTTGTCATTGTTCGTGTCACATGATGATCGTGACTAACAACGTGAGCAGATTCAAGATTGGAAGAAAGGATTTTCTTACCTTTCTCAGTAGTGGCAGACGCGATAGCGTTGATGTTGCGAGATGCCATCGATGCTTTAGGTGATGTTCTTGCAGTTGACTGAAATATGAGAGGTTGAGATGGTCCCACCGGGCGTGCCAGAAATTTGTCGACAATAAATTTCAACGGATCTACCTCGAGATTCGTAAAATAAGATCACAAATGATTTTATTGATTTTTGATGAAAAGGAGGTACAGATCTTAGTGTTTCCTCTGATTAACAGTCAAATACAAAATAGTGATGATGACGTATGTAGCTTTTCTTCTCTCCGTGCTTCGCACTTTATCGACTGAGAATGATGCTTTGATGTTAGTTTTGCTTTGTGCTTGATCTTTTGTAGAGGTTTCTGCAGATTTTTTTTCTCTGGACTTCGCGCTTTATCGACTGGGAATATTTTCTTGGCTTCCGGAGAATGGCTTTATGCTTGATCTTCTCTTTAGTCGGAGTCCGGATCTCTGAAGAACCTTGCTTTGTCTCTGGAGGAGGGCTTGATAGCTTCTTCTTCTCTAGAGGGAGAGCTTCTGTTTTCTGAGAGAAAGTGATCCAGATCCCCTCTCAATGAGAGAGACTCTTGTATTTATAGACTTAAAGGTAATTTAGCTTTCCAATTATACCCCAACTTAAAGAGGTTTAATTGATTTAGTTAGAAGGCTAAATTTGTCCAAATCCCATTTTAAGGATTTAATGGATAATTATTGGGCCAAACTCATTTATTTGGGTATAAGGCCCAATACTTAACATATGGATCACTTGATTTTATTTGAATCATGGGCTTTATCTGCGAAAGCCCAAATCCAAACCATATGTGGGTTGTTCCAACCAATGGCCCCAATTTAAATTTATGGGCCCAATTTTAATTGAAGGGACTTTCATTAATTTGAAAAAACGACGAAGACCCATTTCAATTTTGATGTCTACAGTGACCATCCTTGCAAAAATCAGCTAAATCCAAAACCTCTAACCCATATTTTGAAAAACCATTGTTTTTTCATATGTTTTTACATATGGCCCTTGAACCGCCCCCATATATATATATATATATATATATATATATATATATATTATGTATGTATGTATTATAATAGATACTTCGGATTAGCTCGATTTTCAGATTGGTTTGGTTCTATTATACCCTTAATCCGAAATCGAACTAAATCAATCGAAATTTTTTTTATATACAATCCGTACCCGAACTAAACCATGCTCAATCTGAACCAATCCAATCCAAAAGGCTTTAGATTGGTTCGGTTCTCAGATTTACCCAATCCAATGTGCACCCCTAATTCACATATGTATTTTAATCATTGGTTCAATACAACATCAGCATTAAAGAATAACGAGTTCTGTATTGTATATATATCCCTTTCTTTACGATGAATAATATATGAGAGAATACTAATTTCTTACAAATTATTTCAACTTGAGGCAAAGAAGACCTATGGCAAAGCCATAACCAAGTGCAATCAGGGCAATAGCAAGTCCAATGGTGAATTTGAGGATGACAATAAGCTTGCCCAAAAACCTGTAATCTGTGGTGAGGACCACTATCACCACGACAACTGCACAAATAAGAGATGTAGACAATGAGGTGATGCAAGCTACATAGAGGACCTTCATCGTTCCATTGCTTGTTTTGTTGATGCCCATTTGAGATAAACCAAATGCCCCAGCTAGAGAGAACGAAATAATCCCTGAAGCAACCTCATTCACCTTCTTCAAAAATCGAACTAAAATTCCTTGAGCTTCAGTTGACTCAACCTGGAAAGGATCATATATTAGTTTTCATTACTCACATCAAGCATAGTTGAAAATTATTTAAATGGATATATATTAATTCTACTGTCCAAGCCTTCATTGGGATGACAATACCCTCCACAATCATTTTTCTTTTATAAATATGATTAAAAAGTTAAGCCTATTTTATTTTTTGGCAAAAAATAAAATAAAATCAAGGAATTTGGTTAACATTGTTTAATGATATTTTTGTTTTATGAATGAAAAGCTATTTATCACACACACACACACACACACACACACACACACACACACATGCATATATATATTTTGTAAAAAAGATTACGACAATTTTGAAAAGAGTATTTATGGAAAGAATAAGGATAAATGCATGCGATTTTGGGTATGTGGATGATGTGGAGAGAGATAAGGCAATGTGTGTCTGATGGGGGTCCAACTCAAAATGAATTGGCAATAAATGGAGAGGCCGAGGAGCTTATAAGGAGAGAGACAAGGTAATGTGTGTCTGATGTGGGACTAAACTCAACACTCCCCCACATGTGTGGGCCGGACTGGGCCAAAGCATGTGGAGATATGGATTGGGTGACGTGGAGGAGAGAAATGCCTATTTTGATACCATGATAAATTTGGGGGTCCAACTCAAAATCAATTGGCAATGAGTGAAGAGGCCCAAGAGCTTATAAGGAGAGAGACAAAGTAATGAGTGTCCGATGTAGGACTAAACTCAACAGAAATTGTTTAATATGAAGATGGATAATGACGATAGAGTTGCTGAACATTTGAATGATTTGAACATGGTTACAAGTCAGTTGGAATCTGTGGGCATTAGTTTTCAAAACTCAAAAGACTGAAGGGGGTTCTAAAAGTTTGGAACAAAGAGGTTGTGGGTAACGCCCAACAAAAGTTGAAGGAAGCAGAAATCAAAATCCAAGAATATGAAAACATTCTTGCTACTTAAGGTTGGGATCAAAACCTCTATTTAGAGTGATAAAAATCCAAGGTGGAGTATGCTACATGGGCAAGCAATGATGAGTCGTTTTGGAAGCAAAAATCTAGAGTATCTTGGCTCCAGGAAGGTGATAGGAACACAAATTTTTTTTTTCTAACTACAAAGATTTGTACTATGAGAAATTTGATTAGAAGAATTAGAAAAATTGATGGGTCAGTTGTAGAAGATCTAGAAGAAATCGGTCGTGAGGCGATCCATGCATTTAAAGAACTTCTTAACTCTTCTCAAAGTTGCTCTTACAAAAATTTGTTGAAAGGGTTAAATTGCAAAGTAACTACTCAACAAAATATTCGGTTGTGTGCTTTCCCTACTAAAATTGAGGTTTAGTAAGTCGTCCAAAGTATGAATGCCCAAGGAACAGCAGGCCCAGATGGTTTCTCAAGGATTTTCTACATCAAATGTTGGGACATCATCAAGAAAGACTTTTTGAAGGTAGTTACAAATTTTTTTTAAGAAGGCGTCATTCCAAAATCTGTCAATGCCACATCTATTGTCTTGATTCCTAAAGTTGAGGTACCCCTTTCCTTTTCAGATTTTAGGCCTATTAGCTTATGCAATTTTTTGTATAAAATTTTGTCTAAAATTTTGGCCTTTAGATTAGGAGAGATTCTTCCTTCCTTGATGTCCCCTAAGCAAGGGGCTTTTATTAAGAGAAGGAATAGTTATGATAACATTGTGTTGGCTCATGAAGTGTTAGATGACCTTAATTTGAAGGCAAGAGGAAACAACTTGATGATGAAAATCGACATGAAGAAAGCTTATGACAAGCTTGAGTGGCCTTTCTTGATGGCAGTACTTTCCAAGATGGGATTCTGAAGAGAATTTCTGAAATTGATCAACAGGTGCCTCCGGAGTGTTTCTTACTCGGTGCTAGTTAATGGGTGTTGTTATGATTTTTTTGGAGGTAGTCGTGGTTTAAGACAAGGAGATCCATTATCTCTTAGTATTTTCATCCTTGCGGAGGAGGCTCTAAGTATGGGGTTGAATAATCTTGTGCTATCTGGAAAAATGGAGAGATTTATAGTGTCAAAAAAAAGGAGTAGCTCCAAGCCATATTTTATTTGCGGATGATTTAATTATTTTCTCTAAAGCCACTACAAAGTTTCTTAAGGGTATCAAAGATTTTTTAGAATCTTATGAATAGGCCTCAGGTCAGCAAGTCAACTTAGAAAAGAGTTGTTTTTTTGTGACATATCATGTAGAAGGAAGGATAATAGATCTTATTAAGACAATTCTGGATTTTTCAAAGGGATCTTTACCTACCAATTATTTGGACGTTCTACTATTTTCTGGTAGAGTAATGAGAGAAATGTGTTGGGGCTTCGTACCCAAGATTTCGAGGAAGATGATGGGTTGAAAATCAAATCTTCTATCTGAGGGAGGACGCTTAACTTTTCTCTCACATGTACTCACCTCCATTCTAGTGTACCTTATTTCAATCCTACCTATTCCAAAGTCTATTTCAGACTCTTTTGAGTCGTGCTTTGCTAAGTTCTTTTGGGGAAGTACTGAGGGAAAAAGGAAGAACCGTCTTGTGGAATGGCATAAAGTGTGCAAATCGAAGCTAGAAGGTGGGCTGGGCATTAAAACTCTTGTTGAGGTTCACAAAGCGGGATTAATGAAAACTTGCTGGAAATTGACTAATGAGAAAGGGCTGTGGATAGACTATCTCAATAAGAAGTATGTAAAGGATGGAAATTGGTGAAATCCTTAAAAAATGAGAGCCTCGAAGATTTTGAGAACTATTCGGAGTTTTCTTCAACCAACAATTAGCCTTTCAAAAAGGTTGATCGGAGACGGTGCAACGACTTCTCTCTTTTTACACGACTGGAAATGATATGTTCCATTGATCAAACACTACCCGGATAAAAATAAACAAATTATGGTGAAGGAGGTATGGAGTAAAGAGAGCAGGAATGTCTCTAAACTTAGAGAGTTAATTCAAGATAGCAATGCTGTAAAGATACTTGCTTCAAACGTTTAGCAAAGTAGTTTTGATAGAACAATTTGGATGGCATCATTGTCTGGATTATTTTCTTCTAGTTCGGCATGGGAACTAGTGAGATATAAGGGAAATGTATCTCAAATCTGCAAGGTAATCTGAAAGGCTCAGGTTCCTACTAAGATGAAGACTTTGGAGTGGAAAATCTATCACAAGATGTGCCCAGTGGTCCAAGTTCGGAAAAAATGGGGAATTTCCATGGCTTCAAGACATCCGTGCTGTGAAGGTGAGGAAGAATCCATTGATCACCCTTTCTTCCAATGTTCTTTAACAATCAAGGTATGGAATTTTTTCAGTTGCCACCTTCTAGATGAGCAAACCAGAACTATGACGTCTGGTTTACTGCTAAAATGGGGCCTATTGAAAAAGACTCAATTTGGTATTATTACTGGTATGATTCCATGGGTAGTATGCTAGAACATATGGTTAGTAAGGAATAGATACATCTTTGATAGCAGGAAGCCCTCTATCCAAGGAGTTATAAATAAATGTCGGAAATGGTTAATGGAACTTGAGGAGCATCAAGCGTTCAACCTTCTTTCCTCAGATGAGGCTATCCAAAAGCTTAAAGACATTGGAATATATAAAAAAACGATTCCTCGTAGATGTATTGTCAAAGTCTGCTAGAAAAAACCGCCTCCAGGCTGGTTCAAACTCAATATTGATGGTTCAGCTAGAGGTAACTCAGGTATCTCAGGATGAGGTGTTATTCTTCGCGACGAACATGGAGATCTTATGGAAACGGGGCATTGGGTTTTCGGAGTAGCGACAAACAATATAGCATAAATCCGTGCTTCGGTTGCTGCATTGAAAAGTTTTGATTTATTTGGCAAAACAATAATTATAGAAATGGACTCAACAATAATAGTGACGGGTCTTGCAAGTTAGGTCGTTTCTTGGAGACTAGACCAAAGGGTGCACAAGGCAAGGATAGTGCTATCAAAATTTGATGCTCGAGTAAATCATGTTTGGAGAGAGGCGAATGTTGTTGCAGACGCCTTTGCTGCTATAGCAATTCACAACCAACAGTTGTCAGTATTTAAAAGAGTAATTGATTTACCTTTAAATGTAAAAAATGCTTATACTAGAGATAAGCTTAGACCTTCCTCAATTCCGATCTGTAATTCGTTAGGGTCTGCCATATGTACAAGTTTTTACATATATAATATATCTCTCCTTGCTTGCTTAGCAAAAACAAAAAAAAAAAAAAAAAAAAACACAGAAAGTCTAATAATGAGTTTTCTTACAAGCCTAACAAGGAGCGTTCAGTAGTTTTTTTTTCTACAAAGGAGTTCCATTTATCAGTGTTAATATTGGCATGTTTAGGGCGCAATAAAACACATAACTTACTTTTCATTCTAATGTGGGCATTATTTATTTTATTTTATCTTTGTTTTTTATTAAATAGTAAAAAACAGAAGAATTATTCAAAAAGATTTTAGTTTTTTCTTATGTTTCTCTCATATATCTTCTATTTCAACTATTACCTGTATAGTATGCTCCCCCGTAATGTCAGTTTGAGCAGGTACATCACCCACATGAGCAACCTCAGTATCAACATGTGTTTGAATGATTAAAAAGAAATATGTTTAATCAATTTATTTAAAAGAGTCATGTTGGAGTAACATTGAAATTGACATCATTTCACGCATTGGTGTGCATAGAACCATAGATGCTTCTCACTCATATCTCGATGAAAAGCATCTATGGTTTTGTACACACATCCACATCAGCAATGTGTGAAATGATGTCAATTTCAATGTTCATCATTTTCCTATTTAAAAAACAGAAAATTGAAATTTAGAAAACCAGTGGTTACTTTGTCATTCACTAGTAACTCTAAATGGTTGTTTTCCCAGTGAGTTACATTATCAATTCTCATATTGACATGTTTGGGGATGAAACATGGCATTACTTGTTCTTTTCTTTTATTTCCTTCCTTTGTACAGATTAAAGAATAAAATTAAGAAGATTTACAGAATACGAATTAAGTTAATTTACATTTATCTCATATATCATGTTTCTCGAAGACTTACCATTTGTACATGTTGTTCGGGAGTCGAAAGTCGATGAAGTTCAATATGGTTATTATCTGAATTCATTTGCTTGATAGATGAAGGAGCTCTTAGTAGTTTAATTATTATTATTATTATTATTTACAAAGGAGTTCCATTTATCAGTGTTAATATTGGCATGTTTAGGGCACAACGAAACACATAACTTACTTTTCATTCTAATGTGGGCATTATTTATTTTATTTTATCTTTGTTTTTTATTAAATAGTAAAAAAACAGAAGAATTATTCAAAAAGATTTTAGTTTTTTCTTATGTTTCTCTCATATATCTTCTATTTCAACTGTTACCTGTATAGTATGCTCCCCCGTAATGTCAGTTTGAGCAGGTACGTCACTCACATGAGCAACCTCAGTATCAACATGTGTCTGAATGATTAAAAAGAAATATGTTTAATTAATTTATTTAAAAGAGTCATGCTGGAGTAACATTGAAATTGACATCATTTCACGCATTGGTGTGCATAGAACCATAGATGCTTCTCACTCATATCTCGATGAAAAGCATCTATGGTTTTGAACACACATCCACATCAACAATGTGTGAAATGATGTCAATTTTGATGTTACTTAATCATTTTCCTATTTAAAAAATAGAAAATAGAAATTTAGAAAACCAGTAGATACTTTGTCATTCACTAGTAACTCTAAATGGTTGTTTTCCCAGTGAGTTACATTATCAATTCTCATATTGACATGTTTGGGGATGAAACATGGCATTTCTTGTTCTTTTTTTTTTATTTCCTTCCTTTGTTACAGATTAAAGAATAAAATTAAGAAGATTTACAGAATATGAATTAAGTTATTGGTACATTTCTCTCATATATCATGTTTCTCGAAGACTTACCATTTGTACATGTTGTTCGGGAGTCGAAAGTCGATGAAGTTCAATATGGTTATTATCTGAATTCATTTACTTGATAGATGAAGGAGCTCTTAGTAGTTTAATTATTATTATTATTATTATTTACAAAGGAGTTCCATTTATCAGTGTTAATATTGGCATGTTTAGGGCACAATGAAACACATAACTTACTTTTCATTCTAATGTGGGCATTATTTATTTTATTTTATCTTTGTTTTTTATTAAATAATAAAAAACAGAAGAATTATTCAAAAAATTTTAGTTTTTTCTTATGTTTCTCTCATATATCTTCTATTTCAATTATTACCTGTATAGTATGCTCCCCCCTAATGTCAGTTTGAGCAGGTACATCACTCACATGAGCAACCTCAGTATCAACATGTGTCTGAATGATTAAAAAGAAATATGTTTAATTAATTTATTTAAAAGAGTCATGCTGGAGTAACATTGAAATTGACATCATTAATTTCACGCATTGGTGTGCATAGAACCATAGGTGCTTCTCACTCATATCTCGATGAAAAGCATCTATGGTTTTGAACACACATCCACATCAACAATGTGTGAAATGATGTCAATTTTGACGTTACTTAATCATTTTCTTATTTAAAAAATAGAAAATAGAAATTTAGAAAACCAGTAGTTACTTTGTCATTCACTAGTAACTCTAAATGGTTATTTTACCAGTGAGTTACATTATCAATGCTCATACTGGCATTTTTGGGGATGAAACATGGCATTGCTTGTTCTTTTCTAAATTTACATTTAAAATAAATACATTTGATCTTAGTACCTCATTTTCATACATGTTTTGAGACTTAAAATGAATAGTGTACTGAAATGGGAACTGTAACGAAAGTTGTGCATGCTTTGGGAATTTTCTCAATAATATTTTGCTAACTAAGCGAAAGATATATTAAATAAATATCTAGAAAACCACTGTACCTCATCATTAACAGGTGTCTCTGGATGCTGGTTACGTCCAAACAAGTACATTAACCAGTCAAAACAACTTGACCATGGTGTTCTCGTCCCTCCATTTGCAAAGGGATAGAGCCCACTGATTCAGTTACTTGACATAATGTAGGAAAATAAAATAATAGCCCATACAGAGAATATGATATTTAGCACCAGAGGTCATGTTATATATTTAGGGTTAAGATAATAATAATTAAATGCTTTGATATTTTATAAATATTCTAAAAATATTTATGGCCATTGCTTGCTTACTTAGTAAAAAGAAACTAAAAACAAAAGAGTGCTGATAATCTGACTTAGGCACGTGACAACTCAATCAATTTACTTGACGTAACAGGCTCGGGAATTGTAGATGTACCATCCTAGGGATATAGAACTACGATTTCCCAAAAAAAAGTGCAGTTTTGTATCCTTGAGAGTAGATCTACTGTTTCCGAGTCTGTCACGTCCGATAAGTCCATTAAGTATGCTAAGTGCTTAAGTCAGATTATCATGAATCAAAACACAAACAAAAAGAAATTGGCAAATGATGGGATGCTTTCCCTTTAAGTAAAGTTTGCTCCTATAAATGAATATCGATTTTATAAAGGGGGTTGATGAGCTATCTAAAAACATTGAGGGTATGAGTGAAAATAAGATCTAAAAACCAATTAATCCTTGAATTCCCATCTATGTGGGTGTGACCTCCACGAATCAAGGAACCGTTCCCTCCCAAGCACTAGTCTTCGGCTCCCATCGATTTTGACAGTGTTGTAGCTTTTATCTCTTTTGATCTAGCAGGTTACATATGAAGGAGAAGATTATCTATATATTATTGGATCTCCATTCCTCCTGTTGCATTGGATCTTCATCTTCTATATACAGGTATATATGTGAGATCTAATCTCTAGAATAATTGATTCTTTGTATACTGATTTTGATTGATAGTTTGATATATTTAACTGGATGTCTAAAATTGAGCAATTGATATCAAAGCACGGAATGAGAATTCAATCAAGGACTAAAAGATTGAAATAATACTTCCAAGAGAGTAACGAAATATGTATTTTCCCATGAAAACTCCAACAAACTCTGGCACCTTCATCGTCCATTGGCTTTGCATCATAATCGGACTGATGACCATGTGAACGAAAGTCCCACATAGCCTGGGTAACAAGACCTTGGGCTATATTTAAACCTTACAAGCCGGTTTTTTCATCCTAAGTTGGTGATTCTTCTTCTTCAAATTAATTATATTATGCCTTGGGCATACTTGTCAGATATAATAAATTAAATATGGCCATTTGAAAGAAATTCTAAATAAAGGAAGTGATTCCTAATCTATTCTTTAACTTTCATCATGGGCATGCAGAAGACTAGAGAATATCAATGAGAGAGAGAGAGAGAGAGAGAGAGAGCTCACCAGAGTTAATATCTGAAGGTTGAGTAGTGGGGCTTGTCGAAGAAGACATGTCTAAGATAACTTCTTCGCCTGAATTCAAGAACATTGAACTAACAGGAATGATGAGGCTTTATTGGAGACAACTACATAAAATATTAAACATTAACAGATAGCATCATCATGGCCTTCAAATCTGCTGCAAATAATATCGAAAATGTTGAACAAAATGAAATTCCAAGATAAGAGAGAAACAGATCAAAACGAGTTTACCTTGTAAAAAGATTTTCTAACGCAGGTGAAGTGAGGAAAGGAAGGATGAGAGGAATAAATAGAGGGAGAAGATGATTAATTAATGTCAAGATTTGCGGCTGTTGCCTTTCTGATGTTCTGGTGCGCATTTCTTTTAGAACTAACGCGCCTACGCCTGATTCCGTTTGCAATGAGAGGGTGGCCCCCGCTAGAGGTGTCAATGGGTACCTGTCTAATAGAAACTGAACTAGAACCGAAACGGAATATCCCAACTCCGATTCTATCTTTATTGGAACCGATTAAAATTAGGTCCAAAATGAAACCGAACCAATATGAGCCAGAACCACTAGGATATAATCGATGGGTGCTTGGAATATATTTATCTTCTCATTTTTTTTTTATATATTGCAGATGATTTAAAGTATTCTACCTACCAGTGGCCAATTTTTCTTATTCTAAATCTTCCATTCTTCCTTCCTTTTCCACGAAGTTTCGTTTCTCAAATTTTATAATAAAGGGAATGAACGGCATTGAATTGTATGCACTTTCACCTTTCAAAAAAAAAAAAAATTGTATGCACGTTACAGATGAGCGAAGCACTTCTAAGTTGGAGTCGAATGAATGGGATTTGAATTTTCCACGAATGAATTATTAGCCAGCGTAGGGACCTTTCCGCGAGGTTTCACTTACGTAGCAAAAGCATCTTCGAGTCCCATACACCTATCATACTATATTTATTACATTGTGATTAAGCATATTCTAATTAGCCGTATTTGAAGTTTCCCACTAATGAATTTTAAGTCGGTCTGTTAATCTCCCTCGTCAGACCGAGTGAAAATACTCAGAAAATCATTAGCCAATGAAATTTCATGGAAAATTCTTGGTTTTTTTTTTTATTGTTTTGGGGATTTTTTTTTCAGACGCACCGCCAAGCTAACTTAACTGGCTAGCGGAGATGTTCTTGCCTTTCCTAAAGATAGGACATAGAAGATCACCACTCCTCGAGGAATAGTATCGGAGTGGCGGTTAAAGGCGTGGCTTAGAGTTCAAATTCAGTTAGTAAGAAAAGTCAGTTAGCAAGGATAGTATTTCTCAGAACTGAAAAAGTATAATTCCACAACAGCACAGTGTAAAAGGCAGTGTCTAAGTACGTCTCTAAAAAGTGGGTCCCAAAACCGCACTCTTAGATTTTTTTTTTTCCTTGAGATACAAATAAAGAAATCTATGATGTTTAAAAAATAATTCCACAACAGCACAGTGTAAAAGGCAGTGTCTAAGTTAGTTAGTTCAGCATTTTTTTAATTAATATTTTAAATTATTATAAAGACGCTCATGGTACCTTTACTCTTCGCATGTCACGTACTTTTTTTTTTTGTTAACCGAGTGTCCAGGCCAATTTGCGAGCACCACGACTAATCTTGGGGAGGACTACCACAGCAACCCACCGCCATGATCCCCCAATTAAATCATGAGAAAAATTCAAGAGAGAAATCGAATTTGTGACATGCACCTAACCCACACTTCACGTACTCGCCCTTACCACTTAGGCAACCTGCATGTCACGTACTTTACATGTTGACCTTTTGTATTCTTAAGAATCCGGATCCTATATATTGAGGTGGGGGTGGAGGGTTCTATTCCTCCACCCTGCATGCACACTATGTGGATTCAATAATACATGATAGCGACTGTATAGCAACGGAGAGGAGAGATGAAAATACTCAAGTCAGTAGAGAATCCTTTTTTAATCCTAATTTACAAAATTACCCTTCTCATATGTTGCCTTTTGTTAATCGGCGTCGTCAAATCATGGAATATATTGGGGGGTTTTGATAAAAAAGAACATCAGATTATCATTAGTCTAAAAGATGGGATTTCCTATACGATGAATTATTATGATATGACATAATTTGAGGTTAAGACACTCAACGTTATTTTCTCTCTTCTACACAGTGGAATAAAAAAAAACTTTTTAACAGCTTGTGACATTAAAAACATGATGGAATGCGATACACTTGTAGATGATAAAGTTATATGAATTTTTGAAAACTTCTGAAGTCTGAAGTCTGAAATCTGAAATCTGGAATCTTATTTTGGAAAAGTTGTTTGTTTATAACTTTTAAGAGCTTCTGGCTACAAATAGAATTTTAAAACATAATGGTCATTTTGACAACATTACCCTTTTATAATTCTAATAAATTGTTAACCAAAAACCATAACATGTTACGCATAATGAAACCATCAACATATTTCAAATTAAATAATCCAAAAGTATTGTTTTTAAATTGAATTCATACTTGAGAAATTACATTCTAACAAAGTAATACTCAAACAATAAACAATCATTCATTTTCTAGTTGAATTGCAATTTGATCACGTAAAGTGATCATATCAGCTTGTGCTTGCGATGAGAATATGTCATTATAACATGGTGGATCATGTGATGGTTCGGATTCTACTAAAGAATTACTCTCTTCGTCGACATCAACTTCATATTGTCGAAACAACTCATCATGGAGAGAAACACGACGTAAGAAATTGTGTATTGCCATTCATGCAATAACAATGTCCCGTTGAGTGTGATAATCATATGAAGGCATTCTATTCAAAATTGGGAATCTTTTTTTCCATACACTAAAGGTCCTCTCAATGACATTCCTTAATCGAGCGTGTGCATGATTAAATTTCTCCTTTCTACCCATTGCACGCGTTCCTCGATATGTTCTTAGCAAATAGCGTGTGTTACGATATGGAGTCATAAAACCTCTAGTGTGTGTGTATGCAGTGTCGCATAAATAATACATATCTGCAACAAATATAAAACATATATAAAATTTATATTATTGATTATAAGATTAATTTCAAAAATATAATTTGAAAATACATACCTGAAGGAGGCATTGGAAAATTGTTAATCGGGTTACGCAGTGTCTCATTTAATACCCTCAAGTCATGTGCAATTCCTTCCCATCCAGCTATCACATATATGAACTTCATATCAAAATCACACACCGCCATTACATTTTGAAAATATTTTCCCTATCCCCTTCCTCTAAATGGGACTTGTTGATCAAGCGGAATGTGCGCATCAATTAGTGTGCCATCTAATGCACCGACAACACCCTTAAATGGCCCTTCTCTCAAATGTACATGAAATCGAATTTCTCTCATTGGCTTGTCAAATGCTGGGGGGACTATTATCTCTTGTGCAAATTGTATCATTGCATCCAACTCTTCATGAAAATACCTATTTACGGTTTCTCCAGAATGTTGGAATCGATATTTTACTAATCGATTCCGACAATTATGACATATTGTCATAAAAAACATTGCCATTTTCTCTTCTACGTCTATATATCTACTATCATTTAATCAATTTTTATCTCGAAAATATTGACATAATTGTACAAAAGCATTCTTCTCCATCCTAAATATCTCGTACATTTGTGTTGAAGATCCTTCCAAAAGTTCTCACACATATGCCTTGCCAGAAAGTGATGATGTGCACAACCTTTGTCGAACATTCATACGATTTTTAAGTTTAAGCATAAAAAGTAATGTTACCAATCTCATCAACAACCATTGTTTTGGCGTCATTATCACTAAAACACAATGAAAAATTAAAAAAAGTTAGTATTAATTGAAGCTGTAAAAAAAGATTTTTCAAACATGCAATCTATCTAGTAAGTTAAAACATGCATATTCGATTAGGTAACAAGATAATAATTCTAATTAAACAATCAAAAATTTTATAATATCATCAATGATAATAACTCCAAAAAAATCATCCATATTAACTATAAAAAAATATCAAAATTTAAAAATAACCATCCATAGTAACTATCCAAAAATATCAAAATATCAAAATATCAAAATAACCAATACATCATTGGTTTTTATTAAAAAAATGTTTGACTTCAACTAATTATTTACAATAAATTCCAAAAATTGAACCCTCTCTGCTTCATTATCCAAGTCCATAAATGCGTATTCCAATTTCGGTAGTTGTGCAAATTTCAATATAGCAACATGATAAGTATGAATACTTATCACTCCTAAGTTCTTCAAATCCTTCATAACTTCATTCACATCTTTAAAACAAGGTCCCTTGTTAGCCTCTTCTTTATTAATCTGTTCTTCGATGACATTAATAAGTCTTTCCAAGTTTTTTTCAATAGTGTCACCACTATTCGAATTCCTACGTTTCTTCTTCATCGGACATTGTGATGTATTCTCTTCAAGTGGGGTATTAGGGGTGCCTTCCACACTTACACCTTGGAAGTATGTATCCCCTTCCCCTAAAAATGAGTCACCATAAGTGTCTTCACCGTCCAAATTTGTGTACTCCATAGGTTCAGGACCATTTACATCGCTATCAATAGTAGGGCGCGGGATCGATGAGAAGGGGCTCTATGCTTTATCGCCATTTGAAAGAGTGCTTTCAAATACACCCATCATCAATTCAGCATCTACGAGAGGTTTGTTCCTAAACTTCTTAGCTTCGAGAATTCTCTATTTCAAACAATAATATAAAAATAATTAGACTAAGTCTAGTTAATCAAGTTAAAAATATGTACGTAAGATTAGAGACTTGCCTCTAAGACATCATCGCACTTCTGCGGAGGCCAATTTATAGTATTGATATCCGTACTAAGCCTATGCCCGGACAATCCAACAAGTTTTCGCCATATGTTGTAATCAGCCCTCAAGTAATCATATTGATTCTTGAATACCTTATGACTAAAATTCACTCCCCATGCCTTATTGAATTCAGATTCTAATCTTTTCCATGAAACACTGGTAAGAGATACTCTTCTGTACCCTTCCTTGTTCACCTCACTTAAGCACAACTCAAGAAAGTGTTTCCTTTTCGATTGGTCTGTAGAAAAGTCTACTCTATCAACACTCTTTTTTTTATCTTTATTTTTGTGAGCCATATCTATGAATAACAATGAAATGGAAGTATTAATCAAATGGAGCCAATACCACAACAATATATCTAATGACCAAGCTTTATGCAAGAAGAAAAACAAAAAAGAAAGAATGAAAGATGTTGAAAAGGGTTCGATTTCTACTTTTTATTCGATTTCTCCATAATAGGTTCGGTTGGTTGTTTGAAATTTTGGGATTTTGTTGAAATTTTGATTTTTGTTATTGTTTCATTATTTCACAATTACAAATTTTAGAAGATTTTTATTTTTAATGGATCTTTGTTTTAATTTTTCATCGTAAATTTATATATGTGGGGAGTTCAAACTTTAACATGATGATCTCAACAAATAATAGATATTGGAATATAGGAAGAATCCCAATAATATTCAAATTTCAGGATTAATTTATATATGTGAGAAGTTTAAACTTTAACATGGTGGTCTCAACAAATAATGATATTGGAATATAGGAAGAATCCCAATAATAGACATGCACATTATCATAGATGATTTTCACCCATATATTAAGAAAACACATATGTTTTCTATGTATGGCACGCAGCCCATACATATGTCAAGCCGTTTTCTATGTATGGCACGCAGCCCAATATGTTTGTTTTCCAATAAACACTGGTTATGGTTAAAAAAATCTGAAACTATGGTTATGGTTAAAATATCTGAAATTATGGTTAAAAAATCTGAATCAATTCTTTTTGGATTGTTTTCCAATAAACACTGGTTAAAAAATCTGAAACTATATGGTTAAAAAATCTGAAGTTATGGTTAAAAAATCTGAATCAATTCTTTTTGGATTGTTTTCCAATAAACACTGGTTAAAAAATCTAAAACTATGGTTACAAAATCTGAAACTATGGTTATGGTTAAAAAATCTGAAACTATGATTAAAAAATCTGAAATTATGGTTATAGTTAAAAAATCTGAAACTATGGTTAAAAAATCTGAACCAATTCTTTTTGGATTGTTTTCCAATAAATACTGGTTAAAAAATCTGAAACTATGATTAAAAAATCTAAAACTATGGTTATGGTTAAAAAATCTGAAACTATGATTAAAAAATCTAAAACTATGGTTATAGTTAAAAAAATCTGAAACTATGGTTATGGTTAAAAAAATCTAAAACTATGGTTATGGTTAAAAAATCTGAAACTATAGTTAAAAAATTTGAAACAATACTTTTTAGATTGTTTTCCAATAAACAATGGTTGAAAATTTTGAAACTATATGATTGAAAAATTTAAAACTATGGTTATGGTTAAAAAATTTGAAACAATACTTTTTAGATTGTTTTCCAATAAACAATGGTTAAAAAATTTGAAACTATGGTTATGGTTAAAAAATCTGAAATTATGGTTAAAAAATTTGAATCACTTCTTTTTGGATTGTTTTCCAATAAACACTGGTTAAAAAATCTGGAAATATGGTTAAAAAAATCTGAAACTATATGGTAAAAAACCTGAATCAATTCTTTTTTTATTTGGTTTTCTCAATATTAGATTCACATGGTGTGATTAATCAAGAAAGAACAATAGAGTGGTGGTAGATGCACATACTTGCGTAGGTCTTGACGGTCGAGTTGGAGAGGAAGGAGATGAAGAAGAGAGAGGAGGTAAGGGTTTAACGTTTTTTTTATAAGAAAGGGATAATAAATAGAAATATATTTTTTTACAAGGGTATTTTAGGCAAAAATAATTTTTTTAGAATTCAGAAGTATCCTCCAGCGACTTTCTATCGCTGAATTTTTTCCGCTGAAATCAGCCTCTTATTCTGAAATCTGAAATTTAACAAGCATCTTTAACAAATCTGAAGTTTGAATTTGAATGGTGGACCACCTCCATTCAGACTTCAGAACTGTTACCAAACACACACTAAAAGTTGTGATTTCCTACAACATACTACGAGTGCACATTGGATTGAGAATCCAGGAATCAAATCAATCCGAAGCCTTTTGGATTGGATTAGTTCGGATTGAGCATGATTTGCTTTGGGTATAGATTGTATATTAAAAAATCCGATTGATTTGGTTCGATTTCGGATTAGGAATTTAATAGAACCGAACCGATCCAAAAACCGAACTACTCTGATGTATCTATTATAATATATATATATATTTCCTACGACATACATTGCGACAATGTTTTTGTCTTATATGGGAAAAAATGTTTGGAATGGGCTGATTTTTTGTGAGAATGATCTCTGTGATGAGGGGATCATCCTTGCAAAAAATCATCCCATTCTAAAACTTCTAACCCCATCAAAATTGATTTACAAAAATTGGACGGTCTAAAACTTTTTAACTTGTAAACATGGGGCTAGAAGTTTCATAATGAGCTGATTTTTAGCAAGGATAATCTCCTTACCATAGAGATCATCCTCACAAAAACTCGGCCCATTCCAAACATTTTTTCCCATATAAGACAAAACACGTTGTCGCAATGTGTGTCGCAATGTGTGTCTACGGAACCCGACCCATATATATATATATATATATATATATATATATATATATATATATATATATGGGAAATGTTCAGCACCCTAAGTTTTACCACACACTTTAACAAACGTTTTTTGTCCTACATGGGTTAGAAGTTTTGGAATGGGCTGATTTTTGGCGAGGATGATCTCTATGATTAGAAGATCATCCTCCCCAAAAATCAGCTCATTCCGAAATGTTTAGCCCCATGTTTACACGTTGAAAAATTGTGGACCATCCATTTTTTGTAAACCATTTTTTATGGGGTTAGAAGTTTTGGAATGAGCTGATTTTTGGTGAGGATGATCTCCTCGCCATAGAGATCATCCTCACAAAAATCAGCCCATTCCAAAACTTCTAACCCATGTAAGACAAAACACGTTTGTTAAAGTGTGTGGTAAAGCTTAAGGTGCTGAACGGGACCCTATATATATATATATATATATATGTATGTTATGTAGAGGTAACTCATCAAAGTCTTCAACTTTATCTCATTTATTTTTTTCTAAAAAAAACTCATAAAAAATGTACACAAATCTCTCTCTCAACTTTTAAATGAATCAACCCATTTATGAAATTTTTTTTTCAAAAAGTTTGATTCCTTGTTTTTTTACGAGAATCTTTATGCCGTATTTGTTAGATGAAATATACTATATGAACCTAGGCTTGGATACGTTAATCTACCATTTATGGATTAGTTTCCTCATTAATCCATCCAAAATACCAGTTTTAAAATTGTAATTTTTTTAGTCTCATTGAGCTTCCTCTAATTTTCAATTTTTACAGATTTCAGTTAGAATTTAATCATAAAATCATTTTCATTTTATAAATATGCATTATTTATGATCTGATCCAAAGGGTTCCTCTTTTGAAAGAAAAAATACTAGTTTTTCTATTTTGAAAGTATGAGAACCGAGAATCGATCCGAACCAAGGTTGGTTTGGATTGGTTCGGTTCTATAGGGTAATTGGATTGGTTCGGTTCCAAATTTGTAGAACCGATCATATTTGATTCGGTTCCAATTTTGTCAAAATCCGAACCATGTGCACCCCTAACATACTGCCACGTCACATGGTTTTCAACGCAAATGTTTAAAGAATAATGGCACCCCATATTTTACTTATTACACCTGAGTTAAAAATAAATTAAATAAGTAAATGGTAGAAAATAAGTAAACGTTGAGGTGCCAATAGAAGCTCTATTTTTTTTTTCTTTCTTTTTTCCTTTTCTAGAATTCTATTTTTTGATTTTAAGATTATATATGAGCCTAATTCTAATTATAAACAACTATTAAAATTATTTGAACAAGTGTTATAATGTTTTGTAATATTAAAATAATAATTTGAGCCAAATTTTGTAATGTTTTAATAGTGTGTTTTAATCTTTAATTTGAGTGTGATAAATGATTTAAGAAATTGGAGTGTAATAAGTAAAAGTTAGGGTGCCAATAACAACTCTCTAAGAAAATGAGACGTTTTCTATAGTGACTTCCTTCAACACTGTGATGATGGGGCAATATAAAAATTTCACAAATTATTTTCCTAGAGATACAAAGCAAATAATATATGATTCTCTGTACATTACCACGTCAGTCTAGTATTGAGAGAAATAGGTTCCACATTTTTCTAGATTTCCTTTGCTTGTAACTAAACGAAAATAAATCTATAATTCTCAATATAATGATGATTTTCTAACTCAACTTGATAGAATAACTCAAAAACCCACCAACATGGCATGTGCAAGAACCGTAGATTTTTTCCCTCTGGATATACAACTATACATTCTCATAAATATGTTCAGTTGTGTATCTCAACAGGAAGAATCTAAGGTTCTTGTATAAGCCATGTTGATGAGTTTTTGAGTTAGTCTGTCAGAGTTGAGTTTGAAAATCATTACATTTGTCAATACACTACCACGCCAGCATATTGTTGGAAGTCATTTTAAAATGGCTCTAAGAAAATTTAGTTTTTTTTTTTTTTTTGAGTGTTGCTGGAGTGGTACTAAAATTCATTCCATTATCTTCATGATTTTGGTACTCACAGTCAATTTTTTGAGAATTCAATTTCAGAAGTTTGGATATCTCATATCACTAATGCGCGTCTGACTCGGTTGAATTCTCTGTACCATAGGAGTTGATTTTGAAAGATATATTGAAGAGGGAATCCATTTAGTATGGTCTAAGCTTAAGTCCATGGGTCTAACTCATCCTTGAAAACTGGCTTGCAAGGAGAGGGTTACTCTATCTTTATATATTGCACATCCCAAGAGTACCCAAGCGATGTAGGATTATGCTAATACTCCCTCAACGCTAAGGGTGGAAACACCCAACTCTCCCCCTCCACGCAGAGCTAGAGATATTATTTTGACCCATCCATAAGGTACATCTACTCTAATATCATGTTAAAAGTCCATTAGGGCTAACTCATTCTTGAAAATTGGTTTGCAATGAGAGGGTTGCCCCCACTAGAGGTGTCAATGGGCACCTGTCTAATAGAAACTGAATTAGAACCGAAATCGAAAATCCCAACTCCGATTCTATCTTTATTGGAACCGATTAAAATTAGGTCTAAAGTGGAACTGAACCAATATGAACCAGAACCACTAGGATATAATTGATGGGTACTTGGAATAGATTTATCTTCTCATTTTTTTTATATATTGTAGATGATTTAAAGTATTCTATTATTTCAAAATTAATGCATGCTGTATAAAGCTCTTATATTTTTCATATAAGCTATGGATTGGAGCTTAATATTACTTTGAAGAAGGTAAATTTTTATTTTTGAATTTTTTTTATATTAAATTATATATTTAGTGTAACTAAGTTAAGGTATGAGTTGGAGCTCTTTGTTGTGGTTCAAGCATTGCGCCATTAGAAGCATTACCTTTTCCAAAGGGAATTCATCTTGTATGCGGATTATCAAACTCTAAAATTCATCAATAACAATTCTAATACCAACCATACGCATGCTCATTGGATCTCTATCCTTCAAGAATTCTCATTTGTTTTGAAGCACACATTTGGGCAACAAAACAAGGTAGCCGATGCTTTAAGCCGACTTGTTTTTCTTCTTGTCACTATGTGTAGTGATATAGTTGGGTATATATATATCGATGGTAGTGAATTTGGAGATGTGTGGGTTAAGTGTTCTTACAGGTACACGGGTCTGTTGATTTCTTACTTCATGAAGGTTTTCTCTCCATGGGAATTCAAATATGCATTCCCCAAGGTTCTCTATGTGAGCATATCCAGCAAGGAGATATAATCTTAGTTTATTCTAATTTCTAATTTCTAATTTTTAGTTTTTAAAGGTTAATTTTTAAAATCCAGTTTCTAATTTTAGTTTTACTGGTTTAGGATTAGGAATTTTTGTTTTTTTTAAGTTTTTAGCTAATATGAGTGGTTTGTTTACATGGGATGGAAGTCGCTACGAATTGAGAAATTAATAGAAATTTCTTAAACTTCTCCCTAATTTCTTCTTCTTTCTTAAATCTTCACTTCGCCAATATCTGAGGCACCTCAACGTCATTTTGGTGATTATGATTCTGCAGGTTATCTTTTCAGGCTTGAATCGAATAATTAGTCAAGCTTCGATTTTATTTTTGTCATGTTCATTTATGTTTGTAACAGTGCAGTTTTATAAATCGTGCATGTACTTTGAAACATCATTAACTTTATCATGCAAATCAATTTTTCCTTATAGTAATTACATGATCAGTCTTACAAACTACATAATCATATTTGTAAGTCAATTTTCAATCTGAAAGGGTCATCAAATGTCAAGATCTTGTATGTAATGGAAGTAGTTATTATGATTTTACATCTCATTCAAAACCCAAGTCATCTCAATTTTATCCATGACCAAGATGAATAGGCATAATATCTCACATATATAAAATCTAGAGAGACAAATGAGATGACTCGGACAATATTTTGAAAATCTCAGCCTAGTCAGTAAAGCACATCCAAGTCAACCGGGATTTTGTATATTTTAATTCAAATAATTAATTTTTTTAATTTGAAATATTTATTATCTAAATCAAATATGATTATATTATCTAAACATATTCTAATCTACCTTATTTTCTAAATAAATTATAATTATTTTAATATAAATATTTATGAATAAGCAATTGTAAACTGAGTTAAATGGTGAATCTCGTCCAAGACAACTTGGTCTTTCCACGAAAGAGATGAGAGGCGGAACCGAGTTAGAAACATGGTATTTATCTTGATGTTTAAGATTTCTCAGATTAAGCCTGTAATACAAACCATAAAAAATGAGACAGCCTTTTATTTCCCGACGTGTCGTAAACAGAAATATTCCCACCAAGGTGAAGCTAAATTAGACTGAACCAAAAATGTGAAGGTAACTTCATTTTTTTCCGAACAATTTCAGCTCCAAAGAATGATTCCTGCATCGAATATAATTTCAGTTCCATTTTGACGAATTCCACATGGAAATGTATTATCGAGCAAATAGGTTGATTACGGCGCTCCAATATCCAGCCAACTGTAGGAAGGAAACGATTTCCAGGTTACCAAATTAAAATAACTTCATATAGTCCCATACCCTAACAAAATAAAACAACTGACCTGAGTTAGAATGCTATTCCCAGTGTGACCTTCAATGACCAAACCTGCTGTGAGACCGATCATCGCCCATGCTCCATTAATTGCTTCGATTCGACGCTGTCTCTGTTGTCACATAATTCCATCAACCAGAATTATGAACAAAGCCAGATTTCCTTAAATCTGGAATTGAATTTATTCTTAGATTTTCGATAGATTACAATCAATCTAATATTAATCTAATCAAATTTCTTATAATAAGATCCTAATCTAATAGGAGATTTATCGTAATCTCCATATAAATGATTTGATGCATCTCAGTACACCTTATTACAGTGCATCATACCTAATTCTTTAACATTTTTAACAAGATAACGATAATTGTATCATGGTTCATCTTGTTCAGACTGCTGAAGTATCTTAACCTTATATATGGTTTGTTTCAATTATCCAATATATTATGTTAGTTCCTCAAACGTCTTCATGATATAACCATAATAATTTCCAATCTTACATTTTCACCAAATGCATCAAAGTATTTAACCAAAGATATGTTCTACGTAGTAAACCTTCACAATTAATGATATATAATAACACATATGCTTATGTTCACAAAAAAAAAAAGGTTGTCTATGCTATAATTTCATGAAAGATTTTGCCATCTAATATTCAAATGATCGAAACATGTACTTTCAAGTAATTGATAAGTGCATATAATAACGAACAATTCCCTTAATTTATAATCAGTATTTAATATTAATTTAGTTATTTGGGATTAATTGGCTAAGTTTTATGGTTGTAGAAGAACAGAATTGAAGTACAACCAAACTACGGGATATGAAAACAAATAAAAACAAAATCCTTAAGCTAAAAACTGAAATTATTTTTTAATGAAACTAAATCCAACAGAATATTAGTACGCTATATAAAGTTGTACACTCATTTTTGAGAGAAAGAATGCTTGTCACAATGATTCAAATATAAATTTCTAGAAAGAAATTTGACTCACTTTGAGTTTCTCTTTAGCTTGGATTTCTTGCATTTGCTTGGCAGCTAACCTCTTGGCCTCCAAAGGGTCAACCATGATAATCTCCCTGGTTGAATTTCCTTTCCCTGGAGACACCTACATAATGAAGAAACATAACTGTAGTAATTACAAGAAAAAATAATAATTTCTAAAGAACCAGAAAGCAAACATGTTTGTATCTAAACTGCATGACGATGTTGTATGAACTACTTGTATGGCAAGGTGTATGTTCTCTTCTAGACCATTTCTAGACATCTAGATTTTTCAAGTAATGTGTCGAACAAATCAATCTACAGAGTATGTGAGTGTCATATCATAACTTGAGTTCAAAATCCGCCTTCACCGCCTGATTACTAACCATTAAATTCGCTTGCTTAGCAAAAAAAAATCTACATAAAAAAGATATCTTGTTGAAGCCCATAAATGTCTTCCGGGCTGCATTTTACTTCGAATTACAAGACATCTTCAATTTTAGAAATACATAACAGGGTTGCAAATGGGCTAAAAAAAGGAGCTGAAGCCAACATTCCGCTGCTCTGAAACCACATATATAGATTCACCCATCCCTACTGTATTTTTCTTTGGTTAGATAAACCAAGAAGAACTAAGGTTTTCGCCTATGTCGTGGGAGGGGAGAGACTGGAGATGGTCACATCCCGATGGGATTTGGCTTGAAATCAAGCTGACAGATTGTTATATTGTAACTCAACATGGATTTTGACAACTAGATGGATTTCATCACTTGAGATATCCAATAGAAACTAATTACCACATCTTAATACCAGACACCTTCATTAAATATTTCGGTTATAGGCCTTGGACTTGTGTTGCATGGAATTGGACACTGGAGTGGTGTTTCATGGATGTCATTGAGTAAAACTTATCAAACCAAAAATGAATGGACACATATAAGACTATAATAGTAAGTAAAATTTTGAGCTAAAAAAAGTAATACTCACATTCTATGTAAACACACGCTTCTATGATTTTTATTTTTATTTTTTCTAATAGAAAAAAGACAGGGTCACCAATTTTATAATGATTTTCTATGAAAAATGACTTCTGATATAGTACATTTGTAATACATGTGTATATAGGTGCCATAATTTTGGGTTTCTCAAAGGAGTCTTGTTAGACACCCCACGAACCTCTGTTGGACACTGAAATAAGAGTAGTCGTCCTTGTACCATAACCCACATTACTGTTGTGTAAATGTCCTGTATTTTGTTGCGCTTCGCAGAGCTACGGGGTTTTCTATTTTTGGGGGTTTCTATTTTGGGAAGTTTTACTTGTTTTGGCAACTCTTGGTTATATAAATAGAAATCTCTAGGGCTGAAAAACTTAAGAGAGAAAACAGTGATCGTTCTTGTTCTGTTCCATGGACGTAGGCACATTGCCGAGCCACGTAAATCCTTCTGTTTTGTGAGATTGTGTTATCTTTGCTATTGTGGTTTTTTCACAATTACAATGGTATCTACGGTACAAATAATTTAAATGCCTTCAAGCATATATAATTCAAGTAATTCGGAGTACTTAGTTACGAACATAAGTTTTCTTTTATCAGCAAAAGGATTTTAATGGAGATAACATATTCTAGTTGATTAGTCATTCTTGGTACCTACAAAATTTCACCTTCTCCAAACCAAGAGGAAATAATGGAATTATACATGTAGAAGCTTTGAATTGAAACATACATTAGGATTCACCAAGACCTGAAATGCCAGGCCATTGCCCCTCCTAGTAATCAGGTTTGTAAGGCTTGCATATTGGCTTCTCTGCATCCCCCAACTAGACAAAGACAGTTGAAAAAAAAAGATGAGCTTCAAAGTAACACTATGATCCAAAAAATCAATTACATTGTCTGATGCATCTAGTTATTTCCATACATATTAAAGAATTTGTTCCATCCCTCAAAATTATTATTTTTTGGTTATCAAGGATTGGTGATTGATAAAATCACCAAAAAAGAGAACGGGTGTAGCCCTTTTGGAAAAAAAAAAAAAAAAAAGCTCAACTATAGATAAGGCTCATGCCTTGCCACGGTTGTGGGGTTGTAGGGATAGGTAGAGTTGTGAAATTGGTGTTCGATGGATTCTTGCCGAGTTGCTTGGCTCTTGTTCGGACATTTTTATTCATCAAATTGTTACAAATTTCAGTTTGGCTGATTCAAGTGGTGACCCAACAATAGCAACAACATCAACAAAGCCTTATCCCAAAGATTCGGAGTCGGCAAAATTAATCATAATCCTCCATTCTACTCTGTCTAGACTCAAGTATTAGGTTATTGAAAGTGAGCTTATTATATCTACTTTCACTATCTCCATTCACATTTTTTTGGGTCTTCCTCTCATTCTTTCAAGATCTTCAACCTGAATGTTTCTTCTAATTGAGGCTGTAATTAGCTTTTCTTTTTAAACATGCCCAAAGGCCCAAACCACTCAGTTGGGTGTTTTCAGGAAAATCTGGTAATGACACATATGTCGGTTGCATTTTCTAAAGAATTCTCCTTGGCTTTCCTCCATAATTTGTAACATTTCAAAAAATAAAAATATTGGAGTATTGTTGAGGTGTTGAATCCCATACTACAACTCCAAAACTCCAATAATAAATTTGCTTTTCTTTACTTCAGTAAACCTTTTAATGATTGAATTGGGAATCTGCAGACTCACTATTAAGAGAATAAACAATTTAGATCATCATGTATACAGTACAAATATATTATTTTTAGTATATATAAAAAAAAATAATTGGAAATCCAGACAAGTTTTAAACTTCAAGTTGTGTAAACTTCTCTCCAAAATACACAAAAGTAGAATTCCTATTTACTTAGTTTAACTGAGAAGTTAACAAGTCAAAAACTTTACGGACCGTTTGTTTGAGCAATTTAAAGCGTTATAACATATTATTAAAAACTGCCAACCAAACAGGGCCTTAACATCAAACTGCAATTCAAAATTCACAAGCTTCCGCTCGTAAAAATTCCTCCTTTTCTAGATTTTCCTTCGTCTCTGGTCATTAATCAAAATACCCAGAAGTGGTTCGACCTTAATTTATACACTAATTATAGAAAAAAAAATATTCCATTTTTATCCATCAACAAAGAAATTACATCTCAAAAAAGGGAGAAAAAAAATTCAAATCACGAAATTGAAGAAATAAGTGTAGATTTGAAGATATGGACTTACTTGAAGACAGGTGCAGAGCGATAATTGGAGGAGGAGTGAAGAGGGGAGCAGAACAGAAGGCCGCCATTGAAGGTGAGAGGTAAGAACCCTGTCATCATATGAAGAGTACAAGACCATGTTATTCAATCCTCTTATCCAAACACAATGTCTTGTCGAGCAAGTATCTCGTGCTTCGGCGCTGTTTTAAAAGACCTTTTTCGCCACCTATCTGTACCGCTAATCTCCATCAATAATTTAGAGAGTTACTATTGCCACACCAACTTTGTGCAATTCTTCAATAATTTACATAAGAATTAGTGTAGCATCAGTAAAAGTTGATGCGGCAATAGCAGCTCTTATAATTTATTGACCGATGTAAACGAGTTTTTGGATCCAACGATTATATATCTCAAACCAAATCAGTTCTTAACGTGTAAAATGCACATTATTGAAAATCAAATTAAATGATCAAGGCTGAAAGTTTGTGTCATACAAATAAAAAATGTTATACTTATAATTTCAAATATTTAGTGGTGTAACATTCGGTCTATTTCAATAATTTGTGATAATAGATAATTAAAGAAAAACATTATACTTAAATTTCAAAAGAGAGCTATTATTAAAATCTAACTTTTACTTATTACACATTAATTTCTTAAATTATTTATCACACTCCAATTAAATATTACAACACACCACTCAAACATTACAAAGGTTTGATTCAAATTATCATATCAACAATATAACACCTGATGAAACAATTTCAGTAGCTGTCTATAATTATGATTAGGCTCATACAAAATCTTAAACCCAATAAATAAGAATCTAACCGAAAAAAAAAAAAAAAAAATACAAGAGTTTGTATTAGCACTCCAATTTTTACTTATTCTCAATTATTTATTTATTTTCTTAGGATTTTTTTTTTTTTTTTTAAATACGCACAACTTATGTTAAAATTCCTGTTTTGATACACTACTCATTTCGAGTGATTTTCTTTATTTTAAATTGGGGTGTAATAATAAAAGTTGGGGTGTCAATAGCAGCTCTCTTCTAAAATTTTAGTCATAACTTTTGCTCCAAGTATCCATTTTGCTAAATTAAGCATTAAGTGATTTACTTAGCCCCAAAATCCATTTGGATTAGCTAGCTCATATTAGACAGGGGTTTAGGATTGTGCTATATGGTGCAATACAGCTCTTTAAGACAGAGCTAAGGCTTAACTTGATCTAACCTGAATTCTTTTAAGAGTAGTGCTGGGGTAACACTGAAATTGACATCGTTTCACACATTGGTGTGCACATAAGCATAGATGCTTCTCAGTTGCATCTCCATGAAAAGTATCTATGATTTTGTACACTTCCACATTAACAATGTGTGAAATGATGTCAATTTCATTGTTACTTCAGCATTTTCCTTCATTTAACTGATAGCATATAAGAGTGTTTGATTCAGACTCGAGGTTGCGACTTGTTAGAGAACTTGCACACTTGCGAAGATGGTGGAAACGGGAAAGAGTAGTTGAGGAAAACGTGTTGAGGTGGATTACGTCATCATGCCTCAAAAGAAAAAGAAAAAATACTTGAAAGTTGAGAAACGCGTAGATGAGCTTCAAAGTATTACTATGATCCAAAAAATCAATTACATGGTCTGATGCATCTATGTATTTCCATACATATTAAAGAATCTGTTCCATCCCTCAAAATTATTATTTTTTGGTTATCAAGGATTGGTGATTGATAAAATCACCAAAAAAGAGAACGGGTGTAGTCCTCTTGGGAAAAAAGGAAAAAGAAAAAGAAAACAAAGAGGGGTTCTAGGACGTGGTTGTTCTTGAACCATGCTGCAACTTGCAACGTCCTGTGGCGACAACTACAGATAAGGCTCATGCCTTGCCACAGTTGTGAAATTGGTGTTCAATGGATTCTTGTCGAGTTGCTTAGTTCTTGTTCGGACATTTTTATTTATCAAATTGTTACGAATTTCAGTTTGACTGATTCAAGTGGTGACCCAACAACAATAAAACCTTATCCCAAAGATTTGGAATCAGTTAAATTAATCTTATTCCTCCATTCTACTCTGTCTAGACTCAAGACTTAAGTTATTTAAAGTGAGCTTATTGTATCAACTTTCACTATCTACATTCACATTATTTTTTGGGCCTTCCTCTCATTCTTTCAAAATCTTCAATCTAAATGTTTCTTCTAATTGAGATTGTAATTAGTTTTTTTTTTTTTTAAACATGCCCAAAGGCCCAAACCTCTCAGTTGGTTGTTTTCAGGGAAATCTGGTAATGACACATATGTGTGTTGCATTTTCTAAAGAATTCTCCTTGGCTTTCCTCCATATTTTGTAACATTTCAAACCATACAAATATTGGAGTATTAGAGTATTGTTGAGATGTTGAATCCCATATGACAACTCCAATACTCCAATAATAAATTTGCTTTTCTTTACTTCAGTAAACCTTTTAATGATTGAATAGGGAATCTGCAGACTCACTATTAAGAGAATAAACAATTCAGATCATCATGTGTATAGTAAAAATATATTATTTTTAGTAAAAAAAAGAATGGAAATCCAGACAGGTATTAAACTTCAAGTTATGTAAACTTCTCTCCAAAATACACAAAAGTAGAATTCCTACTTACTTAGTTTAACTGAGAAGTTAACAAGTCAAAAACTTTACGGACCGTTTCTTTTAGCAATTTAAAGCGTTATAACATATTATTGAAAAATGCCAAGCAAACAGGGCCTTAAACATCAAACTGCAATTCAAAATTCACAAGCTTCCGCTCGTAAAAGGTCCTCCTTTTCTAGATTTTCCTTCGTCTCTGGTCATTAATCAAAATACCCTGACGTGGTTCTACCTTAATTTATACACTAATTATAGAAAAAAAAAATTCCATTTTTATCCATCTACAAAGAAATTACATCTCAAAAAAGGGAGAAAAAAAAAATCAAATCACCAAATTGAAGAAATAAGTGTAGATTTGAAGATATGGACTTACTTGAAGATAGGTGCAGAACAATAATTGGAGGACTGAAGAGGGGAGCAAAAGAGAAGGCCACCATTGAAGGTGAGAGCATAGTTAGTAATTCGGTGGACGGGGAAAAAATGGTACGAAAATAAATCGGGTATCATTCGGAATAGTGATGCACTGGTTCGCTAGAAAATTCAGTGAAAAAAATACATGATAGTAAAAACACGATACGAAAATAGTTCGAGAATGATTCGGATCCAATAATTTTTAAAACTTTCAAAAATTCGGATAAATATAACTTATGATATGACCTAACAATTCTAATCTATTAATTAAATTATCAATATTTAAATTAAAAATATCTTAAGTAAATAAATAAACAATTCACAAACATATTCATCCAATAAAATATATATTCACAATTAAAGATTTAGTTTTAATCCATCTAATAATCAATGTAAATAAAAGTATAAAACATGATATATTAATTAATGCCAAAATCATCATGTCTCATGACCTCATTAAATTAAAAAAAAAAAAATTCTTGTCGTTTCTAAAAAGTTATTAATACGAAGTAGACGGAAATTTTAATGGATGATGGATGGCCAACAAGTAAACTCCACGATGGGTCGGTGGGGGTAATTTTCAACTTAAGATTTTTTTTCCCTTCTCTTAAGTCTTGAGTTTTGAAGTGAGAACGGGGAAATACAACGTATTTTAATAAAATACTTATAGAATATATGTACAAATCGCGATTTAATCGTTGGGATTTAAAAATTCACGAATTAATTTAAACCTTTGAATCCAATGGCAATTCTGACTAGAAAGAGTAATATACGTCTAATGTGTGTTTAATTTGTGAATTTACTAACTATGGGTGAGAGGCAAGAACCCTATCATCATATGAAGAGTATAAGACCCATGTTATTCACTCCTCTTATCCAACCACAATGTATTGTAGAGCAAGTATCTCGTGCTTTGGCACTATATGAAAAGACCTTTTTCGTCTCCTATTTATACCGTTAATCTCCATCAATAATTTAGAGAGTTACTATTGCCACACCAAATTTGTGCAATTCTTCAATAATTTACATAGGAATTGGTGTGGCATTAGTAAAAGTGGATATGGCAATAGCAGCTCTTATAATTTATTGACCAACGTAAGCAAGTTTTTGGATCCAAGGATTATAGATTTCAAACCAAATCAGTTATTAATGTGTAACATGCACACGATTGGAAATCAAATTTAATGATCAAGGCTGAAAGTTTTTGTCATACAAATAAAAAATGATATACTTATAATTTCAAATATTTAGTGGTGAAACATTCGATCTATTTCAATAATTTGTGATAAAAGATAATTAAAGGAAAACAATATACTTGTAATTTTAAAAGAGAACTATTATTAGGATCCAACTTTTACTTATTACACCTCAATTTATTAAATTATTTCTCACACCCCAATTAAAGATTAAAACACACCACTCAAACATTATAAAGGTTTGGCTCAAAGTATCATATCAACAATATGACACTTAAACAAATAATTTCAGTAGTTGTCTATAATTATGATTAGGCTCATACAAAATCTTAAACCCAATAAATAGGAATCTAGCAAAAAAAAAAAAAAAAAAAAAAGAAAAAAACAAGAGTTTGTATTAGCACTCCAACTTTTACTTATTTTCAATTATTTATTTATTTTCTTGGGATTTTTTTTTTATTTTTTAATATGCACAACTTATGTTCAAATTCCAATTTTAGTATGCTGTTCATTTTAATTCCCAAACCATGTATTTCTAGTGATTTTCTTTATTTTAAATTGGGGTGTAATAAACAAAAGTTAGGGAGTCAATAGCAGCCCTCTTTTAAAATTTTAGTGATAACTTTTGTTCCAAATGTCCATTTTGCTAAATTAAATATTAAGTGATTTACTTAGCCCCAAAATTCATTTGGATTGAACTAAAACTTATTTAGCCCATATTAGACAGGGCTTCAGGGTTGTGCTGTGGTGCAATACATATCTCTAAGACAGAGCTAAGGCTTGACTCGATCTAACCTGAATTCATTTAAGAGCGGTGCTGGAGTAACATTGAAATTGACATCGTTCCACGTATTGGTGTGCACATAATCATAGATGTGGAGTAACATTGAAATTGACATCCCACGTATTGGTGTACATTGAAATTGACATCGTTCCATGTATTGGTGTGCACATGATCATAGATGCTTTTCACTTGCATCCGATGACAAGTATCTATGGTTTTGTACGTTTCCACATCAGCAATGTGTGAAATGATGTCAATTTCATTGTTACTTCAGCATTTTCCTTCGTTTAACTGATAGAATCTAAGAGTTATTTTTTTCTGACTCGACGCTGTAACTTGTGAGAGAACTTGCACACATGCAAAGATGGTGGAAGCTGGAAAGAGTAGTTGAAACTAGGACTGTCAACAGATAGATGTCCAATTGGATAGTGTTATATCCGAATTCGAATCCAAAAAAATTATTAATATCCGAATTCGAATTCGAATTCGATCGGATATCACAAACCAAGATTCGAATTCAAATTCAAATTCGAAAAATATATCGGATATTCGATAATATCCGATTCAATAAAAATCCTACAAATCTGTAAAAATCAAATCGATTTTCGTATTTTTTTCAAAATCTTCAGTCTATTTCATACTTAAAACCAAATAAACTTTGATTTTTTTTGTAAAAAAATGGTTTTAAAATCAAATAAACTTTAATTTTTGAAATAAAAAATGATGAAAAATTTGATTAAAACATCAATTATTTTTTACATCAACTTGAAGAAATAGATTTGCAAAAAATAAATCAAGATTATTTGATTAAGGTTGAACTTTGAAGCCGATAGATTTTGAAGGAAAAAAAAAAGGGTTTTTTGTGTGTGTGAGAGAGAGAGAGAGAGAGAGAGAGAGAGGGGGGGGGAAGTACTTAACTTAATGCTCGCCGGCTCACCTGGTCGTTGTTCTGGCGTTTATGTTGAGAGAGAAAATAACATTTAAAATTAAATTTGGTTGTATAACATAAATACACAAGCAGATATATATATATAAATAAGTTATGTTGTGTGACATGAATACGTATCACATATATTCAATTCGGAGCGGATATTATCGAATCGGATTTCGTAATATCCGAATTTGTATCCGAAACTCATTCGAATATTAAAATAACATTCGAATCCGAATCCAATATCCGAAAATTTTGGATAATATCCGAATTTTCGAATTCGGATTCAGATTTCCATTGACACCCCTATTTGAAAGGTCCACGCATCTCCAGGTGTATAAAAAACCAAAAAATCCACACGTGCAAAGGCGTAGAAAACTTAGAAAATTTTCACACTTGCGACGCGTAGAAATGGCTGAGCCAATTCGCCGCTTCAGAATTTGAAGCGGACAGGCAGCTTAGTGTGATGCTTTTCCTCTGGATACGACGAGGTTGTAAACAGTAGGAAAATCGATGGTTCTCTGCACGCTGTTGTAGAAAAGTAGGTGGCTTCAATATTAAAGAAAGAGAGTAATTTTGTATCTGCAAAGAGACACCACCGCGAGAGGTGAACTCGCACGTGTGGAAGCTGTGCCTTGAGGTAAGGAAGGAATGGTTTTTGTTGGAGTACTTCCAATTATACTTCAATAAAATAAAGAGAAACACATAATCTCTCTACTTCATTAGTTATTTATTATTTGTTAAAAACATAGGACACCACGAGAGGTGAACTCGCACGTGTGGAAGCTGTGCCTTGAGGTAAGGAAGGAATGGTTTTTGTTGGAGTACTTCCAATTATACTTCAATAAAATAAAGAGAAACACATAATCTCTCTCTACTTCGTATTAATAGGAATTGAATTTCCCCTGAAGACAAGATTTGATTTCAAGTTTTCATCCTCTATTCTATTCATCACTCTTCATTCTCAGTTTTTATCCTCTCTCTCTCTCTCTGAACACCTTTTCATCCAGACCACACCGAGTTGAGTTGCTCGAGTTTTGTCTCGACTCTTCAATGAATAAAAGACTTAATTCCAAGTTTTGATCCTCTCTCCCACCACTTCATCCATAGTTTAGTGGGTACACCGAGTCGAGTTGGCCGAGTTTTTCATCGACTCAACAATGAATAAAAGACTTGATTCCAAGTTTTGATTTCCTCTCTCACTCTCTCCACATCTTGAAATGATACGACGAGTCGAGTTGGGCGAGTTTTGATGTAACTCGCCAATGAATATGACACTAGTTTCGATCCTCTCTCTCTCTCTCTCCCCACATTATGAAATGGTACAGTGAGTCTAAGTTAACCGAGTTCTGACATGACTCGCCAATGAATAAAAGACTTGATGCTAAGTTTTAATCCTCTCTCTCTCCACATCAGGAAGGGTACACCGAGTCGAGCCGAGTTTTGTCGTGACTCACTCTCAAATGAATAAAAAACAGACTTGATTCAGTTTTCATCCTCTCTCTCTCTCTCCATCCCCATCTGGAAGGGTAGACTGAGTCGAGTTTAGCGAGATTTGATGTGACTCGCCAATGAATAAAAAAATTGATTCCAAGTTTTGATCCTCTGTTCATGACTCTTGATTCAACGTTCGAATCATGTCTCTCTTTCTCCACTTCATGGATTGGTACAACGAGTCGAGTTGACCGAGTGCTGACGTGACTCGCCATGTTTTAAAACAACGATACGTTTTCCTCCTTTTACATCTGGAACGAGTCCAGATCGTATGAAAATCTTAAAAAGGAGATATTTTACGTAATTCCTATTGTGAGTTACGTGGCATGTGTTGAAATGAGGGAGAAAATTTTAAAAAGGAGATATTTTACATAATTCCTTAGATTGTGAATTACGTGTGGGGGAGAAGGGTTTCAATCCTCTACCTGGGTGCATCAGATCCCAACTCATCTGGAAAACCATTGAAGTCCATGTTTAATGACATGGCCCTTTGACCATGATGCCCTTAAACATTCTGATTCATTTAAAACACCCTATATTTTAATATATATTTGAGATATCCTCCATATTTTTAAGTTGATGAAATGTCATATTTTTAAACAAATCCTATATTCTGGTTAATATTTGTGACAGGCTAATGATTTTGGGACTCCAATTTTTCACTCGGTCCTTTACTTAGTTATCACAAGGAAATAGACCTATGATTTTACGCCCTTGACATGTCAGTCGAATAGATGATCGAGTGAAAAAAGCGAATCCAAAAATCACGACTCTTTGTGATAACCTTTCAGTTTTCTAATCGATTGTAAAACTTGCTAAATAAATGCAGAGATTAAGATTAAGAAATGGACTTTGGGTAAGTCGAATTCGTTCCACAGGGACAATGAGGATTTACGGATTCATTCGGATAAAAATGCCAAAACAGAATTGGAAAACAGATTAGTTTTAAAAACAAAACAAAGTTGTAGTAGAAACTAAATTGAAATCTAAACAGAAAATAAAGATTGAAATTCTAAGAGAGAAGGATTAGAGAGTTCAATGTAGCCTTTGCAAACCATCCACAATGCAGATTAATTCTGAATCTAACTCAATCCATGTAGCAAGTCATTGCTCATGGATCGGAAAGTGGAGCCGTTTAATCAACGAAAGTAACTAGAAGTTATTCATGTAAATCCTAATCTGATTGAGATTGCTTAATCTATATTCTGATTCTTCACAGAGCATAGCCATTCTTGAACTTATCTAAGTAATGGCTATCAAAGTTGAATCAGAAATATAAGCTAAAGGATCTAATCAAAGAAGAATTTACAGAATATTTAACAAGATAAGCAAGAATAATGAATTTGAAACTACATTAAATGGATGGACTTGCTCTGGCATTATTGAACTCTCTAAGAAGATTCTAGCCACTCATTGCAAGATTCATAATTGTAACAATTAATAAAAAGCAAAGAATATGGGTGAAGAAGATGAAGACGATGATCGATCCGAAATTCTCCTTTTATAGCTCTTCCAACAATTACATAAACAATGAGTGGTTCCTCTTGATGTTCTCACTACACTCAAGATCTCACTCAAAGGAAAATTGCAGAGAATTACAAAGAGGAGAAATCAAAACTTAGAGAAGAAGAGAGCAAGGAGAAGGACCATTCTCTAAAATCAACCCTCAAATTTATAATGTTCGTATTCGGGCAATCGGATTAACTTTTCAGATGATTCGCTTCAAACTACCCATTCAGTTACAACCACCGAAGCTTTTGTGAAAATCTCGAGGGCAAATTCCTCGAGATGACCGCGACGCGGTCATGCCTAGCCGCGGCGTGGTGACGTGGCGCCCAAATCGATCGAGATTTTTCTGGATGCTTCCTTTCGGCTCTTGTATTGTAACCGTAATTGTTTCGCGATTTGTTAGCTTCCACGTGCGCTACAATTAACACTAATATATCATTAGCTCTATTAATTTGGATAAATAAAATAATTTTGCAATTATTTAAATGAACTAACATTTATGTAATGGTAATCTTAGTGCAATTGTGGTCCCAAAATTGAATAATTGGGACCTTATCATTTTCAATGGGTGAATGTTTGAAATACCCCATGTTTTCAAGTTTATGTTATATCCCCTTTGACCATGTTTCTTCTGTTTTAAGTAAGTAAAAATTAATTTAAATACCCTCATTTTCATTTTGAAGCTAAAAAGTCATAATTTTTCTTCTTAAAATTAGACCATGTTCAAGCTCTTCAATCTCTATAATAGGTTAAATTTAATCTATTTAACCTCATCCTCAATCCATTGTTTTTAATCTCATCTTTATTTATTGTTAAAAAAAATTAGAATTTTATATAAATAAATTAATAAATTTCATCATCTTCTACTTCAAAATTCCTATCTTATTATTTAAGTCTGGAGATTAAAATAAATTAATTTTAAGATTAAAAACTAGGCTAAAAAGGTTTATCTAAGAGGTTTAAGATTATTATTTGGGCAGAGAAATCAAAAGGGCTCTCAATTTTAGGTTAAAGATGAGAGTGTTGAAGTCATTCTGCATTAATCTATCAGACACGACTTATCCAAAGTCAAGGGAAAATGTAGGCGTTTTTGGTGTATATGATTATATCCTTATGCTTGACTTAGGTCTTCACTCATAGACTAAAGATAAAAGACGTAATTACCTATCTCTTTAATCTCTAATCAAAGGCCCTTGAATTTTCCTTTTCCAAACCAGTTAGCTTCAAGCTCAGCCTTACAGGTTTTTTGGGTGTATTGAAAACAATTGGAGACAAGGGATTTTAAGTCATTTTATTTAGTCTATGAAAGAAGACCGAGATCTACCAAATGTCATCTGTTTAACAACTCGGGTATCTGAATCTCAAATGGATTTGGGTTTACTGGATCCATTTTGAATCAACCATCTTTCCGATTCAACAAAGATTCGGTCCGATGATATATTTGAAATATATAAATGGTAAGTATTATATAATCTTTTATTAAATCGAACGGGAATGAATTAGGACTGAATGGTGAAGTAAAATTGAAAATTTACCAAAAGAACATATTTTTTATTTTAATTCTGAGAACGGTAAATTACCATTTTCAAAATTAAAATATTTTACCAAAACAGTAAAAAAAAAAAAAATTTCCTATTCTATAAAATAATAAGTAATTTCTCCATTTTAACCTCAGGAAAACAGTTAAAAAAAAGTTTTGTTTTATAAAACAGTGAATTTTTGCCACATTTTAACAAAAATATTTTAATTTTCGAAAATGGTTAATTATTGATTTTGGAAAAAAAATGAACAATATACCGTTTTAGTAACTTTTTCTTTTCATCTCAGCCACTTCATCATCTATGTTATTAGGAGTGAATTTTAAGCATTGGCCTTCTGATTTCCTCAACTTCTTATGTTATTAGGTGACATAATGAATCCACTTCAGAATCTAGCAAATGTACTTAAAATAATAACACAGTGGTTTAAGACGTGGTACCATTCTGTGGTGAATCTTCTTCCATCTCATCACCAGCATCATCACCATTCACAGGTAAGCTATCTTATAATTTATTTTCTAGATTAGGCACTGGCGCTCGAGAATCTGCTCCATCAGTAAGTCCCAATGGTACCTAATTTCATTTCATTTCATTTGTATTGTTAATATTTGATTAAAAAAAATGTTTGGTTCACTATTATATATAAATATGGGGGCGGTTCAAGGGACATGTAAAAACAATGGTTTTTTAAAATATGGGTTAGAGGTTTTTATTGAGCTGATTTTTTGCGAGGATGGTCACTATGTTGAGAAGATCATCCTCACAAAATATCAGTTTAATCTGAAACTCCTAAATCCATCAAAAGTGGTTTACAAATTATTGACAAAAAATCTATGATCCACATTCTAAATCACTTTTAATTGGGTTAGAAATTTCAGATTGGACTGATTTTTTTTTTCCAGATGATCTTCCCATCATAGAGATCATCCTCACAAAAAGTCAGCTCAATCCAAAATTTCTAACTCATATTTTGAAAATTTATTAATGTTATATTATTTTTACATATGTCCCTTGATCCTGACCCATATATATATATATAAAATGTTCAAGTCCTCATGAGGATATTAGTATTGTCCATCAAATTTATTTTCTAATAATACCTCTTCACATTTCGTCTTTTAATGAAAAGACAAAGATATGTTGGTCTTTTATATAATAAATTCTTATTTACAAAATAAATATTAGGGACATTTTAATCTCTTGACTTAAATGCTTTTTGTAGGAGTAAATGTTTTGGCAATCAATGCAAATGTATTTATTAAGTGAAAAACTAACATACCTTTGTCTTTTTCAGTAAAAGATAAAGTGATAATGAATATTATTTAAAAAAACATGTGGTGAACAATGTTAATGTCCCAATCAGGTCTTCGACGTTAACATGCCCCATATTTATATGTATATAATGCATGATTAATAATTTTCAAATATCACGAGATTATTTATTCAAACCCCACCGTGGAAAGAGAAGAAATAATGAATCCAACAAAAAGAAAGTTTCAATTTGTATTAACTATTACTGTGTAGGTCCAACACTGAAGCATCTGAATTTGTTGTTAATAAAAAAATTGTGCTAAGCTAAGTGGAGCTCAAATGTTGTGTATGACTCGAAAACATTTTAATGTGATGTTTTATGCATTTTAAATAAGGGGAATACAAAGTTCTACAAGCCTTCATTCAGACGTTACTAAGCTCTACATACATATTTTTCGATAAATTCCCTTTAAAAATATGATATAAGATTTTCAAGTCATTGAACAATGATCATCAAATCCCTTATTTTTCTTCTTGAATAAAAGACAAAATAAAAATGTTTTTTTTTTTTTTTTCCTTTCCATTTTTAATGATATTTATGAAAGAAAAATGATTGTAGAGGATGTTGTCGTCCCAATGAAGGCTTGGAAGTTAGAATATCCCTTTAAATAATTTTAGACACTGGCTGATATGAGTAAGGGAAACTAATGCTTAAGATCCTCTCTAGGTAGAGTCAAGTGACGCTCAAAGAACTGTTCAATTTTCGAAGAACTTGCTTAAGGTTGCTTTTGGGATTATTTCGTTCTCTACAGCTGGGACCTTTGGTTTATTGCAACTGAGCATCAACAAAACAAGCGATGAAAGAATGAAGTTTGTCTACACAGTTTGCACCATGTCATTGTGTGCATCTTTTGTTTGCGCAGTAGTACCGGTGATAGCGATCATCATAAATTGTGACTTTGTGGGCAAGGTTATGGTCCTCAAATGTACCATTGGACTTGCTGTCATTGTGACTGCATTAGGTTATGGCTTTGTTGTAGCTCTCCTCCTTCTCAGGTTGGGATAATTATTTAAGTTTGATGTTGTTGTATTGCATTAAATAATGTGAAATGAGTGAGATGAGTGAACTACTCTGAATAAATATAGATAAAATTAACACTGTTAATTTCTTTTCCCATCCCAATAGTATGTTTGAAGCTCTATCTGTTGAGTCAATATTTTCCTCCACTTTCAAGTGTGTCATACCTTAATTAAGGCCCGTGACCCTCTTTTATACTCATAGTTCTCCCCCCTCTCCAACAGATCGGTCTTTTGGAGTAGTTGGTTGGTTAACATGGTATCAGAGCGTTAGGTTCATATAGGTCACGGGTTCGATTCTTTCCACCCTTACGAGTGAGGGGGAGTGTTGAGTGTATATTTTCGTCCACTCTCAGGTGCGTCACCCTTATGAGTGACCTCTTATCTTCATAGTTCTTCCCATCTCCACACAGATAGGTCTTTGGGAGTAGATTGTTTGTTAACATTGTCTCGTACATGATTAGCATTTTCCTAAAGCAAGTGTTTCCATTGTAGTAATTAAAAGAAAGAATAATTTCTAGCAAACTTCTTTACATCTAAACTGCAATTTGACTTGAATGCAAGATAAGGATAATTATGTCAGGAATGATGGGATTTGGCTACAAATCAAGCTGGCACATGATTATATCATAACTCAATTTGGACTTTTACAACTAGATGGACTTCCTCACTTGAATATCCACATAGGAACCAAATACTCTTATCTTAATACCATGTTAATCAGAGATCAGTGGTATTTCACTGGTTTATAGGTTATAGAACTTAGACTTGTGACCTTAACAAGTCATTTCAATGATTTTTGCCCCAGGTCACACATCGACAAATGATCACACACACACATCCTATCACGTAAAATAGTATCATCCTTTATATCACAATTTTCTATAAAAATGACTTTTACTGGAAAAAAAATTGGTGCACTACATCCACGATACACTAATTTATTAAGAAGTTAAACACAACATTAATGGTTTGAATTAGAAGTCTACTTTTATTAAGATATGATGCATATAATGTTTTCTTTTACTTCTCATATATATATATATAAATGCTACTAAAATAGAATACAATAAATTTGTAGCACAGATGTATCAAATTGCTTTCATTTTACCTGTGTCCTTGTAACATAACCCACATTATAATAGCATCAATATAAATTAGTTTGGCACCTACAAGCATACATATTAAAGTAATTTGATGTACTTAGTTATGAACAATAGTTTTCTTTTTATTGGTATTAATTATAAGCAGTTTCTGTTATATTAATTAGGTTATATGCCTATGAATAATAGACATATGTATATAAAAAAAAATGTAACAACCAAGTTTCTAAGAAATTTTTTGGACGTATATTACTATAGAAAGAAGTAGAATTTTGTTTGACAATTAAGAAAAAAGTAAAAGAATTACAAACATTCTATGTAAACACAACACTTCTATGACTTTTTCTAGGTCAGACACCCATTGACAAATAGACAGACGCCCACATTCATCACAACACTTGAGATAGCTAACGTCACCTTTTATATAGTAATTTTCAATGAAAAATGACTTCTACATCCAACATACATTAATTTATCAAGTTGTTAAACACAACCATGGTTTGAAATGGAAGTCTACTTTTATTAAGTTATGGTGCGTAGAAATGTTTTTCTTTTGCTTTTCATACATATGTTTTGAAAAATGTTTGGCAAACTTTAGGGCTGCTGAACCGCTCCCATATATATATAGGGTAGCGTTCAATGGCAAACTTTTTGGCAAAACATTTTTCAAAACATGAGTTAGAAGTTTTGGAATGGGCTGATTTTTGGTGAGGATGATCTCTATGGTGAGGAGATCATCCTCACCAAAAATCAGCCCATTCCAAAACTTCTAACCCATGTTTACAAGCTGAAAAATCGTGGACCGTCCATTTTTTATAAACTGTTTTTGATGGGGTTAGAAGTTTTGGAATGGGCTGATTTTTGGTGAGGATGACCTCCTCACCGCCATTCCAAAACCTCTAACTGATGTTTTGAAAAATGTTTTGCCAAAAAGTTAGCCATCGAACACCCCCCATATATATATATATATATGGGTCCCGTTCAGCAACAAACATTTTGACAAACATTTTGGCAAAACATTTTTCAAAACATGGGTTAGAGGTTTTGGAATGGACTGATTTTTGGTGAGGATGATCTCTACGGTGAGGAGATCATCCTCACCAAAAAGCAGCCCATTCCAAAACTTCTAGCCCCAGTTTACAAGTTGAAAAATCGTGGACCGTCCATTTTTTGCAAACCATTTTTGATGGGGTTAGAAGTTTTGGAATGAGCTGATTTTTGGTGATGATGATCTCTTCACCGTAGAGATCATCCTCACCAAAAATCAGCCCATTCCAAAACCTCTAACCCATGTTTTGAAAAATGTTTTGCCAAAATGTTTGTTGCTGAACATTTCCCTATATATATATAGGGTCCCGTTCGGCACCCTAAGTTTTACCACACACTTTAACAAACGCGTTTTGTCTTACATGGGTTAGAAGTTTCGGAATGAGCTGATTTTTGGTGAGGATGATCTCCTCGGTGAGGAGATCATCCTCACCAAAAATCAGCTCATTCCAAAACTTCTAACCCCATCAAAATTGATTTACAAAAAATAGACGGTCCACAATTTTTCACATGTAAACATGGGGCTAAACATTTCGGAATGGGCTGATTTTTGGGGAGGATGATCTTCTAATCATAGAGATCATCCTCACCAAAAATCAGCTCATTCCAAAACTTCTAACCCATGTAGGACAAAAAACGTTTGTTAAAGTGTGTGGTAAAACTTAGGGTGCTGAACATTTCCCATATATATATATATATATTATATATATATATATATATAATATATGGGTAGCGTTCAAGGGCAAACTTTTTAGCAACTTTTTGGCAAAACATTTTTCAAAACATAGGTTAGAGTTTTGGAATGGGCTGATTTTTGGTGAGGATGATCTCTACGGTGAGTAGATCATCCTCACCAAAAATCACCCCATTCCAAAACTTCTAACCCATGTTTACCGGCTGAAAAATCGTGGACCGTCCATTTTTTGTAAACTGTTTTTGATGGGGTTAGAAGTTTTGGAATGGGCTGATTTTTGGTGATGATGATCTCCTCACCGTAGAGATCATCCTCACCAAAAATCAGCCCATTCCAAAACCTCTAACTCATGTTTTGAAAAATGTTTTGCCAAAAAGTTTGCTAAAAAGTTGGCCATTGAACGCCCCCCTATATATATATGGGTCCCGTTCAGCACCCTAAGCTTTACCACACACTTTAACAAACGTGTTTTGTCTTACATGCGTTAGAAGTTTTGGAATGGGCTGATTTTTGGTGAGGATGATCTCTATGGTGAGGAGATCATCCTCACCAAAAATCAGCTCATTTCAAAACTTCTAACCCCATCAAAAATGATTTACAAAAAATAGACGGTCCACAATTTTTCACATGTAAACATGGGGTTAAACATTTCGGAATGGGCTGATTTTTGGGAAGGATGATCTTCTAATCATAGAGATCATCTTCACCAAAAATCAGCCCATTCCAAAACTTCTAACCCATGTAAGACAAAAAACGTTTGTTAAAGTGTGTGGTAAAACTTAGGGTGTTGAACATTTCCCTATATATATATATATATATATATATATATATATATATATATATATATATATATATATATATATATAGGGTCCCGTTCGCCACCCTTAGTTTTACCACACACTTTAACAAACGCGTTTTGTCTTACATGGGTTAGAAGTTTCGGAATGAGCTGATTTTTGGTGAGGATGATCTCTATGGTGAGGAGATCATCCTCACCAAAAATCAGCTCATTCAAAACTTCTAATCCCATCAAAATTGATTTACAAAAAATAGACGGTCCATGATTTTTCAACGTGTAAACATGGGGCTAAACATTTCGGAATGAGCTGATTTTTGGGGAGGATGATCTTCTAATCATAGAGATCATCCTCACCAAAAATCAGCTCATTCCAAAACTTCTAACCCATGTAGGACAAAAAACGTTTGTTAAAGTATGTGGTAAAACTTAGGGTGCTGAACATTTCCCCATATATATATATGGGGGGCGTTCAATGGCCAACTTTTTGGCAAAACATTTTTCAAAACATGAGTTAGAGGTTTTGGAATGGGCTGATTTTTGGTGAGGATGATCTCTACGGTGAGGAGATCATCCTCACCAAAAATCAGCCCATTCCAAAACTTCTAACCCATATTTACAAGCTAAAAAATCGTGGACCGTCCGTTTTTTGTAAACTGTTTTTGATGGGGTTAGAAGTTTTGGAATGGGCTGATTTTTGGTGAGGATGATCTCCTCACTGTAGAGATCATCCTCACCAAAAATCAGCCCATTCCAAAACCTCTAACCTATGTTTTGAAAAATGTTTTGCCAAAAAGTTTGCTAAAAAGTTGGCCATTGAATGCCCCCCTATATATATATATATATATATATATATATATATATATATATATATGGGTCCCGTTCAGCACCCTAAGCTTTACCACACACTTTAACAAACGTGTTTGTCTTACATGCGTTAGAAGTTTTGGAATGGGCTGATTTTTGGTGAGGATGATCTCTATGGTGAGGAGATCATCCTCACCAAAAATCAGCTCATTTCAAAACTTCTAACCCCATCAAAAATGATTTACAAAAAATAGACGGTCCACAATTTTTCACATGTAAACATGGGGTTAAACATTTCGGAATGGGCTGATTTTTGGGAAGGATGATCTTCTAATCATAGAGATCATCTTCACCAAAAATCAGCCCATTCCAAAACTTCTAACCCATGTAAGACAAAAAACGTTTGTTAAAGTGTGTGGTAAAACTTAGGGTGTTGAACATTTCCCTATATATATATATATATATATATATATATATATATATATATATATATATATATAATATATATATATATATAGGGTCCCGTTCGCCACCCTTAGTTTTACCACACACTTTAACAAACGCGTTTTGTCTTACATGGGTTAGAAGTTTCGGAATGAGCTGATTTTTGGTGAGGATGATCTCTATGGTGAGGAGATCATCCTCACCAAAAATCAGCTCATTCCAAAACTTCTAATCCCATCAAAATTGATTTACAAAAAATAGACGGTCCATGATTTTTCAACGTGTAAACATGGGGCTAAACATTTCGGAATGAGCTGATTTTTGGGGAGGATGATCTTCTAATCATAGAGATCATCCTCACCAAAAATCAGCTCATTCCAAAACTTCTAACCCATGTAGGACAAAAAACGTTTGTTAAAGTATGTGGTAAAACTTAGGGTGCTGAACATTTCCCCATATATATATATATGGGGGGCGTTCAATGGCCAACTTTTTGGCAAAACATTTTTCAAAACATGAGTTAGAGGTTTTGGAATGGGCTGATTTTTGGTGAGGATGATCTCTACGGTGAGGAGATCATCCTCACCAAAAATCAGCCATTCCAAAACTTCTAACCCATATTTACAAGCTAAAAAATCGTGGACCGTCCGTTTTTTGTAAACTGTTTTTGATGGGGTTAGAAGTTTTGGAATGGGCTGATTTTTGGTGAGGATGATCTCCTCACTGTAGAGATCATCCTCACCAAAAATCAGCCCATTCCAAAACCTCTAACCTATGTTTTGAAAAATGTTTTGCCAAAAAGTTTGCTGAAAAGTTTGCCCTTGATCGCTACCCCATATATATATATATGGGTCGGGTTCCTGCAACACACATTGCGACACACATATAGACAACGTGTTTGTCTTACATGGGCAAAAATGTTTGGAATGGGCTGATTTTTTGTGAGGATGATCTTTGTGATGAGGGGATCATCCTGGCAAAAAATCATCCCATTCCAAAACTTCTAACCCCATCAAAATTGATTTACAAAAATTGGACGGTCTATAATTTGTCAACAAAAATTGGACGGTCTAGAAGTTTCATAATGAGCTGATTTTTGGCAAGGATGATCTCCTCACCACAGAGATCATCCTCACAAAAAATCAGCCCATTCCAAACATTTTTGCCCATATAAGACAAAACACGTTGTCTATATGTGTGTTGAAATGGTTGTCGTTTGAACCTGACCCTATATGTATATATATATATATATATATATATATATATATATATATATATTATATATATTTAATTCTGAATTAAATACATCTAAAATAGTATCACAGTAATATGTAATACATGTGTATGGAGGAGCCATCATTATGGGTTTCTCAATGGAGTCTTGTTGGAATCCTCGTGTACCTATGTTGGACCCCGACATGCATGTATGTGTCCAATGTAACATAACCACATTACAATAGCATTTACAATAAAAATTTATTTAGGTTCCTACATGCATGTATAGTTAAAGTAATTTAGTATACTTAGTCATTCATGGTACCTCCAAAATTTTCACTATGTCCAAATCAAGAAAAATGATAATGGCATTATACACATAAACACACAAAATAAGAATTCCTATTTACTTAGATTAACTGAGAACCCCAATATAGAGTACTTAACGAATCAAAAAAATTATGGGACCATTTGGTTGAGCGATTTAAAGCATCAAAATGCAATTCAAAATTCCCAAGGTTGCGCTATTAATTAAAGTTCCCTCCTTTTCCAGATTTTCGTTCGTCTTAGATCATTAATAACAATATCCAGAAGAGGGTCGACTCTAATTTATGCAATAATTATAGAAAAAAAATCGATTTTCATCAATCGACCAAAGAAACTACAGCACAAAAAAATGAGAAAAAATAAAACCCAAATCACGAAATTGAATAAATAAGTGGTAGATTTAAAGGGATGGACTTACTTAAAAACAGTTGCAGAGCGATGATTGGAGGAGGAGTACTGAAGAGATGAGCAGAAGAGAAGACCGCCATTGAAGGTGAGAGGCGAGGAGCCCTATCGTCTCATCAGATCATATTCAATCCTCTTATCCAACCATAGTTTATTGTTGAGCAAGTATCTCGTGCTTTGACGCTGTATCACCTATGTACAGCGTATAACCCCCATCAAGCATTGACAATCATAACTCAAAATGGGTCGGATTCGGGCCGAATCTAAGTATATCCATGTTCAGACCCGAATTCATTTATTCAGATATGAATCCGGCTCGGATCCCACTAGAGTAATCCATATCCGGATCAAACCCAATCGAATTGGTTGATTCGAGTCTGTTTTAGCCAGATAATTTTGGATCGTTCAACATTTTTTTTACTATATTTGTTATTTAATCACTATACCATTATAATCATTTTATTTTATAAGAATGTATGTTATATTAAAGAAGTAGAAAAGGAATTTTTAAAAAAGCTAAAAAAATAATTCTCAAAGCATGCAATATATAATTTGGATTTAGGTGGGTAAATGGATAGATCCGTATCCAAAATAGATTTGACTCAGATCATGGCTCTATTTCAAGGATCCAAACCTGCTAAATTTGGATTCGAATCACTTGGATTTTGGGTAAAATCTGACTCCTTTTATGCCCTACCAAATGGTGTGTTTGATCATTTTATATCAAAGTCTTATTGTATGCTCAAACATTGTCATATAAAATAAAATAAAATTCCTATTGTAAATAAGTTTGAATCCATGGATTAGAAATCACAAGGGTTGCAACTTGGGTGGGTTAGAAGGTAAATCCAGGCTCAGGGGTGAAGCCAGGATTTTCCTGTAGTGGGGGCAAACTATGATTAGTTGTATAGTGAAGATGAATGATTCTAGGGAGAAATTAAGAGGTTTTTAGTTAGAAGTTGAAGAAAATGATATTTATGTCATTTTCAATTAATATTTGAAAAGTCTCAGTCAAAAGGCAATGTCATCAATAAAAAATGAAAGAGGTGAGGGAGTGGGGACAAATGGGGCATGTAATTAGTTGAAAATATAGGGGTGTCCCAAAGTTCTGCTGGGGCAAAAATTGGAGGGAGGTGAGGGTGTGGGGGCAAATGGGAAGAGAGGTGAGGGAATGGGAACAAATGGGGCATGTAATTAGTTGAAAATATAAGGGTGTCTCAAAGTTCTATGGAGGCAAATATTGGAGGGAGGTGAGGATGTGGGGGTAAATGAGGAGAAAGGTGAGGGAGTGGGGACATATGGGACATGTAATTAGTTGAAAATATAGGGGTGTCTCAAAGTTCTATAGGGGCAATTGCCCCCACTAGCTCCGCCCTTACCTAAGCTCAACTCAAGTTCAACTCAACTTGACCATCGAGCCTAAGCTCACCAACTCAAACTCAACTCGAGCTTGATGGTCTAAAATTAGGTTGAGTTCGACTTAGCCCGAATTAAGTAATTTTGGGCCGTTTTGTCCAATTGGACTTCTTGTATAATACTAACTTCATTTTGATTAGTAAATAAATTTTATATTAAAAAAAATACAACACCAAAAACATATCTGCTAGTAAATAAAATTGCAAACAACCTTCAAATCCATTATTCAGATAATATTTAGACAAAGCATACTAAACCAAAGCTCACATTAATATTAACTATTTGTCTACAAGTCATAATAATAATATAAAATGAACAAAATTAAATAAAAATGGGTAATTTAGTAAACCCCCTTGTGAAATGGGCGGTATGAGGTCTACTCCCAAGCAAAATGCAAGATGAGGTCTACCCCCCATGACTTTTGTTGACCCGATCAAAGTGTTAATAAAAACAATTGTCAGTTAACAGAGATGGTAAAATGTTAAAAATATCCTTGTATTAAAATTATGAAAATATCCTTTGAGTAGAACAACCCAATTGTGTTCGATCTAATCTTTCTAAACACAATAACTTTAAGAACCCCAATTGTTTTCAACATAATTTCTCTTCAATTTAAAATATTGTAGTTTTGAAGCTTAATCTAATCATTTCCAACCCGTTCTCATCATTTTCAACTTATGTGTTCATCTCAATCTCATCCCAAAGGCATTCTTTGATCTAATGTTTAGAATTTTCACATGAAAAACAATGAAGCAAAAAAAATAACTAAAATAAAATCGAGAGAAAATATGAAACAATGAAGAAAATTAAATTAGTAATGCCCCCTCCTGTAAATATTAATATTAGTTCTACACCCCCTTTCCTAGTAAAGAACACAAACTCATTTTTTTTCTTGATTATTTTTACGGAAACTTAAGCCTTGAGATCATATGAGAGTTCAAACCTCCACCAATCCATGAACTATGAGATTTGTAACTTGATTAACTCAAATCTAACCCAAAATCGAAATCAAATTAGAAAATATTAATGGTAGTATTTCAAAGCAATGAGTTTAAGGAATATAACCCTAACACTCTCGAGAACAATCAAACATTAATGGTATAAGTGAGATAATTGTAAAATCCTAACTTCATCTTCATCTTCTTCAAGAAGATGAAGTTTCTTTTAATCTAATGGTGTAAAATATTTTGAAACAATGGTTGAGATTAGATTAAAATTTTTTATTCTTTCAATTAAAACAATAACATTTTGGTAATTTAAATACCATAAATTATGCTTGGGTATGCAAAAATTAGACCGTCAACTGAACAAACTTTGGTAAAGATTTGACCAGGTCAACGAAAGTCCAGGAGGGTAGACGTCATCTTGCATTTCGCATGGGGGTAGCACTAATATCGCCTATTTCGTTGGGTGATGTTACTAAAATACCAATAAAAATCTATAATTAATATATAAAAAATATTTCTATATTAGTATATAGCATTGGGTTTGGGTTCAACCTGAGCTCAATCCAAATTGAAATCGAATTGAGATATTCTAACCCAGTTTCAACTCATTTTCTACATAACTCGGCTCAGGCTAGCTCATCAATCAGGTTGAGCCCGGGTTGAGTTCGAGTAAGCCTGCCCAAGTTACAGCCCTAGAAATCATTGACCAAATCAATGTTTAATAAATAAAAATGACCACGATTGAGAACCATGTTTTTATGATTAGGACTAAAAGTTTTGTGCCATACAAATAGAATATGATATACTTATATCGAAGATTTAAATGTAACATTTGATCCATTTCAACAATTTGTGATAATGAATGTTAAAATTGAATGTTAAAATAGAACAATGTACTCATAATTTTAAAAAATTTGTCATAACTTTTGATCTGAACGGTCATTTTGTTAAATTAAATTTTAGGGATTAACTTAGCCCCAATTAATTTGGATTAAGACTTACCTACCTCAGATTAACAGGGTTTAGGGTTGGACCTATGTTACCCAATTCATTAGTACTAGTTTGAACCACAAATTGAACCGATTCATGGTACAATTCATAAAATAATCACAAATCCACTAAATTTTGATTGGGTTTGATGAACCAATTTTTTTTAATTGGTTCGGTGAAACAAACAAATTTATTATGTTTTTTTCATTGTTTATATTTAGATTTTGGATTTTAATATTAATTTGTTTCTAGTTAACTTAGATTTTGTTTTTAACATTATAATTGAACTTATAACTTGAATACTTGAATTGTAAATATGCACAAGCGAATAAAGCGAGCAAACCAATCTAGGGAATCAAAGCAAACCAAAAAATAAATTATCTCTACCTACCCTTACGAATCAGATTCATTCTAGAGTGGCCAACCATGAACCCAAATTCGAATCGAAGAACCAAGTAACATAGGGACAAGGGTGGAGCCAAGATTTTTTATCAGTGAAAGCTAATTAAGTGCCAACAATTGTTAATTGATAATCTTGATTTCCTTTGATGCAAATGTTGGGTTCGTCACAACAAACGATGATTGACCAATAATCTCCATAAGAGTGGTGGAAGATTTCCACTAAAACTATAGATGTTAGGAGTTGTAAAAAAACTTGGCTTAAGTTTGATATCTCAAAATTTTATTTTCTTTAATATTATGATTAAAAGAATAGGAAAATATTTTTAGGGAGTTGAAGATGATTGATTTTGGCAAAAAACACAAAAACTATAGATGTACATCACTTTTATATTCCTCAAATTTATCAGAATTAATTAAAATTAAATTTCTTTCAAATAAATATTGAATCTAAATTTTATTACAATGTTTCTTGAGATTGAATAATTGTTGAAGGTGAGGGCTCTTAAGTCATTTTCATTAGTCTAGGAAGATCAAGGACAGTAGATGCATAACTTCAATTTGAAAACACGGGGATATCCTTAATATATATCACAAGGTGGGCATCTACATCACCAATAAAAATAAAAATAGAAGTTCAGAGGGATCCCAGGGACGCAAACACAGCGACATTTCTGTAATCTATCAAATCATGGCGGGGCTAAATCACTTTATTTTTCTAAAATATTGAATTAAGGCTGAAGGTAAGGCCACTGAAGTCATTTTCCATTAGTACTGTACCAAGAGATCGAGGTCAAGGGGGTTGCATGACGTAAGCATTGGTGTAGTTGTTCCATTTGAGCACCTTGATCACGTTGACTGATTTTGACACCTCACTACAAAATTTTAGGATTTTAGCGGGAGTCAAAAACTGTCTTAAATATCAAAAATACCGCCGCTATATCAATAATGGTGGCCAAGTGTAACACCACTATTGGTGGTGTAGCTAAAGATCATATAGAACCCTATAGTGATGGTAAAAAATCGCCGCTAATTTATTGCATTACCGTCTTTATTATAGCGACGACCAATGGTCGTCGCTACAGTGAATAAAATCGTCGCAAATTCCTATCGCCAAGTGTTTCAAAAATTGTCGCTATATGCCAAATTAAATTGGATTTATAACTACCATTGTTGTAGGATAACTTTTTTATAAAAAAAATAAAATAAAATAGGTCTTTAACTACAATCATGATTGTCACTAAAAGAATAAGTTTTTACTTAAATTCAGAATTATTTACAAAAATATCATTGGATTAATCAATCTCTTATTTTACATTAATTAAATTTTATTTATTAATTAGTATTTAAAGATTAAATATTTATAATACCTACATTCTTTAAATCAAATATATATATTATATCATTGCTTTCCTCAATGTCTACTCTCTCTCGAAATTAGGAATCAAACCTAATTATACTTTAATAAAATAAAGAGAAACACATAATCTCTCTTCTTCATTAGTTGTTACTTGATAAAACATCATTGTTATCGGTAAGTGTGAGGGATTTAAAGAATTGTGTTGTGTCTTCGTCTTAATAGTAATTGAATTTCCCATAAATAAAAGATTTGATTTCAAGTTTTCATCCTCTATTCATGACTCTTTATTCTAAGTTTTAATCCTCTCTCTCTCTCTCTCTCTCCCAACACCATTTCATCCAGGGTTTTAGTGGCTACACCGAGTTGAGTTGCTCGAGTTTTGACTCCACTCACCAATGAATAAAAGATTTAATTCCAAGTTTTGATCCTCTCTCTCACCACTTCATCCATGGTTTAGTGGGTACACCGAGTCAAGTTGGCCGAGTTTTTGATCAACTCAACAATGAATAAAAGACTTGATTCCAAGTTTTGATCTCCTCTCACTCTCTCTCCACATCTTGGAATGGTAATAACAAGTTGAGTTGGCCGAGTTTTGACGTAACTCGCCAATGAATAAAACACTTCATTCCAAGTTTTGATCTTCTCTCTCTCTCCCCACATTATGAAATGGTACAGTGAGTCAAGTTAGCCGAGTTTTGACGTGACTCACTCACCAAATGAATAAAAAAAGACTTGATTCAGTTTGGATCCTCTCTCTCCCCCCACATCTGGAATGGTAGACTGAGTCGAGTTGAGCGAGAATTGATGTGACTCGCCAATGTATACAAAAATTGATTCCAAGTTTTGATCCTATGTTCATGACTGTTGATTCAATGCTTTACTCATCTCTTTCTCTCTCTCTCCACTTCATGGATTGGTATACCGAGTCGAGCTGGCCGAGTATAACAACATTACCTTATCCTCATATGAATTTTTCTTTAAAAAAAAGAAAAAAAGAGATATTTTAAACATTAATTCGTTAGATTGTAACTTACTCAGCATGTATTGAGTGGGTGCACAAGATTGGGACTCATCTTGAAAAGCAAAGTCCATGTTTTGATGTATTTCCAAACTAATGATATATCCATTTGACTTTGTTACCCCCTTTAAATATTCTGGATCATTTAAAGATTTTTTATATTTTAATAAATATTTGATTCCTCCATATTTTTACATTGATGAAATGCCACATTCCAAATTGGAGACATCACACCCTACCACTCAACTTTTTAGATTCCTCTATATTTTGGTGAATATTTGAGTTACCATATGCTTTTAAGTTTATGTTATAACCCTTTTACTTTGACTTTGTTCTTCTTTTCTAAGTTGGTAAATTCATAATTTTTTTTCATAAAATTAGATTATGTTTAAGTTCTTAAATCTCTTTAGTGAGTTTAATTTAATCTATTTAACTTCATCTACAATCCAATGTTTTTAATTTCATCTTCATTAATTGTTAAAAAAAATCTAGAATTAAACATAAAAAGCATTCGTAAAAGAGAGCCAAACAATTTTTAAAATGGAATTTAAAATTTTGTTTGTACATACTGTTGGTCTTGGCACGAGAAAGGGTGGAACTGGGGAGAGATTTGTCGCATAAAACGTTTGGGTGACATTGGATTTGCTGCAATTCTCACATTTGTGACGTGGGGCTGCGCGCATAAGTGTAGATGTGTTTCATCGAAATTTGACTAAAAAGCGTCTACATTTTGCGCACGGCTTTACGTCAGCAATGTGAAAATGGCAGTAACATGTAGCACTGACTCGATAAAGTTTTCTTTGTCGGAACGTGATTTGTCTTATTAAATTGATCAGGAGTCTCATCCAGCCCTACATAAGAATGCTAAATGACGTCATAGTCTTCTGAAGAGAAAGCCATAGATGCTTTTCCTCGTGAAACGAGAGATGGAAAATCCATGGTTCCTGCATACTGTTGTAGAAACTTTGCTTTTAGTCCTCCGCTAAGATTAAAAACGGAAATGTTGAATTTGAAAAAGTTCAAAATGAGACTCAAGAGGGTTTTTTTTTTTTTTTTTCGAAAGAAGACTCGAGCGGTGAGCCAGTGGGGAAGCTCTGCATTGAGGATGTAAGTAAAGATTTATTTTTCTTTCAAAAAAATATCTTCATCTTTTACTTCTAAAATTATATCTTATTTTTTAAGTTTGAAGATTAAAATAAACTAATTTTTAAATTGAAAAATAGGCTAATTTTTTTTTATCCAAGAGGTTTAAGATGATATTTGGGTAAACAAATAAAAGGTCTTTCAGCTCAGATTAAAGATGAGTACGTTTAAATCATTTTGCATTAATCAATTAGATAATACCAAAATCAACGGATATGTAGGCGTTTTGATGTATATATGATACATGATGACATTGCCTACTTGACTTAAGTCTTCTCTCAAAGACTAAACATAAAGGACGTAATGCCCATCTCTTCAATGACTAATCAAAAGCCCTTGAATTTTCCTTCTCCAAACCAGTAGGCTTCAAGCTCAGCCTTAGGGGGTTTTTTGGAGCATTAAAAAAAAATAATCAAGGCGAGGGTATTTAGGTCATTTTATGATCTCTCAAAGAAGACCGAGATCTACAAATGTTCACCAACATCCCGATAGGTAAGACTAAATAATAATGGATTGGTTAACATCCATTTTGATTCAGCCATCTTTCCAATTCAAGAGGGATTCAGTCTGATAACATGTTTGAAATGTATAAACATAGAGATTCATTGTCAATGTTATTAGTGTGTGAATTTCAAGTATGATGTTGGGTAAGGCTACTCAACCCACTGGCCTTCTGATTTCCTCAACTTCTTATGTTATTAGGTGATAGAATGAATCCCGTACTTCACACTCTAGCAAATGTACTGGAAATAATAAGACAATGGTTTATGATGTTGTACCGCTCCAAGGTGAATCTACTTCGACATTTATTTTCTAGATCAGGTATTGGAGCTCAAGAACTTGCTCAATCAATAAGTCCCATGGACCCTAATTTTATTTGTATTGTTAATATTTGACAAATATAAAAGGGAATGTTAACGTCCAAGACCTTATGGAGACGTTAGCATTCTCCAATACTTTATTTTTCAATAATACCCTATTCATTTTATTTTTAAGTGAAAACAAATAAATGTATATTAATTTTTTACATAATAAATACTTGTTTACATTAATTTTCAAATCATTTATTACAATTAAAGACTAAATGCCTTTAACATATATTATGAAAAGGATGAGGATTCCTAGTAAAGATGATTGTAAGTACTCTTATGATCGTTTGTAATATTTTGTTCTTTAGTTAAGGGTTTGCCTAACCTCTCTTTAATTTTTTTTAAAAACATATTAATATTATGTAAAAAAATTAATATATCTTTATCTTTTTCATTAAACGACAAAATAGATAGAGATATTGTTAGAAAAAAAGTGTTGAACAATGCTAATGTTCCAATGAGATCTTGGACGTTAACAAAAAATTTTAATGATATTTATGAAAGAACAATTATTGTTGAGGGATGTTGTCATACCAATAAAGGCTTGAATCTTATAACATCCCTTTAAATAATTTTAAATTATGACTGATGCAAGCAAAGATAAGATATTCTAGTTGAAGCATACAATAGGATTCACCAAGACTTGAAATGCTACGCCATTGCCCCTTCGAGTAATCAACTTTGAAACGCTTGCATATTGGTTTCTTTGTATCCCCCAACTCGACAAAGACAGTTAAAGAAAATAGAGAAATAAGAAAGAAAGGATTAGCTTTAAAGTAACACTACGATAATAATCCATTATCATGTTCATTGTGCTAATTCCATTAAATGTACTATAAGCCTAAATCCTCTAGTCCTAATCTCCAAAAATTAGAAATGATTTTGATCCAAGGCAAATAAAGTGAATGAGGCAAGTAATGTGAATGGCGCAAATAAAGTGAATGAACAAAATATCTCGTTTGACAACTTTGGGAAAATGCTGGTATGACGAAATAAAAGGAATGACGAAAAAAAAAAGGGAATGAAGAGCATTAGGGACCTTTCCGCGGAGTTTCGTAGATCCATCTAAAGATGCTGGATATGGAAGAGAGGTCTATCCAAATCCATCTTGTCACACTATTTAAAGGCCATCATGTCACACTATACATGTAAAGGCCTTAACAAAGATGGCTTGGAATAGTCTATAACGCGGGAATCGCTGTGTGATCAACGCTTCTCATAATTTTCAAGGTGATAGACTGCACAACACACTCTCTTTAATTCTAATTAATATTCATTAATTTCTGAACTTTTAATTATTCTACTTTCCACCCCCTTATTCATATGAATGATGATGATTGTTTTTCTGTTAGGATAGTTCAAGTGTTAGTTATTGGTTCCTAAACGAGTCTTTGATAAAATGACTCATCAAGTGGCATACCCCAAAAACATACGAGTCTTGATAAAATGACTCATCAGGTGGCATACCCCAAAAACATGCTCTAGCTAATTTTGTTAAAATTCCTGTTTTAAGTGCACTGTTCATTTTTTTAATTTTGTTAAAATTCCTGTTTTAAGTGCACTGTTCATTTTTTAATTTTGTTAAAATTCCTGTTTAAGTACACTGTTCATATAGCGAGAGAGTGCCGGTACTTGTTCTAATTTTAAATCGATCTCACGGAAAAAATTAAAACATGAGTTAGAGAGATTACTCGTATTTATTCCAAAAGTGATGATCTCGTTGAAAAATACATTAGATATATATTTGTGAGATCAAAATTCTTGTTTTGGGAATCATATACAAGAATTGGAATTTTCATGCACGTTAAAGACCCTTCTTGGCATGCTGCAGATCAATTGCAAATACTAAAATATTTTTCTGAGATCAATTTGATAGGTGCTTAGTTGTACAGTGCAAAATTTTGCATTGCAGAAAACTTATATTTGCCCAAATCACCTAAATCCTTAACAAAAAAATTTCACCAAATGATTTGCAGCATAAAAAATACGTCAAATCATTTGCAAAATTACTGAACTCCAACCTACACCTATCAAAGAACTTAATTAAATTTAAAAAATAATAATAATCTTCATTACCTATCATAGCAACATGCATGTAAATTTACTGAAATACCTCTTAGTAGAGATGTATTTCATTGCATATTTGATATTACAAATACCTTCATCAAAGAAATATTTATGCGCATATTAAAATTATAATGGAATTTGGTTTGGTTCTAGTTCTTATTTAGTGGAACCGAACTATATTGGTTCGACTCCAATTTGACCTCAAATCGAACCAAATTGCACCCCTAACACTACAGCACATACCAGAAGTATAGGAACCTTGTTATTTGCCTTCTGATTTCTCTAACTTCTTATTTTATCATGTTAGTTAACAGCATGAATCCGGGGCTTGATCAACTAGCAAATGTAATCGCAATAGTTACAAATTGGGTAATGATGACATACGATTCCTTGGGGAATCAATTTAGAGGGGACCAACAACATCATCAGGATCTGCAGGTAAGCTTGCTAAGCTAGAGTCCAACTTTGAACTTTGAAGCGGCTAAGCCACTATAAAATTTTGTGAGGAACTATCTTACTTATTTACATGACACTATGTAAGCTTACAGACAAATTCAAGTAGTGGAGATCCTGAACATGATCGATCAGTAAATCCCTTGGAACTTATTAATTTTAGTATGTCCCATGGAACGTAATTTCATTTTAAAAAAGTAACTAATTTCCTCTCTACTTTACCATGTCAAAACATTCGAGTATTAGAGCTTTTGAATCTGATCGATCAGTATGCCCTATGGAACCAAATTGTCTCTCTTTTTACCATACAAGTTCAGGAATTGGAGGTCTTGAACTTGATCGATTTGTAAGTCCCATGAAACTTAATTTTAGTAAGTCACATGCATGAACTGAAAGTTCACTAAGTTCCATGGAACCTAATTTCAAAAATTGCCATGAAAACTAATATAATTTTAAAATAGAATTAATTTCCTCTCTTTTTTACCATGTAGACAAGTTCAGGCATTGGGGCTCTTGAACCTGATCCATCGGTAATTCCTATGGAACCTAATTTCAGTAAGTCCCACAGAACCAAATAACATTTAAAAATGGTAACTAATTTCCTCTCTTTTTCACCATGTAGACAAGTTTAGATATTGGAGCACTTGAGCCTCACCAATCAGTAAGTCCAATGGGACATAATTTCAGTACGTCCCATGGAACTTAATTTCTTTTAAAAGGAGAACTAATTTCCTATCTTTTTAACCATGTAGACAAGTTCCAGTATTGGAGTTCATGAACCTGATCGATTAGTAAGTCCCATGGAACCTTGTTTCATTTAAAAATAGAACTAATTTCCTTTCTTTTTTACCAAAACCTGATCGATCAGTTAGTTCCCTGGAATCTAATTTCATTTAAAAATAAAACTAATTTTCTATCTGTTTTACAATGTAGACAAATTCCGTTATTGGAGCTCCTGAACCTGATCGACTAGCAAGTCCCATGGAACCTAACTTTAGTGAGTCTCATTGAACCTAATTTAATTTAAAATAGAACTAATTCCCTCTCTTTTTTACCATGTAGACAAGTTCAAGTATTGGAGCTCCTGAACCTCATCGATTAGTAAGTCACATGGAACCTAATTTCAGTAAGTCACATGGACCCTAATTTCATTTAAAAATAAAACTAATGTTCTCTCTTTTTTACCATGTAGACAAATTTAGTTATTGGAGCTCCTGTACCTGATCGAACAGTAAGTCCCATGGAACCTAATTTTCTTTAATGTTGTATAGATATTCTTTCAAAATATTTAAACAAAAATGTTCGATCCACTGTTAAAAGAAAATTTGCTAGCTGCTAAGTTAATGAATCCATGGAAATATATCACATGTATGCTAAAAGAGCAAAATCAAAGATACTAGGTTGTTTAATCCACGTTATCCCACGCTTGTTTCTCTCTTAACATACTACACAAACCATGTTGTAGAGAAATTGATCCAACAACAATAAATAAAGAAAAATAAAGCAAAATGCAATCACACACAAAACATAGAGGTTTTTACTCATTTCCCTTAACATTGAGGTACTTCCACGGATCACACCGATTCAATTATGAAGAGAAAATTGGTAAATACATATTACACCCTTTCACCGAAAATAGATATATAAATACGCCAAGAAAACTAAGGTTTTATGTAATACCATTAAAATTACTAAAATACCCCTGGGAACCCCTGCCTTCCAGATAAAGGGGCCATTGTCCCCTACTCCAACCCCCCTGTGAGCTCAGCGTTGAACTCAACTGATAGGAAGTGGAACTTGATTAACAATACCTTCTAATTAATCGGTACCATTAGGCTCCACAAACCACAACAATCTCTCACTTGGAGATCGATCAAGAGTGTCTCCACTAAACACAAGTTGCATCTGAGAAATAACACCTTCCTGACAATTTTAATATGAATCTTTTTTTCTTTTTTTTGTCTCCTATTCTTGAAGACCAATAGAAACTAAATATGACTTCACTTCCTCATAGTAAGTAGCTTTGTAAACATATCCATAGGATTCTTACTCGTATAAATCTTTTACAGAGTAGACAACCTATCTTCCAATATGGATCTTATGAAACAGTAGTTAATATCTATATGCTTGGTCCTTGAATGAAAGGTTGAGTTCTTTGCAATATGTCTGTTACTATACAACTTACAATTTTCTTGCTCCTTACCTAATTTTTTTTTTCAAGAAACGTTGCAACCAGACCATTTCCTTGCAAACTTCCGATGCAACTGTATACTTATTGAGGTTGTAACTATCTTTGCAACTGTGAGACCAATTGACTGTTGCACTGCCCAATGTAAATGCATACCTTATATAGTATTCTTCCTCCTATCAATGTCAATTGCCAAATCTCTATCAACATACCCCTACAAATTGATTTGGGACCTTCCATAGCATAGTGCTACATCAATAGTACCTCTCAAATATCTGAGAATCCATTTCACAGCTTCCTAATGCTCATTTCTTGATGAATCTTCTTACAACTCCCACTATTTGAGAAATATTTGGTGTTGTGCATACCACAACATACATTAAGCCGCCAATTGTTGAGGTATATGGAATCTTAGCACATCCAATGTTCTTGTGAAAGCTTGAAGTGACTTGCCATTTGCCAAGGGAGTTCTAACTAGTTTAGCAAATTCTATGTTGAACCTCTCAGGTACCTTTGAAACATACTCAGCCTTTGATGACTCTTAACTTTCTATTTTTCCTATCTTTATTAATTCGCATACCAAGAATTTGCTTTGCAGCACCAAAATTCTTCATTTAAAATTCTTTTAACGGTTGTTCCTTAAGATTCAAAATCTCATGCATGTTTGACTCTGCACCAAGCATATCATCTACATAGAAGAGATGTATGAGATAATAATTTTTGAACTTCTTCAAATAACAACAATGGTCAACATGACAGTTGCTAAAATCACTAACAGATATAAAATTGTCAAATTTCTTATACCACTGTGTATGGACCTGCTTCAAACCATATAAACTCGTCTTGAGTTTATGTGCCATATTCCGTATTATTCTTCCCAGATACGACTTATCCCTGTGGCTGGCGCATGTAAATAACTTCTTCTAAATTACATTGAAGAAAAAGAATTTTTACATCTAACTGTAAAAATACAGCCACAATACTCATATGAGAATTTTTTTTAGAACAATCAACCCACTTTCTATTGAAAGCCTCTAACAACAACCTGACCTTGTATCGCTTAGTACCATCATATGATCTTCTTTTACTCTTTAAACCCATTTACAATGCAAGACACCCCTTCTTTAGATGACTTGAACCAAATCTTATGTTTGATTTGATGAAAAAGAATCCATATCTCACTCCCACTTTTCCCTTGTGTCAACCTCCAGAGCCTTTTCATTCTAGTTCACCGTTACTAGTCAACAACAAATAATCCAGAAAAGGTGAATAACGTATTGGAGGTCTAATTACGCTACTTGATTTCCTCACAAAGGGATTAGTCTGGGGTTCTGCTTGTGGGTCCTTCATCTTTAGATTTCAAAACATTTCATTAGAGGTCCTTTTGTTGTTCCAATTCATGATTATGCATAATATTTTAATTAATTGTATATCACATTTTTTCTCCTAAATCATTAATTCCATATCCAATAAAAGTGCACATTTTCAACTCAGGATCAAGTTTAGTCTTATTTTTTAAATCTATATGGACATAAGAGATACAACCAAAGATTTTTATGTTCAATAGGTTTACCTCTTTTCTACTTCATACTTCCTCTTGTAGTCTACCATCCAAAGCAACAAAAGATGCTCCGTCGATCAGGTAAACTACAGTATTAACCTTGTACATACACGAGCTTCGAAACCTTTAGGGGAGGTTGGAGCTCATTTACACGGGATTAGGAATCGCCAACATTCAATAAAAGTGTGAATGGGCAATATAAAAAATATTTTTAAAATCTATTTTTTTTTTTCTTTGGCTTGTTGTGACTCTCACATCTAATGGATAGAGGAAAAAGTCTTCCCAGAGAACCAAGGTAAGGAGGTTCGGTAGAGAGACAAGGAAGGTGTTAGACACCTTGTCCCATCCAAATATGGTTACCAATATTAACCCATGGTGAGATTAAAAAACTTTTTTTTAGGTTTTAAAATATAAAGGGAGTTAGAGAGAGAATTTAAGAAAAATCGGCTATAGTCTAGTATTAGCAAATAGAAGAATTAAGCTAATGAGGCTAAAAATAGAAAAGGGTGTTTGCTGGAATATTTTGTGAGCTTCAGATTTTGGTGGGAATCCACATGGATTCCACTATTTTGGATCCCGAAACTCTTTTAGAGGGTTATGTGTTCATTTGGGAGCACCTTTTTGTTGGTTTAACCTTGAGGAAGTGTCCATAAATTGAATACCACCACGAAAAGACTAGGGACCTTTATGTATAATTTGTGTCCACTTTGGGACTATTTTTGTGTTGGTTTAGAGTTAGTTACGGATCTAATGAGATCACCACCCTTGACTCTTAACTCTTTTGCAAACAAAGAGGGGTGTGTCTAAATGTGTATGCATTAGTGTCCCAAGAAGAACTTATTAATGGTCTTATGAGGAGAAGATTACCTCACTAAGGTGAGGGATTACTCTCTTGCACCTTAGTCATTAGAAACTAGTAAAGTTCTAATCTAGGAATTTAAAGGTACTTGAAGTAAATGAACTTGAAATAAATTGCAAGGAATTTAAAAGACTTGAAAGTAAAATGCACAAAATTTAAATGTTCTTAAAGAGCTTATTGAGGACTTAAAGGGGGAGATTACCCCTCAAAAAGGAATTACTCTACCCCCAAGCCTCAAGCTAGGGAAATTATAATTCTACATTGCATGAAAGTAAATGAACATAAAGTAAAGCTTGAAAATAAAGAATGGGAAAGTAGGAGATGGGATTTAGAGGGGAAACACCATTATTAGATCCTACACCTTACCTTCTCTTTTTCTCTTTTCTTCTTCTTAGGAGTTTTAAGAAGGATTCAGACAGAGTTTTGGTAAGCTAGATGGCTTTGAGGAATGATTTGGGCAAAAATTTAGATCACTTGAGCTCCTCCTTTTTGCCTTGAACAGGTCTCCCTTATTAATAGAATTTTGGGAGACCCTTGAAGATAAACTTGTCCTAAATCCTAGAGTCCACAATATTCTCACTAAAAACACACACAAGGACACTAAATACCGACCCCTTATCAGTTAGGCCTTGATGATCTTTAACACCTCTATGAGTTTAACCAATCTTAATGATCAAAGGATAAGTTGGTAAAAATCCACTAGTTTCTAAAGAATTCTATGGGAGGGTTAAAAGGGTCTAAGGTTGCTTTGGATCAAATCCTAAAGAACTAGACTAGATGACATGTAATTAGGTGATAGGATTTTGGACCTTTTAGATATTTAATCTAACTAGCTCTCTAACAACCTAAGGATAATCTAGTCTCTAGAGAATTCTCTAGGTTGGATAAAAGAGTGAAAACCTCTTAAATTGGGTATAATTTCATTGAATACCATGAGATTCTCTTGAGTTGAGGCTAAAAATGATGGGCAAGGGAGGTAATAACACTCATTTGAGGACCCACACTTGACCAAGGGTCTTTGTTGGAAGAATTGACTAATTACTAAAAGACCAAGGTAAGAGGACTATTAAAGAGTTAATGAAAGGGTAAAAGAGTAAAATGAGATGATTTCTTGTGGGAAAAGCCACTAATGAGGGGTTTAGAGTGTAATTTTCCTTAAGAAAATTCGAGCACGCATGGGCTTGTAACTGTCCAACAGAATTGGCCTTCGGTGAGCCAAGGCCTGAAAAAATTTATACCTAGCCAAGGGTGAGGTTCGGCCTAGGTAAAAGTAACATTTTCCATAAGTAAGGTTCAACCAAGCTAAAAAATGGCCCGGCCAAGGATTACCAACAACCAGGCTTGAATCCAAGTTGAAAAATAGCCTTCAGGCCTGGTGGTTGCTTGAAAGTCAGGTTTTAAATCCCTTTCAAAATACAACTTGGGTCAAGTCCATTCTCGAAAGGTTTTAGTGCTCTTGGACTCGGCCCAAGCAAAAACGGGGTGTCTACAAACATCATCTACCCAAAACTATTTCAGTAATCCAACATAAATCCTCATACTCCTGGCACGTTTTGAAATGGTTATGTTCATCTATTCAACTATTCCATTTTGTTGGTTCTCTTTTATCTTCCAATTCCGTAATTTTCACCATATTCCCAAAATCATCACTACAATACTCTCCTCCATTGTCAGATCTCAAACATTTCAACTTAAGATTTATTTTTTGAGTACATCAAACTTAAGCTTCAAGAAATAAACTCACAATTTTCTAGTTGCATCAATCAATGAAGACCACAAAGTAAAGAGAACCACCGAGAGAGGATAACTTGGTTGGTCCCCACACATTAGTATGAACCATTTTTAATCATTCACGTTTTGGAGTCATTCCGAGCATTGAGAAATATTTGTTTGTTTTTCAAAAATGCAATCTTCATAGAATCGGATTTTACTCCAAACAGCTGTCCTTTTAAAAATAAAACATTCACCCTTTTTTTCGGTCATGTGCCCAAATCCATGATGTCATATGCTAGTGTTTGCCTTGATGATGTAATATCAACATAATTGGTAGCGCTAAAAGTTGTGTAAAAAATGTTTTCTTAATTTCTTATCCCGGGCAACTACCATAACCCGTTTTGTAACTTTCATGAATCGTTAATGAAATTTGTCATGAACCCAGAATCAACAAGTTGCCAAATGAAATCAATTTTTTTTATTTTTAGGTTTGACACATGTCTTAAATCTTTCAATTGCAACATTGTCCTATTTGGCCGACTTATCTGAATATCACATCTTCTAACAATGTTACAAGGTTCATTATTGCCTAAAAAAAAACTTTATCAAAGTCATCCTGAATATAATTGTGAAGAGATTCTTTGTGTGGTGTTGCATGGAAAGATGCATCAAAGTCTATTGCCCAAGATTCATATCGAGAATCACAAGAAAAAAATCAAAGCATCTAAAATATTGTCATCAAAGATATTTACTAAATCATTACTTCCCTGATTATTGTTTTCTAGTTGTTTCTTGGTAGATCTACAATTCATTTTTCATATGCCCTTTTTTGCTACACGTTCAATAACAATCCCCTTTTTCCTGATGAGGGTCTTAATTTGCTCTTTCTAGACTTTGAGCATCCATTGTTACTTCTTCTGTTCATCCTCCTTCCTCATTCTAGAACAGTCAAGCCGTTCTCTGATGTTTCTTCAAAAGAATTTGAAAATTTTCCACAAGCTTCCTCGTTCTTGATGACGCCAACAACGTCATCATACTTCAACATTTTCATTCTTGAAGAGTATCTTATAAAATTCATCAAACTATTACAATTGTCTAGTAATCTAGATAAAATCATGAATGCCATGATTTCATCATCAAAACTAATGCCCACATATTCCAACTAACTTGTAACCATATTCAAATCATTCAAATGTTCAGCAACTCTATTGTCATTATCCATCTTCATATTAAACAATTTTTGTTGAGTTCAATCCCACATCAGACACTCATTGCCTTGTCTCTCTCCTTATAAGCTCCTGGGCCTCTCCACGCATTGCCAACTGGTTTTGATATGGACCCCCAAATTTATCATGGTATCAAAGTGGACCTTTCTCTCTTCCACGTCACCTAGTTCATATCTCCACGTGCTTTGACCCAGTTCGGCCCAAACATGCTGGGGCATGAATTTAGTCCCACATCGGACACTCATTGCCTTGTCTCTCTCCTTATAAGCTCCTGGGTCTCTCCCCAAATTTATCAATTTCTTCATATAAAAAAATCTTGTTGGAAGCAAAATCTTTTTTATACTTCCTTGATAGGGCAACCGTCAAATCTATTGTCGTTTTCTCTTTAGAAATATTAAAGGCTACATATGCAGCAAGGGTGAGCTGCACAATATGAGAGTTTTTCTATCGAGTATCATTCACTTATCATCGATCATCTTCTCAAGCTTCTTTGATTTTCCTCCTAAAGGAGGATAAAGATCCTTCTAGTAAAGGCACTTCACCTACATCTTCCAAAATCTAAAGTTCGTACCATTTAACTTTTTGATACCAACCTTCTTGATCAAATCTGGGTGGCTTGATACCAATTGTAGAGAAATTGATCCAAGAACAATAAAAAAGAAAGGTAAAGCAAGATACAAATACACACAAAACATAGAGGATGAAGTAAAAATTTGTTGTTAATAAATGATGGTATTAAATTGTTACATTATTAAAAAGTTTCCATGGGAAACATTATTAAAAAGTTGTCGATTTAACAACTTGATACCTTCACTTTAAAACAACAAACTCTAACACCATTAGAAGGGACAAACATTCATGATCAAGGGACAAAAAGTATGTTTGAGGCCCACCATTTAAGGAATGAAAGTATATATATTTGGAATTCCTGGGACATGGATTCCAAGGAAACTTAATTGAATTGTAGTTCCAAAGAAGCCTATGTTTTATCTTTAGTGGGTAAGTTTGATGGAGAATGTCAACTGTTCCTTCAAATTGGAAGAGTTCTTACACTAATATGAACTGTGATGTTTTATGCATGCATTTTAAATAAGGGGAATGCCAATTCTAATTCTAAAGCCTTCATTTGAGTGTTACTATACTCTACAACCATATTTTGTTTTCCTATAAGAGTCGTGATGAATGCATGCGGTTTTGGGTACGCAGCAAACATGGCAAAAGCACAGAATCATAGATTGTTTTCTTCGGGATACATAGGAAAAAGATCAGTGGTTCTATGCCCTTGCCACATCAGCGGTGTACCCAAAATAGTGTGCATTCATCCTTATTCTTTCCATAAATACTCTTTTCAGAGTTGTTGTAATCTTTTAACAAAAATATCATTGAACAATGTTAACCAAATCCCTTGATTTTATTTTATTTTATTTTTTGCCAAAAAATAAAATAGGCTTAAGTTTTTAATAATATTTAATGATTGTGGAGGGTGTTGTCATCCCCATGAAGGATTGGACGGTAGAATTAATATATATCCATTTAAATAATTTTAAGCTATGCTTGATGTGAGTAATGAAAACTAATATATGAGATCCTCTCCAGGTTGAGTCAACTGAAGCTCAAGAAATTGTAGTTCGATTTTCGAAGAAGGTGAATGAGGTTGCTTCATGGATTATTTCGTTCTCTCTAGTTGGGGCATTTGGTTTATCTCAAATGGGCATCAATAAAACAAGCAATGGAATGATGAAGTTCGTCTATGTAGCTTGTGCCGCCTCATTGTTTGCATCTTTTATTTGTGTAGTTGTAGTGGTGATAGTGATCCTCACCACAAATTACAGCTTTCTGGGCAAGCTTATTATCATCCTCAAATCCACCATTGGACTTGCTATTGCCCTGACTACACTGGGTTATGGATTTGTCGTAGGTCTTCTTTGCCTCAAGTTGAATGAATAAGGTCCCATAATTGTAATAGTATATGGATTTTGTCTAATTCTTTAATGCCATGGTTTTTGTAGAGGGTAATAATTGCATGATTATCCAGACCATACACATGTCTACATCAGATAGGTGGTAACCATGCGTAAGTCAACATTCCCAATACTGCCCAACAGCAAGACAGACCAAAGTAGAAGGCGTCCAACTTGGTAGGTAGGGTAGGGTGACATTAGTGTAGACCTGATCTACCTGGTAGGGCAGGCTTGGCCTAGGAAGTTGCACGATCCTAACTTACCCGTGTCAAGTCCAAAGATCTCGGAGGAAATCTCCTTGGAATTGTGGACCCAATCCCAAAGATCCCAATTCCATTTAGGATCTTGATAATCAAGGGATTTTCCGAGATCACTTCTTGTTAGAAAGGGAAATCCTGATTCAGATGGAAGATCTATAAATAAAGGAATTGACAGAGGCTGAAGGATCTTTTGGCCGATTGAGAAAAAAGAGAGTTCTATCAGTTACTATTACTATTCTTCTACTACTCTAACTTGAGCGTCGGAGAATTCTTGACAAATACCACACTGGTGCTTATAGGGAGAAGGAAGGAGTAGCTTTGGATTAGTAGGGCAGAGTCTATCAATGCCTCACTGGATTCCACCTCTACAGTTTTAAAACTCGTTTTGGCATTTCATCTCGTCTATGAATGAGACCGAGTCGTTTGAGATTAGTTTTCCAATACGTTGGAGTCATCTCATTCAACAATAAGAAAAATGAACCATGGTTTGACTTGTCTATCCATCTCGTTGTTGGACGATACCGAGATGTATCGGACTGAGTCGTCTCATCTCGGTCTTGAACGAGGTTTAAAACCATTTTAGCAGCTTAGCATATGTTTTGGTTAACAGCATATCTCCATTCCTCATGATTAGCATTTTCCGAAAGGAAGTCTGCAAGTGTCTCCATTCAACCAAAAGCATAACTTATAATTATTTAACAAAAAATTTTAATGTCTAACCACGTTTAACACTTAAAGTGTCCACTGGGGGGGGGGGTGATGTTAATTTTAAAATACATAAGTGATTAAAAGAATATTTTTTTCAAATTCTTGTAAAGATTTCGTTATGTTTTAACTTTTAATAGTTTGTATTTGAAGGAAAATTCTAGTCTCCAACGACCCTTGGGACCTGATGGAAGAGATTCGCTAGGCAAATTGAAAACGTGTGTCTCACTTTCCATCTCAGCCGTTCCTTAGATGTTGAGCTCTAGAAATCCTATGAACTTAAATTAAATAATTAAGAAAAAATTCTAGTGTTCAGAGAAAGTTGACTTACTTTTGAGTTTCTCTTTAGCTTGGAGTTCTTGAACATGTTTGCAAAACAAGGCCTTTTCCATCAAAACCAATTCAAATTCCCAAGTTTTCGCACATAAAGGTACCTCATTTTCCAGATTTTCCTTAATCTTTGGCCATTAATCAAAATAACCAGAAGAGTGTCAACTGTAATTCGTGCAATAATTATAGAAATAAATCGATTTTTCATCTATCAACAAAAGAAATTACAGCTCAAAAAAGGGAGAGAGGAAAAAACCCAAATCACAAAATTGAAGAAATAAGTGTAGATTTAAAGGGTTGGACTTACTTGAATATAGTTGCAGAGCGATAATTGGAGGAGTGAAGAGAGGAGCAGAATAGAAGACTGCCATTACTCTGTCATCACTCATCTCATAAGGACTGGGTCCCGTTCGCCACCCTTAGTTTTACCACACACTTTAACAAACGCGTTTTGTCTTACATGGGTTAGAAGTTTCGGAATGAGCTGATTTTTGGTGAGGATGATCTCCTCACCATAGAGACCATCCTCACCAAAAATCAGCTCATTCCAAAACTTCTAACCCCATCAAAATTGATTTACAAAAAATGGACGGTCACGATTTTTCAACATGTAAACATGGGGCTAAACATTTCGGAATGGGCTGATTTTTGGGGAGGATGATCTTCTAATCGTAGAGATCATCCTCACCAAAAATCAGCTCATTCCAAAACTTCTAACCCATGTAGGACAAAAAAACGTTTGTTAAAGTGTGTGGTAAAACTTAGGGTGCTGAACATTTCCCATTCTTTAATCCTCAAATCCAAACATACTTTATTGTTGAGTAAGTATCTCGTACTTCGGCGCTGTACCAAAAGAACCTATTTCGCCACCTATCTGCACTGTATCAATCACATCTAAACTTTGGTTGGGCCGACCAGGGATTAAAAAATAACACTGATTGGATGATTATAAGTTTACCAAATTCAATTTTCTGCAAATCCGGAAAAGGACCGTACATAATCTCCAAAGACACGTCATTTTTTATGTGAATGTACAACCACGTGAAATGATTGGTATCCATAATTTACAAAATTACCTTTATTTAAGATTTTATTTAGCCTCAGTTCTCAAGAGTTTATTGGTGGATTATCAACAAACTAGCCTTTAAGATACTACAAAGCCGTGATGAGAATTTGCAAACAACAAACTTGAGAATTTTCTTATAAAATAATATAAAACCTCTAATTTAATGATTAAAAAAAATAATGCACTTGAATAATTTGCTAGAAAAACTTGAGTGAATTTACTTAAAGGCCAATCATATCCATAGAGATTAAAGAGGCTTTAAGTGTTTCTCCATAAACACACTTAAACTAAAAGTGTGTCTCTTTATGAAAAGCCAATAAGTACATCCACTCGTGGAACAAATAAAATGTGTCTTTTCATGAAAAGCCAATGAGTATTTCCATTCATGGAACAAAATGTGCTCATATTCTCCAAAAAGACATCATTTTTTATGTGAATGTACAATCACGTGGAATGAATGATATTCATAATTTACAAAATTACTCTTATTTAAAATTTTATTTATCTTCACTTGTTAAGAGTTTGTTGATGGGTTATCGACAAACTAACCTCTAGGATATAACAAAGCCGTGATGAGAATTTGCGAACAACAAACTTGAGAATTTTCTTACAAAATAATATAAAATCTCTAACTTAATGATTTAAAAAAATAATGCACTTGAATAATTTGCTAGTAAAACTTGAGTGAATTTACTTAATTTACTTAAAGGCCAATTATATTCATAGAGATTGAGGAGACTCTTAAGTGTTTCTCCATAAAGACACTTAAACAAAAAGTGTGTCTCTTTATGAAAAGCCAATAATTACATCCACTCATGGAAAAAAATAAAGTGTCTCTTCATGAAAAGCCAATGGGTATATCCATTCATGAAACAAAATGTATCCATTTATGGAAATTCAAAAGTTTAGACTCTCCATAAAAAACTCAACCATTGCACCCTTTAAAAATATTTAAACAAACACGACTAAAATCCAAATAGCTACAAACTATAGTGATGTAGAGGACATAATTTTGTAAAAATTCAAAATTATTTTTAACCATTGAATTTTGATTTTAAATTTGAGAGTTTCAACTAAGGTAGCCATTCATTTTTAAAACATTGGATCAAGCCCAAGAAAGATTGTTTTAATTTGAGTTTTTCATTAAAATCTACAAGGCTCTATTGTTGGATTGACAATATGGTGTCCATATGGGCTTAACAACCCTTACTAAGATTTGAAATTTTACAAAGTTTGTCAAGCTAGTATTACTCTTATAATATTATTAACCTTATATATCAGGTATCTTGGGGCATGATTGGCTATTGTCGATTTTCCCTCCATATGCATACAAACACCAACCCGTTCCCTTGGCCAACCTAACCTCGGGCACGAAATGCTCAACCCGAACCTAGCTAAGTCGGATTGGTTAGGTAAATTCTTTCCTTATTAATGCTAGGTAATTTAGTATTGGTACAAATTTATATAAAGATAAGTGGCATGTAAAAAAATTAAAAATTAAAAATTATCTTTCCTAAAAATGTGTTTCAAAAGTTTATATGTATAAAATTATAAGTAAAGTTAAAGAGAAAAGAAAAGTAATATAATTAACTAATATAATTAATTTTTATTAATAATCATAATTTTCAAGAAAAAAAAAATATTTAAAGTTTTAATATTTGCATGACATTATAGAATTACACTTAAAACGAATCAATTATTTATCTAATGAAAATATCCATACATTAGTTTGATATATAGATAAACAAAAGCAAACTTATTAAAATATAAATTATGAGTGCGAAAAATACCAAGGTAAGAAGTATTTTTAAATTATAATCATATTAAGTTCAGGTTCAGGAAAATCGGGTTAAACGATACCTATGCTCGTGCCCAACCTGATTTGGGACGAGCATTTTTTTATTTTATTTTTGCTCGAAGCCGAGGCCAAACCCAAGCTAACTATGCCTAGACATGACCCCAAGGTCAAGTTCAACCCAGCGGGTTCGGACATATTGGTATCTTCATATGGGTTGACTAGCTATTGCGATTTTCCCTCCACAACAATGAAATTAATTTTTGTTTAGTTTTCTCAAGCTCCAAAGTTCTAACTTCAGAGTCCTAGACTACTAGTGGTGCAAAGCTCTCTAGGATTCTGGGAAAGCTGATATATTTTCATAGCCATAAGTAAGATACAATTTCTTTTCATTCTACTTCACTAGTTTTTAGTTAATTGCCAATTACTTCAAACATCATTACTGTTCAGATTTGAAGAAATATGGTACTTTCTCTTAATGGTAATTGAATTCCCATGGATAAAAGAATCTCAATTCCCAATTTGAACACACACACACACACTCTCTCTACTTATTTGAGTTATTTTTAAATGAAACTTAGAGATCTAAGATCTTTATTTAATACGATTGATGGAAACCTAATTGTAGACATGGATTTTTCGTTGAAAATCTAATCTCTACTTGGATTTGGAGTCGGCATCATTCTTTTTTATAATTAGGTATGAATGGACACCCGAAAGATAGTTTTACAAAATTATTTTATTTGTAGTGACTCTCGTACGAATAAAGAACATTTATTTACCTAAGATCTGAGTAAGGGAGTCCATGTTAAAGGATAGGAAAAGTGTTAGGCACCCTATTTCTTCCACCATAAGTTGTAACATTTAAAAAGGGTCATTTTTTATTTTTATAAATTTTGAGAGAGAAAATTGGTAGAAAAGGAAAATTTGTACCCTCAAACTTAGAGAGGTTTAAAATAATTTTATTTTCTAAAATGGTTATAACCCCCACACTTTTAACTAAATCGAAGTCCGATCTACCTGAGGAAGAAAAGGGGGAGCACTACATTTTATAGGCTTTCTAAAAACAAAAATAAAATAAGAGAAGTTGGGAAGACAAAAGACGAAAGATGGAGGGGAGAGAAGGGGATTTTTCATATCACTTTTATCCTTACTCTATTTTATTTTTGACTCTTCTTCCTTGTATTTTTTTATTATTATTATTATTTTTTTGTCTTAACTTGAGTAGCTTGTAGTGTAGAACTTAAAGGTTGATGGGTTTTTTATATTGAAAGTTGAGTGGGTTGAAGAGGTCCCTTTTTTTCTTTTGAAATTGGGAGATATGAGAGTTGAGAGTGATGAGAGAGATGACTTGAAGGGTAAGGGGTGTTCGAGCATGGATTTTTTAGAGGGAAAGAGAGTTTTTTTTATAGGTGTTGAGGATTATTTTTAGGGGTAGAAATGTCAAAGAAGAATTATTAAAAGATAATGATATGAGGTATAAGCATCGGAGGGTTGTTATTTTGATGTTGGGGAGGGATATATGTGGAAGATAGTAGAAATAGATCACTTTTGACCCAAATGGGTTGGATCTTTCAACCCATATGGGTTGAATGTAAGGTGAGGTTAATGGATGTGTAGTTGAAAGAATAGTTGTTTAAGAGAGGTAGTTGTAAATATTTTGGTAGGGTAGAGAAAATGGTGACAATTATCTTAAGGGTATGGAGGTGTATATTAGGTGAGTTGATTAAGGAGAAAGGGTGTGGATTGGGTTATTTTGATAGAATGATGCGGGTAGGTTATGACATGGGGTGTAGGTTGTAGTATGAGTTGTATAGTTTTTAAGGGTGATGATGAGGTTGGGTTTAATGATTTTGGGAGATGGGTTGTGGTGGTAACAAGTTTCCCTCATTGATTATATAAATCTTGATTGGTTATAATCAACGAAATTGATATGAATTTGGGCTAAAGTAGGGGCCTGACTTAGGATAATGGTTTTGGGTTAGGTTATATGTCTAATGGGCTTAGGGGTTGAGTTGAGTTTGATTACGTTAGGGAATGTATAAGATTGGATTGGGTTGGGAGGTGAAGTGTGAGAGTGTAGGTTAATGGTGGGAGGTAGCCCATTTTTAGCCCATGGGCCAATCAAAAAGGTCCTAGGCCATTATTTGAAATAAAACAAGTAATTTTGAGGGTTTAGGCCCTTAAGCCCGTTGACTGTATTTTTAATAAAAAGACATTTTTTTAGCCTTTTTCGAGTGGGGCCGTTCAAATTAGGGTGTCTACACTAATCATAAATTAGACCATTGAAATTTTGTCTCAACCCTCTAGGGTCTCTTTATGGGAATTTCAATTTCTTTCAAGTAGAAAATAGACCAATTAATTAGCCCTATATATGTATTGATTCATTTTTGAGTTCTTTATTTACTTCTTTAACGTTTTGAAGGTGATTTAGATTTTAGACATACCCCTCCAATTTTATAAATATTTAACATACCTCTTATATTTTCAAATTGATGGAAAACTCCCCAAATGCCCGTATCTTCAATCTCTACCTAAAACCTCTTGATTTTTCTCCCCCAACCCTGACTATCTTAAATATTATTGAGTAAATTTTTTTGCCACGTGTCCCAACCTCAATATTTTATCTTCATCAACCTTCAAACCTCAAGAAGGAGATGGGATTTTTGGGGAAACTATCACACAAGGTATTTTTATATAAGGAAATAAGGGTGTTTGAAAAGAGGTTAAAGAACATGAATTGATGAAGGGTTCAAATAGACATAAAAGAATCTTGTCAAGCTCCCACCTTGACTAACACTATTGGCACCACACTGATTCACCCACCACCCCTCGTGATGCGCCAAAAGTGTTAATCAAGTCGAGATTATGAAAAACATAATCGGCTTAGAGTTTTTGGAATGAATTTAACTTATAGGTTGAAGAATTTGTAGATGAAGGGTTTTTGGAAGGTTGAAGACGACAAAGACATTTAAGTCATTTATTAGTCTCCCAAAGAAGACCGAAGTCAAGGATACATCTTTTGTTTGACAATCAAGTTATCTAAAATTTCATCGATATCCCAACGAATATAGGGCTCTCAATGGATCAGATTAATCCAAAATCCTGTTAAAAAATTCTAGATCCAAATCAAAGATTTGGGTTTCAATATGTTATCAGATTGGTTTGGTACCAAATATATATCTTTATATTCAATAGAGACTCAGTCCATGTGTTTTAAATATATTAGTTGTGTATGTATTGTCAAGAACAAATTTTGTGATCTATTCCTATAGTTGCGCGAAACAAGATGACAAATGATTTTATTGATCTTTGAGGAAAATGATGACAATACACTTTTGTGTATACTCGCTAGATGAAGTGACCTCCTCTGATTAACAATCAAATCTTTGTAGATGATGATGTGTGATTTTCTTCATTCTAAGCTTTGTGCTTTATTGGTTGACAATGTGATTTTTTATCTTTAAAGAAAGGTTTCGTGTTTGATCTTTTTTGAATGTTGATTTTCAAATGATATTGCTTCTCTGGAGGAGGGCTTGTAAGTTTCTTCTACTTTGGAGATAGAGTTTTTCTTTTTAGAGAAAATGACCCGCTTTTCTTCCTTGAGAGAAAGTGATATGCTTCTCTTATTTGGGAGAAATAATCGAGACCTCTTTCGAATGATTAGACTTTAGTATGTATAAAATTAAGTAGGAGTGGTTTTCCAGTTATATCTCCCAACTTAAAATATTTTAATAAATTGGTTTAAAGATCAAAATCGTCTCTTCTTAATTTTGGTAGTTATAGAAACTTCTTAATGGGTTTAGACCATTTTTATTTTTATAGGGCCCAAGATTAACTATTTAATGATTTATAAAAATCATTTGTTGGGTTTTGATGGTTTCATTGTGGATTAAGTCAATTTATGGATGTGTGGGTCTACAACTTGATATTTATCACTTGGACAAAGAATTTTAACAAAAGTAATTTTATGGGTGAGTGAAAATCTAAGCCCATGCGCCATAGAAAGCAATTTTAACAAACATGCCCAATTTAAATATAGGGCCCATTTCTTAGGAATCATTTTTATATTTTATAAAGAATAAAAGAGTTTATTTGTAATTTTAAATGAATTCAAGGGTTAATGTAAATTTTTTGAACATACATTGCAAGTTAAAATTTATATTTTATTTATATATGATGTATATTATATATGGAAGCGGTCCGGCAGCCCTAAAGTTTGCCAAGTTTGGTGCCAAACATTTTTTGTTAATCACTTTTGATGGGGTAAGAAATTTTGGAATAGGCTGATTTTTTGTGAGGATGATCTCTACAATGAAGAGATCATTCTCACAAAAAATCAGCTCATTTTGAAACTTCTAACCCTAGTTTATAAGTTGAAGAATCGTGGACCGTCTAATTTTTATAAATCACTTTTGATGGGGTTAAAAGTTTTGGAATAGACTGATTTTTTGTGAGGATGATCTCCTCTTCATAGAGATCATCCTCACAAAAGATCAGCTCATTCCAAAGTTTATAACCCATATTTTGAAAAATGTTTGACACCAAACTTGACAAACTTTAGGACTGCTGAACCGTCCCCATTATATATACTTCTATTAAACTATAAATGGGGTTGGATGCGGACCCCATCCATCCATGGTTAGAGTATTCTGATTTCTTTATTATTAGTTGACAGGATGAATTTGTTTGATCACATACAGTGTCCCATTGCTAAAGGCTATAGCAACCTACGGTGTCTAAGTGACACGTATTTACTGCAGAACAAACACATTGGGCTGCGTGTGACTAAAACAACGGCTCAGTTAGGAGCCGATGTGTTTTAAACTCCAACAATCATATGCCACATAGACACCGTTCCTATTCTGTGATCCGGATTAAGATAGGGACTTGACTTCTCTGTATTGCTAACGTGTGTTTTTTCCGAATCCACGTCATCAATTGCTAACGTGCGCCTCTTCTTGAACTCACCTGTGCCCGGTGCCTTCATCCCTTGACTTCAAAAACCGTAGTGCAAGCAGAGCATATGTTTTAAAAACCGATTCGGACAGGTACAAAACGGTCCGACCGGTGGATCAAACCGATCCCAAAATTAAAAATAATATTTTCTTAAAATATAAAATTCTAGATAAAAAAAAAAAAACTGAAATAATAAAAAAAAATAAGTCAAATAAATACAAGCATTTATCATTGATATGAACTAGGTAATTATAATTATTTGACAAATAAAACTTCAACCATTTAAAATTCATTGCATATATCTGATTTAAAGAAAACAAAAAAACAATTCTTTTGACTTGACCGAAAGGTATGAAGATGGATAGGGGACACAACCTTCCAAAACTAAAATTAAAATTAAAATTAAAATTCAATAGTGAAAATTAAAAATAATGGGCATGCAGTCATGAAACTTTACTCACAAGTTGCGAAAAGTGATTTTTTATTTCTAAAAAAATGAATTGGGAATTTTTGCACCCAAGGCGGAGGATTAAAACCCTCCTCCCATACCTCAATGCATGCCACATAATCCACAATCCAAGGGAAGCAAATCCTCTATAACATGCATTCCTATAGCAACCCTATAGCACACTTTAAATGATTGAGAGGTATTTAAAAAAAAAAAAAAGTAACATTTCAACCTCTTGTACTCATGACTTAAATATGATTAAAAATAATAATTCAAAAATAATTTTTTTTTTTTTTGAAAATCCATGTCTTTAAAAATTAATGGCTACTAAATTCCCCTAGATTTTAGGTGTGAGATCTAATTTTATCACTGATGTGATGCTCTTTCAATCGTTTAAAATGTGCTACAAGGTTGCTATAGGAACAGTGTGCTACAAAGGATCCCCTTTCCAATCTAAAGAATTAATGCCTAAAATTTCTCCGTTTCGAATTTCCCTGGTTAATGACTTATGTGGCATGCATTGAGGTGTTGGAGGAGGGTTTCAATCCTCCACCTTGGTGCATATTAAAAAAATATTTACACCTCAATGTTAGTATAAAAACGTCCTTCATCATAAGTGTAAATTTTTATATATTTATAATAACAAGTATTTATTTTTGGATAATTTCTTTAATAAGTCAAAATCATTTCCACATTTTATTTTAATAAAAAATCACGTTAACATTTTATATTGCAAATATCAATCAAACACAAAATGTTGTTTCGCAATAGATTTCCCGATAACTACGAGCTACCAATAGTAAGTTTTTCATTGCATGTGAAAATTTTGTATTACAAAACATTTTCAAAATAAATAATTTGCAAATGAAAATGATTTTTTTGTGTACCAAGCAGGGTAGACTCAATTATTTTGTATGACGCATTCTTTTATGACTGTCATACACATGGCACTTTGCAATTGATTCATCAGCTTAGCATCAATTGCAAGATGCCATGTGCCCATTAAAAATGTAAGGAGGGAAGCAAGGGTGGTTCTAGAGTGGGGGCACTTGTCCCCACAAGAGTTTTCAAATTCCATGGATTAATGTGTTATTATAACAGATTTTTACAGTTGATGAAGAAATTTGCTATTAGTGCCCCTACAATTTTTTTTTCCACTCTTAATTGGTCTTACAACTATTTTTTTCTACTCTTGGTTGCCCCCACATGAGCAAAACCCTGACCTTGCCCTTGGAGGGAAGAGTTAGAACATGACAAAACACAAGTTGAAATAGTTGAAGGTTTAGAATTTTATTTTTGGAGGACACATGCTTCTGGATTTGAAGAAGTTCCCACTTGTTTGGGTGGACAAACATTCATGGGCAAAGGCCAGGAGAGTATGTTTGAGGGCGAGCCTCAAATAAAAGCGATTCCTACTTTGAAGGGGCTAGGCCACTTAAAATTTTTGAAAAAACCCTCTTCGTAACAAGACAAGTAGCGTTTTGAATTTATTTTACAGTCCTACCACTATGTGAAAACTGGAAAATTCAACAAAAAAGATTGACAGAACGAATTTTAGAAATTAAATTTTGATGGTCTAAGACAGTCGAAATTCAAGATATTCTCAGATTTGACGGTTTAAAAATGTTGAATTTCTCCCATCTTTTATTAATTTGATACTTTTGACCTATCGAAAAAAAAATTTGACAATAAAAATTCGATGCCAATTCAATTCTTTTGTACCTTGAATTTTACAGCCCAGGCCATCTAATTTTTGCTTTGTTCACATTGTGTACATTTCCGTCAAAATCTAAAATACCTCTTTAAAATGCCACGTGTGATTCAATGGAGAGCGTTTCCGCTAACTACTTTTTGAGCTTAAAAGATGGGAAATGTTTTTCAAAATTTTTTTTTTTGGCGGACCTCACTCTAGTCCTTTGGCTAGGAGTAGAGGTCATTTCCGGCGAAATCTGAAATACCTCCTTGGAGAGGTTTCTTCAAAGTTTTTTCCATAAAAACTGTCAACTTTGTCTTTTTCAAAAGTCCTGATTGCGATGATGAAACGAAACACGTGTGGATTCTAAGAAATAGATCCTTATGAAACGTAAACTGCGTGTACGGTGTACCCGTGTTTTTTTAGTATGGTTCCACTGTGTTTCACTGTTTGAGACGACCTGTCAATCTGTCTCGTTGGTGGAGTCGTCTCAGTCTCCGACTATATATAAAACAATTATGAAATTCAAAATTCCCAAGCTTGTGCTCATCTCCTTTCCTAGATTTTCGTTCTTCTTTGGTCATTAATCACAATACCCAGAAAAGGGTCAACTCTATTTTATGCAATAATTATAGAAGATAAAAACAAAAACAAAAAAGACTTTCATCTATCCACAAAAGAAATCAAGCTCAAAAAACAGGGAGAATAAAACCCAAATCAAGAAATTGAAGAAATAAGGGTAGATTCAAAGGGATGAACTTACTTGAAGACATTTGCAGAGCGATAATTGGAAGAGGAGTGAAGAGAGGAGCAGAGCAGAAGGCCAGGCCGCAATTCAATCCTCTTATCCAACCAAGAACCAACCATTGTTTGTTGTTGAGCAAGTATCTCGTGCTTCGGCGCTGTATGAAAAACACCTATTTCGTAACCGATCTATACCGTTTATCCCCATCAATATTTTATTCACAATCGTACACCAGCCCTAAGGGTATGTTTGATCATTTTATATTGAAGTCTTTTATCTGGGCTTTGCCCAGTGCATAGACCATTGGGCCTTATCCAACATACTATGGCATTGATCACGGACAAGCCCCTCCTAGTGTCTTATTGTCTGCTCAAACATTGTTATATGATCTCATGATGTTACTAAGTTTGGATCCAAACGATTATAAATCACTAAGAAAATCAGTTTTTAATGCGTAAAAATGTATATGATTGAAAAGCAAATTTTAATGACTAAGGCTGGAAGTTTTTGTCATACAAATAGAAATGATATATTTATAGTTTTGAATATTTAGGTATAACATCTAAATCCATTTCAGCAACTTGTGATAACAAATACTGAGAACAATTAACATACTCATAATTTTAAAATTTCATGATTTTTTTTTCCTTATATAGTATCTCGAGGAAAAGATCCATGGTTCTCTGCCCACTGCCACATCAATGCAGTGTCTAACAAAGTCAGTTTAGAACGACTCTCCCAACCGGATTTCAAATCACTACATTTAGAGATATACCAACCTCTAACTACTTCAAAATAAAGATTTCATCTCTATATTATCGTTCATGTCTTCATATATATATATATATATATATATAGTCAAGAGAAAATTTTGAAGTCCCTATATTATTCGTTATTTAAATATCAATTATATGCTACTTTTTTCATAAATACCATTTTCGACCTTCTCTTTTAGAGTTTATATTATCACACCAACCTTTACTAACGGCACCCCAGAGTGTGTGTCATTACCCAAAGTAATGGTAATGTCATTACCCAAAATTAGGAGAATTCGTCTTCTTTTTTCATGTAATATATTTTAAATATTATTTTGAGAGATTTGCTAGACAGACCTATATGTTCCATTTTTATTATAAAATCTCCTTTACTTTATTAACTTTGTTACTCTATAGACTTTGACCCACGTCATTGTAAATAATTAATTACCTCTAATACCCTCAATTCATTTAATCATATGCCCCATTATACTGAAGGTATTTATTATAGGCATTTAATTATTATTATTATTATTAAATATGGGTCGCTCTAAGGTGCTATTTGTTAAACTGAAAAAAATAAGTGCTGAATAGCATTAAGCGTTGAAACTCAAAAACGCTGAATTTAAGTGCTGAAAAAAAGTTGTTTGTTTAGATGTTGAATCATGTTTGTTACACATTGTTGAAACTGGTAAATTGTCTTTGTTATCCTTACAATCATATTATACATTGTTTGCATGTTTCAAATGCTTATTTATTATCAAACACAATAAAATATATTATTTGTTATAAAATTAAAATACAATTTATTTTTAAATAATAAATAATACTCAAATCTTCAATTTATAAATAATAATTTCTATTTATAAAAGCCCACAAATTTCAAATTAAAAATAATAATGTCATACAAGTCACCAAAATTTGAAATCAACTTTAAAAGAACTTAATTTTGGATGAATAATTTTCGATGGAAATGAAGGATGTGTAATTATAAAAGTACCCTATGAATTAATAAGGGCAATCCACATTATAGTCATTTTTTGTTTTGTTTTATATGGGTTAAAGTTTTTGGAATGAGCAAATTTTTAGTGAGGATGGTCTATATGGTTTAGAGATCATCCTAACCAAAAACCAGTCTATTTTGAAACTTCTAACTCGTCAAAAATAGTTTTCAAAAAAAAAAAAAATTGGACAATTTATAGTTCTTGAACTTGTTTTGATAGGGTTAGAAGTTTTAAGATGTGCTGATTTTTTGTGAGGATGATCTCCTCATTGTAGAGATCATCCTCACCAAAAATCAACTCATTCCAAAACTTTTAATCTATATAAGATAAATTAATTCAGCTATAGTGTGAGTTTATTAATTTGTGGGGTGTTTATATACTTATCCATGGGATATAAGATGTAATATCCTTTTAAGATAAGGGCATACTTGTTCATGCTCAAAAAAACAAAAGGCATACTTGTCCATGTTGAAAAAAGCGAAGTGCTTACTGCTTCAGCACTTTTTTTCAGCATCAAAATAGTGCTGAATTTTTTTCATTTATTTTCAGCAATAAGTGCTGAAAATATAGAGTAAACAAACGCGCTATTTTGACAAAAGTGCTGAATTTAATTTTTTTCAGTAATAAGCGCTGAAAAATAACACAAACAAACACCGCCTAAGTTAACAAAGAAAAATACTTTCCTCACTAAGTTAGTAAGGAAAGTTTCACACATCAATTGTTGGTGTTCAAAAACATGATCTAATGCCACGAGGCTACACACAATAAAATTCTAATAACTTTGAAAAAGTAAATTTAAAAGAAAAAGATTTATTTTCACTTTTTAATTTCAATTTTAAATTTGAGAGATCGTAGCCTTCCATTTTCAACACCTTGATCAAGCTCAAAAAAGATTTTATTTTATTTTTAGAATATTTTTCCTTTTTTCAATAGTATTGTAGTAAATATGTAATGCATGTCTATGGAGGTGCCATCATATTTTGAATTTCTCAAAGGGCGTCCTATTGGAAACCTCGTGCACCTATGTTGGACCCCTAACATGCATGTATGTTTCCAATGTAACATATCCCACATTATAATAGCATTTACAATAAACATTTATTTAGGTTCCTACATGCATGTATAATTGAAGTAATTTGGTATACTTAGCCATGAACATAAGTTTGGCAAAAGCATTTTAAGCAAGATAAGATATTCTAGTTGATTAGTCATTCATGGCACCTCCAAAATTTTCACCATCTCCAAATCAAGTAAAATGATAATAGCATTATACATGTAAAAGCTTTGAATTGAAGCATACATTAGGATTCACCAAGACTTGAAATGCTACGCCATTGCCCCTTCGAGTAATCAAGTTTGGATATGATTTATTAATTATTTTTCCTGTCCTTTGAAGAAAAATTCCCAAAAACATGCTCTAGCTAAAATTAAAACATGAGGTAGAAAGATTACTTGTATTTATGTAAAAAGTGATGATCTCGTTGAAAAATAAATTATATATATTTGTTGAAAAAAGTTATGCTATGGCTTAAAATTAATGACATGCCCTTTAACTATGATCACCTCCTATATAACAATGAAAAAAAAATATATCTTTGTTTTCTCTTCTCAAAATTAGTGATTTGTAACTCACATAGATAATGATGATGATGATGGAGATGAGCATAGTTATCATCATCATCAAATTAATTTGATCTATATATATTAGACTTATTTAAAAATATAAATAATTAAAATATTATTTTAAAATTAATGTTCATCAAATTGATTCAATTAAAATATTAGTAAGTCTACTTAAATGAGTAAAATAAAATTATATTAAATTTATAAATAAATTTTAATAAATAAAAATATTTATTTTTTATTTTCACAAAAATGTTAATAATCAAATAATTTGTTCAAAATTTTTAATTGATTTCACGTATTTTTAGATTAAACCACTTTGTAATGTTGTTGAAACTGTTTTTCTGATATTTTACATAAAAAGATCTTTAAAATTTGTCTGCTCATGCTTCTGGCAGGAGAGAACGTGCTACTCGGCAGACATTCGTCGCGTAAAAAGTTGACTAATGATTTGGCCTATTAAGAGTGTCATCCACACCATGTAAGGATGCGAGATAATGTCATTCATAGTCTAGTGAAGAGAGAACCGTAGACGCTTTTCTTCTTGACACGACAGGTGAAACTCTACAAAAATTCAACATTTCACTCCATCAAAAGTTTGACTGATCATTGCAATCCTCACATTTCTGACGTCGAGGTGGGCACGTAACCGTAAATGTGTTTCATTAACCTCTAAGTTTGCATCTACGGCTATGTGCACGCCCCCAAGTTAGAAACGTCAAAATAGAAGTAACATGCCACCAAAACTCGATAACAAGAGGTGATCCACAGTTGCTTTCAGTCCTCATCTAAGATTGAAAATGGAAATCCACAATAATTTGTCGGATATTAAAGAGGGAAATGTTTTTGTTTTTATTTTAAAAGAAGACTTGAGAGGTCAACCAATGGGGAAGCTTTGCATTGAGGTAAGTAAAGTTTATTTTTGACATCTAAAAACATGATCTAATGCCATAATACTATACACAATAAAATTCTAAGAATTTTGAAAAAATAAATTAAAAAAAAAAGATTTATTTTTACCCTTTAATTTTAATTTTAAATTTGAAAGTTCGTAGTCATCCATTTTCAACACCTTGGATCAAGCTTAAAAAGAATTTTATTTTATTTATAAAAAAAAAAATTCTTTTAAAATGGTATTGCAAGAAGTATGTAATGTGTGTATGGAGGTGCCATCATTTTGAGTTTCTCAAAGGAGTCCTAATGGAAACCTCTTGTACCTATGTTCGACCTCGACATGCATGTATGTTTCCAATGTAACATAACCCACATTATAATAGCATTTACAATAAACATTTATTTGGGTTCCTACAAGCATGTATAATTGAAGTAATTTGGTATACTTAACTATGAACATAAGTTTTGCAAAAGGATTTTAAGCAAGACAAGATATTGAAGCATACATTATTAGGGCCCTGTTTGTTTGCACCGTAAACAAACGCAAACAAAAATATTTACGTTTGTTTGCGGGATGTGGGTGCTTGGATGCTAAAATTCTAGTGGACTCCACCGTAAAGCAACACAAAGCTTAATTAAAATTACAACGAAATCTCCGTAAAGTATTGCGGAGAAAATACCTCCACAAAAATTTACATTATGTTAACTTTCCTCTCTCTCTCTCTCTCTAACTTCTTAAATTTCTTTTTCTCTTTGACTTTTCCCAACTTCTTAAACATTACCCAACGTTAATATAATTATTATTTAAATAAAAAATCGTGAGATAGAATCCTACTTGGAGTTAGTTTTTATTTATATTTTAAAATTGCAAAACAAAAAAAAAAATGATTTTTTAAATATTGATATTTTTTTAAAAATATAAAAAAACGAGAGATAGAATCCTATCTCATTAATTTATATTTATTTTTTAAATAAAAGTAATAATTTTAGGATAATAGTCTTGCGTTAATTTATATTTATTTTTTATAAATTTAAAAATAATGTTTTTCATTAGATGTAGGGTATTAAAATGAGTTTGGGGCAAGTTACATTTATGCACTATCAATGCTAATATTGACATGTTTGGCACAATGGGGTTTCTTTCCAAAATGGAAAATTAGCAAGTGAAAGTTGGTATCATGTAGTAGATGTTGAAGGTAAATTGTAGGTGATTAAAAAAAAATTGAATTTCTATTATAATCCTGGTTTAAAGAGAATAACATTGTATGATCTGTATGAAAATGTTTTGTCTATAATTTTTTGATTTGTTTTAAAGTAATATGTAAGTATTTATCCTTTTTTATTTAACTTTAACTAAGATTTTAAAAAGAAAAATAATTTTTTTTTTCAGTTTTTTATTTTATTTTATTTTATGTTTACGTGATAATTAAGCAAACGTAAAATTTTCTATTGAACAAAATCAGGCACTCCAATAACAAAACTATGTAAATTTTAGTAAACATAAAATTTTGCAAACACAAAATTTTGTGTTTGTGACAGTTTACGTTGCAAACAAACAGGGCCTAGGATTTTAAGCAAAACGATTAGTCATTCATGGTACCTCCAAAATTTTCACCATCTCCAAGTCAAGAAAAATGATAATGGCACTATACATGTAAAAGCTTTGAATTGAAGCATAGATTATAGGATTCACCAAGACCTGAAATGCTATGCCATTGTCCTTTTGAGTAATTAAGTTTGAAAGGCTTGCATATCAGCCTCTTTTTATCCCCTATCTCAACAAAGACAATTAAAGAAAATAGAGAAACAAGAAAGAAAAGGATTAGCTTTAAAGTAACACTATGATAATAATTCATTATCATGTTTGTTGTGCTCATTCTAGTAAATGTACTATAAGCCTGAATCCTCTATTCTCAATCTCCCAAAAAATATAGAAAATTTTTTGATCCAAGGCAGGACAATATTTTACATTAATAGATTTTTTAAATCCAGATAAAATTAAAATAGAAAAAGTTAGATGTAATTATTGTAGTAAAGTTTTAACTTATTATGTTACATTTACTTGACTAGAATAACACAATGAACAAACATATAAAAAATACGTGTCCAAAAAGACAACTATCGAATATTAGTCAAAAGATGCTTAATCAATCAGCCAACGATGCCTTAAACATGTGGACATATAATCATTTTGGGTTTTTCAAACAAACCCTATATTCAAGTTAAGATTTGAAATACCTCTTTATTTTCAAATTGATGATATGCCTCCTTACCTACCACTCAACTTTTTAGATGATTGAGAGTCTCCTCTACATTTGAGTGAATATTTGAGATAACATGTTTTTAAATTCATGTTATGTTCACTTTGACATTGTTCTTCTTTTTTCTAAGGTAATAAAAAATAATTTAAAAACCCTCATATCCATTTTGAAGTAAAAAAAATTCTTAATTTTTCTATCTAAAATTAATCTATCTTTAAGCTTTTCAGTCTCTATAGTAAAGTAAATTTAAGAAAATGTTGAAGTGACTATGCAAGACACTCCATTAGACATTGTGATGACTTGAAGGTGAGCACGAAACCATAGATGCTTTTTCTCGAGATACAAGTGAAAAATTCTATGGTTATGTGCACACCACCACGTTAGTACAATGTATAATGTAGTGTCCTGCACGTACAATCACTCACTCACTCTAGCACAACTCTTAAATTTAATCTATTTAATCTCATCTTCACTACCTCGTCTTTTATCTCGTTTTGATCCCTTATAGGAAAATGCAGAATTTTCTATCAAAAAATATCTTCATATTTTACTTCAAAAATCCTATCTTATTCTTTAAGTTTGAAGAATAAAATAATCTAGCTTTAAGGTTGAAAAATAAGCTAATTTATTTTTTAACCAAGAGGTTTAAGATGATATTTGAGAAGAGAAATCAGAGGGCTTTCAGCTTCAGGTTAAAAGATGAGAGCGTATAAGTCATTTTGCATTAATAAATTAGATACGACCGAAGTCATGGGACATGTAGGCGTTTTGGCGTAGATATGATATATGATGACATTGCCTTCTTGACTTCGGTCTTCTATCTTAAACTAAAGATAAAGGACCTATATGCCCATCTTTCAATCAGTAATCAAAAGTCGTTGAATTTTCCTTCTCCAAACCAGGTATCACCTTCAAGTTCGGCCTTAAGTGTTTTTTGGAGAATTAAAAAAAATCAAGGCGAGGTCATTTTAAGATCCATTAAAGAAGAGATCAAAAAAATATCACCCGTTTGACAACTTGGGAAAATGCTGGTATGACAAATAAAGGTATTGCCGGGTGTGACACTGTGACGGGTTGTTGAACTAATCTTGTGGCATCCAAACACGATCTGATGCGATAGGGTTGTAGAGGAGACAATTCTATGTACTTTGTTTTTTTTTTTTTTAATTATTATCTTTGACCGTTGAATTATAATTTTAAATTTGAGAGTATGGAAGTTAGGTAGCTGTCCATTTTCAAAGTCTTAAATAAAACCCTCCAATTTTTTTTTATTTTAATTATTATTATTTCTTTTTAATCCAAGTTTTCCAATGAAATCTAGAGGACTCTGGTGTTGAATTGTCAATGTGCTAATCTCCCTCCACAAATTTCTCTTATTATTGTGTAAAATGATTTATTTATTTTTTTGCACTAGCAAGCCTCACATACCAGCACTATAGAATTGTGGAAAGGTATAAAGAGATTTGAAGTCAGGACCTGGACCAGGGGAGCACACCCTATCCCACCTTATAATCTTAACTAGCCTTCGATGAATTGTGTAAAATGATTTTGAAATGTATCAAATGCTACAAATCTTTAGTTCAATACACATCTTCACCACTTCCTATCAAAATACAAACTTAAGTACTTTTATCATTAGTACTACCACATGGATTTATGTTGTTGAGAAGCTCTATTACAAAAGTTATTCTTAATTAAGTATTTTGACATAAATAATTGGAAAGTTATAGAGGTAATATCAAACATGGTATTACATATTTAATATTATATATTATGATTAAGCATATTCTAATCTGTCTTATTTTATAATTAATTACATATAGCATGGCTTCAAATCTTGTCCGAGACCTCAAATCGTCTCAGTATTATTGTTAAACGAGTTAGATATTCCCAGTCAATCATCTTCAACAAGTATCGATTGACAATTGAGATCACTTGAACAATATTTTGAAAATCTCAATCTAGAACATGAGAAATTCAATCTAGTTAAATGAGTTTTTGAATTTTTGATTAAAATATGTTTGTTATGATTGGACTAGGACGATTGTGAAAGGTCAATCTCCATGATTGGATCAAAGGTCAATTTCAACCATATGAATAAACAAACTAGATGATTTGAATTGATGATTTAAATGATTGAAAACTATATATATATATATATAATATATATATATATATATATATATATATATATATATATATATATATATATATATATATATATATAAAAGACTTAACTTAACTATGAAGTTATTGTCCCAAAGTTAGGGATATTTACAAGGAAACCTTAAAGGTCAATTATCCCAAAGACCTATTTTTTTGAAACCATGTTGCAAATAGTTTTTATTTATTTATTATTATTTTAAAATATGAATTCTTTAGTATTTATTTTATAAAATATTAGTTTAAAATGAATTTTTGAAGTGAAAATATAATAACTACCCTTTCGATGAAAGTTGAGATTTAAAGAAAGTGTTTATTTGACTATGGTCATCTCCTAGATAATAATGAAAAAAAGAATCCTTATTTTCTCTTTTCAAAACTAGTGATTTTTAACACACATAAATGATGATGATGGAGAAGCGTATAATTATCATCATCATCAAATTAATTTGATCTATGTATATTAAATTTATTTAAAAATATAAATAATTTTAAATAATTAAAAAATTATTTAGATTCAACTGAAATATTAGTAAGTCTAATAAAATGAGTAAAATAAAATTATATTAAATTTATAAATAAATTTTAATAAATAAAAATATTTATCTTTTATTTTCACAAAAATGTTAATAATTAAGTCGGCTGGTCAAAGTTTTTTTTATTAGTACACTCGAGCTACGTTTAAGGTTATATCACTTTGTAAAATTGTTGAAGATATATCACTTTTTTCAAATTAGTGTTCACATACTGCAGGTTCTGGGACGAGAAAAGGTGATTCATCTCGTAAAATGTTGACTAATTTATTTGCAACTACGTAAGATTTGTCCTATTAATTATCTCATCCAGCCTTACGCAAGGATGCTGTCATAGTCTTGTGAAGAGAGAACCATAGATGCTTTCCTCGTGATACGAGAGATGTACTGTAGAAATATCAAACAATTAACTTGACTTATTTATTGCAATTCCCGGACACATAACTGTAGATGCCTTTCATCGAGATATAAGTGGTGCATCTACGGTTATGTGCAGGCCTCCACGTTAGACACGTGAAACTCGATAACGAGAGGTGATTTGTGGGGAAGGTTATTTGCCCTCTAGAGTCTTATCCAGCCTTACATCATAGATGCTTTTCCTCGTGATACGAAATTCTAAGAAAATCCATGGTTGCTTTTAATCCTTTGCTAAGATTGAAAAGGGGAATGTTGCATTTGAAAAAATTCACAATAAAATTCTGCATTGACGTAAGTAAAGATTTATTTTTGGCGTCCAAATCTAATGTTACAATGCTATACACAATAAAATTCTAAGAAATTTGAAAAAATAAATTAAAAAAAAAAAAAGATTTATTTTCACCCTTTAATTTAAATTCTAAATTTGGAAACCTCGTGTACCTATGTTGAACCCCGACATGCATGTATGTTTCCAATGTACTATAACCCACATTATAATAGCATTTACAATAAACATTTATTTGGGTTTCTACGAGCATGTATATAATTGAAATAATTTGGTATACTTAACCATGAACATAAGTTTTGCAAAAGGATTTTAAGCAAGATAAGATATTGAAGCATAAGTTAGTATTTTAAGCAAAAGGATTAGTCATTCATGGAACAAAATATGTCCATTTATGAAAAATCAAAAGTTGGGACTCTTCATTAAAAAAAAAAACCTCAACCATTGTACCCTTTAAAAATATTTAAACAAACACAGATAAAATCCAAATAGATTCAGATTACAGAGATGTAGAGAGGATAGAATTTTGAAAAAAAATTAAAATTCAAAATTATTTTTAACCGTTGAATTTTAATTTTAAATTTGAGAGTTTCAGCTAAGGTATCCATTCATTTTCAAAACATTGGATCAAGCCTAATAAAGACTGTTTTAATTTGAGTTTTTTATTAAAATCTACAGGGCTCTATTGTTGGATTGACAATATGATGATCCATGTGGGCGTAACAACCCATAGTAAGATTTGAACTTTTACAAAGTTTGTCAAGCTAGTATTGCTCTTATAATATTGTTGACCTTCATATATCAGGTATCTTGGGGTATGATAGGCTATTGCCAGTTTTCCCTCTATATGTATACAAACACCAACCAACGCCCTGGCCCAACCTGACCTCGAGCATAAAATGCTCAACATGAAACCTAGCTAAGTTGGATTAGTTGGGTTAATTCTTTCCTCATTAATGCCTAGGTAATCTAGTATTGGTACAGGTTTATATAAAGATAAGTGGCATGTAAAAATTTAAAATTCAAAATTATTTTTCCTAAAAATGTGTTTCTAAAGCTTATATACATAGAAAAATACTAAAATTAACTAAAATAATTAATTTTTATTAATAATTATAATTAAAAAAAAAACATTTAAAGTTGTAATATTTGCATGACATTATAGAATTACACTTAAAACAAAGCAATTATTTATCTAATGAAAATATCCATACATTAGTTTGATATATAGATAAACAAAAGCAAATGTATTGAAATATGTATTATGAGTGTGAAAGAATCCAAGGTAAGAAATATTTTTAAATTATAATCATATAAAATTTGAGTTCAGGAAAATCAAGTTAGGCAATACCTATGACTGTGCCCAACCCGATTTGGGACGACATTTTTTTTTTCTCGAACCCTAGGTCGAACCCAAGCTAACTATGCCTAGACATCACCCAAGGTCGAGTTCAACTCAACGGGGTCGAGTTTTGCCCGCCCAAGTTTTAGCCCTTATACATGTTGGTATCTTCCTAGGAGTTGACTAGTTATTGCGATTTTCCCTCCACAATAATGAAATTAAGTTTTGTTTAGTTTCTCAAGCTCCAAAGTTGTACCTAAATCAATTTCTTTTCATTCTGCTTCACTAATTTTTAGTTAATTGCCAATTACTTCAAACATCATTAGTATTCAAATTTGAAGAAATATGACATCTTTTTCTTAATGGTAATTAAATTCCCATGGACAAAAAAATCTCGATTCCCAATTTGGACACACACACTATCACTGTCCTTCCATATTTGAGTTCTTTTTAGATGAAAGCTAGAGATCTAAGATCTTTATTTAATACGATTGATGGGAACCTAGTTGTAAACATAGATTTTTCATTAAAAATCCAATCTCTACTTGGATTTGGAGTCACTACCATTCTTTTTTATAATATGGTGTGAATAGGTACCTGAAAGATTGTTTTAAAAAATCATTTTTATTTGTAGTGACTCTCGAACGGATAAGGAATATTTATTTACCTAAGATCTAAGTAAAGGGGTCCATGTCAAGGGATAGGAAAGGTGTTAGGCACCCTATTCCTTCTACAATAGGTTATAATCTTAAAAAATGATCATTTTTCATTTTTATAAATTTTGAGAGAGAAAATCTATAGAGAAGAAAAATTTGTATCTTCAAACTTAAAGGGGTTAAACTAATTTTCTTTTCTAAAATGGTTATAACTCCTACTTTTAAGACTGAACCGAAGTCCGATCTGCCGAAAGTAGCAAAGGAGGAGCATTAAATCTTTGAGGCTTTCTAAAAATAAAAATAAAATAACTTGTAGTGTAAAACTTGATGGTTGATGGACTTTTTGTGTTGAAAGTTGAGTGGGTTGAAGAGTTCTTTTTTTTTTTTTAAAAAAAAAAATTGGGAGAAATGAGAGTTGAAAGTGATGAGAGAATTGAGAGAGATGACATGAGGGGTGGGAATTTTCGAGCATGGGTTTTTGAGAGGGAAAGAGAGTTTTTTTTTATATAAGTGTTGAGAGTTACTTTTAGGGATAGAAAATGTCAAAGATAAATGATTAAAAGATAATGGCATAATATATATACATTGGAGGGTTGTTATTTTGATGTTGAGGAGGGATATATGTGGAAGGTAGTAGAGATGGATCACTTTTGACCCAAATGGGTAGGAATTTTCAACCCATATGAGTTGAATGTTAGGTGGGGTTAATGAGTGTGTGTGTGTGTTAGTTAAAAGAATAGTTATGTAAGGGGGGTAGTTGTGGATATTTTGGAATAATGGAGAAAATAGTGACAAGTATCTCGAAGGTATGAAGGTGTGTATTAGATGAGTTGATTAAGGAAAAAGGGTGTTCGTTAGGTTGTTTTTGATAGAATGATAAGAGTAGTTATGACATGAGGTGTGGGTTGTGGTATGGGTTGTATAGTTCTTAGGGGTGATGATAAGTTTGAGTATAATGATTTTGGGGGGTGGGTTGTGGTGGTGACCAGTTTCCTAATTGATTGTATAAATCTTGATTGGTTATTATCATGGACATGGAAATTAATTTGGACTAAAATAGGGGTTTGACTTAGAATAATGGTTTTGGGTGAGGTTATAGGTCTAATGGGTTTAGGGGTTGGGTTGAGTTTGATTAGGTTAGAGTATGTATAAGATTGGATTGGATTGGGTTGAGCGGTGAGGTGGTGAGAGTGTAAGTTAATGGTGGGAGGTGATCCATCTTTAGCCCATGGGCCAAGAAAAGAGGCCCTAGTCCATGATTCTAAATAAAACAAGCAATTTTGAGGGTTTGGGCCCTTAAGCCCATTGACAGTGTTTGTAATAAAAATACATTTTTTCTTAGTCTTTTTCGAGTGAGACCCGTTCAAATTGGGGTGTTTACACTAATCATAAATTAGACCCATTGAAATTTTATCTCAAGCCTTTGAGGGCTCTTTATAGGAATTTCAATTTCTTTCAAGTAGAAAATAGACAAGTTAATTAACCCTATATATGTATTGACTCATTTTTGAGTTATTTATTTACTTTTTTTAACATTTTGAAGGTGATTTAGATTAACAAATAATTAAAAATTAAATTATTAACAATTAAATATTAATAAATATTTTTAAATTGTAATGTTACTAAAAAAATTGAAGATATAAACATGATTTTTCTTTAAAAAATCAATTTAATATTAAATTTAACAATTATTATAATAACAAATAATTTTAAATTTAATTAAAAAATATTTACTAACAATTATTATAATAAAAAAAATTTTGATGCTCACTTTAAGCACGTCACTTTAAAATGGTTTAATATTAAATTTTAACAATTATTATATTAACAAATAATTTTCAATTTAATTAAAAAATATTTTTCTAACCATTACACCTTTTTTATGTTTTCTATTTATAAAAAAATAATTAAAAATTAAATTATTAACAATTAAATAGTAAAAAATATTTTTAAATAGTAATGTTGCTAAATACAAAAATTATTATATTAGCAAATATTTTTAAATATTAATGTTACTAAAAGTAAGGAATATGAAGATATTACGGTGATTTTTTTAAAAAAAATTAATTTTTAATAATTATTATATTAATAAATATTTTTAAATATTAATGTTGTTAAAAATAAGAAAATTGAAGATATAGACGGATTTTCCTTTAAAATTTTAACAATTATTATATTAAAAAAAATATTACTACGGTGTAAGTAATTTTCTTACTATTTATTTTTAAATAATTAATAAAAAAAATGATAATTTTAACAATTATTATATTTACACTTTTTTTTTTTACGTTTTCTATTCATAAAAAAATAATTAAAAATTAAATTATTAACAAATTGTAATCTATAATGTTGCTAAAAAAAATTAAAGATATGACATGATTTTACTTTAAAAAAATAATTTAATATTAAATTTTAACAAGTATTATATTAAAAAATAATTTTAAATTTAATTAAAATTATTTTTCTAACAATTGTTTAATTATATTAAAAAATCTTTTTTAAATAGTCTCTTCAAATGTCATAAGTAATTTTCTTACTATTTTTTTAATTAATTAATTAATTTTTAACAATTATTATATTTATATTTTTTACATTTTTTTACTATTAATTAAAAAATATTTTTCTAATAATTATTATATTAAAAAAATTGATGCTAAATTGAAGCAAGTATGTCTCTTTAAATAGTGTAAGTACTTATTATTATTTTTTTAAATAATTAATTAAAAAATTATATTTTTTATAATTATTATATTTATATTTTTTATGTTTTTTATTTATGAAAAAAATATTAAAAATGAGTGGCTCACTCATGTATTGTATAGTATTGTAATTGAAGGGGATAGCGAACTCCACTCGTTGACTACTAACGTCACACGAATGCACATAACATTACGCTCGCAAACGCTTACCAAAGAAAAGTAAAGCAACTGGAAGCCGGTGGTGGTCAGCGTTTGAGTATTAATGACGTGGCATCATCTCAATCTCCAGGCAGGATATAATTAAATTGTCAATGGTGTTTAAACCAATAATATTACAACACGTAGAAATATAAACAATTTTATATTAGAAGAAAAACACGCCGTGTTTAATATCGGATGTTTCTTCGAAGGCGCAACGGAACGCGTCAGAGTGATACACACGTTCTTTATCTTCAAGCACGGTTTTGTAACCCAAAGACCATTCTTTCTCTCTTTTGTATTTATATTTATTTAAAGGGAGGAGAGATATAGAGACACAAATGTTCTTTTCTTAGGATTGTTACCCTCAAGGAAAATGATTATTACATGAAACTATTTTTTTTTCCCAAAAATGTATGTATCTTTCCTAGTGTACAAAATCAAGTCTAACCAGAACAGAAGTATTCCAGAATCCCTAATGAACCCCAAATTCTGACTAACAATCATAATTTTTCAACCAATCCAAGAAACTTCAATTAGACCCTGATCCCACCTAAACCCATACCCAATCTTTTCAACTAAAACCCCAAGAATACCCTAATTAGATCCATGTTTGGTTGCTTTGCAAGAACTCATAAGTGTAAAACATTGCGTTTACGATTGTTTGCAAGGGGAACAGAAAGGTCCTGCAAAACTTTTTGGGTGATAGGTTGTCAAAAGTAAAACGTTCTTTTAAAAAAACATAATTTTTTTTTAAAACAAATAGTATTTAATTAAAAAAAAAAAAAAAACTTCTTTTTTTAACAATTTCACTAAAAAATAAGAACCCAACAAAAATGCATAAAACCTTCAACACCTACACATTAGAAGAGAGATCATACATATCTGCCTAATAATATTTATTCTATGAGGATTGATGTTGAGTATTTCTCAAGACTTTAGAGAGATCATTTTTATCTTTTAGTAACCTAAAAATTGAGTTCCATACACTCTTAAATTATTGAGCAATTAATAAGAAATAATTGAGGTTTAAGAGCATATTCAAGCTTACAAATAATGACTTAACACAAGTATAGTGGCTACTCTGGCCATTACAACAGTGAGAACAACATGAACCACTTTGTCTCACTAGTGGTTATTTCGTATTTATTAAAATATGAAATTTATCTCTAGTTACCATTAAAACGTCATTTATGATTGTTAGTTGTCTCAGAAATCCTCTTTGGAACAAGGATTTCTTGTGATTGAAGATGTCATTCCTCTTCAATGTATTATAATTAGATGATAATTGCTTTTAATGGGAAAACAAATTGCTTAGTCGACAATTTAGTAAAACTTAGTCAGATTTTTTTTTCCATTGTAATCCTTCCATGTATAAATTCCAAATTAATTCACCATGTACTTTTTATTGTATTCTACTTCTATAATTGCTGCTATTGATCTCAACAGTTCTAAAGGATGTATCTAATATCCAAAATAATATGTACAAAATACAAAGCACTACATTAATTCTTAATGAAATCTAAATCTAAATCTAAAATCAGATTTAACAAACAAAGAAATTGACCTATAACAAGCATCATCTACATAAGTATATCACAAATAAAAAACAATCCAATCAAGAAATTGACTAAAAACATGTTAAAAATTTCATTACGGGTTCACACGTTCAACAATAAAGTCAAAGATAAATAGAGAGAGAGAGAGAGAGAGAGAGAGAGATTTACCTGGTTCATCTCTACTTAGAGATTGTTTTTTTTCATTTTTTTCATTTTTGTTCTTCTGTCTACTTATTGACAATAGTTTTATGTTTGAAATTGCAACCACTTCATGGATTTGGTTCAACAATTTGTTGAATCTCAAGAGGAGAAAGATGGAAACAAAGATGCTACCAATGCCATTGGACATCTAGAGAAATTGATTGTGGGAAAAACGAAGATGAAAGTGAGGATGCAAAATCAGAAATTGAAAATAAAGATGATTCATCTTCTTGTTTGTGATGTCTAAACAATCTTGAGAGGAAGATCTGATTCGGTGATCATGATAATTCTTACCAGAGAATCAAAAGTATTGTCTTCCATCTCCAATCAAATTCAAATATCTGCCTGAGAGAGTAGTCTATCGTAGAAATATAGATTTTGTATGTTGGAGACTAGAATTAGTCACTTCATTCTGAATTTTTTTAACGAAAACGTGATTGGTCACGTTTTAGTAATTAAAATGAAAACTAACCGGAATCGTAAATATCTCATTTTCAACTCAAGAAATGATAATTCACCCTAAAAATAATGACTTCTAATGAAGGATTGATTCGTGTACTATATCCATAATACACTAATTTATTAAGGTTTTAAACAACTTGTGTTTTAAATAAAAGTCTACTTTTGTAAAGTTATATTGCTTAACAATAAAGTGTCAAATGAACGACTATAGTGGGAAAATGTATCCCTAGAGATTTTTCAACCATTTTCGAGTAGGACCCGTTTAAATTGGGGTGTCTACACTTACCATAGATTAGACTCATTGAAATTTTGTCTCAAGCCTCTGGGGTCTCTCCGTGAGAATTTCAATTTCTTTCAAGTAGAAAATAGACCAGTTAATTAACCCTATGTATTGACTCATTTTTGAGTTCTTTATTTACTTCTTTAACGTTTTGAAGGTGCTTTAGATTTTAGACATACCCCTCCAATTTTATAAATATTTAACTTACCTCTTTATTTTTCTTCCCCAACCTCAACTATTTGAAACATAATTTAGTAAAAAGTTTTGGCCACATGTCCCAACCTCAATATTTTATCTTCATCAACCTTCAAACCTCAAGAAGGAGATGGGATTTTTGGGGAAGATATCACATAATGTATTTTTGTATAAGAAAATAAGAGTTTTTGAAAAGAGGTTAAAGAACATAAATTGATGAAGGGTTTAAGTAGACATAAAAGAATCTAGTCAAGCTCCCACCATGACTAACACTTTTGACGCCATGTCGATTCACTAACCACCCCTCATGATGCGCCAAAAGTGTTAATCAGGTCGAAATTATGAATAACATAGTCGGCTTAGAGTTTTTGGAATGAATTTAACTTATAGGTTGAAGAATTTGTAGATGAAGGGTTTTTGGAAGGTTGAAGATGACAAAGACATTTAGGTCATTTATTTGTCTCTCAAAGAAAACCGAAGTCAAGGATACATTTTCTGTTTGACAATCAAGTTATCTAAAATGTTCATCGATATCCAAAGGGATATAGGGTTCTCAATAGATCATATCAAATCCGAAATCCTATTAAAAAATTCTAGATCTGAATCAAAGATTTGGGTTTTGATATGTTATTGAATCGGTCTGGTACCATACATATATCTTTATATTCAATAGAGACTTGGTCCATGTGTTTGAAATATATTATTTCTATATGTATTGTCAACAACAAATTTCGTGATCTATTCCTATGGATGAACGAAACAAGACGACAAATGATTTTATTAATCTTTGATGAAAATGATGATGATACAATTCTGTGTACACTCACTAGATGAAGTAACCTCCTCTGATTAACAATCGAATCTTTAAAGATGATGATGTTTAATTTTCTTCTTTCCGAACTTTGCGTCTTATCGGTTGACAATGTGATTTTTTGTCTTTGAAGAAGGGTTTCGCATTTCATCTTTTTTGAATGTTGGTTTCCAAGTGTTGTTAATCTTTATTGCTTCTTTGGAGGAGGGCTTGTAAGCTTCTTCTTCTTTAGAGATGGAGCTTTTTTTTTTATATAGAAAAAATGATTTAGGCTTTTTCCAAATGTCTAGGCTTTAGTATTTATAGAATCAGTTAAGGGTGGCTTTCTAATTATATCCTCAACTCAAAATATTTTAATAAATTGGTCTAAATGTTTGAATAATTATTTAATGTTGAGAGATGTTATTGTATTGCATTAGATATGTGAAATGTGTGAACTACTTCGAATAAAATGGTACACCATATACTGATTTATTAAGTAGTTCACATACAAGTTTGAATTAGAAGTCTATTTTTTTTAAGATATGATGCATATAATGTTTTCTTTTACTTCTCATATATGTAAATGCTACTAAAACAAATTACAATAAATTTTTAGCACGTTTATATCACTTGTACCTATGTTTTTTAGTATGGTTTCACTGTTTGAGACGACTTGCCAATCCGTCTCGTTGGTGGAGTCGTCTCAGTCTCCCACTATATTTAAAGCCATTAAGAAACTCAAAATTCCCAAGCTTGTGCTCATCTCCTTTCCCAGAAGCTCTTCAATTTCTATAGTAAATTAAATTTAAGAAAATGTTGAAGTGACTATGCAGGACATTGCATTAGACATTGTTCTGACTTGGAAGTGTGCACAAAACCATAGATATTTTTCCTTAAGATACAAGTGAAAAACATCTATGATCATGCACACACCGCCATGTCAATACAATGTCTAATGTAGTGTCCCACACAATCACTCACTCACTCTAGCACAACTCCTAAATTTAATGTATTAATCTCATCTTCACTACCTCGTTTTTTATCTCATCTTGATCCCTAATAGGAAATTACGGAATTTTCTATCAAAAAATATCTTCATATTTTACTTCAACAATCTTATCTTATTCTTTAAGTTTGAAGATTAAAATAAACTAATTTTTAGGTTGAAAAATAAGCTAATTTATTTTTCAACCAAGAGGTTTAATATGATATTTGAAAGAGAAATCAAAGGGCTTTCAGTATCGGGTCAAAAGATGAGAGCGTTTAAGTCATTCTGCATTAATAAATTAGATTAGATAAGAAGGCAGTCAAGAAAAATGTAGGCATTTGGAGGTATGGATGGCTCCGTCTTCTTTGAAGGGAACAATAGGGAGATAAAAAACCCGTAAGGAAACTATCCGCTTTTTAAAAATAAAACAAAAAGTTAAGGAAAATGCTGAAATGACAAAAACTTGGAGGTGCTTAGTGACCATATAAAATTCTACACTGCTTCATTCACCTGCCACTGTGGCACTTTTTGTCGAAAAGTAGATTTTATCCCTCTAGTTTCATTACTAAAGAAAGAGAGTAGTTTTGCATCTGCGAAGAAGACACAGGACATCACGAGAGGTGAACTCTTACGTGTGGAAGCTGTGCATTGAGGTAAGGAAGGATTGGTTTTCGTTGTACTTCCAATAATACTTTAATAAAATAAAGAGAAACACATAATCACTCTTCTTCTTTATTTGTTAAAACATCATTAAAAGTGTTGAGGGATTTAAGGAATTGTGTTGTCTCTTCGTCTTAATAGGAATTGAATTTCCTATGAATAAAAGATTTGATTTCAAGTTTTCATCCTCTATTCATCACTCTTTATTCTCAGTTTTTATCCTCTCTCTCTCTCTCAACACCATTTCATCCAGGGTTTTAGTGAGCACACCGAGTTGAGTTGCTCCAGTTTTGACTCCACTCGCCAATGAATAAAAGACTTAATTCCAAGTTTTGATCCACTCTCACCAGCACTTCATCCATGGTTTAGTGGGTACAATGAGTCGAGTTGGCGGAGTTTTTAATTGACTAGGTTCCAAGTTTTGATCTCCTCTCTCACTCTCTCTCCACATCTTGGAATGGTATAACAAGTCGAGTTGGCCAAGTTTTGACGTAACTCGCTAATGAATAAAACACTTCATTCCAAGTTTTGATCCTCTCTCCCCCCCTCTCTCCAAGCAGGGGCGGAATCAGGATTTTCTTGTAACGGGGGTAAATTATGATTAGTTGTATAATTGAAGAATTGAATACAAGGAGGTAAGGGTGTGGGGGTAAAAATTAGTGGGAGGTGAGAGTGTGGGGGTAAATGGGGAGAGAGATGAAGGAATGAGGACAAATGAGAAATATAATTAATTAAAAATATAGGAGTGTCTCAAAGTTCTGTGGGCAATTGCCCCCACGAGCTCCTTATTTGCCCCCGCCGTGCCTCCAAGTTAGCCGACTTTTTGACTTGACTCACTCAACAAATGAATAAAAAAAGACTTGACTTAGATTCTCTCTCTCTCTCTCTCTCCCCGTCACATCTGGAATGGCAAACCAAATCGATTTGAGCGAGATTTGATGAATAAAAAAATTGATTCCTAAGTTTTGATCCTCTGCTCGTAACTCTTGATTCAACGTTTTAATGCTGTCTCTACTGTCTCTCTATCCACTTCATGGATTTGTACACCGAGTCGAGTTGGCCGAGTATTGACGTGACTCGCCATGTTTTAAAACAACACTACCTAAAATTAAAAAAAATAAAGATATATTTTAACCATTAATTCGTTTGATATTTTAGACATTTGTCTTTGTTACCCATTAAATATTCTGGATCATTTAAAGCCCCTTTATATTTTAGTAAATATTTGATTCCTCCATGCTTTTAAATTGATGAAGCTGGGTGAATATTTGAGTTAGCCCTATGTTTTATGTTTTTAAGTTTGTGTTATAACCCTTATACTTTGACTTTGTTTTTCTTTCTAAGTTGGTAAAAATTATTTTAAATACCCTCATTTTGATTTTGAAGTCAAAAATCCATAATTTTTCTTCGTAAAATTAGACTCTGTTCAAGTTCTTAAATTTCTATATTGAATTAAATTTAATCTATTTAACATCATCTTCAATCCAATGTTTTTGTGAAATCAATGTTATAGGCGTTTGGTTTTACAGTGCAAAATTTTGTAGTGCACAAAAATTAAATTTGCCCAAATTAACTAAATCCTTTATGAAATTTCACCAAATACTTTCATCAAAGAAATTTGCATGAATCACCTAAATTAAATAACATGGATATTTATTCACAAAATATAAATCTCATCAAAGAAATATTTACGCACATATTAAAATTACAAGAATACCCCTCATCAGTGTTATTAAGAAATATCCTTCCTCATAGGGGTGTTTTTGTAAATTTATGCATGTTATTGTAAGTGGTATAAAAGGACTTTTTTTTTTAATTTAAATAATTTCTTTAATGAAATCCAATAAATTATTATAAATATAATTATTATTATGAATTATTATAGAACCGAACCAAACCGAGAACCAATCCCTTATGCAAGAAATAAATTTATGTATATAATTATTATTTTGAATTATTTTAATAATTAGGACACACATGAGTGATATTTTATGAATAAACTAATGACTTTTTATGATAAATTGGTTATTTATTGTTTGAAATTTTATTTTTATTATATGTTTGTCTTTTTACATTAAAAAACATTACTTACAATTTATAAAATGTTGACAACCCATAGAATCGAACAGAACTAAATCAACTTTAGTTCGGCTTGGTTTCAATGGAATTTGATTCGGTTCTAAGTCTTATTTAGTGGAATTGACCTATGTCGATTCGATTCTAATTTAACCTCAAATCGAATCAAACTGAACCAAATTGCATCCCTAACTACAACACATACTGGAAGTATAGGAACCTTGTTATTCGCCTTCCGATTTCCCTAACTTCCTATTTTATTATGGTAGTTAACAACATGAATCCGTGGCTTGATCAACTAGCAAATGTAATCGCAACCGTAAGAACTTGGGTAATGATGCCATACGGGTCCTTGGGGAATCTAATTCGAGGTGATCAACAACATCATCATGATCCACAGGTAAGCTTACTAAGCTAGAGTCCAACTTTGAGCTTTGAAGTGGCTAAGCCGCTATAAAATTTTGTGAGGAACTATCTTCCTTACATGACACTAATTAAGTAACCATTGTGTTTATGTATGCCCCTACTTTTTCATTAATATTTGGGATACCCCTTTCATTTTAAAATTAATGACATTAACCCTTGACCCTGGTCTTGTCTTATAAACTAATAGCCAATAAAAAAAATAGCACCATTGTCCTTGTTTTCACAATCACCATTGTCATTCGTGGTCATGATCATCATCACCACCAACACCATCACTATCACCATCATCATCATTGTCATGGTCGTCATCAGATGATTATTTGGGAAAGAAATATCAAGGGTGTTTATTTAGGTCTCTTTTCCTTAGACTATAAAGAAGACCAAAGTCAAGAGGCATGTTTTCGATTTTAAAATGTAGGGGCATCTCAAATATTCACAAAAAGATAGAGGCACCACATATTATCCAAAGAAGAGGGCTCTATGAAAAGTTTGAAGCGAGATGAGCGTTTCACTAAAAAAAAAAAAAAAAAAAAATAGAACTAATTTCATCTCCTTTTTACCATGCAGACAAATTCAAGTATTGGAGATCCTGAACATGATCGATCAGTAAGTCCATTGGAACTTATTAATTTTAGTATGTCCCATGGAACCTAATTTCATTTTAAAATACTAACTAATTTCCTCTCTACTTTACCATGTCGACACGTTCCAGTATTAGAGCTTTTGAATCTGATTGATCAATATGCCCCATGGAACCTAATTTCATTAAAACACACACACACACACATTACCATATGAGTTCAAGTATTGGAGGTCTTGAACTTGATCGATTAGAAGTCCTATGGAACCTAATTTCAGTACGTCCCACAGAACCTAATAACATTTAAAAATGGTTACTAATTTCCTCTCTTTTTCACCATGTAGACAAGTTTAGATATGGAAGCACTTGAACCTCACCAATCAGTAAGTCCAATGGAACATAATTTCAGTACGTCCCATGGAACTTAATTTCATTTAAAATGAGAACTAATTTCCTATCTTTTTTTACCATGTAGGCAAGTTCCGGAATTGGAGTTCATGAACCTGATCAATTAGTAAGTCCCATGGAACCTGGTTTTAGCAAGTCCCATGGAATCTAATTTTATTTATTAAAAAAACTAATTTTCTATGTTTTTTACCATAGACAAATTCCATTATTAGAGCTCCTGAACCTGATCGACCAGTGAGTCCCATGGAACCTAACTTTGGTAAGTCTCATTGAACCTAATTTAATTTAAAATAGAACTAATTCCCTCTCCTTTTTACCATGTAGACAAGTTCAAGTATTGGTGCTCCTGACCCTGATCAATCAGTAAGTCCCTGGAACCTAATTTCATTTAAAAATAAAACTAATGTTCTCTCTTTTTTACCATGTAGACAAATTTAGTTATCGAACAGTAAGTCCCATGGAACCTAATTTTCTTTACGTGTTTCCCTCAAGATTGAGGTACTTCCACGGATCACACCGATTCAATTATGAAGAGGAAATTCGTAAATACATATTGCACCCTTTCACCGAAAATAGATATATATACCCCAAGAAAACCTAAATAAGGTTTTACATAATATCATTAAAATTACTAAAATGCCCCTAAGAACCCCTGCCTTCCAGATAAAGGGGCCATTGTCCCCTACTCCAACCCCCCAGCAAGCTCAGCGTTGAACTCAACCGGTAGGATGTGTGGTTTAGTTAACAATACCTTCTAATTAATCAGTACCATTAGGCTCCACAAACCACAACAATCTCTCACTTGCAGATTGGTCAAGAGTGTCTCCACTACCACATGCTGCATCTGAGAAACAACGCCTTCCTAACAATTTTAACATGAATCTTTTTTTTTTTTTTTTTTTTGTATTCGATTCTTGAAGACCAATAGAAACTGAATATGACTTCACTTCCTCATAGTAAGCACCTTTGTAAACATATCCATAAGATTCTCACTCGTATAAATCTTTTACAGAGTAAACAACCTATCTTCCAATATAGATCTTATGAAACAGTTGTTAATATCTATATGCTTGGTCCTTGAATGAAAGGCTGAGTTCTTTGCACTATGACTGTCACTATACAACTTGCAATTTTCTTGCTCACCTAATTTTTTTTTCAAGAAACATTGCAACCATATCATTTACTTCTGGTGAATGACATACTTTGATTTTGATGTTGAGGTTGTAACTATCTTTTGCAATTGTGAGACCAATTGACTGTTGCACTGCCCAAAGTAAATGGATACCTCATAGCATACTGCTACATCAATAGTATCTCTCAAATATCTGAGAATCCATTCCACAGCTTCCTAATACTCATTTCTTGATGAATCTTCTCAAAACTACTACTATTTGAGAAATATTTGGGGTTGTGCAAACCATAACATACATTAAGCTGCCAATTGTTGAGGTATATGGAATCTTAGCGCACTCCATGTTCTTTTGGAAGTTTGAAGTAGCTTGCCATTTGCCAAGGGTGTTCTAACTAGTTTAGCAAATTCTATGTTGAACCTCTCAGGTACCTTTGAAACATACTCAGTCTTTGATGACTTAACTTTCTATTTTTCCTATATTTATTAATTCGCATACCAAAAATTTGCTTTGCAGCACCAAAATTCTTCATTTAAAATTCTTTTAACGGTTGTTCCTTAAGATTTAAAATCTCATGCATGTTTGACTCTACACCAAGCATATCATCTACGTATAAGAGATGTATGAGAGAACAATTTTTAAACTTCTTCAAATAACAACGGTCAACAGGACAGTTGCTAAAATCACTAATAGATATAAAATTGACAAATTTCTTATACCATTGTGTATGGACCTGCTTCAAACCATATAAACTCATCTTGAGTTTACGTGCCATAATCTATATTATTCTTCCCAGATACAACTTATCCCTATGGCTGACACATGTAAATACCATCTTCTAAATTACATTGAAGAAAAATAATTTTTACATCTAACTGTAAATCTTCTACAGGCACAATATTCATATGAGAAAATTTTTTAGACAATCAACTCATTTTCTATTGAAAGCCTTCAACAACAACCTCACCTTGTATCAATTAGTACCAGCATATGATCCTCTTTTAATCTTTAAACCCATTTACAATGTAAGACAACCCTTCTTTTGATGAATTGAACCAAATCTTATGTTTGATTTGATAAAAAAGAATCCATGTCACTCCAACTTTTCCGTAGTGTCAACCTACAGAGCCTTTTCATAACATTCTAGTTCACCGTTATTTGTCAACAACAAATAATGCAGAAAAGGTGAATAACGTATTGGAGGTCTAATTACGCTACTTGATTTCCTCACAAATTGAATAACGTATTGTGGAGGGTGCTGTCATCCCAATGAAGGCTTGGACAACTAATATATGAGATCCTCTCCAGGTTGAGTCAGCTGAAGCTCAAGAAATTGTAACTCGATTTTCGAAGAAGGTGAATGGGGCTGCTTCATGGATTATTCCGTTCTCTCTAGCTGGGGCATGTGGTTTATCTCAAATGGGCATCAGTAAAACAAGCAATGGAACGATGAAGTTAGTCTATGTAGCTTGCGCTGCCTCATTGTCCGCATCTTTTATATGTGCAGCTGTAGTGGTGATAGTCGTCCTCACCACAAATTACAGCTTTCTGGGCAAGCTTATTATCATCCTCAAATCCACCATCGTACTTGCTATTGTCCTGACTGTACTGGGTTATGGCTTTGCCGTAAGTCTTCTTTGCCTCAAGTTGAAACAATGAGGTCCCATAATTGTAATAGTAAATATAGGAAACACGCGTCTTTCTTCCCATCTCAATAGTACTGAGTCCGAATTTGCTGCTAATGAACAGGTGTGCTAAGCTGATAAATGAATGCACTACGTCACGTTTACAAGAAAAGGGTAAAATATAAAATCTTAACCTCATAATCATCTTCTCTCGTGTGGCATCATGCCATAGGTTTAGCAGCCATGGTTTTAAAACTCGTTTTGGTTAACAGCATATCTCAATTCCTCATGATTAGCATTTTCCTAAAGCAAGTCTGCAAGTGTCTCCATTCAACCAAAAGCATAACTTATAATTATTCAACAAAATTTTAATGTCCAACCACGTTTAACACTTTTAAGTGCCCACTGAAAGACTAAAATGGGGTTAAAAAAAAAATCCCCAAAGAATATTTTTTTCAAATTGAAAACGATTGAGATGGGAAGAAATCCTGTGATCTTAAATTAAATAATTAAGAAAATATTCCAGTGTTCAAAGAACGATTGAGATGGGAAGAAACATATTTCCCTTCCCTTCCCTTCCCTTGAAAATTCGAAATAAGAGAAAGTTGACTTATGAGTTTCTCTTTAGCTTGGAGTTCTTGAACATGTTTGCAAAACAAGGCCTTTTCCATCAAAAGCAATTCAAATTCCCAAGTTTTCGCACATAAAGGTACCTCATTTTCCAGATTTTCCTTTGTCTTTGGCCTTAATCAAAATACCCAGAAGAGTGTCAACTGTAATTCGTGCAATAATTATAGAAATAAATCAATTTTCATCTATCAACAAAAGAAATTACAGCTCACAAAAGAGAGAGAAAAAAACCCAAATCACGAAATTGAAGAAATAAGTGTAGATTTTTAAAGGGATGGACTTACTTGAAGATAGTTGCAGAGCGATAATTGGAGGGGGAGTGAAGAGAGGAGCAGAAGAGAAGACTGCCGTTTTATCCAAACATACTTTATTGGTGAATAAGTATCTCGTACTTCGGCGCTGTACCAAAACACCTATTTCGTCACCTATCTATACCGTATCAATCACATCTGAACTTCGTTGGGCCGACCAGGGATAAAAAACAAATAATACCCTTCAAAAAGGAAAAAGTAGACGCTTTTTTTTAGGGATATTTATAGAAAACACATGATTGCATGCTCACATCCCAATCAAGTAAGGTGTCTTCATCCCAACCAAGGTCAGGTGGCACTCGTTTTATGCCACGTGGCATTTTAAAAATATTTTTTTAACTCACTAACTGTATCGATTTGTGACCTCATGCTGTAACCTTAAATCGCACTTCTTAGCCTGAAGTGTATGGGAAGCACATATGCTTTTCATCGAGATACGGGTGATTATGATTCTTATCCACTTTCACGAGGTCAGTCCACCACAATCCATATTTTTATAATGTGATAATATCAAGACTCTTATATAAAAATGTTCATCGAAGAAAATCATTTTTAATTTTTTGCAATATTATAACTTATGGAGAAAAATTAAGGAGAATTCTCTCTCTCTCTCTCTCTCTCTCTCTCTCTCTCTGTATATATATATATCCTCTAATTCCCTGATTGCAATCCATTCCAAATGATTTGTGTTGGTAAATGATGACTAAAGAATGATATACTCATAATTTCAAATATCAAAGATGTAAATTTCAATCTATTTAAACATTCTATAAAATTGAATAATTTTAAAGATTGAGTCGTAATGTTTGATCTAAGTGTCTACTTCATCATTATCATATATGCATTTTGGGTCTTTAAAATTAAAAAAAAAAAAATCATCGACAGTGGCACTATGTTGTTGAGATCGACATTTGAGTCATCGAGGTCAACAATTACATTTGTCAAGGTCAACAACTATAATGGTTGATTTCAAACGTCGAGGTTAACACTAGATAAATCCTGTTGAAATACATAGAATGAGTATAATATAGTGATGAAAGGGGCACTCAGATCAAAAGTTATGCTTGACTCTTGAGAATTCCTACTCCATTCATTGTTCATTCTAGTAAATCCTCGAAATGGATTGAGAGTTACATCAAAGCATTTCAAAATTATGAGTATATTATTTTTCAAAATTATAATGAGAGAAAGCAAAGTGAAGCGGTTCGACACCAAATTTTGGATCCCACAAATGTCCCTATTTTTAAATATTGAAATTTAATATAAATTAATATAATTAAGATTATTTTGATCAAAATCTAGAAAACCGTGACTAGGATTCTATAATATTTTTTAAAATTACAAAACTATTAGTTATTTTACTATGTTATATTGACACATCCTCCATTCAATGTCTTAAATTTTGATCTCTCTCTCTCTCTCTCCAATTAGAGAAGTTAAGCAAAAGATAATGAAACGTTTTAGTGGGTTCCATTTGAAAATTAATTTTGTCTAAATTATTCCATTCTTAACTATATGGTTCCGAAAACGGTTCATTCAAGAGCTCATGAATGTTATTCTTGATCAGGGGCGGAGCTACATAGGGCCCAATAGGGCTATAGCCCCCACTCAACTTTATTAGAAAAAAATATATATATATTGAATATTGAACCCCCTCAACTTTTTATGACATTAGAGACTGCACATGTGTCTTTCAAATTGAGGGCAGAGTCACACAAGCACTGAACCAAAAATAATAAAAATAAATAATAAACAAAACACACGCCAAAATAAGAAATTTCATCTTCATCTTCTACTAAAAACCCTTCACTACATCCCAAAATAAGAATATTTTAAGTTTAGAGTAAAGTTTTTACCTTCGTTTTAGTCTTAAGTGCCTTGGATTTTAGGTAGTAAAATCAGAGACTTAGGTTCAAATCTCATCAGAATCGAGTTATTGAACTCATTAAAAATAAGTTTAGCGATCAAAATAAAGATAGGATTTTAAAAAAATTAAGTACATGATGTTTTTAGGTAGAAAAATGACTGATTTCTAATAAAAATGGAAGATGATGGATTTCAGAGGAGATCAATAGGGGTAAAAAAATTAATTTTATCCTAACAACTTTAATGTTTTTAGGGTAAGGCCTTTAAACTTAAGATTTTATTTCTTTAAACCTATAAACATTAGGAACAAGATAGGATTTTTGAAGAAGAAGAAGGATGCATGAATTTTGGGGTATAGAAATCAAGGGTTCTTTACAACCATTGGAGATGAGGTTAAATATGTTAAACATAATGTCCTACAAATTAGCAACTTTATTATGAAGATTATTAGACAATCATCATTTGTAATGATGAGTCCAACATTACTTAACAAAAATACAAAATTAATGATAAACCATCGTCGGCACTTAGCCCCCCCATTGACCAAAAATCCTGGCTCTGCCCCTATTCTTGATGACCTATCTTGTAAATATACTCGTGAGTAATATATAAATTAAAGGGAGGGATCCACTCAACCCCAGCTTTTCGGATCAAAAAATAATCCAGTGGTTAAAATCATTGATCAAGCAGATTTTTTTTCATTGAAATATACAATTTACAAGTTTCACTTGTTGGTCGATCAAGGTTGCTAATATCATAAGCTCGTAGTACTTTATTACGGTGCCACCTCAATATCAGCCTTTCGATCTATGATCAATGTTTCATAATGCCACTGTTACTTTGACCTGATCACAATATCATCACTCGTGGTGTCTTAAAGTAATTCTGATCTACACACCCAAAAATCAGTTTGGTTGTCATTCATTACCATTAATTTTAAGGGAAAATTACTCTTAATAGTCCATAAGTTTTAGGCAGTTTCTTAATGGTCAACTTAGTAAATTTTTCCCTTTCTAAATAGTCTCTGAACTTCATTTCCCATATTTCTCACACTTGAATGTCCTAACTGTTCAAACTCATCGTTTTTATATAAAAAGTTAGATTTTTGGCATCTCAATCAAGTTTTGGAGACTCAATTCCATTGAGAAGGATTTAAGAAGAAAGAATAAGTCATTTTCATTGAAAATGTATGTGAAAAATTAGGATTTTTTTTCACTTTTTTCATTTTAATTTTTGAATGAAAATCGATCAAGAATGATTCTTTTGGGTGGAAATCATCTAAACAAGTCGTTATCTCAAGTTTTTAGTCAATCTTTTCATATATTGTAATTGAAAAAACCCAAAATTGAAAATTAGTGGATTGTACCAGTGTCAAGTTCACCACTTTTTATTAAAAAAGTGGTGAACTTGATAGTAAATAGTGGTGAGTTTAGACAATAAAAATTGTGGACTTGACACTAAATAAAAAAACATGGAGTTCGACAGTAATAAAAATTGGTGAACTCGACAGTAAAAAAAAAGTAGTGAACTTGATAGCTAGTAAAAGAGGGACCATTAAAAAAGAAAAAGTTTACTAAATGTTCTATCAAGTTATTGCGCAAAACTTAGGGACTATTTAGAAAGAAACCCTTCCATGAGAGTCGTTTAAGTAAATTTCCCTAATTTTAAACATTTTCCATAGCTGATTTTTAACCATTTAAGGCAATTTTTTGGGGGCACTCTAATCTATAAATTATAAAAGGCCATTCATGCTGGTTTTTGGTATGATGGTTGTCCAAAGTGGCTATCAATGGGCCGAGTTTTGGGTCAGCCCATTGTGGATCGGGTTGGGATACTATTTCTGGGCCTTGCTAAACCCCATTCACAGTGATTGTTTAAGGTGGGTTATAAATTCTGGCTAGCAACTGGAACAATGATAAACAACAATTCAATTGGTTCCAGTCGACTTTGAATTTGTATTATAATGGATAGAAATAGAAACTCTTTTGTTATATGACGTTGTGGACCAGATTTGGGAAGTCGTACCTGGTCCATTTTGTTATAGAGCTGGACTAGGCCTGATTAATGTTTAGGGACCAGGCTTGGGCTTAGGAGCTAAGTCAGGAGACCAAGAACTGGTATTACACCTAGAACTATCTATCTCAATGTCGTATCCAAAAACACTATCAGGTGCCACATGTATGCAGAGCATAAAATTCAATGATCTCTCAAAAATTATTTACAAAAAAAAAAGAAGATATTTTTATTTATTTATTGTAATATCTATGTATATATTTTACTTGATCAAAAGTTTTGAAAATAGATGACTACTAAACTCCCAAATTTTAATCAAGTGATTATATGCTTTGCCCACATGGTACGTACTCTCTAAACGTTATGGAACTATTGAGGACCCACTCACAAAACAATTTTTTTTGGTTGCTAACCAAACGAAATTTCATTAAAAGTAATTAAATTTGCAACTTTACATACGTCTAGGGGATTGAAGATTCATCCTATCACGCATAAACGCTTGTTGAGCTATCAAAGGAAGACTCTCAACAATAGAAAAAAAAAAAAAAAAAAAACCCAATACTATCTAACTATTTTACAGACCTTACAGGGCTTTAACAAAGGTGTTTCGAAATTGGCCCAGTCTGATCATTTGAAAGGACGGGTTGATGATCTAAGATTTTGAAGCCTGGTTAATATTGGGCCATTCATGATTTTGAAGCCTGGCCCATTGACAGCCCTACCCAAAGAGTGTTGGTTAACTTCAAACCATGTTTCAGGCTCTCCACGAAACAAAATCAGAGATGGGGTGATAATCTTTGTGATTCTCATCAACATACTAGATCCCTTAGAAACATAAACTGATTCCTCAGAAAATTTGGGTTTTTTCTCCTATCACAGCCGTAAATTTGACAGAGAGCATCAAAACAGTGAGATTAGAATAATCGTAATGGAAGTACCCAGTCCTTCTAATCTTTACTATTATAATGAAAGAAAGCGGAGTAGAAGAGGTTCGACACCCAAATTTGAGTGGTCTTAAGCACCCTCACTTATATATTTAAATTAAATATAATCAGGGTCATTTTGGTAATAATAAAAAATACAAAAATTGCAATCTACCGTTATATAGTTTTCAAAATTAAAAGCATACTCGTCAAAACCAACCCTTAATTAACATTTTAAATTACAAATAAACCATCGAGAGACGTGGGTTTGCATATGCCACCTTAGTTCTAGTAATAATAATATTATGGTCACCAAAGTCTACAACAAATATATATATATATATATATATGATAATTACCCCAATCTGAGGAGATTGAGAACTACTGCCAAGCCATAACCCACCAAAATCAAAATGATAGCAAGTCCGATGGTTGATTTTAGGATCACAACCTTAATGAGAAAATTGTCAGCTGAAATGAAGATGGACCATACTACTACAACTGCGCTAACAAAAGATCCACACATTGAGGTGACGCAGGCCTTGTAGACAAACTTCATGGTTTGATCACTTCTATTGATGTTGAGTTGAAATAATGCAAATGTCGCAGCTGTAGTTATCGAAATAATCCCAAAATCAACCTTAAGCACCATTTTCTTTGAAAAGTGGATTTCATCCTCTTGACCTTTACCTGCTTCTTTTAAGGCTTCAATCTGGAGAGGGTTTCTCACGTCACTTTTCGCCATTAGATTATAAGATTATAATAAAATATATTATGTAACACCAAATCACCATCTAAGAAGTTTATATTAAGACTCCAACCATAAAATGTTACCTCTCTTTTGTAAGTTTTGTTTTGTTTTTTTATGAATCATGATAATATGACTTGCCAGGTGGCATACTTAATCAATTTGCTGTGGCGTGAAAAAGTTTGGAAACTGTAAATCTGTACATCTCGAGATACACAACTCCCTCAAGAAGCATTTTTTATGGGGAAGTGCAAACGTGTATCTCAAGGTATGCAGATCTACAATTCCCGAAATTATCAGGTTAGGGAGTCGATTGAGTAGGCACCTGTTGAGTCATATTATGAGGACTCTTTTTTTTTTATTTTTTTTTATTACATTACAATGTTAAAGAGAGCTTCCAAAAGAGTGCAATTTTTTTATTCTTTTTGAGTACGATTATCCCATGGAGTGTTGGAAGTATATATTTTTTACGTTATAAAATCCAATCAGTACTAGATGATCAACTCCATAAGAGTATCCACCCAGTTGAGTCGTCCGTAGACCTTTAAAGTTTAAACATGGTACGAGGAGGTCATTTAATTTTTTTTTTTTGGGAAAATTATTTAAAGGGCCTTAGGAAAGGGATTTCATTCTAATTAGTCCCTACGATTCAGGGTTCACTATTTTTGTTTATCGGTAAGTTGGTGGTACTAACGGGTCCCCACCCTAATATTAAATCAGATTATCTTATATTGTAGCAAGATACATCATCAAACGAAATTCTTGCCAATTTTATCGGAAAGGTATTACAATCCACAGCAAAGCAAAAAAATCTTTTCTGAATAATCCATTTAGTAAAATTTTTCTTTCTAATTAGTCCCTGAACCACATTCCTCACTTTTCTCTTATTGAAAACTGAAATTGTCTTGACCATTTAAACTCATCATTTTTTGTAAAATTAAAATTAAAATTATTTTCAACATTCCAATTGAGTTTCGAAGACTTCATTCCATTGAAACAATTTGAGAGGGAAGAAGAAGCTATTTATTAAGGGTTTTCTCAAGCATTTTTAAGATGTATGTAAAAAAAGTTAGGGCTTTTTCAAAATTTTAATTTGTTTTCTAGATGAAAATTGATCAAGGATGGTTTTTTTGGTTTGAAATCATCTATACAAGTCGTTATATAGAGTTTTTAGTTGGTCTTTCCATGTTTTATAATTGGAAAAACTCGAAAAATGAAAATAAGTAAACCTTACCAATGTCTCAAGCTCACCACTTTTTATTATCAAGTTCAACATTTTTTTAAAAAATTTAAATTCTCGAATTCAACAATAAAAAATGTCGAACTCGACAATAAAAAGTGGTAAAATTAACAATAAATAAAAAGTGGTAAACTTGACAATATATAAAAAGTGGTGATCTCAACACTACATAAAAATTTTGGAATCTCAACTTCGTTCTTCATTATTGTTATAAATCGTCAAAATAAATAAAATAATACTTCTAAATATTCAAAATTAGAAATATATTATTTTCATTCGTGATTCATGAAATTTTTTTTGTTAGAAATGATTGCAATCACAGTTGAAAAATCTCAGTATATGAAGAAGATTAGAAAAATGGCACTTTGGGTCTTCCAAGGACATTATAACCAAGGTAAGAAATAATTTATTTTTACTAAATGAATTATCAAGGTACCACTCAAAACTTAGGGACTATTTAAAAAGAAATCCCTCTACCAAGGTCCTTGAAGTAATTTTCTCATTTAGTTAAATGGAAAGTAGTGTAAGCATGGAATTTGGATGGAGTAAACTAACTGTTGGTAGTTCTCATGGGGATTGATCAATCATCGGTTGTAGAGGTGGATTTATAGTAGGGACAATTGGGCTAAAGAAATAAAAAAAATGTAAATAATTATATGCTATCACGACTAATTACAACGGCGAAAAAAAAATCACCGCTATTACCCCCACAAGAATTTTTAAATTTATAAGGGTCATAATTGTCCTCATGTAGACAAAATCCTAGGTCCACCCTAATCGGCTGCCAATTCTTAATTGTATACACGTAGGGAGAAGGGTTAAAACATGCTTGCCATGCATAGCTTAGATCGTGCCACTTATATCTCTCATTAAATGTACCAGTGAGGAAGATTCTTTAAGATCTATATGTAGGAGACGAGCTTTAACCCTCCCCTTAGGAGCAGTGCATACGAGTCAGACCCTTAATTTATTTTGATACTACACTATGTGAAAACTGAAAATTTTAACAAGAAAATTTGATAGGTCAAAGCCCACAAATTTTAGAAACCAAATTTTGACGGCTCATGGCTGTTGAAATTTTCAATGTTCCTCAATTCGATGGCTTGGAGGTATCAAATTTCTCCCATCCTCCATTAATTTGATGGTTTCAGTCCATTGAAAAAAAAAATTTACACCTTGGTCCATCGAATTTTATGACATTCAACAGCCTTGGGCCATCAAATATAGGCTTTTTTTTACATTGTACTAACAGTCATGAAGTAGGTTTCATAGGACTCACTGATTGAGTAGGTCCATGAGCTTCCATGTCTGAACTTCGCAGCGTGGTTATAAAAAAAAAATGAAATTAGTTTTATTCTATTCAAAGAAACAAAAAAAAAAAAAAAAATGAAATCTAGAAAATCAATGTATTATTCGTGTCATATGAGTTGTGCTACACTAACATCCTATAACACTTTCTACAATCGTTAGTGCAGAAAACCATGCATTTCCTCTAGTAAACAATACTTATATCTCAATGAGCATCATTTATGGTTTTATATACACCACCACGTCAATGCAATCTCGGGCAGTGTTGTAGGAAGTTAGTTTAGCATATTTCAAGTTATATAATTGGGAAATGATATTAATTTTAAAGACCTCAGGGACTATTAGCATTTTCCACTACATTTACTTTTCAATAATACCTGGTTCATTTTGTCTTTTAGTGCAAAAGACAAGGATATGTCGATCTTTTACTTAATAAATACTAGTTTATACATGGAAAATACTAATGTTTAAGATCTCATAGCGGCGTTACCATTCTCCACCACATTTATTTTTCTATAATATCCCTTCTCAGATAAGGGTATGTAGGTCTTTTATATTATAAATACTTATTGGTTTTCATGCTAAAATATTTACAATAAAAAAGACATTTAAGTCCAAAGATTTAAAGTACATTTAACATTTGTTATGTAAAAGATTATCATACTCTTTTATTTTTATTAAAAGACAAAATGGACAAGAATTTTATTGGAAAATGAATGTATTGGAGAATGATAATGTCACCATGAGGTATAAAATTGGGTAAGAATTTTACAAAATCTTTGGAGTTGAAGGGGTAAACGAGGAAATATAGTAAAATTACAAGGATATTATTGAAAAAAGAAAGAGAATGTAGGAAGATAAAAGTAAAGACAATAAATTTGAAGGGAAATTGATGGGACGTTATTCCTCACAAGTGAATCACACCATTGTGTTTTAGTATATAAATTGTGAGGTTTAAACATCCCATCATGGGATCCACACTTCACAATATCCATTTTGCTACAGTTTTGTGGGGATAAACATTTCATCATAGGGTCCACACTCCACACTACCTACTTAGTTGTATTTTCTTATCACCATTTCAACTTTATAATCTTTCATATCCTCTTCTTTCCCCTTCTTAATAAAGTTATTTCAATTTTGTTATCTTTCATCTTTTACCACTTTATTGAATTTTTTTATCTCTCATTTTCTTAATAATATCTTTTCAACTTTATTATTTTCTCTTTTACCTACTTAATTTTACAGATTTTTAATAAAATCTTTCCAATTTTATTATTTTTCCACTCCCCCCTCCCAAACCCCAAAGAGGATGCTCATGTCGTACGCATAGGTGAACTCTAGTATATATGTATATCGTTTAATAACCAACATTTTGTCCTGTGTAGATTAGAAGTTTCAAAATTATATGATTTTTGTGAGGTTGATCTTTATGGTGAGGAAATCATCACAAAAAATCAATATTTTTTGAAACTTCTAACCCCCATCAAAAGTGATTTTCAAGTTAAAGAATTACGGGCCATCAATTTTTACTATTAATTTATAAACCATTTTTGATGGGGATAAAAGTTTCAAAACGTACTGATTTTTTGTGACGATGATATATTTCCTTACCATAGAGATCATTACGAATAAAAAGTCCATTCCAAAACTTTTAACCCATATAGGATAAAACGATGGCTCTCAATGTTAGCTATCGAACAAGACTCATAATATAGTTGATATGTTTTCCCCAGTCTACAAGTTGAAGAATCGTGGACTGTCAATTTTTACCTTTAATTTGTAAATTACTTTTAATGAGGCTAGACATTTTGGAATGGACTAACATCCTCACAAAACATTTATCCATTTTGAAACTTCTAGCCCATGTAAGACAAATCAAATTGGCTATGTAATTAACAACGTTATTGACTCTTCAACCTGATCCATATATATATATGAGGATGCTAACATCTAAGACTTATGGGGACATTAGTATTGTCCATCAAATTCATTTTTCAATGGTATGTTGGTCTTTTACATAATAAATTCTAAGGGTATTTTAACCTTTTTATTTAAATATTTTTTTTTATAGTAAATATATTCTTAATAAATGTATTTATTATGTAAATGATCAATCATTAAAAGACAAAATGGGAAGGGATATTATAAGAAAAAAATTGTGGTTGAAAATTCTAATATCCCAAGAAGTCTTGAATGTTAGCATTCCCATATATATATATATGGGGGTCGGATTTGTCGACAAAATTGAAGTCAAAGTTCTAGACAAAGTGTTTTGTCCTATATGAGCTAAAAGTTTCATGATGACTTCTTTTTTTTTTGTGAGGTTCATCTATATGGTAATGAGAACATCCTCACAAAAAATCAGCCCACTATGAAATTTCTAACTTGATTTTATAAGTTGAAGAATCCTGGACCATCCATTTTTGTTGTTAGTTTTTAACCACTTCTTGTAGGGTTAGAAGTTTCAAAATGGGCTAAGTTTTTGTGAAGATGATCATCTCACCATAGAGATCACCCTCACAAAAAATCTGCCCATTATGAAAAGTTTTAGCCATATAAGACAAAAGTTTGTCTAGAGTGTTATCTACAATTTTGTCTATTGAATGTTGTCCTATATATATACACACGTGATGGTTCAAGGGGCAACAAGTGCGACAACAGTATTTTGTAAACCACTTTTGACGGAAGAAAATCATCTTCACAAAAAATCAGCTCATTCAAAAATTTCTGACCCAAATTTACAAGTTGAAGGATCATGGACCATCAATTTTTTTGTAAACCACTTTTAATGGTGTTAGAGTTTTGAAATGGGTGACTTTTGGAGATGATGATCTTTATGGTGAGGAGATCAAATAGAGATCATCCTCACCAAAAATCAGTCCATTCTAAAACTTCTAACTCATATCGGACAAAAACCATTGTCACACTTGTTGTCATACTTGTTGGCCCTTGAACCATCCCGATAGATAGATATAAATGTACATATATTTTTAAAAATTTTAATACATTCAAATGGGTGGAATGAAAATGAGTCATGGTTGAACCACAGTCCAACCAAATTTACAAATTTTCAGTCTACTCATGGGTTTGGTTTTCAAAGTACTACTGGCTTACATTTTCATGACGCAGGTCACCTCGAACTAGATTCACAAAGAAACTGAACCACGTCGTAAACCAACGTGTTATTATCTCACGTCCATCTGCGAGGTTGAGATAAAGCCAGTCCATCCTGTCATGAAACATAAGAACATGGGAAGTTAAAGAAATTAGAAGGCCAATAAGAAGGTTCCTCTACTTGGTGTTGAGTAACCTCGTTCAAAAATCATGTTCTCATTTCAGCCACGTGGCATATTCTTTGGGCTCATTGATAATCATTAGATATTGAAAAATTACTTAAAAGACCCTGATGACAAAGGGATTTCTTTTTAAATAGTCCCTAAGTTTAGCATGGTAGCTTGATGGTCTATTTAGTAAACTTTTATTTGCTTAATGGTCCCTCGTCCTCATCTAACCTTATAATATTTTTGAAATATTCAAATTATCTTTTTCTCATCTTCTTCACATATTTAGGTTTTTCAATAGGATTGAAATCAATTCCTACGATAAAGCTCATAATCATCTTCTCTTGTGTGGCATCATGCCATTGTTTAGCAGCCATGGTTTTAAAACTCATTTTGGTATTTCCTCTTGACCAAGAAGGAGACCGAGTTGTCTCAAACAAGTTTTCCGATATGTTGGAGTCATCTTATTCAACAATAAGAAAAATGAACCATGGTTTTAAATGTCTTCCATTCCGTTTGACTTGACTATCCATCTCGTTGTTGGATGATACCAAGATGTATCGGATGAGTCGTCTCGTCTTGGTCTTGAACGAGGTTTAAAACCATGTTAGCAGCTTAGCACATTTTTAGGTTAACTTCTCAATTCCTCATGACTAGCATTTTCCCAGAGCAAGTCTGCAAGTGTCTCCATTCAACCAAAAGCATAACTTATAATTATTTAACCAAATTTTAATGTCCAACCACGTTTAACACTTAAAGTGTCCATGAAAGACTAAAATGGGGAAAAAACAAAAAATATCCCCATAGAATATTTTTTCAAATTCTTGTGAAGATTCCCTTGTGTTTTAACTTTTAATAGTTTGTATTTAAAAGAAAATTCTAGTCTCCAACGGCCCTTGGGACCTGATGGAAGAGATTCGCTAGGAAAATTGAATACGTGTGTCTCACTTTCCATCTCAGCCGTTCCTTAGATGTTGGGCTCTAGAAATCCTGTGATCTAAAATTAAATAATTAAGAAAAAATTTTAGTGTTCAAAGAATGATTGGAATAATCATCCATCATTGGGAATCGTCGCGATCGGGTTGACGAGTTGATTAATTAGGCAAGTGCAAAATGAGGTGTCTACACTCTGAGCTACGCAAAATAAGTTTCCACTAGTGAGATGGTTTGAATAAATTAATATAGAAAATTTATATTGATCTATAGAAAACATGTGTTTTTCATCCCATTTGAGTCACACATTTGATGCTCTGCTCTCGTTCTACACTCAAATGGGGATATATATATATATATATATATATATATATATATATATATATGTCTCTATTGTTGATTTTATTATTTGAACCAATATTGAGGCCGCATAATAGTAATAGCAAATAGTAATATATATATGTCTCTATCGTTGATTTTATTGTTTGAACCAATATTGAGGCCCCATAATAATAATAGCAAATAGGATCTAAGTGACGTGAAATGAGTCACCATGAATGTGAGATGATTTGAAATGAGTTTATACTAATTAATCTATAGAAAACATGTGTTCTTCTCAACGTTTGATGATGTCTCATACGTGATTAGCATTTTCCTAAATTATATCCACTAGAGTGAGTCAGTGATCAAAAGCACTTCTAATTGTCTAATAAAATTTTATTTTACAACCATGCGTAACAATAAAGTGTCAAATGAACGACTATAATGGGAAAATGTATCCCTAGAGATTTATCAAATCAAAATACATAATTAAAAGTGAGATAATGTCGCCCCTCATATAATAATTGTTGATAAAAATAAGAGATATTTACGAAAAAGTGATCAACTTTTGACGAATTTACGATTCTGGCTCACTGTTCATTTTAACTACCAAAACGTTAATGATAACGAATTTGGAGGTTTTTAAAGTGACTATTTCGCAGGTAAAAAGTGAATTTTTTTAAACCTACGAAATTGTCACTTTGAACCTGCGAATTAGTCACTTCATTTTGAATTTTTTTAACGAAAACGTGATTGTTCACGTTTTAGTAATTAAAATGAAAACTAGCCGAAATCGTAAATATCTCATTTTCAACTCACGAAATGGTAATTCACCTTAAAAATAAAGACTTCTAATGAAGGATTGGTTCGTGTACTATATCCATAATACACTAATTTATTAAGGTTTTAAACAACTTGTAATTTAAATAAAAGTCTACTTTTGTAAAGTTATATTGCTTAACAATAAAGTGTCAAATGAACGACTATAATGGGAAAATGTATCCCTAGAGATTTTTTAGCAATTTTCGAGTGGGACCCATTCAAATTGGGATGTCTACACTTACCATAGATTAGACCCATTGAAATTTTTTCTCAAGGCACTGGGGTCTCTCTATGAGAATTTCAATTTCTTTCAAGTAGGAAATAGACCAGTTAATTAACCCTATGTTTTGACTCATTTTTGAGTTGTTTATTTACTTCTTTAACGCTTTGATGGTTATTTAGATTTTAGACATACCCCTCCAATTTTATAAATATTTAACATACCTCTTGATCCCTCCCCTCCCCCCCCCCCCTTAAACCCCGACTATTTTAAACATAATTTAGTAAAAAGTTTTGGCCGTATATCCCAACCTCAATATTTTATCTTCATCAACCTTCAAATCTTAAGAAGAAGATGGGATTTTTGGGGAAGATATCACATAATGTAATTTTGTATAGGAAAATAAGGGTGTTTGAAAAGAAGTTAAAGAACATGAATTGATGAAGGGTCTAAATAGACATAAAAGAATCTAGTCAAGCTTCCACCTTGACTAACACTTTTGGCGCCATGCCGATTCACCAACCACCCCTCATGATGTGCCAAAAGTGTTAATCAGGTCGAGATTATGAATAACATAGTAGGCTTGGAGTTTTTGGAAGGTTGAAGATGACAAAGACATTTAGGTCATTTATTAGTCTCTCAAATAAGACCGAAGTCAAGGATACATTTTCTGTTTGACAATCAAGTTATCTAAAATGTTCATCGATATCCAAAGGGATATAGGGCTCTCAATGGATCATATCAAATCCAAAATCCTATTAAAAAATTCGATATCTGAATCAAAGATTTAGGTTTCGATATGTTATCGAATCGGTCTGGTACCAAACATATATCTTTATATTCAATAGAGACTCAATCCATGTGTTTGAAATATATTAGTTGTGTATGTATTGTCAACAACAAATTTCGTGATCTATTCCTATGGATGAGCGAAACAAGGTGATAAATGATTTTATTGGTCTTTGATGAAAATGATGATGATACAATTTTGTGTACACTCGCTAGATGAAGTGACCTCCTTTGATTAACAATCGAATCTTTAAAGATGATGATGTGTAATTTTCTTCTTTCCGAGCTTTGCATCTTATCGGTTGACAGTGTGAATTTTGTCTTTGAAAAAGGGTTTCGTTTTTGATCTTTTTTGAATGTTGATTTCCAAGAGTTGTAGATCCTTACTGTTTCTCTGGAGGAGTGTAAGCTTTTTTTTCTTTGGAGATGGAACTTTTCTTTTTATAGAGAACAATATAGGCTTCTTTTGAATGTTTAGGCTTTAGTATTTATAGGATTAGGTAAGGGTGGCTTTCTAATTATATCCTCAATTAAAAAGATTTTAATAAATTAGTCTAAAGGTTTGAATAATTATTTAATGTTGAGAGATGTTATTGTATTGCATTAAATATGTGAAATGTGCGAACTACTTCGAATAAAATGGTGCACCATATACTAATTTATTAAGTAGTTCACACACAAGTTTGAATTAGAAGTCTACTTTTTTTAAGATATGATGCATATAAAGTTTTATTTTACTTCTCATATATGTAAATGCTAGGGCTGTCAACGGATAGATATCCGATCGGATATAGCTATATCCGAATTCGAATCCAAAAAATAATAATACTATCCGAATTCGAATTCGAATCCGATCGAATATCCCTAACAAACATTCGAATTCGAATCCGAAAACTAGATCGGATATCCAATAATATCTAATTTGATAAAAAATCGAATAAAAGTCCGTTTTCCTCGATCTGTTGGAGTTCTCACAGTTGAAACCCAAATTTCATCGGAAACTCCGACTGGTTCAGATCTGAGTGTGAGAGAGAGAGAGAGAGAGAATGTACCTGGATGCTCGCCGACCGGAGAAGACGTGTCGGAGTTCGCACAGTCGAAACCCACATTTTCTTCGAAAAATCACTCCTATTGGTTCAGATCGGAGAGAGAGAGAGAGAGAGAGAGAGAGAGTATGTGTGTGTGTGTGGCGCCCCACCGAACACTAACACAAATCCCCATGTCAGATCTCGAGGTACTAGGTAGCACCTCGAAATTTCGGCATGATCTCCTCTGTTTATGTTAGTATTCCAAGGCGTTTAACCTGCACCTGATAAACGACATACAATCCTGCATACATATACAAGATATAATACTAGCGGAAGCTTATATACGTTTAATAACGTACGAAAGATCAGAGTGTGGAAGAATAACCAGAATACAGGATTATACAAAATTCCTCACTCTAACAGAAATCCTAACACTCAGAACAACATGTATAATACTCTCGGATAAATCGACACCACTAGGGGTAATAACCCCAATACTCACCAAGTGACGAACTCTAGCTGTCTATCTGACCTACCAGATGATTCTCACTCGTGCTCTATACCTGCTTCGCCAAACTTCGGATCTGAAACTAAAAAAAATGGAGAAGGAAAGGGTGAGTAACAATGGTTACCCAGTAAGGAAACAAACAATTTCTGCCAATAATCTCTCCTAACATGAACGAATAAACATACTGAATCATTTTAAAATATACAAAGTTTTAAAGAAGAAACTACGATTAACTGGTACATATAGCCAGGGATGAGCAACTAAACATTTTAAAACTCACATTACATCGATCATCATTACTCACTATAACATCATCTTTTTATACAAATCTAATTAATCAAATGGAAACATTAAACATGGATTTCATTTTATATATCAAAATAACCAACAGATACATAATACACAATGGTGGAGTATTGGAATTAGAAAGTTGGGATTCACGACTGGATCGTTCCCAGTCGGGACATGATGTTACAATTCTTCTCTGGTTTTTAGTTCCTGATTTTGTGGTCGGTCGCTGCACTTACCACGCTTGGTTGACCATTTATCCGGCTCAGCTGACCGTTTGACGTGATCGTAAGCAATGGGTCTCTTTTCGATGTGTCAGAACGTTCGACTAATATAGATTGTTAGTGATCACTGATCAATCATCTTCGTCTATGCCTATCAGGCGTGCATGTGATTCCCAAATATACAAACCATTCGTATACGACCACCTTTACATTACAAGTTCACTGGTAAAGATTGAGAGGAATATCCCGAATTTCAGTTGTGACTCCATTCTCATACGCGTCCCATACCACGTATGAGCTTGGTGGTCCCTACCGTACATCCCAGGATAGTACACCACTCCGGATGATATGACGCACTATCCCTTCAGGCATTCACAAACTCTTTAACAGCTCACAAAATAGTTACATATATATATATATATATATATATATATATATATATATATATATATATATATTATTTTCATTTGAAAACAAAAGAGAAATTAACAATACAAGGTTGAGAATAGATATCCAGTTTCCTACCATGCAAGTATGGCCACCCGGCCTAATATAAATAACAAAACGGAAACGTAAACAGCGCCTCGCGCTAACAGAAATTTAAATAAACATGCAACCAACAATATTATCCCTAGATATCTGTTTACCAACCTGTACACAACACAACAACGTAAAATGCAGACATCACCCTTCGGTGTGACTCTGACATTTTACCGTTTCATACCCTTTTTCCCTTTTTTCGAATTTTACAGTTTTCAATCTCTCAAATAAAATATCCACTTTCTGATATTCATCAACTCAACATGAGTTAATTGAATAATAAATTGTTTTTCTAATTATGAAGTTCATTTTTATCAAAAACCTTAAAAAAAATACAAAACTTATATTAAAACGGGTTCCGAGCAGTGCACAGGACCCAACTGACAGAAATAACCTGATAAAATATCCTACCCACGTATACTTTGTTAAAAAATACAATTAAACATATCAAACATGCAATTTCTGGCGTGAATTTTTAAATAACAAAAGAATTCTATATTTTGGAAACTCACCACAAATTTTTAATAAAATCCTAAATGCAATTTTCACAATCTACGATTACTAATAGAAATTGAGAGTTCCTTACCATCACTAGGCGACGGAATTGAAGCACGTGCGCGGAAATCGAGGCGAATGGCACGGAAATCGAGGCGGACCAAACTTCGAAGCTGCTGATTTTCGAAACCGCCCTGGTGGTTTCGAAGATCTCGATGTGCTCGTCTCTTCTCCCTTCTACAGCGAAAGATGGTTTGACTCCGAAACCGATGAAAATCGAGGTCGAAGTTACGAAATCTCCGTATAAAAATACAGCTGATTTTTGACTATACGGGGTGAAAAAGACGAGAAAACGGAAGGAATTTGGGTGGGTTATGTAGAGAATGAGGCTTTGAACGTTTCTCCCTTCTGCGTCGGAAGACGGTTTGACCCAGAAACGGACTAAATCCGAGGTCAAAGTTTCGAAATTTCTGTATATCTATACGGCTGATTTTTGACGATATCGGGTGAAAAAGAAAGTGAAACGAAGAAAGGTTGGGTGGGTTTTGTAGATGTTGAGGTTGCTGATCTTTTTCTCTTCTACGGTGATCGTCGAAAGTGGACCGTTTGTGAGAGATCTGAGGTGGAAGATCAGAAGAAAAATGAAATTTTCGTTTATATATGTCGCGCTGTTTGGGTGGGTTGGAGGAGACGACGTTTTAAAAAAAAAATTAAAAATTTTTATTTATATAAAATTTGGGACGAATTCGGTATTTTGTCAATTCTTTTGATCGACGATAACTTGACCATCCGGACTCCAAAACTGACAAATGAATACTCTATTTCGCTAATTTTTCATTTCAGATTTAATGATACAGTCAATTTCTACAAATTTCGTCTCTAACAGAAATTTACATTTTTGACCTTAGGTGACCCCTAAACTTGATGTCGTTTTCGTTTTTGACGATAATTCGACTTCCTAATCTCCAAAAATGACAAATAAATAGTTCACGTTTAATAATTTTTCGTTACGAATCCAATGGTATAATCGAATCTTAAAAATTCTTGCTCTAGCAAAAGGTCACTATTTTAGCCTGATCCGACTCGGTAATCGATGATTTGCAACTTTTCTATTCAGACTCGCACTTGAGCGTGCTTACAGGCTAAACTATATTTTTCGATCATTTTGAATCCAATGGTGAAGTCAGATTCCATTAAAAATGACCAGAAATATCCTAAAATTTTACCCCTAAGTCCCACTTTCAAGATTTTCTCAAAATTTCATTATTTATTTTCGGGATTTTCAGAGTTGAGATGGTTGCCGGTGGAGAAAAAGATGGTTACAGGCTTACAGCAATCGAAACCACGATTTGGTCTGGTTCTTCACTCGTCTGGTTCTTCATGTTTAAAGGTACGAAGAAGATAAAATTTAAAAAAAAATGTGGTTGTATAACACGAATATATAAGATGATATATACACATATATAAGTTTTGTTGTAAAACATAAATACAATATATGTATATTTTTATTGGAGCGGATATTATCGAATCGAATATTGCAATATCCGAATTCGTATCCGAAACTCATTCAAATGTTAAACTGACATCCGAATCCGATATCCAAAAATTTCGGATAATATCCGATTTTTCGAATTCGGATTTTGGCTATCCATTGACACCCCTAGTAAATGCTACTAAAACAGATTACAATAAATTTTTAGCACATCTGTATCACTTGTACATATGTTTTTTAGTATGGTTTCACTGTTTGAGACGACTTGTCAATCCGTTCTGTTGGTGGAGTTGTCTCAGTCTCCGATTATATTTAAAACCATTATGAAACTCAAAATTCCCAAGCTTGTGCTCATCTCCTTTCCTAGATTTTCGTTCTTCTTTGGTCTTTAAGCTCTTCAATCTCTTTAGTACATTAAATTTAAGAAAATGTTGAAATGACTGCGCAGGACTGCATTAGACATTGTGCTGACTTAGACGTGTGCACGAAACCATAGATGTTTTTCCTTGAGATACAAGTGAAAAAAAAATCTATGGTTATGCACACACCACCACGTCAACACAATGTCTAATGTAGTGTTCCACACAATCACTCACTCACTCTAGCACAACTCTTAAATTTAAAAATAATTTACCAAACGGTAAATTTACCGTTTTCGGAATTAATTTTTTTTTTACCAAAATGGTAAAAACAGTAAAATGTATTTTTTTTATACCGAAAATACCCTTGTTTTGTTTTACATATGTATTTACAATTTTAACCTTAAAAAATGAAAATCCAACTAAAAAGATTAACTCTCTTTCGGTAATCCAACAATCATATGTATTTACAATTTTTTTTTTACCGAAATCAATTTTATTTTCGTAATTTCAATTAAAAAAATAAAAAAGGTATTTTCGGTAAAAAAAAAAAAACATTTTACTGTTTTGGTAAAAAAAATTAATTTCAAAAATGGTAAATTTACCGTTTTCGAAATTGTTTGCTATAGTGTACCGTTTTGGTAAATATTCAAAATGTTGTGCCTGTTTTGGTAAATTTTCGTAAATTTAATCTATTTAATCACATCTTCATTACCTCGTTTTTTATCTCATCTTGATCCCTAGAAGGAAATTATAGAATTTTCTATTAAAAACTATCTTCATATTTTACTTCAAAAATCCTATCTTATTCTTTAAGTTTGAAGATTAAAATAAACTAATTTTTAGGTTGAAAAATAAGCTAATTTATTTTTCAACCAAGAGTTTTAAGATGATATTTGAGAAGAGAAATCAAAGGGCTGTCAGTTTCGGGTTAAAGATGAGAGCGTTTAAGTCATTTTGCATTAATAAATTAGATAAGACTGAAGTCAAGGGACATGTAGGCATTTGGCGTAGTTATGATATATGATGGCATTGCCTTCCTGACCGTTTAAGTAGGTTCGCGAAAGTTGTTGGAGTATTCCTTCTTTAAAAATGCTGGAATGACACAGAATCGCAAGACATGAGATGTGCACTAACCATAGATGTGTTTCCTCATGATGAGTAAAATCAATCAAACGGGACACGTAGGCATTTGGCGTAGCCATGATATATATAATGGCTCCTTCCTCAAAATTCGTGGTTTCCGTCAATAGTAACCCTTGAGGGGACATTGTATGTGTCACCCCAGCATTACTCCTCAAGAGTACTCTTGAGGTTAAAAAAAAAAACCCATAAAGAACCATACCGAACTTTTCGTGAAGATTCTTTTTTGTTTTTTGAAAGGAAAAAAAATAAAATAAAAAAGCCTTTGAAGTGATTAGTGACTGTGGAGGGATAAAATCATTTCTCATTCAGATCGTCTATTCGCACTATTAACACGCATCTCGAGGTAAATACGTGACATCATTTGAAGATAATTCTATCTTATTAAGGAAGAATCTTAATTTAAGATGATTCATCTCCTTTTTATATAATTGTTAATTTGGATAAAGGTCAATGTGGTCAATTGTAACTTAATTAGGGTTAAGATTCTAATTAGAATTTTTCTATTTAAAGGCTAAGAGACCATTGTAAAGAGGAGGAGAAAGGGAAAAGAAGATAGAGGAAGAGGGAGAGGAGGCTATGTAATCGTGAGATCTACAGTGAGATAGCTTCCTGAGCCCATAGACGTAAGTACGTTTGTCAAACCATGTAAAAAATCTTTGTCTTCTCTATTTTTTCATATTTTTATTATTATTTTATGAGTCGAATGTCGACCTCCACAATTGGCACCATCTGTGGGAACATAAACATGAAACCATGAGAAAACCACGCGGAATGATCGATATCTTAATCAAAAAAGAGGAAAATCCCAAGATATGGTCCAACAATCGACAAATTTGGGTTTGGGTAGACTTTTTCAAATAATGGATCACTGATTATTAATCTGATTATTCAGTTGTAAGGTGAAGATTGGTAGGAACAATGCAGTGAATCTGCGATGAAACAAGTTTAGAGCATCATCAATAATCAACTGTCATACGAATAAAATCAAGTTCGTGCGACTGTTGGAAGCAAAACTAGGGTTCCATGAACAAGATTACTTTTCATGTTCGGTGACTAGGACGGATACAAATCTAATTGGATTGGGGGTGTTCACACCATCACATAAACGTGTAGAAAAGAGACATTCAGAGGGTTTAGAAGTTTTGATATTGTCACTCCCCTTATATGACGAAGATTCCATGAACTTTAATAACCAAAAATAAATAAATAAATAATAATAATAAGAATAAGAAGAAGAAGAAGAAGAAGAAGAAGGGAAGACATTCTTAGAAATTCCTTAAAAAATGAATATATAAAATAAATGTCCTATTTTTTAATCGATAAGCCTGCTCGGTAACTGGAATAGCCCGTACTATAATTTAAGGAAATTAAACTTGAGTTTCTCAGCAGCATATTTTGACCAAGTAGTTTATTCAATGTTAAAAAATTGCTTATAAGAATGAAGTTAGAAAGGTCCAAATGATTCGTATGACGTAAATAACGACGGCAAGTAATTAAAAAAGGCTTTGATATTGGGAAGAGTGCCCGGTGAGAGCGGGTAGGGTAAGTGTTCTTAAGAGTGCCACCATAAAGATTTTGTTACCTCATGTGAACATCATTTTTTGATGTACATTGAAGTATTTGTTAATAAAAAGGTAAACATCATGCATTAAAAGTTTAAGAGAACTTAAATTATGATAATGGGAATTGAGTTAAAATTATGTGATTAGCATATGCATCATGCTTGATGCATAAGAAAATTTTATTTCTCATGTTCTTAGAAAATAATGGTATGGTCGAATGTGTGACACTAAAGCTTGGAGTATTGTCTTTTGTAGGCTTCGGAATTAGTTTATTTTGGTATTGATTTTATTTTCCAGCTGTCGTCCACTCAAATAAGTTCTGGGAGTTAGTAAGGATCGTCAATCGACTGAGCTGTCAAAATAGCGACAAAATAAAATCATTAGTCATCTTCTTCACTCCATTTAACAATTTCTCTCTATCGATCTCTCTCAATAAAATCCAACTTTCTCTAACTAAGAAACTCAGGTTTCATCTCGCGTGTCTTGTATCTGCAAAGAAGACAGGGCGAGAGAGAGAGGTGAGCCCGTTCGTGTGGAAGCTGCTCATCGAGGTAAGGAAAGATGGATTTTTGTTGACTACTTCCAATTATACTTTAATAAAATAAAGAGAAACGCATAATCTCTCTCTACTTCATTAGTTATTTATTACTTGTTAAAACATCATTGTTATTGGTAATTAAGTGTTGAGGGATTTAAAGAAACACAGAATCTTAATTCCTAAGTTTTGATCCTCTCTCTCGCCCTTCATCCATGGTTTAATGGGTACACCGAGCAGAGTTGACCGAGTTTTTAATCAATTCAACAATGTGTAAAAGACTTGATTCCAAGTTTTGATCCTCCGTTCATAACTCTTGATTCAAAGTTTGTAAACATTACCTGGTCCTTAGGGGCGGATTTACGGTGGAAGCAATAGGCGCTCTTGGCCCCCCCCAATTGTCCCATTGATATTTGGATAGATTTTGAAATTTTCCCTTGGCAACCATGATTTTTAAACTTGATATCACGTCTCGTCTCATTCAGCTTCGATACCAAGTCGTCTTGGGCAAGTTTTTCGATATGTTTGAGACGTCTCGTGAGATAATTCAAAAAATATAACGTGAGACATAAAATTCGGTCAAAAAATTGATTTTGTGAGTTGGTCTCGTTCAATTCCGATACCGAGTTAACTCGGGCGATACGTCTAGGGCTGTCAACGGATACCTATCTGATCGGATAGTGCTATATTCGAATTTGAATCCGAAAAAAAATGTTGATATCCGAATTCGAATTCGAATCCGATCGGATATCTTTAACCAATATTCGAATTCAAATTCGAAAAATATATCGGATATCCGATTCGATAAAAATCCTAATTCGATGTAAAACAAATCGATTTTCCTAATTTTTTCAACTTTAGAAGTTTTAATCTTCAACGTCTTTCATTCTTAAAATCAAATAGGCTTTGATTTTTGAAAAAAAAATGGTTTTAAAATCAAATAAACTTTGATTTTTGAAAAAAAATTTATGAAAAATTTGAATAAAACATAGGGTTTTACTGAGAGAGAGAGAGAGAGAGATGAAGAAACTACCTGATGCTCGCCGACCGGAGACGATGGCGGTTATGGAACTCGCACGATTGAAAAAAAAAGTGGGTTTTAGATATACTTTGAGAGAGAGAGAGAGAGTGAAAGAGAGAGAGAGAGTGAGGAAATACCTACCTCGATGTTCGCCGGTCGGAGAAGGGGGTGACTGTGGGAGCTTGCACAGTGGAAACCCACGGTAGCTAGGAACGATTGCTGGTTCTGAGTCTATGGATGAGAGATTAGAGAAGATAATATTTCGAGTTACATTTCGTTGTGAAACTCGAATACACGAGAGCATATATGTATATAAATAACTTTTGTTGTGTAACATGAATACGTAACAGATGTGTTTTTAATCGGAGCGGATATTATCGAATCGGATATCGTAATATCCGAATTCGTATCCGAAATTCATTCGAATGTTAAATCACATCCGAATCCGATATCCGATATCCGAAAATTTCGGATAATATCCGATTTTTCGAATTTGAATTCGAATTTCGGCTATCCATTGACACCCCTAGATACGTCTTGTATCGGACGAGTTTAAAAACTATGTTGACAGCTGACCTCATCCCTTCAATTATTTTTCAAATGCAACCCGTGTTCTCCGATGATAACATATCATATTTTGACCTTGATAACCCCCTCAATTTTTCAATGAATATTTGAAACATCCCCACACTGTCAAATTGATAACATGTCCCCTCAATTTTTAGTAGATATTTGAGATACCCCCTATGTTTACAAACTGATGACATGCCCCTTCAAAAATGACATACCAATTTCACCTTGTTAACCCTCCTCAATTTTCAATGAATATTTGAGACACCCCTATGCTATCTAATTGAAACAGTCCCCCTCAATTTTTTAGTAGATATTTGAGATACATTTATATTACAAACTAATGACATACCCATCCCCCCTCCCCCTCTAATATTTTTGTTGATTTAGACACCCTTCCATAGACTTAGATCTTCTCTAATTGACTAATGAAAATGAACAAAATACCCTTTCTTTAACTTGTAACAAAAAATCCTCAAGTTCTTCAATCTTAATGGGCAATTATAATTTGCCCCCGCTATAAGAAAATCCTGACTCCTCCCCTGCTAGTCCTCCTATGAAAATTTAAATTAAAAAAAAAAAAAAAACAAAAAGAGAGATATTTTAAACATCAATTCGTTAGATGTGACTTGTTAGCATGTATTGACTGGGTGCATGAGTCCATGTTTTCATGTATTTGAGATAACGCCCAGCTGTCTTTGTTACCCCCTTAAATATTCTGGATCATTTAAAGCCCCTTTATATTTTAGTAAATATTTGATTCCTCCACATATTTAAATTGATGAAGCTGGGTGAATATTTGAGTTACCCCTATGTTTTTAAGCTTATGTTCTAACCCTTTTACTTTGACCTTGTTCTTCTTTTCTAAGTTGGTAAAAATTATTTTAAATACCCCTCATTTTTATTTTGAAGTCAAAAATCCATAATTTTTCTTCATAAAATTAGACTATGTTCTAGTTCTTAAATCTCTGAGTTAATGTTTTTAATCTCATCTTTATTTCTTGTTTAATCTATTTAACAACATGCTCCCTTTAATTCTAATTAATATTCATTAATTTCTGAACTTTTAATTATTCTACTTTTTCCCCCCTTTTTCATATGAATGCTAATGAGTGTTAATTTGTTCATCTCATTTGGATATGATTTGTCTTTTTTGTTTTTTTTTTTTTCTTTTTAAGAAAAATTTCGAAAAACATGCTCTAACTAATTTGGTTAAAATTCCCATTTAAGGACACTATTCATTTTTAATTCTGAAAGCACAAGCACATATAGCGCGAGTGCAGGTATTTGTTCTAATTTTAAATTGATCTCACAGATAAAATTAGTGCAGGTATTTGTAATTTTAAATCAATCTTACAGATAAAATTAAAACATGAGGTAGAGAGATTACTCGTATTTATTCCAAAAGTGATGATCTCGTTGAAAAATAAATTATATATATTTGTGGTTATCGCACAAAAGTTTGTGTTTTCGGAATCATAATGAACAGTGTACAAGAATTGGAATTTTCTTGTACACTGTTCTTGGCATGCTGCAGATCATTTGCAAATAAAAATATTTTTGTGAAATCAATTTTATGGCGAAATACCTATCATTTGCAGCATAATACCTATCATAGCAACATGCATGTAAATTTACTGAAATGCCTCTTAGTTGAGATGTATTTCATTGCATATTGATATTACAAATACCTTCATCAAAGAAATTTGCATGAATCACCCTAAATTAAATAACATGGATATTTATTCACAAAATATAAATTTCATCAAAGAAATATTTACACACATATTAAAATTACAAGAATACCCCTCATCAGTGTTATTAAGAAATATCCTTCACTGTAGGGGTGTAATTTCTTTAATGAAGTCAAATAAATTATTAGGAATATAATTATTATTATGAATTATTATAGAATTGAACCAAACCGAGAATCGATCCCTTATGCAATAAATAAATATATATGTATATAATACTTATTATGAATTATTTTAATAGTTAGGACACCGATTAGTGATATTTTATGAATTAACTAATGACTTTTTACAGATAGATCAGTGATTTATTGCATGAATTTTTTTTTTTTATTATATGTTTGTTTTTTTACATTAAACAACATTACTCAAAATTTATAAAATATTGACAACCCGTAGAATCAAACAGAATCAAACTGACTTCAGTTCGCTTTGGTTTCAATGTAATTTGGTTTGATTTTGATTCTTATTTAGTGGGACTGACCTATGTTGGTTCAATTCCAATTTGACTCAAAATTGAATCAAACTGAATCAAATTGCACCCCTAACTATAACACATACCAGAAGTATAGGAACCTTGTTATTCACCTTCCGATTTCCCTAACTTCCTATTTTATTATGTTAGTTAACAGCATGTATCCGTGGCTAGCAAATGTAACCGCAATGGTAAATATGTGGGCAACTATGCCATACGGGTCCTTGGGGAATCTAATTCGAGGTGACCAACAACATCATCATTATCCGCAGGTAGGCTTACTAAGCTGGAGTCCAACTTTGACCTTTGAAGCGGCTAAGCAACAATAAAATTTTGTGAGGAACCATCTTCCTTACATGACACTAAGTTATGCCCCTACTTTTTCATTAATATTTGGGATATCCCTTTCATTTTAAAACTAATGACATGAACCCTTGACCCAGGTCTTGTCTTATAAACTAATAGCCAATATAAAAAAATAACACCATTGTCATTGTTTTCACCATCACCATCACCATCACCATTGTCATTCATGGTCATGATCATCATCACCACCAACACCATCACTATCACTATCACCATCATCATCATTGTCATGGTCGTCATGATTATTTGGGAAAGAAATATCAAGGGTGTTTATTTAGGTCACTTTTCATTAGACCATAAGAGAAGACCAAAGTCAAGGAGCATGTTTTCAATTTTAAAATGTAGGGGCATCTCAAATATTCACAAAAAGTTGGAGGCACCGCATATTATCCTAAGGAGAGGGTTCTATGAAAAGTTCAAAGCGAGATGAGCGTTTCAAAGTTTTTTTTTTTTTTTTTTTTAACAGTTAGCTATCTGAAAATCGATCGATTTCTACATATATATGCTTCTAGATCAAATATTTCTCTACTTTTTCATTAAAAAAAATAGAACTAATTTCATCTCCTTTTTACCATGCAGACAAATTCAAGTAAAGGAGATACTGAACATGATCGATCAGTAAGTCCCTTGGAACTTATTAATTTTAGTATGTCCCATGGAACCTAATTTCATTAAAACACACACACACACACACACACACACACTCACAAATTGTCTCCCTTTTTTTACCATACGAGTTCAGGTATTGGAGGTCTTGAACTTGATAGATTAGTTAGTAAGTCCTACGTAACCTAATTTCAGTAAGTCCCACAGAACCAAATAACATTTAAAAATGGTAACTAATTTCCTCTCTTTTTCACCATGTAGACAAGTTTAGATATTGGAGCACTTGAACCTCACCAATCAGTAAGTCCAATGGAACATGGAACTTAATTTCATTTAAAAGGAGAACTAATTTCCCATCTTTTCTACCATGTAGACAAGTTCCGGTATTGGAGTTCATGAATCTGATCAATTGGTAAGTCTAATTTCAGTAAGTTCCATGGAACCTGGTTTTAGTAACTCCCATGGAATCTAATTTTATTTAAAAATAAAACTAATTTTCTATGTTTTTTACCATGTAGACAAGTTCAAGTATTGGTGCTTCTGACCCTGATCAATCAGTAAGTCCCTGGAACTTATTAATTTTAGTATGTCCCAGGGAACCTAATTTCATTTAAAAATACTAACTAATTTCCTCTCTACTTTACCATGTTGACAAGTTCAAGTATTAGAGCTTTTGAATCTGATCGATCAATATGCCCCATGGAACCTAATTTCATTAAAACACACACACACACACACTCACAAATTGTCTCTCTTTTTTACCATACGAGTTCAGGTATTGGAGGTCTTGAACTTGATCGATTAGTAAGTCCTACAGAACCTAATAACTTTTAAAAATGGTAACTAATTTCCTCTCTTTTTCACCATGTAGACAAGTTTAGATATTGGAGCACTTGAACCTCGCCAATCAGTAAGTCCAATGGAACATAATTTCAGTACGTCCCATGGAACTTAATTTCATTTAAAAGGAGAACTAATTTCCTATCTTTTCTACCATGTAGACAAGTTCCGGTATTGGAGTTCATGAATCTGATCAATTGGTAAGTCTAATTTCAGTAAGTTCCATGGAGCCTGGTTTTAGTAGCTCCCATGGAATCTAATTTTATTTAAAAATAAAACTAATTTTCTATGTTTTTTACCATGTAGACAAATTCCAGTATTAGAGTTCCTGAATCTGATCCACCAGTAAGTCCCATGGAACCTAACTTTAGTAAGTCTCATGAACCTAATTTAATTTCAAATAGATCTAATTCCCTCTCTTTTTTACCATGTAGAAAAGTTCAAGTATTGGTGCTTCTGACCCTGATCAATCAGTAAGTCCCTGGAACCTAATTTCAGTAAGTCACATGGAACCTAATTTCATTTAAAAATAAACAAAAATGTTTGATCCACTGTTCGATCAATGTGTACAACAAAAAATTTGCACGATTAGACCAACGTCAAAGAGTCAAAAGAAAATGTGCTAACTGCTAAGTTAATGAATCCAGGGAAATATGTCACATGTATGCTAAAAGAGCCAAATCCAAGATACTAGGTTGTTTAATCCACGTTCTCCCACGTTTGTTTCTCTCTTTACGTACTACACAAACCATGTTGTAGAGAAATTGATCCAACAACAATAAATGAATAAAAATAAAGCAAAATGCAATCATACACAAAACATAGAGGTTTTTACGTGTTTCCCTCAAGATTGAGGTATTTCCACGGATCACACCGATTCAATTATGAAGAGAAAATTCGTAAATACATATTACACCCTTTCACCGAAAATAGATATATATAGCCCAAGAAAACCTAACTAAGGTTTTATATAACACCATTAAAATTACTAAAATACCGCTGGGAACCCCACCTTCCTGATAAAGAGGCCATTGTCCCCTACTCCAACTCCCCAGTGAGTTCAGCGTTGAACTCAACCGGTAGGACTTGTGCCTTGATTAATAATAACTTCTAATTAATCGGTACCATTAGGCTCCACAAACCACAACAATCTCCCACTTGGAGATTGATCAAAAGTATCTCCACTAACACATGCTGCATCTGAAAAATAACTCCTTTATAACAATTTTAATATGAATCTTTTTATTTTGTCTTCTATTCTTGAAGACCAATAGAAACTGAGTATGACTTCACTTCCTCATAGTAAGCACCTTTGTAAACATATCCATAGGATTCTTACTTGTATGAATCTTTTACAGAGTAAACAACGTATCGTCCAATATAGATCTTATGAAACAGTAGTTAGTATCTATATGCTTGGTCCTTGAATGAAAGGTTGAGTTCTTTCCAATATGACTGTCACTATACTACTTACAATTTTCTTGCTCCTTACCTAATTTTTTTTTTTCAAGAAACATTGCAATCATACCGTTTCCTTGCAAGCTTCAGGTAAATGACATACTTTGCTGAGGTTGTAACTATCTTTTGCAACTCTGAGACCAATTGACTGTGGCATGTTGGGAAAAATACTGTAAACAATATATTCATCGATCTAAGAGTTGATCTTGAACAAAACAGAATAATCAAATCGAACAAACAATAATTGTAAAATACCTGGATTTGTTTTTCCGATTATCCGCGGAGAATACATTGATTTTGATCTGCGAAGAATAGGTGCACTACCCCAACTCTGCATACACTTTGGTGATGGGAACCTTCTATCTCAATAATAGAATAATCTGTGTATAGAGAGAGGGGGACGACCACCTATTTATAAAAGATGATACTAGATTTTCTACCCATCGTAGAATTCTAGTATTAGGTGAATACCACTTAAGTTTTGATAGGATGTTCACTAACCCATCATATTTGATGCTGGTAACCAATGCCAGACCACTAGCATGGCTTCCAATTTTATCCTTAATGTTTTGAACAAATTACAATCTAGTATTTATATAAAATTTGTATATGTGAAAAGGTTACAAAATAATTTTAATTACGAAAATAATAATAATAATAATAATAATAATAATTCCAATAATCTCCCACTTGGCCTTCACATATACCTTTTGTTTAAAACGATTCTCTAAATTGTTACCTTTTGAATAATCGAGTGCACTCTTTTGAAAAATAATTGTTCAAAACAATTCAGATAATCTTTAACTGTCACCTTCATTCAAAAATACCACTAATGATGGATCATGGATGTAACAAAGTGCTCATTTGTCGGCCTTAAGACAGTTCCATGGTCTCAAAATTAGTACCATCAATGAATTTTAGGAGTTTACCTTTACGTGAACTTTCTTTGTGGTATTAGGGCAATGTACACTCCTCAATGTAGTTTGTATGTAGGTGTCCAACTTCATACTCATCGTATGTCATTCTGATATCTTACTAGCAACCAACTATGTGATATTCCATCACCTTTCTATCCAGAATGAAGACTTCATCAACGTCATGCCAAGTCACGTCTAGTCTAAGGATTTCTTTAACACTTTACGAGTACATTTACTCACAGACAAAGATAACATGTGTACACAATAATACATAAACAATGACTAGTCATAATCAATTTCTTTAAGCAGCAATAAATAGTCTATCAAGAGTATAAATAAATCAAAACAAGCATAAAATAAAATTAACACTTAAATAACATGAACAAATGACATGATAACTCCCATACGAGTTACATGTTCTTTGAAAAACTTTAGCAGGAGTCCTTTTGTGAGAGGGTCAGCTATAATATTGTTAGAATTTATCTTGGCAATCTCGATCAATCCTTCACGAACCTTTTCACATACTAAAATGTATTTTATTTTGATATGCTTGTTTCCTCTAGTTACTCTTTCATTCTTTGCAAAATCAGTAACAGCCTTATTATTACATAAGAGATGAGTATCATTACTTACTAGCAATATATCATCAACATAAATCACAAGAATGATGAATCGACTCCCACTCATCTTGCGATATATGCATTTATCGACGATTTTGTCTTTAAATCCGTATTCGACTACCACTTGATCAAATTTCAAGTACCATTGTCTTGATGCTTGTTTCAACTTATAAGTTAATCTTTTCAGCTTGTAGATAACTGAGAAATAAGTCTTATAGAAATCAATATTTGACTTTTGCATGAAACCCTTTGCTACAAGCCTTATTTTAAACCTCTCTATTATATCTTCTGAATTTCTTTTAGTTATGAAAACCCATTTGCATTCAATTATTTTACAACTTTCTAGAAACGTCGCTAATTCTCATACTTCATGCTTTTCCAAATATCTCAATTCTTCTTTCATTACTTCCTACCAAAATTGAGATTCATTTGAATCCATTGCTTCTTTGAATGTTGAAGGATCATCTATATCACCTTTGATAGCATCTCATTCTTGAAAGTATACCTCATAATTATTTGTAATAGCGGGTCTGCGTTCTCAGGTAGATCTCCTAATAGGAATGGTTGGTTGTGGAACTAGAACCACCACCGCTTGGGGATTGGGTTCTGGTTGGATTGCTGCATCTTCTACAATGATTGTACGAATAAGTGATGTCACCAAATGAGATAAATGTTGCAGAATAAAATATATTGGTGGATCACTATGTTTCTCTTCAAATATAACATTCCTTCGTTTTTCACTCCCACAATTTTAACCATATTAAAAAAAAAAAACTTAACAAATCAGTAACTCTAGTAACTTCAAGCTTCTGTTGCTCAATCATCTTATTTTTTAAGGCAATTCATACAAACATCAAAATCTGAAAAATCTAGAAGACTTAGAATTCCTTCCTTAACTTAGGATTCTAGTTTTCATTATAAATGTGACATAATTTCAAATGTCATAACATAGAAGAGTTTTTCTGACGACCTAGGATGTTTAGACCCCGAAACATGCGAATCAACAAATAAACATAATAGAGAAGAAACAAACAAGTCATTTAAAGATAATTGATAAAGATCATCTAATAAAAATCATGTCTAACAATGTCATTATGATAAATAACGTGCATCCTACTATTGCGAAAAATAAAGATAAAACATAACCAACAGTGCCCAATCTAGAAATGAAAATAATATTCCGTCTAAAAGACGAGATGTAGAATATCTCTTCTAAAATCAAAGAATGTCCTATATCGAGAATGAGACGATTAGCTCCAACAACCTCAACCTACAATGCCTCTGCATTCCTAAGAAAAAATCTATCCTCTAGTCAGGGGTTTCTCTTGCTGTCGAACGCCTCCTGTATTCTTTTGCAACCAGTTCTTATACGCAAAACAATCTCTCTTCATGTGTCCCTTCTTCTTGCAGAACCAACAATCTTCATTATCTATTTTTTTAATCTCTGTTCTTTCTTTGATTGTTTTCTGATTTTTGAAATCCTTGAACTCTTTTCCTTGCTTAAAATTCTTGTTGCCGCCTTTCTTGAAATCTTTCTTGCTATTTGGGTGAACTGCCAAGTGTGCTGACTCAACCTTCGAACCTCTCAATCTTGCTTCCTTAGTGACACAAAGGGAAATCAACTGATTCAGATCCCATTTAGTTTCTTGTGCACTGTAATTGACTTTAAACGTATCAAAAGAATTAGGCAGAGATAAAATTGCCATATGCACCAGAAGGTCATCTTCAAAAATAATCCCTTGCTCTCGAAGACCGAAGCCCTTTTGGTCTTATTATTGAGTCTACGCACATTCCAAGAAAAAAATCTAATTGTCATTTGCAACCTTAAGTTTCCTCCCGCTCCTTAAGACTAAGGACGTACCAGCCTTAACCATAGCCCTTGATTTTTGCAATTCCTGAGCCGCTTTAATCAATCTGACCTTCAGGTTCTTTACTTTGTTCTCATCTGCCAAAACAATTCATTTCCCTTTCTTCATATACCTCTGTTGTCTTGTCTCTTCTTGATCTATTTCTGTTCTCAGAATCAATTCCACCTCATCCCAGACAATTGCTTGTTCCTCGTCAATCGACTCTTCCTCTCTGATCACCATATCATGGCATTCGCCAATCCTGTTCCGTTTCTTGAGGGCCAGTTCGAACAGAATGTCGGTACCTTCTGTTTGCCTTTCTCTGTTCAACCCAACAGTCCAACTAATTTCACTCAAATTATGAGTAATCCAATCAGCCAGGACTTCCACTACCTGATCTTTCATTTTATATCTATCCCAGCTCCTCGAGCTCTCCTCTATGTCTGTCAAGGCTAAGGGGATGTCGTCCGTTACAGGTTCCATTAGTATGATGTCTTCTGTATTAGAACCACCAGGTTCTCTTCCAGTTAGCAGCTCCTCGTTGCCGAATCCATCTCTCCGAAAATCCGAACCTTCAACGGATTGTAGTAACTATAAGAAGCCTCCTTGTCCTAATGCAAATCATTCTCCCCACCTACGATCATCTGCCACCTCTTGTTGCGATATCTCATGCCCATCTAGCTGGGACCCATCTGTGAGAGATTTACCTACTATCTGATCCTCCTGCCCCAACTCCAAGGACCCCTCGACAACTGGTACTGTCTCTACGATAGCTCCCTGGCAGTCGACCTTGACCAAACCACCATGCCCAACGTCTTCTGACTTCAACATGTCCTGGAGAAAATCATCTTCCAGAAATTCAAAGCTCAAAGGACTTGTAACTATTGGTGCACTGGTGCTTCCATCTAAGAGTCTTTTTGTTGTGGCTACAAAACCACCTACTATAACCATTTTCCCAAGTGGTCCATCATTTTTTAACAAGTCCATTCCAAGTTGATGACATACCTTTGAGTGTACTGGATACCCAATAATGGGTATTTGATTCATTTCATTAGTGGGCTGAAAACAACCTGATGTGTTTGTTGGGCCTACTTGAATGGACGGTTGGTATGTCTCACACATGGGTTGGGGCTTGCCCACTGAAATTGGTGGCCCGCCTGTACCAATGTGCTGCCCCATCTAACCATCAAGCTGAACATCGGTTTCATGAGTCAGTGGGCCATCAGGCCCATATGATCGGTCCGCCCCACCGTTAGTCTCCATAGTCGCCGGGCCACCAGGCCCAGATAATTGGTCTGTTATGGTGTTGTTTTGTTGAGATGACCGGTCCGCCTCGTCTATTATCTGTTCACGTGCTACCTCTAGGGCGTAGCTACCCCGTTGTCTAGGCCCACTCATCGATCCTTCTAAAGACCTCACCCCTATAAATTTTGCCACATCGACATAGACATTCTTAGCATAAGGGTCCTTGCTTGTCCCACACTCCAAAACAGCTGCTTTCCGATTCTTGTGATTTGACCCACCTACTCTAACACCCTCTGTGTTACCCAATGCTATAGTGTTAAGGTTTGAAATTGCATTAAGTTCGTCTGACACGACTTGGGCTGCTAAGCCCACACCAACTTTACTACAACCAGGCTTCATCTTCTCCAAACCATTCTCCCTGTTTGCAGACAACTTGATGCCCACTGTCAGCTGTGAATTCCTTCATGGGATTTTAACCCATCTGGGGATGTTTATGGCCTTCCATCCAACCTTGATAATAGCCACTTTGAGATCCTCCAAAGATCGAGTGCTCTTCTTGACTTCCATAAGTCCTTCTAGCGCATCACCAGTGAATTTGAAAGATTTAGGCTCCCACCTGTGGAATGGGAGTCCGATGATATCTATCCATGTGCCTTCCTGCGCCCAGCTATTCGCTATGCAATTACAGTTAGCGTACCACGCTCTCAAGGTCACCACGACATCTTGAACCTTAATTTGTTTTAGATTTTTTAAAACGACGAAATCACTTCTCCTGTGACATACGAATATTCCCATGAGAAGTCCACACGGTTTTAGTACAAGTTTCTTAGACTTTGGGGCTAGAGAGTTGACCACTCTCTCCACTTTTTCCCAACAGATCGATTCAGCCTCTGTTTCGCATATGATCGCTCACCTCCATACACCGAAGTTTTCTATCGCCCCAATCTCATTGGTTATTAGCGGTGGTTTCTGGACGTCAATCATTTTTTTCCCAAGCAAAGTTTTGCCGTCAACCTCTCTCTTCCAAAGACCTCCCTCAGTTGCTCCACCTCTACTTAAGGCTTCACCATGGTTGTCCCATCCTATTCCTTCAGCTCCTTCAGGGATCAAAAGTGAGGGAAACCAACCTTGCCTTGAGTACTCCGAAATCTTTAGGAACCGACCGTATTCGTTCTCATAACCTCGTGCCACCTTATAGTTACCCATAACCCTGATTGCTCAATTATTCTTCACCCAACAATTCTGGACCTCAAAAACCTTCTGATCAACTTAAGCAACAATCGACCTCCCCACCAGAGAGTAATATGTGCATCTCCTTCCTGCCATAACTCATAATATTCTTTTGTTGTGATTTTGAAGTTACTGATGTGGGATCGTGCATGGGTGTCCAACAACATCAACATCTAGGGACCAAGAGTTAGAATTGTCCTTCCTTCACTTTTTTCCCAATGAAGGCTTGGACAATAGAATTAATATATATCCATTTAAATAATTTTAAACCATGCTTGATGTGAGTAATGAAAACTAATATATGAGATCCTCTCCAGGTTGAGTCAGCTGAAGCTCAAGAAATTGTAATTCGATTTTCGAAGAAGGTGAATGAGGCTGCTTCATGGATTATTCCGTTCTCTCTAGCTGGGGCATGTGGTTTATCTCAAATGGGCATCAGTAAAACAAGCAATGGAACGATGAAGTTAGTTTATGTAGCTTGTGCTGCCTCATTGTCCGCATCTTTTATATGTGCAACTGTAGTGGTGATAGTCGTCCTCACCACAAATTACAGCTTTCTGAGCAAGCTTATTATCATCCTCAAATCCACCATCATACTTTCTATTGCCATGACTGCACTGGGTTATGGCTTTGCCATAGGTCTTCTTTGCCTCAAGTTGAAACAATGAGGTCCCATAATTGTAATAGTAAATGGAGTTTTAGCGAGGTGCTGAGTTAACTATATGGAGTTTTAGCGAGATGCTCTGTCTCGAGTCCGAATTTGCTGTTAATGAAAAGGTGTGCTAAACTGATAAATCAATGGCACTATGTCACGTTTACAAGAAAAGGGTAAAATATAAAACCTTAACCTCATAGGCATCTTCTCTCGTGTGGCATCATGCCATAGGTTTAGCAGCCATGGTTTTAAAACTCGTTTTGGTGTTTCTTCTCGACCATGAACGAGACCGAGTCGTCTCAGACAAGTTTTCCGCTAAGTTGGAGTCATCTCATTCAACAATAAGAAAAATGAGCCATGATTTTAAATGTCTTCCGATCTGTTTGACTTGACTATCCATCTCATTGTTCGATGATACCAAGATGTATCGGACGAGTGTCTCATCTCGGTCTTGAATGAGCCTTAAAGCCATGTTAGCAGCTAAGCACATTTTTAGGTTAACAGCATATCTCAATTCCTCATGATTAGCATTTTCCTAAAGCAAGTCTGCAAGTGTCTCCATTCAACCAAAAGCATAACTTATAATTATTTAACAAAATTTTAATGTCCAACCACGTTTAACACTTAAAGTGCCCACTGAAAGAGCAAAAGATTATTTTTTTCAAATTCTTGTAAAGATTTCGTTATGTTTTAACTTTTAATAGTTTGTATTTAAAAGAAAATTCTAGTCTCCAACGACCCTTGGGACCTGATGGAAGAGATTCGCTAGGAAAATTGAAAACGTGGTCTTAAATTAAATAATTAAGAAAAAAATTCTAGTGTTCAAAGAACGATTGAGATGGGAAGAAACATATTCCCCTTCCCTAGAAAATTCGAAATAAGAGAAAGTTGAATTACTTTTGAGTTTCTCTTTAGCTTGGAGTTCTTGAGCATGTTCGCAAAACAAGGCCTTTCCCATCAAAAGCAATTCATATTCCCAAGTTTTCGCACTTAAAGGTACCTCATTTTCCAGATTTTCCTTCGTCTTTGGTCATTAATCAAAATACCCAGAAGAGTGTCAACTGTAATTCGTGCAATAATTATAGAAATAAATCGATTTTTAATCTATCAACAAAAGAAATTACAGCTCAAAAAAGGGAGAGAGAGAAAAAAAACCCAAATCACGAAATTGAAGAAATAAGTGTAGATTTAAAGGGATGGACTTACTTGAAGATAGTTGCAGAGCGATAATTGGAGGAGAAGTGAAGAGAGGAGGAGAAGAGAAGACTGCCATTGCTCTTATCCAAACATACTTTATTGTTGAGTAAGTCTCGTACTTCGGCGCTGAACCAAAACACCTATTTCGTCACCTATCTGCGCTGAACCAAAACATCTATTTCGTCACCTATCTGGCATGCACTAACAACATGTGAGAAAAAGAAAAAATTACTCATAAGAATCTATCCTTTAAAGAGCAATTGCAACAAGGCTCATATGAAAGGCTTTGGACTGATTTTTTGTCCAAAAGGCTTTGGGCTGATTTTTTGTCCAAAAGAAACCTCTGTAATATCACACACTTTCCTTGCTAAGTTTGTAGAGTAGGTTTCGTCACCAACTTAATCACTTTGTAGAATCCAACATGATCCAATGCTAATGTTGGAAAAATTAAGTCTTAGAAAAAGAAAAATAGAATTTTGGAACTGTAACGCACGAAAATTCATTTTCTTTAAGATTTTTTTTATCCTCACTCGTACAAGAGTTTGTTGATGGATTACCGACAAACTAGCCTCCAGGATACAACAAAATCGTGGTGAGGATTTGTAAGCAACAAACTTTAGAATTTTCCTATAAAACAATATGAAATCTCGAACTTAATGATTTAAAAAAATAATGCACTTGAATAATTTGCTGGAAAAACTTGAGTGAATTTACTTAAAGGCCAATCCTATTCATAGAGATTGAAGGGACTCTTAAATCTTTCTCCAAAAAAACCGTGAAACAAAAGGTGTGTCTCTTTATAAAAAGCCAATAAGTATATCCATTCATGGAATAAAATTAGGTGTGTCTCTTCATGAAAAACTAATAGGTATATCCATTCATGGAACAAAATGTGTCCATTTATGGAAATTCAAAAGTTGGGACTCTCCATTCAAAATTCAACCATTGCACCCTTTAAAAATATTTAAATGAACACAACTAAAATCCAAACAGCTACAGACTACAGTGATATAGAGGACAGAAAAATTAAAATTATTTTTAATTTTAAATTTGAGAGTTTTGGCTAAGGTAGCCATTTATTTTCAAAACATTGGATCAAGCCCAAGAAAGATTGTTTTAATTTGAGTTTTTTTTTAGTAAAATCTACAGGGCTCTATTGGTGGATTGATAATATGATGATCCATGTGGGCGTAACAAACCATGGTAAGATTTGAAATTTTAAAAAGTTTGTCAAGCTAGTATTACTCTTATAATATTGTCAACCTTCATATATATCAGGTTTCTTGGGGTATGATTGGCTATTGTCGGTTTTCCCTCCATAAGTATACAAACACCAACTTGTGCCCTTGCCCAACCTGACCTCGAGCATGAAATAGTCAACCTGAAACCTATCTAAGTTGGATTGGTTGGGTTTATTTTTTCCTCATTAATGCTAGGTCATTTAGTATTGGTATGGGTTTATATAAAGATAAGTGGCATGCAAAAAATTTTAAAATTTAAAATTATTTTTCATAAAAATGTGTTTCAAAAGTTTATATACATAAAATTATAAGTAAATTTAAAGAGATAAGAAAACTAATAAAATTAATTAAAATAATTAATTTTTATTAATAATCGTAATTTTCAAGAAAAGAAAAAACATTTAAAGTTGTAATTATTGCATGACATTATAGAATTACACTTAAAACAAAGCAATTGTTTATCCAATGAAATATCGATACATTAGTTTGATATATAGATAAACAAAAGCAAATGTATTGAAATATGAATTATGAGTGTGAAAGAAACCAAGGTAAGAAATATTTTTAAATTATAAGCATATTAAGTTCGAATTCAAGAAAATCGGGTTAGACGATACCTATGCCTGCGCCAAACCCGATTTGGGACAGGCATTTTATATATTTTTTTTGCTCAAACCCGAGACCATACCCAAGCTAACAAGGCCCAGATATGACCCAAGGTCAAGTTTAACCCAGTGGGTTCGGGTTTTGCCCGCCCAAGTTGCAGCCCTTATACATATTGGTCTCTTCATAGGAGTTGACTAGCTATTGCGATTTTCCCTCCACAACAATGAAATTAAGTTTTGTTTAGTTTCTTAAGCTCCAAAATTCTAATTTCAGAGTCCTAGACTCCTAGTGGTGCAAAGCTCTCTGGGATTCTGGGAAGCTGATATCTCTTCGTACCCAAAAGTAAGATACAATTTCTTTTCATTCTGCTTCACTAGTTTTTAGTTAATTGCCAATTACTTGAAACATCATTAGTGTTCAGATTTGAAGAAATATGGCATCTTTTTCTTAATGGTAATTAAATTCCCATGGATAGAAAAATCTCGATTCCCAATTTGGACACACACAGACTCTCTCTCTCTCTTTCTCTCTCTCTCTATATATATATATATATATATATTTGAGTTCTTTTTAGATGAAAGCTAGAGATCTAAGATCTTTATTTAATACGATTGATGGGAACCTAGTTGTAGACATGGATTTTTCGTTGAAAATCCCATCCTTACTTGAATTTGGAGTCACTACCATTCTTTTTTATAATAGGGTGTGAATGGGTATCCGAAAGATAGTTTTAAAAAATCATTTTTATTTGTAGTAACTCTCGTATAGATAAGGAACATTTATTTACCTAAGATCTAAGTACAGGGTCCACATTAAGGGATAGGGAAGGTATTAGGCACCCTATTCCTTCCACCATAGGTTATAATCTTTAAAAATAATCATTTTTCATTTTTATAAATTTTGAGAGAGAAAATTTTATACCTTGAAACTTAGAGGGGTTTAAAATAATTTTCTTTTCTAAAATGGTTATAATCCCTACACTTATGATCGAACCAAAATCCGATCTTTCGGAGGTAGGAAAGGGGGAGCACTACATTTTAGAGACTTTCTAAAAACAAAAATAAAATAAGAGAAATAAGAAGGATAGAAGAGGAAAGATGGAAGGGAGAGAAGGGGGTTTTTTCATATCACTTTTGTCCTTACTCTAATTTGTCTTTGACTTGACTTTCTATAAAACTTGAAGATTAATGGACTTTTTGTATTGAGAATTGAATGGGTTGAAGAGTTCCTCTTTTTTTTTTTTTGAAATTGGGAGAGATGAGAGTGATGAGAGAATTGAGATAAATGACTTGTGGGGTGGGGGTTGTTCAAGTATGGATTTTTGAGAGGGAGAGAGTTTTTTTTATAGGTGTTGAGGGTTACTTTTAAGAATAGAAATGTCAAAGATGAATGATTAAAAGATAATAGTATGAGGTGTATGCATTGGAAGATTGTTATTTTGATGTTCGAGAGGGATATATGTGGAAGGTAGTAGAGATGGATCACTTTTAACCCAAGTAGGTTGGATCTTTCAACCTATATGGGTTGAATGTTAGGTGGGGTTAATGGGTGTGTGTGTGTTAAATGAAAGAATAGTTGTGTAAAGGGGGTAGTTATAGATATTTTGGAAGAATTAAGAAAATATTAACAAATGTCTCAAGAGTATGGAGGTATGTGTTAGGTGAGTTGATTAAGGAGAAGGGGTGTAGGTTGTAATAGTGATATTCATCATGGATCGCAACTTTTTGGGAAACAGTATGATCCTCAAATCCACAGTCGGACTTGCTATCGCAATGGCTGCACTAGACTATGGATTTTCAATAGCTCTCCTTCTACTTAGGTTGGTATAAGTCTCTAATATTGATGTTGTTGTATTGAACCAATGTGATTCCATAACAGTAATAGTAAAAGGGCTCTAAGCTACGCAAAATAAGTTCCCACTAGTGAGATGGTTTGAATAAATTAATATAGAAAATTAATACTGATATATAGAAAACATGTGTTTTTCATCCCATCTGAGCCATACATTTGATGCTCTGCTCTCGTTCTACACTCAAATGGGGATATATATATTGTTGATTTTATTGTTTGAACCAATATTGAGGCCCCATAATAGTAATAGCAAATAGGATCTAAGAGACGCGAAATGAGTCTCCTTCAATGTGAGATGGTTTGAAATGAGTTTATACTAATTAATTTATAGAAAACATGTGTTCTTCTTAACGTTTGATGATGTCTCATACGTGATTAGCATTTTCCTAAATTGTATCCACTAGAGGGAGTCAATGATCGAAAGAACTTCTAATTTTCTAATAAAATTTTATTTTACGACCATGCGTAACAATAAAGTGTCAAATGAACGACTATAATGAGAAAATGTATCCCTAGAGATTTATCAAATCAAAATACATAATTAAAAGTGAGATAATATCGCCCCTCATATAATGATTGTTGATAAAAATAAGAGATATTTACGAAAAAGTGATCAACTTTTGACGAATTTACGATTCTGGCTCACTGTTCATTTTAATTACCAAAACGTTAACGATAACGAATTCGGAGGCTTTTAAAGTGACTATTTTGCAGGTTTAAAATGAATTTTTTTAAACCTACGAAATTGTCACTTTGAACCTGCAAATTAGTCACTTCATTCTGAATTTTTTTAACGAAAACATGATTGTTCATGTTTTAGTAGTTAAAATGAAAACTAGCCGGAATCGTAAATATCTCATTTTCAGCTCACAAAATGGTAATTCACCCTAAAAATAATGACTTCTAATGAAGGATTGGTTCGTGTACTATATCCAGGATACACTAATATATTAAGGTTTTAAACAACTTGTGTTTTAAATGAAAGTCTACTTTTGTAAAGTTATATTGCGTAATAATAAAGTGTCAAGTAAACGAATATAATGGGAAAATGTATCCCTTGAGTTTTTTAGCCATTTTCGAGTGGGATCTGTTCAAATTGGGGTGTCTACCATTGAAATTTTGTCTCAAGCCTCTAAGGTCTTTCTGTGGGAATTTCAATTTTTTTCAAGTAGAAAATAGACTAATTAATTAACCCTATGTATTGACTCATTTTTGAGTTCTTTATTTACTTCTTTAACATTTTGAAGGTGATTTAGATTTTAGACATACCCCTCCAATTATATAAATATTTAACATACCTCTTGATTTTTCTCCCCCAACCCCGGCTATCTTAAACATTATTTAGTAAAAAGTTTTGGCCACATGTCCCAACCTCAATATTTTATCTTCATCAACCTTCAAACCTCAAGAAGGAGATGGGATTTTTCGGGAAGATATCACATAATGTATTTTTGTATAGGAAAATAAGGGTGTTTGAAAAGAGGTTAAAGAACATGAATTGATGAAGGGTTCACATAGACAAAAGAATCTAGTCAAGCTCTCACCTTGACTAGCACTTTTGACGCCACGCCGAATCACCAACCACCTCTCATAATCACCAACCACCTCTCATGATGCGCCAAAAGTGTGAATCAGGTCGAGATTATGACTAACATAGTCGGCTTAGAGTTTTTGGAATGAATTTAGCTTATAGGTTAAAGAATTTGTAACTGAAGGGTTTTTGGAAGGTTGAAAATGTCAAAGACATTTAAGTCATTTATTAGTCTCTCAAAGAAGACCGAAGTCAAGGATACATTTTCTGTTTGACAATCAAGTTATCTAAAATGTTCATCGATATCCATTAAGATATAGGACTCTTAATGGATCATATCAAATCCGAAATCCTATTAAAAAATTCCATATCCAAGTCAAAGATTTAGGTTTCGATATGTTATCGAATTGGTCTGGTACCAAACATATATCTTTATATTCAATAGAGACTCAGTGCATATGTTTGAAATATATTAGTTGTATATGTATTGTCAACAAAAAATTTCGTGATCTATTCCTATGGATGAGCGAAATAAGATGACAAATGATTTTATTAATTTTTAATGAAAATGATGATAATACAATTCTGTGTAGACTCGCTAGATGAAGTGACCTCCTCTAATTAACAATCGAAACTTTAAAGATGATGATGTATAATTTTCTTCTTTCCGAGCTTTACGTCTTATTAGTTGATAATGTGATTTGTTGTCTTTGAAGAAGAGTCGAGTTTGATCTTTTTTTAATGTTGGTTTCCAAGTGTTGTAGATTTTTACTACTTCTCTGGAAGAGGACTTGTAAGCTTCTTCTTCTTTGGAGATGGAGCTTTTCTTTTTAGAGAAGATGATCCGCTTCTCTTCCTTGGGAGAAAGTGATATGCTTATCTTCTTTAGAAGAAAATGATTTAGACTTTTTCCGAATGTCTATACTTTAGTATTTATAGAATCAGATAAGGGTGGCTTTCCAATTATATCCCCAACTTAAAACATTTTAATAAATTGGTCTGAAGGTTTGAATAATTATTTAATGTTGAGAGATGTTATTGTATTGCATTAAATATGTGAAATGAGTGAACTACTTCGAATAAAATGGTGCACCGTATACTAATTTATTAAGTAGTTCACACACAAGTTTGAATTAGAAGTCTACTTTTTTTTAAGATATGATGCATATAATATTTTCTTTTCTTCTCATATATGTAAATGCTACTAAAACAGATTACAATAAATTTTTAGCATGTCTGTATCACTTGTACCTATGTCTTTTATTATGGTTTCACTATTTGAGACAACTTGTCAATCCGTTTCATTGGTGGAGTCATCTCAGTCTCCGACTATATTTAAAACCATTATGAAATTCAAAATTCCCAAGCTTGTGCTCGTCTCCTTTCCCAGATTTTCGTTCTTCTTTGGTCTTTTAGCTCTTCAATTTCTATAATAAATTAAATTTAAGAAAATGTTGAAGTGACTACGCACGACATTGCATTAGACATTGTTCTAACTTGGAAGTGTGCACGAAATCATAGATGTTTTTCCTTTAGATACAAGTGAAAAAAATCTATGATTTTGCGCACACCGGCATGTCAACACAATGTCTAGTGTAGTGTCCCACACAATCACTCACTCACTCTAGCACAACTCTTAAATTTAATGTATTTAATCTCATCTTCACTCCCTCGTTTTTTTACCTCATCTTGATCCCTAATAGGAAATTACAGAATTTTCTATTAAAAAATATCTTCATATTTTACTTCTAAAATCCTATCTTATTCTTTTTAAGTTTCAAGATTAAAATAAACTAAATTTTAGGTTGAAAAATAAGCTAATTTATTTTTCAACCATGAGGTTTAAGATGATATTTGAGAACAGAAAATCAAAGGGCTTTCAGTTTCGGGTTAAAGGTGAGAGCGTTTAAGTCATTTTGCATTAATAAATTGGAAAATGCTGAAATGACAAAAAGTATCACCCCCAGCACGACTCTAATAAGGTCGGTGGAACAAAAGGCATTAAGTCCTCAAAAGTCGTTGAATTTTCCTTCTCCAAATCAGCAGTCAGCTTTCAAGTTCTTATTTATGGGTTTGGGTTGTCACATTTCGAGGTGGTCACATAACCGTAGATACTTTTTGCTCGTATCTCGATGAAAGACACAATAGTTATCACAAGGAACATGTTGGCATTTGACGTAAGCATGATATATATGATGTCTCCCGAGTCTCGTTGAATTTTCCTTCTCCAAATCATCTGTCAGCTTCAAGTTCCTATTTATGGGTTTGGGTAACGACATTTCTGGCGTGGAGGTGGTCACATAACCGTAGATACATTTTACTCGTATCTCGATGAAAGAATCTATCGCTATCACATCAATGCAATGGCGAACACGGAGAGAAAAAGGCACTATAGATAACCTTCCGCGAAGATTCTTTGTTTTAGAAAGAAAAAGCACAAAAACTTTTGAGGTGATAAGTGGCCATGTAAAATGCTACACTGATTCCTTAACTCTGCTCGGCACTTTGCTGAAGTGGTTAGTGTGATGCTTTTCCTCTGGATACGACGATGTTGTAAACACAGGAAGGATTGGCTTCAATATTAAAGAAAGAGAGTAGTTGTGCATTGAGGTAAGAAAGGAATGGTTTTTGTTGGAGTACTTTAATAAAATAAAGAGAAACACATAATCTCTCTACATCATTAGTTTTTTATTACTTGTTAAAACATCATTGTTATTGTTGTTATTGATAAAAGTGTTGAGGGATTTAAAGAATTGTGTTGTGTCTTCGTCTTAATAGGAATTCAATTTCCCATGAATAAAATATTTCATTTCAAGTTTTCATCCTCTATTCTATTCATCACTCTTCATTCTCTCTCTCTCTCTGTCTCTCTCTCAACACCATTTCATCCAGGATTTTAGTGGCCACACCGAGTTGAGTTGCTCGAGTTTTGACTCTACTCGCCAATGAATAAAAGACTTCATTTCAAGTTTTGATCCTCTCTCTCACCACTTCATTCATGGTCTAGTGGGTACACCGAGTCGAGTTGGCCGAGTTTTTAATCGACTCAACAATGAATAAAAGACTTGATTCCAAGTTTTGATCCTCTCTCTCTCTCTCCCCACATTATGAAATGGTACAGTGAGTCAAGTTAGCGGAGTTTAGACGTGACTCACTCACCAAATGAATAAAAAAAAGACTTGATTCAGTTTTGATCCTCTCTCTCACTCTCCCCTTCACATCTGGACTGGTAGACTGAGTCGAGTTGAGCGAGATTTCATGTGACTCACCAATGAATAAAAAAGTTGATTCTAAGTTTTGATCCTCTGTTCATAACTCTTGATTCAACGTTTTAATCCTCTCTCTCTCTCTATCCACTTTATGGATTTGTACAGCGAGTCGAGTTGGCCGAGTATCGACGTGACTCGCCATACGTTTTAAAAATAAAAGAGATTTTTAGACATTAATTCGTTAGATGTGACTTGCTTAGCATGTACTGAGTTGGTGCGTAAGTCCATGTTTTTTCGTCTTTGTTACCCCTTAAATATTCTGGTTCATTTATCTGATTCCTCCATGTTTTTAAATTGATGAAGCTGGGTGAATATTTGACTTACACTATGTTTTTAAGTTTATATTGTAACCCTTGTACTTCTTTTCTACGTTGGTAAAAATTATTTTAAATACCCCTCATTTTTATTTTGAAGCCAAAAATCCATAATTTTTCTTTTTCTTCATAAAATTAGACTATGTTTAAGTTCTTAAATGTCTATAGTGAGTTAAATTTAATCTAGTTAACATCATCTTCAATCCAATGTTTTGTGAAATCAATTTTATAGGCGCTTGGCTGAACAGTGCAAAATTTTGCAGTGCTAAAAAATTAAAATTGCCGAAATCCCCTAAATTCTTTACGAAATTTCACCAAATGATTTCCAACATAAAAAAGTATGTCGAAATACCTATCATAGCAACATGCAGGTAAATTTACTGAACTACCTCTTAGTAGAGATGTATATTTCATTGCATATTGGTATTACAAATACCTTCATCAAAGAAATTTGCATGAATCACCTAAATTAAATAACATGGATATTTATTCACAAAATATAAATCTCGTCAAAGAAATATTTACACATATTAGTGATATTTTATGGATAAACTAACAATTTTTTATGGACAGATCGGTGATTTATTGTATGAAATTTTATTTTTATTATATGTTTGTTTTTTTTACATTAAAAAACATTACTTACAATTTATAAAATATTAACAATCCGAAGAATCAAACAAAACTAAACCGACTTTAGTTTGATTTGATTTCAATGGAATTTGGTTTGGTTCTGGTTCTTATGACTTATGTTGGTTTGACTCCAATTTGACATCAAATGGAATCAAACTGAATCAAATTGCATCCCTAATTACAACGCATACTGGAAGTATAGGAACCTTGTTATTCGCCTACGGATTTCCCTAACTTCCTATTTTATTATGTTAGTTAACAGCATGAATCCGTGGCTTGATCAACTAGCAGATGTAATCGCAATAATAAGAAATTGGGTATGGGTAATGATGACATACGGTTCGTTGGGGAATCTAATTCAAGGTGACCAACAACATCATCATGATCCACAGGTAAGCTTATTAAGCTAGAGTCCAACTTTGAAGCGGCTAAGCCACTACAAAATTTTGTGAGGAACTATCTTCCTTACGTGACACTAAGTAACCTGTGTGTTTATGTATGCCCCTACTTTTTCATTAATATTTGGGATACCCCTTTCATTTTAAAACTAATGACATGAACCCTTGACCCTGGTCTTGTCTTATAAACTAATAGCCAATAAAAAAAATAACACCATTGTCCTTGCTTTCACAATCACCATCACCATTGTCATTCATGGTCATGATCATCATCACCACCAACACCATCACTATCACCATCATCATCATCTTCATCGTCATGGTCGTCATCAGAGGATTAATTGGGAAAGAAATATCACGGGTGTTTATTTAGCTCACTTTTCATTAAACTATAAGAGAAGACCAAAGTCAAGGGGCATGTTTTCGATTTTAAAATGGAGGGGCATCTCAAATATTCACAAAAAGATGGAGGCACCACAAGGAGAGGGCTCTATGAAAAGTTTGAAGCGAGATGAGCGTTTCAATTTTTTTTTTTTTCCAGTTAGCTAGCTGATAATTGATTGATTTCTACATATATATATATATGTTTCTAGATCAAATATTTCTCTACTTTTTCATTAAAAAAAAATAGAACTAATTTCATCTCCTTTTTATCATGCAGACAAATTCAAGTAAAGGAGATACTGAACATGATCGATCAGTAAGTCCCTTGGAACTTATTAATTTTAGTATGTCCCATGGAACCTAATTTCATTTTAAAATACTAACTAATTTCCTCTCTACTTTAACATGTCGACATGTTCCAGTATTAGAGCTTTTGAATCTGATTGATCAATATGCCCCATGGAATCCCTAATTTCATTAAAACACACACACACACACACACTCACAAATTGTCTCTGGTTTTAGTTAGTCCCATGGAATCCCTAATTTCAGAAAGTTCCATGGACCTGGTTTTAGTAACTCCCATGGAATCTAATTTTATTTAAAAATAAAACTAATTTTCATGTAGACAAATTCCATTATTAGAGCACTTGAACTGATCGACCAGTAAGTCCCCATGGAACCTAAATTTAGTATGTCTCATTGATCCTAATTTAATTTAAAATAGAACTAATTCCTCTCCTTTTTACCATGTAGACAAGTTCAAGTATTGATGCTTCTGAATCCAATCGATCAGTAAGTCCCGGGAACCTAATTTCAGTAAGTCCCCATGGAACCTAAATTTAGTATGTCTCATTGATCCTAATTTAATTTAAAATAGAACTAATTCCTCTCTTTTTTACCATGTAGACAAGTTCAAGTATTGATGCTTCTGAATCCGATCGATCAGTAAGTCCCTGGAACCTAATTTCAGTAAGTCACATGGAACCTAATTTCATTTAAAAATAAAACTAATGTTCTCTCTTTTTTACCATGTAGACAAATTTTAATACGAATCTTTTTATTTTGTCTTCTATTCTTGAAGACCAATAGAAACTGAATATGACTTCACTTTCTCATAGTAAGCACCTTTGTAAACATATCCATAGGATTCTTACTCCTATGAATCTTTTACACAGTAAACAACCTATCATCCAATATAGATCTTATGAAACTGTCACTATACAACTTGCAATTTTCTTGCTCCTTACCTAATTTTTTTTTCAAGAAACATTGCAACCATACCATTTCCTTGCAAGCTTCCGGTGAATGACATACTTTGATTTTGTTGTTGAGTTTGTAACTATCTTTTGCAACTGTGAGACCAATTGACTGTTGCACTGCCCAAAGTAAATGCATACCTCATAGCATAGTGCTACATCAATGGTACCTTTCAAATATCTGAGAATCCATTTCGCAGCTTCCTAATGCTCATTTCTTGATGAATCTTCTCACAACTCCTACTATTTGAGAAATATTTGGTGTTGTGCAAACCATAACATACATTAAGCTGCCAATTGTTTAGGTATATGGAATCTTAGCACATTCCATGTTCTTTTGGAAGTTTGAAGTGGCTTGCCATTTGCCAAGGGAGTTCTAACTGGTTTAGCAAATTCTATGTTGAACCTCTCAGGTACCTTTGAAACATACTCAGCCTTTGATGACTCTAACTGTCTATTTTTCCTATCTTTATTGATTCACATACCAAGAATTTGCTTTGCAGCACCAAAATTCTTCATTTAAAATTCTTTTAACGGTTGTTCCTTAAGATTCAAAATCTCATGCATGTTTGACTCTACACCAAGCATATCATCTACGTATAAGAGATGTATGAGATAATAATTTTTAAAATTCTTCAAATAACAACAACAGTCAACTTGAAAGTTGCTAAAATCACTAATAGATATAAAATTGTCAAATTTCTGTATGGACCTGCTTCAAACCATATAAACTTGTCTTGAGTTTACGAGCCATATTCCATATTATTCTTCCCAGATACAACTTATCCCTATGGCTGACGCATGTAAATACCTTCTTCTAAATTACATTGAAGAAAAATAATTTTTTCATCTAACTGTAAATCTTCTACAGCCACAATATTCATATGAGAATTTTTTTTTTAGAACAATCAACTCACTTTCTATTGAAAGCCTTCAACAGCAACCTGACCTTGTATTGCTTAGTACCATCATATGATCCTCTTTTAGTCTATAACCCATTTACAATGTAAGACAACCCTTCTTTTGATGAATTGAACCAAATCTTATGTTTGATTTGATAAAAAAGATTCCATATCACTCCCACTTTTCCCAAGTGTCAACCTACAGAGCCTTTTCATAACATTCTAGTTCACCGTTATTAGTCAACAACAAATAACGCAGAAAAAGTTGAATAACGTATTGGAGGTCTAATTACGCTACTTGATTTCCTCACAAAGTGAATAATGTATTGTGGAGGGTGCTGTCATCCCAATGAAGGCTTGGACAGTAGAATTAATATATATCCATTTAAATAATTTTAAATTATGCTTGATGTGAGTAATGAAAACTAATATATGAGATCCACTCCAGGTTGAGTCAGCTGAAGCTCAAGAAATTGTAGTTCGATTTTCGAAGAAGGTGAATTTGGCTGCTTCATGGATTATTCCGTTCTCTCTAGCTGGGGCATGTGGTTTATCTCAAATGGGCATCAGTAAAACAAGCAATGGAACGATGAAGTTAGTCTATGTAGCTTGTGCTGCCTCATTGACTGCATCTTTTATATGTGCAGCTGTAGTGGTGATAGTCCTCCTCACCACAAATGACAGCTTTCTGGGCAAGCTTATTATCATTCTCAAATCCATCATCGTACTTGCTATTGCCCTGACCGTACTGGGTTATGGCTTTGCCGTAGGTCTTCTTTGCCTCAAGTTGAAACAATGAGGTCCCATAATTGTTATATAGTAAATGGAGTTTTAGCGAGGTGGTGAGTTAACTATTTTTTAATAAATATAGGAAACACGTGTCTTTCTTCCCATCTCAATAGTAGATTTGATGCTTTGTCTCGAGTCCGAATTTGCTGTTAATGAAAAGGTGTGCTAAGCTGATAAATGAATGGCACTATGTCACGTCTACAAGAAAAGGGTAAAATATAAAATCTTAACCTCATAATCATCTTCTCTCGTATGATAGGTTTTAAAACTCGTTTTGGTTAATAGCAGATCTCAATTCCTCATGATTAGCATTTTCCTAAAGCAAGTCTGCAAGTGTCTCCATTCAACCAAAAGCATAACTTATAATTATTCAACAGAATGTTAATGTCCAACCACGTTTAACACTTTTAAGTGCCCACTGAAAGACTAAAATGGGGTTAAAAAAAAAATTATCCCCAAAGAATATTTTTTTCAAATTGAAAACGATTGAGATGGGAAGAAATCCTGTGATCTTAAATTAAATAATTAAGAAAATATTCTAGTGTTCAAAGAACGATTGAGATGGGAAGAAACATATTTCCCTTCCCTTGAAAATTCGAAATAAGAGAAAGTTGACGTACTTATGAGTTTCTCTTTAGCTTGGAGTTCTTGAACATGTTTGCAAAACAAGGCCTTTTCCATCAAAAGCAATTCAAATCCCCAAGCTTTAGCACATAAAGGTACCCCATTTTCCAGATTTTCCTTCGTCTTTGGTCATTAATCAAAATACCCAGAAGAGTGTCAACTGTAATTCGTGCAATAGTTATAGAAATAAATCAATTTTCATCTATCAACAAAAGAAATTACAGCTCAAAAAAGAGAGAGAGAAAAAAACCCAAATCACGAAATTGAAGAAATAAGTGTAGATTTAAAGGGATGGACTTACTTGAAGATAGTTGCAGAGTGATAATTGGAGGAGGAGTGAAGAGAGGAGCAGAAGAGAAACTGCCATTACTCTGTCATCACTCATCACTCACCACATAAGGAGTAAGGACGATGTTCTCTAATCCTCTTATCCAAACATACTTTATTGTTGAGTAAGTATCTCGTACTTCGGCGCTGTACCGTCACCTATCTGCACCGTATCAATCACATCTAAATTTGGTTGGGCCGACCAGGGATAAGAAAAATAATACTGATTGGATGATTATAAGTTTACAAGATTCAATTTTCTGCAAATGCGGAAAAGGACCATACATATTCTCCAAAAGAGACATCATCTTTGATGTGAATGTACCGACCACGTGGGTTGAATGGCATCCATAATTTACAAAATTACCTTTATTAGTTATTAAACTACCCTTTCATGCTAGACGTGGCATGCATTAAGAACATGTGAGCAAAAATCAATCATAATAATTTATCCTTGAAAGAACAATGCAACAGATCACTCATAGTAATCTATCCTTAAAATCATTCATTATGTTTTATAATAGCATACAGTTTCCTCGCTAAGTTAGAAGAGAAAGTTTCCTCAGCAGCTTAATCACTTTGTAGCATACAACATGATCTGATGCTACTGTTGGAAAAATTGAGTCTTAGAAAAAGAAAAAAACAGAATTTTGGATCTTTGACACACGAAAATTCGCTTTCTTTAAGATTTTATTTATCCTCACTCGTACAAGAGTTTATTGATGGGTTACCGACAAACTAGCTTCCAGGTGTGTCTCTTCATGAAAAACCAATAGGTATATTAATTCATGGAACAAAATGTGTCCATTTATGAAAATTCAAAAGTTTGGACTATCCATAAAAAACTCCACCATTGCACCTTTAAAAATATTTAAACAAACACAACTAAAATCCAACAGCTACAGACTACAATGATGTGGAGTATAGAATTTTGAAAACATTTAAAATTCAAATTATCTTTAATCGTTGAATTTTAATTTTAAATTTGAGAGTTTCGACTAAGGTAGCCATTCATTTTCAAAACATTGGATCGAGCCCAAGAAAGATTGTTTTAATTTGAGTTTTTTAGTAAAATCTACAGGGCTCTATTGTTGGATTGACAATATGATGATCCATGTGGGCGTAACAACCCATGGTAAGATTTGAAATTTTAAACAGTTTGTCAAGCTAGTATTACTCTTATAATATTGTCGACCTTCATATATCAGGTTTCTTGGGGTATAATTGGCTATTGTCGGTTTTCCCTCCATATGTATACAACCACCAACCTGTGCCCTTGCCCAACCTGACCTCAAGCATGAAATGCTTAACCCGAAACCTAGCTAAGTCAGATTGGTTGGGTTTATTCTTTCCTCATTAATGCTAGGTAATTTAGTATTGGTACGGGTTTATATAAAGATAAGTGGTATGTAAAAAATTTAAAATTTAAAATTATTTTTCCTAAAAATGTGTTTCAGAAGTTTATATACATAAAATTATAAGTAAATTTAAAGAAAGAAGAAAAATAATATAATTAATTAAAATAATTAACTTTTATTAATAATCGTAATTTTCAAAACAAAAAAAAAACATTTAAAGTTGTAATATTTGCATGGCATTATAGAATTACACTTAAACCAAAGCAATTATTTATCTAATGAAAATATCCATACATTAGTTTGATATATAGATAAACAAAAGCAAATGTATTGAAATATGAATTATGAGTGTGAAATAAACCAAGGTAAGAAATATTTTTAAATTACAATCATGTTAAGTTCGAGTTCAGGAAAATCGAGTTAGACGATAACTATTCCCGCACCCAATCCGATTTGGGACAGGCATTTTTTTTTTTGTTTTTTTGCTTGAACCCGAGACTGAACCCAAGTTGACAATGCCTAGACATGACCCAAGGTCGTGTTTTACCCAAGGAGTTCGGGTTTTGCCCTCCCAAGTTGCAACTCTTATACATATTGGTATCTTCATAGGAGTTAACTAGCTATTGTGATTTTCCCTCCATAACAATGAAATTAAGTTTTGTCTAGTTTCTTAAGCTCCAAAGTTCTAATTTTAGAGTCCTAGACTCCTAGTGGTGCAAAGCTCTCTTGGATTCTAGGAAAGTTGATATCTCTTCGTACCCAAAAGTAAGATACAATTTCTTTTCATTCTACTTCACTAGTTTTTAGTTAATTGCAATTACTTCAAACATCATTAGTGTTCAAATTTGAAGAAATATGACACCATGGACAGAAGAATCTCGATTCCCGATTTGGACACACACACACACACACACACTCTTTCTCTCTCTCTCTCTCTCTCTATGTATTTGAGTTCTTTTTAGATGAAAGTTAGAGATCTAAGAATTTCATTTAATACGATTGATGGGAACCTAGTTGTAGACATGGATTTTTCGTTGAAAATCCAATCTTTACTTGCATTGAAAAATCATTTTTATTTGTAATGACTTTTGTATGAATAAGGAATATTTATTTACCTAAGATTTAAGTAAGGGGGTCCATGTTAAAGGATAAGGAAGGTGTTAGACATCCTATTACTTCTACCATAGGTTGTAATATTTAAAAATGATCATTATTCATTTTTTTTTTAAATTTTGAGAGAGAAAATCGATAAAATAAAATATAAAAAAATTTTGAACCCTCAATTTTAGAGGGGTTTAAAATAATTTTCTTTTCTAAAATGGTTACAACCCTTATACTTATGATCAAACCGAAGTCCGATCTACCGGAGTTAGGAAAGGGGGAGCACTACATCTTAGAGGCTTTCTAAAAATAAAAATAAAATAAGAAAAGTAGGAAGGATAAAAGAGGAAAGTTGGAAGGAGAAAAGAGGATTTTTTATATCACTTTTGTCATTACTATAATTTGTCTTTGACTTGACTTTCTTTGACTCTTCTTTTGTATTTTTTGATTATTTTTCTTTGTCTTGACTTGAGTAGTTTGTAGTGTAAAACTTGAAGGTTGATGGACTTTTTGTATTGAGAGTTGAGTAGGTTAAAGAGTTCCTTATTTTATTTTATTTTTTAATTGGGAGAGATAAGAGTTGATGGTGATGAGAGAATTGAGATAAATGACTTGAGGGGTAGGGGTTGTTCGAGCATGGGTTTTTGAGAGGGAGAGAGTTTTTTTTTATAGGTGTTGAAGGTTACTTTTAGGCTGTGTTTGGATTGAGAGAAAGGAAAGGAAGGGAAGAGAAAATAACACCCTTTCTCCTGTTTGGATTGTTAAGTGGAGAGGGAAGAGAAGAAAAATGGAGGGAAGGGAAGGGAAAAAAGTGAAAAATTTGATCCCTCCAAAAATGGAGAGACGAGGAGGGAAGAGAAGAGACCACGTTTTCTATTCCAATTTTGCCCTCATTCTTTTTTAAATTTCCAAACTTTATTTATATTTACAGGCCATTTATTACTACTTACACCCCATATAATAAAATAGATTAATCTGATTTCAGAAACCCTAGAAACGAAGGAGCCGAACTCGAACTCGAGTAGAAGATAACCTCTCTCTCTCTCATTCTTCTGGTTTTCTTCAGGAAACCTTCTTGTATGCTTGCTTGTTTTGATTTATTCTAGATTTTCTCCACATGTGCTTGCTTGTATATAGATGTTATGATGCAGATATCTGTATGGGTTTCTCATTTTGTGACTTTGCATTTGGCAGAGAAGGGCTAAATAATAATGGTGAAAAATGATGATGGTGGTTGTGCTGCTACTGGAATGAAGGAAGCACCCCCAAAATACTATGCATACCCACCTCCTTTAGCTAAATATGAGGAGGTCTCAGCAAACAAAACCATATTTATGGCCACCTTGGAGAAGCTTCATGCTTCTATGAGCACAAAGTTCATGTAAGATCGATTCATTTTTAATCTTAGTTCAATCTCCCTTCTTAACTTTGTGAAAAATTTCAATACTGAAATAAGACCCAGAATAACAAATGTTTAACATAATGCTTAGTTTACATGTTGAGGCCTCTTTATTTGATCACATTTGACCGTATTTACAATTTTTTTTCTTCTACTCACATGTATATTTAAATTTCTTCATAGAAATGAGTTCATGTTGAGGACACTGTTTGATCATGTATAGATATTTTACTCTGATTTAGACATTAAAAAAAGGACTGAAAGCTCACATTTTTAGTCCTTTTAATCACATGCAAACATTTAACTTTCTTCATAGAAATTAGTTACTTGCTCATATTATTGGTTGGGAGAGGTAGATTAATTTCATTCCAGTATTGAATTCCCCATGCAATCAACCCCATAGAAAGTGCATCAAACTAGGATGTTCAATAGTTAGCCAATCCTTCATTTAAAACATACCCTTTTGGGTAAAAACAAGTTTTAAAACACATGAAATTTTCAAAAAAATTGGGAAGAACCTCTTAAACAGCCTCATCTATTTATATTTTCAAGAAACTCTTACCAATACAACTCACATTTTTATTTGTATAAAGTTTAAGAACGTCCTTTATCTGTGATAAATCTTACCTAATTTGCTTGACTATATTTTTCAAAAAATAATAAAAAGATTTGGACATCTTTGGGAGATCTTGAAGGGAAGCATTTTATAGTCTCAATTTTGTTCTTCTATTACGTAGTCCATTTTGCATCATGTGCATGCGTATGTGTATGCATTTGATTTGAGTGTTAATTAGCATATTAAACTCAAATTTGCCCGCTTATCTATCACTTGATGCTTTCGTCTTATGGCCTTCTTTAAGACGAAAGTTATAGAGTCCACAAATTTTGGTAGCCAATGTTTGTCATAACCATTGAATAAAAAGAGTTTGGGAGGATGGAGATGGAGTAGGGGCATAGAAAAAAGAAGAATCCCGATGTGGTTTTCAACTCAACTTTAATGAGATGGTTGATTCCTTATATAGAGTTAAATGTACTAAATAACCTCAATGCTCTTAAAATGTGTGTAACAAAGAAGGTTTTACTTAATGAGTATACTTTGGTAATTCAGATTGTTCCAACTAACTTGGTGTACTTCCAAATATTCAATTCACAACTGATATAATACCCAAAGAGCTAATGATACATGGTTAATTGATAATTCATCTAACATCAGTAGTTTGTTCCTTCTAGATGCTTTTTTATTCATGATCTGCCATGAATTTTGTTGAGAATCTATGGTTTATTTATGTAGTCATGTTTGCATGGTGTTGACTTATCTTTTTCACCATTATTTTTTCATGGTGTTTTGACTCTGGGCATTTGATTATAGGATCCCCATTATTGGTGGAAAAGAATTAGACTTGCATCGACTGTTTGTGGAGGTTACTTCTCGAGGTGGTATTGATCAGGTGAGATGATATAATCGACTAATTAGTAGTTTCACATTGTCTTTTCTCATGATTAGTTTGACTTTGTTCATTCCCCCCTCATATTAAAGATGAATGGCATACGTGATTATTCCAAGATTGTTGTTGCTTTGAATTATATACGTATGTGACCATACTAGGTAGGATTTGAATCCATGCTATGCTCTAGACTGGGTAATTTTCATTTTTATTGCATTTTAATGCCTCTCATACACACACACACACACGCACACACACATTTATATATAGTGTGTGTGTGGGAGAACATCGCTTTCGTTTGAATTTTTTCAAGTGTAAAGATAAATGTTCTTTAAACATGTGCATGCTTGCACATTGCATATGGTAGGTTGTCTTGCATTGGTGGTCCCGAGCTTTGCATATAACAGGGTTGCATTAGTTTGACACCCAACACAATGATTTCAAAACTTAACGATGGATCTGAACTTGTTCACTTGAACTCATGTTTGGCTGTTCTAAGGATTGCAAACCCGGTTATGATCTTAAGTGACAAGGGTTGCTTAGGGAGTCTTCTCATAATGATGCATCATAATGACACTCAATTGTGTTGGATAGTAGGCAAGGGTTCCTTCACTAGGATGTACAAGTGTGGGTAAAGAAGTTAGTTATCTAGAAAATAGGATTCTTTTAGTTACTTGGAACTATTGGGCTTGTGTTGAAATTGTCATGCTAGTAAGTGAAAGATGTGTCAGTTAAAAACTAGGAGAACACAATTAAATTTATGATCTCTTGGGATTAGAAGCGAATTCTGGGAGACTGAAACAATCAGAAATAACCAAGGGCAAATTTCAATGAAAGAAGGATGCTTGGGGTTGTTGGGCTCTTTATAAGAATCAAATCTACTGCTTGCCTCTTTTGAGTAGAGTAGTCAAAAAAGGGGTGAGAATAACATATGCCCTTACAAATAGGGAGCTAGATAATTGTACAGCTTTGTTACCCACACCTTCCTTTTATAAGGATCGTGTTAGCATGGTTTTAAAACTCCTTTTGACATCTCATCTCATCCGTGAATAAGACCAAGTTGTCTTGTTCAACAATGAGAACAATGAACGTGAGTTTTATAACTTGTTCAATATGACTTGTCCATCCGCCTCGTTGTTGGGCCATATGTTTCAGTCTTGGATGAGTTTCAAAATCATGCATGGTAGTTTGCTACCACTCACTGCTAATAAAGCCCCATCACCTGCCGCTCACTGCTAATAAAAGTGAGCTCGCTTACCAGACTTGATCTGAGGAGAAGAGAGATCTAAATTGATCCAGAAATCTATGAACCGATTTCTTTCAAATAAAAATGTATCCACAAAATTGATGAAGACGCATGCTTAAATGATCTCATGAAGTGAAACAACCTTAAACCGACAGGCGGAGAAACAAAAGAATGACAAGGGGTTATTAGAGGAGAAGCTTTGGAGGGTATAATATATTCCTCCTCATACATCAGTGTAATTAAGAACAAATATATTACCCTTTCTCACATGAGTGCATACACTTTGTCTAGGACATGGGACATCAAGCTGAAATTAATGATCATCATTTTTTCAGGTCAGCAACAGTTATTGAAAATTCCAAAATTTCAATACATTTCAATTCAATTGTGGTCCAAGCTTATTTGACTTTATAAGTTAATTTATAGTTCCCCATATAGCTGAAAAGCAGTAAACTATTAAAGAATTGGAGTTGAAACTTGGGCAAAACTTTAAATCATGTGCTAATTTACAGGTACAAGTGAACGGCTAGCTGACATTAAGACCCATGCACATGCAATGAAGTGCCTTACTACTTTTTCTGAGGCAGTTGATCCAGGTTTTATTTTTGAGCGGGTAAGCATAGTTAACAACTTGGCATTTTTCACTTGACCTTGAGATGATTTTTTTTTAAATATTTATAATGGAAAACTATTCATACGTTTTTCTTTTGCCACAAAAGACATAATAGTTTTTGTTTTAGTTGTTTTCACTTGCTCTTATTCCAATTAATCATGAATTTTATTACTGATGCTTGTTATAGCTTTACAAAATCATGAAAGAGCACAAAAATCCCAAGGTTCTTAGTGCTGCTGCCACTAGGAATGCAACCATCAAGCTTATTGGGGTATTACATAAGTTTGTTGGTCCAGTGATGGTTTTGTTCCATTTTTGAAACTTTGGGTGGTTTCCTGTAAATGGCAGGGTCTTAAAACTTCTCTTTGTTGTAGATATCAAAGGGTTTCTTACAGATGTCAAGCCTGCACTTCTTAGTGTACTCGACGCAGAGTATGAGAAAAACCCATTTGAGGTATACCAGTTTATTCTTGAATGGTGTTGTATTTTTTTTCTTTCCCGTTTGCCATTCGTGGGTTATTTATTGTACTTAATATGGTTTGCAATAGGGTGAATCTGCAGCTCCAAAGAAAACTATTAAGGCGTTACTCCACAATGTCTACATCTGCTGGTGGATTAGATGGCTTCCCATGTGAAGATGTTAGTGGGAAGATCACACCTACTCTACTAAAGAACTTGGGCTGTCCTGATTGGAAGGTCTGCTTGAAAACATGTTCATTCTCAGTATTCAAAATGTCATGTATATCACTGTGTCAACAATGTTAAACACGCAGACAAGTGGTGGTCCTGATGTTGAACTTTCATTGTTTCCTTAATAAATGAGTTTTACTTATTAAAAAAAAATGCCTTACATTGTTTGAGCATTATTGCTCAATTAGGTAAATCTGATTTAGTTTTGTTAATCTTACTAATGTATTCTTCTCTCTCTATTAATAATTATTGTCAGGGATGACATACAGAAGCTCTTCATAGCTATTGTATTCAAGGGCTTTTATGCTTTATTGGGTGGATCTAACAATACTTGGTGTCTAACCTGTGAAATATCATGAACAAAAATTATCCTTAATTTGTGTTGAAGATAAGAAGAACTTTGATCAGGGAAAACCTGAGCTCGAAATGAAATAATATAATAAGGGTTTGAATGATCCTAGTAAACATATCGGAATTATTCTTAGCTTGTTAGATTTTGTATGTAATTAAACTTGAAATTAAATCACCAAACAGTTTCTAGTATGATAAGAAACTTGGATTCATATGTTGAGCTTTATATTGCTCATAGTCAAAGATTTTAGGCCAATTGGCTGTTTGGCCATTTTTTTTATAGACAAGAGCCCAGCTTTACATCAATTTGGTACTCCAAACTTGGGTAATTTCAAGGATTGTCCATAGTGGAGGATCATCTGACTTGTGCAATTTTAGACTGGTCCTTAATGACAATAGGGTAATTTAAGGTACCCCTTGGGAGTTGGTGCAATACGCACTCATATCCCTTCATTTTCCAAAAAAAAAAAAAGACATTCCCCTTGACTGTGGTCTTTCATTAGCTCTATTAATAAAAATGACTTAAAATACCCTTGTTTTCAACCTCTTGGCAAGGCCCATCCGTGTGTTTATATATATATATTGAAAACAAGGGTGTTTTATGGGGATGGTTCATGAGATCATAATTATGGCAAAATCTATGACAATGGTTTTTATCTTTATATGGGTTAGACGTTTCGAACCGTTGGAATCATTCAAATCCTTTATAATTGTGTCGTGATAATATGACACCCCCTATGCCCTCATCACAGAATCGTAAATAATTTGCCTTGAAGTACACAAGGAAAGATTTATATTTATGTGTATTCCGAGTAAATTATCTACGATTCTGTGATGGGGTATTAGAAAATCATTGCACTTTATAATTATGGGGGTGAGGGGGCATTAAGAAAGTAAGGTTTTACTAACTTGGCTGCATTTTAAATAAAAGCGCCTTCCTTAATTTCGCCCTATTATATTAGAGAGGGAATTCTAATTATACTTTAGAAATTGGGATCCGAAGATATTTTTGTAAAAAAAAGTTCTTTTGGGCATTTTCAATATAAAATATAATTTTCAAAGTGTATTTACTACACTTTAACGTGTTTTATTAGGACACTTGTTAACAAAATCCGTATATTAGAGAAATTCTATTGCCACACCAACTTTTGCTTGAGATGTTCTTAGTAAAAGTGGGTGTGGCAATAGAAACTCTCATTTTTAAGCATTCAAACGAAAGGTACCCCTAAACTGATCTTGTACGTTTGATTATTTATATTTTATATCATTGTACAAGTGGAATTTTTTTCTTTAGACTATGAAGGGTATAATAGTCATTTGACAATAATAATTTCTCTTCTCTTCTCTTATGAATCCTAACCAAACAGGAGAAACTTGATTTTTTCTCTTCTCTTCTCTTTCAATCCAAACAGGGTGAAGAGAAACTAGTCTTCTCTTCCCTTCCCTTCCCTTCCCTTCCCTCAATCCAAACACAGCCTTAGGGATAGAAATATCAAAGATGAATGATTAAAAAATAATGACATGAGGTGTATGCATTGGAGGGTTGTTATTTTGATGTTGGAGAGGGATATATGTACAAGGTAGTAGAGATGGATCACTTTTGACTCAAATGGATTGGATCTTTTAACCCATATGGATTGACTTTTAGGTGGGATTAATGGGTGTGTGTGTTAGTTGAAAGAATAGTTGTGTGAGGGGGTAGTTTGGAAGAGTGGAGAAAATAGTGACAAGTGTCTCAAGAGTATGGAAGTGTGTGTTAGATGAGTTGATTAAGGAGAAATGTTATTAGTTGTGTTATTTTTGATATAATGATAGAGGTAGGTTATGACATAACGTGTGGGTCGTGGTATGAGCTATGTAATTTTTAGGGGTGATGATGAGTTTGGGTAGAATGATTTTGGGAGGTGGGTTGTGGTGGTGACTAGTTTCCCTCATTGATTGTATAAATCTTGATTGATTATGATCATGGACATAGATATTAATTTGGATTAAAGTAAGGAGCTTGACTTAGGATAATGGTTTTAGGTTAGGTTATAGGTCTAATGGGCTTAAGGGTTGGGTTGAGTTAGATTAGGTTAGAGTATGTATAAGATTGGATTAGGTTGGGAGGTGAGGTGGTGACAGTGTGGGTTAATGGTGGGAGGTGGTCCATCTTTAACCTATGGGCCAAGAAAAGAGGCCCTAGGCAATTATCTGAAATAAAACAAACAATTTTGAAGGTTTGGGACTTTAAGCCCCGTTGATGGTGTTTTAAATAAAAATACATTTTTTTAGCCTTTTTCAAGCAGGGCCCGTTTAAATTGGTGTGTCTACACTAATCATAAATTAGACCCATTGAAATTTTGTCTCAAGTATCTATGTGGGAATTTCAATTTCTTTCAAGTAAAAAATAAACCAACTAAGTAACCCTATGTAATTGACACATTTTTGAGTTCTTTATTTACTTTTTTAACATTTTGAAGGTGATTTAGATTTTAGACATACCCCTCCAATTTTATAAATATTTAACATACCTCTTGTGTTTTCAAATTGATGGCAAACCCTCTAAATGCCCAATCTCTACCTAAAACCTCTTGATCTTTCTCCCCCAACCCTGACTATCATAAACATTATTGAGTAAAATGTTTTGCCACATGTCCCAACCTCAATATTTTATCTTCATCAACCTTCAAACCTCAAGAAGGAGATGTAATTTTTGGGAAAGCTATCATACAATGCATTTTGTATAGGAAAATAAGGGTATTTGAAAAGAGGTTACGGAACATGAATTGATGAAGGGTTCAAATAGACATAAAAGAATCTAATCAAGCTCCCACCTTGACTAACACTTTGGGCGCCACGCTAATTCACCCACCACCCCTTGTGATGCGCCAAAAGTGTTAATCAGGTCGAGATTATGAATAACATAATCGGCTTAGAGTTTTGGAATGAATTTAACTTATAGGTTGAAGAATTTGTAGATGAAAGGTTTTTGGAAGGTTGAAGACAACAAAGACATTTGGGTCATTTATTAATCTCTTAAATAAGACTGAAGTCAAGGATACATCTTTTGTCTGACAATCAAGTTATCTAAAATGTTCATCGATATCCAAAGGGATATAGGGCTCTCAATGGATCAGATCAAATCAAAATTCTATTAAAAAATTCCAGATCCGAATCAAAGATTTGGGTTTTGATATGTTATCAGATTGGTTTGGTACCAAACATATATCTTTATAGTCAATAGAGATTTAGTCCATGTGTTTGAAATATATTAGTTGTGTATGTATTGTCAACAACAAATTTCGTGATCTATTCCTATGGATGCACGAAATAAAATTATAAATGATTTTATTGATCTTTGATAAAAATGATGATGATACAATTTTGTGTACACTTGTTAGGGGAAGTGACATTCTCTAATTAACAATTGAATAGTTGAAGATGATGATATGTGATTTTCTTCTTTTTCGAGCTTCGCGCCTTATTGATTGACAATATGATATTTTGTCTTTGAAGAAAGGTTTCGCGTTTCATATTTTTTGAATGTTGATTTCGAAGTGTTGTAGATCTTTACTGCTTCTCTATAGGAGGGCTTGCAAGCTTCTTCTACTTTGGAGATGGAGCTTTTTTTTATAGAAAAAATGACCTACTTCTTTCCCTTGGGAGAAAGTGACATGCTTATCTTCTTTGGAAGAAAATGATCTAGACCTCTTCCGAATGTCTAGGTTTTAGTATTTATAGAATTAAGTAAGGATGACTTACCAATTATATCCCCCAACTTAAAATATTTTATTAAATTGGTCTAAAGGTTGAAATCGTCTCTTCTCAATTTAAGTAGTTATATAAACTTTTTAATGGTTGGACCATTTTTATAATTATAGGGCCCATGATTAGTTGTTTAGTGATTTATGGAACTCATTTGGTGGGTTTTGATGGCTTCATTGTGGAATAACTCAATTTATGGATGTGTGGGTCTACAAATTGATATCTATCACTTGGACAAGAAATTTTAACAAAAGCAATTTTATAGGAGTGTGAAAATTCATGTCCAAGCCATCAATTTTAAGAAACAGACCCAATTTAAATACAGGTTCCATTAGTAGCTCTTAGGAGTCATTTTATATTTTATAAAGAATAAATGAGATTATTTGTAATTTTGAAAGAATTTAAGGGTTAATGTAAATTTTTTAAATGTACATTTTTACATTACACCTTAAAATTTATATTTTATTTATATATACTTTTATTAAATTATAAATTGAGTTGGCTTCGGACCCATCCATGGTTAGATTTTTCTTATTAGTTGACAGGATGAATCTGTTGCATCACATACTGCAGAACAAACACATTGGGCTGCGTGTGACTAAAATAACGGCTCAGTTAGGAGCCGATGTGTTTTAAACTCCAATAATCATGTGCCACATAGACACCGTTCCTATTCTGTGATCCGGATTAATATAGGGAGTTGACTTCTCCGTATTGCTAACGTGTGTTTTTTCCGAATCCACGTCATCAATTGCTAACGTGCGCCTCTTCTCGAACTCACCTGTGCTGGGTGCCTTCATCCCTTGACTTAAAAAACCGTAGTGCAAGCAGAGCATATGTTTTAAAAACCGATTCGGACAGGTACAAAACGGTCCGACCGGTGGATCAAACCGATCTGACCCAAAATTAAAAATAATATTTTCTTAAAATATAAAAATCTAGGTAAAAAAAAATTGAAATAATAAAAAAAATAATTCAAATAAATACAAGCATTTATCATTGATTTGAACTAGGTAATTATAATTATTTGATAAATAAAACTTCAACCATTTACAATTCATTGCATATATCTGATTTAAAAAAAAAAACGGTTTTCTTTTTTACTTTCTCAAAAGTTATGAAGATGGATAGAAGACACAACCTTCCAAAACTAAAATTCAAATTCAAATTCAATAGTGAAAATCTAGAATAAAGGGCATGCAGTCATGAAACTTTACTCACAAATAACTTGGCATGAAAAATAAGTGATTTTTTTTTTTTTTTTTTTAAATGAACTGGGATCTTATGAAGGCGGAGGATTAAAATCCATCTTCCACACCTCAATGCATGCCACATAATCCACAATCCAGGGGAAGCGGATCCTCTGTAGCACACATACCTATAGCAACCCTACAGCACACTTTAAACGATTGAGAGGTATTTTACAAAAAAGTAACATTTCAACCTCTTGTGTTCATGAATTCTTTTAGAAAAAAAAAAAAAAAAAAACCAATCAAAAAAAAGTTTTTTTTTTATTTATTTATGAAAATCCATGTCTTTAAAAATGAATGGCTACTAAATTCCCCCAGATTTTAGGTGTGAGATCTAATTTTATCACTGATGTAATGCTTTTCCAATCGTTTAAAATGTGCTCCAAGGTTGCTACAGGAACCATGTGCTACAAAGGATCCCTTTCCCAATCCAAGAAATTAATGCCTAAAATTTCTCCGTTCTGAATTTTCCTACTTAATGACTTATGTGACATGCATTGAGGAGTTGGAGGAGGGTTTCGATTCTCCACCTTGGTGCATAGTAAAAAAAATATATTCCTTTAAATTATTAAAATTTAAGAGAGTCCCAACTTTTATTCATTTCACCCCAATTTAAATAAAATGTAGGGTGAATCTCCATTTTGTGCGTTAAATATGACAAAATTCCGAGTTCACTACACTGTTCATTTTAATTCTGAAAACTTGCATTCGTCATTTTTATAACATAGAAGCTCGTGAGTTCGTCACTTTTAATATCTACGAATTCGTTACTAGTGAATTCATTGATTATAAAAGTGACGAATTCACTCAAAATGCATGTTTTGAGATTAGATTGAATAGTGCACAAAAACCACAATTTGGACATAAGTTCCGCACGTCTTGGGAAAAATCCCTAAAATGTATAGGTCAATGGTCAGGAATAATTAAAAGTTGGAGTGTCAATAGAAACCCCCTTCTCTCTCCCTCTTTTTATTTTTTATTTTTATTTTTTTAACATTTCTGATATTGGATTTAGGATTTTATATGAGCCTAATCCTAATTGTAAACAACTATTGAAGTTGTTTGATTGTGTTATAATGCTTTGTAATTTTGAGGCAAAAACTTCATCCAAACTTTTGTAATATTAATATGGTGTGTTTTATTCTTTAATTGAGGTATTACAAGTAAAAGTTGGTGTGCTAATAGCAACTCTCAAATTTAAGTATTTTATTTCTTTAGAAAAAAAACTAAAATTTTCACTGAACTGGTCCAATTGGTGGATATTTTTATAAATGAGTTTTTTAACCATCGATTCCCCTTCTGGAGACTTGTAGGTTTGATAGGTCCAAGTCCAACCGGCCGGTCCAAATTAAAGTGTTTAATTTCTTTAAAAAAAGGGAAAATTATCAACAAAAAAAAAAATCTAATAAAACAATTATTTCATAAAAAGAATCGAATATATTGGAAATTACTAAAACGATAATAAACCGACCATTGAATGGTTAGCTGTTTTTTCTCTCCTCTTTCTCTCTCTTGATTATTTAAAAAAAATCAAATTAAAAAAAAAAGGTCATTGAATGGCCGGTTATTTTCTCTCTCCTCTTTCTCTGTCTCCACTTTCTATCTTTTGATTATTTTTATAAAAAAATTGATTTAAAAAAAAAAAATCATTGAATAGCCAATTTTTTCTCTTTCCACTTTCTCTCTTTTAATTTTTTTTTTTTTTAAAATAGAATTTTTAAAAGAAACAACCATCGAATGACCAATTTTTTCTCTCACCTCTTTCTAATTTTTTTTCTCTCTTATCCTAAATCCATTGACCGACCATTCAAGGGCCAAATTTTCCTTTTTACAATCCAACCATTACCTAGCCGTTTCTTTTTTCAATCCGATCATTTTCGTAGTTGTTTTTTAGTTGTCATATATATATCATATTGAATCTCTTTTTTTATGTACAAAATTAGTGCATTATGGTGTTAGTTATTCGTTTACCAAAGTTAGGTCGATTTTTTTTTTAAATTTGTTTTTTTTTTAAATAATCAAGAGAGAGAAAATCGACCATTCAATGGTCATTTTTTTTTAAAATAATCAAGAAAGAGAAAAAGGAGAAAGAGAAAGAGGAGAGAGAAAAAATCGACCACTCAATGATTTTTTTTAAAATTATTTTATTTTAAAAAATCAAGAGAGAGAGAAAGAGGGGAGAAAAAAAGAGGAGAGAGAAATGACCGGTCATTCAATAGCCGTTTTGTTTTTTAAATAATCAAGAGAGAGATGAGAGAGAAAATAACCGGCAATTTAATGATCGGTTTATTTGATAATTTGCATTAAATTTAATTTTTTTTTGTAAAATAATTGTTTTATCAGATTTTTTTTTTTTAATTTTAATTTTCCCTAGAAAAAAACAAACATTTTCACTGAACCAATCCGATTGGTGGATTTGTTTTTTTAGAAATGAATTTTTTTATAATCGGTTCCCCTTCTAAAGGCTTCTGGGTCTGATAGGATCAGGTCCAACCAGCCGGTCCAGGTTTTAAGACACTGTTATTAAATGACGTTCTCATTTGTCTCGTATGTTTTCTTCCCTATGTATTGCGAAGCAAAGAGTGAGAAAGGGAAACTGAAGGTTGGAAGCTCTTTAGCGTTGTAGGAAAGTTTGTTCTCGACATTGAGATTAAGGTAATTAAGAAGGATTGATTTCTCTTTTAATCTCTAATCTCTACATCACCGAGTCTATTTCTAGTTAAATTTTTACTCATTGGGTTTATCTATTATTCTTAAGCGTTAGTTATTGGTTAATTAACGTTCACATTTGAAGACATATGTATAGGTGGGTTACTCTGTGTGTGTGTGTGAATATGAGATCTTTGCTGAAGGAGATAAAGAGTTCATGCTTACCCCTACGGATTGAGTTCTGTTTAGTTCACATGTGAGTAGAGAAATTATTCTAAAACCAACATAGAGATTCTCACTATACTATCTTTGAGAATCTAAACTTAGATCGGATTGGCTCAAGCCTGGTATGTTGGCTTGGAGTTTTCTTCTTGTTGCCTTTCTTTCATTATTTGTGATTTTCTTCACTGTTCACTTGATGCGGTATCAACCAAGCTGACTCACTTGCAATATATTCTTAAGCTCATTACAGGTACGTTTAAGATATTGTATGCAAATCATCTTACATTGTTTCCCATTTGATAACTGAGATGAATCCGATGATAATTTGAAAAGCTCATCCAAATCACTAAAACTCGAGGAGTCAATATGTTTTTTGTATTTTTTTTTTGTTTAAATTAAGCACAATTGAGTTGGAACAGTAATGTGTGACACAAGCGTCCAATCAACTATAATGGTAACCTCATAAATCATCTACAGTTTTGTTTTGTGGGTTAAACCTCCAATCAAGTTATAGTATAATGTCAGGAGACCCACTTTATTTCCTTTATTCTTTACCTCCTCTAATTTTATTATATTTTCTCTTCTACCTTTTAAATTTATTTTATTATTTTTCATATTTTACCTATTTAATTTTAATTTTTTAATAATATCCCTCCAACTTTAATTTTTCCACTTTTACTCTCTTAACCTGAAAGAGAACGTCACTCTAATTTTATTATATTTTTTTCTTTATCATTTTAATTAATTTTATTATTTTTTATCTCTTACCCTTTTAATCTCAATTTTTGAATAATACCCCTTTAATCAAATAATATATTCTTGGGACTTACTTTATTTCACTTATTCTTCACGTCCTCTTATTTTATTATATGTCATCTTTTACTCTTTTAATCCATTTTATTATTTTTTATCTTCTATCCTTTAATCTTATTTTTTTTTAATAAAATATTTCTAATTTTATCTATTTCACTTTTACTTTCTTAACCAGAGAGAGAGGATGCCCATGCCATATGCACAAGGGAATGTGATATAATCCATCTTATTTAATATAGCTTCCCCGAATGTTCATCAATAGCGGGAAGGAAAAGGGTCTTTATGGATCATATCAAGTCCAAAACCCAATCCAATGACAGTAGATCTAGATCACAAATTTGAGTTTTGATAATGTTATCAAATTGATTTTGTATAAATCTTTCAACTATTTAATGGACTAATGATTTATGAACTGAACTTGACAGTGTGACTCAAAAAACTCACTAATGTGTCATGTGTAAAAAATCGTAAATTCTTTTCCTCGGATACACAACTACAGATGATAGGTTCTGTATCCTATGAGATAGAATCTGCGATTCTTTGCCCATGCCATGTCTGTGAGTTTTTGAGTCACCCTGCTAGGTTGAGTTCAAAAATCAATACTCTATTTAATTTTTCAATGGCCAAAAGAATATGCCACATGGCATAAATTGAGACATGGTGTTGGGTTAAGGCTACTCCACATCAGAACCACAGGAATCCTTTCATTGGCCTGAGATTTTTTTAACTTCATTTGTCGCGCGTTATTATGTTAATAATAGGTGAAACGACCTCGAGTTTCGAGGTGACAAACAGCATAATCAAGATCCACAATTAAGTTAGGTCATAATCTAATTCTATATTTGTCTTCTGTGTAATGAATTTCTGCCCCCCCCTCCCCTAGATGTTTTGTCTTGACATACGCATAATCATAAATTCTTTCTTTTGTCTTGGGATATGTAGATCTTTTGATCTACGGTTCTGCGAGGGAGGGGGGACGTGCATCATATTATCACAGACTCTTGTTTTTTAGATCAAATTCTCTCATACTTCTTGGTAACTAAAAATATTAATTTCCTCTCTTTTTGACCATGTAGGGAAGTTCAAGTGTTAGGGTTCCCGATCCTGCTCGATTGGTAAGTCCCATGGAACCAACCTCAAAACATATGCTGTTATGTATAATTCATTCAATTAATGCGAACAAGGAGAAACATCTATGGCTAATTAACATAAAGTTATTGCTTGCACTTTCAACATATTTAACAAAAAAATAAAATGTTTGGCCAATCTTTTGATAAAATTTGCACAAAAAAAAAAAAATGCATAGTAACCAATTTCCACGTTTAAGCCTTGCTTTTTATACTGCAAATCATTTTCAAATACAAATAATTTTCTAAAATCAATTTTATGAGTGTTTTTTTTGTTCGGTGCAAATGATTTAATTGCATTGCGAAAAAATTGCTTGAATCAACTCAATTCTTAAGAAATTTCAACAAATGATTTGTGGCACAAAAGGTATCACAAATCATTTGCAAAATTGTTCAACTCCAACCTATGCATATCAAAATAATTAAAATATTCACTGTCAAAGAATTTAATCAAAATTACAACAACAAAAAAAAAGAAAAAACCCTCAATACGTATTTGATTAACAAAATGCACAAAGATATATTTCATTGCATATTGAAATTACAAAATAACTTTCAGTACTTGTAACATTAAAATTGATATTTATTAACAAAACATAAATCTCACCAAATATAAATTTACGAGCATAGAAAAATTAAAACAATACGCCTCAATGTTAGTATAAAACCGTCCTTCATCATAAGTGTAAATTTTTATATATTTATAGTAACAAGTTTTTAGTTTTGGATAATTTCTTTAATAAGTCAAAATCGTTTTCACATTTTATTTTAATAAAAAATCACGTTAACTTTTTATATTGCAAATATCAATCAAACACAAAATATTGTTTCGCAATAGATTTTCCAATAGCTACTAGCTACCAATAGTAAGTTTTTCATTGCATGTGAAAATTTTGTATTACAAAACATTTTCAGAATAAATAATTTGCAAATGAAAATGATTTTTTTGTGTACCAAGCAGGGTAGATTCAATTATTTTGTATGACGCATTCTTTTATGACTGTCATACACGTGGCACTTTGCAATTGATTCATCAGCTTAGCATCAATTGCAAGATCCCATGTGCCCATTAAAAAATGTAAGGAGGGAAGCAAGGGTGGATCTAGAGTGGGGGCACTTGCCCCCACAAAAGTTTTCAAATTCTATGGATTAATGTGTTATTATAACAGATTTTAACGGTTGACGAAGAAATTTGCTACTATTGCCCCCACAATTTTTTTTCCACTCTTAATTACCCTCACAACTATTTTTTTCTACTCTTGATTGCCCCCACATGAGCAAAATCTTTGGCTCTACCCTTGGAGGGAAGAGTTAGAACATGACAAAACACAAGTTGAAATAGTTTAAGGTTTAAAATTTTACTTTTGGAGGACACATGCTTCTGGATTTGAAGAAGTTCCCACTTGTTTGGGTGGACAAACATTCATGGGCAAAGGCCAGGAGAGTATGTTTGAGGGCGAGCCTCAAACAAAAACGATTCCTACTTTGAAGGGGCTAGGCCACTTAAAAATTTTGAAAGAACCCTCCTCGTAACAAGACAAGTAGCGTTTTGAATTTATTTTACAATCCTACTACTATGTGAAAATTGGAAAATTCAACAAAAAAGATTGACAGGCCAAGGCTCACGAATTTTAGAAATTAAAATTTGATGGTCTAGGACAGTCAAAATTCAAGATATTCTCAGATTTGACGGTTTAGAAATGTTGAATTTCTCCAATCTTTTATTAATTTGATACTTTCGACCTATCGAAAAAAAATTTGACAATAAAAATTCGATGCCAATTCAATTCTTTTGTACCTTGAATTTTACGAAATTTTACAGCCCAGGCCATCTAATTTGGGCTTTTTTCACATTGTGTACATTTCCGTCAAAATCTAAAATACCTCTTTAAAATGCCACGTGTGATTCAATGGAGAGCGTTTCCGCTAACTACTTTTAGCTTAAAAGATGGGAAATGTTTTTAAAATTTTTTTTTTGGGCGGACCTCACTCTAGTCCTTTTGGAGAGGTTTCTTCAAAGTTTTTTTCATAAAAAACTGTCAACTTTGTCTTTTTCAAAAGTCCTGATTGCAATGATGAAACAAAACACGTGTGGATTCTAAGAAATAGATCCTTATGAAACTTAAACTGCGTGTACGGTGCCCGTGTTTTTTTAGTATGGTTCCACTGTGTTTCACTGTTTGAGACGACCTGTCAATCCGTCTCGTTGGTGGAGTCGTCTCAGTCTCCGACTATATTTAAAACAATTATGAAATTCAAAATTCCCAAGCTTGTGCTCATCTCCTTTCCTAGATTTTCGTTCTTCTTTGGTCATTAATCACAATACTCTGAAAAGGGTCAACTCTATTTTATGCAATAATTATAGAAGAAAAAAAAAAAAACAAAAAAGACTTTCATCTATCCACAAAAGAAATCAAGCTCAAAAAAAGGGAGAATAAAACCCAAATCAAGAAATTGAAGAAATAAGGGTAGATTCAAAGGGATGAACTTACTTGAAGACATTTGCAGAGCGATAATTGGAAGAGGAGTGAAGAGAGGAGCAGAGCAGAAGGCGCAATTCAATCCTCTTATACAACCAACCCTTGTTTGTTGTTGAGCAAGTCTCTCGTGCTTCGGCGCTGTATGAAAAACACCTATTTCGTAACCGATCTATACCGTTTATCCCCATCAAAGTTTTATTCACAATCGTACACCAGCCCTAAGGGTATGTTTGATCATTTTATATTGAAGTCTTTTATCTGGGCTTTGCCCAGTGCATAGACCATTGGGCCTTATCCAACATACTATGGCATTGATCAGGGACAAGCCCCTCCTAGTGTCTTATTGTCTGCTCAAACATTGTTATATGATCTCATGACGTTACTAAGTTTGGATCCAAACGATTATAAATCACTAAGAAAATCAGTTTTTAATGCGTAAAAATGTAAATGATTGAAAAGCAAATTTTAATGACTAAGGCTGGAAGTTTTTGTCATACAAATAAAAATGATATATTTATAGTTTTGAATATTTAGGTATAACATCTAATCCATTTCAGCAACTTGTGATAACGAATAATGAGAACAATTAACATACTCATAATTTTAAAATTTCATGATTTTTTTTTCCTTATATAGTATCTCGAGGAAAAGATCCATGGTTCTCTGCCCACTGCCACATCAATGCAGTGTCTAACAAAGTCAGTTTAGAACAACTCTCCCAACCGGATTTCAAATCACTACATTTAGAGATAAACCAACCTCTAACTACTTCAAAATAAAGATTTCATCTCTATATTATCGTTCATATCTTCATATATATATATATATATATATATATATATATATATATATATAGTCAAGAGAAAATTTTGAAGTCCCTATATTTATCGTTATTTAAATATCAATTATATGCTACTTTTTTCATAAATACCATTTTCGACCTTCTCTTTTAGAGTTTATATTATCACACCAACCTTTACTAACGGCACCCCAGAGTGTGTGTTATTACCCAAAGTAATGGTAATGTCATTACCCAAAATTAGGAGAATTCGTCTTCTTTTTTCATGTAATATATTTTAAATATTATTTTGAGAGATTTGCTAGACAGACCTATATGTTCCATTTTTATTATAAAAGCTCCTTTACTTTATTAACTTTGTTACTCTATAGACCTTGACCCACGTCATTGTAAATAATTAATTACCTCTAATACCCTCAATTCATTTAATCATATGCCCATTATACCGAAGGTATTTATTATAGGCATTTAATTTTTTTTATTATTATTAAATATGGGTCGCTCTAAGGTACTGTTTGTTAAACTGAAAAAAATAAGTGCTGAATAGCATTAAGCGCTGAATTTAAGTGCTGAAAAAAAGTTTGTTTAGATGTTGAATCATGTTTGTTACACATTGTTGAAATTGGTAAATTGTCTTTATCACCCTTACAATCATATTATACATTGTTTGCATGTTTCAAATGCTTATTTATTATCAAACACAATAAAATATATTATTTGTTATAAAATTAAAATACAATTTATTTTTAAATAATAAATAATACTCAAATCTTCAATTTATAAATAATAATTTCTATTTATAAAAGCCCACAAATTTCAAATTAAAAATAATAATGTCATACAAGTCACCAAAATTTGAAATCAACTTTAAAAGAACTTAATTTTGGATGAATAATTTTCGATGGAAATGAAGGATGTGTAATTATAAAAGTACCCTATGAATTAATAAGGGCAATCCACACTATAGCCATTTTTTGTTTTGTTTTATATGGGTTAAAGTTTTTGGAATGAGCAAATTTTTAGTGAGGATGGTCTATATGGTTTAGAGATCATCCTCACCAAAAACCAGTCTATTTTGAAACTTCTAACTCGTCAAAAATAGTTTTCAAAAAAAAAAAAAAAGGACAATTTATAGTTCTTGAACTTGTTTTGATAGGGTTAGAAGTTTTAAGATGTGCTGATTTTTTGTGAGGATGATCTCCTCATTGTAGAGATCATCCTCACCAAAAATCAACTCATTCCAAAACTTTTAATCTATATAAGATAAATTAATTCAGCTATAGTGTGAGTTTATTAATTTGTGGGGTGTTTATATACTTATCCATGGGATATAAGATGTAATATCCTTTTAAGATAAGGGCATACTTGTCCATGCTCAAAAAAACAAAGGGTATACTTGTCCATGTTGAAAAAAGGGAAGTGCTTACTGCTTCAGCACTTTTTTTTAGCATCAAAATAGTGCTGAATTTTTTTCATTTATTTTCAGCAATAAGTGTTGAAAATATAGAGTAAACAAACGCGCTATTTTGACAAAAGTGCTGAATTTAATTTCTTTCAATAATAAGCGCTGAAAAATAGCGCAAACAAACACCGCCTAAGTTAACAAAGAAAAATACTTTCCTCACTAAGTTAGTAAGGAAAGTTTCACACATCAATTGTTGGCGTTCAAAAACATGATCTAATGCCACGAGGCTACACACAAAAAAATTCTAATAACTTTGAAAAAGTAAATTTTAAAAGAAAAAGATTTATTTTCAATTTTAAATTTGAGAGATCGTGGCCTTCCATTTTCAACACCTTGATCAAGCTCAAAAAAGATTTTATTTTATTTTTAGAATATTTTTTCTTTTTTAAATAGTATTGTAGTAAATATGTAATGCATGTCCATGGAGGTGCCATCATATTTTGAATTTCTCAAAGGGCGTCCTATTGGAAACCTCGTGCACCTATGTTGGACCCCTAACATGCATCTATGTTTCCAATGTAACATATCCCACATTATAATAGCATTTACAATAAACATTTATTTAGGTTCCTGCATGCATGTATAATTGAAGTAATTTGGTATACTTAGCCATGAACATAAGTTTGGCAAAAGCATTTTAAGCAAGATAAGATATTCTAGTTGATTAGTCATTCATGGCACCTCCAAAATTTTCACCATCTCCAAATCAAGTCAAATGATAATAGCATTATACATGTAAAAGCTTTGAATTGAAGCATACATTAGGATTCACCAAGACTTGAAATGCTACGCCATTGCCCCTTCGAGTAATCAAGTTTGGATATGATTTATCAATTATTTTTCCTGTCCTTTGAAGAAAAATTCCCAAAAACATGCTCTAGCTAAAATTAAAACATGAGGTAAAAAGATTACTTGTATTTATGTAAAAAGTGATAATCTCGTTGAAAAATAAATTATATATATTTGTTGAAAAAAGTTATGCTATGGCTTAAAATTAATGACATGCCCTTTAACTATGGTCACCTCCTATATAACAATGAAAAAAAAATATATCTTTGTTTTCTCTTCTCAAAATTAGTGATTTGTAACTCACATAGATAATGATGATGATGATGGAGATGAGCATAGTTACCATCATCATCAAATTAATTTGATCTATATATAAATTAGACTTATTTAAAAATATAAATAATTAAAATATTATTTTAAAATTAATGTTCATCAAATTGATTCAATTAAAATATTAGTAAGTCTACTTAAATGAGTAAAATAAAATTATATTAAATTTATAAATAAATTTTAATAAATAAAAATATTTATTTTTTATTTTCACAAAAATGTTAATAATCAAATAATTTGTTCAAAATTTTTAATTGATTTCACGTATTTTTAGATTAACCCACTTTGTAATGTTGTTGAAACTGTTTTTCTGATATTTTACATAAAAAGATCTTTAAAATTTGTCTGCTCATGCTTCTGGCAGGAGAGAACGTGCTACTCGGCAGACATTCGTCGCGTAAAAAGTTGACTAATGATTTGGCCTATTAAGAGTGTCATCCATGATCGATTGTAAAGCTTGCAATAGAGATGCAAAGATAGAGATTTAAGATATGGACTTTGGTAAGTCGAATTCGTTCCACAGGGACAACGAAGATTCAAATATTCATTCGATTAGAAACCAAAACAAAGCTTTGAAACAGATTGATTTAAAAACAAAACTGATTTGTTGCACAAATAAGATGGAAATTAACTTGCAATTTGAAATAAAAACAGAAAGTAGATATTGAAGATATAAGAAAGGAGGTTTAGAGAAATCAAATCAACTTTTGCAAACTATCCATAATGTAGATCAATTCCAAGAATAACTCAATCCATGTAGCAAGTCATTGCTCATGGATCGGAAGGTGGAGCGGTTTAATTATTAAAGGTAACCAAGAGACATTCATGAAAATTCAGATTTAATTGAGATTGCCTAGCTTATATTCAGATTCTTCACAAAGCATAGTCGTTCTTGAGCTTATCTAAGTAATGGCTATCAAAGTTTGAATAAAAAATATAAGTAGATCATCTAATCAAAGTAGAATTTCTAGAATAGTAAACATGTAAGCAAAATAAGGAATTAAAACTACATTAGAGGGATAAACTTGCTTCGGCATCATTGATCTCTCTAAAGAGGATCTAGCCGATCATCGCAAGGATCATATTGCAACAATACTAAAAAGCAAAGAGAAGATGGGAGAAGAAGATGAAGATGCAACTTGATTCCTTCTTGAATGGATCTCTCAAAAAGTTACAATAGAGCCAATGACTTACTCTTGATGTTCTCACTACACTCAAGATTTCACCAAAAGGAAAAATTACAGAAAATTAAAAGAAGAAAAAATCAAAACTTATGGAACAAAAGAAGAAGAGAAGAGCCCCCAATTTATAACATTTGTATTCGGGTAATCGGGTCAACTTTTCGGATGATTTGCTTCGAACTACCCAATCAGTTACAACCACCGAAGCTTCTAGAAGTTTCTGTAAAAATCTCGAAGACAAATTCCTCGAGATGACCGCGGCGCGGTCATGCCTAGCCGCGGCGCGGTGACGTGGCGCCCAAATCGACCGAGATTTTTCTGGAAACTTCCCTTCGACTCGTGTATTGTAACCGTAATTGTTTCGCGATTTGTTGGCTTCCACGTGCGCTACAATTAACACTAATATATCATTAGCTTTATTAATTTGGATAAATAAAATAATTTTACAATTATTTAAAGGAACTAACATTTATGCAATGGTAATCTTAATACAATTACGGTCCCAAAATCGAATAATTGGGACCTTATCAATCCACACCATGTACGGATGCGAGATAATGTCATTCATAGTCTAGTGAAAGAGAACCATAGACGCTTTTCTTCTTGATACGACAGGTGTAACTGTAGAAAAATCCAACATTTCACTCCATCAAAAGTTTGACTGATCATGGCAATCCTCACATTTCTGACGTCGAAGAGGGCACGTAACCGTAAATGTGTTTCATTAACCTATAAGTTTGCATCTACGGCTATGTGCACGCCCCCAAGTGAGAAACGTGAAAATAGAAGTAACATGCCACCAAACTCGATAACAAGAGGTGATCCACGGTTGCTTTCAGTCCTCCTCTAAGATTGAAAATGGAAATCCACAATAATTTGTCGGATATTAAAGAGGGAAATGTTTTTGTTTTTATTTTAAAAGAAGACTTAAGAGATCAACCAATGGGGAAGCTTTGCATTGAGGTAAGTAAAGTTTATTTTTGGCATCTAAAAACATGATCTAATGCCACAATACTATACACAATAAAATTCTAAGAATTTTAAAAAAATAAATTAAAAAAAAAAGATTTATTTTTACTCTTTAATTTTAATTTTAAATTTGAAAGTTCGTAGTCATCCATTTTCAACATCTTGGATCAAGCTTAAAAAGAATTTTATTTTATTTTAAAAAAAAAAATTTCTTTTAAAATGGTATTGCAAGAAGTATGTAATGCGTGTATGGAGGTGCCATCATTTTGAGTTTCTCAAAGGAGTCCTAATGGAAACCTCTTGTACCTATGTTGGACCTCGACACACATGTATGTTTCCAATGTAACATAACCCACATTATAATAGCATTTACAATAAACATTTATTTGGGTTCCTACAAATATGTATAATTGAAGTAATTTGGTATACTTAGCTATGAACATAAGTTTTGCAAAAGGATTTTAAGCAAGATAAGATATTGAAGCATACATTAGTATTTTAAGCAAAAGGATTAGTCATTCATGGTACCTCCAAAATTTTCTCCATCTCCAAATCATGAAACATGATAATGGCATTAGACACGTAAAAGCTTTGAATTGAAGCATACATTAGATTTCACCAAGACCTGAAATGCTACGCTATTGCCCCTTTGAGTAATCAAATTTGAAAGGCTTGCATATCGACTTCTTTGTATCCCCTATATCAACAAAGACAGTTAAAGAAAATAGAGAAACAATAAAGAAAATGATTAGCTTTAAAGTAACACTATGATAATAATTCATTATCATGTTCATTGTGCTTGTTCTAGTAAATGTACTATAAGCCTGAATCTTATAATCTTAATCTCCCAAGAAAAATAACAAAGATTTTGATCCAAGGCATGACAATATTTTACGTTAATAGATTTTTTAAATTCAAATGGAACTAAAATAGAAAAAATTAAATGTAATTATTGTGATAAAATTTTAATTTATTATTATTACATCTATCGGATTAGAATAACATAATGAACAAACATATAAAAAATACGTATCCAAAAAGACAACAACCGGATATTAGTAAAAAGATGCTCAATTGATCAGCCAACGATATAGTAAATATGTGGATGCATGATCATTTTGGGTGTTTTAAACAAACCCTATATTCGAGTTAAGATTTGAATTACCTCTTTATTTTCAAATTGATGATATGCCTTCTTAGCTACCACTTAACCTTTTAGACGATTGAGAGTCTCCTCTATATTTGAGTGAATATTTGAGATATCATGTTTTTAAATTCATGTTATGTCCCCTTTGACCTTGTTCTTCTTTTCTAAGGTAATTAAAAATAATTTAAAAACCCTTATTTCCATTTTGAAGTAAAAAAAACCCTTAATTATTCTTCCTAAAATTAATTCATCTTTAAGCTCTTCAATCTCTATAGTAAATTAAATTTAAGAAAATGTTGAAGTGTTTGCGCAAAATACTACATTAGACACTATGCTGACTTGGAGGTGCGCACGAAATCATAGATGCTTTTACTTAAGATACAAGTGAAAAACTCTATGGTTATGTGCACACCGCCACGTTAGCACAATGGATAGTGTAGTGTCCTGCACAATCTCATTCACTCACTCTAGCACAACTCTTAAATTTAATTTATTTAATCTGATCTTCACTACCACGGCTTTTATCTCGTCTTGATCCCTTGTAGGAAATTGCAGAATTTTCTATCAAAAAATATCTACATATTTTACTTCAAAAATCCTATCTTATTCTTTAAGTTTGAAGATTAAAATAAACTAATTTTTTAGTTTGAAAAATAAGCTAATTTATGTTTTAACCAAGAGGTTTAAGATGATATTTGAGAAGAGAAATCAGAGGGCTTTCAGCTTCAAGTTAAAGATGAGAGCGTTTAAGTCATTTTGCATTAATAAATTAGATAAGACCGAAGTCAAGCATTTTTCTTTTCCTTTTTCTTTTTTGGGGACTATGTAGACTTTTTTTGGGCATAACACTTGACTTAGGCCTTTCTATCTTGAACTAAAGGTAAAGGACCTTTCAATTAATAATCAAAAGTCGTTGATTTTTCCTTACTATCAGTCCCATAAACTTTGAGGCCCTAACAAAGTTGGTATAGAAGAATGTATAACGTGGGAATCGCTGTGATCAACTCTTCTCATAATTTTCAAGGTGAGTTAAACAAATCGACTGCACAACACAACACAATCTCTTTAATTCTAATAAATATTCATTAATTTCTGAACTTTTATTTATTCTACTTTCCCCCCTTTTTCATATGAATGATGAGTGTTAATTTGTTTCATCATATTTGGATATGATTTGTTTTTTTTTTTTTTAGTTTCCTTTTTAAGAAATTCTCATTTATGTACACTGTTCATTTTTAATTTTGAAAGCACATATATTGAGAGTGCAGGTATTTGTTCTAATTTTAAATTGATCTCACGGACAAAATTAAAACATGAGGTAGAGAGATTACTCATATTTATTTCAAAAGTGATGATGTTGTAGAAAATAAATCATATCCAAGTTTGGTGTCAAACATTTGTCAAAATATGGGTTAGAAGCTTTGGAATGAGCTGATTTTTTGTGAGGATGATCTCTATGACGAGGAGATCATCCTCACCAAAAATCAGCCTATTCCAAAACTTCTAACCCCATTAAAAGTGATTTACAAAAATTGGACGGTCCACGATTCTTCAACTTGTAAACTAGGGTTAGAAGTTTCAAAATGAGCTGATTTTTTGTGAGGATGATCTCTCCACCATAGAGATCATCCTCACAAAAAATCAGCCTATTCCAAAACTTCTAACCCCATCAAAAATAATTTACAAAAAATGTTTGACACCAAACTTGGCAAACTTTAGGGCTGCCGAACCGCTCCCTATATATATATATATATATATATAAACATGGGTTAGAGGTTTTGGAATGGGCTGATTTTTGGTGAGGATGATCTCTACGGTGAGGAGATCATCATCACCAAAAATCAGCCCATTCCAAAACTTCTAACTCCATCAAAATTGGTTTACAAAAAAAGGACGGTCCACGATTTTTCAACTTTTAAACTGGGGCTAGAAGCTTTGGAATGGGCTGATTTTTGGTGAGGATGATCTCCTCACCGTAGAGATCATCTTCACCAAAAATCAGCCCATTCCAAAACCTCTAACCCATGTTTTGAAAAATGTTTTGCCAAAATGTTTGTTGCTGAACGGGACCCATATATATATATATATATATATATATATATATATATATATATATATATATATATATATAGGGAAATGTTCTGCAACAAACATTTTGGCAAAACATTTTTCAAACACATGGGTTAGAGGTTTTGGAATGGGCTGATTTTTGGTGAGGATGATCTTTATGGTGAGGAGATCATCATCAACAAAAATCAGCCCATTCCAAAACTTCTAACCCCATCAAAAATGATTTACAAAAAGTGGATGGTCCACGATTTTTCAACTTGTAAACTGGGGCTAAAAATTTTGGTACGGGCTGATTTTTGGTGAGGATGATCTCCTCACCGTAGAGATCATCCTCACCAAAAATCAGCCAATTCCAAAACCTCTAACCCATGTTTTGAAAAATGATTTGTCAAAATGTTTGTTGCTAACGGGACCCTATATATATATATATATATATATATATATATATATATATATATATATATATAGGGAAATGTTCAACAACAAACATTTTGGCAAAATATTTTTCAAAACATGGGTTAGAGGTTTTGGAATGGGCTGATTTTTTGTGAGGAAGCTCTCTACGGTGAAGAGATCATCATCACCAAAAATCAGCCCATTCCAAAACTTCTAACCCCATAAAAAATGGTTTACAAAAATGGACGGTCCACGATTTTTCAACTTGTAAACTGGGGCTAGAAGTTTTGGAATGGGTTGATTTTTGATGAGGATGTGGAGATCATCCTCACCAAAAATCAGCTCATTCCAAAATCTCTAACCCATGTTTGGAAAAATATTTTGCCAAAATGTTTGTTGTTGAACGGGACCCACATATATATATATGGGTCCCTATCCGTGGCCAACAGTTTGGCAAACATTTTGGCAAACACTTTTTCAAAACATGGGTTAGAGGTCTTGGAATGGGCTGATTTTTGGTGAGGATGATCTCTACGGTGAGGAGATCATCCTCACCAAAAATCAGCTCATTCCAAAACTTCTAGCCCCATTTTACAAGTTGAAAAATCGTGAACCGTCCATTTTTTGTAAACCATTTTTGATGAGGTTAGAAGTTTTGGAATGGGCTGATTTTTGGTGATGATGATCTCCTCACCATAGAGATCATCCCCACCAAAAATCAGCCCATTCAAAGACCTCTAACCCATGTTTTGAAAAATGTGTTTGCCAAACTGTTGGCCACGGATAGGGACCCTATATATATATATATATATATATATATATATATTAGGGATGATCTCACAAAAATTCGTGTTTTGAGAATCATAATGAGTAACGTACAAGAATTGGAATTTTCACATATCCATGCACGTTAAGCCTCTTCTTGGCATGCTGCACATCATTTGCAAATACAAATATTTTTCTGAAATCAATTTTATAGGTGTTTGGTTCTACAGTGCAAAATTTTGCATTTAAGGCATTGTTTATTTGCACTGTAAACAAGTGCAAACAAAAATGTTTTCATTTGTTTGCGGGGATGCGGGGTGCTTGGATGCGAAAATTCTGGTGGATCCCACCATAAAACAATACAAAACTTAATTAAAATTGCAATGAAATCTCCGTAAAGTGTTGCAGAGAAAATACCTCCACAAAAATTTACGTTATGTTAAGTTTCCTCTTTCTCTCTCTAAAACTTCTTAAACCTTTCTCTTGCTTTTCTTAAACATTACCCAGCGTTAATATAATTATTATTTTAAAAAAAAAATCGTAGGATAGAATCCTACTTTGAGCTAGTTTCTATTTATATTTTAAAATTACAAAACAAAAATAATGATTTTTTAAATATTGACATTTTTTTTTCTTAAATATAAGAAAAACGAGGGATAGAATCCTACCTTGTTAATTTATATTTATTTTTTAAATTAAAAAAATAATAATTGTGGGATAATAGTCTTACTTGTGTTAATTTATATTTATTTTTTATAAATTTAAAAAAAAAAATTGTTTTTCGTTAGATACATGATATTAAAATGAGTTTGGGACGAGTTACATTTAAGCACTCACAATGTAAAAAAAGCCCAAATTTGACGATCTTGGACCATCAAATTTCATAAAATTCGACGGACTAAGAGGTCAAATTGGCATCGAATTTTTCATTGTCAAATTTTGTTTTTTGATAGGCCAAAACTGTTAAATTAATGAAAGATAGGAGAAATTCAACAACTCTAAGCCGTCAAATCTGGGAATATCAAGAATTTCGACTGTCCTAGACCGTCAAAATTCAGTTTCTAAAATTTGTGGGCCTTTGCCCGTCAATTTTTTTTGTTGAATTTTCCAATTTTCACATAGTGACTATCGATGTTAATATTGGCATATTTGGGGCAATGAGATTTCTTTCCAAAATTGAAAATTAGCAAGTGGAAGTTGGTATCATATAATAGATGTTTCAAGGTAAATTATAGCTAATTAAAGAGATTTTGGATTTCTATTATAACCTTGGTTTAAAGAGAATAGTATTGTATGATTTATATGAAAATGTTTTGTCTATAATTTTTCGATTTGTTTTAAAATGATTTGTAACTATTTATCATTTTTTATTTAACTTTAAACAAGGTTTTAAAAAGAAAAATAATTTTTTAAATTTTTTATTATTATTTATGTTTACATGATAATAAAACAAACGTAAAATTTTGTGTTGGACACAACCAAGCACTCCAATCACAAAATTATGTAAAATTCAGTAAACACAAAATTCTGCAAACACAAAATTCTGTGTTTAAAAACAAGCAGAGTCTAAAAAAAAAAAAAAAATTATATTTGCCCAAATCACGTAAATCCTTACGAAATTCCACCAAATGATTTGCAAGATAAAATGTACCGTGAATCATTTGCAAAATTACAAAACTCAAACCTACACCTATCAAAATTACTAAAATATCTATTATCAAAGAACTTAATTAAATTTAAAAAAATACCTTCGTTACCTATCGTAGCAACAACATGTAAATTTACTGAAATACCTCTTAGTAGAGATGTATTTCATTGCATATTGATATTACAAATACCTTCATCAAATTAATTTGTACAAATCACCTAAATTAAATAACATGGATATTTATTCACAAAATATAAATCTCATCAAAGAAATATTTACGAGTAGATTAAAATTATAAGAATATCCCTCATCAGTGCTATTAAGAAATATCCTTCATCGTAGGTGGTTTTTTTTTTTTTTTTTGCATGTTATTGTAAGAGGTACAAAAGGATATAAGGATATATATATATTTTAATAATTTCTTTAATGAGGGTCAAATAAATTAAAACCATTCCCCCATTTTATTCTAAGAAAAAATCATTGCAAAAAAAATTTATTGCAAATATTAACAAACAAAAATTTATGGGTTGCTATCAAGCTTAAATATTTCGTTACAAATGCAAATGATTTATAGTATATCAAAGAGGGTTTAAATGGTAATTCACCCTATTTTTAAAGAAAGTTCCCGGAAGGAACTAAATCAATAAGACCCCACTTTTTTTTTTCCTCAAAGAACTAGGCTAAGTTGATAAATCAATTGCATGTTGACCCACTTTTACTTATTACACTCCAATTTCTTAAATTATCTATCACACCCCAATTAAAGAATAAAACACACTTTTCGAAATTTTGGTTCAAATTATACTTCCAACGTTATTAAACATCACAACACTTGTTCATACAATTTCAGTAGTTGTTTACTAATTAGGCTCATATAAACTCGTAAAAAATGGAAGAGAGAGAGCTTCTCTTGGCACCCCAACTTTTGTTTATTCTCAACCAATCACTTATTCACCCTTTCCTTATTTTTAATTGGGTGTAATTAGAGAAAGTTGGGGTGCCAATAGCAGCTCTGTTTTCTAATTAGATTGATTTTTGGTTTGTCGTGCGTAGGGGTGCACATTGGATTGGGTAAATCCGAGAACCGAACTAATCTAAAGTATCTATAACAATATATGTATATATATATATATATACATGGGTCCCGTTCAACAACAAACATTTTGGCAAAACATTTTTTAAAACATGGGTTAAATGTTTTGTAGGGCTGATTTTTGGTGTGAATGATCTCTATGGTGAGGAGATCATCCTCACCAAAAATCAGCCCATTCCAAAACCTCTAACCCATGTTTTGAAAAATGTTTTGCCAAAATGTTTGTTGCTGAACATTTATATATATATAGGGTCAGGTTCAAGGGCCATATGAGAAAACATATGAGAAAACTTTCGTTTTTCAAAATAAGGGTTAGAGGTTTTGGATTAAGCTGATTTTTTGCAAGGATGGTCACTATGATGAGAAGATCATTCTCACAAAAAATCAGCTCAATGAGAAACTTCTAAATCCATCAAAAGTGATTTACAAATTAGTGATAAAAATTGGTAAAAAATCGACGGTCCACATTCTAAATCACTTTTAATGGGGTTAGAAGTTTCAGATTGGGCTGATTTTTTTTTATTTTTTATGATCTTCCCATCAAAGAGATCATCCTCACAAAAAATCAGCTCAATCCAAAATTTCTAACCCATATTTTAAAATTTTATTTACCGTCGAAAGTTTTCTCATATGTTTTCTCATATGGCCCTTGAACCTGACCATATATATATGGGGACGGTTCAGCAGCCCTAAAATTTGCCAAGTTTGATGCCAAACATTTTTCAAAATATGGGTTAGAAGCTTTGGAATGAGTTGATTTTTTGTGAGGATGATCTCTATGATGAGATCATCCTCACAAAAAATCAGCCTATTCTAAAACTTCTAACCCCATCAAAAGTGATTTACAAAAATTGGACGGTCCACGATTCTTCAACTTGTAAACTAGGCTTAGAAGTTTCAAAATGAGCTGATTTTTTGTGAGGAAGATCTCTTCACCGTAGAGATCATCCTCACAAAAAATCAGCCTATTCCAAAACTTCTAACCCCATCAAAAGTGATTTACAAAAAATGTTTGGCACCAAACTTGGCAAACTTTAGGGCTGCCCAACCGCTCCCTATATATATATAGGGCTGTCAACGGATACCTATCCGATCGGATAGTGCTATATCCGAATTCGAATCCGAAAAAAAATATTGATATCCGAATTCGAATTCGAATCCGATCGGATATCTTTAACCAATATTCGAATTCGAATTCGAAAAATATATCGGATATCCGATAATATCCGATTCGATAAAAATCCTAATTCGATGTAAAAAAATCGATTTTCCTAATTTTTTCAACTTCAGAAGTTTTAATCTTTCAACGTATTTCAGTCTTAAAATCAAATAAGCTTTGATTTTTGAAAAAAAAATGATTTTAAAATCAAATAAACTTTGATTTTTGAAAAAGAATTTATGAAAAATTTGAATAATACATAGGGTTTTACTGAGAGAGAGAGAGAGAGATGAAGAAACTACCTGATGCTCGCCGACCGGAGACGATGGCGGTTATGCCGTTAATGGAGCTTGCACGATTGAAAAAAAGTGGGTTTTAGATTTACTTTGAGAGAGAGAGAGAGTAAATACCTACCTCAACGTTCGCCGGCCGGAGAAGAGGGTGACTGTGGGAGCTTACACGGTGGAAACCCACGGCTGCTTGAAACGGTCGCTGGTTCTGAGATAATAGATGAGAGATTAGAGAAGATAAATGTTTCGAATTCCATTTCGTTGTGAAACTCGAATACACGAGGAAATATATGTATATAAATAACTCTTTGTTGTGTAACATGAATATCGCAGCGGATATTATCGAATCGGATATCATAATATCCGAATTCGTATCCGAAATACATTCGAATGTTAAAATAACATCCGAATCCGAATCTGATATCCGAAAATTTCGGATAATATCCGATTTTTCGAATTCGGATTTCGGCTATCCATTGACACCCCTATATATATATTTAAAATAAAACCCTTTCTTAGTTTCGTTTTTCTATTATCTATTTTTCTCTTCTTCAACTTCATCTCCTCTATATTTTTTCAAACAAAAAATCATAAAAAAATGTACACAAATCTCTCTCACAACTCTCAAATGGATCAACCCATTTATAGAAAAAAAAAATTCAAAAAGTTTAATTCCTTATATTTTTTTATAAGAACCTTCATGCCGTGTTTGTTAGATGAAATATACTAGACGAACTTAGACTTAAATTCGTTAATCTACCATTTATGGATTAGTTTCCTCACTAATCCATCCAAAATATCAATTTTAAAATTGTAATTTTTTTTTGTAGTCTCATTGCGCTTCCTCTAATATTCAATTTATACAGATTTCTGTCAAAATTTAATCATAAAATCATTTTCATTTTTAAAATAGGCATTATTTATGATTTGATCCAAAGGATTCCTCTTTTGAAAGAAAAAATACTAGTTTTTCTATTTTGAAAGTATGAGAATCGAGAATTGATCCGAACCAAGGTTGGTTTGGATTGGTTCGCTTCTATAGAATAATTGGATTGGTTTGGTTCCAAATTTTTAGAACCGATTATGTTTGATTCGGTTCCAATTTTGCAAAAATCCGAATCAATCCGAACCATGTGCACCCCTAGTCGCGTGAGTTGACCAAAGAAAAGACAAATATTTACTGATCATGGGCTAGGCTGAAAGAGTACTACAGCTAGGGGTGCAACTTGGTCCGGTTCAAACTGAGAACTGAATCCAATCGTTTGGGTTGATTTGAAACAAGTTACGGTTTGGTTTCAAGTTAAGAAAATGGAGAACTGATCAATTTTGTTTGTTTCTTCGATCAAGCTTGTATAGAACCGAACCAAACCGAGAACCAACCCCTTGTGCAATAAATAAATTTATATGTATATAATAATTGTTATGAATTATTTTTATAGTTAGGACATAGATTAGTGATCTTTTATGGTTAAACTAATGACTTTTTATGGATCGATTAGTGATTTATTCTATGAAATTTTATTTTTATCATATAATTGTTTTTTTTTACATAAAAAAATATTACTTAAAATTTATAAAATATTGACAACCCGTAGAATCGAACTGAACCAAACCGACTTTAGTTCAGTTTGGTTTCAATGGAATTTGGTTTGGTTCTGTTCTTATTTAGTGGAACCGACCTATGTTGGTTCGATTCCAAATTGACCTCAAATCGAATCTAAATGAACCAAGTTGCACCCCTAACTACAACACATATTGAAAGTATAGGAACCTTGTTATTCGCATTTGGATTTCCCTAACTTCCTATTTTATCATGTTAGTTAACAGCGTGAATCCGTGGCTTGATCAACTAGCAAATGTAATCGCAATAGTAAGAAATTGGGTAATGATACCATACGGTTCGTTGGGGAATCTATTTCGAGGAGACCAACAACATCATCATGATCCACAGGTAAGCTTACTAAGATAGAGTCCAACTTTGAACTTTGAACCGGCTAAGCCACTATAACACTAAGTAACCTTTGTGTTACCCCTTTCATTTTAAAACGTATGACATGAAAATTGATATAATTTTAAAATATAATTAAGTTCCTCTCTTTTTTACCATGTAGACAAGTTCAGGCATTGGGGCTCTTGAACCTGATTGATCGGAAAGTCCTGTGGAACCTAATTTCAGTTAGTCCCACAGAACCTGATAACATTTAAAAATGGTAACTAATTTCCTCTCTTGTTCACCATGTAGACAAGTTTAGATATTGGAGCACTTGAACCTGACCAATCAGTATGTTCAATGGAACATAATTACAGTAAGTTCCATGGAACTTAATTTCATTTAAAAGGAGATCTAATTTCCTATCTTTTTTACCATGTAGACAAATGTAGTTATTGGAGTTCCTGTACCTGATCGAACAGTAAGTCCCATGGAACCCAATTTTCTTCAATGTTGTATTGATATTCTTTCAAAATATTTAAACAAAAATGTTTAATCCACTGTTCGATCGATGTGTACAACAAAAAAATTGCACGATTAGACCAAACTGGATATGACTTCACTTCCTCATAGTAAGCACCTTTGTAAACATATCCATAGGATTCTTACTCGTATAAATCTTTTACAGAGTCAACAACCTATCTTCCAATACAGATCTTATGAAACAGTAGTTAATATCTATATGCTTGGTCCTTGAATGAAAGGCTGAGTTCTTTGCAATATGTCTGTCACTATACAACTTACAATTTTCTTGCTCCTTACCTAATTTTTTTTTCAAGAAACTTTGCAACCATACCGTTTCCTTGCGAGCTTCTGATGCAACGGCATACTTTGCTGAGGTTGTAACTATCTTTTGCAACTCTGAGACCAATTGACTGTGGCACTGCCCAATGTAAATGCATACCTTATAGTATTCTTCCTCCTATCAATGTCAATTGCCAAATCTATATCAACATACCCCTACAAATTGATTTTGGACCCTCCATAGCATAGTGCTACATCAATAGTACCTCTCAAATATCTGAGAATCCATTTCACAGCTTCCTAATGCTCATTTCTTGATGAATCTTCTTACAACTCCCACTATTTGAGAAATATTTGGTGTTGTGCATACCACAACATACATTAAGCCGCCAATTGTTGAGGTATATGGAATCTTAGCACTTCCAATGTTCTTTTGAAAGCTTCAAGTGACTTGCCATTTGCCAAGGGAGTTCTTACTAGTTTAGCAAATTCTACGTTGAACCTCTCAGGTACCTTTGAAACATACTCAGCCTTTGATGATTCTAACTTTCTATTTTTCCTATCTTAATTGATTTGCATACCAAGAATTTGTTTTGCACCACCAAAATTCTTCATTGAAAATTCTTTTAACAGGTGTTCCTTAAGACTCAAAATCTCATGCATGTTTGACTCTACACTAAGCATATCATCTACGTATAAGAGATGTATGAGATAATAATTTTTAAAATTCTACAAATAACAACAACAGTCAACATGACAATTGCTAAAATCACTAACAGATATAAAATTGTCAAATTTCTTATACCACTGTGTATGGACCTGCTTCAAACCATATAAACTCGTCTTGAGTTTACGTGCCATATTCCATATTATTCTTCCCAGATACAACTTATCCCTATGGCTGACGCATGTAAATACCATCTTCTAATATCCTCACTCGTACAAGAGTTTGTTGATGGGTTACCGACAAACTAGTCTCCAGGATACAACAAAATCGTGGTGAGGATTTGTAAGCAACAAACTTGAGAATTTTCCCACAAAACAATATGAAATCTCGAACTTAATGATTTAAAAAAATAATGCACTTGAATAATTTGCTGGAAAAATTTGAGTGAATTTACTTAAAGGCCAATCCTATTCATAGAGATTGAAGGGACTCTTAAGTGTTTCTCCAAAAAGACCGTGAAACAAAAGGTGTGTCTCTTTATGAAAAGCCAATAAGTATATATCCATTCATGGAATAAAATAAGGTGTGTCTCTTCATGAAAAACTATTAGGTATATCCATTCATGGAACAAAAATGTGTCCAGTTATGAAAATTCAAAAGTTGGGACTCTCCATTAAAAATTCAACCATTGTACCCTTTAAAAATATTTAAATAAATACAACTAAAATCCAAACAGCTACAGACTACAGTGATATAGAGGATAGAATTTTGAAAAAATTTAAAATTTAAAATTATTTTTAATCGTTGAATTTTAATTTTAAATTTGAGAGTTTCGGCTAAGGTAGCCATTTATTTTCAAAACATTGGATCGAGCCCAAGAAAGATTGTTTTAATTTGAGTTTTTTTTAGTAAAATCTACAGGGCTCTATTGGTGATGATCCATGTGGGCGTAACAACCCATGGTAAGATTTGAAATTTTAAAAAGTTTGTCAAGCTAGTATTACTCTTATAATATTGTCAACCTTCATATATCAGGTTTCTTGGGGTATGATTGGCTATTGTCGGTTTTCCCTCCATATGTATACAAACACCAACCTGTGCCCTTGCCCAACCTGACATCGAGCATGAAATAGTCAACTTGAAACCTATCTAAGTTGGATTGGTTGGGTTTATTCTTTCCTCATTAATGCTAGGTCATTTAGTATTGGTATGGGTTTATATAAAGATAAGTGGCATGTAACAAAATTTAAAATTATTTTTCATAAAAATGTGTTTCAAAAGTTTATATATATAAAATTATAAGTAAATTTAAAGAGAGAAGAAAACTAATAAAATTAATTAAAATAATTAATTTTTACTAATAATCGTAATTTCAAGAAAAGAAAAAACATTTAAAGTTGTAATATTTGCATGACATTATAGAATTACACTTAAAACAAAGCAATTGTTTATCCAATGAAAATATCCATACATTAGTTTGATATATAGATAAACAAAAGCAAATGTATTGAAATATGAATTATGAGTGTGAAAGAAACCAAGGTAAGAAATATTTTTAAATTATAAGCATATTAAGTTCGAGTTCAAGAAAATCGGGTAAGACGATACCTATGCCGGCACCAAACCCGAACCGAGACCATACCCAAGCTAACAAGACCCAGACATGACCCAAGGTCAAGTTTAACCCAGTGGGTTCAGGTTTTGCCCGACCAAGTTGCAGCACTTATACATATTGGTCTCTTCATAGGAGTTGACTAGCTATTGCGAATTTCCCTCCACAACAATGAAATTAAGTTTTGTTTAGTTTCTTAAGCTCCAAAGTTCTAATTTCAGAGTCCTAGACTCCTAATGGTGCAAAGTTCTCTAGGATTCTAGGAAAGTTGATATCTCTTCGTACCCAAAAGTAAGATACAATTTCATTCTGCTTCACTAGTTTTTAGTTAATTGCCAATTACTTGAAACATCATTAGTGTTCAGATTTGAAGAAATATGGCATCTTTTTCTTAATGGTAATTAAATTCCCATGGATAGAAGAATCTCGATTCCCAATTTGGACACACACACACACACACACACTCTCTCTCTCTCTCTCTCTCTCTCTCTCTCTCTCTCTCTATATATATATATATATATATATATATATAGGGTCCCTATCCGTGGCCAACAGTTTGGCAAACATTTTGGCAAACACTTTTTCAAAACATGGGTTAGAGGTCTTGGAATGGGCTGATTTTTGGTGAGGATGATCTCTACGGTGAGGAGATCATCCTCACCAAAAATCAGCTCATTCCAAAACTTCTAGCCCCATTTTACAAGTTGAAAAATCGTGAACCGACCATTTTTTGTAAACCATTTTTGATGAGGTTAGAAGTTTTGGAATGGGCTGATTTTTGGTGATGATGATCTCCTCACCATAGAGATCATCCTCACCAAAAATCAGCCCATTCCAAGACCTCTAACCCATGTTTTGAAAAATGTGTTTGCCAAAATGTTTGCCAAACTGTTGGCCATTGAACGCTATTCATATATATATATATATATATTTGAGTTCTTTTTAGATGAAAGCTAGAAATCTAAGACTTTATTTAATACGATTGATGGGAACCTAGTTGTAGACATGGATTTTTAGTTGAAAATCCCATCCTTACTTGAATTTGGAATCACCACCATTCTTTTTTATAATAGGGTATGAATGGGTATCCGAAAAATAGTTTTAAAAAATCATTTTTATTTGTAGTAACTCTTATATAGATAAGAAACATTTATTTACCTAAGATCTAAGTAAATGATCCACATTAAGGGATAAGGAAGGTATTAGACACCATATTCCTTCCACCATAGGTTATAATCTTTAAAAATGATCATTTTTCATTTTTATAAATTTTGAAAGAGAAAATCGATAGAGAAGAAAATTTTATACCCTCAAACTTAGAGGGGTTTAAAACAATTTTCTTTTCTAAAATGGTTATAACCCCTACACTTATGATCGAACCAAAGTCTGATCTACTGGAGGTAGGAAAAGGGGAGCACTACATCTTAGAGGCATTCTAAAAACAAAAATAAAATAAGAGAAATAGGAAGGATAGAAGAGAAAAATTGGAAGGGAGAGAAGGGTGTTTTTACATATCACTTTTGTCCTTACTCTAATTTGTCTTTGACTTGACTTTCTTTGACTCTTCTTCTTTGTATTTTTTGATTATTTTTCTTTGTCTTGACTTGAGTAGCTTATAATATAAAATTTGAAGGTTGATGGACTTTTTGTATTGAGAATTGAATGGGTTGAAGAGTTCCTTTTTTTTTTTTTTGAAATTGGGAGAGATGAGAGTTGAGAGTGATGAGAAAATTGAGATAAATGACTTGTGGGGTGGGGGTTGTTCGAGTATGGGTTTTTAAAAGGGAGAGAGTTTTTTTTATAGGTGTTGAGGGTTACTTTTAAGAATAGAAATGTCAAAGATGAATGATTAAAAGATAATGGTATGAGGTGTATGCATTGGAGGATTGTTATTTTGATGTTCGAGAGGGATATATGTGGAAGGTAGTAGAGATGGATCACTTTTGACCCAAGTAGGTTGGATCTTTCAACCCATATGGGTTGAATGTTAGGTGGGGTTAATGGGTGTGTGTGTTAGTTGAAAGAATAGTTGTGTAAAGGGGGTAGTTGTGGACATTTTGGAAGAATTGAGAAAATATTGACAAATGTCTCGAGAGTATGGAGGTATGTGTTAGGTGAGTTGATTAAGGAGAAGAGGTGTAGGTTGTAATGGTGGTCTTCATCATGGATCGCAACTTTTTGGGAAACGGTATGATCTTCAAATCCACGGTCGGACTTGCTATCGCAATGGTTGCACTAGGCTATGGATTTTCAATAGCTCTCCTTCTACTCAGGTTGGTATAAGTCTGTAATATTGATATTGTTGTATTGAACCAATGTGATTCCATAACAGTAATAGTAAAAGGGCTCTGAGCTACGCAAAATAAGTTCCCACTAGTGAGATGGTTTGAATAAATTAATATAGAAAATTTATACTAATATATAGAAAACATGTGTATTTCATCCCATCTGAACCATACATTTGATGCTCTGCTCTCGTTCTTGAAAGCGCCCTCTATCCGCGGGGTGCGCGGATCCGCTTTTGACCCTTGAGGTTTGGGAGTCGCCACCTAGTTATTACGGTCTAGGAACCGATCAATGACTCTAAACGGATAAAAACTAATCTAAAACCAAAAAAAAAACTGAATTCGGGGATCAAGTTACGGGGTTGGAAGGTGTAAGGCACCAACCCCGCCCGGCCACAGCCGGTCTCTACTAAATTCCCAAGTAAATTACATTGCTAAAACCTAGATAAGAAAATAAATAAAAATAAAAGGTTTACCTTTCCGATGGCAAGGACTTGATTCCCTCAGATCTGACAAAAAGAACTCCTTGTACCGTGCTCCCTTGCTTCGTTCTGCTTCCGGATTTGACTTCGGATCTCCGAGGCAAGGTATCTCCTTGTTTTTGAATCTGAACTCTTCAAGTTCGTTGCGGATTTGGGGATGTTTTTAGAAGGCTTTTGGGTGTTTTCTAGACTAAAATTGAAGGAGGGATGTTAGCTAAGGAGTTGGGGCTCCAAAACTAGGGTTTATGGGGGGGCTAGGGGAGCTTCTAGACCTACTTCTCTTAGGGTTTATAATTTTATACGAAAATAGGGTGTGAGCACCTCTATTTATAGATGTTTTTAGGGGTTGATTTGGATAGAGTTAGTGTTTAATTAGAGCTCTTTTAATTAGAGTTGTGTTTTAGTTAAAATTGTTTTAGGTAGAATTGTGTTTTAATTAGAATTATTTTAGGTAGAATTGTTTTTAAGTTAGAACTCTATTAGATAGAGTTATTAATCAATTATAATTCTATTATGACTTTTGGTCTTATTTGATTGACTTTTAATGTTTTGACTTTAGTCTTAATTGATTGACTTTCAATATCTTGACTTTAGTCTTGTTTAATTGACTTTGATTTTGACTTCAGTCTCACTTGGTTGACTTTAATACCTTGACCTTAGTCTTGCTTGATTTACTTTGATTTTTAGATAACCCCCCCTCTAAAATATTTTTAATTCTTTGGACTCCCAAATGGAGGGGTCCTTAAAGAAATATCCCACGAACCCTCAACAATTTTAGGTTCAAAATTTTAAATTAATTTCATTAATGTTTAAATTTAATTATTTAATGTTTTATTTATTAATTTCGAATTTTTTAATTATGAAAATTGTGAAATTACCGTTTTGCCCCCAGAGAGGACTTTTCACGTTTTAAGTCGGTTTTTAATGTTCTAGGATGATTTAGAATCGGTTTTTCGTAAGGAATTCAATGAGAATGTTGGTTTGTATCATTTATGAAAATTTTTATGTGAAATGATTGTGAATTTTATGAGGGGTATTTTCGTAATTTTGTCGAATTCTGTTAAAATTGGTAAAATGATTTATTTGGTTCCGATTTATTATTTTATGTGTTTGAATGGTTTTTTCTAAGCGTAATGTAGGCTCTAGGGTTGTTTTGATGTTAGAGGTATTTTGGTAATTTGATCAATTTTAGTGATTTTTATCGTGAAGCTTCTTTTTGATCTGCAAGATGATAATTTCTATGTTTCTGGGGTCGTATTTTCCTAGCGTAGCGTGGTTTCTAAGGTTTTGTCAATTCGAGATACCTCATCCAGATTTCTGAAACATATCGGGTAACAAAATAAAGCAATGGAATACACATCCATCATTGGGAATCATTGCGATCGGGTTGACGAGTTGATTAATCAGGCGGATGCAAAAATGGGGTGTCTACAGTTCTACACTCAAATGGGGATATATATATATATATAGGGTCGGGTTCCTGCAACACACATTGCGACACACATATAGACAACGTGTTTGTCTTATATGGGCAAAAATGTTTGGAATGGGCTGATTTTTTGTGAGGATGATCTCTGTGATGAGGGGATCATCCTGGCAAAAAATCATCCCATTCCAAAACTTGTAACCCCATAAAAATTGATTTACAAAAATTGGACGGTCTATAATTTTTCAACAAAAATTGGACGGTCTAGAAGTTTCATAATGAGTTGATTTTTGGCAAGGATGATCTCCTCACCACAGAGATCATCCTCACAAAAAATCAGCCCATTCCAAACATTTTTGCCCATATAAGACAAAACGCGTTGTCTATATGTGTGTTGAAATGGTTGTCGTTTGAACCTGACCCATATATATATCTATATATATATATATATATATATATATATATATATATATTGTTGATTTTATTGTTTGAACCAATATTGAGGCCCCATAATAGTAATAGCAAATAGGATCTAAGCGACGCGAAATGAGTCTCCATCAGTGTGAGATGGTTTGAAATGAGTTTATACTAATTAATCTATAGAAAACACGTGTTCTTCTTAACGTTTGATGATGTCTCATACGTGATTAGCATTTTCCTAAATTGTATCCACTAAAGTGACTCAGTGATTGAAAGAACTTCTAATTGTCTAATAAAATTTTATTTTACGACCATGCATAACAATAAAGTGTCAAATGAAGGACTACAATGAGAAAATGTATCCCTAGAGATTTATCAAATCAAAATACATAATTAAAAGTGAGATAATATCGCCCCTCATATAATGATTGTTGATAAAAATAAGATATATTTACGAAAAAGTGATCAACTTTTGACGAATTTACGACTTTGGCTCACTGTTCATTTTAATTGCCAAAATGTTAACGATAACGAATTCGGAGGCTTTTAAAGTGACTATTTCGCAGGTTTAAAATGAATTTTTTTAAACCTACGAAATTGTCACTTTGAACCTGCAAATTAGTCACTTCATTCTAAATTTTTTTTAACAAAAACATGATTGTTCATATTTTAGTAATTAAAATGAAAACTAACCGGAATCGTAAATATCTCATTTTCAACTCACAAAATGGTAATTCACCCTAAAAATAATGACTTCTAATGAAGGATTGGTTCGTGTACTATATCCATGATACACTAATTTATTAAGGTTTTAAACAACTTGTGCTTTAAATAAAAGTCTACTTTTGTAAAGTTGTATTGCGCAACAATAAAGTGTCAAATGAACGAATATAATGGGAAAATGTATCCCTTGAGTTTTTCAGCCATTTTCGAGTGGGATTCGTTCAAATTGGGGTGTCTACACTTTCCATAGATTAGACCCATTGAAATTTTGTCTCAAGCCTCTGAGGTCTCTCTGTGGGAATTTCAATTTTTTTCAAGTAGAAAATAGACTAGTTAATTAACCCTATGTATTGACTCATTTTTGAGTTCTTTATTTACTTCTTTAACATTTTGAAGGTGATTTAGATTTTAGACATTCCCCTCCAATTTTATAAATATTTAACATACCTCTTGATTTTTCTCCCCCAACCCCGATTGTCTTAAACATTATTTAGTAAAAAGTTTTGGCCACATGTCCCAACCTCAATATTTTATCTTCATCAACCTTCAAACCTCAAGAAGGAGATGGGATTTTTGGGGAAGATATCACACAATGTATTTTTGTATAGGAAAATAAGGGTGTTTGAAAAGAGGTTAAAGAACATGAATTGATGAAGGGTTCAAATAGACAAAAGAATCTAGTCAAGCTCTCACCTTGACTAACACTTTTGATGCCACACCGAATCACAAATCACCTCGAATGATGCGCCAAAAGTGTGAATCAAGTCGAGATTATGAATAACATAGTCGGCTTAGAGTTTTTGGAATGAATTTAACTTATAGGTTAAAGAATTTGTAGATGAAGGGTTTTTGGAAGGTTGAAAATGACAAAGACATTTAAGTCATTTATTAATCTCTCAAAGAAGACCGAAGTCAAGGATACATTTTCTGTTTGACAATCAAGTTATCTAAAATGTTCATCGATATCCATTAAGATATAGGGCTCTTAATGGATCATATCAAATCCGAAATCCTATTAAAAAATTCCAGATCCGAATCAAAGATTTAGGTTTTGATATGTTATCGAATTGGTCTGGTACCAAACATATATCTTTATATTCAATATAGACTCAGTGCATATGTTTGAAATATATTAGTTGTATATGTATTGTCAACAAAAAATTTCGTGATCTATTCCTATGGATGAGCGAAATAAGATGACAAATGATTTTATTAATTTTTGATGAAAATGATGATGATACAATTCTGTGTAGACTCACTAGATGAAGTGACCTCCTCTAATTAACAATCAAAACTTTAAAGATGATGGATGTGTAATTTTCTTCTTTCTGAGCTTTACGTCTTATCGGTTGATAATGTGATTTTTTATCTTTGAAGAAGAGTTTCATGTTTGATCTTTTTTTAATGTTGGTTTCCAAGTGTTGTAGATTTTTACTGCTTCTCTGGAAGAGGACTTGTAAGCTTCTTCTTCTTTGGAGATGGAGCTTTTCTTTTTAGAGAAGATGATCCGCTTCTCTTCCTTGGGAGAAAGTGATAAGCTTATCTTCTTTGGAAGAAAATGATTTAGGCTTTTTCCGAATGTCTATACTTTAGTATTTATAGAATCAGATAAAGGTGGCTTTCTAATTATATCCCCAACTTAAAACATTTTAATAAATTGGTCTGAAGGTTTGAATAATTATTTAATGTTCAGAGATGTTATTGTATTGCATTAAATATGTGAAATGAGTGAACTACTTCGAATAAAATGGTGCACCATATACTAATTTATCAAGTAGTTCACACACAAGTTTGAATTAGAAGTCTACTTTTTTTTAGATATGATGCATATAATATTTTCTTTTACTTCTCATATATGTAAATGCTACTAAAACAGATTACAATAAATTTTTAGCATATCTGTATCACTTGTACCTATGTCTTTTAGTATGGTTTCACTATTTGAGACAACTTGTCAATCCGTTTCGTTGGTGGAGTCGTCTCAGTCTCTGACTATATTTAAAACCATTATGAAATTCAAAATTCCCAAGCTTGTGCTAGTCTCCTTTCCCAGATTTTCGTTCTTCTTTGGTCTTTAAGCTCTTCAATTTCTATAGTAAATTAAATTTAAGAAAATGTTGAAGTGATTACGCACGACATTGCATTAGACATTGTTCTGACTTGGAAGTGTGCACGAAACCATAGATGTTTTTCCTTCAGATACAAGTGAAAAAATCTATGATTTTGCACACACCGCCATGTCAACACAATGTCCAGTGTAGTGTCCCACACAATCACTCACTCACTCTAGCACAACTCTTAAATTTAATGTATTTAATCTCATATTCACTATCTCGTTTTTTTTTATTATCTCATCTTGATCCCTAATAGGAAATTACAGAATTTTCTATCAAAAAATATCTTCATATTTTACTTCAAAAATCCTATCTTATTCTTTAAGTTTCAAGATTAAAATAAACTAATTTTTAGGTTGAAAAATAAGCTAATTTATTTTTCAACCAAGAGGTTTAAGATGATATTTGAGAACAGAAATCAAAGGGCATTCAGTTTCGGGTTAAAGGTGAGAGCGTTTAAGTCATTTTGCATTAATAAATTGGAAAATGCAGAAATGACAAAAAGTATGAATCCCAGCACGACTCTAATAAATTAGATCAGACCGAAGTCAAGGAACATGTAGGCATTTGGCGTAGCCATGATGCATGATGGCTCTGTCCTCAAAAGTCTTTGAATTTTCCTTCTCCAAATCAGCTGTCAGCTTCAAGTTCCCTATTCATGGGTTTGGGTTGTCACATTTCTGACGTGGAGGTGGTCACATAACCGTAGATGCTTTTTACTAGTATCTCGATGAAATACATCAATGGTTATCACAAGAAACATGTAGGCATTTGGCCTAACCATGATATATGATGTCTCCCGAGTCGTTGAATTTTCCTTCTCCAAATCAGCTGTCAGCTTCAAGTTCCTATTTATGGGTTTGGGTTACGACATTTCTGACGTGGAGGTGGCGGTAGATACATTTTATTCGTATCTCGATGAAAGAATCTATCGCTATCACATCAATGCAATGGCGATCACGGAGAGAAAAAATTTGAGATGATCAGTGACTAACACATGCTGCATCTGAGAAATAACTCCTTCATAACAATTTTAATACGAATCTTTTTATTTTGTCTTCTATTCTTGAAGACCAATAGAAACTGAATATGACTTCACTTCCTCATAGTAAGCACCTTTGTAAACATATCCATAGGATTCTTACTCCTATGAATCTTTTACAGAGTAAACAACCTATCGTCCAATATAGATCTTATGAAACAGTAGTTAATATCTATATGTTTGGTCCTTGAATGAAAGGCTGAGTTCTTTGCAATATGACTGTCACTATACAACTTGCAATTTTCTTGCTCCTTACCTAATTTTTTTTTTTTCAAGAAACATTGCAGCCATACCATTTCCTTGCAAGCGTCCGGTGAATGACATACTTTGATTTTGTTGTTGAGTTTGTAACTATCTTTTGCAACTGTGAGACCAATTGACTGTTGCACTGCCCAAAGTAAATGCATACCTCATAGCATAGTGCTACATCAATGGTACCTTTCAAATATCTGAGAATCCATTTCACAGCTTCCTAATGCTCATTTCTTGATGAATCTTCTCACAACTCCTACTATTTGAGAAATATTTGGTGTGGTGCAAACCATAACATACATTAAGCTGCCAATTGTTGAGGTATATGGAATCTTAGCACATTCCATGTTCTTTTGGAAGTTTGAAGTGGCTTGCCATTTGCCAAGGGAGTTCTAACTGGTTTAGCAAATTCTATGTTGAACCTCTCAGGTACCTTTGAAACATACTCAGCCTTTAATGACTCTAACTGTCTATTTTTCCTATCTTTATTGATTCACATACCAAGAATTTGCTTTGCAGCACCAAAATTCTTCATTTAAAATTCTTTTAACGGTTGTTCCTTAAGATTCAAAATCTCATGCATGTTTGACTCTACACCAAGCATATCATCTACGTATAAGAGATGTATGAGATAATAATTTTTAAACTTCTTCAAATAACAACAACAGTCAACTTGAAAGTTGCTAAAATCACTAATAGATATAAAATTGTCAAATTTCTGTATGGACCTGCTTCAAACCATATAAACTCGTCTTGAGTTTACAAGCCATATTCCATATTATTCTTCCCAGATACAACTTATCCCTATGGCTGACGCATGTAAATACCTTCTTCTAAATTACATTGAAGAAAAATAATTTTTACATCTAACTGTAAATCTTCTACAGCCACAATATTCATATGAGAATTTTTTTTTAGAACAATCAACTCACTTTCTATTGAAAGCCTTCAACAACAACCTGACCTTGTATCGCTTAGTACCATCATATGATCCTCTTTTAGTCTTTAAACGCATTTACAATGTAAGACAACCCTTCTTTTGATGAATTGAACCAAATCTTATGTTTGATTTGATAAAAAAGAATCCATATCATTCCCACTTTTCCCTAGTGTCAGCCTACAGAGCCTTTTCATAACATTCTAGTTCACCGTTATTAGTCAACAACAAATAATGCAGAAAAGGTGAATAACGTATTGGAGGTCTAATTACGCTACTTGATTTCCTCACAAAGTGAATAACGTTTTGTGGAGGGTGCAGTCATCCCAATGAAGGCTTGGACAGTAGAATTAATATATATCCATTTAAATAATTTTAAACTATGCTTGATGTGAGTAATGAAAACTAATATATGAAATCCTCTCCAGGTTGAGTCAGCTGAAGCTCAAGAAATTGTAGTTCGATTTTCGAAGAAGGTGAATGAGGCTGCTTCATGGATTATTCCGTTCTGTCTAGCTGGGGTATGTGGTTTATCTCAATTGGGCATCAGTAAAACAAGCAATGGAACGATGAAGTTAGTCTATGTAGCTTGTGCTGCCTCATTGTCTGCATCTTTTATATGTGCAGCTGTAGTGGTGATAGTCGTCCTCACCACAAATTACAGCTTTCTGGGCAAGCTTATTGTCATCCTCAAATCCACCATCGTACTTGCTATTGCCCTGACCGTACTGGGTTATGGCTTTGCCGTAGGTCTTCTTTGCCTCAAGTTGAAACAATGAGGTCCCATAATTGTAATAGTAAATGGAGTTTTAGCGAGGTGGTGAGTTAACTATTTTTGAATAAATATAGGAAACACGTGTCTTTCCTTCCCATCTCAATAGTAGATTTGATGCTTTGTCTCGAGTCCGAATTTGCTGTTAATGAAAAGGTGTGCTAAGCTGATAAATGAATGGCACTATGTCACGTTTACAAGAAAAGGGTAAAATATAAAATCTTAACGTCATAATCATCTTCTCTCGTTTGATAGGTTTTAAAACTCGTTTTGGTTAACAGCATATCTCAATTCCTCATGATTAGCATTTTCCTAAAGCAAGTCTGCAAGTGTCTCCATTCAACCAAAAGCATAACTTATAATTATTCAACAAAATTTTAATGTCCAACCACGTTTAACACTTTTAAGTGCCCACTGAAAGACTAAAATGGGGTTAAAAAAAAAAATCCCCAAAGAATATTTTTTTCAAATTGAAAACGATTGAGATGGGAAGAAATCCTGTGATCTTAAATTAAATAATTAAGAAAATATTCCAGTGTTCAAAGAACGATTGAGATGGGAAGAAACATATTTCCCTTCCCTTGAAAATTCGAAATAAGAGAAAGTTGAATTACTTAAGAGTTTCTCTTTAGCTTGGAGTTCTTGAACATGTTTGCAAAACAAGGCCTTTTCCATCGAAAGCAATTCAAATTCCCAAGTTTTCGCACATAAAGGTACCTCATTTTCCAGATTTTCCTTTGTCTTTGGCCTTAATCAAAATACCCAGAAGAGTGTCAACTGTAATTCGTGCAATAATTATAGAAATAAATCAATTTTCATCTATCAACAAAAGAAATTACAGCTCACAAAAGAGAGAGAAAAAAACCCAAATCACGAAATTGAAGAAATAAGTGTAGATTTAAAGGGATGGACTTACTTGAAGATAGTTGCAGAGCGATAATTGGAGGGGGAGTGAAGAGAGGAGCAGAAGAGAAGACTGCCGTTTTATCCAAACATACTTTATTGGTGAATAAGTATCTCGTACTTCGGCGCTGTACGAAAACACCTATTTCGTCACCTATCTATACCGTATCAATCACATCTGAACTTCGTTGGGCCGACCAGGGATAAAAAAAATAATACCCTTCAAAAAGGACAAAGTAGACGCTTTTTTTTAGGGATATTTATAGAAAACACATCCCAATGAATGCTTGGATGGAATTGTATAGAATAGGGATCAAGTAAGGTGTCTTCGTCCCAACCAAGGTCAGGTGGCACTCATTTTATACCACGTGGCATTTTTTTTTTTTTTTAACTCACCAACTGTATCGATATGTGACCTCATGCTGTAACCTTAAATCGCACTTCTTGACCTGAAAGTGTATGGGAAGCACATATGCTTTTCATCGAGATACGGGTGATTATAATTCTTATCCACTTTCACGAGGTCAGTCCACCACAATCCATATTTTTATAGTGTGATAATATCAAGACTCTTATATTAAAATGTTCATCGAAGAAAATCATTTTTATCTTTTTGCAATATTATAACTTATGGAGAAAAATTAAGGAGAATTCTCTCTTTCTCTCTCTCTCTCTCTATGTATATATATATCCTTTAATTCCCTGATTGCAATCCATTCCAAATGATTTGTGTTGGTAAATGATGACTAAAGAATGATATACTCATAATTTCAAATATCAAAGATGTAAATTTCAATCTATTTAAACATTTTATAAAATTGAATAATTTTAAAGATTGAGTCGTAATGTTTGATCTAAGTATCTACTTCATCATTATCATATATGCATTTTGGGTCTTTAAATTTTTTTAAAAAAAATCATCGACAGTGGCACTATGTTGTCGAGATCGACATTTGAGTCGTCGAGGTCAACAATTACATTTGTCAAGGTCAACAACTATAATGGTTGATTTCAAACGTCGAGGTTAACACTAGATAACTCCTGTTGAAATACATAGAATGAATATAATATAGTGATGAAAGGGGTACTCAGATCAAAAGTTATGCTTGACTCTTGAGAATTCCTACTCCATTCATTCTTCATTCTAGTAAATCCTCGAAATGGATTGAGAGTTACATCCAAGCATTTCAAAATTATGAGTATATTATTTTTCAAAATTATAATGAGAGAAAGCAAAGTGAAGCGGTTCGACACCAAATTTTGGATCCCACAAATGTCCCTATTTTTAAATATTGAAATTTAATATAAATTAATATAATTAAGGTTATTTTGATCAAAATCTAAAAAATCGTGACTAGGATTCTAGAATATTTTTTAAAATTACAAAACTATTAGTTATTTTACTATGTTATATTCACACATCCTCCAATCAATGTCTTAAATTTTGATCTCTCTCTCTCTCTCTCTCTCTCTCTCTCTCTCCAATTAAAGAAGTTAAGCAAAAGATAATGTAGCGTTTTAGTGGGTTCCATTTGAAAATTAATTTTGTCTAAATTATTCCATTCTTAACTATATGGTTCCGAAAACAGTTCATTCAAGAGCTCATGAATGTTATTCTTGATCAGGGGCGGAGCTACATAGGGCCCAATAGGGCTATAGCCCCCACTCAACTTTATTAAAAAAAGATAATTTTGAATATTGAACCCCCTCAACTTTTTATGACATTAGAGACTGCACATGTGTTTTTCAAATTGAGGGCAGAGTCACATAAGCACTGAACCAAAAATAATAAACAAAACACACGCCAAAATAAGAAATTTCATCTTCAACTTCTACTAAAAACCCTTCACTACATCCCAAAATAAGAATATTTTAAGTTTAAAGTAAAGTTTTTTACCTTCGTTTTAGTCCTAAGTGCCTTGGATTTTAAGTAGTAAAATTAGAGACTTGGATTCAAATCCCATCAGAATCGAGTTATTGAACTCATTAAAAATAAGTTTAGCGATCAAAATAAAGATAGGATTTAAAAAAAATTAAGTACATGATGTTTATAGGTAGACAAATGAATGATTTCTAACAAAAATGGAAGATGATGGATTTCAGAGGAGATCAATAGGGATAAAAAAAATAATTTATCCTAACAACTTTAATTTTTTTAGGGTAAGGTTTTTAAACTTAAGATTTTATTTATTTAAACCTATAGACATTAAGAACAAGATAGGATTTTTGAAGAAGAAGAAGGATGCTTGAATTTTAGGGTAGAGAAATCAAGGATTCTTTACAACCATTAGAGATGAGGTTAAATATGTTAAACATAATGTCCTACAAATTAGCAACTTTATTATGAAGATTATTAGACAATCATCATTTGTAATGATGAGTCCAACATTGCTAAACAAAAAAACAAAATTAATGATCAACCATCGTCAGCACTTAGCCCCCCATTGACCAAAAATCCTGGCTCTGCCCTATTCTTGATGACCTATTTTGTAAATATATTCATGAGTAATATATAAATTAAAGGGAGTGATCCCCTCAACCCCATCTTTTCGGATAAAAAATAATCCAGGGGTTAAAATCATTGATCAGGCTAATTTTTTTTCCTTGAAATATAAAATCTACAAGTTCCACTTGCTGGTTAATCAAGGTTGATAATATCATAAGCCTACTTTATTACGGTGCCACCTCAATATCAACCTTTCGATCTATGATCATTGTTTCATAATGCCATTGTTACTTTGACCTGATCACAATATCATCACTCTTGGTATCTTAAAGTAATTCTGATCTACACACCCAAAAATCAGTTTGGTTGTCATTCATAAACATTAATTTTAAGGGAAAATTACTCTTGATAGTCCATAAGTTTTAGGCATTTCTTGATAGTCAATTTAGTAAACTTTTCTCTTTCTAAACAGTCCCTGGACCTCATTTCCCACATTTCTCACGATTGAATGCCCTAATCGTTCAAACTCATTGTTTTCATATAAAAAGTTAGATTTTTGACATCTCAATCAAGTTTTGGAGACTCAATTCCATTGAAAAGGATTTAAGAATGAAGAATAAGTCATTTTCATTGAAGATGTATGTGAAAAATTAGGATTTTTTTTTCACTTTTTTCATCTTAGTTTTTGAATGAAAATCGATCAAGAATAATTCTTTTGGGTGGAAATCATCTAAACAAGTAGTTATCTCATGTTTTTAGTAGATCTCTTCATATATTGCAGTTGAAAAAACCCAAAATTGAAAATGAGTGGGTTTTACCAATGTCAAGTTCACCACTTTTTATTTTAAAAGTGGTGAACTCGATAGTAAATAGTGGCGAGTTTAGACAATAAAAATTGTGAACTTGACACTAAATAAAAAACATGGAGTTCAATAGTAATAAAAAGAGGTGAACTCGACAATAAATAAAAAGAAGCGGTGAATTTGATAGTAAAGAGGGATCATTAAAAAAGAAAAAGTTTAACTAAATGTTCTATCAAGTTATCGCACAAACACTTAGGAACTATTTAGAAAGTAACCTTCCATGAGAGTCGTTTAAGTAATTTTCCCTAATTTTAAACATTTTCCATAGCTGATTTTTAACCATTTATGCTGGTTTTTGGAATGATGGTTGTCCAACGTGGCTATCAATGGGCCGAGTTTTGGGTCAGCCCATTGTGGACCGGGTTGGGATAATATTTCTTGGCCCTAGATTTTGAACTCGCTAAACCCCATTCACAGGAATTGTTTAAGGTGGGTTATAAATTCTGGCTAGCAACTGGAACAATGATAAACAACAATTCAATTGGTTCCAGTCGACTTTGAATTTGTATTGTAATGGATAGAAATAGAAACGCTTTTGTTATATGACTTTGACGACCATTTGGGAAGTCGTGCCTGGTCCATTTTGTTATAAAACTGGACTAGGCCGTTTAGGGGCCAAGCTTGGGCTTAGGTGCTAAGACATGAGCCCAAGAACTTGTATTACAACTAGAACTATCTATCTCAATGTCGTATCCAAAATCACTATCAGGTGCCACATGTATGTAGAGCATAAAATTCAATGATTTCCCAAAAATTATTTACAAAAAAAATGAGATTTTTTTTATTTATTGTTATATCTATGTATATATTGTACTTGATCGAAAGTTTTGAAAATAGATGACCACTAAACTCCCAAATTTTAATCGAGTGATTAGATGCTTTGCCCACAGGGTACATACTCTCTAAACATTATGGAACTATAGAGGACCCACTCACAAAACAATTTTTTTTTTGGTTGCTAACTAAACGAAATTTCATTAAAAGTAATTAAATTTGCAACTTTACATACGTCTAGGGGATGGAAGATTCATCCAATCACCCATAAACGCTTGTTGAGCTATCAAAGGAAGACTCAACAATAGAAAAAAAAAAAAACCAATACTATCTAACTATTTTACAGACCTTACAGGGCTTTAACAAAGGTGTTTCGAAATTGGCCCAGTCTGATCATTTGAAAGGACGGGTTGATGATCAAAGATTTTGAAGCCTGGTTAATATTGGGCCATTCACGATTTTGAAGCCTGGCCCATTGACAGCCCTACCCAAAGAGTGTTGGTTAACTTCAAACCATGTTTCAGCCTCTCCATCAAACAAAATCAGAGATGGGTTGATAATCTTTGTGATTCTCATCAACATACTAGATCCCTTAGAAACATAAACTGATTCCTTAGAAAATTTGGGTTTTTTTCTCCTATCACAGCCGTAAATTTGACAGAGAGCATCAAAACAGTGAGATTAGAATAATCGTAATGGAAGTACCCAGTCCTTCTAATCTTTACTATTATAATGAAAGAAAACGGAGTATTTGACACCCAAATTTGAGTGGTCTTAAACACCCTCACTTATATATTTAAATTAAATATAATCAGGGTCATTTTGGTAATAATAAAAAATTAAGAAAATTGCAATCTACTGTTATATAGTTTTCCAAATTAAAAGCATACTTGTCAAAACCAACCTTAAATTAATATTTTAAATTACAAATAAACCCTCCAGAGACGTGGGTTTGCATATGCCACCTTAGTTCTAATAATAATAATATTATGGTCAACAAAGTCTACAACAATATATATATAGCAACTATATATATATATATATATATAGATAATTACCCCAATCTGAGGAGATTGAGAACTACTGCCAAGCCATAACCCACCAAAATCAAAATGATAGCAAGTCCGATGGTTGATTTTAGGATCACTACCTTAATGAGAAAATTGTCAGCTGAAATGAAGATGGACCATACTACTACAACTGCGCTAACAAAAGATCCACACATTGAGGTGACGCAGGCCTTGTAGACAAACTTCATGGTTTGATCACTTCTATTGATGTTGAGTTGAAATAATGCAAATGTCGCAGCTGTAGTTATCGAAATAATCCCAAAAGCAACCTTAAGCACCATTTTCTTTGAAAAGTGGATTTCATCCTCTTGACCTTTACCTGCTTCTTTTAAGGCTTCAATCTGGAGAGGGTTTCTCAAGTCACTTTTCGCTATTAGATTATAAGATTATACTACATTATAATAAAATATATTGTATAACATCAAATCACTATCTAAGAAGGTTTATATTAAAACTCCAACCATAAAATGTTACCTCTCTTTCGTATGTTTTTTTTTTTTTTTTCAGTCGTGATAATGTGACTTGCAGGTGGCATACTCAATCAACTCCCTGACGTGGAAAAGTTTGGAAGCTCTAGATCTGTACATCTCGGGATACACAACTCCCTCAAGATACACTTTTTTATGGGGAAATGCAATCGTGTATCCCGAGGTGTGAAGATCTACGGTTCTCAAAATTATCACATAAGGGAGTCGATTGAGTATGCCACCTGGTGAGTCATATTATGAGGACTTTTTTTTGTATTACAATCTTAAAGAGAGCTTCCAAAAGAGTGCAATTTTTTTTTTTCTTCAAGAGTACGATTATCCCATGGAGTGTTGGAAGTATATAATTTTTAAGTTATAAAATCCAATCAGTACTAGATGATCAACTCCATAAGAGTATCCACCCAATTGAGTCGTCCATAGACCTTTAAAGTTAAAACATTGTATGAGGAGGGTATTTAATTTTTTTTGGGAAAATTACTATAAGGGCCCTAGCAAAGGGATTTATTTATAATTAGTCCCTAAGATTCAGGGTTCACTATTTATTTTATTTTTTTTTTATTGTTGGGGTATTAACAGGTCCCCACCCTAATATTAAACCAGATAATCTTATTGTTGCAAGATACATCATCAAACAAAATTCTTGCCAATTTTATCGGAATGGCATTATAATCTAGCAAAACAAAAAAAAAAAATTTCTCTTAATAATTCATTTAGTAAATTTTTTACTTCTAATCAGTCCCTGAACCCCATTCCCCACATTTCTCGTGATTGAAAAACTGAAATTGTCCTAACCATTTAAACTCATCATTTTTTGTATTAAAAAAAAAATTTATTTTCAACATTCCAGTTGAGTTTCAAAGATTTAATTCCATTGAAACAATTTTAGAGGGAAGAAGAATCTATTTATTAAGGGTTTTCTCAAGCATTTTTTAGACGTATGTAAAAAAAATTAGGGCTTTTTCAAAATTTTAATTTTTTTTTCAATGAAAATCGATCAAGGATGGTTCTTTTGGTTTGAAATCCTCTACACAAGTCGTTATATAGAGTTTTTAGTTGGTCTTTCCATGTTTTGTAATTGGAAAAACTCAAAAAATGAAAATAGGTAGACCTTACCATTGTCTCAAGCTTACCAGTTTTTATTATTGAGTTCAACAATTTTTTTTTAAAATTCTTGAATTCAACAATAAAAAAATGTTGAACTTGACAATAAATAAAAAGTAGTGATCTCGACACTGTATAAAATTTTTGGAATCTCAACTTCATTCTTCATTATTGTTATAAATCATCGAAAAAAAAAATACTTCTAAATATTCAAAATTAGAAATATATTATTTTCATTTGTGATTCACGAAAATTTTCTTGTTAGAAATGATTGCAATCGCAGTTGGAAAATCTCAGTATACAAAGAAGATTAGAAAAATGGCACTTTGGGTCTTTCAAGAACATTATAACCGAGGTAAGGTTGAAGGACCATTAAGAAATAATTTTTTTTTTTTACTAAATGGACTATCAAGGTTCCACCTAAAACTTAGGGACTATTTAAAAAGAAATCCCTTTGCCAGGGTCCTTGAAGTAATTTTCTCATTTTGTTAAATGGAAAGGAGTGTTAGCATGGATTTTGGATGGTGTAACCTAACCGTTGGTAGTTCTCATGGGGATCAATCAATCATCGGTTGTAAAGGCAGATTTACAGTGGGGACAATGGGGCAGTTGCCCCTACAAGAAATTTAAAAAATGTAAATAATTATATGCTACCACGATTGATTACAACGGCGAAAAAAAATCACCGCTATTACCCCCACAAGAATTTTTAAATTTGTAAGGGTTATAGTTGTCCTCACGTAGACAAAATCCTAGGTTTTCCCTAATCAGCTGCCAATTCTGAATCGTATACACGTAGGGAGGAGGGTTAAAACATGATTGCCATAGCTTAGATCTTTCCACATATATCTCTCATTAAATGTACCAGAGAGAAGATTCTTTTGAGATCTATATGTAGGAGACGAGCTTTAACCCTCCCTTTAATTTATTTTGATACTATACTATGTGAAAATTGAAAATTTTGACAGGTCAAAGCCCACAAATTTTAGAAACCAAATTTTGACAGCCCATGTTTGTTGAAATTTTCTATGTTCCTCAATTCGATGGCTTAGAGACATCAAATTTCTCCCATCCGCCATTAATTTGATGGTTTTAGCTCATCGAAAAAAGAAATTTGACACTTTGGTTGTCGAATTTTATGAAATTCGATAGCCTTGGGCCATCAAATATAGGCTTTTTTTACATTGTGCTAGTAGTCATGAAGTAGGTTTCATAGGACTCACTGATTGAGTAGGTCCATGAGCTTCCATATCTGAACTTCGCTGCATGGTTAGAAAAAAAAGGAAATTAGTTTTATTTTATTCAAATAAACAAAACAAAAAAAATGAAATCTAGAAAATCAATGCATTATTCGTGTCATATGAGCCGTGCTACACTAACATCCTATAACACTTTTTACGATCGTTTGTACAAAAAACCATTCATTTCCTCGAGTAAACAACACTTATATCTCGAGGAGCATCATTTATGGTTCTATACACACCACCACGTCAACACAATCCTGGGGTCAGTGTTGTAGGAAGTTAGTTTAGCATTTTTCAAGTTATATATTTGGAGAATGATGCTAACTTTAAAGACCTCATGGGACCATTAGCATTTTTCACTACATTTACTTTTCAATAATACTTTGTTCATTTTGTCTTTTAGTGAAAAAGACAAGGGTATGTCGATATTTTACATAGTAAATATTATTTTATACATGGGGAATGCTAATGTCCAAGATCTCATAACGACGTTATCATTCTCCACCACATTTACTTTTATATAATATCCCTACTCAGACAAGGGTATGTAGGTCTTTTATATAATAAATGCTTATTGATTTTCATGCTAAATATTTACTATAAAAAAGACATTTAAATCCAAAGATTAAATTATATTTAACATTTGCTATGTAAAAGATTATCATACTCTTTTATTTTTTATTAAAAGACAAAATTGACAAGAGTATTATTAGAAAATGAATGTGGTGAAGAATGATAATGTCACCATGAGTATAAAATTAGGTGAGTATTTTACAAAATCTTTGGAGTTGAAGGGGTAAAAGAGGAAATATAGTAAAATTACAAGGGTATTATCGAAAAAAGAAAGAGTATGTAGGAGGATGAAAGTAAAGACAATAAATTTGAAGGGAAACTGATGGGACGTTATTCCCCATAAGTAAACCATACCATTGTGTTTTAGTATATAAATTGTGAGGTTTAAACATCCCATTGTGGGATCTACACTTTACATTATCCATTTTGCTACAGTTTTGTGGGGATAAACATTTCATCATAGGGTCCACACTCCACACCCACTTTGTTGTCTTTTCTTCTCACTATTTCAACTTTATAATCTTTCATATCTTCTTCTTTCCCCTTTTTAATAAAGTCACTTCAATTTTACTGTCTTTCCTCTTTTACCCCCATTTTTCAATAATTTTTCTCCAACTTTTTTATCTTTCCTCTTTTACCACTTTAACCTAATTTATTAAATTTCTTTATGTCTCATTTTCTTAATAATACCTCTTCAACTTTATTATTTTTTCTCTTTTACCCACTTAACCTTACAGAATTTTAATAAAACCTTTCCAATTTTATTATTTTTCCACTCCCCCCCTTAACCCCAAAGAGGATGCTCATGTCGTAGGCATAGGTGAACTCTAGTATATATATATATATATATATATATATATATATATATATATATATATAAGATCTCGTTCAATAACTAACATTTTGTCTTGTATAGATTAGAAGTTTCAAAATTAGATGATTTTTTGTGAGGGCGATCTTTATGGTGAGGAAATCATCACAAAAAATCAATATTTTTCTAAACTTCTAACCCCCATCAAAAGTGATTTTCAAGTTAAAGAATTGAGGGCTATCAATTTTTACCATTAATTTATAAACCACTTTTGATGGGGATGGAAGTTTCAGAGTGGATTGATTTTTTGTAACGATGATATATTTCCTCACCATAGAGATTATCACAAATAAACAGTCCATTCCAAAACTTTTAACCCATATAGGACAAAACGTTGGCTCCCAATGTTAGCTATCGAACAGGATTCATAATATAATTGACATGTTTTCCCCAGTCTAAAAGTTGAAGAATCGTGGACCGTTAATTTTTACCCTTAATTTGTAAATTACTTTAGACTAGACATTTTGGAATGGATTGACATCCTCATAGAACATTAGTCCATTTTGAAACTTCTAACCCATATAAGACAAAACAAATTGGCTATGTAATTAACAACGTTATTGACTCTTCAACCTAATCCAGATATATATATATATATAAGGGATGCTAACATCTAAGACATTATGGGGACATTAGTATTGTCCATCAAATCACTTTTCAATAATACCTCTCCCCATTTTATATTTTAATGAAAAAGACAAGGGTATGTTGGTCTTTTACATAATAAATTCTAAGGGCATTTTAATATTTTAATTTAAATATATTTTTTATAGTAAATATATCCTTAATAAATGTATTTATTATGTAAATGACCAATCATTAAAAGATAAAATGGGAAGGGATATTATAAGAAAAAAATTGTGATTGAGAATTCTAATATCTCATGAAGTCTTGAACGTTAGCATTCCCATACATATATATATTTTGCTAAGCCGTCCCTAAATATATGGGTCGGGTTTGTAGACAAAATTGTGGTCAAAGTTCTAGACAAAGTGTTTTGTCCTATAGGAGTTAAAAGTTTCATGATGACTTTTTTTTTTTTTTTTTTTTTTTTGTAGATCATCTATATGGTGAGGAGACCATCCTCAGAAAAAATCAGCCCATTATGAAATTTCTAACTCTATTTTATAAGTTGAAGAATCCTGAACCATCAATTTTTACCGTTAGTTTATAACCACTTCTTGTACGGTTAGAAGTATCAAAATGGGCTAAGTTTTTGTGAGGATGATCATCTCATCATAGAGATCACCCTCACAAAAAATCAGCCCATTATGAAAAGTTTTAGTCATATAAGACAAAAGTTTGTCTAGAGCGTTATCTACAATTTTGTCTATCGAACATTGTCTTATATATACACACAAGACAGTTCAAGGGGCAACAAGTGCGACAACAATATTTTGTAAATCACTTTTGATGGGAGAAAATCATCCTCATGAAAAATCAGCTTATTCAAAAATTTCTGACCCCAATTTACAAGTTGAAGGATCATGAACCGTCAATTTTTTTGTAAACCACTTTTAATGGTGTTAGAGTTTTGGAATGGGTGATTTTTGGAGATGATGATCTCTATGGTGAGGAGGTATTATGGAGATCATTCTCACCAAAAATCAGTCAATTCTAAAATGTGTAACTCATATAGGATAATTAAAAACCGTTGTCACACTTGTTGTCATACTCGTTGGCCCTTGAACCATCCCGATAGATGGGTATAAATGTACATATATTTTTAAAATTTTTAATAAATTCAAATGGGTGGAATGAAAATGAATCATGGTTGAATCACAGTCCAACCAAATTTACAAATTTTCAGTCTACTCATGGGTTTGGTTTTCAAAGTACTACTGGCTTACATTTTCATGACGCAGGTCACCTCGAACTAGATTCACAAAGAAACTGAACCACATTGTAAACCAACGTGTTACTATCGCACGTCCATTTGCGAGGTGGAGATAAAACCAGTCCATCCTGTCATGAAACATAAGAACATGGGAAGTTAAAGAAATTAGAAGGCCAATAAGAAGGTTCCTCTACTTAAGTGTTGAGTAGCCTTATTCAAAATCATGTTACTCATTTCAGCCATGTGGCATATTCTTTGGGCTCATTGATAATCATTACATATTGAAAAATTACTCAAAAGACCCTGACAAAGGGATTTCTTTCGAACTAGTCCCTAAGTTTAGCGTGGTAGCTTGATGTTCCATTTAGTAAACTTTTATTTGCTTAATGGTCCCTCGACCTCATCTAACCTTATAATATTTTTTGAAATATTCAAATTACCTTTTTCTCATCTACGTCTCATATTTAGGTTTTTCAACAAGATTGAAATCAATTCCTATGATTAGGGGCGGATTTACATTGGCGGCACTTGCCCCCACAAGAATTTTCAAAATCTTAAAGATTATGGACTATTGTGAGAAATAAGAGCGGTGGGTAAAAAAATCCACCATTATTGCCCCCACAATATTTTTTTTGCACTCTTAGTTGCCCCCACATGAACAAAATCTTGGCTCTGTCTCTGCCGACGATTTTTGACCATGGATGAGGAATGGAGAATGATATATTACTAATTTTGAACAGTTAAGTGTATTTTTCGATCTGTGTCAACGGTGTATAATAAAGAAAAATGAAGAATAAAGTTGAGATTATAAAATTTTGGAGATTTCATCGTAACTTTTGATCCGATTGTTCATTTCACGACTATAATTTATGCATTTTAGGTATTTCAAGAATATCTATTTAGTATTATAGTCCAACAAATAGAAAAAATTGGATCACATTTACAATGTCGAGCTCACCACTTTTTATTATCGAGTTCAATATTTTTATTGTCGCGTAAGGCCGACAAGCATGACTAGACGTATGATCCATACCTTGTCACGCATGTCCCCCTCAGCAATACGTACTATCGAGTTTGACACTTTTTAAAAAAATGTCCAATTCAACAATAAAAAAAATATCAAACTCAATAATAAATAAAAAATAGTGAGGTAATTGACAAAAAAAGTGGTGAGCTCGACATTGTATAAATTTTTTGAAATTTCATCTTCGTTATACATTGTTGTTATAAATCATCGAAATAATTATTAAAAAAAAATACATTTAAATGTTCAAATTAGAAGTCTTTCAATTTCATTCATCATTTTTTATGAGAAATAATCGGAAATGATTGCAAACATCATAGGAAAACCTAAGTATGTGAAGAATTTGAGAAAAAGGACAGTTTGGATATTTCAAGAATATCATAACCTCAGATAGGATTGAGAGATCATTTAGAAATAAAAAACTTACTAAATGGACTATCAAGTTACCTTCCAAAACTTAGGGACAATTTAGAATGAAATCCCTCCACCAGAGTCCATTGAGTAATTTTCCCTTGTGGGAAAAAATCCATGGTTCTATGCACATTTCATGCCAATTAAGTGTATTTGAGTGTCTTTTTTTAGTCAATTTAGTACGGCTAAAAAATAAATTTAATTAAATGCAAGTAACCTCTTAAAAAATTTCACTACCAAAACATTTTTTCTAGAGTTGTGTTGGAGTGACCTCAAGCTTGAATCTCATATTGCACTTCTTGACGTGAAAGTGTATGGGAACTATAAATACTTTTCATCAAGATAAGAGTGAAAAAGGATCTACGGCTCTTATCCACTTTCATGTCAAGAAGTGTGATGTGAGATTTCGGCCTGAAGTCGCTTCAACATTATTCTCTTTTTTAATCATTCCTTGGATTACACCCACATGCTTTCTTGTAAGGCTCAGGATGCAAAATATTATTTGAATTCAAGAATTAGAAATCACATAATATTGGTAGAACCCTCCAAATATTGTTGTATACTTGAGGGTTTAGGTCCTGGTGACTCATGAAGATAGTCTCATGGAATCAACGAGGTGAGGTATAATGGCCAGGGGATCTTGAGTTCAAGCCCCCTCGTAGGCTACTCATAAGGATTTATCTCAGCTTACCTAGTATGTGTGGTATTGCATGTACTCGAAGAATTTATATGAGATATGGTACTTTAAGAGGCTAGTTGTCTTGTCCCTGCTAGTCAAGCCCACGGGTCCAAACATCCCCGTCATTAAAAAAAAGAGCATCATAAAAAAAATACATAATCCTGACAGTGTAAATAGAAAATCCAACAGTTGGTACTAGCGTTTGATTTCCTAGGTTTTCTCATGAGTCATTCTTCTTGAGTTTCCCATACACAATTCATGCTTGATATATCCTTCCATTTTGCAAACTAATTACATACCTCCTTGATCAAGATTTTTCTATAAGGCAATCAGTAAATGATTTAATTACCGCCATCTTATTCAACGTCCCAAACTCCTTTCTTTGTCCTCCAAGAATCCATCAACTTCAACCTCTTCAAATTTTAGAGCGAAAATGATTACTTGGCACCTATTGATTTTTTCAGTTTTTTTTCTCAAAATCCTATTGTCTTCAACGATGATTTATTTGGGAAAATACTGAGGTAAAGACTTTTTATTTTCTTCTCATTAGTTTATTTTGTAGTCCCTTACTCTTGCTTTAAATTTCAAATAGGTTGAACAGGTTGAAGACATGGCTTTTTAGCGAGAAAAAAAAACTTTTGGGAATAAGAAATAAGGGTGTTTCTTCTTTTTTTTTTTTCATAAAAATTGTATTTTCCATTGTTTGATTGGGTTTTTTCCATCGTAATAAAAATTCACCTTGATTTAAAACTCCAACAAACTGTGAATTTCACTTTGGATAGGTGAAAAATCAACTCAAACATGGAAAAAAAATTTATTTACATTTCCATACTTTATAGTAAATTGAAAGAATATACAATAAATAAACGCATTTTAAATTAAATGGGCATAATTCAGATTTCATTATTTGGTTCGAATTATAAAAGGGGTTCCAAATCAGAATAAAAAAAGCTGCCAAAATAAGAAATAAGAAAGGAGTCATTTCTTGTGTTTTTTATTTTTGAAATCTATTTCTTTCATTTCTTTAATTTTGCAATAAAGTGATATTTTCCATGCTTGGACATAGTTATAGAATTATTCAATTTGGCAATGAAAAATAATCAAAATTTGAATCAGAATTTAAGAATTGTAACCAAAGCCCATTAGAAGTTCAGAACTTCTCATAAATATTCTAAAGAATAATGACTACCCCACGTGGCAAAACTCAATTGATTACCTGATGTGACAAGTTCGGGAACCGTAGATCTGCGCTCCTTGGGATACACGATTCCCTCAAGATACATTTTTTATGGGGAAGTAGTGCATCTCAAAGAACGCTGACCTACAATTCCCAAACTTGTCACGTCAGGGTAGTCTATTGAGTTTGCCACGTGTGGTAGTTATATTATCATGATTCTACTCCCTAAAATATGAATCGTGATAATCTAACTACCCCACGTGGCAAACTCAATTGACTCAGGAACTATAGATCTGCTCTCCTTGGAATACACGACTACACTTCCCCATTAAAAGGTTTATCTCAAGGGAACCGTGTATCCCAAGGAGTGCAAATCTAGGTCCCCAAACTTGTCGTGTCAAATTGTAGATTGAGTTTGTCACATGGGGTAGTCAGATTATCACGACTCCTAAAATAGCTTGGGAAGTGCGCTTTGCATGGTTGATGGAGCATGCACGTGGGTGCGGAGTGTACGAGTATACTAATTAAACCTTCTGTACTCCAAAATCCAACGTAACATTTACCTTACAACATATATATATCAAACGTAACCACACTCCTATGTCATATAAGTAATAAGTTATACCTATTGTAAAAATTTGCTAGTAAAAAGCTAGGATGTTAAAGGTCTTAATTCAACAGAAAACTGTCATGTGTCCCTATAAAAAAAAGTAGGATCCTTACTCTCCAAAATTGACCACCAACCAAACCCTACGAAGAAACTCTCTCTCTCTCTTTTAGCATGGCTCGTGAGAGAGAAAAGAAAGAAACGAGACTAAAAACTAAGCGATAACTAATGCTTAATTTAACCTAAAACTGATGAAGTAGTGACTGTGTTGCTCTTAAAGAAAGAGTTTAAAGAGGCAATCCTTTCTCACCTTAATTACTTCTTATAGCAGAGTTTTGGCTGGATTATCGATTATGAGCTGTTTCCGAAGAACACGAGAGAGATTTCCATTCAAACTTACTTTGTAAACCCTAGACTAGCCCTTTATTTATAATGGCGGAAAAGAGGAAACGGGAAACGGTTTTGATTTGACACCTTAGATATATGGAGGCTCTCCATCGTTCAATGTGTGTGTATTTTTCTCATGAATCGACTCGAGGGTCATTGATGATCAAGAAAGTTTGAATTTTGGATGTATTAAATTTGGAAAGGTTAAAGTAGATCGATGATGCGTCCATGCGCATGCTACATAAGAAGTTTGTATTTTGGAAATATTAAATGGGGAAAAGTTAAAGTTGATCTTTGATCTTATTATTATGTTAAATAACAATTTGATCACTTTTTCGTAAATAACTCTAACTTTTATTTATTTTTGGGTAAGTATGTTGAAAAATATCATACTTATTAAGATATAACACAAAATCATGAGAATTTGTGTAAGAAATTTGGACGTGATATAAGTAAATGGGCAGGGGGGTTTAAACGAAAATTATTTTGCCCAAGAGAAAGTCAATCCTGAATTCTATAAAATCTTGGATCAATCAATCACAGGTAGCCATGCATAGTCAAGACATTCACAATTTATAAAACTACCTATGTTAGGTATCCTGCAATTCATCGATTGAAAATTTGTTTTTAAATATATTAAAATTGTCAAAAAATTATTAACTTTTTTCGATCTAAAACCATCATTTTAAAGATTTTAATAATGATTTTTTCATCTTCTTTCAGGATTAAATACAAAATAAAGGAGACATTTTAAAGAAATAAGATAAGTTGAAAAAATTCGAAAAACCTAATCTTTACTGACTTAATTTTTCACAAAACTCAAAAGGAGATGGTGAGAGAGAGAGAGAGAGAGAGAGAAGAAGTGGATTTGTGTGATCGTTATGTTAGGGTTGGTGTAAAGTTTACATTACATTGAAAAGGGTAAAAAATATATTTTGAATTTTCTTTTTAATATTTTTACATTAAGTGTGTACATTTAACAGTTTAGGTATGCAATTAGCTCTAGTATTGAATTTAGAACTAGAGTCGTGATAATCTGACCCTTTTTTTTTTGTTTTGTATGCTCCTTGCATAGAATCGTAAATCCTTTGCTTTGGAATATGCAAAGGACAAAGATTTATGATTATGTGAAGTGTTATGCTCGAGAGTGTACAAAAAATGTTAAAAAAAGAATGTCAGATTATCACGATTCTTAAAACGTTAATGATTTTCATACTTAAAATTTTTCACTTGATCTGTACTCAATTAACGTGGTAAGGGTTCAAAATCATTGATCTCTTCCTTTCAGATCCCAGAGAAAAAAGATTTATGATTTTGTTCCCTTACCACATCAACTGCATTCAAACTGAGTAAGAATTTTCGAGTAAAAAAATCACTGCTTTTCTTAAAACTATGATTTTGAGTCATAAGAAGTACTTAGAGGGTACGTGTATTAAAGACGTCGTAGCTGATAACAGCTTGACGGGTTGAAATCGCAAGGAGCAACAGAAGTGACTCCTTTATAATGCGAAGAAAAATAATTATTATTGTTTTAGATTCTTTTCAGTGGGCTAATGATCAGCACACTTATGTCTGTCCAATAATAAAAAACTGACACGTTAGGTCAGACATACATTAATTATTAGAGTGCTGATTTTTTAATCAGAAAGTCTCCACTTAGGCAACACTGGGCTGATGTTGCATTAATATAGAATTATAGATCATTTTTTTCGGGATACACATTTCACATCCTATAAAAGATGTACAGTTGTGTATACCAAGGAAAAAGATCTATGATTTTGTCCGTGCCCCGTCAACCAAGTATTGATTGAGTGAAGACTTTCTAGTTAGAAAATCATTATTCTAATTATTATTGTACTCCAAATTACTATCATTTTTATTCGATGAATGCACGTGATCTTGGTATGCGACTGACGTGGCAAGGGCACAAAACCGCACATCTTTTTCTTGTGTATTCCGATGAAAATGAATTATGATTTTATACCCTTGCCGTGTTATCCGCGTACCCAATCACATACCAAGACCGCATGCATACGTCACGACTCTTTTTATTTAGAATTAATACTGCTTTTCTTACTACAAAATCCTCACTTAGTCAATACTCGACTGACTTGAAAATAAATATATGATTCCATGTCCATGCCATGTCAGCCGAGTATTAAGCGAGTGAGGACTTTCTAGTTAGAAATTCATTATTCTTTTATTTTAGGCCACCCATGTTGGATTATTTTAATTACTCAACCTTATCTTGATGGTTCCCACAAAGCTAGCAGCCCTATTAAAATAACTTTTCCAATTTCCAACCGCATTTGATGTATAGGATCTACCATGCAGCTGGGATGGGAGGAAGCTGATATAATATAATTAAAATTAAAATTATTAAATATCATGTGTATATTTTTGAAGAAGAAAAATATGTAAATATGCAGTGAAAATTGCATGTGTTAATTTAATTGTAAAGGAAAAATGCCTAACTGACTTCCTTCAACACTGTGCACAACTTGCGTTGACATGGTAGTGTGTTGAGAACCATAGATTTTCTTCCTTGTATCTGGAGAAAAAAACTATGCTTCTTTGTACACTACCACATTAGCGTAGTGTGGAGTGCAGAGTGTCCGAAGAAGTGATCAATTTAGAAAAAATCATTAATAAAAGTGAAAAATCTTTTGAGATAAATAAAAAAGGAGGCTAGAAAAATCTCTCTAACCATTTAATTCAATTTGAGTTATTAAGTATTTAAGAGGTATTCTGTACTAGAAGATTTGTGCGTCGAGTTCTATTCAAATATACTTCATACTTTTAAAGTACGTATAATTTTTCCATAATTGGACTCGGTTGCATCCTAAAATATATGTCAAAAATTTGATTGCTTCGTTATTTTCAAGTGGAGTGGGGATTTGTTTTAACACAAGTATTCGAGCCTGTTAGAGCACCCAACTAATCTTCGGACACGTGTGGTCCCCTCCCCCCACATGCACTGGGTAATTTCTAGGATGTATCCTTGAGGGTGGCCGTTGAGGGGCAATTTGAACTCAAGACCTCTGCTTCGTGATGCATGATTTGATCATCTCACCAACCCTTTAATGTCTACAAAATAATTAATGGCATAATCCACATTTCTCATACCAATTCCAAATATTTAATTTATTGATTTATCTTCCTTTAACTCATTATTGGAAACATAAGCACAAATGTTCTTAGAGATCTATTGATATAATTTTAGAGCTTCAAATTTTTAAAAGGAATATCTTCTATTCAGCTCAACTCTCTTTTGAAATAAATATCTTTCCATCCGATCAGTGTTACGTGCGTCGTTTCAAATAAACCTAGTGTCCAACCTAAGGGTGTCAATGGGTACCCAATTACCCGATGTACTCAGACCTGATTAGTTGGTTTTGGGTCTATCATTTTTTACCCAAATATTTTCAATCCAATTTAGGTAGCTATCTTAAGGATCCGATAAGAATTAGGTCTCCTTCGAGTATCCGACTAATAAATTTATAGTATTTATAATAAAATTAGTAGTCTAATTAAATACTAATAAAGAGATATATTGAAGTAAATGAACTTAAACAAAATTAAAGTACAAAGAAAATGTAAAGTCCTTAATTTATTACTTCTTCTTGACATGATCATCCTTCATTTTCATATTATTAAAAAATTTCAGCAACAATTATATTTTTCATTTCAGACTTTTCTCTTATTTTATTCTCAAAAGTTTGATTTTCTCAAATAATTGATTGTTGGTTGTGGAGGCAATTTTTGTGATCACCTCAACATCTTCATTCTCTCGTGTATAGGATCTTCTTTGGATCGTTCATGTTCCCTAATACACAGAGCCTCCGATATCTAAGTTAGATCCTACAGAAAATTTGACAGAGTTTTTATAAGTCAAAATTATGTACCTTTGGGTGTGACTCTTTCTTCTATTTATAAAATGTGAGTTTCTATCTTCTACGTTTTTAATCTTATCTCCTTCTATTTTCGGATAAGAATTGTGGGATTCCTTGAGACTAGAACCTTTTCTAGTATACCGTGTTGAAATTCCAAGAATTCAAGGATTTGCGCATCTCCTTTTCTAAGATTTCATTCTCCTTGATTGTTTTCCGAGCAACGATGACTAGGTGGAAACCTCAACTACCCGAGCGATATAGTTAATACGTCAGAACCTAGAGATCAGTTAATATCTCAAATAATTTACTGACTCGTGTTGTTATTTCTGTGACTTGCAAATTTATCCCTCCACATTGGTCTTAATTTTCAATTGAAGAATCACTAGTTAAATTGTTATATTTATAAATAATTATCTATTTTATTGGATACTCATATTTTTTTTTCTTTTCAAAAAATATTTTCTATCTTAATGATTATCCGATGGATATCAGGTAATTGTAGGATCAGTTCTAGTTTCAATGATTCACCCCTAATATCGAAACCGACCTTAACACCCCTAGTCCAACCACACAAGGAAACCTATGCTCATGACGTATGTCGTATGTTTTTTACTCTCAATCGTCCTATAATTTCATAGCCGTACGTTAGACTATTAGTCAAATTTCTATATATTTTTTCAGAAATAAAAAAATATAGTTTCCAGAACATTATGATTCTCAGGAAGAATATAAGGCAGATGCCAAGCCTCCACCGTTGGTAATGGATTACGTATCATCATTAGAGTGACAAGGAAATCAACTCAGTCAAAATAAATAAAACAGCGAAGAAAGATAACTGAATGAGTGGTGATAATCGGACTCTCCAACGTGGAATACTCAAAATATTCTTCTGATGTGGTATGTGTTAGAATCATAGATTTTATGCCTCGAGATACATATCTGCACATCTTCATAAATATATTTGGATGTGTATCCCGAGGAAAAGATCTATGGTTCTACCACATGCTTTTGAGTATGCCACGGAGGAGAGTCTGAAAATCATTACTGTAATTATATATGCTTTGTATATAAAAAGGAAGTGCAACGATCAAGCACCACACGTGTGTCTTTCTATATTCGCATCAATAAAACTTTGATACGTGGAAAACAATTATGTGCTAAGAATTGCGTGTCGGAGAAAGAGATGGTTGAGTCAAAATAATTATTTTCTAGAATTCTATTACGAGGTTTCAGTCAAATCTAATAATTACTTTATTGAAAAGTTATTTTTTTTCTCTCTTTGGAAGACAGATTAAAAAAATTAAATTGAAAAAAAAAAAGAGTGATTCTTATTTTAGGCTCCACTTCAGTTGCCAATTATTTGACCAACAAGTTTTATCTTAGATGGGTTAGAAGTTTTAGAATTATCTAATTTTTGTCAAAAATGATCTTTATGACGAGGATATCATCTTCATAAAAAATCAGTCAATTCCAAAAATATTGGACCCATTTAATTTGATTTTGAATCTGACCCATTTAATTTCTTTGTAATCTTAAATATATAAAAGTTAAGAGATGAAATCCTAAAATATGGTGAATGATATACGAGAGGTAGAGAGAAATTGTAATCTAATTTTTTTTTAGTTATCATAGTAAAATCGTCGTTTTCACCTGTAGACATAAGTCGATGTTTTGACCGAACCACATATATCTTGTGTCTTATAAGATTCTTGTGTTCTTGTTGATTTATACTTCAGATCATAGGATTCTTTCTAACAAATTAAATAGGCATCAAGCCTAATACATGTTTTAAGAAGGTCAATCATCCACTACGTCATATTTCGTTTTCGGCGACACCAAATTGCGCTAAAAACGACTGCTAAAAGCTGTCGTTAATTGCGACTGTTTTTAACTGTCGTATAACCGTCGGTTCAACATACTCACGGGTGGTAATAAGTAAAAGTTGGGGTGCCATTAGTCACTCTTTAAAAAAATCCTCACAGACCTTCGTTTACAAAAGTTCGATCTCCGCCACAGTCGAACTTCTACTCTCTTCTCTCTCTCGAATCGGTCTCTCCTCTCTGTCTCTCTCTCTAGAATTCGTCGCTCTTCTCGCTCTGTCTCGAATCTGTCACTCTCTCTCCCTCGAATCTATCTCTCTCTTACTCGTCTCTGTCTCGATTTTTTTGTAAAGAAATCGATCGGAGTTTGAGTGAAAGATCTTCGCTCGATCTCTCACTCACAAAATCTGTCAGTTTGAAGACGCAATCAGACTTAGACATGCAAGTTTTAGGGCAGAATTGATCGACGTTTGATCGAAAGTTTTAGGGCATTGTTCGATCTCCCTCCCTTTGCTTGGTTTGTGATCGAATCTTTAGGTATGTTAAAGTTTTTTATTGAATCTCAAATTTTCCTTAATTAATTTAGGATTTCAAATGTTTTTTTTCATTTGAAGTCATACTTTTTTTGGAGGATTAGCAATGGATCGAGTCAATTCAAAGATCTGATCCGAGCTTGATTTGTAAATTATGAGTGTATTGCAAATTATGCACATTGTTTTAATTGGAGTTTCTGCTATGTTATGTAATATACTAGCTGATTTCAAATGACTGTATTTGGCTTTGATCCTTGAAAGTTATAGTTTGTTTGGTGTTCTTTTAATGGCTTTGAACATCTGATCTAATAATTGGATGTGTGCCTCGTGTATGGAAAAGGCATGTGAGATCTTTTCAACCATCTTGTACTGATATGAGTATTGCTCCTCTATCTAATAGTTGTCCATTAACTAGTAATCTGCACATGAATTTTTTTTTTTCAATATAAGCTTTTAAGTTCCATTTTTCTTTATGGAATTCCATAAGAGAATGCCGTCAAAGTACTTTTTTCTGCCATTTTGGTACTTTTGCTTGAGTTAAGAATTGTTTTGATTTGCATTAAAAAATTTAGCATGAGTTGAGTTACTTCTATAAGCTATTTTTAATTTGCATATTACATCATATATGTGATATCTTTCATGTTAATCTATTTGTATACCCCTTTTTGTGCTGCTAGATTATTGTTGCAATCTATTCTCATTCATATTTTGTGATTTATTTGAAAATTTATTAGGTAAACACTTCATCATCGTTTAGTACTAATTAACTATTTTTTTTTCTTTTTATAATTTTTTGGGAATCCGAGTTCTTATGAATCAAACTCATTTAGTTTGACTTCTTATTTATGATTTGATGCTGCAGTTTTCCAATCCTTCTTTATTTATTCCCAAACTGCTCAGCTTAATTAATTTGTAGTTGTCCCTCAAAAGTTTTTCTCTAAGTATGCTGGATTGTGATTGTGTCTGTGACAAAGAGGGCTCTTGTAGTGTTGAAACTTGAAAGTAGATCCCAATATTTGGAAACAAGAAATGTATGTATAAATCTTGTTATACTATTGGGAGTAAAGATTACATAGGAAGACAAATACAGGTTGCAATGAGTCGGTTCTGGTTCAGTTCCTATGAAAATAAGAATTATAACCACTATATTTTATTGGTTCTGGTTTTTGTTGGTTCTAGTTTTAAAATAAGTGGAAATAGTACTGTCAAATCTGCAACAATTTTAGTAGTTTATATACTAATGCAGGGTAGTTGTAGGAAATATCCACCTTTAGTAGCAAAACATAGGTGTATGACTTAGTTGTTGGAAGTGATAACAAAGTAAAGAAGAAAACTTATGTCTTGATCAAGTTGATGACCCCATTGAGTGGTGGATCCCACCTCCTTTATGTTAGTAGCTTGTACAATTATGTTGTTGGTAGCAAGCCATTGGTGACTTCACCATTTGCCTCCTCTTTTCTTCCATCTCTCTCCTCCCGAAGCTTCAGCTTACGGACATGCCATTACCCTCCTTTGTTTTAATTTATTACATTGGTAGCATACTGGAAGTAAAATTAATTCAATATTTTGTAAGGATGGCTGAATGTTGGTTCTTGAGTAACACACAATTTAAATGCTTTTTCTATATATGTGTTGGTTGCATCTATAGGTGCAATTATATATTGTTTTGATCATATTTTAAAGATTTCAGCTTTCATCTACTGGTACTATCTTTTTAGGTACACAGATAGAATGAAAAGTGCAGTTGATCACTTTAAGCAGGCCTTGTCCATAGACCCCTTACTGTGGACTGCATATGATGAACTCTGTATATTAGGTCAGTACAAAGCATGCTTGAACTTGGAACTTCTTTTTCTGTCAGTACCCACAACATTAATTCAGTGATTCAGACAAGTTTGAACACTGTTTTCAGATTTTGTGAGTGAATTTTTAAACTGTTGATCATTAACCCCTCTATAGTTGTCCTGTTACTCCATATGTAAAAAACGAGGACTCGGCTTGGAAATCTCAAGTTGATTGGGCTTTGTCCTGAAAAGGTTTGTGATTTATAAGTTGAAACCAACCATCACTTGGTTGATTCTAGCAAATCAGTTTTTTTCTCATTCAATTATTTTCTTGTGCAACTCGACTAGGTTGAATAAAAAACTCACACAATGTGATTTGCCCATTCTATGATGAATTTTGAAACGACTTTTAGAGTCGGTGAATTTTCTAAAAAATATTCCAATATTCTGTAACTTCATGTAGACCACACTGTTTTGGATGTGATAACTTGATAATTAATGTAACCCCATTTACTATTTCGTGAGGTGTTTGGACCATGGTTTTAAATCTTGTCTGCAATAAGAACATGTGAGTGTTGCAGTGCTAAGATATTATGTAATATGAGTCTGAAATGGGACAAGTTTCAAAGGGAAAAAGAAATAGAGGGGAGGGGGCGTGCTTAGTAGAATATGGCTCATCCTTTGTAGGACATGGTTTCTTCAACATCAAGAAAAAGGCACAGATGTGCCCACCATTCACAGAAAACGATAGGTTACCCTCACATCCTTCTATTTTCTTCCTGTTATTCTACATAATCAAATTACCCTCATCTGTCTATCTCAATTCTCAAGAGTCAAGTCACCTTGTAGTTAGTCATTTAGCTGCTGGGATTTGAATTACTGAGTTGAGTTCTAAGGGCAAGAAAATCTATAGTATTTTATCCTTCAAGGTTAAGCTGTCCATGCCGTGAATACTCAATACCCTGCCCAGCCCAACCCAACCCAATCACATTTACACCCTTAACTGTGACTTTCAAGGATGGCAGAGATTATGTTGAATGTGCCAACAAAGTTTATCTCAAAGGGGGGAGCAAACCCATTATCAACTTATTGGTTCTCTTGCAAGCATGATGAATTTTACCAAAATTCCAATAATAAAATTGATCGATTTACTATTTTGACTTATAACTTAATTTTGAATAGGTTAAGTTTATAATTTTATTATGTATTGGTAAAAATCAAAGTGACATTCATGAGTTAGACATGAACCAATCAAATGGCACTTGTGCTGCATTTTTATTACATGGCCATTAATCTTTCTTTCAATCAACAATCAATGCTTGAGTATGTCTCCAATGGAAGTTAACCATGCTGACTCAGTTATTCTTTTGTTTGTTGATTCAGTTTTGTGGAACTTATGGCCCCTATATTTTGTTGGGAAGCATGGCGTTGCGTGTGGCATATGATTAAGGTGTCATTACATTTTGATGGAACACGCTGTTCCTTTATTTTTTTTTATTTTTTAGATAAGCAAGTGGGTTACTGGTTAATAATTAGTAGGTGAAGGCTGGTTTTGTGGCATTGACTCTCACAGAATTAAACCAACTTAGCAAGCTGGTTTTCGAATATAGGATAAAATTGTGATATGACTTAACAGTTATGTGATCACGTGCCCATGCAACACGTCGAATTCAGGTGATGAGATGCAGGGCGTGCTCTCACGTGGGGACTGTTTTTTTTTTAAATAGAAGGGATGGTAAAGGAGAGGAGGGACCACCCAAACCTTCTGCCAGTTTCTATGATAATATGCTAAGAGTTAATTGTCATACACGTTCTTCATCATCTCTTTCTACTCCCTCCTCACACATGAATTTGCCAATGTAAGCTGTCAGATTCTCCATTATAACATTAATACTTGAAATAAGATTTGGGACTTAAGAGTCATTTTGCAGGATATGGTTCCAAATTACTGAGAGAATTGAAGTTTGTTTGTAGTAATGTTTACTTGTTTTAATCATAGAAAGATCAAATGGTAACCAAACTTGTAAGTCTGACATTTAGAATTATGTTAGAATGACTCAGCACATTTTTCATCCAAAAAAGTTTAATTTCTCAGGGTGTGGGGGAAGGGTGTTCTTTATTGATTAAGTATCTTTCAATTCAAAGCATCAAAAACTTTATAAAAAAATTGATCAAAGTACATGCTTTTAACCTGTTGTTTATGTCGTAGTGTTTCTATTTGCAGTGTTCCCAAAAATGGATTGCCCAATGATGTATCCAGTCCTGTGAGCATTCTAACTCGTTCTTTGTTTCTATGTTCATTGATATTTTTTATTATAAAACAATGATTGGGAGTTTTTTTTTTTTTTTCTATTTGATGAATGTCCCTCTCCTTGAATATTGGTCCAAATTAACAAATGTATTGAAGGGATTGAATGATTGGTAGGTCTTGCGTACTGTTAGAATTTCCATATTTAGAAAAATATGTGAGTTACATCTGATAAGGGAAAGAATTAAATTGTGGGTGATCCCGTGGGTGATCCCAAACAGTTTATCCAAAACAGTTCTTTAAAACAATATATTAGAAGATAGGCAGGGTACTACTAGTTACTCTTTGTTTTGACCAAACATATGGCGATAAGGGTTTAATAATGGTGATGATGATCTCTTTATATGGATCAAATCAGCTTACGTCAATATAAGGGCAATCTCAATTCACAACTCTCATTCGATCATTTCTGTTGCCTGAATTAAGATTCATACTGGTGGTATCATTTCCAAACTAACAGTCTACCATAATTTTAATTATTGTTTGCTTTACATGGGCTAGATAGAGTTTTGGAGCTTAAACTAGTGCACACAACACTGAGGCAGCCAGTTTTATTCTATCTTATCTGCCCCAAATGAATAAAATGGCATGTTAATAAATCCCTATACGCCTTGTTAAATTCATGGGCTTTGATGGTGTTTTTATACTTCGTTGGCAAAGGGGCATGATGCTGCTACTGTTTTAAAGAAGCTTGCCTCAAGGTTGTAGTCTTTGAAAAATGTGGATGGTTCACACTTTTATGCATTATGAATGCTTTGTATCAGAGGCATGCAGCTTACATGCATATGTTGTTGGTGGTAGGTTGTGGTAGTTTAAAAAAAGTTTAATTTATTTCAATTTTTGTATCCCCACCACACAAACACACATATATCAACGTATGGTGCACACCACTTACACGGGGCATTAGAAATGGTATAGAAGGTGTTACGCATCCCCCTTGGTTAAAGCCTCACACACAGACACATAAGGTGTAGAGTGCTTTGTGGAAGCCCATCCTCATGGCATGAGCTGCAAACACCTTTGGGATTTTGAATCTCTAGTTTTTTTTAAAATCCAGGGTTTATTATGGCCTAATTATATCTTTGCTTTCTTCTTAAAGGTGATCGCTGACAATGTTGGTGATAATGTTGGGGATATTGCTGGGATGGGATCTGATCTTTTTGGCTCTTACGCTGAGTCCTCATGTGCTGCTCTTGTTGTTGCCTCCATCTCCTCATTTGGGATCAACCTTGAGTTCACTGCAATGTGTTATCCCTTGCTCATCAGCTCCATGGGCATCCTTGTTTGCTTAATCACCACTCTATTTGCAACTGATTTCTTTGGAATCAAGGCTGTCAAGGAAATTGAGCCTGCCTTGAAGAAGCAACTCATTATTGCCACTGCTCTTATGACTGTTGGAATTGCTCTTGTTAGTTGGGTTGCCCTCCCACCATCCTTCACAATCTTCAATTTTGGAGTCCAGAAGGTTGTGAAGAACTGGTATGCTCCATAACTGTTCTTCATGCTTTTTCAAGATATTTGCAATTTTTTTTACATATATTTTGGTTGTTTCAAAATAATAAAATATGTTGACAGAGACTCCAATTGCAGGGAACTGTTCTTCTGTGTTGCCATTGGCCTATGGGCTGGACTGGTTATTGGATTTGTAACCGAGTGTTACACTAGCAATGCATACAGGTAGCTAATCTTAGTAAACCTTCCGTTCCTCTTCAATTCTGTCGCATAATAATTTTTATCTTAACAAAAATCTGTCTTTCATTTTACAGCCCTGTACAAGATGTTGCTGATTCATGCAGAACTGGAGCTGCTACCAACGTTATCTTTGGTCTTGCTTTGGGATACAAATCCGTGATTATTCCGATTTTTGTCAGTTTCAGCTTGGCTGCTATGTACGGCATTGCCGTAGCTGCTCTTGGAATGCTGAGCACCATTGCTACCGGATTGGCCACTGATGCTTATGGACCCATTAGTGACATTGATGTTTTGAGTTTTTCATTTGGATTTTGGTGGCAGATTTGGATTTCGATTTTGGTAGATTTGGGTGGCAGATTTTGTATTTCATAAAAATAATTAAAAATGACACATTTTTTTTTCATTTATAAATTTAGGAAAAAATGTAATTTTTTTTTTTATTACAAATCAAGAAAAAACGACTGTCTGTGACAGTCGTTTTTTCCGACTATTACTGTTGGTTTTACCGACTGTCAAAGACCGTCGTTTTTTCCGACTGTCGAGGACAGTCGTTTTTTCCTACTGTTTTAGACTGTCGCAATTTAAAAACCACTCCTTTTAAAACGACCCCTATTCCGACTGTAGGGGCAGTCGGTTTTTTAAAAAAAGACTGTCATGGACAGTCGTTTTTAGTGCATTATGACGTAGTGATCCCCCTTTCGAGAGTAATTTTGATTTCCAACCCTTAGTCTTCTTTAATATTTTTCCATAAAATTTGGAACAACTTCTTCTAGTAAGGCAATTGTTAACCAAGGGGACCGCTAGATAATAAGAAGAAAGGCAATCTTCACCAAACTCCATAATAGCTTGCACTACCGGCTTTCGAAAGGGAAGAGCATCTTTAGAAAGGAAAAAAAAAATTGGCTTTTCTCAGCATTGATAGTTTGACTGGAGATTATTTAGTTTATCCAAGAGGGATTTTAGATCTACCAGAGATTTACTAGATACTTTAGTGAAGATAAATAGGTCATCCACAAAAAATAAATGAGACAGAATTGTCATACATCTGGATCCCACAAACCTCTCAACAAACCCCATATCCATAGCTTTGTTAACTCCTCTTCTTAAAATTTTTTCTGTCAAAATAAACAAAGCAGAAGAAAGCGGATCACCATGTCACAGACCTCTTGAAGCTTTGAAATAACCATAAGCACTTCCATTAATAAGCACAAAAAAAGTGGGGGTGGATGTACAGCCTTTTACAATGTTAATAAAGGCGAGAAGCTGAATTTTTTAAGAACCTCAAACCCAAAATCCCATTCCATACAAAATCAAATGCTCTGGACATATCTATCTTGAGCGTCACATTCGCACCTTTGGACATTTAATTTAAATCCCTCATTACCTCATGAACAAGTATTACATTGTCATAAATAGTCCCGCCTTTAATGAAAGTGTGTTGCTCTTTATAAATGAGGTTATGATCAAGCCAATCTCCAATTCTATTTGCAACAATTTTAAATAAAATTTTGTAAAATAATATTACATAAATTAATGGGTCTAAATTGTGCAAATGAAGTTGGTACCTCAACTTTTGGGATAAGAGCAACCGTAAGGGGTTAGTGGTTAATAGAGGTGAAGGTGGGTTCAAAGGGATTTGAGCCTAGGTCATGGGTTCAAGAGGTCCCTATATAACTAAATTGAGACCGCTGGCTAGACGGACACCACAATGAAACCTATGGTCTGAATATAAATAGTGATTCATACTAAGAATTGAACCTACACAACCAACAAGATAAGGCATTTATCGTGGGCTTTCAATTATGATAAAATGGGTGGGGGGTATCGAAAATCCCTAAAATATCATAATTAGAATGTGATCCATTTGACCTTTAAAACCATTAACAAAAGTCTATTGAGTAGTTAGAGACATTAGTTGAAAAGTCAATCTTACCCTAAGTCTATAAATACCTTAGTTTTCCAATTTGTTTTCACATGAATTATTATTTACAAAATCCTAATAAAAAATGTGTGATTTTTGAAAATGAACTAAGTAAGGTAAAATAAGTTCTTTTTATGCTTGAGAAGACAAGCGTAGCCATGTGGTGAGGTACATGGGCTTAACGGCCCAACTTGTGTTCTGGACAAAATTCCTCCTCTTTTAAGTTTTTGGCATCTTAACATGATTTTTGGGATTCCAGTACTTATTAGGTATTTTTTTACTTTTTAAAAATTATAGAAGCACATTATTTTTCAGAGTATGCTCCTTAGATAAGTGTTTAAGATTTTTAATGCATGAGCCTAGGCAAGGTTGACTAGAGCAATTTTATCATTTTGTGCTTGAGCTTATTGGCTAAGTAATGGATGAGACATGATGGGTTTAAGCTGTTTCAATTGGAAGCCCATAGAAAGGGAGGAACTCATTGAGGTTGATCTTATATGTGGATGAGACAGGAAAGGCCCAATAAATGGGCTTTAGACATAATGACTAGGACTGGAACTTAAAGGAAGCCCATAGACTCGGAGGAATAACTGAAAGAGGTATTTGGGTCAAAATAAGAGTGCTTCACATAATCAGACTTGGCCTGGCTAAGTCTTATAAAAAACAAATGAATTTGGCTTTATGGATAATTAAGAATGGTTATGCCCAAAAGATCCGATCCAATAGGACATAATATGGATTATCGCAACCATGACCTGATCCGAACAAAGACTTGATCCAGTAGAAATGTAAGAGGCAGTGTGTGTGGCAAACGTCTACTTGGATTTGGGTTGAACCCCCTTTTAATACCTTTTTTCTTAGATTTAATTAGACCCCCTTCACTTTTTTTTTTTTTTTTTTTTTTTTTTTTTTTTCACTTTTACTTTTTGGTGAGCCTCATTAATTTTTCTTCTTTCTTTAAAGTGATTCCTCTCTCAAGCCCAAATCTTCAATCGCTTTATTTGTTTATACTCACAAACCATAGTTTTAAAACTCAAGAGTTACTAGACCCCTGTGCCCACCAGGTCGAGTCAAGAGAAAATATTGAGTCAACAGGGATGAATCAAATAAAAATATGTTAAATTATTTAAAAATAGTACTTAATTTTTTAAAACAGAAAAAATATTAATTTTTTTGGTTTTTCAGTTCTCAAAAAAAATATTATATATTGTTATATAACTCAGTTGAGTCTCAAATGTGACTCGGTTCATTTTCAAACTGACATGGTCAAAGTAATGATTTGACTCAATGGTTTGGCAAATTGGTTTTGTCGCGTTTTAGGACTGAGTCATCTTGAAATCCAATCTGAGTCGACTCATCTAAGGTTAGAGCGTCCTTAGCTTAAAATTAACTATGCTTTCAAGTTTCAACTTCTCAATATATTTGTTTAGAAAGAAAGATTGAAAGACATTCAAACCATCTATTCTAAGTATAAAAAAAATATATTCTTCATGATTGATAAATATAGAAAAACAAATAATTAACTAATTTAACATAATTAATTTTTCCCTAAACTACACGAACTGCAATTGGAGAATATCTCTCTTCCACCTCTACCTGTTCTCCATGTCTTCTCTTACACTCATAGTAAAACACAGTGTACATAAAAAGAAAAAAGATCTTCACCACGAAAAATAAGCAAAACACGACAATTTTGTCCTCTAATCGACTCCCGATTTGCTCGTTAATATCGATACTCTTCGAAGCAAATACCGCGGTAATGGCTACACTAACTATTGACGAAAGCAGCATTAGAAAAAATCCTTGAATCCTTCTTCCTTTAATGAGTTCTTCAGCTTTCCCAAGTGCCATAAGTCCATAAAATTCCTCCTCTACTATAAACATCACAAGACTAAGCATCAAAACAGCAGACAAATAAAAATAACCCAGTGTGCCTAGAAGGAGACCCATAATGCATAACACAATCAAGTCCAACCCGGTGATAGCGACCGAAAAAACACCAATTGAAATTAAGACAAGTACCACAAGAACTACACCGAAGAATGTTATGTAGAACCAAGTGATTATCGTCTTCTTTGAAGTAGCATAAATCCTCGAAAATAAGTCCTTCATGTTCAATTCCTTTCTGAAAAAAAATGTTGCAATCAAAGAAAGCAGAGAGGCAACGCCGAAGGCAACTAGGAAGACCATTTCTAGCCCTAGAAGAAGCCGAACATTCTTTAGGATTTCTTGGACCGTTTGCTTGGCTTCAAAGCTATTTGGGTCCTCATGGGATAGTAGGGTAAGTTTGGAAATTATACTCGTCGTGACTGGTGTAAGGGCTAGATCGACGCCTAGAGCCAATAGACAGAAGGGAAGAAGCACGAGAAGCATGTTTGAGACCATAACCTTCATATTCTTTCCATGGATTCTAAGATTTTCACATAGACATCGTAGAATGCCCGAGGAGCAAGACGGCTCCCCGACAATCATTGGTTGAATCATTTGCTCCTCCATTGCTACTTAACCTTGAATATGATAACTCAAGATCATATATTTATGATGATGTTCAAGGGAAAGTATGAATATCACTATTAGAATTTACGATTTATTAGAATATTAGGAATTGGTTTATAGTCTAAGGTGATGAGTGTAAAGTTATTCTAACTTGCCTTTGAAGAAAGAACCTTAACTTATTTAATCAATACCATGTACTCTAGCAACTTAGATAGCTATACAACGAAAGGTGTCCTTTTCTTGCCATGTGTGGCTTACTCTTTGGGCCCAACTGACCCATGAATGTTTGGCCCACCAAATTTACAACTATTTCAAATCCATCCATTTACAGTTGTTTTGATGATTAGTGATCTAATTAAGTAAGTTATACCCAAAGTACAGAATGCTTAGTTGGTTGGGACAATAGTTAAAGATTCCATAGTTTTGGTTTTGTACCTTTGTTGAGCAATAATTATAATATAGGGACTTGTCCTTGCTTCAAAGGCACCCAACCGATGTATGAGGATGTCAGTGGGCCAGGAGGGGGAGAAAAAGATAGCAGGAGAGACAAATGGGCTGGTTCGGGCCATCCATAGGACCTGTACCGTCCAAACCTAAGCCTTTCTTTTTGTTAAAAACTAACCAAAGCCGGAAGCATTAATATAGAGAGCTTCTATTTCCACACTAACTTTTGCTAAGAGCACACTAATATGTGTGCAAATTATTTGGTTATTTCATATGAATTGGGGTGGTCTTAGCAAAAGTTAGTGTGTAATAGTTAATATATCATGATTTAAAATTCAACCTGGACAGGTTTATGGCGGTCTTGGTTGGGCCCTAACCCAGCCCTAGAGTGGTGGTTTTGCCCCATAGTCCAGCCCTATGCTTCTATTGGGCCTAAGTTGCTCATGTCCGAGTATGTCATTAACGGGCCTGGGCTAGGTTTGGTTGACTTTTGGGTTCTATAGAAATTAAATTCATGAATTGTTTGAAATCATAGGAAGTCAACTATAAATTATTTTGTGTTGGGTTTGGTGATATAAACTCACCACATTCTTCGTTTCTATGGGTTGATGGGCTTTTCCACTTATGTGGGGTATTTTAGGTAAGAAAAATGCTGGAATGACACAGGATATTTACTGTGATTCTCACAAGTCTAACGTGGGATGTGCACATAACCATACATTTGTTTCCTCATGATACAAGTAAAAATCATCTACGGTTATGTATGCATCTCCACGTCAAAATTGTGAGAATCACAGTAAATCCTGTGTCACCCCAACACAACTCTTTAGGTAATGTCATTTCATTAGTTTAGGGGAACAAAAGGGAGTCCTTAGATGGTTGTTATTGTCCATAAAATGGGGTTTTCTCTTTTGTAGAGTAAGAAAACATTAAGTCTCTATGTGGATATTCTTTTTCTTTTGTAAAACTTAGATGTTTAAAGTTCTTGAGGGTGATTTTCATATTGTAGTCACAGGCCAAAGACAATGGAAGTGTGATCGATTTCTTGTTTGAGTTCATATTAGAATTATGTATAGAGATTTCAATGAGTTTCACCGAAGAATTGGAAGTAAATATAAACTTTCATTCTTGTAATTTCTTTCTTGGGTGGTGAGTTTCTACCTGTCAACTTTGCTCGTGGACGTAATCCTATTGTGGGTAAACCACATAACTCTTTGTGTTGTGGTTCTGTTCTTTTCTCTAATTTCTTTTTAACTACTTGCATTTGCTTTGCAACATATTTCTTTGGGTTTGATTCATGGAATTGATTTATTTATTATTAGAAGGGATTAATTTTAATAATTGGATTTTCATGTGTGATTTGAGATCCAGCCACAATATTTTTCATCAAAACAGTATATAATATATATGCTAACAGTATAGAATATGCATTTAAAACATACCAGGGGCCTATGCCGGGTTGAACAGTATAAAGCCCTAGCCCGGTCCATAACAGAATTTGAGTGCAGACCTACCTTTGTGGGCTCAAGGTTAAGGCTTAACTCTTCTTTGTTCAGCGGGTCTGGTTCGAGTGCATGGATTAGCAGGCCTACAAGTTCAATTTACACCCTTAGTATTCAAGTTATTTTAAGGGCTGTGCTGGGTCGGCCTACGAATAATTTTCATATAGGTATTATAGATATGGGTTATGTTCAGCACCCTACATGGTTTTTTTCTAATAACCGGGTATCCCTATAGACAATGGATCGGGTCTGTATTTGGGTTTTTCTCAGTCCATGGAACATAATGTCTAAGGACTAGTCTCAGGGCACGTGCAATCCCCACACATTTCAAGCACCAAGTATTTTACCTTACGGCCATACATGTTTTGTCCTACATGGATTAGAAGTTCTGGAATGGACTTAGTGAGGATGATTCATCACCAAAAAATCAGCCCATTTCAAAACTTTTAACCCCATCAAAAGTGATTTATAAAAAATGGACGGTCCATAATTATTCAACTTGTAAACATAGGACTAGAAGTTTCAGAATGGGCTGATTTTTTGTGAGGCTAATCTCCTCACCATAGAGATTATCCTCACAAAAAAATCATCCCATTCCAAAATCTCTAACTCATGTAAGACAAAACACGTAGGGTACCAAACATTTTCCTATAAATATATGTTTAATATATCTTAAATCAAGGGGAAGGGACAAATGTTATGCATGTGTTGTTAGAGTAAAGGCTCCAAAATTGTGGGCTCTTACCATTACATGTTTTTTTTTTTACTCTAAAAAACAAAGATAATTTGATTTTATAACATTATAGATAAATTATTTATAATGCATTAATGAATATAAGGGTTTCTTTTGTAACTTAAATGTATTGAACAACACACACTTCTCTCATAAAAAAAAATAATAATAATAAAATCATTCGAGCTAGAACTGGTTGCTTGAGGAGCCTATCACTGAGTCCAGAGCATGGTCATGAACATGGATCGATAAACTAAACAAGCCTATTAACACTATTCAAATCCGATACACAATAGCATAACTTGCATCTTTGATCTTTTTTTTTTTTTTTTTGTTCATTTTCTTCAAGTAATACTGTGATCATTTCTCTACACTACTTGAAGAAAAAGGGTTAAATTCAATGTCAAGGTCTGTTGAATTTGGCTAATCTTTTTCACGTAGTATTACACATCTTTCTTTTTTGTTTCGTTTAGTGTCTAATATAAAATAATCAAATATTTATTATTTCTTAAAATAATTAAGTTTTTGTGATTGAGTGATAGAAATAAACAATTGATTGTTCCAAACAAGTTAAACATGCTTGAAAACCACCGTTATAGACATTTATTTTGTTTTGTTTTTGACATTTATTTTGTTTTGTTTTTTCATTTTTTTTTAAAGAAATATCTTCTGAAGGGTTACTTTGGAGTAAGTACAACCAATATTTTGTTCTTTTTAATTGTATGCCGGCACATCCCAACAAGACTACCCATTATTTTATATTACACCGAACCCTAAGTAGGAATTTTAAGCAAAATAGTTTTTTTTTTTTTTCATTGAATCCTGATAATATGACTCGCCGGGTGGCATATTCAAATGACTTCATGACGTGGACAAGTTCAGGAACTGTAGATCTATATGTCTTGGGATACACTTTTTATGGGGAAGTGCAATCGTGTATCCTGAGGCATAGAGATTTACGATACCTGAACTTGTCACATCATAGAGTCATTTGAGTATGCCACCCGGTGAGTCATATTATCACAACTCTTTTTCATCTGCCACCATTGTAATGTGGCATGTTAGACGTGCACTACTAATTTTAAAAAATAAAAATTTAACATTGCCTCTTGATCCTTTGATTCTGATAAACGTTGAAGCATCTCATTAATGGTTTTGATATTCGGCCTCCAACAATGTTGAGTTGACTCATTTTAGTCATCTTGTCTTGATGAGTCAAACTATTTAAATCAAATTAAAGTGGACTAGCTGACCTCCAGTAGATGATGGATCACAGAATCCTACTTTATATATAAATAAAAAATATTTAAATCACTAAAAAAGATTAGTTCAACTTTTCACAAATTCTACAATCATTTTCAAAATACCATATGAGTCATCTCAAATCATGGATGAGTTGACACAATTCATAGACTATCCCTTGAGACTGCAATAACTCGTCCAAATCAACTCAATCTCGAGTTTTTTTTTAACCATGATCACATTGATGTGCATTAAATTATTTGTTTGCATTTGTTATGAACTGTATATTTTACAACATCTACAACATACTTGTTGCCTGGTGGATTCAAATTTGGAGAAAAGAAATATTTCCTGATTTCTTCCTAACTATTAATTGCAAAAGAAAATTACAATTAATTCAAAAGTAAAGTATGTGGTAGCTCCTAAACGAACTTTTCCGTTGCCTCGAACTTTTTAGCATCCTATTGTTCCAACCTTTTTTGTTAATAAAATTTACATTGGCCAAAACAAAACAAACAAAAAAAAAATGTAGAAGAGAAAGAAGAAAACTAAAATTCAATGTATGGTGTGTTTAAAAGAAGGGAAAAAAAAACCCAATTTGCATAAATAAATACAATAGAAGTCTTAATACACTAAACTTATAAAACCTGATTCAGGGGAGAGAAGCATTAACGTGGAAATTGCTTGGAACTAAACTATACCCAATCCCCAATTCTATCTCTACTCTCTCCCCATGGCTCTTCTTACATTCATAGTAGAATATAGTGAAAACCATAAAGGTAAATAATTTCCCAATGCAGAGCAAAACAGTCCCAAGAGATCCAAAAGCTAACCGAGCAACATCGCCTAGATCACCATCAGATATATTGATATAGAATAGAATAGTAATCAAACCAGTTAACAGCTCTAGAAACAACATGAGAACAAACCCTTGAACCCTTCTACCTCTTATGAGCTCTCCAGCTTTCTCAAGTGCCTTCAGCCCATAACAACCCTCTTCCATGACTGAAATCACAAGACCCAATGTCCAAACACAAGCCAGGTGTAAGTAAAACACTGCAGCCAAACATCCTACAAGGTTAATCCATGTAACTAAAGCAAAGGCAACCATCAAAACTACAAGTAAGATGTAAGCAAGAGTGATGAGCAAGACATATATCCATGTGATCACTATATTCTTCCATGTTGATCTAATCATAAGAAATATCTCATTGAGACTAATAGATTTCCCCTCATAAGTTATGGCTGAATAGTAAATAGTCGTGGTCATACCGAATAGGGAGATAATAGAGAATGAGATAAAGAAAGAGATTTCAAGAACCAATATAATTATAACATATTTTTCGATTCTAGAGAAGCTCTTTTCATGTACTTGGACCTCAAGATCTTCCATTAATGGTGTTGCTAGTAGATCATGAAGAAGAAGAAGGAGAGTGATGGTAAGAAGGACAAGAAGGAAGATTGAGACCATGAGCTTCCCATTTTTAAATGGAAGTTTAAAGGCTTCTCTTAGTATCTCAGTTACCTTCAATGTATGAGATGGGTCACTGCTCATTGGCAAAGCCTCCTTAGCCATGTGTATGTTGTATGGAGATTGAAATATGCTTTTAGGGTTGATGAGGAATACATATATAAGGACCATGGTTTTAAAATCCGGATTTTTGGATAGTATCAGCCCCAACTGAGTCCGGTTTTAGGCAGACCATCGATCCGAATTGAACAAGTCAAACACTCCAGAAATCATTCAAAACAATTTCTAAAGTAAGTTGAAAATTATATATGTAATTATTATTTTTATTATAATCAGGATTATAGATGTTACAATTGCCAAATTGTAAAATTGGCTAAAGTGTAAGAGTGTTGATATTACAATCTAAATTCAAAATCAACATTGATTCACTATCAATATAATTGGATTTTTGAAAAGGCAATCGTCTTTGGATGGCTCATGGTGGAAAATATAGCCCAAAATACCATTCTGAGTAGCGAGTCAACTCGAACTTGTAGAGTTTTAAAAGCATGATAGGGAAATCTTTCTTCTTTGTTTATTATGTATAAATTATATTTATCATTACCAAGGAAAATATAGCTTGTATTTTACATCTAAAAAAATGGAGTTACCTCACTTGACTATTGACTATGACCAATTAAGCTTGACTTTGACTAAGATATCGTCTAGCTTTCATATCAAAATCTCTGTCTTGTTGTTTGTCATTTTCTATCAAATTTAGAAAAAGTCAATGTTCAAGGGTGGTGTATCTAAAGCTTCTGAATTTAGGGTGGCGTATCAAATTTGCTTAATTAATAGAGGAGATAATTGGAATAGGTAATTTAAAGTTTACCTGCTCTACTTGGCGCGACTTATGTTGTCGTTAGGCAAATAGAGAAAGTAATTTTAAATTGTACGACCTTTGACTTGGAGTATCCAAATGCGCGTTATATCAACAAATGGGGGGAGGCTTATTTTTTGCATTTTTTTAAGGACGTTTGTCTCCTAATCACTTGTGTTCGCTCTTTTGTTACCGTGCATTACAAATATTTTTCATGTGGATTCCATATGGTTAAAAAAGAAAAAAAAAATAATATATATATCTACATTTAGGATTTGAATTTTCTTTTAATCTGAGTGTTTACATGAAATCTAGAAGGATGTAATGTTGGTTTTCCAATGTCATAATTCTTGTGAACCCAACGGCCCTTAGTAATATTTGAAATCTTACTAAATTAATAAGATTAACTTATTCTATCTCAAATTAATAGAAACGTGGTAATTTGTTAGAAAGCATATAAATTATATTATATAGTCTCATGAGACATGTACATGTACACAATTGAGCGATAAGAACAAGGCAACAAAGAAGAAAGTTTTGCCCACAACTTCGTCAACAAAACTTAAAATGATGCATCATTTGAGACATATGATAATAGACTTAGAGACTTTGAATAATAGCATTTTTAATAAGAATCGTGATAATCTAACATACCCCACATGGCATACTCAATTGACACCCCTGACTTGACAAAAACTGTAGATCTATAGGCCTCAGGATACACAACTGCACTTCCTCATATAAAATTTATCCCGAGGGAACCGTGTATCTTAAGGAATACAGATCTATGATTCCCAAACATGTCATGTCAGGGGTGTCCATTTGGTAAGGCAATCACGGCTCTTTTAATAATGAAGTTACCTCAAAATCATGGTCTGAAATGGACTCTCCAGCTTCTGTTTAGAGGGCTTTAAGCATGTGGATCCATTTGGATTGGGCCAGTGGATCCTTATGCCGCTCCCATCAGCAAGGATTAGCTGGTTCGACCCACCAAGTTTGTTTCCCAAGGCAGCATGGGGAAGAATATAATAGTCGGGACCCATGTTAGCAATTTCCTTTTTAATTCTTGAAAAATTCATGATTCTTTTTGTTTTTTTCAATGAAAGTATTATTTTCCAGATTATTGAACTATTCTGAATAATTCATGCATTTTAAATTTAAATATGTATATATATATATATTTATCTATTTATTTATTTATGACTTCTACGAATTTTTATAAAACTCAATGGAAAAACATGCTAATGTAACTTGTTGTATGTTGAAAAGTGTAAAACTTGTAAGTTGTGGTTTGTAACACAAGTCAACTTTGAAGCAGCTATGCTTCAAAATTTTGGAGGAATTCACTTTTTTACATGATAAATGTCTTTTTTATCTTGAAAAAAAACAAATAATGACAAGACCCTCTACATTTATTTGAGATTACACCTTTATTTTTTAAAATGATGATTTTTCCTTGACTTTGGTCTTTTTTTACAAACCAATTGAACAATAACCTCAATGCCCTCATTATCACCACCATCATTATTACCATCACTTTCACCACTAAAATCACTACCATATTACCAATTTTTTTATTTTCGAATTTTTGAAATGAGATGAATAATACACGTATGAAGCCTATGGTGCATAGTGTCCATTTATCGAATATTTGACCAAATTTTATACTAGAACATGAATTTTTCATGAATCAAATTTTTTCCATATTCCGAATTGCTAACAAGGGTCAAGACAGCACCATGTCGAACAAAATAGTATGATTTAGACATGTACCCCTTCATTTTTTGGTAAATACTAGACGTACCCTGTGTTTTCAAACTGATGGCATTCTCCTTGACCTAGGTTTTGTAATATGAATTATAGTAAAATGACTTAAATGCCCTTGTTGTCAATCTCTAGTAAAACATGGAATGATATATCTAAATCACCCGTAAAAATAACACTACGGTCTTTAGCTTTATTGGAAGCTTTGAAATTGGATGATCACTGGACTCCTAAAGTAATACAAAATGATTTTGTTACCTTAGTCGATCTAGTGATCTCTCAATAGTCCGTGTTCCATTTTTTGAGTTGCTAATATCCTATAAACCTACTTGGAAACAACATATTTTTAATAAAAGAAAATAAACAAATAACATGAAATTTCATATAATAAATCATTAATTTATTAATAAAATAAGTCATTAATTTAAGTCCTAACTCCTAAAAAGTGTTACGTCATTAAAAGTTTGGTTCTTAATTTGGTTTGATCCTGCAGAAGCCATCAATTGAGAACCAAACCAAATTAGTTGGAGAAAAAACGCAACATGTTCCAAACTGAACCAAACCAGTCCAAAGTCATCAGTTTGGTTAAAGTTTTATTTTTATTTTTATTCTTTTGTGATTTTTATTATTTTGAGTTCAAACCATTCGAAATAACCATCAATGTTTGTCAAGCCGATAACTTATATAATATATATTTTTATCCTTTTTATATATATAAAATTTGCAAGTAAACTGGACTGGCCCATAAATATGCCCAAGCAGGTTGAATTGTTGCAAGAGAGAAATTTTGAAGTTGAGAGATTGCTCATCTTATTCACATTTGCAGTTTTGATTTATAATATTATTCCAATGGTGAGATTATTAATATATGCGGAAATTACTTGGAATAGGTCCTCATCAAATAACTGGAAATGGAGACGGCTTCAAACCAGATATATTGGACATGGATGTAATGGAAGGAGTCCTCGAGGCAAGTATTACTAAAGCTTTTTCACTTTCTTTTTTTCTTTGATGAGTACAGAATTTAAACAATATCAGTTTAATACTTTTATAAAACCCATTCTAATAAATCAAAACACTGTATTTAACCTGAGTAATGTTCAACTCATAGTTTGAATTTTTTTAGTGGTAGATCACTAGTGAAGATGCAGTGAATATGGCTAGAAAGTTAGCTCTAAGGGAAAGACTTATGGTAATAGTTTTCATTTTGATAATTTGTGTGTTTTACACAGAATTTTGGTTTTTTTTTTTTTTTTTTCAGATGGATATGTTGGGGTCTTGAACCTACGACCTCAGAGTTGCATCGCAATTTGTCAACCAAGCTTTGGGACCAAACCCCATAGCAGGTGTTCTTAATGATGATGTATAGGTGTTCATTTCTTATTTATCAATTATGTGTCAACCTTCTGCTTTATAGGTGGGGATTTCCTCTGGTGCTAATACAATTGCAGTATTAAGGCTTGCAAGAAAGCTAGAGAGCAAAGGCAAACTTATTGTGGTATGAATAACATTTTTTTTACTTCACAAATTATGTTAAAATCCTTTATTCCAGTTATCAACGAAGTATCTAAACTTACATTTTAGAAATTAATACAGGTGACAATGGATTGGGTACCAATATATTCACATATGATAAGGTATACAAATTTGAGCCCAAAGGGGATTTTGTTAAGGAATGTTTGGTTATTTAGTTTGATAATTATTTTAAAAAGTTGTATACCAGGATACCCAAACCCAACTTAATTATTAATTGGGTCCAGAAACTCACCTCTGGGTTTGAGTTCATCTATGTGAACCCATTGACACCCTATACCGCGTTGATCTTCTAACTACATAATTAAATGAAATAAGTAACATTGTTGTTACACCATTGTTGGAAGAAGATGGTTTAAACATGTTCAATGAAGACTGACTACAACCCAATTGGAGAAAATATTCAAGTTCAAAGTTCTAAACGAGAATGAGGAATACACTTTCAATAACAGAAGACATGTCTCTAGATCTAGATAGAGTGGAATTAAAGATCTGTTTAGCCAACCCCAAATCTTAGGGACAAGGCTTTGATTATAGTGCTGAGGATTAAGTTTACTGACAACTGTTTATGATATCACTTTCAGACTATTCATCCAAGTTTTGGAGAGAGATTCCTATCGTCATAGTGCTGAGGATTAAGTTTACTGACAACTGTTTATGATATCACTTTCAGACTATTCATCCAAGTTTTGGAGAGAGATACCTATCGTCCGTACTATTTCAAGAGCTGAGGCAAGAGGCTGAAAAGATGCAATCCGTTTCTGTGGATTAATTTATATTGCTTATATTATCAATCAGGAGCCTTTCTTTGTGTGTAAAAGCAGAGGATTGCTTGTGTGCTTGTAACTATCACGATTTCATTTTCCATTGCAATATCAAATATTTCTATTAATTGTAAATGTTTTCACTCGAGTTAAGTTATACCTTTTATCAATGTACTTTGTGATGAAAGTTTTACGCCCATTCTTTTGGTAGGTTGATTAACACTAACGTGTTTAATAACACTAAAGAGATGCTTTCAAAAGCAAGTGTGCTCTAATGTGGAGAAGGTTAATTTGATGATGGCAGACATCTGACTGATGATTGATCCTTTTAATAATGGCCGTGTATGCTATGTGGAGACAACCATTTTGGTTCACCTTCAATTTCCAATGTTTTCATTCTTGCCAATTAGATTATCTCCACTCTTTAGCATCAATTTTTTTGTCTTAGATGTGCTTTAATTTCAACTATATGCCAATGAACTATATGGTTGAATAGAGATATTAATGAAAATCTTTTGAGAAGGATATCAAGAAAACAATTCAAGCTCCATAAAGTAACCCTACCAACAATGAAGACCCCCGAGGACCTCTTACATGTTTACACTAAATTTGTAGAATTGTTTGCTAAGTCAACTTTTCAACTACTTATTCCAAACCACTAATTACTTAAGATCAATAAAGTTAGACGTTTTACAGCTAATTCCTATGGTAGACATTTTAATTCATATATTCTAAAATAGTATAAAATACATTTAAAATTAAAAAAATTGAGAAAAAAAACACACACACAACATAAAGATTCATTAAAAGCAAATTGCACTATCAACACAAAAATTCGTATACACAACATAGATTCTCCTACTCAGTTGAATAAGGTTTTCCATTGAGACTCCATCCCCAAAATCCAAAGAGATAGGGAAAGAGGTAAAGAAAGATAAACAAAAATAAAAGAAACTGTAAAGGATGAGGGGAGAGTGAAGAATGCACTACCATGTGAAAAATATGACGTGTGTTTAACCTGTGATTATACACAGTTTTTTGAGTTATTTAATTCACAAGATGAACAAATTGTGAATAATTCGTTTTAAGTCAAAAAGGCATATTTTATCAATAATTGAATTGCACGGCTATTTTAATCAATTATTGTATGATTCATGTATGCTTTCTGAATTGTTGGTCGAATTGCTAACAATGCTCCAAGTAATGTCGGTGTAAGTCTACAAAGGTTGAATTGAGTCAATGGACTTAAATATCGTCTTAAGATAACTATATGTATTGTACAAAGAAACTAATAAAATTACACATTATTCTTGTAAATGCAAACACATAAGCCCCCACTATATATATAAAAGAGTACATGATTGAACAACAAACAAAGTAAATTTTTTATTCTTCATCCAGGTTGCACCTGAGCCCCTTCTGCAATCAAGCTATTGACACTACTATCATCACATACAATATGTCTTTAATATCATCCACAAATTGCAAATAAACGTACCTCCAAGTCTTCTTGAATAATAAAACACCACAAACTCTCAAATTTCCTACCACGAATCCTGATGTCATTCCAATATGGAACCAACCTATTTTTTACTCCTCTTTTTCTTTTTCATCAATTGAGGGAGTTTGTGATGACACGTGATAAGGTCCCAATAATTCCACTTTGGGATCATAATTTCACCAAGATTATCAAAGTTTACATACTAGTTCCTTAAAAATAATAATAAATTATATTAAAATCCCAAATTAATGTAGCTAACAATAATTTATTACTAATTTCAGGTGAAAATGGTATATTTGGAAATCAACAAAAGGTATAACAAAGACGGTTACAATACGCGAGCAAAAAGGAAGCATCCAGTAAAATCTCGAGCAATTTGGGTGCCACGTCACCGCCCCGCGGTTAGGCCTTGGTGCTCCACGGTGATTTCGAAGAAATTTTCTTCAAGATTTGCATGAGATGTTGTAGAAGCTTCGGTGGTTGTAACAGAATGGTTCTTTCGAAGTAAATCATCCGAAAAATCAACCCAATGACCCGATTATGAATGCTATAAATTGGCGGGTTGATTTCAGAGAAAGGGACACTCTTCTTCTATATTTTTTTGATTTTTTTTCTTTAATTCTCTGTAATTTTTTGTTGAGAGAGCTCTTGAGTGTAGTGAGAACTTCACGAGTGATCCATTCATACTTTTTGTAATTCTTTTGAGAGCTATTAAAGGAGGATTACAGATCGATCATCATCTTCTTCACCCATGTTCTTTGTTCTTTTGTTATTTTCTGCAATTACAATTCTTGCAATGATTGGCTAAATTCTCATTAGAGAAGTTAAGAAAGTCAGAGCAAATTCATCCCTCTAATGTGATTTTATATTCATTATTCTTGTTTATCTTGTTAAATATTCTGTAAATTCTCCTTTGATTAGATCCATTAGCCTATATTTCTAATTCAGTTTTGATGGCCATTACTTAGATAAGTTCAAGAACGGCTATGCTCTGTAAAGAATCAGAATATAGGTTAAGCAATCTCAATCAGATTAGGATTTTTATGAATAACTTTTAGTTACTTTCGTTAGATTTAATTGCTCCACCTTCCGATCCATGAGCAATGACTTGCTCCATAGATTGAGTTATATTCGGAATTCATCTACATTATGGATTAATTGCAAAAGCTTACTTGACTTCTCTAATCTCTCTCTCTCTTAGATTTTCAATCTTTATTTCCTGTTTTGATTTTAGTTTCAATTTCATTTTCAAATTAGTTGTCACTTTCTTCTCTGTTTTTACAAATCAATTTCATTTTTAAAGAATGTTTTCTAACTCTATTTTGGCCTTTTTATCCGAATGAGCTTTTGAATCCAAACTGTCCCTGTGGAACGAATTTTACTTACCCAAAGTCTTATCTTAATTTCTATATCTCTACATTTACACAACAAGTTTTACAATTGATCAACACGTCATCTAACCACTTCTTCTCCAATGGAACTCCACAAAGTTCTGAATTTTCCTTATAAATTGAAGGATCATCAAGGGTTCGGAGTTAGTTGCTTGATGGAATTTGTCCCGACAAGCTGTTGTATGATAGGTTCAAGTGATTTAAAAATGTTAAATTCGATAGGCTTTGAGGAATTGTGCCTGAAAGACGGTTCTTAGATAAATAAAGAGATTGCAATAAACTCATTTGACCAATCTTCGTTGGGATACTTCCAATTAATTTTTTTTTTTTTTTAAATTCAAATTATACAGTCGATAAAGATTAGTTAGCTCCTCAAGTATCTGTCCTACCAACTTATTATTTGAAAGGTCCATGTTTATGACGAATGGTAGCAATTTTCTATATTCATCTTCTCTTCCTCTTATGACTTCCCTTATTTGATCATTGTAATCAATTCCTCCTCCGGTCGAATAATTGTACTGTCTTGTTTGATTGAAAGTCATAACACTGAATTTACTAAAACAATGGGGGATGATTCCAGATAAATTGTTGCTAGCAAGATCCATTATTTGAAGATGAGATAGATGGCATAGTTGTGAAGGAATATCACCATAAAACTTATTCGATTTCAGCCTTAAAATTTGTAACGATGTCAGGTTATTTCCGATCCATGCAGGTATTTTCTTGGATAATTTATTCCCTCCAAGGTCGAGAACAATTAAGTAAAAGCAGTTTTGCAAGGTCAAGGGGAACATTCCACTAATGCTGTTGTTTTTCAAGTACAATGAATGTAGCCATGATTGATGACCCATTGAATTTGGAATAACTCCTGAGAGATTATTGGATGATAAATCTAACACTATCAAGAAGGGTAAATTACCTAAACAATGAGGGAGATATCCATACAAATGATTTTTTTGAGAGACCAAGAAGCTGTAAGTTCTTCATTTTACATAAGGAACGAGGGATGCTGCCTCCAATAACGTTATTAGAAAGAGACAAACTCAGTAATCCAGACATCATATCACCTATACTTTATGGTATAGTTCCTGAAATTGAGTTATTGGAGAGATCCAATATATCAACATTGGAAGGAAAATGTGGGAAGTGACCCTCAAATTTGTTGGAACTCAAATCCAAACTGAAAGATTTATTGTGTGATGCCACAAAAGTAGGCACCTTGCCATGGATTTGATTGTGAGAGAGATTTAAGGAGTATAAATGAGAAGAGAGGTTCACAAACCAGTTTAAAATGGAAAATGAAATGCTTCCATCGAAGATATCCTATTCAATAACAGTAGTTAGTGTTCGGAGCCATTTGAGGAACGGGAGACCTATTATGCAAGATGACATTTGCAAATATTTCAGTAGGAAATGAGGTATCCAATCAGGTCCAACTTTCATAACCAAAGAGTTGGAGCGCATACCCAAATCTTGTAGTTTGGAGAGTCAAGCAAAATGAACCACAGATACAACACCTTTAAAACAATTTTGAGAAAGAGCCAATTGTTTTAGCTCTAAAAGTTGTCCTAGACTTTCTGAAACAGTCCCATTGAATTGATTGTCATTAAAATATAATTCTCTCAAAGTCGAAAATGAACCAAGAGATGTGGGAATAAGACCATAAAATGAGTTGTATGAAAGAAAAAGGTGTTTTAGATTCTTAAACTTGCCCGACCAATTTGGCAAATACCCACTAAGTTCATTAGCTAACAAATCTAGTGTCTCCAAAGTATCCATGAAGCATGGAGAAGACAAGTATCCAAAATACTTATAAGCTATTTTCCCTACTAATTTGTTTTTAGAAAGGTATAATGTTTCCAATGAGCAGAGATTCCTTGAAGCATCAAGAATTGGACGATTAGAAGTGAAAAGGTTGTGGGAGAGATCAAGGAAAATAAGAGAAGTCATGTTCCAAAGAGCAGTTGGGATTGGACCTTGAATTTTATTGAAGCTAAAATCAATGATGGAAAGAGATATGAGATTATTAAGAAATGATGATGATGATGAAAGATGAGTGAGACAAAAAGACAAGTGCAACTGTTTTAAAGAAGGAATCAAGTTGAGGAATTGTGGTGCCCCATTACTAGTAACATTGGAAATGTCGATTCCACTCATGTCAAGGAGTTGAAGAGAAGAGACATGAGAGGTCCAATTCATAACAGTCAAGAAGGGACAAATAGTACAAGAGAGATCGAGAGAAAACAAGTCGGAGAGATTACCAAGATGAGGTGGAATAACACCCCCAAACATTGTTGAAGAGAGATTGAGATATCTCAATTCATGGAAAGATACAAAAAACTTGGGAATTTTGAAATTAGAGAAATTGTTCCAACTTAAGTCCAAGTAATTCAAATGTTTCAACTCAAGCAATGAAGGATTTAGCTCTCTACTAGCCACCAGACTTCTCCTATTAGATATATCAATATCGTAAAAAAAGTCATGATCTCCACTATTGTAAAGAGATGGGTCATTTCAGAGATCAAGCTTGATGACATGTCCGGTAGTGTTATCGCAGGTTATTCCATTCCAAGTGCAGCAATCTTGTTCTTGTTGCTGTTGGGAAAGGACCCAAGAAGAAAGGTGATGTGTGGGATCAATGAGACCTTTGAACTTTAGTAGAGCTTCTCTCCCTTCGATAAGCAACGCAGTAATAACTTGCAATCTTCTTCATTGAAGCAATAAGTGAAGTGGATCATACAAGAGAACAACAGCACAACACTAGTCATGAATCTCTCTATTACTTTCTTCCTCAATTTTAATTCCTCTTTTACAATAACAAGATTTATTTAGTTATAAAATAAAGTGGTGGCCCCTCCCCTTTCCTTCGTGGAACCTTTCGTTTCTTTGTTTTCTCTTTGACAGTGATGGAGAAGAAAATAAAAAGAAGAGAGATTTAATGGGCAAACCTAACTGTTGTCTTTTCATTACAAAAACTCCCTTGGAGTTCTAACAACTCCAATGAAACCTTGCTTTATGAAATTTGTTACTCATCAAGCATCATTTTTTTCAAGTTGGTTATCCAACAAACTTTTTAGTCAATTCCACGTCATCATACACTTTTAGATGTCCATTCTACCCTCAATTTAATTTTCTATATCTAACACCTCCAACCACCCTTATGCGTAAAATCTAGAGAGTGACTCCAACTTTTACTTATTACACCCACATTTCTTAAATTATTTATCACACTCCAATTAACTATTAAACAACACCACTCAAAATTACACATTCAAACAAACGTAACATTTGTTTACAATAAGGATCAAGCCCATATAATAAATAAATATTGTGATGAGAGATCCCATTCATCCACTTAATTGCATGAAATTTCCCAACTTGTTTGAGATTTGATTAAGTTTGTATCTTTCTTCTCAAAGCCACTACACTTTGCAAACTAATAATAACTCTCATCTTTAATTTGTTTTTCCTTTGAAAGAGAAAGATATTGGTCTAATGTAAAAAAAAAAAAAATTGCTCACAGAATTCAGGATCCACCAATCACATTAGCCCCCTATATTGAATGCATCCCTAATTTACAAAATTTTCCTTGTTTGGCATTACATGGCACACACTAAAGTGTCAAAATTGTTTTTATTTTTAATATGAGAAATGTATTGTCAAAACTCAAAAGTATCAGTATTTCATTTACCTTGGATGTGCACTTAACGCTCTTGCCCTATCGATTTTTCTAACCAATATACGTTAGTAAAATTCAAAAATATTCTCTCTAGGAAACAATATAAGAATACCATATATATAATTTTAGAGATATCAATTTTTGAGATATAGTTAGTGTGGAGGTAAAATTTTGGATGTCGTTGACTCCTCGAGATTTACCTCAAACAATCGATCTTCATGGTTCTTGATGTACTAAAAAATGAACAAAAATCACATAAAAATAATAATCAAAGAGAAGGGAAAGAGAGAGAAGATAAGAAGAAAGATTTGTTTACGGGGTTTGTCTAAAAATCGGATTACATCCCCGAGCTCCAAAGAGCCATTCCACTATTCTTCAAACCATTACAAGATTTACAAATTCTAGCCTCCACTCCTCTTTCTTTCTCCTAAGAGCTCTCCCCCCCCCCCCCCCCTTCTACCTATTCATTCCCCTTATATAGATAGAGAGACAAACCCTAAATGAAAAGTCAAACAAATCAAGATTCTCTATCAAATCTATCATTATTTAAAAATAGATATTCTCTAGTCAATTTAGGAGACTTTCTATTTCTAGAATAGATTACAATATTAACCAAAAATCTAATAAAGGATATATCAATGCCTCGAGATATGCATTAATTATCATGTGATTGATCATCAATATTCGTTTTATTTACGCCATGTGTCCAATATCAATTTTACCCTTTGCAGTTAGGATTAGGGATGTGTCAATGGATCAGTTTTAAATGTTTATGATTTTAAAAACCTAAATAAAATATCGATTTCAAATGTACAATTGTTGAAATCAAAATCAATTCTACTAATACCCATTACACATAGAATAATGATGTCTTAACAAAATCTCAACTTTTTTCAGTCACCATTTATGCTACAACTACTTGTTTTTCATAACTATATATGCATTTTGGGTGAAATTCAATTTTTAATTCATATTTTCCATTCACTAAAGACTTGGAATGCTATTAATGAGTCCAAGCTTTACATGCTAAAAGTCTAAAGTCTTGAAATGTTTAGCCTACCAACTAAGATTTGGAATGCTATTAATGATTACACACTTTACATGTTAAAATTCTAGACATGTTAAGCCTGCCAGAGATTTGGAATGCTACAAATTCTTTGTTAATTGAGACCGGATCCTATGCACCCAGGGTGGAGGATTGAATCCCTTCTCCCACACCTCAATAAATGCCACTAAGCCACAATCCAAGAGATTGACGCTTAAAATATCTCCTTTTTTAAAATTTCCTTGAATTGTGCCTTACGTGGTAAGAGTTGAGGTTATTAATTAATTTTTCACATGAGAGTTAAGTCAATTTATCTTTTTTCCATACAAGGTCTTTGTTAGATAGAATTTTGAGTCACTATCTATTAGGGTTGCAACTTGGGCGTGCTAACTCGATTGATGGACAAGCCTAGGTTGGGTTATATGGAAATTACGTTGAGCCTAGGCTAGGAAATCTCAACCCGAATTGAATTCGAGTTGAGGCTCTAGGCAACTTAACTCAACCCGAACCCCATGCTATATATTTCATATAAATATTTTTATTTATATGAAAAAAATAATAGTTATCTTCTTAAATATATTTGTAAAATTAAGGAAAAAAACTAATGGATTTGGAGGTTATATGCAAATGTATTTACTAGTGATTTTGTCTGTTTATATTGTATTTATTTTTTAAGATATAAAATTAAATTTATGTATTAATCAAAATGAAATTAGAATTGCTCAATGAGCCCAATCTGCCCAAAAGTACCTAACTTGGACTAACCCAAGCTCAACCTGATTTTAAAAACTCAATCTCGAGTTGAGCTTCGATTAATGAGCTCTAACCTGATGATCTGATTGAGTACTTGGGTTGAGAGTTCTACAACTTGGGTTGACCATCTAACCCGCCCAAGTTGCATTTCTACTATCCATAAAAGTGTTTCGTGCTTATAGTAACATTTGGTTGGAGATTAAATACATTGGGTTGTGTATCATGTAGAAACAATTTGTTTAGAAATTCAATGTATTTTGATGCCCAACCAAAAGGTGCCACGTAGACACCATTCCTATTGTATAGGAACGAGATACTTTACTTGATCTTGATCCTTGAAATTTTTCGCCTCAAAACGATTTGAGGGAAGAGTACATTTTATACGGCTTAACCAATATTCAAATTTGTGACAGAATAAAATGACATTTCATTGGGATTAGGCATATAACACCAAATTAAAGTGAGAATCTTGATGCTAAGGATAGTTTAAATTTAAGAGAATAGATTGGTGCATATCTTGCAGTATGCATCAAACTCATCTATTGTCCACATGGCATCATCAAAATATAATTTTATATCCTTCTCCTTTGCTTGGCAAGCAAGGGGTTAGTGGTCAATGTGAAGGTGAGTTCAACGATTTTGTACCCATGTCAGTATCAAACCTCTATAAACTTAACCAACTTACCTGAAGTAGCACCTTCAGATATAATATTATCTAATAAGGAAAATAAGCTTAAATTATAAGTATTCCTAATTAATAGTGAATTACCTTATTTGGATAAATATTGATTTGTAGTAACGATCTTTAGATAGATTAGGATTTCTTATCTTCATATTAGGAATTTTTTTAATCCATTCAAAAGGAACAAAATTGTTCTTCTTTCTGTATTTTATAATTTGGTGTGATTGATTGAATGAGCCTTGATGCAAAGATCTAAGTTTGATGGAGGAATTTTGTGAAATCAATGAGATCCGATTTTTTTTCCTCTACAAATGGCATTGTGCTCCCTTGTGTCTATTTTTCTTGGTTGTATTTAGAGAAAGAGAGTTGACTCTAAGATTTAGGATCGACTAGTGTGATGACATTTCATTAAATTTATTCAAAGCCTCTAGTAGAGATCATTCAAATTGTGTTTTCCTGGTGATCCGATAAAACAAGAGTTTTCTACTTAGCATTGGCCACCCACAAGAATTTATCCCAACTTACTTGGTATATTTGGTTTGTGGGGAATCACATGTACCCGAGGGATTTGGACGATATATATAATATAATTTTCTTAAAAAGTGAGTTATTTGTTTAATAAGATCCAAAAATCAACATCCGAAAATCAAAGAACCCTTATCCTCTTGAGAATGAAAATTTTCTGAGAAAAAGTTATTCAACTCTTTTAGCATGGAACCTATGATGCAATCTAATAAGATTGTAGTATGACACCTACAAGGTATTGTTGAGTAAAATTATAATTAAAAAATAAATAAATAAAAGAAGAGGACCATGTAGAAGAAGAAAATTATGAACCTCCTACACTTTATTCTCGGCTCAAACTCCAATTAACTTTCTATTCAAAATGCATGTGGCATCAAAAAGCATGATTGGATTCCACAAGATGTAGATCACAAAACTTTTAAGAAAAAAAAAAAGATTTATTTTTTCAATCTTAAATTTCAATGGATAAGGTTACCCCGTGGGTTGGGCAAAGCCCAATGGACCATAGCCAGCCCGTTAGACTCAAGAGATGCCATATCCAAAACAAAAAAAAATAAGTATTGAATTTTGATTTTAAATTTGAGAGTTTGTTGGTCTTCCATTTTCAACACCTTGACCGAAGGCCCAAAAGACTTTTTTTTCTTTCTTTTTTAGTCTTACTTTCTATGAAATTGAGAGGGCTATTGTGTTGGATAGCCAATGTGGTGATCCATGTGGGCCAATGACCCTTAGTAAGATTCAAATCTTACTAAGTTAGTCAAGCTAACCGTACTTTTTTTAAAAGCCTTTGATGAGGTCAAAATAATTTTTTTCCCTTGAGTACAGCTTCACCATGAGACTACCATCGGTCATCATCTATCATCTTTATCAAGGCTAGTGACCAGGCCTGTAATGTCTTTATGATTTTTTTTTTTTAATAGAGAAATTAGCTCTAAATGTATCGTTATTTTTTAATATATGAAATAAAATGTCTAAATAAGAGGCAACCTTTAAAGACCTTAGTCAGTCTTAAGCAATGGATTGGAATCACTAGTTGACAAGTTGATCCTGCTACAAACATGTGTACAAGTCCTCAGGGCTCTTCGTAGTTTGTTGGGTTAATTTGTTGAACTTTCAATTGTTTCCTTTATATTTTGTTCAAAAGAACGTCAATAATCTTCAAGACACGTGCATGCATGCATTTAACGTCTAAGAGTCATATATTCAGGACAAAACAATTCGATAGTTATTACATAAGAAACACTCTCCATTGTTTCTTGAGATCTATAGTTGGATGTTAATCTACAACTTCTTGTTTGGGCAAGGGGATATAAAACAGGCATAAGCGCGCCAACACCCAAGTCACTCATAGTACAATAAATTTCCTAAAACAGTTTGTTGGCCTTCCAATGTTTTCGTCTCCATTTGTGCATTAATTTGTACACATTTTGAAACAGTTGCACGAGTGGCAAAATGAACCCTAGTGGGGAGTGCGATTTTGTTGACGGGCATATTGTTGATGCGTAGTGACCGTGCAATCCTATGGGAGCATTGCTTGGAATATTTTTGCAGCAGCCCCTCCATCTTAATTTTGTTTACAATCTTTATATTCTTTATTAATTAAATTCAAATCCAAACAATGACACAGTTTCAATTGAAACAGCAAAACACTTGTCTTACTAACGCAATAAGATTTTAATCCTTACTAAGGGATCTTTTTACTCATATGGATAACCACATCACCAGTCCAACACTACCATAGTCCTCTAAATTTCATCGACAGTCTCAGATCAAAAAATAAAATTCAAGAAATAATTTTTTATTTATTTATAGCTTGATGTAAGTTTTTGAAAATTATCAAACTTTCAAAAAACTCCCAAACTTAAAATTGAAATACAACAATGAAAATTAATTTTTTTGGGGGATTTATTTTTTCAAACTTCATATACTTTTGTCCTCGACAATATTGAAGCATCCGATCATATTTTTGGATGCCACAAGGTGAGCCCAAGGTTAATCGAAAACAATAAAATATTTTAAAGAAGCATTTTTCCTACTAACTTAGTGAGATCTCAAATCTTACAAAGGATAATTGAGCTCAAATGGATACCAAATTGGCAATCCAAAACTAAGGTTTTTTATTCTAAAAAAAAATTATGAAAAAAAACTATATATTTTTTTTAATGAAAATAATTTCCTTGAAACATTCAGATAAAAATAATAATGAATGAAAAATATTTTTCTAATTAACCTACAAAAATAAAAGGAGGTGTTTCAACTTTATACTATGAGAGATATTTTAAGACAGGGGCTATTGACACCCCAACTTTTACTTATTACATTCCAATTACTTAAATTAATTATCACACTCCAATTAAAGATCAAAACACACTTTTCAAATATTACTAAGGTTTGCCTCAAATTACAATCTCGTTAGAATAAAATATTATAGCACTCATTCAAACAATTTCAATAGTTTTTTACAGTTAATAAATGTTCATATAAAATCCTAAACCTAAAACAAAATAATCTAAGAAAAAATAAAAGAGAGTTTCTATTGACACCCCAACTTTTACTTATTCTCAATTATTCACCAATTTTTATTTATTTATTACTAAGGTTTGCCTCTAATTACAATATCAACAGAATAAAATATTATAGCATTCATTCAAATAATTTCAATAGTTTTTTACAATTAAAAAAAAAATCATATAAAATCTTCAACCTAAAATAAATGTAAGAAAAAAAATGAGAGTTTCTATTGGCAACCCAACTTTTACTTATTATCAATGATTCACTTATTTTCTTTATCTATTACTAAGGTTTGCCTCAAATTACAATCTCAACAAAATAAAATGTTATAGCACTCATTCAAATAATTTTAGTAATTTTTTACTATTAAAAAAGGTTCATATAAAATCCTAAAACCAAAACAAAAGAATCTAAGCAAAAGAAAATGAAAAAATGATAGAGTTTCTATTGGGACCTCAACTTTTACTTATTCTCAGCCATTCAATTGTTTTCTTTACTTTTAATTGGGGTGTAATAAGCAAAAGTTGGGGTGCCAAAAACATCTATCTTAAAATATCTCTCATAGTAAAATGTTGAAACACTTCCTTTTATTTTTGCAAGTTAATTAGAAAAATATTTTTCATTCATTATTATTATTTTTTTCATTTTTTTATCTGAATTTTCAAGGAAATCATTTTCATTCAAAAAATATAATTTGTTTTACATAAATTACTTTTTAAATTTTTTTTTTTCATAATCGAAAACCTTGGTATTGGATTGCCAATTTGGTAATTCATTTGAGCTTAACGACCCTTAATAAGAGTTCAAATTTTACTAAGTTAGTAGGAAAAGTGCTTCTCTAAAATACTTTATTGTGTCCAAGTAACCTTGGGGCTTACCTTGTAGCATCCAAAAACATGATTGGATGCTTCAATATTGTAGTGGACAAAAGTATATGAAATTTGAAAATACAAATCCCAAAAAAATAGTTATTTTTCACAATTGTATTTCAATTTTAAGTTTGGGAGTTATTTGAAAGTTCGGTAGGCATCAATTTTCAAAAACTTGGATCAAGCTCAAAAATTATAATTTGCAATTTTCTATCCTTAATTTGGATCAATCTAAATAAAAAGTTATCAAAAATCAAAGAGAGATAAGAAACTTTTTGCTCTTAATATGGTGGAGCCAAGATTTTGCCCATGTGAGAGCAACTAAGAGTAGAAAATATTGTGGGGACATCTAAGAGTGGAATTTTTTTTTTTTTCGTGGGGGGGCAATAATAGCAAATTTTTTGATTCGTCACTAAAATCTGTCGTAATAGCTCGCTGATCCATAGACTTTGAAAATTCTTGTGGGGGCAAGTGCTCCTACTGTAAATTCACGCTAGCTCTTGACATTCACACAACTATAAAAGGCCTATGTACAAGTCAAACAAAAATAATGTAAATGAGAGAGACCCACAAATGGTTTTAGAACTTTAACAAAAATGAATTTGTTTCAAAGTTTCTCACTCACAAATAACTACTCCATCAATCCCTTCCTAGCAGATATGATCAATCGCTTAAAAGATCCCCCACTCAACTCTTCTCTGTCATTAAAAAGAAGCAAGCAATCTTAAAAGCAAAATGCTAATAGAAAAAATGCTCTCACAAGTCACAATTACAATTGTGCTTCTAATATAATGTCTACAATAGAAATTTACTCAGGAATAGTGAGAAAATTAAAACAACTAAAATAATTAAGACATAGGTTTGCAGCCTCTAGCATCCATTAATTTTGTTATCAAGTGGTTGATGTTTAACTTCATAACGTCTACGTTGATCTTCGACAAAATATCTTTTTGTTTCCGCATATGAGCCTAACGATCTGTGATATGAGCCTAACATATTTGTGGCATTCTTCTCATGTATTGAATATACTCGTTCTTCCTACGTAGAATTTAACCTTTCTCAAAGTACACCTTAAAAGATCAAGACTAAAAATACGAGATATCAATTAACAAAACATTAAAATCTAATGATATTAATTTTTCACTAAAATTAACATCGATTAACTAATTATTCCTATCTGATACTGCCTCCTTAAATGATTATAAAGAATAATAGAACATTAAAAATTAAAATTTGAAGGGCTGTTTTGGTGAGTATTGGATTCATGGTTTCAAAACTCGTCTTAGACCGAGACGTATCGCTCAAGACGGACAGACAGACAAGTCAATGTATTGGATGAGATTTAATACCAATGTTCATTTTTCTCAATGTTGAACAAGATGTCTCAAACGTATCGGAAAACTCATCCAAGACAACTCGGTCTCGTTCGTGAACAATATGAGATGTCAAAAAGAGTTTTAAAACCATGATTGGATTCAGTGTGTTGAAAATTGCCCACTTTGTAAAGGAGGAGATCAAGGAGACCCACATTTTTTAACCTCACTTATAAACATTGTTGTTTTCCCAGAAACACTGTTCAATTCTTGCTTTTCTAAAACATATTTTTAAATAGACATTAAAAGAAAATTAGGGAAGCCATTTCTTTTCATCAAACAACAAAAACACAGAATTAGTTCAAAATTTAAAGCAAACCAGTCGAGAAGAAAATTTGAAATGGACTAGGACTTGGCTTGACCCCGAAAATCTAACATTTTCAAACAAATTGAGTCGATCAAACTCAATCAATCCCAAATATACACAGAAACAGATCAAACTCAATTAAATAACTACAACGTAAATCTCATAATATAACATCGTGATCCTTGGATGGAAAAAAGAATTAAAAAAAATGAGAATCACTCGATCAGTAAGGAAGAAATAGCTGTTTGGATTTGATAAGAGCCTCTGTTTCTTGATTCTTGTTAGGTTTTCGTCTGCCATATGTTCGAGCTTCTTCGCGCCTCGCGTACAAATAGATGATGATGACGTCGACCTGAGCTTCAATGGTTTAGGGTGTCGAGGTGATGAGAGAAAATGACTTGACTGCGAGCAGAGAGAGGCATTGGAGAAAATAAGAGAGAAAAGAAAGAGGGTTTTTGGTTTTTCGCTAAATCTGCTCGTGAAGATAGAGTGTGAGTAAGAGCTAGGGTTTGTTCGATATGAAGAGAGAGAAGGTTTTGTATGTGTTTGATCCGAGTTTGCTACTTCTTCAATGGAGTTTGATGGTTTGTTAATAGCAACTCCAAGTCTCCAACCGGTCTCTACATCTCCATATTTAGAGATAGGGACTTCCAAACCTAGCTCTAATAATCTCTAGTTCACTATTCTTCTTGTGTAAATACCAATTGGGTTCCCCGTCATTTTACATAAATGTCTTTCTTAATTCTTTTTTAATAAAATGTTTAAATATAATTTTTCTCTCTTTTATTTTTAATTATTATTATTATTATTCAATATTTTTAATTTTTTTATTAAATATTTTAAAACTCAGATTTAATCAATTGTTTGACCAAATTTGATAAAAGGTAAGTTTGATCATGAATATTCATTGATTTATTGTTTTTTATTATTTTCTTTTTTTTTTTTTTTTTTTTTAAATTGGGGTGTAATAAGTAAAGTTGGATTGCCAATAGTTAATTTTAAATATTTAACTTGAAGGGTAACCAATAAAGTTGGATTGTCAATAGTAAGTTTATTATTTTTTATTATGTGAATAACGAATTATAAACATGAATAATGATTTAAAGGCAAGAATCCGGAAGAGAGAGTCATCTCTATAATGAGAGAATATGCTAAAATAGAGATAAAAAGTAGAGATACGGGTTGGAGTTGGCCTAGGAAGAAGCCAAATGGAAAGAGTGAAGAGAACATAACATTTTTTTTTTTTTTTTTGGAAGTTGACATCTATTTGGATTAGGGAGGGAGGTGATTGTAAATAACATGGAGTTATTTGTAAATAACTCATAACTTTATCAAATGGCCGCCTTCTTTGTCACAGGTTATGTTTTGTAAACATGAGGCTAGAAGTTTCATAATGAGTTGACTTTTGGCAAAGATGATCTCCTCACCATAGAGATCATCCTCACAAAAAATCAGCCCATTCCAAACATTTTTGCCCATATAAGATAAACAATGAGTCGTAATGAGGGTCGTAATAACACCATCCATATATATATATATATATATATATAACCATTAGCAAAATATCATATTCAATTAGATCAATCGTGATTATGAATGAAAATAATTTGCAATCACTAACTAATTAAGTAGAAGCGAAGTAAGTAGTAATATATATACTTTTCATCAAGATCGAGATATGAGTGAAAAAGCATTTATGATTTCTATCCACTTTCACCTCAAGAATTGCACTATGAAGTTATAGCTAGAGATCTCTCTAGTACAACTCTTATGTAAATCTCCGTAAATCAGGACTGTTGCAAAACATGCACTATCATGATACCAATTTTAGTAATAAATTATGAAATTTTTTATTAGAAATTTATAAGTGAGGTGGATATGAAAGAAAATCGATTCCTAAAAATGATGACACAGCCCTTGACTTTGGTCTTCTCTTATAGATTGATGGAAAATGACTTAAAAATCCTTAATTTTCTTCACCAAAGTCATCTCCATCCAATTGGATTAGATGAAAACAATGACAAATATTATGATGCGATAACCATGATTGTAACAATTAAGATGATGATTATAAGGGCATTGAGGTCATTTTCTATTATTAGTTCATAAGAGAAGATTGAGGGCCAACGGACATTTCATCATTTTGAGAACAGAGAGTATCTCAAATGAACCAGGCTAGACTTACCAACTTATTGATTAAGATTTCAAATCTTACCAACAGTCATTGTGCTCACATGGATATCAAATCCAACACCACAGCCTTTTAAATTTCATTGAAAAATTCCAAAAAAAAAACCTTTTTTAACTTGACCCAAGATATTGAAAATGGCCAGCTATCTAACTCCCAAATTTAATATTAAAATTCAATTATAAAAGTTACAGTCTATTAATTATATTTTTCTAAGTTTTTAGAATTTTGTCTTACACTATCCTATGGCAACGGATCATGTTTTCGATGCCATAAGGTGATGCAGTTAAGAAACTTTCTTTACTGACTAAGGAAAGTGGTTTTCATCTCAAAATTCATCTTGTTCTGAGGGGCAATCGATCGGTCCTTCATTAGAAAATAAGGACCGATCACCCTATTGTGTATTAGTACTTATCTTATCAGCTATAGAATATATTTGTTTCTCTTTTTCCTGCCAACAATTTTGTTATAAGTGTAAAATAAATATTCACTTTTCTTGGTGAGAAAATCCACTAAATAAAGGATGTATGATCGAAATCATTGTCACCAATGTGATAAAGTTACAAAGTGTCAAATTTTTTCAATTAAAGAGTATTTTTATGGGTATCATGATTAAATCAAATAGATAGTGAGGGGTTGGTTGGATGAGCAGAGTATAGTGATGGGTGGGTTCCAAAATTAGCTATTCTCCAAATAATTCGTGAATTATAATCAAATTTTCCGAATGAGACACAAAATGATTAAAACTTCTGTCCAACTCAATTCCTATTAAAAATTATTGCCTTTTTAAATATATTTTAATCATCCGTGATTTATTCTTTTTCCTGAATTAAACAAATCAAAAACACAAATTAATACATATTTTTATAATAAAAAATTATATCTCAATATTACATGATAATATTTTTATTATTCTCTCTTTACACTAAAAGATTTCATCATTAGACAATCACGGATGATTGATTGTTATCACACTAATCATTGTTTGTTATCAATCCCACGATTATCAATCAACAATCAATTTTTTTCACTCTATTTACATATCTTCTCTCTCCTCTCAGATTTTTTTAATATAAAATCTTTGTAACACAATTAATTTAGATTGTATATACTTTGCATTAAAAATATTTGTGTTAATTATACGATTAATCATAAATTTCTTCTCTCTCTCTCTCTCTCTCTCTCTCTCTCTCTCTCTCTCTCTATATATATATATATATATATATATATATATATATATATATATATATATATATACACACACTATTTTAGAATAAATATTAAAATGAATGAGTAAAAGTATCCAAGTTTTATTTGATTTGTAATAAGGCTCAAGTGTTTTGATATACATGCATAAAAATATTATATGTTCTTAATTTATTAAGGATGAATTCAAAGATGAATGGTACTGGTGGTGATTTTGAAAAATAAAATATAAAAATAATAAATCTTGAAAAGAGAGGAGAGCTTTCTAAATATTTTGATACGACTACTATGAAAATTTTATATGTATACACATGAATTTTTTGAAGTTTTTTGGAGTATTGAAGTCGAATTATACTAACCATTCTCGTATTGCATTTTTGTTGCTCTTCGAATTTTTAAATGAACTATTAAATGTATATTCCAAATCGTAATCGTAACAATTTTTGCCGTAAACCTAATTCTTAACTATGGTGAGTTCATCTCATTATAATGGAAAAAGCTTTGAAGCATCCCACTTCAAAATTTCGTTAGAAATCTCTCTTTTAGATGTGTCTCTAAGGAGGTGTCACAATCATTAACACCAGCTAGCCTGGTGTCCACTGTTTGGGCAGGTCGCGAGTTCGGTTTAGGCGCAAGCACAACCTGGCCCACTTGCATCTCTGATAAAACCAAAACAAATATGTGCAAGTATTGCTTTTAATTCTTCAATCTTAATAAGATACCTGTAACCTTGACGAACACTCGCGAAATCAGAAGGTCTTAGAAGATGAGAAGTCAGAAAGAGAGGTCAACTATCAATAAGTACGGTTACACAGTCACTTCCAATGGGGAAATATTAGATAAGGAAAAATATCTTAAAATCGTACTTAAATTTATCAAATAAGACAAGTGAACAAGATTTGTTCTGGAAACATAATCAATCAAATCAAGTAATGAAAGGAATTAATTGTTTCTATTACTATCTTATTTTTGAAACATAATTATCTATTAATAAGAAGTGTATAGACTTGGAAATAAGGGAGGTTCTTGTATAAGTTGCGAAGAGAAATAGGCTTAGAACTCTGGGTGGAATCAAAATTTTGATGAACCTCGTAAAATTTGGTGCATGGTTCAAAATATCGGTATTAGTCAAGACCAAAATGAAACATTGACCACAAAATATATCAAGAATGTATCGGCCGATATAGTATCCAATTTTTCATTGATCGAAATATTCCTTCAATACAACATTTTAAACCTCTTTTGGTGTTCTTGCCTTTGTTTCAACCAGCATATTGTTGTTTATGAGACTGAGTCGTGTGTATCACACTAGAATGAAAAATTTTCCAATCTACAATTGGGCACCATTAGTGGTGAAAGTTAATATTTCTTATGCTTTAAACCATATTTTTCAATCACACCATAAAAAATGTCTCCGTCGTAAAATGGGCTATAAGTTTTACAGCGTGCCAGTGTCCATTGAAGCAAAGATTGTATGTCTCCACCCACCCATGACCACCCTTTCCAGAGTTTGCGGGGACTACTGGAACTAGTCTGATTTAAATTAGAGTTCTATTATTCTCTCATTATCACCCTTGATGGAGTTTCCGACAATAAGGGTGTTCATCAATACTGGAGTTCTCATGCAGTTTCCGACAATAAGGGTGTTCATCAATACTGGAGTTCTCATGCAGTTTCCAACAAAATGGGACTTATGTCTTCTACTATCAAAATCACACCAACACCACCACCACCACAAATTCAAAAACACCTTCCCAAGCCAATTTTCCATGTTCTCTCTTCTCAAAATTATAAAGAACATTAGTATTGTCTAAGAAAGGAATGACTTTCTTTCTGTGACAAGGAAACCAAAAATCTTTTCAGCATTAACAATCTGTTGAAGTCAACCCAATTGGACTGTCGCTAATTGGACATGAGGGCATCTTCTGAAAATACTTAGAAACAATTTTCCCGTCTTTGAAACCATCCAACCAATTATCTCATTGAAAGAGTATTTCCCTTCTTTAGAAGCCATTAAGAATCCCCTTAATGCATAACCAGTCGTTGAAATACTCTCCAAATAATATCCTTGGGAATTATCAGTTCTTCAAAGTTATGCAAACGTTGCTCGAGTACGTTGAAAATCCAAACCTCCTCAACAGAAGAAACACTTCACTTCCATCTAATATTGGATGGAGAGTTTGTAATGGGAATATAGTTTTGTTCCGGGTTTCAATACATGGAGCACCAAATCTTCTTTGAAGAACCTCAGTAAAGACAATTTATTTCGACGTCCTATTCTTCACATTTATGTTGCCGACCTTTATATGGCAGAGGAATTTAGAATTGGGGAGTACCGTGGAGCACCAAATTAACTAACAATATTAAATCCTCACCTATGACTTGGACAACGGTGATTAATCAAAATCTTAATAGAAGTCCTTGTCATTCACTATCATGCCATAAAGCAATCAATTTCTTCCCCTTGTAATTTTAGAAACTTCAACTTTCAAATTTCTTCTAACAGGGGACAGTTATCTGCCTTCATTATATAAGACCACATCATCTCAACTGACATTCTTACCTATTGAGACTAGTATTACACCTTCACGAATGCGTTCATTTCAAATATTTTTCTTCTTAGTCATTCCATCCATCCATCCCAGCACCCTCATCTTTGCTACACATAATCTATTCAATAAAACACAAAGGTGGACCCCATTCATTTGTCTCAAAATTAGTATTTCATAAACAACGTAGCTCGAGGACGATTGTCCTCCTCCTTTCTCTTCTCTCTTCTTCCCCTTCCCAAGAATACCCCCAACTCTATTGCCTTTTCTCTTCCACCCTTTTCCACTAACACTCCTGCAACTTTCTCTATTGCTTTTCCTCTTTTCTCCTTTTCCAATAATACCCTTCCTAATTTATTATTTTTCCTCTTTCAGCCCCCAAAACCCCAAAGAGGTGGGCACGGGCAAACTCTAGTTTATTAACATGTTTCTTTATCATCCAACATTCAACTCCATAAAGCATAACGGTCTTACTGCAATCTAACAACATAAAAAATAAAAATAAAAAAGAAGACTAAGTTGGGTTAGAAAATTGCAAAAATACCATATTCAAAAGCCATATGTGAGGACCATGGATTTGGGACCTAAAGTAACTTTAATCCTCGAGCTTTGCGATCCCAACTTCTCTATTTCAAAGGGAAAGATAGGAAGAACTCAATCTTGTCACAAAAAATCTACAACCCCTATTATAATTCTCTTCCTAACCCAACTTGTTTCAAAAGAACACCAATCAGCTAACCCAACAAATGTCTTCACCGACCATATCCACGAAAACCCTACCCATCTTACATCCGATGGCTACCACACGGATAAAATTAGCTTCAATTAACATCGATGGATATGACACAAGAAACCGGGTCCAACACGCATCAAAGGAATCATTTCAGGCACTTTTTCAATAGCTTCGCCATTTACATCGGAAGATCAACCAATTATATTAGACAATTAATTCTTATATTGTCTTGAGATAAAAACAAAAGCTATTATCAAAATGCATTAAGGGCTTCTCTATATGGTTACCGACAAAAAAAAAATGGGGAACGGATTTAAAACCTTTAATTTAACTATCCATAGCTAGAAAACAAGATTACATACCATTTTTTAAGCTTTTTTTTCTTTCCCTTAATTCTTAATCAAAATAAAGGAACTCCTAATGCAAATATCCTACTTTCTGAATTAATCAAAAAATACTCATAATCAATATCAAAGAGAATCATAATAAATAACAACTTAATAAACCCTAATTTTGTAAACTTAAAAAAAACATACATAATAATAATAATAATAATAATAATAATACAAGAATGAAAGAAAACCAGAAAAGTGCCAAAATAATGAGAGAAAAAAAACTGTAGTTTGATTAAAAACTTAAATTAATTTAGGGAAAAACCCCTTAAGAAACACTAACTTACAGATTTGGTTAATTAGGGTTTCTCCACCACTTTTTACAAAACTCGACCCGATCGAGAAGAACAAATACACCTCAAATCCATCCAACAAACTTCTCTCGAAACCCACTCGACCTGATATCCGCCTCCAATTCAACTTCACCGCGACAAATCGGACACGCAGACGATTTGATCAACCACTTATCGATGCAATTAGCATGAAAAACATGCTTACATCCAGGAAGAATCCTACAACGCTCACCTTCCCTAAAACCCTCCAAGCAAACCGCGCAATCTTTGACCGATTCAGGTTCAATTCCCACTCCCGATCCGTAATCGAAACAGGGGAGTTTCTGTATATCTTTCGAAGACAATCCGACGCTGAAACCGAAATCTAGATTCTCGTCGCTGGAATTTGGGTATTGGGTGGAACTGCGACGGTGGAGGATTCGTCCAGCGATGCAGATGTGGACGAGAACGATGGCTGCGATGCCAACAAAGAGGAAGAAGAGAGAGATTACGAGAGCCATGACGATGGCTCTGAGGATGAAAGAGAGGAATCTAGTGTTTGATTTTGATCGTGTGTATCGCGGGCCCATAGAGATTGGATGAGCTTCCGTTGTAGTTGATAATGGTCGTGGTAGAGGAGGAGATAGATCGTAAAGTGCACCGTTTGGAATAGGACGGTCAAGATTGAGGCGCACGATAGCGTCTTCATCGTTCTCGCTCGCCATTTTCGAGTTAGTTTCTTTCCGTAGACTTCTCTTGCGTTTGGGGAAGATTAGATAACGAGATTGCTTTATAGAGAGAGTGGGAGACATAGATCATGACTTTAGTTTTGTCGGTTTTATAGAATCTATGGATCGAATAATAGCCGTAGTATTAGATTCTTTATTGAAATATCAAATCAATTGATTATAATTCGTCTATCAGATTTAATTTACTGGACCAAAAATAAAGTTCCAAACGGCAATATCTGATTTCATTAACACGAGGAATAGGTGTTTGTGATCAACATCTTATATTTTCTCTATGAAATGGGATAGATTTTGGGTCGATTCATTTTGATTTTGGAATCTTATTATATTATAATTTTGTAACAGATAAAGGTTTTTGTAACAGATAAAGGTTTTACAAAATGAAAATATCTAAGTTTTAAGTCTAGGGAGGAATCTGAGTTTGATGTAGACCTTCGCATCAAAGTTGTATGTGAAGGTGGCTGTTTTGTCCATCATTTATAATGTTTGGTGCCCTCCTTAAAAAAGAATAAATTTTATCAACATTTGTTTGGACCACTATAGGTGGATCTTTGGTGGACCTGAACAGAAGTTTTTTTTTCTTGGACCGACTAGTTGCACACCACCATCGCCAAATGCATTCCATCACTTTAAAGTTCCTATTTGCACTCCATTTGGATGATTACACTCCAAAATAATGGAAAATAATATTGCACTCATTTTCTTCTTTTTCTTTCCCAATCATGCCTATATAAATTATTTTTGGTTCAATTATTTTTGTATATTCTAATCTATTTGCAAACATCACAAATCCCTTGTAATCATCATGTATCCGGATTGATAAATCAACGAAGAGATGGAACCCATTGTGACCTTTAAGAAGCTCGTTGGAATCCATCTCAATACTTTGGAAATATAAATGATCATTGAATTCCTAGATATAAGATTCAAACATAGACATTTTATCAATTTCTAAACAAACAGATAGTTAAAGACTTTTTTTTTCATCTTCTTTTCTTTCTTTTATTTAAAAAAATTAATTAATTTTATTATTATTATTATTATTTTCATCTTCTTGGGATCATCAATCATTTGGGCGATCAAATTGAACATCAAACTTCTTTTCAATCGGAGTTAGAACCATTAGATGGTAGATTAGATTTACCCTCTTAAAAAAAAAAGTATCATTTTCAACGAAACAAAACAAAACAAAAATATTTACCCCTTGACCTAAAGTCAATGTCCATTTTTCTTGATATATTAACGGTGAAATTTTAATTTAGTACTATAAGTTTTTGAATGGTATTACAAATAAAATTAATATTTCACCAGTAATTTATCAACAAAAGAGAATCAACGAAGATGGTTTGATATTTTGTATGAAATAAAGATTCATTACATCATTAATGAGAACGAAGGTGAAAATTGAAATATCTAAAACAATAGAGAAAAAATTAAAAATGTTTCAATCCAATGATACTATATATGAAAACATTCAAACTAACGAAAGAAATTAAACGATAAAACCTTAGTGACCAGAGCGCAAAGCAAGTGTAGGAGCCAGAGCGCAAAGCAAGTGTAGGAGCATGAACGCGAACAGGTACACGAAAGCGTCTCATTCCAAAATGCCCTCAAGTTGAGAGTGCCTCTAGAGCATTTATATAAATATAAATCCTTGAACCTAGTTTTTATTATTTGTTAAGATTAACATTAATACGAAGTCAACTTGACAATCTAATTCATCAATTTCTTTTAAGGCTAATGATTTTCTAATGTCCCCTTTTGATATATGTTCACAAGATCGTAAATCATTTGCCTCGGGATACATCTATGTATCCCAAAACAAATGATATACAGTTCTATGATGGGAGCGTATGTCAGAGGAGGGCGTCAGATTATCACAAGTCTTCTTGTAATGCTCATTGATCATAATTAGTAAATCTATAATTTAATTGAATAGGCCATAAGGAAAAAAAAAATGATTAAGGAGCTAACTACGAAAACTAGTGGTTTGATTTGTGGGTCTAAAAGGATTTTGAAAAAGTTTGAGACATTAATATGAATGTTTTATATTACTAGTTACAAGTTACCACAAAGACTTCCAAAGAAGACTTATATTTACATGGACACAAACCAGAGGGATGACGTACGATCCATCATAATAACAGATGATGTGGATCCATTTAAAGATTTGGGGGCCTTTTGTATTCTAGAAATATTTGAAGGGTTTAAGATTAATAACTGCAATAAAAGAAGATTTTTCACTACATTAGTGGCAAAATATGATAAAACCGCGAACGTTGTGCTTGGATTGAGAGAAATGGAGAGGAGAAAATAAATGAGTTTCTCTCCATTTCTCTTTATTAGTGTTACGATTCTTAGGTTAAGACTAAAACTTTCCGCTCCATCAACGTCTAGATATTTTTGGAGCATTGGTTTGGATCTTAATATTTGGATTGCTAAGTTAAAGAGAATAGAGAAAAAATTGGAGAGAAAAGACAATGAGAAAAGATGGGTTCTCCTTCTCTCCAAAAGTGAAAAAAAAAAAAGAAAAAAAAAAAAAGACCCTTTTAAAATATTTTATAAGTCAAACCCTGCCCCTCAGATCTCTTTTAAGACACTTCAAAATTTCAAAGTTATCCTAATTTCTCCCCTGTGAATCCAAACATGGTGGAGAGAAAGTGAGTTTCTCTTCTCTCAGTCCAAACATAATGTAATGGTAGAATAGAACAATTGGATCATATGTTCATGATTGTTAAATAACATATCGTGACATGGCTGTTTCATGAATCGTAAGCAACCCATTATCAAGATAGAAAGTCTAGAGACCATAGACTGATAACTTCATAGCATGTACAAGGAACTCAAAGTTTAGACAAAACAAGTATTAATTCTTGTTATTTATATTTTTTAATTATTAACTATATGTGTCAAATTATGTCCATATAAATACAAATCAAATAATACATCATAAAATTCCGAGTCCCAATTTGATATATTCTATTGCTTGCAACAACAAACAGATATCAGGTCAATGTTCCTTTCGAAATGTCATTCCCCATTGTGATCGTTCAATCAACCTGAAAAAAGGAAAAAATTAAATTAAATAAAACCAGGCATTAATGTGTCAAAATTCGATCCACAAATAATTAACGAGGGGTTCTGTGAGAAAATAGTTCATGATGAAAAGTTCATAAAACATAATAATTCATCTAATTAACATCCAAACATAAGAAATTGGAAGCTTGTCTCTCTACCATGGATGAGGGTTTTCATTTATGATCAGAAAGTAGGTGCATTTTTTAGGTGTATTTGGCATCTCTCTCTACTATGTCGGTTCACACACCAAAAATGCAGATGTCAGCATATCCAACACCTTGTTAGTATATCGTCTCTCTTGGCCTAATACACACCAAGTGTAGTTTCGATCTCAGTACTTAATTCTCTAAAGCTAATAAAGAAAGTTGCATCTGAAGCTACTATGACAATTTGCATAGGACCTGCATGGAAGCCAACACGCTTGAACCAAATAATTAGACTGCCTATTAGTTGAAAGAAACTTGTGATACTCGTAACATATTTATAGTTATTTTGACAAAACAAGTTCGAAAAGGAGAAGAAAATTAGCAACGACACAATAGGAAATGAGATAACTATATATATATGCTATGAGTATCAAAGGAGTACCCATAGCTACAGGGGCGGAGCTAGGATTTTCTTGTAGTGGGGGCAAACTATGATTAGTTGTATACTTGAAGAACTTGAAGATGAATGGTTTTGAGGAGAAATTCAGAGGTTTTTGGTTAGAAGTCGAAAAAAATGGATATTTAGGTCATTTTCAATTAGTATATGAGAAGGCCCGATCAAGAGGCAATGTCATCAACAAAAAATTGAAAGGGAGGGGGATTGGAGGGAGGTGAGGCTGTGGGGGCAAATGGGGAGAGAGGTGAGGGAGTGGGGCATGTAATTAGTTGAAAATATAGGGGTGTCTCAAAGTTCTATGGGGGCAATTGCCCCCACCAGCTCCTTACTAGCTCCGCCCCTGCATAGCTGTATTTGATCTTGGTATGATGTCAGATAAACACAAGTACACCACATTTTAAAGTATCAGAGTACGATAGATTACTTCATTTAACTTCATCAAGTCCTTGATCAATCCGTTGATAGATTCATAAAGGCTCACACAAAGGTAGATCATTTCATCCCACACCAAGGGAGCCTAATAAAGGATTGTTTGTCTTACAATGTTTTAATTATACTCATAAGAAAATTAACCGAACTAGATTTAGGAAGCTCCCATTGGCAGATTACTGTGAGTGAGAGTCCCACATCAATTGAGTAGCATGACCTTGGGCTATATAGAAACCTAGGGCAATCCTCACCTTACAAGCCGGTTTTGTGAGGATGAATTAGGCCCATGGGCTTCTACTTGGTATCAGAGTGAGTAGCCACAAGGATGTAGGAGACAGGTCACATGTGAGGGGGAGTGTGAGTGATAGTCCCACATCTCTTGGGTATCATGACCTTTGGCTATATATAAATCTAAGGCAATCCTCACCTTACAAGCCAGTTTTGTGAGGATGAGTTAGACACATGGGCTTACAATTACCTGGAAAAGAACCCCAATGAGCCAAAACCTTCTCACCTAGAAAGTTGAAGTTACTACAAAATCGGAATCAAAGATTTGGGGAATTAAGCACATCTCAGAGACATTATTTTCTATTGTGAACAAATGTTTTGAAACATAAATGAAGCATTCACAGCCTCCAAAATAATGGTCAAGAAAAAAATTTCCTAACAAAGGAAGTGGTCTGGTCATCCCAATTAAATTATAAGGAAAATATTATCAGATGATAGGGAGACCAATTATCTTCTATGGAATTTGAATGTTGGGCAATCAATAAATAACATGTTCATAGATTGAACATAGCAGAAATGTGGATGCCGAGATGGACGATTAGAAAAGACCTAAGAAAGATAAAATTAAAAATGATGAACATATTTGTGAAACAGTGAAAATGTAGAAGCAGCCTCATAGGTGATAAAGGACAAGTCGAATGAATGAGATAATTTAAACATATGAAATGAAGACCGATACAATCCCATTAGGATGAAGATGCAAGTTGAAGATTCTAAAAGAACAAGAGACATAAAAAATAAAAATAAAAAGAAATGGATTGACGTAGTGAGAGCGGATACTAACACGATTGAATTAAAAGAAGACATGGGTTTTGGACAGAAATGAATGAGAAAAATGATCGATTCAGCCAACCCCATCAAGTCCCCTTCAATTTGATTAATGATCAAAATGGACATTTTCTTCTCCCAAGAAAAGAAATCCATCACTTGTTTTGGGTTTCTCAGACTAATGTGGATGGAAAATAAATCGAGAAGATGAAATTGAACATCGCTAGCTATGATCCATAGGACTGGTACTCAATGAGAAGATGAAATTTGATTGGCTAATCGATATATTTTAGAACCACCTATAAATGCTCCAAGGAAATCAAATAAAATCTACAATTCATAAACAAATATACCATGAATTATATCAATCAAAATCTTATCAAAGTTGCAAGAAACCTATAATATGCTTAAATTGTTCAATAAAAACTAAGAACCAAATATAAATAAAAAGAAGCCACAACTGACCATTTCTTCCCTCGGTCTTTGTCAGAACGTTTTGTTTACCCCTCAAAGATGTACCCCCATTGTTATTCTTTTGACTACAAGGTACTCTCCTAGCGAAAAGCTTCGCAATCTGCAATTGGGTTTCAGCTATAATTTCTGTCCTCTTAAGTTCCAATTCACTCCGCCTAATCTCTGCCTCTGCCCTCAATCGCTCCGAATCCTTGTACATTTCCATCCTTGCTTGCTCAATTTTCAAAATTGAGTGAGCTAACAACCTTATACTCTCCACCACATCACTACTATCCGAGTTCTTCCTCCTCTTGAACGGATTCACTGCCCCGAACCCATCTCGGGTATCCGCTATCTTACTCATTGGGGTACTAACATCACTATCCTTCCTATTATGCAAAGGCATATTGGACCCGTTGTCCCGATCGTCTCGATTCCTCTCATTCATCCGTTCTTCGGCCTCTATATCAATTGTTGGAGGATGATCGGTACCGACATCGTTTACCCGCTTAACGACATTCTCCGAATCATCCATTTGACCCAATTCCATCACCCCATTTATGCAACCAATCAATTCCTTCGATCGAGTAGGATAAACCGAATTCGAATTCCCCTTCACCAACATATCCATCCTTTCGAAGAATTGCCACGAAGTACTCCCCACCGATTCTGCCCGATATCGTTTCTTCATGGATTCAACCTTGTTCTTGCATTGATTGGGGGTTTTAACGGATTTGTTTCCGGGGCTCCGAATAGAAACCATTTGGGCAATTTCTTCCCAATCGGTTCCTTTCAGTTTTGCACGATTCCTAAGTACCCATTTCGATTCATAAATATCTAACAAACTTAGGACTCCACCTTCACTCCACTCATCTCTCTTAGTCTTGTCTGGGGTTTTCGTTGTTGCCATGGTTTCTACTCCACCCGATTCGAACCGGGTCAACTGTAAGAACTCGCCTGATTGATACCCAAACTACGTGGCCCGGACCTGGGAATCAGATTTTCCTCACTGTTGTTCTTGGCCTAGATACTCTCTAGTCTTTATCAAATCCCCATAAATATTTGCATCAACCCGGAAAAAGAACCGTTTTGCCCCAAAATTTTGACCCGAAAAACCAGATATTGGGCAATTTTTTTAAGGGAAGTTGAAATCTGCGTGTTGGGTTTAATCGAGGGAGTTGTTGCAGAGCAAAGACATGGTAAAGGAGAGATCGAGAGAGAGAAAGAGAGACATAAGCGTGTCAAATTTCTATTGGTGACACGTGGAGGAAGACAGACGTCATTTTAGACAGACTTAGCATCTGTCGTTAAAAAAGTACTTGGTGGGAGCTTACGTCATACTAATGACGAGTTGACGATATTAAAAGAGAGTTTCTATTGCCACACCAATGTTTACAAACACCACACCGAACGTGTGCAATTCTTTGGTGATTTATATAAGAATTGGCGTGGCATTAGTAAAAATGAATGTGATTTGTATAAGAATTAGAGATAGTTTATTACCACACTAACTGCTGCTAACGCCACCCTAATTCATATGTAATCACTTTGTCCTAAAAACATGCACAAATTATGTCAAAATTCCAGTCCGAGTACACTGTTCATCTTAATTCTCAAGACATGCTTTCCTAATGAATTCGTTACTTTCATAATCAATAAATTCATTGATAAACTATGAACGAGATTGTTGATATGGTAAAATTGCTAGTATTTTATTAATGAATTAGTTAATCATAAAGTGACGAATTTACTAGATAAACATATTTTGGAAATTAAAATAAATAATGTAACGAATTTCATCATATTTGACATACGAATTGGAGATTCACCCAAAGAATTAATACATAACTTGGGGTGGCATTAGCAATAGTTGGTGTGACAATAGAAGCTCTTTTGATCCTTATAATCAATATCCCATTTAATTCTTGAAAAATTCACGAATTTCTCATATTTTTCAATGAAAATATTATTCTCCGGATTATTAAACTATTCATAATAATTCACAGACTTTAATTTTGGAAATATTAAAACACGATTTTTACAAATTTTACAATTTTTACGAATTTTTATATAATTAGGTGGGAAAAAATGCAATTATAATTTGTTGTATGTTGCAAAGTGTAAATTTGTAAGTGTTGACATGTAACACAAGTCTACTTTGAAGCGGTCTTGCTTCAAAATTTTAGAGGTATCTACTTTTTTACATGACAAATGTTATTTTTTATCTTTAAAAAAATAATGACATATCCCACTATATTCGTTTGAGATTACACCTTAATTTTTCAAATTGTTGATTTGTCCCTAGACTTTGGCCTTCTTGGGAAATGTTTTTGCTCATCATGTCGTTGGCGTCAAACCCTCATAAGGTGAACCAAATGGCCATAAGATCCAATGTTTGAAAGACAATGGCCACATCAGCAATTCAATAACATTCATGCTTAAAACATTGGGAGTTCAGAAGTTGTTTGAATTTGAAGACATGGATCCGATGAAAATAACTTCATTTTTTTTTTTTTAAATTAGATCTGACCCATGATAACAAGAGGGCCATGATGTTATTTTCTTACACTATGGCTATCTTTCACCCGTGGATATAGAGGTAACGATAAGATTCTTGCACTATAGAGGATCTGCTTTCTTTATATGCTCAAAATACAAAAATTTACACTTTTTTTCTTCTTTGTGAAAATCATAGAGAAACTACAGTACCAAAACTTTACAAATTCTATATTCAATTTTCAAAGTTTCATGGGCAACAAGTAGGGTAAACAGTTGCAAATGCTTTTGTTAATAATAGGTTTGTTGGAAAATTTACAAGAACTTATACCAATGATGATCTTGAATTTTAGTATTAGTATAAAATTCTTTCTTGGGGGTGACAAATAGGAATAGGATGGAAACAAAACAAAAACAAAAAAACATTTTTTTTTAATAGGTTGGAGTGCAATTAATATTGGATGATAAGCAACTAGTCTCCTCTTCTCAAAAGTGCTCAAAAAATAAAAATAAAAATGAGTTCCTTCAACAGACAACATTTGTTTTATATGAGTTATAAGTTTTCGAATGAACTAATCTTCATGATGGTGTAGAATTGTAGATCGTCGATTTTTTATTGTTAAATTGAATTGATTTTTTGTAAGGATATAGGACAAATTTTGACTCCCAACATTATCTCCTTAACATTATCAACAAAATCATATTCAAAAGAAATAGTGATAATTGAATTTAAAATTTCTAATAGAATACTAAATATATGTCACGAAAATTGTAACTTGAAAGCTTCCATTGTGTCCAAAATAAATTCATACACGACTCTAGGCTAAGAAGATTTTCGAGTTAACCAACAAAAGTTTCCCGCAATTTTCTTCCCATGATTCCTTCGTGTCATTTGTCCATAACTTGATAGGTTCCATGTACTCCTAAGAACGCAAACCTCTTTAAAGGTTCTAACTTCAAATCAGGAAACTTAGGGCCCGTGTGGATACAGGAGCTAGAAGTACTTAGAACATAAGTACTTTCATAAGTACTTTTTGAAGTATTGTTTGGAGTAGGTGGATAACTATTGTGTGTTTGGATGCAGGTTCTGAAAAGTACTATCAGAAGTACTTTTAATAGAGTTTTGTGTTTGGAAACTGTTTTGGATTCTGTTAAAATGATCAAAATGCCCTTATAAGTATCAATTACTATTTTTAACATTATAACTCAACAAATTATTCTTCTAAAGAAATAAAAGTTATTGTTTTTATCCATAAAAACTAATATAAACACCCAATAATTATTAACATATAGAAGATATTGTGTGCAAATATACACAACCACTAAAAATATGAAGAAGCTTTCACTACATCAATGGATAGTAAATTTATGTGTAATTGTTTACATCCATCTTGCAATAAGAAAATTTCAACCATGGTTAGAATGCTCATGAATAAATCATTGAGTGAGCAATTTGGGGAGTTAGAAATCCAAATTCAAATGCTACACTAAAAGGTTACCACCACATCAATGGATAATAATAAAATATTATTTAATTGCATTTTTGAGGGTATGCTTGTAATTTTCAAAATTTATGAAGGGCATACTTGTCCCAAATGCTACACCAAAAAGCTACTACCATATCAATGGATAGTAATATAGTATTACTGCAATTGCATTTTTGAGGGTATGCTTGTAATTTTCAAAATTTTTGAGGGGTATACTTGTCCCAAATGTTACACCAAAAGGCTACCACCATATCAATGGATAGTAATATAATATTATTCCATTTGGCTTTTTGAGGATAGGTTTGTAATTTTTAAAATTTATGAGGGGCATACTTGTCCCAATCCCGTCATTTTGACAATGTTTTGTGGCTTTGCGCAAGAGTAGTTTAGAGAAGTAGCACTTTCGGTACTCCATGAAAAAGCACTAAAATGACTCCACAATAAAGTAATTTTTTCCAGGAGTTATTTATCCAAACACCTTTAAAGTGCTTCTGACTCCCCGCAAAAGTCATAAGTACTTAGAAAAGTCAATCCACACAGGCCCTTAAAAGTCAAAAAAAAGAAATTGCTAAATTCCCGCAGCCGTTTTGTAAAAAAGTACACGTATGAGATCATTTTGAAAACGGAAACGCTTTAGTACTTAGGGTTGGCCCTTTTGATAAAATTACAGATTTACCCTAATTGTCAGTCTTGTGTAAAATTGTGGAAAATGACAGATTTGTATTCTTTCACATGGATGAAAGCCCTTGTTTTTTAGGGTTACTCCAATATTTTCTATCCCAAGAGAAATTTCTAGTAAATTTCCATTCTATAGGGGGTTTCAAAGTTTGATCCTAGCTAATCATCCAAGGAAATTTTTGTCCTACTATTGGAAAAAAAATGGGCACAAATAAAAATGTGAAACTAAGATTTCACAAAAATCAGATTTTAACTAAATTGTAGGGCACTTAGGATTCCAAGGATTCCCATGTGTATTGAGAGCATCATCAAATTTATGAAAATACCCATGTAACAAAGCCCTCCATACTAAGACTAGCAATGGGTTAGATAATACTCATCTACTTGATTCATTAGACCCGAATAAATCGTATATGGGCAAGGTTTTTTTTACTAAATTAAGAATTCTGGTAATATTACTTGATACCCATTTAACCAAAAGTTTTATAGGGTCAAGTATGAATATACGTCATATCCAACCCGATTACTCGTTTATCCGATAACAAAAGTATAATTTCATATTCTATATATAAATATATGTAAGTAATTGATTTTTTATCATAAAATTTTTGTTATTAAAGTTTAAAAAAAAAATACAAATGAGAGGATAAAATTTTAGGTGACCCAAGAACCGGTTAAGACATCAGGTATGGTCAATGACCTAAAATTGGGTAAAATTTTGGATTTGGGTATTATTTTAAATTCAGGTAAGAAATTGGGTATGGGTGTGTATGTTTCAATTTGGGTATGGAGTCAATAGAAGTCTTACCCGACCCACACTTGACCTGTTGCCAGCCCTACCCAATACAATCGACATCCTTCAAATTCTAGATTTTATGGAATCTTGAATTGACTCTTTTTCTTTTTGCACAATAAATTCTCTCAACTCTCAATAAAAAACACTTATACATGAAAGTCTGCTTGTGTAATGTTTTCCCTTGAGTCTGACTTTGAAGCTGGTTGCCCGCTTCAAAATTTGAAGGAACCCTCCTCGTTATTAGATATGTGGCATTTTGAATTTATTTCACATCCTTACATTTCTACCAAAATTTGAGATACCTCCTTTTAAATGCCCACCTGTAATCCAATGTAGAGGGTTTCTACAAAATTTTGAAGCGGGCAGGCCGCTTCAAAGTTTTTTTTTGTTTTCCCCCTACACTACATTGTTTATTCCAATAAAGAGAGTTACGTTAGGTTGGTAGTTGATGTAAAATTTTATTTTCAACTTCTAATATAAATCCAAATAAGATATTTCATTTTATTTAATAAAAGAGTGTATGCACTCATTTTAAATAAGATAGAAGACATGACTTTGGACATAATTGAATGGAGGAATAGATTTATTTTCTTGAGTTCATTATTTAGGATATGATTAAAAGTGCTTGCAAACTTTGGAAACAAAGTTCTCACTTTTTCAAACCACAACCTGCATAAATGTTGAGCCCAACCATGTGTGGGGGTGGCGGTGGGGGTGGGGGGTGGGGGTAAACGAATGAGGATTTTTAGTCATTGGAACTATAGTTTCAAATCTCATCTGAGACCAAGATGACTCAAACAAATCTACGTGGTATCTCAGGTTTCACACTTATCACAAGATGACTCGAATTATATCTTGAAAATCTCGGCCAATCAACAAATCTCAGCCGAGTCAACTAGGATTTTGTAAATTTTAATTAAAATAATCAAGTTTTTTAAGAACTCAAACCTTTATTAATGAAATAAAATATGATTTTATGACTAAACGTTTCCTAATCTATCTTATATATATAAACTGGCTTAAATTGTTTATCCCATGCAAGACGAGTTAACTCATCTTAGACATCACCATCTTGTTCATGAACAAAACAGAGGTCAAACCGAAATTTGAAACCATGTTTGGAACAATGACTTTTAGACATTGGAACAATCATTTATATCCTACAAATTTTCAACCAAAAATAAATGCATGCGTATGGCTCTAATTAATCTGGAAGAGTCATTGAAACATAAGAAAAGAAAAGTATTACCGGATCTATAACATTAATGCATTTATTATATTGAATTTATTTTATTTTTTTGACCTTGAACCAGATACACCGTCGACAAGTTAGGCCAAACTCATCTTTTTCCAAGAAGACGTGTGAGGACCGTTAGCAGTTTAGGTCATGAGGAGAGAAAAAGAAGGCTCGTTTTCTTCTATAAAAGGGAAGGAGATTACATTGCTTTGATGCACCAGAAACACTTATATATTTTTCACTCTATTTGTATTTTGTAAGAAGAAGATAGTACTTAGGATCATACAAGAAAACACAAATGGCCATCAACATGAGTGTTACGATCGTGTTGGCATTGACGATAGGCTTGTTCTCGGTTGTCTCAGCTGTACCCGGAACCGCGACTTTCTATACACCTCCATATATTCGTAAATATCTATATCCTTCTTTATGTAGTATATATATTTTTCATGAAATATGTCGACTAGTTTTTATAGAATTTTATCCAAATTTGTGCATGTTTTTGGAATTCTCTATTATATTTGTTTTTTCGAGTAATTTATTAATGTCATCCATGTTAATACATGTGACAGCTTCATCGTGCTTCGGTAATGAAGACCAGGGTGTTATGATCGCGGCCGCTAGTGATGCTATATGGGATAATCGGGCTGCTTGTGGGAGAATGTATAGAGTGACATGCACAGGGCCTACAAACCAAGGTGTACCACAGCCATGCAGGGGAAGTGTAACAGTTAAGGTTGTTGATTATTGCCCAGCTGGGTGTCAAGGAACCATTGATCTATCTCAAGAAGCTTTCGCTATTATTGCTGACCCTAATGCTGGCAAAGTCAACATTGATTATGTTCAGTAAGACTTTATTCTCCCTATAATTTACTAGAAAACTTTATGTATGCTTGGATCCTATCATAGGTTATGGAGGCAAAATCATTATCAAAAGACTTGGCTCTGGACATAATTGATTAGAGGAACATGATTGGTTTGAATTTACATAAATCCAAATATTTCAGATAATTAAAGCTTTGATGATGGTGATGATGAATACATAACACATTTTGAAAGTGAAATTTTAAAATTAGACATGAACTATACTAATGTAAACTTCGTTTTAATTTGAAGTGAAACTTGCATGGACCCAAAAAAAACCTTGGACCGGGCTTCGGGCATGCGTTATACACACAAGGGTCCAAGCTCAATTTGGGTTGGGTTGGGGTTGAGTTTTTCTTAATCTTGTATAAAGTTGTCTGTCATTAATGGATCGGATTTTGGTCAATTTGGAAAGGATTGATCCAATAAAATTGAATTTTTGAATAATATGTATAAAAATATAAATATACATCATATATTTATACATATGTTTCTCATTTATATTCTCGGATCCAGTCCTTTTAAACATTAGCTTGTTATTACTTGCTTCATGATTTGAACCTGATTTTCTCATATCCTTCTCTTGTTCTGATTTTCAGGGTCTGAAGGGGTTCAAGGTGAAGAGGGTCTTCTTAGTTTCTTTGAAGGATACCTAGTTCATGAAAAACTATGATATATAGATACAAATATTTAATAATGAGCACATCATGGAAAGTGTGTGTGTCCATGGATGCTTACATCCATCGATGTAATATGTTTAATAATGTCACCTTATCAATAAAAAAGCTCTTATTTTTCACTTGCCGTTTTTGATATGGAGTGATTCTTTCATGTTGAGAGTACTCCCAGAAACATATCAAATGGAGATGGGATGGGGCTTATAACCCTAAAGGTTACAACACACGTGACCGCAAACCACAATATTAAGGGATTTAAATCCTAGCTTAGAAGGGAAGGACCTTTCCTTTACCTCTATATATGATCTCGGCAGGAAAATCATATGTGTACTTTGTCTAATAATTTGTACCACATCACACATCTCAAACATGTGCATCCGGTTTTCATCTTTATAAATGAGATTCTTCCCTTTTCTATTAAAAATGCAAAATGACCAAAAATTTAATTTTTCTTCTTTCTTCTCCCTTACATATTTAATAAGTAACGTGTGACCTAAGGGCACATGTTAAGCTGTACTTAAAACATCTTGGAAAAAAGCATTTCAGGGTTTTTTTTTGTTGGTAGGAGGCTTTTTTCCAAGGGCATTTTAGCTAATAAAATAACTTTTGGAGGTGAATTTAATGCAGCTTAATGTGTACCCTTAGGGCACAGGTTAAAACAACCTTAATAAAATTTACTAAAATTAATTGTTGAAATTGGTTGTCCATTCTATCCAAAATAGAGATTAGTGCCCTGCCTTCTCTGGGTTCATTGTTGAATCTTTGGAGTAAGTTTTTTTTCCATTAAATTAATTGCTATTGTGGTTCTATTTATTTTAATAAATAGATTGATATGGTCTAACCTGACATGCCAAAAATTTGTCAACAATATAGTTTGCAATTATACTTTGCGACACGAGAATTAGTATGCTAAGTGATTTTATTAATTTGATGAATATAAGGTTAATATAGATCTAGTACACTCGCTTAACCGAGCGCTCTCCTTTGATTAATAGTTAAATGAAAGAAAAATGACAAGTCAATTAATAGAGTCATTTATCTTCAAGAGATGGATTATGGGCTTGCAGCTTTCATTTCTTTAGGATTGTGTTGGTCGGTTGAGAATGAGATTTGCTTCTAAAGAACTACTTTTAAGTTTGATCTTCTTTAGAGGTTCTGGAGAGACGTTTTCTTCTCTCTGAGCGGTTGAGAAGGAAGTTTTGCTTCTAAAAAGGACTGTAAGACCTGATATTTTCCGGAGGCTTCTAATCAAAGTATCTTATTTGTTTAAGGATGACTTGTGAATTACTTCTTATTGTAGAAAGAGTCAAACCTTTAGTCTTTTTAACAAAAATAATGTAGGATCCTATCAAATGAACTCAACGTTAGTATGTAAGGGCCTAGGTTGGAGTAACTTTTCATATATACCCTTATCTTTATAGAAGATTGGAAAATGCTGGAATGACACAAACGGATACACAAAGGTGACACAAATGATGTGGTGGCGTGCATATAACCGTAGATGCTTTTTAATCGTATCTCATAGAAAAGCATCTTTGGATAGGTACGCGCCACCACATCATTGGTCACCTTTGTGTCAACCGAGCACTACTCTTATAGATTTTAGTTGAAGAATTTGAAGGGTAACTAGTTCAATTCCAACTTTGGATAGTAAGCCCACACAAAAGCCCATAAAAAGGATTGGAAAGTTGGGACTCTTAGGCCCCGTTTGATTCAGCTGTCTGAATCTGCTGTCAGCTTCTATTGTCAGAATCTGTTGTTAGAATCTGCTGTCAGAAGCTGAAACACTGAAAAGCTTGTTTGTTACAGCTTCGTGAAAGTACTGTGCTGTTGACCAGAATCTGGTAATTATTGTTTGATACAGCTTCTAGAATCTGTTGTTTAGGGTAAAATGACCAGAATACCCTTAAGGTTGATGGAACACTCAAAATGCATAAAAAGTTATCAAAATACCCTTATAAATATATAATTACATTAAATATATATAAATATAATAAAATTATATAAAAACTTTTAAAAATAATTTTATTAATTTTAAAATATTTATAATTCAAAAAAAAAATTATAGAAAATTTTATAATTCTACAGAAATTTCGGCAGCATCTCCTCTTAAAAATGGACATATGAAATTTTCTTGATAAACAAAATACCTGCATAATACGCAATTCAACATTCACATTACATCATATATACATAACATATCCACATCACATCATATATACATAACACATCCACATAACTTCTAATTTACATTCCGACATCATTTAAACATAATAATCATAGTTAATATAATAAGTAAAATTGAAATAAATAAAAACATGAAAAATATACATCCAACAAATGCATACAAAATATATTTTTCATTCTTCTTATTTGACTCTGTTACTTTATCTTGAGGAACATTATCATTGATAATGTCAACTTCATCTGCCCACACAAAAGACCCTGCATGTCTCTATAAAGTAAAATAACACATGAATTAATATCAGTCTCACCAAATATAAATATGCACCCAATATTAATATCAATATCATATTACCTGCCAAGATGGACACCTATAAAACATCATCCCATAATTTTCTTTTGTTTTAGCTATGATTAATGTCATCACTCGACCACATGAACAACATGGTGGATACGTATAATTTGCCATCAATGTTATTCATCATACACAAAGAACATAAATAAATAAGCATAGAATCTTTGAAATATAATTAAAAATATTATAATCTTTATTCCAACATCGAAGAACAGTATTTATAATTACAATACAAAGTAAAAAAAAATATGAAAATGCATCAATGATTGCCAGTAAAAATGGCATCAACTATTGAATCCCTATGCATTTTCATTGTTTGTTGACTCTGACAACCTACTGATGGGGGAACTGGATACTCTTGATCAATGATCCTGTCTTCTTCCTCTTCCATTGCCCCTTTTTCCTCGGATCGAATAAATTCTTCATCGGCAATTGCATGTTTTCTGATAAAATTGTGCAATGCCATGCAGGCCACGACAATGTTTCGTTGTTTGTCCAAATTATAGGAACGCATCATCTTCAAGATAGGCCATTTTGCCTTCAAAACCTCAAAGGTTCGTTCGATCACATTCCGAAGTGAAGAATGTAAATGATTGAATATTTCTTGTCGACCATTTGCTCGTGACCTCCGATAATCTTGTAGATGGTATCGAACACCTCGGTAAGGTGTGAGATAACCTTCCATGAGCGGGTACCCAGCATCTACCAGATAGTATTTACCTATTATCAAAAAAAAATTTATATTGCCTAATCTTGAATATAAATATATATAATTGACAAACTTTTAAATACAGACCTGGTGGAGGATATGAAAATTTTAAATTGGGAGTATTCAATGTCTCAAGGAAGACCAGTGAATCATTAGCCGATCCTTCCCAACCAACCACCACATGAGTGAACAACATGTCAAACGAACATGTTGCCATTATATTTTGCGTGAGTCCCTTATGTCCTCGATATTGCATTTGGTCTGCTATTGGTACAAATGCACTAACATGTGTTCCGTCTATCGCTCCAATACAACCCTACATATTTTTTAATTATATTAATTTATAAACATTAATAAAACTAATATATTTAAAGTGTATGTATATGAGAAATTACCTTAAAATATGGCCAAAAACGAGGATTGTTACGGATGTGCGGAGAGACTTCATTGAGGTCGGGAGGTACAATCAAGGACATTGACAAGTTCACAATCGCCAAAAGAACTATGTTGAAATACTTGTTAACCGTTTCAAGTGAATGAACAAAACGATCTGCAATTACTCTTTGTCCTTGATTATGTCCTATTATCAATAGGAACATCGCTACTTATTTTTGAATAGTAATATATCGTTGCATCTTTAGCAGACCTCGTTCCTCAAGAATAGAACATAGATTCACAAATACATGGCTTTCCATTCTAGACAATGCGTGGCACATCGTATTATCATTCAGTGTTTTTCGCACAAAATCAATCCCCTTGAACGGACAATTACTATGTTCCTCCCTATCTAAGACATTCGCACAATAAAATAAAGAACCTAGGATGGCTCATCTCGTGGCTAAATTTAAAACACTTGACCCAACAGTATTATTAGTATCATCATTTGAATCCATGGTATCAGTAGTATCAACAATATTTGTGCTATCAACATCTGAATCCATTTGACCTGTTTATGGATCCATATTAGTTGTATATATACCCAACTTACAATACACAATAAAATGATATCCACCACATACAACAAAACTCATTATCCACAATATTAATCACAATAAACATCCAATAGTGCAAATAATATCCATCTATAGGAAAATATAATATATGTCTAACAAAAATTAACATATCCATCTAACATAGTATATTACATCATATTAGTGCAAAAAGTAACCAATGTATATTGCACCCTATAGGTGCATCATCAAACCGACATAAATATAAAATTAACCAAGTATATTGCACCCTATAGGTGCATCCCAAAACTAACATAATATAAAAATAACATGAAAAAATGTCTAACAATCTCTCCTAGTCAGATAATCAGTCATCTCGCTCTCCAACCACCTAAGATGAATATCTGTTGATCGTAACCCACAAAAAATCTCTCTGAATTGCTTGTTTTTCATAAACATCTTTAACGCAAAATGATAGAGATCACTGTTGGGGGTTATATCTGTTAGCTGGTCTAAGAGGTCGATTGACTCTTGAATAGTGCATTTCTTAACAGATGTCTGATTGATAGAAGCAGATGTCTGATTGTTAACTGCATCTACGAGCTTCACCAATGATTGGCCAATTAGCATAGCAGGAGTCATCTTCTGCCTACGACCCTGAGATTGTAGAGTATCGCCACTTCTGCGTCGAACAAGATCTGTGGGTGGGGGTACAGTAGCGGTAGCATCATCTCCTAACTCATCAGCATCATCAGGAGTAAAGTCTAGAGGTGTTTGAGACTCTGGGGGCAAAGTCTCCATGACATCTTCTAGATCATCCCCAAGATTATCTGGTTGGTTTACTGATGTAGATGGCATTGTACCAGATGCAGGCGACCACATCCGGCTACCAGTAGCATATGTGCCTCCAAAGATTACGTCTAATTGCTTCGTAAACATCAAAGGCTTCGATTGAAATATTGCATCTTTTGGATGATTCTTTAAAAAATAAAAATTATAAATTATAAATAAAAGAAATAAATAAAATAAAGAAGTAACAAAAAAATATACCTCTAACCACCCATCCCACCACTACTCACTTGCATCTAATATATCAGTCTCAACATCATAAGAGACGCTAGTATTTGTGCAAATCTTATTCCAACGTCCCCAAATTCCTTTTTGTCTATCCCACTTATTTTTCATTTGTCCTCTATCATAGTAAACGCCAGTTATCCTTTTAAACTCCTTCACTAATGTTTCATATTCGATCTTATCAAGTACTTTATGTGGTCTCCTCCCCTTTTTAACTAATTCATAGCATATCTCGACCCAAACTTCATGTTGTTTAGGTGTCCAATCTGCTTTCGCACTCTTTGAATTGTTATCTTCCATCTGTCAATGGTAATAACAACAGTAGTGCATGAAACAAAACATGTCATATTCTACTTCAACTTCATCACCAATTTTTTGTAAAATCTTTAGTTCACTAACAAAAAAATCAGAAGAGAAACCAAATAGAAGCAATGTATAATGAAAGAAAAGCACAATGTATAAGTTAAAGAAAATCACATATATATATTTTGACTTTTGCACAATGTAAAATCAAAGAGAGAAACCAGGAAGCAATGTCAAGTTATCTTATAGATAGCCGGAAGAACGTACAGTTCTCAGTCCCACGGTGAGGGATCCCTGTGTTCTCAATCTTTGACTGTACAGAGTACAGTAATTGATGTGTGTGTGTGCGTGTGTAAATTTCTTCAACCAATAAGCGTTGGGCAAATGGATGCATGTACAGAAATTATTTTTAAATATTCAAATTATGAATATGACATTCTTTGTTTGTTATTCATCGACACAAATCATCGTAATAGATTGAAAGTTTCATCTAAATCTTCGAAATTATAATTATATAGTGTTCTCCATTCATCATTATTCACCGTTACAAATGGTTAGAATAGATTTCAATGCCATTGAAAAACTCATGTATTTTAAAAGATATGAGAAAAAAATATTTTTGATACTTTAAAATTTTTGTTTAGATGAGGGAACATTTAAAAAAAAAAAGATTTCACTAACTGGACTATCAAGCCACCACACAAAAGTAAGGGAGATCCCCAACCATGAAACCAAATCTGTGCCTTTCTTATGCATTGATCAGCTCTCTCTGGCGAAATATCAAGAAGACAAGGCCTATGATATGAGATGTAAGTATCCTTCATGTTATTCCATTTGACTAATTTGATTGTTATCATCATCACCATCATCATTAATCTTATGAAAAATAGGTAACCAATTTGGCGTAGTATGCAAATTATAATGCATGATAACATGTAGACATGACAAAGCATACTATTAGATCGATATATGTGACATTTTTTATAGTGCATCACACCACTTACTACGATTTGTCCACGTAGTAATCTACATAGTACCTAGCAATCCAAAAAAAAATATCTACATGATATCCATCATGTAGACGTATTTTATAGAGAAATTCTCCAAAACATTATCAACTTTTGATAAATTCTCATTCTAGCTAACTAGTCATTTTAATTCCAAAAACATGAAAAGCGAGATCGTAGGTTTTTCAAAGTGACGATCTCGTCGGTTTAAAGTAGCGAGATCATTGATTCTTCTATCTTTTTTTTTTTTTTTTTTTTTTTTCAAAATGACAATCTCATTGGTTATAAAAGTGATGATCTTGCAAGTTTGCAATGATCTTGCTCCTTTAAACTAACGAGAGTGTCAGTTTGAAATACCTACAATATGACTATTCATGATTTGGGAATGAAAATGAACAGTGAATACAAAGTTTTGAGTTCGACAATAAACAAAAAGTGGTGAATTGGACAGTAAATAATGGTGAGTTCAAATGTGAAAATTGTGGTCTCAACAATCCAGAAGAACAGAAACAAAATAAAAAATAATATATAAGACAAAATTCATGAATTCATTCTTCAAAATAATAGAGCAAAACCCAGCAAAAGAAATGGGTTTCCCAAAAATCTTAAGAAACCCAAATCCTCAAAAAAATTACATAAAGAAACTCATGGGTTGTTCTCCTCATTGTTGAAATCTGAAATTTGCATTAAAATTGGAAAAAAAAATAAATTTGTAATTTGCATTAAAATTGGAAAAAAAAAATCTGAAATTTGCATCAAGTAGACATTAATATTGAAAAAAAAAATCTGAAATTTACATCAAGTAGACATTAAAATTGAAAAAATAAAAATCTGAAATTTGCATATTTATAGGGTTAGAAAATTCGAACCAAAAATCCAGATGTTTGTCGAGAAAGAAGAGGCGAAGTTGAACTCCTCACGCAGATCTGTGCGAGGTTGATGTGCGAGAGAGAGAGTGAGAGCTTCGCGTGAGAGGGATCTGTAACTACAGATCTGTTTGCAGCCGTGTGTGACGTTTGTCGACCGAGAAGAGAAGAAGAGAAGCAGCCGGAGGTGGATAGAGAGAGGTGTGCGAGAGAGGTCTAAGAGAGAACGAGTGGGAGAGATGTTTCGGTTGAACGAGTGAATAGAGATGAGTGACAGGGGCATAACGGTCAATTTACATGAACCGTTTATTCGGTCATTATTCCCCCGCAAACGCGATAAAAAAAGCGCCTAATTTGTGCTTCTCACATTTGCGTTTCCAAACGCAGTTTCAAGTCGCAAATTTCTAACGCTAGGTTTTAACAAACGGACTTTTGAATGCAAACGCAGATTCTAACCGCAAACGCAGTAGAATCCGCGTTTTGAAGCGGTAACAAACAGCGCCTTAGTCAACCAACTATGAATGACTCCTTCCACCTCACAATCCCTAAATGTCACGAGAGTACGCTCTCAGCACTAATAGAAGTCAGCCAAAGACTAAGTCCTTCAATATCAAAATTCCTTGAATCAAGGAATGTTACAAACAACCATCAAGCCGATCTCATCTTGTATCTTTCAATCTGTTTTTTTGGATAGAATATAATCCTTTAATCTAAGAAATATTCTAAACGTGTATTTCTTTTCAAGGATATCCACGAGGAAACCTATCACTTTGTAATCTCTCTCTCAACATATATATATATATGGGTCAGGTTCAAACGACAACCATTTCAACACACATATAGACAACGTGTTTTGTCTTATATGGGCAAAAATGTTTGGAATGGGCTGATTTTTTGTGAGGATGATCTCTGTGGTGAGGAGATCATCATTGCCAAAAATCAGCTCATTATGAAACTTCTAGACCGTTCAATTTTTGTTGAAAAATTATAGACCGTCCAGTTTTTGTAAATCAATTTTGATGGGGTTACAAGTTTTGGAATGGGATGATTTTTTGCCAGGATGATCCCCTTATCACAGAGATCATCCTCACAAAAAATCAGCCCATTCCAAACATTTTTTCCCATATAAGACAAACACGTTGTCTATATGTGTGTCGCAATGTGTGTTGCAGGAACCCCACCCTATATATATATATATATATATATATATATCTGGGTCAGGATCAAGGGACATATGTAAAAATAATGTAACATTAATAAAATTTTAAAATATGGGTTAGAAGTTTTAGATTGAGCTGATTTTTAGTGAGGATGATCTCTATGATGGGAAGATCATCCGAAAAAAAATATCAATCAAATCTGAAACTTCTAACCCCATTAAAAGTGTTTAGAGTGTGGACCGTCGATTTTTTACCAATTTTTACTAATAATTTGTAAATCACTTTTGATGGATTTAGAAGTTTCAGATTTAGCTGATTTTTTATGAGGATGATCGTCTCATCATAGTGACCATCCTTGCAAAAAATCAGCTCAATCCAAAACCTCTAACCCATATTTTGAAAAACCATTGTTTTTACATATGTCCCTTGAACCACCCCATATATATATATATATATATATGAATCGAACACGTAAGAACTCACCTTTTTAAAGAACATATTTATTCAATAAGTTTCTTATTTTATTAATTAGTGTTTCAATAATCAATAAAAATTTTAATGATTGAAATATCTTCTACTTCTCGGTTTAGATTAATTGTAACTATAGTAATATTTTAAAATTTTCATTAGTGCACTCTTGTTAACTTATAACTATAATACAAACTGATATTTCATTGCAGTGTTTAATTTTGATAATATACGTGACTAATAATTATCTAAAAATTAAAAATACTTAAGATAATCATGGCTGCCTCAATACAAGTTCAGGCCAAAGGTTAAATTTTAAAATTAGACCTTTTTGATATTTAATATATATTAATACAAATAATAATTAATCATTGAAATATTAAAATTTATTTTTTATTACAATTTGAGATTCAAAGTTACTAATTAAGCGTTTACATTCAAATTTGTCTAATATATCCTTTTGAAGGTTTAAAATATTTTATTTTATTTTATTTTAAGTTTCAAGATAGAGGTTGTTTTAATTTTTTCATTGAAGCTAACCATTTTCTAGAGAATCCGATCCCACATGGCTGGAATATTTGGGTTTTTTTTTTTTTTTTTAATTAAATGGAATATGTTAATTTATTTTTAAGTTTAGATGGAATGATGGGTGGATTTTTTTCCCTAAGTTTAAAGATAGGGTTTTCAAAAAAATTGGAAACTAACCATTTTTTCAATCAAAGGATCAAACGTGGATGGACTTGAGTTTATTATTATTATTTTAAATGTAATAGGTTTATTTTTGCATAGGACTTGCATGGAAGCCGACACGCTTGTACCAAATAATTAGACTGCCTATTAGTTGAAAGAAACTTGTGAGACTCAGAACATATTTATAGTTATTTTGACGAAACAAATTCGAAGAGGAGAAGAAAATTAGCAATGACACGATAGGTATATATATATATATATACCCATAGCTGCATTTGGTCTTGATATGATATCAGATAAACACAAGTACACCACATTTTAAAGTATCAGAGTACGATAGTTTACGTCATATAACTTCATCAAGTCCATGATCAATCCGTTGATAGATTCATCAAGGCTCACACAAAGGTAGATAATTTCATCCCACACCAAGGGAGCCTAATAAAGGATAAAAATCTTATTTGCTCTTCTTATAATGTTTTAATTATACTCATAAGAAAATTAACTAAACTAGATTTAGGAAGTTCCCATTGGCAGATTACTATGAGCGAGAGTCCCATATCGCTTGGGTAGCATGACTTTGGGCTATATATAAATTTAGGACAATCCTCACCTTACAAGCCGGTTTTATGAGGTTGAATTATGCCCATGAGCTTCTACATGATATCAGAGTGGGTAGTCACAAGGATGTAAGAGACACATTACACGTGAAGGGGATCGTGAGTGACAGTCCCATATCCCCTTGGTGTCATGACCTTTGGCTATATATAAACCTAAGACAACCCTCCCCTTACAAGCCAATTCTGTGAGGATGAATTAGACCAATAGACTTCTATAATTACTTCAAAAAGAATTCTAGTAAGCTAAAACCTTCTCACCTGGAAAGTCGAACTACAAAATCGGAATCAAAGATTTGGGGAATTAAGCACATCTTGGCCTCTGCCCTCAATCTCTCCGAATCCTTGTACATTTCCATCCTTGCTTGCTTAATTTTAAAAATTGAGTGAGCTAACAACCTTATACTCTCCACCACATCACTATTATTCGAGCTCTACCTCCGCTTGAACGGATTCACTACCCCGAACCCATCTCGGGTATCCGCTATCTTACTCATTGGAGTACTAACATTGTTATCCTTCCTATTATGTAAAGGCGTATTAGACCCGTTGTCACGATTGTCTCGATTCCTCTCATTCATCCGTTCTTCAGCCTCTATATCAATTGTTGGAGAATGATCGGTACCAACATCGTTTACCCGCTTAACGGCATTCTCCAAATCATCCATTTGACCCTATTCCATCAAAATTCCAGTTCTAGCACACTATTCATCTAAATTCCCAAGACATGCTTTCCTAATGAATTCGTTACTTTCATAATTAACAAATTCGTTGAGAAACAACCAACGAGATCGTTGATATGACAAAATTACTAGTATTTTATCAATAAATTCGTTAATTAACATCATCATTAATATCACTAATTTTATCAGCACCATCACAATTAACATCGTTATCATATTGCTGAATTTTTTATTTTCAAAATTTTGAAATAAAATGGATAGTACAAGCATATGTCGCATATTTTTCATTTATTGAATTTTTGCTATCGAATAGAACTCAAAATTTTCACGTATCTAATATTTGTCTTATTCCGAATGGCTAACAAGCCCTTCATTGAGGAGAACTACTTGCATTTTTTAATGCACATGGATGGCATCACGGCATTGGTCATTTACTTAACGGATTTATTAGTAGCTGGTGGGACGCATGCAGTTCTCTACTCCGAGAGTTGTGTTACAGACTTTGTGCGCTTGCCACGTGGAGTTTATTCAGAAGAATTACAGACGGAGAGGAAATTGAGTTACCCAACTCCTTGGAGTACAGGATCACCTCCATTTTTCAGAAAACAGAAAAACTGCTTTGATCAAATATAAATCAAACATGTGGATTCCACAGCTCAGAAGTGGTGTTGGAGCGGGGTCCATATGAAGAAAATGAGCACGAACGAAAATCCTATGGGCCATATTCTTAGGGCCCAATAACCTTATGAATTCTTGGCCCATCTATTAGTCAAAAACTGCTATGGTCAAATATGTGGATCCCACACCTCAGTAGTGGTGTTAGAGCGGGACCCATACGAATAAAAAAAGGGTACGAAAAATGCAATGGGCTATGTTCTTTGGGCCTAATTACTTTATGATTGCTAGTCCCATCTATTAGTTCAACCATATACCAAATGAACCAAATGTTTTTGCTTGTTATGTAGTCGGCATCAAAGCCTCAAAGGTGGACCAAATGGCCATAAGGTCCAATATTTTAAAAACTGGATCAAATCAGAGGTCGAACATGGTGAGATCAGATTTGGAATAAAATTGGTTCAAACTCCAGTCCACCCGTTTTGTGAATGTTATTTTTTCTTGAGAATAAATAAAAGTAATTTAAGAAAAAAAAAGTGTACGTCTTCTAAATCAGGGGCAGAGCTAGTAAGGAGCTGATGAGGGCAATTGCCCTCACAAAACTTTGAGACATCCCTATATTTTCAACTAATTACATGCCCTGGTTGTCTCCACTCCCTCACCTCTCTCCCAATTTGCCCCCACACCCTCACCTCCCTCCGGACGTTTTTTACAACACAAATAACTTTCCCATCATTCAAGTTCTTCAACCATACAACTAACTATAGTTTGCCCCAATTACAAGAAAATCCTGACTCCACCCCTTTTCTAAACCATATTTTGTACGAAAATTTACAAGAACTTTTACTAAAGATGGTCTTGAACTTTAGTACTAGTGTAAAATTCTTTCGTGGGGGTGACAAATAGGAATAGGATGGAAACAAAACAAAAACAAAGAAAAAACATTTTTTTGGATTGGAGTGCAATTAGTATGGGATGATACGCGACTAGTCTCCTCTTATCAAAAGTGCTCAAAAAATAAAAATAAAAATGGGTTTCTTTCAACCGACAATGTTTGTCTTATATGAGTTAGAAGTTTTAGAATGGGCTGATTTTTTACGAAACTGATCTTCATGATGGTTTATAATAGTGGACCGTCAATTTGTTATCATTAATTTGTAAATCATTTTTGATGGGGTTAAAAATTTCAAATTGAACTGATTTTTTGTGAGAATGGTCTCCTCATCATAAAGATCATCCTCACAAAAAATTAATATATTCCAAAACTTTAAATAATATAAGATAAATTTTGACTCCCAACATTGTCCTCTTAATGTTATCTGCTGAACGATACCCAAAAGAAATAGTGATAATCGAATTTAAAATTTCTAATAGAATACTAAATATATGTCACTAAAGTCGTAACTTGGAAGTTTCCATTGTATCTGTGAATAAATTCATTCAAGACTCTAGGCTTAGAAGATTTTCGAGTCAACCAACAAAAGTTTCCTGCAATTTTCTTCCCATGATTCCTTCGTGTCATTTGTCCATAGCTTGATAGGCTCCACGTATGATCTACTCTTAAAAAATCAAACCTCTTCAAGGGTTCAAACTTCATATCTGGAAACTTAAAAAGTCATAAAAAAAATGCTAAATTCCCGCAGCCGTACGTAGAAAATTGCAGATCATTTTGAAAACGGAAACGCTTCAGGACTTAGGGTTGGCCCTTTTGACAAAATTACAGATTTACCCTAATTGTCAGTCTCTGCAAAATTGTGGAAAATTGACAGATTTGTATTCTTTTTACATGGACCCTTGTTTTTTAGGGTTCCTCCATTACTTTCTATCTCAAGAGAAATTTCTAGTAAATTTCCATTCTTTAGGGGGTTTCAAAGCTTGGACCTAATCATTCAATGAATTTATTGTCCTACTATTGGAAAAAAAATGGGCATAAATTAAAATGTGAAACTAAGATTTCACAAAATTCAGATTTTAACTAAATTGTAGGCACGTAGGATTCCCCCATGTATTGAGAGCATCTGCAAATTAACAAAAATACCCATGCAGCAAAGCCCTTAATACAAAGATTGACAATGGGCTGGATAATACCCGTCTACTAGATTCATCTGACTTGAATAAATCGAATATGAACAAGGTTTTTCTACCCAATTAAGATTTCTGATAATATTACCTGATACCTATTTAACCAAAAGTTTTGTAGGGTAAAGTATGAATATACATCATATCCTACCTGATTACTTGTTTATGCGATAACAAAAGTATAATTTCATATTCTATATATAAATATATGTAAATAATTAGTTTTTTATTATACAATTTTTGTTATTAAAGTTAGAAAAAATTCAGATGAGGGTAAAATTTTGGATGGCTCAAGAATTGGTTAAGAAATTGGGTATGATCAACCACTTAAAACAAGATAAAATTTTGGATTTGGGTATTATTTTAAATTCGAGTAAGAAATCAGGTGTGGGTGTGTATGTTTCAATTTGAGTATGGAGTCGATAGAAGTCTTATCCGACCCCCACTTGACCGTTGCCAACCCTATTGAATACAATCGACATCTTGCAAATTCTAGATTCTATAGAATCTTGAATTGATTTTTTTTTCTTTTGCACAATAAATTATCTTCACTCTCAATAAAAGAACCATACATGAAAGTCTGCTTGTGTAATGTTTCTCCCTGAGTTCAACTTTGAAGCGGGTAGCCCGCTTCAAAATTTGAAGGAACCCTCCTTGTTATTAGATATGTGGCATTTTGAATTTATTTCACATCCTTACATTTCTACTAAAATTTGAAATACCTCCTTTTAAATGCCATGTGTAATCCAATGCAGAGGGCTTTTACAAAATTTTGAAGCGGGCTAACCTTTTTAAAGTTTTTTTTTTTGTTTCCCCCTACACCACATTGTCTATTCCAATAAAGAGAGTTACGTTAAGTTGGTGGTTGATGTAAACGTTTATTATCAACTCCTAATATAAATCTAGATAAGATTTTTCATTTTATTTAGTAAAAGTAGATATGACTTTGGAAATAGTTGAATGGAGGAATAGGATTTATTTTCTTGAGTTGATTCTTTGGAATACAGTTAAAATTGCTTGCAAATCTTGGAAACAAAGTTCTCTCAATTTTTCGAACCACAATCTGCATAAATGTTGAGCCCGGGGGGGGGGGGGGGGGGGGGGGGGGGGGGATGGCCTAAACAAAATAAATTAGCTTGATTGAGGATTTTTAGTCATTGGAACTATAATTTCAAATCTTGTCTGAGACAGAGATAACTCAACCAAGTCATTTAGATAGCGTTCACAAACAAGATGAATCTACATGGTGTCTCAGGTTTCACACTTCTCACGAGATGACTCGAATTATATTTTTAAAATCTCGGTCAATCAACAAAACTCAGCAGGGTCAACTAGGATTTTGTAAACTTTAATTAAAATAATCAATTTTTTTTAAGAACTTAAACGTTTATTAATAAAATAAAATATGATTTTATGACTAAACATCTCCTAATCTATCCTATTATATATATATAAACTGGCTTAAATTGTTTATCCCATCCAAGACATCACGATCTTGTCCAGGAACAAAACAGGTCAAACCGAAATGTGAAACCATGTTTGGAACAATGACTTTTAGACACTGGAACAATCATTTATATCCTATAAATTTTCAACCAAAAATAATGCTTGCTTATGGGTCTGGAAGATTCATGGAAACATTAGAAAAGAAAAGTATTACCGGATGTATAACATTAATACCTCAATTTTATTTGAATTTATTTTATTTTTTTGACCTTGAACCAGATACACGCTCGACAAGTTAGGCCAAACTCATCTTTTTCCAAGAAGACGTGTGAGGACCGTTAGCAGTTTAGGTCATGAGGAGAGAAAAAGAAGGCTCGTTTTCTTCTATAAAAGGGAAGGAGATTACATTGCTTTGATGCACCAGAAACACTTATATATTTTACACTCTATTTGTATTTTGTAAGAAGAAGATAGTACTTAAGATCATACAAGAAAACACAAATGGCCATCAACATGAGTGTTACAATCGTGTTGGCATTGACAATAGGCTTGTTCTCAGTTGTCTCTGCTGTACCCGGAACTGCGACTTTCTATACACCTCCATATATTCGTAAATATCTATATCCTTCTTTACATTGTATATATATTTTTTGTGAAATATGTCGACTAGTTTTTATAGAATTTTAACAACAGTTGTGCTGTTTTCTGAATTTTCTCTATTATATTTGTTTTTTTTTTTTTTTTGAGTAATTTATTAATGTCACCCATGTTAATACATGTGACAGCTTCATCGTGCTACGGTTTTCAAGAGCAAGGTGTTATGATCGCGGCCGCTAGCGACGTTATATGGGATAATAGGGCTGCTTGTGGGAGAATGTATAGAGTGACTTGCACAGGGCCTACAAACCTAGGTGTACCACAGCCATGCAGGGGAAGTGTAACAGTTAAGGTTGTTGATTATTGCCCAGCTGGATGTCAAGGAACCATTGATCTATCTCAAGAAGCTTTCGCTATTATTGCTGATCCTAATGCTGGCAAAGTCAACATTGATTATGTTCAGTAAGACTTTATTCTCCCTATAATTTACTAGAAAACTTTATGTATGCTTGGATCCTACCATAGGTAATGGGGGCAAAATCATTATCAAAAGATGTGACTCTGGACATAATTGAATTGAGGAACATGATTCGTTTCACTTTACCTGAATCCAAATATTTTAGATAATTAATTTTTTTTTTTTTATGATCATGATGAATACATACCACATTTTAAAAGTAAAATTTTAAAATTAGACATGAACTATACTAATGTAAACTTAGTTTTAATTTGAAGTGAGACTCGGATGGACCCAAAAAAAAAAAAACCTTGGACCCGGCTTCGGGCATGAGTAATGCACACAAGGCTCCAAGCTCAATTTGGGTTGGGGTTGAGTTTTTCTTAATCTTGGATAAAGTTGTCATGAATGGATTGGATTTTGATTAATTTGGAAAAGATTGATCCAATAAAATTGAATTTTTAAACAATATGTATAAAAAGATAAATATACATCATACATTTATACATATTTTTCTCATTTATATTCTCGGATTGAGTCCTTTTAAACATTAGCTTGTTTTTACTTGCTTTATGATTTGAACCTGACTTTCTCATATCCTTCTCTTGTTCTGATTTTCAGGGTCTGAAGGGGTTCAAGATGAAGAGGGTCTTCTTAGTTGCTTTGAAGGATACCTAGTTCATGAAAAACTATTATATATGGATACAAATATTCAATAATGAGCACATCATGGAAAGTGTGTGTGTCCATGGATGCTTACATCCATCAATGTACTACGTTTAATAAATTTACCTTATCAAATAAAAAAGCTCTTAATTTTCACTTGCTGTTTTTGATATGGAGTGATTCTTTCGTGTTGAGCATATCCAATGGAGATGAGATGGGATGTCCCGAAAGATTACAACACACTTGACTGCAAACCACAATGTTAAGGGATTTAAATCCTAGCCTAAAAGGGATGGACTTTTCCTTTACCTTTATATATAAGACATCGGCAAGAAAATCATATGTGGACTTTGTCTAATGATTCATGTCACATCACACATCTAAAACACGATTCATCCGGTTTTCATCTTTATAAAAGAGATTCTTTCCTTATCAAATTAAAATGCAAAAATGACCAAAAATTTAATTTTTCTTCTTCTTTAACGTGTGCCCTCAGGGCACATGTTAAGCTGTACTCAAAACACCTTGGAAATAAGCATTTGATGGCTTTTTTTGGTAGGAGTTTTTTTTTCTAAGGGCATTTTAGCTAATAAAATCACTTTTGGAGGTGAATTTAAGCAGCTTAACGTGTACCCTTAGGACACAGGTTACAACACCCTTAAGAATGTTTACTAAAATTGGTTGCCCATTCTATCCAAAATAGAGATTAGGTCGCCCTGCCTTCTCTGGGTTCATTGTTGAATCTTAGGAGTAAATCCCATAGATCTTCTCAGCTACACAAGAAAGTGGATGGGACTAATTTGGTTTAGGAAAATGCATCCACTTAGGCCTCGGTCTTCATGTCTTTTAAACTAATAAGAGATCATTTCTCTAATTAATTTAGATTGGTGATTAACCAGCTTCATCAATTCAGAATTTGATGAATCAGATTTTTTGCGATAACAATTTTTTTTCCATTAAATTAATTGCTATTGTGGTTCTATTTATTTTAATAAATAGATTGATATGGTCCAATCGGATATGCCAAAAATTTGTCAATAATATAATTTCCAATTATACTTTGGGATGAGAGAATTAGTGATTTTATTAATTTGATGAATATAATGTTAATATAGATCTAGTATACTCGCTCAACCGAGCGCTCTCCTTTGATTAATAGTCAAATGTAAGAAAAATGACAAGTCAATTAATGGAATCATTTATTTTCAAGAGATGGATTGTGGGTTTGCGACTTTCTTTTCTTTAGGATTGTGTTGGTCGGTTGAGAATGAGATTTGCTTCTAAAAAAAAAAATTTAAGCTTGATCTTCTTTAGAAGCTTTGGAGAGACGTTTTCTTCTATCTAAGCAGTTGAGAAGGAAGTTTTGCTTCTAAAAAGCACTACAAGACTTGATATTTTATGGAGGCTTATAATCAAAGTATTCTCTTGAAGAACTTGCTTATTTTTTGAAGGATGACTTGTGAATTACTTCTTATATAGAGAGAATCAAACCTTAAGTCTGTTTAATAAAAATAATGTAGGATCCTACCAAACGAACTCTACATCGGAATGTATGGGCCTAGGTTGTAGTAACTTTTCGATTCCAACTTTAGTTGAATAATTTGAAGGGTAAACTAGTTCAATTCCAACTTTGGATAATGAGCCCACACAAAAGCCCATAAAGAAGGATTGGAAAGTTGGGAGTCCTAGTCAACCAACTATGAATGAGTCCTTCCACCTCACATTCCCTAAATGTAAGGAAAGCTTGCTCTCAGCACTCTATAAGTCAGCCAAAGACTAAGTCCTTCAATATCAAAATTCCATGAATCAAGGACTGTTACAAGCAACCATCAACCCGAATTGTTTTTTGTAGATAGAATATAATCCTTTATTCTAAGAAATTTTCTAAACGTGTATTTTTTTCAAGGTTATCCACAACGAAACCTATCACTTTGTAATCTCTCTCTCAAAATATATATATATATATGAATCGAATACTCAAGAACTCACCTTTTGAAAGAACATATTTATTCAATAAATTTCTTATTTTATTAATTAGAGTTTCAATAATCAATAAATATTTTAATGATTGAAATGTCTTCTACTTATCGGGTTTTAGATTAATTTGTAATTACGGTATTAGATCGAATGATGTCTGGATTTTTTATTCTAAGTTTAAAGATAGGGTTTTCAAAAAATTTGGAAACAAACCATTTTTTAGAACATAGGATCCAACGTGGATGGATTTGAGTTTTTTATTTTATTATTATTATTATTAATTTAAATGTAATAGGTTTATTTTTGTAAATCGATACAAGTCAACGTGTTTTTTTTTTTTTTTTTAAGTTTCAAGGTAGGGGGGTTGTTTTAAATTTTTGGGAAATTAACAATTTTTTGGGTATTCGATCCAAAGTTGGATTTATGTTTTTTTTTTTTAGAAATATTTTCCTTACTAACATGGTAGGATTTTAAGTCTTACAAAGAGTCGTTATTACCATATTAGAAATCTCAAATCTAACACCACAGCCCTCTAAATTTCATAGAAAAATTTAGATAAAAAATAGATATTCAAAAAACATTTTCTTTTGGGCATGATCCAAGGTATTGAAAATGAAACTTCCACATAACTCCCAAATTTAAAATTAAAATTCAAAAGTGAAATATAATTTTAATTTAAAATATTTTTCTTCAAAGTTCATAGAGTTTTGTACTCTACTAATTTAGTAAGGCTAGTTGGACCCGTATTTTCTTTTTAAAAAAACTTGATGGAACGTGTGAACATGTCCAACTACAAGGGAGTATAATAATATGTAAGGAGGTGTGTATGATAAAAAATAATAATAATAGTACTTTTTTTAAAAATAAATTGGATAAATGTTTTTTTTAATTAATTATTATTTTGTTTTTTAAGTGGCGGGGGGGGGGGGGGGGGGGGGGGGGGGGGGGGGTTTCTCAAATTGGGCCTTAGGTGATTGCCTAGGTGGCCTTATACTTAAGCTGGCCATGAATTTAATAAATATAATGGAAATCTTAATGAAGAGTGGGTTCCATATATTGAGAGTGGGGATTTGAGAAGGATTCACTCTCAAAGTGCTAAAGCGAGGATTGAGAGTTGGAGCAACACCCCTAATAAAAGGATTGAGTTACTATTTGGACTTACTCTATCAATAGATTTATTAGCTCGATCATAGATTAATCCATCTCAGTAATATAATGTGTGGGCCTAGCACATAATATATATGACTTCCACATATATGAACAGCTTATTCTAAGAAAATCTAACTCAAATTCTTGAGATGTTCATGTCTAATTAGTCAACCTTATTAAATTAGATTTATGTATTGGAGACATTTATCACCTTCACCTTCTAACAATTTTTGAGATTTATGAGGTATATAACCCCAAGGGGTTGGCTTAGTTTCTATAGGTTCATAGACATCTAATCCTTATGCCTTTCAAAGAGCCTATGTATGAAGTACTCTTATATGCAAAATAAAACTTAATAACCTAACCTCTTTCGAGGTTTAAATCTCAGCTCTCAAAAGCATGGCATAAAATGAAAATGTGTCAGATTCGAGTCGCTTAGATTTCACATCAAGTCCAACCATTTTATGCCCTACTTAAAAGTCATGAAAATAATAATTACTGAGGCTGCTCGCCAAAATTTCTAAACGAATATGTTTTAATCATGTCCCGCTCTGAAAACAATATATGAATAATGGTCCAATGATAATGACGGATGATGAACGTCCTTGTTTTCTCGGTTTCTTGAATATCACTCACTTTCTCTCAAAAATATTAATTTCTTATACATTTCCATTCTATAAGGGCTTTAAAGATTGGAACACTGGCAAATTAGTTTTGATCCCTCTATGATTTTTATTTATTTATTTATTATATGCAATAAATAATTAGTAGGTGAAGTAGAAATTTGAACTCAAAGTGTAGCATCAACACTCACATATTTTAACCAACTTAGCAAACGGGGTACCTTTCGATCTTGGTTAAAATCTAGATATAAAATAAGAACAATTATTGACTTGTAGCCATTCGATTAGAAATCACAAATTGAAAACATTCATGAGTCAATACTAGGGAGTGCCATTTCCACATAGTGTAATAAGAGATGAAGAATATTACATCATGTCGGCCGTCCATGTAAAAAATCTCCAACCTCCTGACATGAATAATAATAATAAGGCGTTGATGAAAGCATGGTTTCAAAACTCGTCTGAGACCAAGACGTATCATCCGAATCGTCTTAGTATCATGCATGAACGAGACAGATAGACAAGTCAAATTTTCAAACGAGACTTAATACCTCATGTGCATTTTTTAAATTTTTGGATAAGATGTCTCAAACGTATCGAAAAACTCATTCGAGACGACTCGGTATCTGGCATGAACGAGATGAGATGCAAAACCGCGTTTTAAAACCATGGATGAAAGTGAATACTTCTTTTTAATAATAATAATCAAAAGACGAAGACTTGAACATAATTCATTTAACCAATTATCTAAAAATCTTTATGATAAGGCTTCAATGATGACGATGATGTATCAAAATTGCTCTCAAACCTTGTATTTTTAGGACCCAAGAATCACATTAGTTTTAAGCCCACCCCAAGGTAGACCTGCACACCTAATCAGCTTGATTGCTGATCTTTAGCCATTGGAGAAAAAAAAAATTTATCCAATGTAATCACCATAGACAATATAACCAGATGAGGCCAAGTTTTAGGTGTGCAGGTCCACTAAGAAATTAATGCCGTTCAAACACAAATGCTGATCCATAATGACTTACAATGCTTTGGGACCCATATATAACTTAGTTAGTTGAATTATTAGAGTGTATGAGGTCGAGGGTTCAAGTTCATCTCAACCACACAAAAAAATGGAAATTTTTTTGTTGACCTTGACTTGAGAACCGTCCAATTCATCTTTTATGAAGAACTTAAAAGAACTTATCTCATGGATTGGAGAGACAAAGAAGGTTGGTTTTATTCTATAAATTGGGAGGGGACTACATTGCTATAGTGCACCATAAACATTTAGTTTACACAGTATTCTATACGTCCATCTAAGAAAAATGGCTATCAAGATAAGTGTTATGATAGTGTTGGGGTTGGCAATAGGCCTACTCTCCATTGTGGCCGCTGTTCCAGGAACCGCAACTTACTACACCCCTCCTTATACTCGTAAATATATTTCCTTCTTTACGTCATATATATTTTTTTTTACTTTTCTTTTTCTGTTGTTGTTGAAACATATTTAATATAGCGGAAGACGAATATTATCTTTGTTTTCAATTTATTAATGTCACCCATGTTATTACATGAGACAGCTTCATCTTGCTATGGGTTTCAAAATATGGGTGTTATGATCGCGGCCGCCAGCGATGCTATTGGGATAAACGGGCTGCTTGTGGGAGAATGTATAGAGTGACATGCACAGGGCCTACAAACCAAGGTGTACCAAAGCCATGCAGGGGAAGTGTAACAGTTAAAGTTGTTGATTATTGTCCAGCTGGGTGTCGAGGAACCATTGATCTATCTCAGGAAGCCTTTGCTAAGATTGCTGATCCTAATGCTGGCAAAGTCAAAATTGATTATGTTCGGTAAGACTTTAATCTTCCGATAATTTACTAGAAAACTTTATGTTTGCTTGGATCCTAGCATAGGTAATGGAGGCAAAATCATTATCAAAAGACGTGGCTCTAGACATAATTGAATAGAGGAACATGATTAGTTTGAGTTTACCTGAATCCAAATATTTCAGATAATTAAAACTTTGCTGATGATGATGGTGATGATGAATACATATCACATTTTAAAAGTAAAATTTTAAAATTAGACACGAACTATACTAATGTAAACTTAGTTTTAATTTGAAGTGAGACTTTGATGGACCAAAAAAAAAAAAAAAAACCTTGGACCGGGCTTCGGGCATGAGTTATGCACACAAGGGTCCAAGCTCAATTAGGGTTGGGTTGGGTTGGCTTGAGGTTGAGTTTTTCTTAATCTTGGATAAAGTTTTCATTATGGCTCAGATTTTGGTCCATTTGGAAAAGATTGATCCAATAAAATTGAACTTTTAAACAATATGTATAAAAATATAAATATACATCATATATTTACACATATTTTTCTCATTTATATTCTCGGATCGAGTCCATCAAAACATTAGCTTATTATTACTTGCTTTATGATTTGAACCTGACTTTCTCATATCCTTCTCTGGTTCTGATTTTCAGGGTCTGAAGGGGTTCAAGATGAAGAGGGTCTTCTTAGTTTCTTTGAAGGATACCTAGTTCATGAAAAACTATGATATGTGGATACAAATATTCAATAAGGAGCACATCATGGAAAGTGTGTTCATGGCTGCTTACATCCATCGATGTAATATGTTTAACAATGTCACCTTATCAATAAAAAAGCTCTTATTTTGCACTTGCTGTTTTTAATATGGAGTGATTCTTTCATGTTGAGGGTACTCCCAAAAACATATCCACTGGAGATGAGATGGGATGGGGCTTATAACCCGAAAGATTACTACATGTGACCACAAACCACAATGTTAAGCAGGGATTTGAATCCTAGCCAAAAAGGGAAGGAGCTTTCCTTTACCAATATATATGATCTCGGTAGGAAAATCATATGTGGACTTTGTCTAATGATTCATGCCACATCACATATCTAAAACACGTCCATCCGGTTTTCATCTTTATAAAAGAGATTCTTCCCTTCTCTATTTAAAATGCAAAAATGACCAAAATTTTAATATTTCTTCTTTTTTCTTCTCCCTTTCATATTTAATTAGTAACGTGGGCCCTAATGGCACATGTTAAGCTGTATTTAAAACACCTTGGAAATAAGTATTGAGGGCCTTTTTGGTAGGAGATTTTTTCTAAGGGCATTTTAGCTAATAAAATCACTTTTGGAGGTGAATTTAATGCTGCTTAACGTGTACCCTTAGGGCACAGGTTACAACACCCTTAATAAAATTTACTAAAATTAATAGTCGAAATTGATTTGTCCATTCTATCCAAAATAGAGATTATTAGTGCCCTGCCTTCTCTGGGTTCATTGTTGAATCTTAGGAGTAAATGTCCTAGATCGTCTCAGCTACACAAGATAGTGGATGGGACTAATTTGGTTTAGGAAAATGCATCCAATTAGGCCTCGGTCTTCATTTCTTTTAAACTAATAAGAGATCATTTCTCTATTTAATTTAGATTTGTGGTTAACCATCTTCTTCATCAAATCAGATTTTGATGAATCAGATTTTTTGTGGTAATAATTTTTTTTCCATTAAATTAATTGTTATTGTGGTTCTATTTATTTTAATAAATAGAGTGATATGGTCCAACCGGACATGCCAAAAATTTGTCAACAATATAGTTTGCAATTATACTTTGGGATACGAGAATTAGTGATTTTATTACTTTGATGAATATAATGTTAAAATAGATCAAGTATACTCGCTCAACTAAGTGCTCTCCTTTGATTAATAGTCAAATGTATGAAAATTGACAAGTCAATTAATGGAATCATTTATCTTCAAGAAATGGATTGTAGGCTTGCGGCTTTCTTTTCTTTAGGATTGTGTTGGTCGGTTGAGAATGAGATTTGCTTTTAAAAAAATACTTTTAAGTTTGATCTTCTTTAAAGGCTTTGGAGATACGTTTTCTTCCATCTGAGCGGTTGAGAAGGAAGTTTTGCTTATAAAAAGGACTGTAAGACTTGAATAGTTTGAAGGGTAAACTAGCTCAATTCCAACTTTGGGTAGTGAGCCCACACAAAAGCCCATAGAGAAGGATTGGAAAGTTGGGAGTCTTAGTCGACCAACCATGAATGAGTCCTTCCACCTCACAATCCCTAAATGTAAGAAAGCATGCGCTCAGCACTCTAGAAGTCAGCCAAAGACTAAGTCCTTCAATATCAAAATTCCTTGATTCAAGGACTGTTACAAATAACCATCATGCTGATTTCATCTTGCATCTTTTAATCTGTTTTTTGTAGATAGAATAGAATCCTTTATACTAAACGTGTATTTCTTTTCAAGGTTATCCACAAGGAAACCTATCACTTTGTAATCTCTCTCTCTAATATATATATATATATATATGTATGTGGGAGGGTCCAACATTATGCCTGTGCCAAACATTTTTCAATGTATGGGTTAGAAGGTTTGAAATGGGCTGATTTTTTGTAAAGGTGGTGTCTATGATGAGAAAATCATCCTCATCAAAAATCAGCTCATTCTAAAATTTTTAACCCCATCAAAAGTGGTTTACAAAAAATGGACGGTCCACAGTTATTTTACTTGTAAAGTAGGGTTAGAAGTTTCAGAATGAGCTGAGTTTTAGTGAGGATGATATCTTCACCATAGATCATCCTCACAAAAAATCACCCCATTTTGAAACTTGTAACCCCTATTTTAAAAAATGTTTGACATAATATTTGGCTCTCTTTGCAATCTCTCTCTCATACATTTATATATGAATCAAACACTCAAGAACTCACCTTTTGAGATTGAGTTTTCTCAAATATCTTCTTAATCCATTGCTTGGGTGTGATCTTCATAACTAGGCTATTTGGTTATTGGACAGTGGCCTAAGCGTGGAGCGGGTGAGCATGTTAGAACGCCAAATTCAAAAATATCTTAGAGTGCCTCTAGAGCATTAGATTAATAATATGAATAGTGCTAAAGTGGCCTCAAGGTTGTACCTCATATCCCACATCCTGATGTGAAAGTGTGTAGGAACCATAGATGCTTTTCATCGAGATATGAGTCAAAAAGTTTCTATGACTCCTACACACTTTCGGCTGTGTGATATGAGGTACAATCTTGATGTCACTCCAACATGACTTTAATAATATACTCAAATATCAAATTATTTTTTATGCTTCTTTTGGATTACTTATTTCATCACCACTTATTTTTTATTGAAAAAATTCGGTTTTTTCACAATTTAAAATAAAATAAACATGTTTATTCAATAAATTTCTTATTTCATTAATTAGTGATTCAATAATCAATAAATATTTTAATGATTGAAATTTTTTCTACTTCACAGGTTTTAGATTAATTTGTAATTACAGTTATATTTTAAAATTTTCATTATTGCACTCTTGTTATCTTATAACTATAATACACACCGGTATTTCATTGCAATGTTTACTTTTGAGATTATACATGATTAATAATTATCTAAAAATTAAAAATACTTAATATAATCAGGGCTGGCTCGATACTTTTGATATTTAATATATATTAATACAAATAATAATTAATCATTGAAATATTAACATTTATTTTTTTTATTATATTTTAAGATTCAAAGTTACTAATTAAACTTTTACATTCAAATTTGTCTAATATATCCTTTTAAAGGTTTAAAAGATTTTTTTATTTTTTATTTTTAATTTTAAGTTTCAAGATACACTACGTGAAAACTAAAAATTTTGACAGAAAATATTGACAGGCCAAGACCCACAAATTTTAGAAACTGAATTTTGACGGTCTAAGACTGTCGAAATTCTTGATGTTTTCAAATTTGACAGTTTAGAACTGTCATATTTCTCCCATCCTTCATTAATTTGACAGTTTCGGCCCGTCAAAAAAAAATTTATAATGAAAAATTCAATGCCAATTATACCTCTTGGTCCGTCAAATTTTATGAAATTTGATAGTCCAAGGATTTCAAAAAAAGGCTTTTTTCACATTGTGATAGAGGTTGTTTTCAATTTTTTTTGCAGAAGCTAACCATTTTCTAGAGTATCCGATCCCACATGGGCAGAATATTTGGGTATTTAAAAATAAAAAAAAATTAAATGGAATAGTAAAAAAAATTTAAGTTTAGATTGAATGATGGGTGGACTTTTTTTTATTTTTTATTTTTTATTTCTAAGTTCAAAGATAGGGTTTTCAAAAAATTTGGAAACTAACTATCTTTGGAACATAGGATCCAACGTGGATGGATTTGAGTTTTTTATTTTATAATTATTATTATTTTAAATATAATAGGTTTATTTTTGTAAATAGATACAAGCCAAAGTGGGTGTTTTTTTTCTTTTAGTTTCAAGATAGGGTTGTTTTAAATTTTTAGGAAACTAATAATTTTTTGGGTATTCGATCCAAAGTTGGATTTGTGTTTTTTTTTTTTTTTTTTGGCATGATGCAAGGTTTTGAAAATGAACCACATAACTCCCAAATTTAAAACTAAAATTCAAAAGTGAAAAATAATTTTTTTCTTCATAATTGATAGAGTTTTGTCCTCTACAACCATGAAGCATCAGATCATGTTTTCTGATGCCACAAAATGAAACCAAGGACTCTTAGTAGTGCCGCGTATTTCTTTTTTTTTTTATAATCTTGATGGCACATGTCCAACTACAAGGGATTATAATAATATGTAAGGAGTTGTGTATGATAAAAAAAATTAATAATAGTTTTTTTTTTTTTTTTTTTGAAATAAATTGGATAACTCTTTTTTTTTAATTAATTAAGTAATTAAAATTATATTAAAATAATATTTCTTTAAAAGATAATAATTTTTCAGAAATTATCAAAATGAATCAAATTCGATCTTTAAAGGATTGATTTTTTTTTTTATTTTTTTTATTTTTTATTTTTTATGATTTCTTCTAAATCATAAAAAAAGGAAACAATGCAATAAGAAACAAATTTAAAAAAAAAGATTTATGAGGTGCATGGGGACCTTCTTGTAATTTCAGTTTCTATAGTTTCATAGACATCTAATCCTTAGGCCTTTCAAAGAGCCTACACATGAAGTATTCTTATATGTCAGAAAATGAAATGAAATGAAAATGAAAATGAAACTATGGCATAAAATGAAAATGTGTCAGATCCGAGTCGGATCTAAAGCCATCCATATTGAGATCCGAATCAAGGGGCATCAAACCATATTAGATATTTTTTTACTCGGATCTATTCCAAGGATCCAACCCATTAAATTTGGTTTTTGAGTCGCTTAGATTTCACATCAAGTCCAACCATTTTATGCTCTACTTAGTAGTAATGAAAATGATAAATGCTGAGGCTACTCGCCAAATTTTCTAAACGGAAATGTTTATTGGTGTCCGGTTCTAAATATAATATATGAATAATGGTCAAATGATAATGATGGATGATGAACACCCTTGTTTTCCAGGTTTCTTGTTTTCTGGGTTTCTTGAATGCCACTCACTTTCTCTCAAAGATATTAATTTCTTGTAAATTTACATTCTACAAGGGCTTTAAAGCTTGGACCACTAACAAATTATTTTTGATCCCTCTATGATTTTTTTTTTTTTTTCGTTTTTGTTTTTTTGTTTTTTTTTGTTTGTTTTATTATAAACAATAAATAATTAGTAGGTGAAGTATAAATTTGAATTCAGAGTGTAGCATCAACACTCACATACTTTAAACAACTTAGCAAACTGGCACCTTTCTATCTTGGTTAATATCTAGATATAAAATCGAAAAGATTATTGACTTGTAGGCATTGGATTAAGAATCACAAATTTAAAACATTCATGAGTCGACACTAGGGAGTGTCATTTCCACATAGTGTATTAAAAGACGAAGAATATTACACCAAGTGGGCTTTCAATGTAAAAAATGTCCAACCTCCTAACATGAATAATGATAATAAGGCTTTGATGAAAGCATGATTTCAAAACTCGTTCGAGACCGAGACGTGTCGTCTGTGTCGTCTCATTATTAGGCATGAATGAGACGGATAGGCAAGCCAATTTTTCAAACGAGACTTAATACCTCACATGCATTTTTAAAATTTTTGGACGAGATGTCTCAAACGTATCGGAAAACTCATTCGAGATGATTCGATATCTAGCATGGACGAGATGAGACACGAAACTGAGTTTTAAAACAATGGAAGAAAGTTGATACTTACTTCTTTTCAATAATAATAATAATAATAATCAAAAGTCAAAGACTCAAACATAATTGACTTATCCAATTATCCAAAAATCTTTATGATAAGGCTTCAATGATGATGATGATGTATCAAAATTGCTCTCAAACCTTGTATTTTTAGGACCCAAGAATCACATTAGTGTTAAGCCCACCCCAAGGTGGACCTGCACACCAAATCAGCCTGATTGCTGATCTTTAGTCAGTGGAGACAATCATTTTTATCCAACGTAACCACCATAAACAATATAACTAGATAAGGCTAAGTTTTAGGTGTGTAGGTACACTAAGAAATTAATGCCGTCCAAACACAAATGCTCATCCATAATAACTTACAATGCCTTGGGTTTGGACTCATATATAGCTTAGTTAGTTGAATTATTAGTGTATGAGGTCGGGGGTTCAAGTCCATCTCTACCACACACAAAAATGAAAACTTTATTTGTTGACCTTGACTTGAAAACTCTCCAATTCATCTTTTATCAAGAACTTAAAGAACTTATCTCATGGATTGGGGAGACAAAGAACAGTGGTTTTATTCTATAAATAGGGAGGGGACTACATAGCTTTGATGCACCATAAACATTTAGTTTACACAGTATTCTATACGATCATCCAAGAAAAAATGACTATCAAGATAAGTATTATGATAGTGTTGGGGTTGGCAATAGGCCTATTCTCCATTGTGGCCGCTGTTCCAGGAACCGCAAGTTTCTCCACCCCTGTTACTCGTAAATATATTTCCTTCTTTATGTCATATTTTTTTTTTCTTTTTTTTTTTTTTTCTGTTGTTGTTGAAACATATTTAATATAGCAGAAGAAGCATATTATCTTTGTTTTCGATTGAGCTTTATTAATGTCACCCATGTTTTACATGAGATGGCTCCAGCATGCTAAGGGTATAAACATATGGGTGTTATGATCGCGGCAGCTAGTAATGCTATATGGGATAATAAGGCTGCTTGTGGGAAAAAGTATCGAGTAAAATGCACGGGGCCTACAAACCAAGGTATACCACATCCGTGCACAGGAGAGCGTAGTAGTCAAGATTGTAGATTATTGCCCACCAAGAAGCTGTCGTGCAACCTTTGATCTATCTCAAGAAGCTTTCGCTATTATTGCTGATCCTAAAGCTGGCAAAGTCAAGATTGATTATGTTCGGTATGACTTTATTCTTCCTATAATTTACTGGAAAACTTTTATGTATGCTTGGATCCTAGCATAAGTAATGGAGGCAAAATCATTATCAAAAGACGTGGCTAATTGAATAGAGGAACATGATTGGTTTGAGTTTACCTGAATTCCAAATATTTCAGATAATTAAAGCTTTTTTTTTAATTTTTTATGATGATGATGAATACATACCACATTTTAAAAGTAAAATTTTAAAATTAGACATGACCTATACGAATGAAAACTTAGTTTTAATTTGAAGTGAGACTTGGATGTATGGATACAAATATTCAATAATGAGCACATCATGGAAGATGTGTGTCCATGGAGTATGTTTAATAGTGTCACCTTATCATTAAAAAGGCTCTTAATTTTCACTTGCTGTTTTTGATATGGAGTGATTCTTTCATGTTGAGGGTACTCCCAGAAACATATCCACTGGAGATGAGATGGGATGGGGCTTATAAACCAAAAGATTACAACATGTGATCAAAAGGGAAGGACCTTTCCTTTACCTCTATACACGATCTCGGCAGGAAAATCATATGTGGACTTTGTCTAATGATTCGTGCCACATCACACATCTAAAACACGTCAATCCAGTTTCATCTTTATAAAAGTGATTCTTCCTTTCTCTATTTAAAATGCAAAATGACCAAAAATTTAATTTTTCTTCTCCCTTTCATATTTAATAAGTAACGTGTGCCCTAAGGGCACATGTTAAGCTGTACTTAAAACACCTTGAAAATAAGCATTTGATGGCTTTTTTTGGTAGGAGTTTTTTTTTTTTTCCAAGGGCATTTTAGCTATCGTGTACCCTTTGGGCACATGTTAAAGCACTAAAATTGGTTGTCCATTCTATCCAAAATAGGGATTAGTGAGCCCACCCGGCCTTCTCTGGGTTCATTGTTGAATCTTAGGAGTAAATGTCCTAGATCTTCTCAGCTACACAAGATAGTGGATGGTACAAATTTGGTTTAGGAAAATGCATCCAATTAGTTTTAAACTAATAAGAGATCATTTCTCTGTTTAATTTAGATTGGTGGTTAACCATCTTCTTCATCAATTCAGATTTTGATGAATCAGATTTTTTGTGATAGGAATTTTTTTTCCATTAAATTAATTGCTATTGTGGTTCTATTTATTTTAATAAATAGATTGATATGGTCCAACCTAACATGTCAAAAATTTGTCAACAATATAATTTGCAATTATACTTTGGGATGAGAGAATTAGTGATTTTATTAATTTGATGAATATAAGGTTAATATAGATCTAGTACACTCGCTCAACCGAGTGCTCTCCTTCGATTAATAGCCAAATGTAAGAAAAATGACTAGTCAATTAATGAAATCATTTATCTTCAAGAGATGGATTGTGGGCTTGCGGCTTTCTTTTCTTTAGGATTGTGTTGGTCAGTTGAGAATGAGATTTGCTTCTAAAGAAATACTTTTAAGTTTTATCTTCTTTAGAGGTTTTGGAGATATGTTATCTCTTTGAGCGGTTGCAAAGGAAGTTTTGCTTCTAAAAAGGACTGTAAGACTTGATCTTTTCCGGAGGCTTATAATCAAAGTATCTTATTTTTTGGAGGATGACTTGTGAATTGCTTCTTATATAGAGAGAATCAAACCTTTAGTCTCCCTTAATAAAAATAATGTAGGATCCTACCAAATGAACACTACATTAGTATGTATAGGCCTAGGTTGGAGTAACTTTTCACATATACCCTTTATCTTTATAGATTTTAGTTGAATGGTTTGAAGGGTAAACTAGTTCAATTCCAACTTTGGATAGTGAGCCCACACAAAAGCCCATAAAGAAGGATTGGAAACTTGGGATTCTTAAGTGCTATTTGTTAAACTAAAAAAAATAAGTACTAAATAGCATTGAGTGCTGAAACTTATAAGCACTAAATTTAAGTGTGGAAAAAGTTATTTGTTTAGATGCAAAATTATATTTGTCACACATTGCTGAAATACGTAAATTATCTTTTTAACCCTTACAATCATATTATACATTGTTTGCATGTTTCAAATGCCTATTTCTTATTAAATACAATAAAATATATTATTTCTTACAAAATTAAAATACAATTCATTTTTAAATAATAAGTAATACTCAAAATTTCAATTTATAAATACTAATTTTATTTCTAAAAGCTCACAAATTTCAAATTAAAAACAATAATATCACAAGTGACCAAAATTTGAAATCAACATTGAAATAACTTAATTGGGGATGAATAATTTTCGATGAAAATAGAGGATGTGTAATTATAAAAGCACCCCACGAAATTAATAAGGGCAACCCACACTATAGTCAATTTTTTTTTTTTTGTCTTATGTAGGTTAAAGTTTTTGGAATGAATCAATTTTTGGTGAGGATAATCTATATGGTCTAGAGATCATACTCACCAAAAATCAGTCCAACCCGAAACTTCTAACCCATATAAGACAAAACAATTTAATCATTGTGTGGGTTTATTAATTTGTGGAGTGTTTATATACTTATCCATGGGATATAAGAGGTAATATCCTTTTAAGTATAAGGGCATACTTGTCTGTGCCTAAAAATACAAAGGATATACTTGTCCGTGTTGAAAAAAGCAAAGTGTTTACCGCTTCAGCATTTTTTTCCAACATCAAAATAGTGTTGAATTTTGTTCACTTATTTTCAACAGTAAGCACTGAAAATATGGAGTAAACAAACACCCTATTTTGACAAAAAGTGTTGAATTTTTTTTTCGACAATAAACGCTGAAAAATAGCGCAAAAAAATACTAAATGTATGAATGAGTCCTTCCACAACTCCACCTAACAATCCCTAAATGTAAGGAAAGCATGCTCTATGCACTATAGAAGTCAGCCAAAGACTAGGTCCTTCAATATCAAAATTCCTTGAATCAAGGACTATTACAAGCAACCACCAAGCCGATCTCATCTTGTATCTTTCAATCTGTTTTTTGTAGACAGAATAGAATCCTTTAGTCTAAGAAATATTCTAAACGTGTGTTTCTTTTCAAGGTTCTCCACAAGGAAACCTATCACTTTATATATATATATGAATCGATCACTCAAGAACTCACCTTTTGAGGTTGAGTTTTCCCAAATATCTTTTTAATCCATTGCTTGGGTGTGGTCTTCATAACTAGGCTATTTGGTTATTGGACAGTGACCAAAGCAAGGAGTGGGTGCGAGTGCAAATTCAAAAACATCATTCAAAATTATCTTAGATTGCCTCTAGAGCATTAGATTAATAATATCATGAATAATGCTGAAGTGGCCTTAAGGTTGTACCTCATATCCCACATCCTGATGTGAAAGTGTGTAGATCATAGATGTTTTTCATCGAGATACAAGTATCCCAGATCCTGATGTGAAAGTTAGTAGGAATCATAGATGGTTTTCATCGAGAAACAAGTCAAAAAGCTTCTATGATTCCTACACACTTTCATGTCAAGATGTGTGATATGAGGTACAATCCTGAGGTCCAACGTGACTGTAATAATTTACTTAAATATCAATTTATTTTTTATGCTTTCTTGAATTACTTATTTCATCACCACTTATTCTTTGTTGAAAAAATTCATTTTTTTTTTATAATTTAGAATAAAATAAACATATTTATTCAATAAATTTCTTATTTTAATAATTAGTGATTCAATAATCAATAAATATTTTAATGATTGAAATTTCTTCTACTTCACAGGTTTTAGATTAATTTGTAATTATAGCAATATTTTAAAATTTTACTTATTGGACACTTGTTATTTTATAACTATAATACACACCGATATTTCATTGCAGTGTTCACTTTTGAGAATATACATGACTAATAATTCTCTAAAAAAATACTTAATATAATCAGGGCTGGCTCAATACAAGTTCAGGCCACAGGTTAAATTTTAAAATTACACCTTTTTGATATTTAATATATATATTAATACAAATAATAATTAATCTTTAAAATATTAAAATTTATTTTTTATTATATTTTGAGATTAAAAGTTACTAATTAAGCTTTTACATTCAAATTTGCCTAATATATCCTTTTAAAAGGTTTAAAAAATATATTTTTTTTTATTTTTTATTTTTTGTTTTAAGTTTCATGATAGAGGTTGTTTTAATTTTTTTGTGGAAGCTAACCATTTTCTAAAGAATCCGATCTCACATGGGTGGAATATTTGGGGATTTAACAAAAAAATATTAAATGGAATAGGTTAATTTTTTAAAAAGTTTAGAACGAATGATGGGTGGGTTTTTTTTTTTTTTTTCTAAGTTTAAAGATAAGTGTTTCAAAAAAATTGGAAACTAACCATTTTTTGGAAAAAAGGATCCAACGTGGATGGATTTGAATTTTTTTATTTTATTATTATTATTTTAAATGTAATAGGTTTATTTTTGTAGATTGATACAAGCCAACGTGGGTGGTTTTTTTTCTTTTTTTAATTTCAAGATAGGGTTGTTTTAAATTTTTAAGAAACTAAATTTTTTTTGGGTATTTGATCCAAAGTTGGATTTGTATTTTTTTTTTTTTTTTTTTTTAGAAACGTTTTTCTTACTAACATGGTAGGATTTTAAGCCTTACTAAGGGCCCTTTTGTTCAAATGGATTACCATATTAGAAATCTCAAATCCAACACCAGGGCTCTCTAAATTTCATAGAAAAACTCACAAAAAATAGAATTTTAAAAAACATTTTCTTTTGGGTATGATCCAAGGTTTTGAAAATGAACTCTATCGAACTTTCACATAACTCCCAAATTTAAAACTAAAATCCCAAAGTGAAAAAAAAATTTTGTTTATAGTTTTTTTCTTCAAAGTTCATAAAGTTTTGTCCTCTACAACCATGAAGCATCAGATCATGTTTTCTAATGCCATAAAATGAGCCCAAGGACTCTTAGGGTCTGTTCTTTACAGAAGCCAGCTTTAGCTCCAGAAAGTGGTTTCTAGAAGAAGCAGAAGTCCGAAGCCTGAAAAGTCATATCCAATAAGCATAGAAGCGAGAAAAACATATTCATTTGACAGCTTTTTATTACTGGATTCTGATAAAATGATCAAAATACCCTTAATGTTGATAATGCACCCAGAATGCATAAAAAATTATCAGAACACCTTAATAAATATATAATTACACTAAATACATATATAAATATAATAAATTTATATTAAAAAATTATAAAAATAATTATTTTTAATTTAAATAAATTTATAAATTTTTTAATTCTATTGAAATTTCAACAATATCTTTTCTTAAAAATGGACATATTAAATTTTCCTGATAAAAAAAATATCTGCACAATGCACCGCATGATACATAATCTATCATCTACGCAATATCTAATACACATTAACATTTAAAAAAATACATAATACGTACATCAATATATTTTAAGTCATTATAGTTCATCATTGTTTTAAGAGAAATGTTACTATTAACATTATAATAAAAAATGACCAGAATGTCTTAATAAATATATAATTACAATATATATATATATATATATATATATATATATATATATATATATATATATATATTATAAAATTAATTATTTTACTTTAACAAAATTTGTAAATTTTATAATTCTATCGAAATTTCGATAGCATCTCCTCTTAAAAATAGACATATGAGATTTTCCTTAAAAAGAAAATACATGCATAATACATAATCCAATATCCACATAACATCTTATACACATTAGCATTCCATACAAAATCCAACCTCCACATAACATCCTATACACATTAAAATTTCATACACAATCCAACCTCCACATAACATCCCATACACATTCCAACATCCACATAACATCCCATACACAAATCACATTTTATCAAATAAAAAGTATTACAATGTCATACAAAAAGAGAAACATAATTTTCATTAAGAACAAATCTAAAATAAATTAAAGCTCTTAAGCTTTATTATAAACAACATATAATGCATTAGTTATTTCAGTCATTGTCATCTCCATGGTAACACGAGATCGACGATCTACAGGCTCACCATTATTATCATGTTCAGGTGTACCTTATTCATCTTCCATAATTTGTTCTTCTTCGAAACGTAAGAATTCTTCATCTGCAATTGCATGTTTTCTTATGAAGTTATGGAGTATCATGCAAGCCAATGTAATATCTCGTTATGTTTCGAATTTGTAACGTAACATTTGCTTCAAAATTGGTCATTTTGCCTTTAAAACTCTAAAACATCACTCTATGACATTCATAAATGAAGAATACATATAATTAAAGAATTATTTATCTGTTCTTGACCTCGACTCTCTTCTAAAATCTTGTAAATGATATGTTACACCCCGATAAGGTGCAAGGTAGCCTTCCATCAATGGATATCCAGAGTCGACCAAATGATATTTTCCTTGAAAAAAGAAAATAACATATTAAGAACGAAGATGTGGAAATTGTATTTTACTATTGTATTTTATCTTAACTTTAAAATAACTAACTTGGAGGTGGATGTGGAAATTATAACGATGACTTCGTAATAGTGTCGAGAAACATGCGAGAATCATTAGTTGATCCCTCCCATCCAGCTACGACATGTGTAAATGTCATATCAAAAGCACAAGTAGCCATAACATTTTGTGTTATGTCTTTGTGTCCTCGAAATCTATTCTGATGCACTAACGGGATATGTGCACTAATGTGTGTCCCATCAATCGTCCCAACACAGTCCTTAAATTTACATATTTCAAATATAAATAACGATATTTGTCGTTATTAGAAATAATGGTAAATAAAGAAAAATCATTAAGAAAATACCTTGAAATATGGCCAATATCTTTCATTGGTTCGTATATGCATCAAAACTTCGTTAAGATTAGGAAGAACGATCAAAAGTTTTAAAATTTCAATTAAACCTCTTAGAACTATATGAAAATATTTGTTAATTGTGTCTAATAAATGTCTAAAACTGTCCCTCAGTACCCTATGTCTTTCATTGTGACCCACGGTATAAACAAACATTGCAACTTGTTCTTGGACCGAGATCTTCTTTTCATCTTTTAACAGACCCATTCCTTTTAATATGTCACACAAATTTAAGAAAGCATGTCGTTCCATCCTAAATAAATCATTGCATGTGTTACTCTCTTCATCAATGATTTGACGCACATAATCTGCTCCAGTATAAACAAAACTCCTATGTGGTTCCCTATAGATAAAAGTGTCAGCGTATTGTTGTATTGCAATAATGGCACCTATTACCAAAATATCTAACGATAGATCATTATTTACGGTATTCACGTCATGTACTTCATCGTTACTAGACATATCATCGTGCGTGGAAATATCTTCATCGAAATCCATAAGTCTGTATAAATACACAATTACAAATTATATAAATTCAAACCATAACACTTAAATAACATAGATAACACAATAGACATGTTTAACATTCACCACATAATGGGCATACTACCCAATCCACAAAACATAAAAAAAAAAAATAGACATTGTCAATAACATACTACCATATTCATAACTATCTATGAAAGATGGCAAAAAACATACATATCAAAAATTACACAAATACTACTTAGAAGGATTAATTCGAGCATCATCCATCTCACCATCCATCCACTCAATACAGAGTTCATCGGTTCGCAACATGTACCAAATTTGCCTGTACTCAATCTTCATGCTAAATAATTTCAGTGCAAACCGATAACGATCACTATTAGGGATGATCTCTGTTGTTGCATCCAACAGATCAATACACTCCCTAATGCTACCAGGTTGTGTAAGTGGTGCACTACTCGCGCTCGTCCTCGACGAAACTACTTTAATCAAACGATCAATTTGTTGTCCCAACATAGTTGCATTCGTCATTTTTTATCGTTTGGAATGAGAATGGAAATCTCTAGATTTCTTGTGTGATGGTGCAGTAAACGTAGGGATACCATCACCATCAACATCAATATTAGTAGAAATATCAACATGTGACTAAGGATCTAATGGTTGGGACTCTGGTGGTTGCGTTTCTTGAACAAATGCAAGATCATCATTACCACCACCACCACTATCATCATCATCATCATGAAGCTCATACTCTCCAACTCTAGATGACCCAATGGATGGACGTGCACCAAGATTAGAAGAGCTTACGACATACTCTCCAGTAGCATAGGTCCCTCCAAATAATATATCCAACTCTTCAACATGTTCCAGTCTTTCATAACGCCATTGTGCATCAGTTTTATTTTTCTACAAAATAAATAAATTTCTTTAATGGGTTTGAATAGGTAAACGTGACTTTCCTATTTGATAAACTAATCGAAAATTACCTCCAACCAAGAGTTCCACCAGTCATCACTCGCTAATACCTTATTGTTAACAGCGTCGTAATCCACACCACTACATACTTTTAACTTTATCCATCTAGCCCACATAGCTTTACTTTTATCCCAACGATTCTTATGTTATTTTTTAGTATAACTGATCCCTGTCGTTGTCTGGAATTGCTTCATTAGAGATGAATACCCCGATACATTAAGTGAAGTACCAGGTCTTTTTCCCTTCTTAACCAATTTCACGCAGATATCAACCCAAATCTTATGAAGATAGGGTGTCCATCTTGCAGAATCAATTTTTGACTCTATCTCTTTTGGTTATGTTACTTTTTGTCTCGACATCTGACAACTTAAATATTCATTTAAAAATAAATAATGAATAAAGAATAATCAATAAATTCATAAAGCAAATAATTATATAAATTTGCATTTATTTATATAAATTTTGCATGTGAGGTGAATTTAAAAAAAACTTACCTCATTAATTGATAGAATATCCAATGCATATGATAGAACATAGCTAAAACAGTAATCTCAACTAATTTCAATCATTAATTGATTGACACATTGACTATGAACTATCCCACATCTTTATATTTGCAAAGCTTACCCCTTTTTTTTTTTCACATTTGGCTTCTATTATACACTTGAACTTTATTACAAATTAAATACATGATTATGATCGTATATAATCACAAAGGTGCAATGCCTATTTATAAAGAGAAACTAGACTGATGATTTCTAATCATTTAATTGAAGAAGCACAAATAAAATATCTAAATCTAATGAGTAGAAATCGTAATAAAAATTGATAAATTCTAACAACCATAAATAACTGAGTGCGAGTAAATAATTTGGTCCAAAATTATAAGATTTGTCTAGCTACTTCGAATGTGGGGGCTTTAAAAGAAAAGAGCTTAGAGCTAGTGGATACAATGAAAAGAAGAAAAATTAACCTAATTTGCTAACCATAAGTAGTCCCCACGAACTCCTAGTTAGATTATGAGAAACCATATCCAATACACAAGATGACATAGATGAACTAATTCAAAGAAGTCCTAACAAAAAGAGGATATTCATAGGAAGAAACTTATATGAAAACATAAGGAGAAAGGTAGATAACATGATAAGGTAACACAAAATATTGCTTTAGAGAAATAAATTATATGAACAATTTACTAACTACAGTTAATTCATAAAAAATAAATGGCCTTTCATCCAGTGGGCTTATTTCTTTTGCAAATGTATGAATATACATTATAGTTGAAACTAATGGTGACAATATACATTTTTTTGACTGATTATTTCCACTTGCTTAATGTAATATTATCACACTTTTATCTTATTAATTTAATAAGCAATTGTATACAAATTTTGAGTCTCTTGTACCTATTACAGTGTAAAATACAATTTTCTAAAAGTAATAATTTCAAAATTTTCCAAAGTAGTAAAAAAAATGTCATTTTTACTATAAATACTGAAAACTCAAATTATTGTAAATATTACATATCCTTAAGCTACTATAACTATGCATGTGGTATGCTTATCCTTAGAAGCATAGCACCACTATATGGTTCTCTGTTGTGTGTTCAGTGCTACATTAATGTCCAAGATTACTAGGGAGAGCTATAATGGTTTGGTTGAAAAAATTCTCAAGCGAATGGAAGCTTGGAAATCTAAGCTTTTAGCGGATGGAGGAAGGTTAACCTTATTAAAGCACGTTTTTGCTTCCATACCAATCTACCTTTTTTCGATTCTTCCAATTCCTAAATCAACAATTCATACAATTGAACAACATTGTGACTCGAAAAAAATTCACCTTATGTGATGGGATAAGTTGGCAACTCCAAAGAAGGAAGGAGGTCTGGGGCTTTGTCGTTTAAAAGACATACACAAAATTGGGTAGCGTTCAATGGCTAACTTTTTGGCAAAACATTTTTCAAAACATGAGTTAGAAGTTTTGGAATGGGCTGATTTTGGGTGAGGATGATCTCTACGGTGAGGAGATCATCATCACCAAAAATCAGCCCATTCCAAAACTTTTAACTCATGTTTTGAAAAATATTTTGCAAAAAAATTAGCCATTGAACGTGACCCCACAAAATTAGCATGATGAAACTATGTTGGAAATTTCACACTATTCAGTCCTTATGAACATAATTCCTAAAAGGTAAAAATACCTTAAGCATCAATGCATGTATACAGCTAAAGATTTTCAAAATTCTTCTCTTATTTGGAAAGCTATGGTCAAATTAATGCCATTGATGCTTCAAAATGTCAGATTTATTGTGGGCAATGGGACAAGCGTGGACAAATAGAAGGTGGAATCTAGAGAGGGTTGAAGTTCTTTATGGTGAAGATGTTGTAAACTTGCGTGGCTCTATTTAGGTGCAACAGGGTATTAATCTGATGGGCTGTTCACTTCAAAATCTGCTTTGGAGGTTGTTCGGGCTCATCACTAAAATAAATCAGAAATGGAGAATAATCTGAAAATTGGAATGTCCTCATAAAATTCAGATTTTCAGGTGGAAAATTATTCATCATATTTGCCTCTTAGAGGAAGTCAGGAAGAGAAGAAAAAGGAATATATCCCAAAAAAGGAATCCAATAAAATTGTTCAATCGACTCCATTCCAAGATATTACATTGTAATTGATTCCAATAAAAAGGAATCCAAAACCAAGGTGGACACCCATTCAAATAACACATATATCCCAAAAAAATCAGAAAAAAACCTCTAAAAATATAATCAATGAAAAATATCCAAAAATCAACATCAAAATTCTTTAAAAAAATCACTAGAACAAAACTTATATCAGAGAAAAAAAAAACATCTAAAACTAGAAAGTTATGTGAAAGAAACTTACCTTTGTTCGATTGAGAAACCCTAACAGAGTTGGCGGAGTTGAAAGAAGTTTGAAGAAGAAGAGATTACAGAGAGGAGTTGGCGGAGTTGGTAGAGTTGATGAGAAATTTTGGGGAAGAAGATGAGATTATAGAGAGGTGTTGAGAGATTCAACAAGAATGACGTTGTTTGTGCTATCGTCTGTGTTGAAAATCAACAAAACGAAGGGTTTTAGATTTGTAATTTTGTTGAAAATTTAAAAAAAGATGAAGGGTATTTTAGTCTTTATACCTGAACTATTTTTCGATGATTTGCTTTGCGCAGAAGCAAAATAAAGAAGCCCTCTTTAGAGGACTCTTGATAAGAGCCATTTTCAGGCTTTTTTTTTATATTGATAAGAGCAGAAGAAGCCCAAACGAACAGTGTTTATTGGGCTTTTTAGGCTTAAAAGCTAAAAAAGCATATGGAACGGGCTTTCGAAGCCCAAACGAACAACCCCTTAGTAAAGGTGAAATCCCTATTAATTTAGTAAGGCTATTTGGACCCCGTTTATTAAAAAAAAACTTGATGGAATGTGTCAACGTGTCTAACTACAAGGGGGTATAATAATATATATTATTTGAAAACACCTATCATTTCCAACGTGTAAGGAGGTGTACGTGAAAATAGTCTAAATTTGACGGCCTAAAACCATCGAATTTATTAAAATTTGACAGCCTTTCCCGTCGAATTCATTCATTGTTTTGGGCTATATCAAAAAAAATTTCGACGGTCATAAGCTATAGAGAAATAAATTCGTCGGCTTTAAAAACCGTCAAAAAAATAAAATTCGACGACTCTAAACCAACAAAAAAATTTTATTCGACGACTCTAAATCATCAAATTTGGTTTTTTAACATAAATTCGACGGTCTTGAACCGTCAAATTTGATATTTTTTTAACATAAATTCGATGACTTTGAGCCGTCGAATTACTAAATATAGTGAATTTTTTTATGCGTCCAAATGCCAAATGTTTTCGACTTGTACCTACAAAAAAATTCACATGTCTACTAGTGCTCCATATCTCATCCATCCACATCCATATCTCATCCATCCACATCTACATCCACATCCCATCTGCACCAATTATCATTCAATTAATAGTATCATCTATAAGGCTTTGATGAAAGCATGGTTTCAAAACTCGTCCATGTCGTCTCAGTATCAGGCATGAACGAGATGGATGGATAAGTCAAATTTTCAAACGAGACTTAATACCTCATTTGTATACACGTGACCACAAACCACAATGTTAAGGGATTTGAATCCTAGCCTAAAAGGGAAGGAGCTTTCCTTTACCTTTATATATGATCTCGACAAGAAAATCATGTGGACTTTGTCTAATGACTCGTGCCACATCACACATCTAAAACACGTCCATCCGGTTTTCATCTTTATAAAAGAGATTCTACACTTCTCTATTTAAAATGCCAAAATGACAAAAAATTTAATTTTTCTTCTCCCTTTCATATTTAATTCACTACAATAAAACAGGGATATAGCGATGGCCACAACCGTTGCTATAGGTAAACAAAAGCGTCGCAAATACATATAGCGACGGCCACCCTGACCGTTGGTGGTCATCGCTAAAACCTCAAATGCTATATCTATTATCGACGGCCAACAATTGCCGAGACTATCATTATATATAAGACTTACAGTGATAGCCACTTGTCATTGTTGCTATAGGGTATTTCTTTTTTTTTTTTTTTAAATAGTCTTTTAATCTCAAATCCAACACCATAGCCTGCTAGACATCATAGAAAAACTCAGATAAAAAATAAAATTTCAAACAACATTTTCTTTTGGGGATGATCCAAGATTTTGAAAATGAACTGCTACCAATCTTCAACATAACTCTCAAATTTAAAACTAAAATTCAAAAGTGAAAAATAATTTTTGTTTTGAATGATTTTTCTTCTAAGTTCATAGAATTTTGTCCTCTACAACCATGAAGTATCAGATCATGTTTTTTTATGCCACAAAATAAAATCAAGGAACCTTAGTAAGGGTGAAATCCCTACTAATTTAGTAAGGTTAGTTGGACCCATATTAAAAAAAAAAAAAAAAAAAAAAAAAAACTTGATGGAACGTGTCAACGTGTCCAACTACAAGGGAGTATAATAATACGTAAAGAGGTGTGTGATAAAAAAAATTAATAATAGTAATTTTTATTTTTATTTTTTTGAAATAAATTGGATAACTGTTATTTTTTAATTAATTAATTAGAAATTGTCAAAAAAATTAATTTAAAATAATATTTTTTTAAAAGATAATAATTTTTGAGAAATTATCAAAACCAACCAAACTTCACCTTTAAAATGCCGATTTTTTTTAAAAAAAATCAAAAATTGCACCCACTGATTTTTTTTAATGATTTTCTCTAAATCATAAAAAATAAAATAATACAATAACAAACAAACAATCGAATTTTGACAAATAAAAAATAAAAAATATATATTTTTCTCTAAATATTTTATGATTTTCTTGTTTTTAACTTACCTCCCTTATTAATCTGGCATATCCAAAACTCCCTTGACTTGCGAACTTTGACTACTTTCAATTTTTAACCATAAATGACGAAATTAACACTCTTTTCCCAGTTTTTAAATTTTACTTACAAATTAATTTCTTAAGATTTTGTCAATTAAATTTTAAAATGTTAATCTTATCCTCTATGATCTGGACTTATAGTGTCAAAGGAAGTAGGCACAGTCATTAATTAGGGAATTATACCAAAAAATTCCAAATTTATTTTATTTTTATATTTCTTTATTTGTTCACAATATATCTTCTTTAATTCTTTTTCCTAATATCAATAATATAAAATAAAATAAAACAAATAAAAAATAAAATAAAAACCGAATCCAATTAAAAAAATATGTAAAGTAATTCTAATAAAAAATAATGTTAAAGTGACCTCAAGACTGAACTTCACATCACACACCCTGACGTCAAAGTGTATAGGAACCATAAATGCTTTTCATCGAATCATGTCAGGACGTGTGACATGAGGTACAATCTTGAGGTCGCTGCAGCACGACTCAACAATAAATTTAGAAAAAAAAAAACTAAGATTGTTTGTTCATATTCAATCTAATAGATTATTGTTCTAAGTTTCTACGATAACAAATAATCAGGTTAAATGTTCTAGAAAAATGTGAGAATTAAAAGAATGTGAATGGAAATAATGATTGATTAGAGAACATATCATAAAAATACTATCTCAAGAACATAAGGCTTGACTTCGGACATTAACAAACCCCAAATTTCTGGGATTGGATTTTTTTTTGTTTTTATAACATCAGTTACTTGAAATCTTCTATACACTCAAAAATGAAATTTGGTCCATCTAAAAATTAGTTTGATTAGTGATTTAAGTACATGGATAGAATTGATTAGATCTTAATTATTTTATGTTCTACAAGAATACACATATCAATTGAGACCAAAAATTTAATTAAGAAAGATTTTTTTAAAAATAAAAATTGTAAGCTATTACCAAAGGCCTAATTATTTTAAGGATAAATTAAGAATTACACTTCTTTACAAGGGTTTTATAAAAATCTCTGGAAAAAATCGAAAGAATCCCCTCGATGCATAAAAATAAAGAAGTTTTTATTTAAAAGAGTTGTGATAACCTGACTCCCCCACATGACATACTCAAAATACTCACTTGATGTGGGGTGTGCAAGAACCATAAACTTTATTCCTCGGGATACACGACCGTGTATGATCATAAATCTGTGCAGTTGTGCATCCCAATGAAAGAAAATCTATGATTTTGGCACATGCCATGTCAGGTGAGTATGCCACGTGGTTGTGTCAGGTTATCGTTATTCTTTGTCAAAATTCCATTGTTTGTTTGTTATTGCATTGTTTCCTTCTTTTTTTTCATGATTTAGAGAAAATCATAAAAAAAATCGGTGGCTGCAATTTTTTATTTAAAAAATAAAATAAAATTTGACCCTTTAAAGGTGGAATTTGATTTGTTTTGATATTTTTCAAAAATTGTTACCTTTAAAAAAAATATTATTTTAAGTAGATTTTTTATTATTTATAATTTCTCTTTTTTTGAGGTGCGGGGAGGAGAGCTTCTCAAATTAAGCCTCAGGCGATTGCCTAAGTGACCTTATACTTAAGCCGGCCATGGCTATAACAAAATATAATGAAAATCTTAATGAAGAGTGGGTTTTCAACGTTTTGGAAGCAGGTTCCCATATATCGAGAACTAGGATTTGAGAAGGTTTCTCTCTCAAAGTGATAAAGCGAGGATTGAAAGTGGGAGCGGCACCCATAATAAGAGGATTGAGTCACTATTTGGACTTACCCTTTCAATAGATTTATTAGCTCGACCAGAGACTAATCCATTTCAATAATATAATGTGTGGGCCTAGCACATAATATATATGACTTTCATATGGGCGCGCTCACACACAAACACACTATATATATATATATGAACAGCTTATTCTAAGATAATTTAGGTCAAATTCTTGAGATGTCCATTTCAACAAAGTAATTAATTTCTTGGGGCCACTCTCCATAACTGATTGACCCTCAACTCAACCACTTGCACTCTTGGAAGGGGTGGTGCATGTGACCATGTGACTAAGTATACCCACAATAAGAAAAAAAAAAAAAAAAAAAAAAAAAAGATTTATGAGATATATAGGGACCTTCCTGCAATTTCAGTTTCTATAGTTAATGGACATCTAATCCTCAAGCCTTTCAAAGAGCCTATCCATGAAGTATTCTTATATACAAAATAAAACTCGAGAACCTAATATCTTTCGAGGTTTAAATCTCAGCTCTCAAAAGTATGGCATCAAATGAAAATGTGTCAGATCCGAGTTGGATCTAAAGCTATCCATACTGAGATCTGAATCAAGGGGCATCAAATCATATTAAATATTTTTTTTATTTGGATCTATTCCAAAGATCCAACCCGTTAAATTTGATTTTCGAGTCGCTTAGATTCACATCAAGCCCTACTTAAAAGTCATGAAAATGATAAATGTTGTGGCTGCTCCTCAAATTTTCTAAATGAAAATGTTTTAATCGTGTCTGGCTCTAAAAACAACATATAGATAGTGGTCAAATGATAATGACGGATGATGAACGCCCTTGTTTTCAGGGTTTCTTGAACACCACTCACTTTCTCTCAAAGATATTAATTTCTTGTAAATTTCCATTCTACAAGGGCTTTAAAGCTTGGATCACTGACAAATTATTTTTGACCCCTCTATGATTTTTTTATTTTTATTTTTAATTTTTATAAGCAATAAATAATTAGTAGGTGAAGTAGAAATTTGAACTTGGAGTATAGTTTCAACACTCACATACTTTAACCAACTTAACAAACTGGCACCTTTCGATCTTGGTTAACATCTAGATATAAAATCGGAATGATTATTGACTTATAGCTATTGGATTAGAAATCACAAATTGAAAACATTCATGAATCGACCCTAGGGAGTGCCATTTCCACACAGTGTATTAAAAGACGAAGAATATTACAACAGTTGGCTGTCAATGTAAAAAATCTCCAACCTTCTGACATGAATAATAATAATAAGGCTTTGATAAAAGCATGGTTTCAAAACTCGTCTGAGATCGAGACATATCGTCCGAGTTGTCTCAATATTAGGCGTGAACAAGACTGATAGACAAGTCAATTTTTCAAATGAGACTTAATACCTCACATGCATGATTTAAATTTTTGGACAAGACGTCTCAAACGTATTGAAAAACTCATTTGAGACGACCTAGTATTTGGCATGGACAAGATGAGACACGAAATGTAGTTTTAAAACCATGGATGAATGTGAATACTTACTTCTTTCCAATAATAATAATATAAAGACGAAGACTCGAACATAATTCACTTAACCAATTATCCAAAAATCTTTATGATAAGGTTTCAATGATGATAATGATGTATCAAAATTGCTCTCAAACCTCATATTTATAAGACCCAAGAATCACGTTAGTGTTAAGCCCACCCCAAGGTGGACCTGCACACCTAATGAGCTTGATCGCTGATCTTTAGCCAATTGGAGAAAATCATTTTTATCCAATGTACTCACCATAAACAATATAACTAGATAAACAATATAACTAGATAAGGCCAAGTTTTTGGTGTGCAGGTCCACTAAGAAATCAATGCCGTCCAAACACAAATGCTGATCCATAATAACTTACAATGCTTTGGGCTTGAACCCATATATAACTCAGTTAGTTGACCTTGACTTGAGAATTGTCTAATTCATCTTTTATCAAGAACTTAAAGAACTTATCTCATGGATCAGAGAGACAAAGAAGTTTGGTTTTATTCTATAAATAGGGAGGGAACTACATTGCTTTGTTGTACCTTAAACATTTAGTTCACATAGTATTCTATAAGATCATCCAAGAAAAAATGGCTATCAAGATAAGTGTTATGATAGTGTTGGGGTTGGCTATAGGCCTATTTTCCATTGTGGCCGCTGTTCCTGGAACCGCAATTTCCTACCCCCCTCCTTATACTCGTAATTATATTTCCTTCTTTATGTCATATATCTTTCTTTTTTTTATATTATTGTTGTTGTTAAAACATATTTAATATAGCGAAGATGAATATTATCTTTGTTTTCAATTGAACTTTATTAATGTCACTTATGTTATTACATGAGACAGCTACAAAATGTTTCGGGAATGTAGATAAGGGCCTTATGATCGCGAAAGCTGGTTCTCCTATATGGATTGGTTTACCTACTTGTGGGAAAAAGTATAAAGTACAATGCACGGGGCCGGCAAAGCCAGGTACACCACATCCACATCCGTGCACAGGGAAGAGCGTAGTAGTCAAGATTGTGGATCATTGCAAACTACCAACGTGTAATGCAACCCTTGCTCTATCTAAAGAAGCTTTCGCTAAGATTGCTAATCCCGGTGCTGGCAAAATCAAAATTTCCTATACCAAGTAAGCCTTGATCGATATTCTCCCTATCATTACTTACTAGAGAACGTTACAGATGTTGATGCAAAAGTAATCGGGAAAAATCATTCAAAATTATAAGACGTGGATTTGGACAAAATTGAATGAAGGAACAAGATTTTTTTAATTACGTTGACACCAAATCTTTGAGATAAAGCTTTGATGATGATGATGACGGCTAGTAAAAAATATCTAAACAGTAAAAAAATTTAACTTTGGCATGTAGAGTCCACGATGTAATATCATATGGTACATGAGATACACTGAATCATATTAAGTCCAAAGCCCGGATGGACCCAACACAACTTTAATTTGGACCCAGCTTGGGTCCATATCGTGGTCTTGGTATGAACGGGAACAAGGGCCCGACCACAGGTTGGGCTGGGCTTGGATTTTTTTTATTAAACTGAAGTAGAGTTGTCGATGGGTCTAATGTATCGTAGTACACCTTATTAGGTGCATCATATATGTCCTGAAGCTAATACTCTATTAAACATGACTTTCTTTTTTTTTTTTTGCCTTGCAGGGTGCTTGTCTGAAGAGATTCAAGATGAAGGGTGTCTTCTTAGTTCCTTCAAAGGGATACCTAGTTCATGAAAATCTATAATATATGAATATTAATATTAAATAAGGAACACATCATGGAAAATGTGTGTCTATGGATGCTTACATCCATCCATGTAGTTTGTTTTAATAAATATGTCACCTTTTGAATAACAAAGATCTTGTTATTACTTACTATTTCTACTGTGGAGTAACTCTTTCATGGCTCTAAGATGAGCAAGAAATTATAGATCTAGATGGGCTTCGATAGCTAGGATTATATTTGTTGGCTATGGAATTCCAATTCAATAAGCACTTCACTTCATGAATCTCAGTTCTCAATCCCATAAGGGTAAATCTTCTTGACTAAAATCAAAGTTTCGAGTGATTGAAGTTCACTTTAAAACCCTGTTAAGGATTTAGATTCTTGCATGAAAAAAAAAAAAGGAAAATTTCTCCATAGAGAAGAAATTAAATGTATTAAACCAATAAATTTTTATTTTTATTTTTTTACTTTGGTAGGGCGTACATACCATTGACCCTAACACATTTTCAACAGTTAAATATACTCATTTTTATGTGAAGGGACAAATAAAAACTTGAAGTTGTGACCTGGGGAGCAAATCTAGTCGCTCTTAACATCTCAATTAACCTCTGATGGCGTATTGGTCCAATATATGAGAAGAAATAGGAGAGTTGGTATCAAAATCCTAGAGTAATTACTAGTTTTGTCATCAATCACAATATATTAAGATTTCTTTGAGGAATAAAGTAAAGTTGGTTTATATCAATGAATGTGTTTGGGTTGCTTGCAAATATTATTATTATTTTTTTTACTTTTTTTTTTTTTTTTTTGATCAAGTAAGTGATCTTCACTATTTTAAATTGATTAAACTACTTTAAAAATTATTTTTCTAAAATATTTCAATAAAAAACGTATTCCACTTATTGGAGGACATACAACATTTTTTTTGGTTCATAACCTCATTTGTCAAGAATTAATTTGGAACCATTCAATAATCTGTCTAATTATTTTGAAATATAACTTATTTAATCTAATTCTATATAATTCTTATTTTAGGTTTTGGAATATATATGTTGGTGAAATCAAAATTTTGTGCTTGCCTGGCTGGTACTGGTGGCAATTAATTGGTGGCAAAACATCTCTCATTATTTTGTCTTTTAGTAAAAAGACAAATGTGTATTGAACATTCAAGTATTTTGAATTAGATAGATTTACCCGATAGACCCAACAGTTGCATTTTTATTACAAAAAGTCCTTTAGAGTTTTGACAATTCCAAAGGAACCTTACTTTATAAAGTTTATCACCCACCAAACCTCATTTTATCAAGTTTGTTACCCAACGAACCCTAGAGTGAGGATCCACATCATAAAATTCAGATTTATAGGATTAATTTATCACTTAACATACATTGGAGTGAATTTGACCTCATCAATTTGTGACATCAAAAATGTGATTTGATGACATAGGATTATAAAAGGAAAAATTATAAGTACTTTACAAAAAAATACAAAATAAAGAATTAGTTTTCACCATTGAATCTTAATTTTAAATTTGAGAGTTTCGGTAGTCATCTATTTTCAACAGCTACGATCAAGCTCAAAAAGTTTTATTTTTTAAGAATTTTTTGTTTTAAATCTGATTTTTACCGTGAAACCTAGTAGGTTGTGTTGTTGGGTTGCTAATATGATAATCCATGTGTGCCCATCGACCCCTAGTAATTTTAAGACTTACTAAGCTAGTTACAGTAGCATGATTCATTAAATAACGTTTGTTCAGGTAACAAACTTGATAAAGGAAGGGAGTTTTGTAATAAAATTACAATAGATAGGTAAATCTTCCTTTGAATTAAATTTTTTTTTTTTTTTTTAGTAAATACTTTAACAATCAATGTTAATATAATAAATGCATTTATTAATAACATAATAACTGTATTTATTATGTAAAAGATTAACATATCCTTATTTTTTTTACTAAAAGACAAAATAAAAAAGGTATATTATTAGTAAAAAAAAAGTGTTGGACAATCTTAACGTCTTCATGAGATCTTGAATGTTAGTATTATATATCATCTATTGTTATCCAATTTCAATTTCTAATCTCTTAAAAGTAGGGTTTTCAATGGGTGGGTTCAGACCATGCTTGGTTGAGTCCTAATTTGATCTAACAGGGTATACTTAGACTAGCCTATCTTATGGAGAAAATTTAAATTCATACATTTTTTTTATCATTAGCAACCAACTATCATCTTAATTGAAAATGGTTAGAAATGATTGTAGACTTATTATTAATTATGCGTTTTAATTATATTTTGTTATAAAATCACACACCTACTTATCATCGAACCCACATCCTTCGTTAACCACAAACCCCTTGTTTGCCTTAAAATAAATAAAAAAGAAAACAAAAATCATACATAAAGCATACATCTAAAATATAACAGCTGGCAAGATTTGACATTTTTTTTTTACTTATCATGGGCATCCTCACTCTTCAAGTGAGATTAATCTCACCGTCACACACACACACTATTAAAAAGTCCTATGTGTAGTTGATTGAGTCGAGGGTCAACCGGACCTTGGATGGTGGACCCAAGGAATTCATAGTTTCGTGGGGTTTCAAACACTTGGGGTTAGCAAGTTTGAACATTATCAAGCCTAACCCAGCCAAGATTTAGTGATTTTAAAGTTTTGAGAGAGCTTCTATTGGCACTCCAACTTTTACTTATTCTCAAACATTCACTTTTTTCTTTATAGGTGAACCTCCATTTGGTGAGCTAAACATGACGACGCTGAGTATAGTATATTGTTCATTTTAATTCTCAAAACATGTTTTTCCAGTGAATTCATCATTTTTAATTAAGGTGTAATAAGTAAAAGTTGGAGTGCCAGTAGCAATTCTCTAGAGAAGTCATTCTAATTTTTAGAGGCATGTGGCATATTTTTGTTCACTTAACACCTTAATATTAACCACAACTGTCAACAATGAATTTGGAAATTTTAAATTATATCTAAAACTATGTCTTGTAACATGCTTATTACATTTGATCGAATGCATTTGGTATGAGCCATCGACAGCATAACTTATGTGCATTTCAAGTTTTATAAATATTGCCTTGGGTATCAATATGTGAAGGTACATCTAGCTTTTTCTTTTCAATTTTAAAAATCTGAGTGGTTTATTTTAAAATATAAAGCATTTTATCTGATTAATATAATTATTATTTCAAGTTTTGATAGATTGGATTAAAGAGTAAAGGGATTAAAGTTCTAAAAAAAAATTAATAAACAAAACAAGTCTAAGATATTGGAGGAAAATTGATTTAAAGAAATCTTAGAAATTGGGAAAGAGACATTTGTAAATGGAATTTTAATTATGATTTAACTTAAACATATTTGTTTGGATGACAAATTCTATAAAATTGTAATTCTGAGACTACTTTCAAATGCTTGTTTTCTATTATCTCCAACAAATCAACGTATTCGACCTGAATATCCATTTATCCGAGTTTAAAACAAAAAATTCACAGTGAAGATTGTTCTTCCATCATCCTCACTAAGAAGTATGTAGTTCATCTGACACATAGGATGACGTGTAGCGCAATACAAGTCCAGTCAGATTCGGATTGTAATTAACAATTGTATTAATGACTAGTATTTCATATTCGTGTATATATATTTAACGGGAACTCAATCCTTCAATCCTTCAACTTAAGCCTCAGCTTCGTTTAGGGGATTTCTCTTCTGATTCTATCAGAGTATGTTATTTCGTCTATGTAAATCTTCTCGTTTTTTTTTTTTTTTTTCTTTTTTGGTTAGGGTTTGTCAATTATTCTCGTTTTTTGTTGTAGATTTTTCTGATTTTGAGTTTAGATGTTTTCGTTGTTGTTCTCGTAAAGGTGAAGCGTGATTTGTTGAAAAGGAGGTATTCTTCTGAAGATGAAAAAGTGTACAAAAGAATTTGACGATAACCCTCAATTCAAAGGTGTACAGAAGAATTTGACGATGACCCTCGAATCAATTTTTTTGTTGATGACATTGCCTCTTGACTAGGCCTTCTCATATACTAATTGGAAATGACCTAAATATCATTTTCTTCAATTTCTAACAAAAAACTTCCGCATTTCTCCTTAAAACCATTCATCTTCAAGTTCTTCAACTATACAACTAACCATAGTTTGCCCCCACTACAAGATAATCCTAGCTCTGCCTCTGGTTTTAAGTCTTTAAACATTGAACTAAAGATACAATTAAGAGATTGAAAAATCAAAATATCTATTTTAAAAAAATTAGATTAGGATATTGGAGGGAAACTGATTGGATCATGTTAGTTTAGCAAATTCTAATTAAATTCAAAGTTTATTGATGATTCAGGCTCCATCTAGTCAATATGTTAATAGAGTACTTTGATTGAGGTCCAAGCAAGATTAAATAACTTAAGTTGATTGGTTGATTCCCCTAATTGTCATCCCATTTAGTCGGACTGCGATTATATTTCCCAATTTGATTTATATAGATTTTCAAGATTTAGCTATATACGTGAAAAAATAATCAATCAATTCAATATGATATAGCTAATTGATCATTGATGTAAATCTAAAATTTTAAGATATGTGATAAGAACTATAGCAATTAGGCAACTTGGTTTGGTTCGAACCAAGAACCGAACCAAATCGATAGCTTTGGGTGGTTTGGTTTGGTTTGGAACAAGTTGGGGTTTGGTTCTGGGTTTCAAAAATATAGAACCAATCAATGTGGTTCGGTTCTCAGATCAAGCTTGTATAGAGCCGAACTCTTATGCAATAAATAAATAAATATATGTGTATATATATATATATATATATATATATATATATATATATATATATATATATATATATATATATATATATATATATATTATAATTATTATTATGAATTATTTTAGGAGTTAGGAAATAGATTAATAGTCTTTTATGGATAAACAAATGACTTTTTATAGATAGATTAGTGATTTATTGTATGAAATTTTATATTTTTGTATGTTTGTTTTTCGTTAAACAATGTTACTTACAATTTATAGAACATTGCCAACTCATAGAACCGAACCGAACCAATCCGACTTCAGTTCGGTTTGGGTTGGTTTGGTTCCAATGGAATTTTGTCCGGTTCTTGTTCTTATTTAGTGGAACCGACCTATGTCGGGTTTTGTTCCAATTTGACCTCAAACCGAACCGAACCAAGTTGCACCCCTAATAGCAATGATATGGTGCATCTCATGTACATGATAATAATAATGCATATAATTTATCTCTAATTCCTAACTTATTTCAAATACTTATGGCATCAATATTACACAATCCAATGACAGACATTGAATCCACAAAAGAACTTTGCTCATATAAAACAAGACTGTGAGAGGTCCAGGCCTTTTAAGTCTTTGGCCCGTCCATGAATTTAGCTCATATGTAGAACTCTCAACGGGCCAGGATTGGGTGGGGCTTTAAACAGTTCGGTCCTAGTCGGATCACAAAACTCAAAGCCGGTCTGCTAATGGTCGAGTCATGAGGGGTTAAATAATAAAACGTTGTGTCCAATAAGGAATAATTTTTTTATATTAATAAACACCAAAAATACGATATTATACATAAAAAATAAAAATATATATACTCTTTATTGATGATTTCCAACCATTAGTTGATTCTTAATCATTGATTAAATCATTTTCCGATTCTCAAATTTAAAATTTGTTGTATCACTAAATATACAAAAAAAAAAAAAAAAAAAAAGCTTAATCTTGAGCCCATAAAGTAGGGCTTGCGCCCTTTGGCCAATAAATCTCGCCTAGCTCAAAGAGGTTTAGGGACTTTAGCTTGAGCCTATAAAGTAGGGGGCGGGTCATTATTTTCAAGCCCATTAAATTCGGACTGGAGTAGGACCTAATAATCTATAACCTTTGGACTTAGATAATGGATGTTGGTTTTCAACTAACTAATGGTAAAGTTGTGACTCGTGAGTTGAGAGAGGAAAAAGATAATTGCATAAATAAAATAAAATAATTAGGGCTCATGTGTTTATAACCCTTTTTTATACAAATTTTTATTTATTTATTTAATTAAATAAATAAATCATAATTTTTTTTAAATTAAAAAAAAAAAAAAAACAACAACAACAAATTTTATTTTTTATTTTTACTTCGAGGATCATTTGAAAAAGAGTCGAGATTCAATACGGTGTCCCATTCCTTAGATAGGACTGATGTCTATGTGGCACACTTTGGTTGGAGAATAAATACATTAGACTAGTGCATGGCTTGGTTAGGAGCCCAAGGTGTTTCATTTGAGATACAAGTCAAAAAACTTCTATGATTCCAACAGACTTTCATGTCAGGATGTGTGATATAAGGTACAATCTTGAGGTCTAAAGTGACTGTAATAATACTCAAATATCAATTTATTTTTTATGCTTCCTTGGATTACTTATTTCATCACCACTTATTCTTTGTTCAAAAAATTCATTTATTTTATATTATAATTTAGAATAAAATAAACATATTTATTCAATAAATTTCTTATTTTATTAATTAGTGATTCAATAATCAATAAATATTTTAATTATTGAAATTTCTTCTACTTCACGGGTATTAGATTAATTTGTAATTATAGTAATATTTTAAAATTTTCCTTATTGCACACTTGTTATTTTATAACTATAATACACACCGATATTTCATTGCAGTGCTCACTTTTGAGAATGTACATGACTAATAATTATCTAAAAAAATACTTAATATAATCAGGGCTGGCTCAATACAAGTTCAGGCCACAGGTTAAATTTTAAAATTACACCTTTTTGATATTTAATATATATTAATACAAATAATAATTAATCATTGAAATATTAAATTTTATTTTTTATTATATTTTGATATTAAAAGTTACTTATTAAGCTTTTACATTCAAATTTGTCTAATATATCCTTTTTAAAAGGTTTAAAATATTTTATTTTTTATTTTTTGTTTTAAGTTTCATGGTAGAGGTTGTTTTAATTTTTTTGTGGAAGCTAACCATTTTCTAGAGAATCCAATCTCACATGGGTGGAATATTTGGTGATTTTTTTTTTTTATTATAAATTAAATGGAATAATTTTTTTTAAAAGTTTAGATGGAATGATGGGTGGATTTTTTTTTCTTTCTAAGTTTAAAGATAAGATTTTCAAAAAAAAAATGGGAAACTAACCAATTTTTGGAACAAAGGATCCAACGTGGATGGATTTGAGTTTTTTTATTTTATTATTATTATTATGTTAAATGTAATAGGTTTATTTTTGTAGATTGATACAAGCCAACGTGGGTCTTTTTTTTTTTTTCTTTCTTTTTCTTTTTTTTCTAATTTTAAGATAGGCTTGTTTTAAATTTTTAGGAAACTAACAATTTTTTGAGTATTTGATCCAAAGTTAGATTTGTACTTTTTTTTTTTTTTTGAGAAACGTTTTCCTAATTAACATGGTAGGATTTTAAACCCTACTAAGGGTCGTTTTGTTCAAATGGATTACCATATTAGAAATCTCAAATCCAACACTACGGCTCTCTAAATTTCATAGAAAAACTTATAAAAAATAGAATTTTAAAAACATTTTTTTTTTTTTGGCATGATCCAATGTTTTGAAAATGAACCGTTGCCAAACTTCTACATAACTCCCAAATTTAAAATTAAAATCCAAAAGTAAAAAATATTTTTTATTTATAATTCTTTTCTTCAAAGTTCATAGAGTTTTGTCCTCTACATCCACAAAGCATCGGATCATGTTTTCTAATGCTATAAAATGAGCCCAAGGACTCTTGTAAAGGTGAAATCCCTATTAATTTAGTAAGGCTATTTAGACCCTTTTTACCAAAAAATGAACTTTGATGGAATTTGTCAACGTGTCCAACTACAAGGGAGTATAATAATATATATTATTTGAAAACACCTATCATTTCCAATGGGTAAGGAGGTGTGTATGATAAAATAATAATAATAATAATAATAATATATATATATATATATATATATATATATATTTGAAATAAATTGGATAACTGTTATTTTTTTAATTAATTAATTATTTATTTTTTATTATTATTTTTTGGTTGGGGTGGGGGAGGTCTTCTCAGATTGAACCTGAGGCAATTACCTCAGTGGCCTTATAATTGAGCCGACCATGAATAAATATAATGGAAATCTTAATGAAGAGTGGATTTTCAATGTTTTAGAAGCAGGTTCCATATATTGAGAGCGAGGATTTGAGAAGGATTCACTCTCAAAGTATAAAAAATAAAAAAAATATATTTTTCTCAAAATATTTTATGATTTTCTTGTTTCTAACTTACCTCCCTTATTAATCTGGCATATCCAAAACTCCCTTGACTTGCGAACTTTGACTACTTTCAATTTTTAACCATAAATGACGAAATTAACACTCTTTTCTCAGTTTTTAAATTTTACTTACAAATTAATTTCTTAAGATTTTGTCAATTAAATTTTAAAATGTTAATCTTATCCTCTATGATCTGGACTTATCACGTATAGTGTCAAAGGAAGTAGGCACAATATACTGATATATCATTAATAAGGGAATTATACCAAAAAATTCCTAATTTGTTTTATTTTTATATTTCTTTATTTGTGCACAATATATCTTCTTTAATTCTTTTTTCTAATATCAATAATATAAATTTAAAAAAAACGAATCCAATTGAAAAAAAATGTAAAGTAATTCTAATAAAAAATAATGTTGAAGTGACCTCAAGATTGAACTTCACATCACACACCCTGACATTAAAGTGTATAAGAACCATAAATGCTTTTCATTGAATCATGTCAAGACGTGTGATATGAGGTACAATCTTGAGATCGCTGCAGCACGACTCAACAATAAATTAAGAAAAATAAATAAACTAAGATTGTTTGTTCATATTTTATCTAATAGATTATTGTTCTAAGTTTCTACTATAACAAATAATCAGGTTAAATGTTCTAGAAAAATGCGAAGAATTAAAAGAATGTGAATGAATATAATGATTGACTCAAGAGCATAAGGCTTGACTTTGGACATTAACAAACCCCTAATTTCTGGGATTGGATTTTTTTTTGTTTTTATAACATCAGTTACTTGAAATCTTCTATACACTCAAAAATGAAATTTGATCCATTTAAAAATTAGTTTGATTAGCGATTTAATTACATGGATAGAATTGATTAGATCTTAATTATTGTATGTTCTACGAGAATACATATATCAATTGAGACCAAAAATTTAATTAAGAAAGATTTTTTTAAAAATAAAAATTGTAAGCTATTACCAAAGGCCTAATTATTTTAAGGATAAATTAAAAATTACACTTCTTTACAAGGGTTTTATAAAAATCTCTGGAAAAAATCGAAAGAATCCTCTCGATGCATAAAAATAAAGAAGTTTTTATTTAAAAGAGTTGTGATAACCTGACTCCCCCACATGACATACTCAAAATACTCACTTGATGTGGGGTGTGCAAGAACCATAAACTTTATTCCTCGGGATACACGACCGCATATGCTCATAAATCTGTGCAGTTGTGCATCCCAATGAAAGAAAATCTATGATTTTGGCACATGCCATGTCAGGTGAGTATGCCACGTGGTTGTGTCAGATTATCATTATTCTTTGTCAAAATTCCATTGTTTGTTTGTTATTGCATTGTTTCCTTTTTTTTATGATTTAGAGAAAATCATTATTAAAAAAATCGGTGGCTGCAATTTTTTATTTAAAAAAAAAATTTTGACCCTTTAAAGGCCGAATTTGATTTATTTTGATATTTTTCAAAAATTGTTATCTTTTAAAAAATATTATTTTAAATAGATATTTTTTTTTTTTAATTTCTCTTTTTTTGAGGTGGGGTGTGTGTGGGGGGGGGGGGGGGAGAGCTTCTCAAATTAAGCCTTAGGCGATTGCCTAAGTGTCCTTATACTTAAGCTAGCCATGGCTATAACAAAATATAATGGAAATCTTAATGAAGAGTGGGTTTTCAACGTTTTGGAAGCAGGTTCCCATATATCGAGAACTAGGATTTGAGAAGGTTTCTCTCTCAAAGTGATGAAGCGAGGATTGAAAGTGCGAGCGGCACTCATAATAAAAGGATTGAGTCACTATTTGGACTTACCCTTTCAATAGTTTTATTAGCTCGACCAGAGACTAATCCATTTCAATAATATAATGTGTGGGCCTAGCACACAATATATATGACTTTCACATGGGCGCGCTCACACACAAACACACTATATATATATATATATATATATATATATATGAACAGCTTATTCTAAGAAAATTTAGGTCAAATTCTTGAGATGTCCATTTCAACAAAATAATTAATTTCTTGGGGCCACTTTCCATGTATACCCACGATAAGAAAAAAAAAAAAAAAGATTTATGAGATATATATTAGAGAATAAGATGCACTGTATTAAAATGCATGAGATACATTATATCATTGTTAGTGTATCTTACCCAAATGGAAGGTTGTGACGAAAGATATTCTAGAATATATATTGATATTTAGAATATATCAATTACGATATTCTAGAATATTTATATTAGGTAGTTTTCATATATCTTGGTTGATGTAATGCCTATAAATACCCTATTGGGACTTTTGTAATATTCATCCAAGAATCTCAATAAATTCAAATTTCTACATGGTATCAGAGCTCAAGCTCCACTGAGCACATCGATCTTGGTGTGTCATTCTTCGGCGATGGCGCCATTGCCATCGCCGAACCTTAATCATTTTGTTATGTTATTAGTATTTTTTTCAATAAAAATACCGTCTTTCTCTATGTTTCGGATCTAGATATATTTTATTCTCTTCTTTTCTATTATTCTAGGTTTTTTTGTTTTTCCAATAAAAATCACAACTCCTTCTATATCTCTACAAATCTCACAATTTCACACATTCATGTTACATGATCTCATTTTTTTTTCCTATATAAAATCTCTCCAACGAGAGTTTTTTCATTTAAATGGCACAATCCTACTTTTTATGCTTTTGGGAGAGATCATGACAGATTTGGTCTAATAAGCCACCGGCTCCGACAGACTCAAAACGAGCGGGATGCGACAGTGATGGACTTCATAGACAGACGGTGACCTCCAGCAAGCACGATTGGCACTTCGACGATCAATAAACATATCCATTATTGAGATCAAGCAATTATTCAACAAAACCAATTGCATATTCCATTTTCAAAGGACCATGCAATTGTGGGAGGATATTAGAGAATAAGATGCACTGTATTAAAATGCATGAGATACATTATATCATTGTTAGTGTATCTTACCCAAATGGAAGGTTGTGACGAAAGATATTCTAGAATATATATTGATATTTAGAATATATCAATTACGATATTCTAGAATATTTATATTAGGTAGTTTTCATATATCTTGGTTGATGTAATGCCTATAAATACCCTATTAGGACTTTTGTAATATTCATCCAAGAATCTCAATAAATTCAAATTTCTACAATATATAGGGACCTTCCTGTAATTTCAGTTTCTATAGTTAATGGACATCTAATCCTCAAGCCTTTCAAAGAGCCTATCCATGAAATATTCTTATATACAAAATAAAACTCGAGAACCTAATATCTTTCGAGGTTTAAATCTCAGCTCTCAAAAGTATGGCATCAAATGAAAATGTGTCAGATCCGAGTTGGATCTAAAGCTATCCATATTGAGATCTGAATCAAGGGGCATCAAATCATATTAGATATTTTTTTTATTTGGATCTATTCCAAAGATCCAACCCGTTAAATTTGATTTTCGAGTCGCTTAGATTCACATCAAGCCCTACTTAAAAGTCATGAAAATGATAAATGTTGTGGCTGCTCCTCAAATTTTCTAAATGAAAATGTTTTAATCGTGTCTGGCTCTAAAAACAACATATAGATAGTGGTCAAATGATAATGACGGATGATGAACACCCTTGTTTTCAGGGTTTCTTGAACACCACTCACTTTCTCTCAAAGATATTAATTTCTTGTAAATTTCCATTCTACAAGGGCTTTAAAGCTTGGATCACTGACAAATTATTTTTGACCCCTCTATGATTTTTTTATTTTTATTTTTAATTTTTATAAGCAATAAATAATTAGTAGGTGAAGTAGAAATTTGAACTTGGAGTATAGTTTCAACACTCACATACTTTAACCAACTTAGCAAACTGGCACCTTTCGATCTTGGTTAACATCTAGATATAAAATCGGAATGATTATTGACTTATAGCTATTGGATTAGAAATCACAAATTGAAAACATTCATGAATCGACCCTAGGGAGTGCCATTTCCACACAGTGTATTAAAAGACGAAGACTATTACAACAGTTGGCTGTCAATGTAAAAAATCTCCAACCTTCTGACATGAATAATAATAATAAGGCTTTGATGAAAGCATGGTTTCAAAACTCGTCTGAGATCGAGACATATCGTCCGAGTCGTCTCAATATTAGGCGTGAACAAGACTGATAGACAAGTCAATTTTTCAAATGAGACTTAATACCTCACATGCATGATTTAAATTTTTGGACAAGACGTCTCAAACGTATTGAAAAACTCATTTGAGACGACCTAGTACTTGGCATGGACAAGATGAGACACGAAACACAGTTTTAAAACCATGGATGAATGTGGATACTTACTTCTTTCCAATAATAATAATATAAAGACGAAGACTCGAACATAATTCACTTAACCAATTATCCAAAAATCTTTATGATAAGGTTTCAATGATGTATCAAAATTGCTCTCAAACCTCGTATTTATAAGACCCAAGAATCACGTTAGTGTTAAGCCCACCCCAAGGTGGACCTGCACACCTAATGAGCTTGATCGCTGATCTTTAGCCAATTGGAGAAAATCATTTTATCCAATGTAATCACCATAAACAATATAACTAGATAAGGCCAAGTTTTTGGTGTGCGGGTCCGCTAAGAAATCAATGCCGTCCAAACACAAATGCTGATCCATAATAACTTACAATGCTTTGGGCTTGGACCCATATATAGCTCAATTAGTTGACCTTGACTTGAGAATTGTCCAATTCATCTTTTATCAAGAATTTGAAGAACTTATCTCATGGATAGGAGAGACAAAGAAATTTGGTTTTATTCTATAAATAGGGAGGGGACTACATTGCTTTGCTGTACCTTAAACATTTAGTTCACACAGTATTCTATAAGATCATCCAAGAAAAAATGACTATCAAGATAAGTGTTATGATAGTGTTGGGGTTGGCAATAGGCCTATTTTCCATTGTGGCCGCTGTTCCTGTTCCTGTTCCTGTTCCTGGAACCGCAATTTCCTACCCCCCTCCTTATTTTCGTAAATATATTTCCTTCTTTATGTCATATAACTTTCTTTTTTTTTATATTATTATTGTTGTTAAAACATATTTAATATAGCGAAGATGAATATTATATTTGTTTTCAACTGAGCTTTATTAATGTCACCCATATTATTACATGTGACAGCTTCAACATGCTATAAGAAGCCAATCGGGGAAGTTTTGATCGCGAAAGCTGGTTCTCCTATATGGATTGGTTTACCTACTTGTGGGAAAAAGTATAAAGTAAAATGCACGGGGCCTGCAAAGCAAGGTATACCACATCCGTGCACAGGGAGGAGCGTAGTAGTCAAGATTGTGGGTCATTGCCAACTACCAAAGTGTAATGCAACCCTTGCTCTATCTAACAAAGCTTTCGCTGAGATTGCTGATCCCAATGCTGGCAAAATCAAAATTTCCTATACCAAGTAAGCCTTGATCGATATTCTCCCTATCATTACTTACTAGAGAACGTTACAGATGTTGATGCAAAAGTAATCGGGAAAAATCATTCAAAATTATAAGACGTGGATTTGGACAAAATTGAATGAAGGAACAAGATTTTTTTAATTACGTTGACACCAAATCTTTGAGATAAAGCTTTGATGATGATGATGACGGCTAGTAAAAAATATCTAAACAGTAAAAAAATTTAACTTTGGCATGTAGAGTCCACGATGTAATATAATATGGTACATTAGATACACTGAATCATATTAAGTCCAAAGCCCTCCTAATGTAAAGCTAATTTTAAGTTGTACAACTTGGATGGACCCAACACAACTTTAATTTGGACCCGGCTTGGGTCCATATCGTAGTCTTTGCATGAACTGGAAAAAGAGCCCTACCTCAGGTTGGCCTGGGCTTCGATTTTGTTCTTAAACTGAAGTAGAGTTGTCGATGGGTCTAATGTATCGTAGTACACCTTATTAGGTGCATCATATATGTCCTGAAGCTAATACTCTATTAAACATGACTTTCTTTTTTTTTTTTTGCCTTGCAGGGTGCTTGTCTGAAGAGATTCAAGATGAAGGGTGTCTTCTTAGTTCCTTCAAAGGGATACCTAGTTCATGAAAATCTATAATATATGAATATTAATATTAAATAAGGAACACATCATGGAAAATGTGTGTCTATGGATGCTTACATCCATCCATGTAGTATGTTTTAATAAATATGTCACCTTTTGAATAACAAAGATCTTGTTATTACTTACTATTTCTACTGTGGAGTAACTCTTTCATGGCTCTAAGATGAGCAAGAAATTATAGATCTAGATGGGCTTCGATAGCTAGGATTATGTTTGTTGGCTATGGAATTCCAATTCAATAAGCACTTCACTTCATGAATCTCAGTTCTCAATCCTATAAGGGTAAATCTTCTTGACTAAAATCAAAGTTTCGAGTGATTGAAGTTCACTTTAAAACCCTGTTAACGACTTAGAATCTTGCTTGAAAAAAAAAAAAAAAAGGAAAATTTCTCCATAAAGAAGAAATTAAATGTATTAAACCAATAAATTTTTATTTTTATTTTTTTACTTTGGTAGGGCGTACATACCATTGACCCTAACATGTTTTCAACAATTAAATATACTCATTTTTATGTGAAGGGACAAATAAAAACTTGAAGTTGTGACCTGGGGAGCAAATTTAGTCGCTCTTAACATCTCAATTAACCTTTGATGGCGTATTGGTCCAATATATGAGACGAAATAGGAGAGTTGGTATCAAAATCCTAGAGTAATTACTAGTTTTGTCATCAATCACGATATATTAAGATTTCTTTGAGGAATAAAGTAAAGTTGGTTTATATCAATGAAAGTGTTTGGGTTGCTTGCAAATATTTTATTTTTATTTTTTACTTTTTTATTTTTTTTTTGATCAAGTAAGTGATCTTCACTATTTTAAATTGATTAAACTACTTTAAAAATTATTTTTCTAAAATATTTCAATAAAAAACGCATTCCACTTATTGGAGGACATACAACATTTTTTTTGGTTCATAACCTCATTTGTCAAGAATTAATTTGGAACCATTCAATAATCTGTCTAATTATTTTGAAATATAACTTATTTAATCTAATTCTATATAATTCTTATTTTAGGTTTTGGAATATATATGTAGGTGAAATCAAAATTTTGTGCTTGCCTGGCTGGTACTGGTGGCAATTAATTGGTGGCAAAACATCTCTCATTATTTTGTCTTTTAGTAAAAAGACAAAGGTGTATTGAACATTCAAGTATTTTGAATTAGATAGATTTACCCGATAGACCCAACAGTTGCATTTTTATTACAAAAAGTCCTTTAGAGTTTTGACAATTCCAAAGGAACCTTACTTTATAAAGTTTATCACCCACCAAACCTCATTTTATCAAGTTTGTTATCCAACTAGAGTGAGGATCCACATCATAAAATTCAGATTTATAGGATTAATTTATCACTTAACATACATTGGAGTGAATTTGACCTCATCAATTTGTGACATCAAAAATGTGATTTGATGACATAGGGTTATAAAAGAAAAAATTATAAGTACTTTACAAAAAAATACAAAATAAAGAATTAGTTTTCACCATTGAATCTTAATTTTAAATTTGAGAGTTTCGGTAATCATCTATTTTCAACAGCTACGATCAAACTCAAAAAGTTTTATTTTTTAAGAATTTTTTGTTTTAAATCTGATTTTTACTGTGAAACCTAGTAGGTTGTGTTGTTGGGTTGCTAATATGATAATCCATGTGTGCCCATCGACCCCTAGTAATTTTAAGACTTACTAAGCTAGTTACAGTAGCATGATTCATTAAATAACGTTTGTTCAGGTAACAAACTTGATAAAGGAAGGGAGTTTTGTAATAAAATTACAATAGATAGGTAAATCTTCCTTTGAATTAAATTTTTTTTTTTTTTTAGTAAATACTTTGACAATCAATGTTAATATAATAAATGCATTTATTAATAACATAATAACTGTATTTATTATGTAAAAGATTAACATATTCTGATTTTTTTTTACTAAAAGACAAAATAAAAAAAGAATATTATTAGTGTAAAAAAAAGTGTTGGACAATCTTAACGTCTTCATGAGATCTTGAATGTTAGTATTATATATCATCTATTGTTATCCAATTTCAATTTCTAATCTCTTAAAAGTAGGGTTTTCAATGGGTGGGTTCAGACCATGCTTGGTTGAGTCCTAATTTGATCTAACAGGATATACTTAGACTAGCCTATCTTATGGAGAAAATTTAAATTCATACATTTTTTTTATCATTAGCAACCAACTATCATCTTAATTGAAAATGGTTAGAAATGATTGTAGACTTATTATTAATTATGCGTTTTAATTATATTTTGTTATAAAATCACACACCTACTTATCATCGAACCCACATCCTTCGTTAACCACAAACCCCTTGTTTGCCTTAAAATAAATAAAAAAGAAAACAAAAATCATACATAAAGCATACATCTAAAATATAACAGCTGGCAAGATTTGACATTTTTTTTTTACTTATCATGGGCATCCTCACTCTTCAAGTGAGATTAATCTCACCGTCACACACACACACTATTAAAAAGTCCTATGTGTAGTTGATTGAGTCGAGGGTCAACCGGACCTTGGATGGTGGACCCAAGGAATTCATAGTTTCGTGGGGTTTCAAACACTTGGCCCAACCTTTCTGAGGAGCTTATCAAGGCTCGGCTGGCCACTAGCCCCCTTGGGGTTAGCAAGTTTGAACATTATCAAGCCTAACCCAGCCAAGATTTAGTGATTTTAAAGTTTTGAGAGAGCTTCTATTGGCACTCCAACTTTTACTTATTCTCAAACATTCACTTTTTTCTTTATAGGTGAACCTCCATTTGGTGAGCTAAACATGACGACGCTGAGTATAGTATATTGTTCATTTTAATTCTCAAAACATGTTTTTCCAGTGAATTCATCATTTTTAATTAAGGTGTAATAAGTAAAAGTTGGAGTGCCAGTAGCAATTCTCTAGAGAAGTCATTCTAATTTTTAGAGGCATGTGGCATATTTTTGTTCACTTAACACCTTAATAATAACCACAACTGTCAACAATGAATTTGGAAATTTTAAATTATATCTAAAACTATGTCTTGTAACATGCTTATTACATTTGATCGAATGCATTTGGTATGAGCCATCGACAGCATAACTTATGTGCATTTCAAGTTTTATAAATATTGCCTTGGGTATCAATATGTGAAGGTACATCTAGCTTTTTCTTTTCAATTTTAAAAATCTGAGTGGTTTATTTTAAAATATAAAGCATTTTATCTAATTAATATAATTATTATTTCAAGTTTTGATAGATTGGATTAAAGAGTAAAGGGATTAAAGTTGTAAAAAAAAAATTAATAAACAAAATAAGACTAAGATATTGGAGGAAAATTGATTTAAAGAAATCTTAGAAATTGGGAAAGAGACATTTGTAAATGGAATTTTAATTATGATTTAACTTAAACATATTTGTTTGGATGACAAATTCTATAAAATTGTAATTCTGAGACTACTTTCAAATGCTTGTTTTCTATTATCTCCAACAAATCAACGTATTCGACCTGAATATCCATTTATCCGAGTTTAAAACAAAAAATTCATAGTGAGGATTGTTCTTCCATCATCCTCACTAAGAAGTATGTAGTTCATCTGACACATAGGATGACGTGTAGCGCAATACAAGTCCAGTCAGATTCGGATTGTAATTAACAATTGTATTAATGACTAGTATTTCATATTCGTGTATATATATTTAACGGGAACTCAATCCTTCAATCCTTCAACTTAAGCCTCAGCTTCGTTTAGGGGATTTCTCTTCTGATTCTATCAGAGTATGTTATTTCGTCTATGTAAATCTTCTCGTTTTTTTTTTTTTCTTTTTTGGTTAGGGTTTGTCAATTATTCTCGTTTTTTGTTGTAGATTTTTCTGATTTTGAGTTTAGATGTTTTCGTTGTTGTTCTCGTAAAGGTGAAGCGTGATTTGTTGAAAAGGAGGTGTTCTTCTGAAGATGAAAAGGTGTACAAAAGAATTTGACGATAACCCTCAATTCAAAGGTGTACAGAAGAATTTGACGATGACCCTCGAATCAATTTTTTTGTTGATGACATTGCCTCTTGACTAGGCCTTCTCATATACTAATTGGAAATGACCTAAATATCATTTTCTTCAATTTCTAACAAAAAACTTCCGCATTTCTCCTTAAAACCATTCATCTTCAAGTTCTTCAACTATACAACTAACCATAGTTTGCCCCCACTACAAGATAATCCTAGCTCTGCCTCTGGTTTTAAGTCTTTAAACATTGAACTAAAGATACAATTAAGAGATTGAAAAATCAAAATATCTATTTTAAAAAAATTAGATTAGGATATTGGAGGGAAACTGATTGGATCATGTTAGTTTAGCAAATTCTAATTAAATTCAAAGTTTATTGATGATTCAGGCTCCATCTAGTCAATATGTTAATAGAGTACTTTGATTGAGGTCCAAGCAAGATTAAATAACTTAAGTTGATTGGTTGATTCCCCTAATTGTCATCCCATTTAGTCGGACTGCGATTATATTTCCCAATTTGATTTATATAGATTTTCAAGATTTAGCTATATACGTGAAAAAATAATCAATCAATTCAATATGATATAGCTAATTGATCATTGATGTAAATCTAAAATTTTAAGATATGTGATAAGAACTATAGCAATTAGGCAACTTGGTTTGGTTCAAACCAAGAACCGAACCAAATCGATAGCTTTGGGTGGTTTGGTTCGGTTTGGAACAAGTTGGGGTTTGGTTCTGGGTTTCAAAAATATAGAACCAATCAATGTGGTTCGGTTCTCAGATCAAGCTTGTATAGAGCCGAACTCTTATGCAATAAATAAATAAATATATGTGTATATATATATTATAATTATTATTATGAATTATTTTAGGACTTAGGAAATAGATTAATAGTCTTTTATGGATAAACAAATGACTTTTTATAGATAGATTAGTGATTTATTGTATGAAATTTTATATTTTTATATGTTTGTTTTTTCGTTAAACAATGTTACTTACAATTTATAGAACATTGCCAACTCATAGAACCGAACCGAACCAATCCGACTTCAGTTCGGTTTGGGTTGGTTTGGTTCCAATGGAATTTTGTCCGGTTCTTGTTCTTATTTAGTGGAACCGACCTATGTCGGGTTTTGTTCCAATTTGACCTCAAACCGAACCGAACCAAGTTGCACCCCTAATAGCAATGATATGGTGCATCTCATGTACATGATAATAATAATGCATATAATTTATCTCTAATTCCTAACTTATTTCAAATACTTATGGCATCAATATTACACAATCCAATGACAGACATTGAATCCACAAAAGAACTTTGCTCATATAAAACAAGACTGTGAGAGGTCCAGGCCTTTTAAGTCTTTGGCCCGTCCATGAATTTAGCTCATATGTAGAACTCTCAACGGGCCAGGATTGGGTGGGGCTTTAAACAGTTCGGTCCTAGTCGGATCACAAAACTCAAAGCCGGTCTGCTAATGGTCGAGTCATGAGGGGTTAAATAATAAAACGTTGTGTCCAATAAGGAATAATTTTTTTATGTTAATAAACACCAAAAATACGATATTATACATAAAAAATAAAAATATATATACTCTTTATTGATGATTTCCAACCATTAGTTGATTCTTAATCATTGATTAAATCATTTTCCGATTCTCAAATTTAAAATTTGTTGTATCACTAAATATACAAAAAAAAAAAAAAAAAAGCTTAATCTTGAGCCCATAAAGTAGGGCTTGCGCCCTTTGGCCAATAAATCTCGCCTAGCTCAAAGAGGTTTAGGGACTTTAGCTTGAGCCCATAAAGTAGGGGCCGGGTCATTATTTTCAAGCCCATTAAATTCGGACTGGAGTAGGACCTAATAATCTATAACCTTTGGACTTAGATAATGGATGTTGGTTCTCAACTAACTAATGGTAAAGTTGTGACTCGTGAGTTGAGAGAGGAAAAAGATAATTGCATAAATAAAATAAAATAATTAGGGCTCATGTGTTTATAACCCTTTTTTATACAAATTTTTATTTATTTATTTAATTAAATAAATAAATCATAATTTTTTTTAAATTAAAAAAAAAAAAAACAACAACAACAAATTTTATTTTTTATTTTTACTTCGAGGATCATTTGAAAAAGATTCGAGATTCAATACGGTGTCCCATTCCTTAGATAGGGCCGATGTCTATGTGGCACACTTTGATTGGAGAATAAATACATTAGACTAGTGCATGGCTTGGTTAGGAGCCCAAGGTGTGTCATTTGAGATACTAGTCAAAAAACTTCTATGATTCCAACAGACTTTCATGTCAGGATGTGTGATATAAGGTACAATCTTGAGGTCTAAAGTGACTGTAATAATACTCAAATATCAATTTATTTTTTATGCTTCCTTGGATTACTTATTTCATCACCACTTATTCTTTGTTCAAAAAATTCATTTTTTTAATATTATAATTTAGAATAAAATAAACATATTTATTCAATGAATTTCTTATTTAATTAATTAGTGATTCAATAATCAATAAATATTTTAATTATTGAAATTTCTTCTACTTCACGGGTATTAGATTAATTTGTAACTATAGTAATATTTTAAAATTTTCCTTATTGCACACTTGTTATTTTATAACTATAATACACACCGATATTTCATTGCAGTGCTCACTTTTGAGAATGTACATGACTAATAATTATCTAAAAAAATACTTAATATAATCAGGGCTGGCTCAATACAAGTTCAGGCCACAGCTTAAATTTTAAAATTACACCTTTTTGATATTTAATATATATTAATACAAATAATAATTAATCATTGAAATATTAAATTTTATTTTTTATTATATTTTGATATTAAAAGTTACTTATTCAGCTTTTACATTCAAATTTGTCTAATATATCCTTTTTAAAAGGTTTAAAATATTTTATTTTTTATTTTTTGTTTTAAGTTTCATGGTAGAGGTTGTTTTAATTTTTTTGTGGAAGCTAACCATTTTCTAGAGAATCCAATCTCACATGGGTGGAATATTTGGTGATTTTTTTTTTATTATTATAAATTAAATGGAATAATTTTTTTTTAAAGTTTAGATGGAATGATGGGTGGATTTTTTTTCTTTCTAAGTTTAAAGATAAGATTTTCAAAAAAAAATGGGAAACTAACCAATTTTTGGAACAAAGGATCCAACGTGGATGGATTTGAGTTTTTTTATTTTATTATTATTATTATGTTAAATGTAATAGGTTTATTTTTGTAGATTGATACAAGCCAACGTGGGTCTTTTTTTTTTTTTCTTTCTTTTTTTTTTTTTTCTAATTTTAAGATAGGCTTGTTTTAAATTTTTAGGAAACTAACAATTTTTTGAGTATTTGATCCAAAGTTAGATTTGTACTTTTTTTTTTTTTTTTGAGAAACATTTTCCTAATTAACATGGTAGGATTTTAAACCTTACTAAGGGTCGTTTTGCTCAAATGGATTACCATATTAGAAATCTCAAAAACAACACTACGGCTCTCTAAATTTCATAGAAAAACTCATAAAAAATAGAATTTTAAAAACATTTTTTTTTTTTGGCATGATCCAATGTTTTGAAAATGAACCGTTGCCAAACTTCTACATAACTCCCAAATTTAAAATTAAAATCCAAAAGTGAAAAATATTTTTTATTTATAATTCTTTTCTTCAAAGTTCATCGAGTTTTGTCCTCTACATCCACAAAGCATCGGATCATGTTTTCTAATGCCATAAAATGAGCCCAAGGACTCTTGTAAAGGTGAAATCCCTATTAATTTAGTAAGGCTATTTAGACCATTTTTACCAAAAAAAGAATTTTGATGGAATTTGTCAACGTGTCCAACTACAAGGGAGTATAATAATATATATTATTTGAAAACACCTATCATTTCCAATGTGTAAGGAGGTGTGTATGATAAAATAATAATAATAATAATAATAATAATATATATATATATATATATATATATATTTGAAATAAATTGGATAACTGTTATTTTTTTAATTAATTAATTAATTTTTTTATTATTATTTTTTGGTTGGGGTGGGGGAGGTCTTCTCAGATTGAACCTGAGGCAATTACCTCAGTGGCCTTATAATTGAGCCGACCATGAATATAATAAATATAATGGAAATCTTAATGAAGAGTGGATTTTCAATGTATATTTTTCTCAAAGAATAAAAAATAAAAAATATATATTTTTCTCAAAATATTTTATGATTTTCTTGTTTCTAACTTACCTCCCTTATTAATCTGGCATATCCAAAACTCCCTTGACTTGCGAACTTTGACTACTTTCAATTTTTAACCATAAATGACGAAATTAACACTCTTTTCTCAGTTTTTAAATTTTACTTACAAATTAATTTCTTAAGATTTTGTCAATTAAATTTTAAAATGTTAATCTTATCCTCTATGATCTGGACTTATCACGTATAGTGTCAAAGGAAGTAGGCACAATATACTGATATATCATTAATTAGGGAATTATACCAAAAAATTCCTAATTTGTTTTATTTTTATATTTCTTTATTTGTGCACAATATATCTTCTTTAATTCTTTTTTCTAATATCAATAATATAAATAAAAAAAAAACGAATCCAATTGAAAAAAAATGTAAACTAATTCTAATAAAAAATAATGTTGAAGTGACCTCAAGATTGAAGTTCACATCACACACCCTGACATTAAAGTGTATAAGAACCATAAATGCTTTTCATTGAATCATGTCAAGACGTGTGATATGAGGTACAATCTTGAGGTCGCTGCAGCACGACTCAACAATAAATAAAGAAAAAAAAATAAACTAAGATTGTTTGTTCATATTTTATCTAATAGATTATTGTTCTAAGTTTCTACTATAACAAATAATCAGGTTAAATGTTCTAGAAAAATGCGAAGAATTAAAAGAATGTGAATGGATATAATGATTGACTCAAGAGCATAAGGCTTGACTTTGGACATTAACAAACCCCAAATTTCTGGGATTGGATTTTTTTTTTGTTTTTATAACATCAGTTACTTGAAATCTTCTATACACTCAAAAATGAAATTTGGTCCATCTAAAAATTAGTTTGATTAGCGATTTAATTACATGGATAGAATTGATTAGATCTTAATTATTGTATGTTCTACGAGAATACATATATCAATTGAGACCAAAAATTTAATTAAGAAAGATTTTTTTAAAAATAAAAATTGTAAGCTATTACCAAAGGCCTAATTATTTTAAGGATAAATTAAAAATTACACTTCTTTACAAGGGTTTTATAAAAATCTCTGGAAAAAATCGAAAGAATCCCATCGATGCATAAAAATAAAGAAGTTTTTATTTAAAAGAGTTGTGATAACCTGACTCCCCCACATGACATACTCAAAATACTCACTTGATGTGGGGTGTGCAAGAACCATAAACATTATTCCTTGGGATACACGACCGCATATGCTCACAAATCTGTGCAGTTGTGCATCCCAATGAAAGAAAATCTATGATTTTGACACATGCCATGTCAGGTGAGTATGCCACGTGGTTGTGTCAAATTATCATTATTCTTTGTCAAAATTCCATTGTTTGTTTGTTTGTTATTGCATTGTTTCCTTTTTTTTATGATTTAGAGAAAATCATTATAAAAAAAATTCGGTGGCTGCAATTTTTTATTAAAAAAAAATTGACCCTTTAAAAGTCAAATTTGATTTGTTTTGATATTTTTCAAAAGTTGTTATCTTTTAAAAAATATTATTTTAAATAGATTTTTTTTTTTTTTAATTTCTCTTTTTTTGAGGTGGGGGGGGGAGAGCTTCTCAAATTAAGCCTTAGGCGATTGCCTAAGTGTCCTTATACTTAAGCTGGCCATGGCTATAACAAAATATAATGGAAATCTTAATGAAGAGTGGGTTTTCAACGTTTTGGAAGCAGGTGGTATCAAGAACTAGGATTTGAGAAGGTTTCTCTCTCAAAGTGATGAAGCGAGGATTGAAAGTGCGAGCGGCACTCATAATAAAAGGATTGAGTCACTATTTGGACTTACCCTTTCAATAGTTTTATTAGCTCGACCAGAGACTAATCCATTTCAATAATATAATGTGTGGGCCTAGCACACAATATATATGACTTTCACATGGGCGCGCTCACACACAAACACACTATATATATATATATATATATATATATATATATATATATATGAACAGCTTATTCTAAGAAAATTTAGGTCAAATTCTTGAGATGTCCATTTCAACAAAATAATTAATTTCTTGGGGCCACTCTCCATGTATACCCACGATAAGAAAAAAAAAAAAAAAGATTTATGAGATATATAGGGACCTTCCTGTAATTTCAGTTTCTATAGTTAATGGACATCTAATCCTCAAGCCTTTCAAAGAGCCTATCCATGAAGTATTCTTATATACAAAATAAAACTCGAGAACCTAATATCTTTCGAGGTTTAAATCTCAGCTCTCAAAAGTATGGCATCAAATGAAAATGTGTCAGATCCGAGTTGGATCTAAAGCTATCCATACTGAGATCTGAATCAAGGGGCATCAAATCATATTAAATATTTTTTTTATTTGGATCTATTCCAAAGATCCAACCCGTTAAATTTGATTTTCGAGTCGCTTAGATTCACATCAAGCCCTACTTAAAAGTCATGAAAATGATAAATGTTGTGGTTGCTCCTCAAATTTTCTAAATGAAAATGTTTTAATCGTGTTTGGCTCTAAAAACAACATATAGATAGTGGTCAAATGATAATGACGGATGATGAACGCCCTTGTTTTCTGGGTTTCTTGAACACCACTCACTTTCTCTCAAAGATATTAATTTCTTGTAAATTTCCATTCTACAAGGGCTTTAAAGCTTGGATCACTGACAAATTATTTTTGACCCCTCTATGATTTTTTTATTTTTATTTTTAATTTTTATAAGCAATAAATAATTAGTAGGTGAAGTAGAAATTTGAACTTGGAGTATAGTTTCAACACTCACATACTTTAACCAACTTAGCAAACTGGCACCTTTCGATCTTGGTTAACATCTAGATATAAAATCGGAATGATTATTGACTTATAGCTATTGGATTAGAAATCACAAATTGAAAACATTCATGAATCGACCCTAGGGAGTGCCATTTCCACACAGTGTATTAAAAGACGAAGAATATTACAACAGTTGGCTGTCAATGTAAAAAATCTCCAACCTTCTGACATGAATAATAATAATAAGGCTTTGATGAAAGCATGGTTTCAAAACTCGTCTGAGATCGAGACATATCGTCCGAGTCGTCTCAATATTAGGCGTGAACAAGACTGATAGACAAGTCAATTTTTCAAATGAGACTTAATACCTCACATGCATGATTTAAATTTTTGGACAAGACGTCTCAAACGTATTGAAAAACTCATTTGAGACGACCTAGTATTTGGCATGGACAAGATGAGACACGAAATGTAGTTTTAAAACCATGGATGAATGTGAATACTTACTTCTTTCCAATAATAATAATATAAAGACGAAGATTCGAACATAATTCACTTAACCAATTATCCAAAAATCTTTATGATAAGGCTTCAATGATGATAATGATGTATCAAAATTGCTCTCAAACCTCATATTTATAAGACCCAAGAATCACGTTAGTGTTAAGCCCACCCCAAGGTGGACCTGCACACCTAATGAGCTTGATCGCTGATCTTTAGCCAATTGGAGAAAATCATTTTTATCCAATGTACTCACCATAAACAATATAACTAGATAAACAATATAACTAGATAAGGCCAAGTTTTTGGTGTGCAGGTCCACTAAGAAATCAATGCCGTCCAAACACAAATGCTGATCCATAATAACTTACAATGCTTTGGGCTTGGACCCATATATAACTCAGTTAGTTGACCTTGACTTGAGAATTGTCTAATTCATCTTTTATCAAGAACTTAAAGAACTTATCTCATGGATCAGAGAGACAAAGAAGTTTGGTTTTATTCTATAAATAGGGAGGGAACTACATTGCTTTGTTGTACCTTAAACATTTAGTTCACATAGTATTCTATAAGATCATCGAAGAAAAAATGGCTATCAAGATAAGTGTTATGATAGTGTTGGGGTTGGCTATAGGCCTATTTTCCATTGTGGCCGCTGTTCCTGGAACCGCAATTTCCTACCCCCCTCCTTATACTCGTAATTATATTTCCTTCTTTATGTCATATATCTTTCTTTTTTTTATATTATTGTTGTTGTTAAAACATATTTAATATAGCGAAGATGAATATTATCTTTGTTTTCAATTGAACTTTATTAATGTCACTTATGTTATTACATGAGACAGCTACAAAATGTTTCGGGAATGTAGATAAGGGCCTTATGATCGCGAAAGCTGGTTCTCCTATATGGATTGGTTTACCTACTTGTGGGAAAAAGTATAAAGTACAATGCACGGGGCCGGCAAAGCCAGGTACACCACATCCACATCCGTGCACAGGGAAGAGCGTAGTAGTCAAGATTGTGGATCATTGCAAACTACCAACGTGTAATGCAACCCTTGCTCTATCTAAAGAAGCTTTCGCTAAGATTGCTAATCCCGGTGCTGGCAAAATCAAAATTTCCTATACCAAGTAAGCCTTGATCGATATTCTCCCTATCATTACTTACTAGAGAACGTTACAGATGTTGATGCAAAAGTAATCGGGAAAAATCATTCAAAATTATAAGACGTGGATTTGGACAAAATTGAATGAAGGAACAAGATTTTTTTAATTACGTTGACACCAAATCTTTGAGATAAAGCTTTGATGATGATGATGACGGCTAGTAAAAAATATCTAAACAGTAAAAAAATTTAACTTTGGCATGTAGAGTCCACGATGTAATATCATATGGTACATGAGATACACTGAATCATATTAAGTCCAAAGCCCGGATGGACCCAACACAACTTTAATTTGGACCCAGCTTGGGTCCATATCGTGGTCTTGGTATGAACGGGAACAAGGGCCCGACCACAGGTTGGGCTGGGCTTGGATTTTTTTTATTAAACTGAAGTAGAGTTGTCGATGGGTCTAATGTATCGTAGTACACCTTATTAGGTGCATCATATATGTCCTGAAGCTAATACTCTATTAAACATGACTTTCTTTTTTTTTTTTTTTTGCCTTGCAGGGTGCTTGTCTGAAGAGATTCAAGATGAAGGGTGTCTTCTTAGTTCCTTCAAAGGGATACCTAGTTCATGAAAATCTATAATATATGAATATTAATATTAAATAAGGAACACATCATGGAAAATGTGTGTCTATGGATGCTTACATCCATCCATGTAGTTTGTTTTAATAAATATGTCACCTTTTGAATAACAAAGATCTTGTTATTACTTACTATTTCTACTGTGGAGTAACTCTTTCATGGCTCTAAGATGAGCAAGAAATTATAGATCTAGATGGGCTTTGATAGCTAGGATTATATTAGTTGGATATGGAATTCCAATTCAATAAGCACTTCACTTCATGGAGCTCAGTTCTCAATCCCATAAGGGTAAATTTTCTTGACTAAAATCACAGTTTCGAGTGATTGAAGTTCACTTTAAAACCCTGTTAAGGACTTAGAATCTTGCATGAAAAAAAAAAAAAAGGAAAATTTCTCCATAGAGAAGAAATTAAATGTATTAAACCAATAAATTTTTATTTTTTATTTTATTTTTACTTTTATTTTTTACTTTGGTAGGCCGTACATACCAACAACCCTAACATGTGTTCTATAGTTAAATATACTCAATTTTATGTGAAGGGACATATAAAGTAGGGCTGGGGTCATTATTTTCAAGCCCATTAAATTCGGACTGGAGTAGGACCTAATAATCTATTACCTTTGGACTTAGATAATAGATGTTGGGTTCTCAACTATCTAATGGTGAAGTTGTGACTCGTGAGTTGAGAGGGGAAAATAAAGAATTAGTTATCAAGTGAGACTCGGATAAAAAAGATAATTACAGAAATAAAATAAAATAATTAGGGCTCATGTGTTCATATCCCTTTTAATACAAAAATGCTTGTTATTTATTTAATTAAAAAAATAAGTAAATCATGATTTTTTAAAATTTAAAAACAACAACAACAACAAATTTTATTTTTTATTTTTAATTTGAGAATCATTTGAAAAAGAGTCGAGATCCAATTCGGTGTCCCGTTCCTATAGATAGGACCAATGTCTATGTGACACACTTTGGTTGGAGAATAAATACATTGGATTAGGTGCATGGCTTGGTTAGGATCCCAGGGTGTTTTAAACTCCAAGTAAAGAGTGCCACATAGACTAGGGCAAATCCTCTGTAGCGAGTTTCTTATGTAGCTCTCTATAGACCTTATTAACGATAAAGAGTTAGCCTCATCATCAAGATGGATACATCCAATCATTAAAATTTAGGAGTTGAGAGATTGATTCATTACAAACAATTGATTAGAGTTAGAACAGAAAAGGTTTTTTGATAAAATTCTTTAAAAAAAAAATATGACCTAAACCATGAATCCAAGAGGGTCGTGTTATTATTTTTCTTCAATGTGATTTTCTATGGACCGTAGACAAAAGCTACAAAGAGCTATAGGAGAAACTCACTACAGAGGATTAGCAATCACCATTTGTGCTCTATGCACCCACTTACTTTTAGCACTGCAATAAAATCCATCCCCTCTCTACGCACCCACCATCCCAAACTGACCTCTCTCTCTCTCATTCTTATTCTTCTTACTTGTTTCTACAAAAGTTTTAACGAGGATTTTAAGATTTAAGACCTATACTATGAGAATTTGTAAAATAAGTTTGAAATGACCATGAAACCCTCAACTCTAGGTTTACGGGTCGTTCAAAAATCTCTACAATAAAAAATAAAAAAATAAAAATCAAATCAAATGAAACTTATACTGAATTCTCCAACATAGATTTGATTCAATACCTATATCTCCAACAAAGATTCAATAGAATCCTATCAAATTTACCTAAAAGGACTCATTAAATTCTTATCGTTACATACTCGGTGAGTTCCTATAATTACATACTCAATAAGTTCCTACCAAATCCTTTCAGGTAGGCTCAATAGGATTTTATCGATCAATAATGAAAAGTTTTTCAATAATTTTTTTCCACCGAACAAATAAGTTAACTTTTTTTATTAGGGTATTTGATCATTTCACCAATTTTTTAATTGACCTATGAATGAGTGCATAGAGCACAAATGGTGGGTGGATCCTTTTATCAAACCTGAAACACAGTCCAACCCGACCCAGTCTCTAGGGTTGGGGCTGGGCCGTGGATTTAGGGTCGAATAGGGCGGATCCGTTTCCTCAGCCAATAATTTGCATCAAACTCGTTCTCCTGTAATCTGCGAACATATAGGCCACGTACTCTTCCAACATGAGTTTGACCACAAGTGAAATGCGCAAAAGCCGACACGTCATATTGGCTCCAATTATCTGTACTCATGAACAGAAACGTTTGATGTTATGTCCTCTTACATACCTTACTGGGCCACTAACCCAAAGAAGATAACAGATTTACAAGAAATATAATTAAAAAAACCAATAAAATTTGACTTTAATGTATTTAATATCCCAGAAAAATAGACTTCCAACTCAAAAAAAGTATTTCACATCAAGATTTTCGTGTTTGGAAGTTCAACAAATTGTTTACTCTTATAACTATCTTAACGTTAAAGTAGGATTCCATATGGTCTATAACAACAACCTACGAACTTCACGCCTCACTCTCTCTTTCAAGTTTCACCTTAGAAACTTTTTTATCAAACTTAAACAAATATTCTAAATATAATTAATTAATCCCCACACTCTCTATCAAGCTTTCTTCTAACACTGCAAGCTTTCCTCTTCTTCATCCATCAACATTATCTGTATGTAAGTCTCTCTCTCTCACTTAAATTCAATCTGGTTGAATTAGATTTTTTTTTTTTTTTGTTTGTTTAACTGTTTAAAGGGTCTAAATACCTATTAATTCATCATGCAATGTCATACAATTGGATGTTTGAGATTAATTCATGGATTAGCACTGGTTTTGTACTGAGTATTTAGTTAATTCTATGAAGCCAATTTAGGTACAAGGAATGATAAAATTAGAAATAAACACATTTGAAAAATAAAAATGTAAGAATAACTCCAATAGATGATAAACTTAAGGGAAAATTATCATTTCATGTGCAGAGAATCATGTTTTGGGAATTATTTTTCAGTGAGATTGTCACTTTTAGAATAAATACCAGCAATCTTGCCATTACGATATATCTGATTTTATTAAGTTACGATGCTGCTACCTTTTGTTTTAATTTTTTATCAGCAAAATCATCACTTTTAGAATAAATACTTGTGATCTTGCCATTAAATATTAAATGATATTTAACTTTAAAAGTCATAATGTATCTTATTTATAAAGTCACAATCTCATTACCTCAAGTTCATGCATGGTTTAAGAATTAAAATGAACAGTACACAGAAATGAGAATTTTAACAAAAGTTGTGCATGTTTTGGAAATTTCCTCTAAATTCAATGCCCTCAATGACAAAATACTAAGCTTTGAACAAAGTGGAATGGAAGAACTAGATTCATTTAGCTGACCCCAAATCTTCAGGATAAAGCTTTCTTCTTCTTGTTGTTTTGTTATTGCTGGACTTATAATTGTTGTATATCTTCTTTTAATTTCAACATTTTGGCTATCCATTGTGATTCAGTGATACTTATTAGAAGAGGCTAAAGATGTCACCCCAACCAGGTGCATACACTCCAAAGAACATCCTCGTAACCGGTGCAGCTGGTTTCATTGCCTCACATGTAACCAACAGGCTGATCAAGAAGTACCCCGATTATAAAATTGTGGCCCTCGACAAGCTAGATTACTGCTCCAGCCTCAAAAATCTCCTCCCATCGCGTTCCTCTCCAAATTTCAAATTTGTCAAGGGTGACATTGCTAGTGCCGACCTCGTAAACCACCTCTTGATCGCCGAAGACATTGACACCATCATGCACTTTGCAGCACAAACCCACGTCGATAATTCTTTTGGAAACTCGTTTGAGTTCACCAACAACAATATTTATGGAACCCATGTCCTCCTTGAGGCATGCAAGGTGACTCGGCGCATCAATAGGTTCATTCATGTCAGCACCGACGAGGTTTATGGCGAGACCGACTCTGAGACAGATGTGGGTAATCCCGAGGCTTCCCAACTCCTCCCGACTAATCCTTACTCCGCTACCAAGGCTGGAGCCGAGATGCTTGTCATGGCATACCACCGCTCTTATGGACTACCCACTATCACAACACGAGGCAACAATGTTTATGGCCCAAACCAGTTCCCCGAGAAGCTCATCCCAAAATTCATCCTACTTGCAATGAAGGGTCAACCATTGCCCATACATGGAGATGGATCGAATGTGAGGAGCTATTTATATAGTGAAGATGTAGCGGAAGCCTTTGAGGTGGTACTCCACAAAGGTGTGATTGGGCATGTATACAATGTCGGCACTAAGAGGGAGAGGCGAGTAATTGATGTGGCTGAGGATGTTTGCAAGCTTATGGGATTGAATTCCAAAGAAATAATAAAGTTTGTCGACAATAGGCCTTTTAATGATAAGCGATACTTCTTGGACGATCAAAAGCTCAAGAAGCTTGGATGGGAGGAGAGGACACCTTGGGAAGAAGGGCTAACTATGACTTTGGATTGGTACAAGAAGAATCCTGATTGGTGGGGCGACGTGAGTGCCGCTCTTCTCCCACACCCAAGGATGTCAATGGTTGGACTATCTTACGAAGAAGACGCATGCTTCATGCAAGGCAGCAGTGACACCAACACTCGAGGCGGGCATGATCAATCATTGGGATTGAAATTCTTGATCTATGGGAGGACGGGTTGGATAGGCGGATTGTTAGGAGGACTTTGCAAGGATGGTGGGATAGAATTTGAGTATGGTCGAGGGAGGTTAGAAGATAAGAAATCAATCATGGATGATATACAAAGGGTAAGGCCTACCCATGTGTTTAACGCGGCTGGTGTGACTGGTCGTCCCAATGTCGATTGGTGTGAATCACATAAGGTTGAGACCATTAGAACAAATGTGGTGGGAACACTAACTTTGGCTGATGTTTGCAAAGAAAAAGGTCTTCTCATGATAAATTTTGCTACGGGTTGTATTTTTGAGTATGATAACGAACATCCCGAAGGATCAGGTATTGGATTTAAGGAGGAAGACAAGCCGAATTTCATCGGTTCCTTCTATTCCAAGACCAAAGCAATGGTAACACTTAAAACAATACTATTCAATCATATATTCTTCTTGGAAATGTATCTGAATTCAATAATTTGTGCAGGTTGAGGAGCTTTTACGACAATATGACAATGTTTGCACCCTTAGAGTCAGAATGCCGATCTCATCTGATCTAAGCAACCCGCGAAACTTCATAATGAAGATCGCCCATTATGACAAAGTAGTTAACATACCTAACAGCATGACCGTGCTAGACGAGCTCCTACCAATCTCCATCGAAATGGCTAAGAGGAATTGCAGCGGAATATGGAACTTCACTAATCCTGGTGTCGTAAGTCACAACGAAATCTTGGAAATGTACAAGGATTACATAGACCCTGGATTCAAATGGGTTAACTTCAATTTGGAAGAACAAGCAAAGGTGATAGTAGCTCCAAGGAGCAACAACGAATTGGACGCTTCAAAACTACAAAAAGAGTTCCCAGGATTGTTGTCGATCAAGGATTCAATCATCAAGTACGTCTTTGAACCCAACAAGAAAACTTAAGCTTTCATGGTGAGATTGAACTAGAGAAAGGACACCCAAACTATTGATTCAAAGCAACGGTGATGGATTGGGCTTGACCATTACTCTCTTGTTATTTTTGTTGTTCTTGGTACATTTGCTTGGCATGTTGTTGATGATACTACCTGTCTCCAATGTAATGCTTGACAAGTCGACATTTTGTTAGCTGACCTATTAACTCCAAACCCATGAAATTGTCATCAGATTATCTAAGTTAACTTTATTTCAAATGTAATTCATGACTTTTGAGTTTCAATCTCAACTCCTTCATCTCGATTAGATATGGAGTGTATTCTGCTTGTTAATGATACTCATATTATGTTAATCCTTGTCAAATGGCCCAGATCTAAAACAAATGACCTAACACTACCCCATAATCATGTTGAGAAGGGTCCTCTACTGTGAATTTGAAGATACCTGTTCAACACTATTTAGAAGAAAATAGGAAAGAAGTTAAAGACCAAACCAAAGAATACCAAGATTTATGTGATTCGGCAATGATGCCTACATCCACGGGTAGATCCAATCTTCTTCACTTAGAAATCAAATGAGAACAATACAAGAAATAACCACTCAAAGTTTTAATCCCAAACCCAAGCCCTGGAACTGTTGAACACCCTTCTCCCCATCTCTCCCTAGAAGAAGAAAACCCTAATGTAATTAAAAAAAAAAAATTCCCAATATTGTTATCTATAGGTGTACAAAACAGGGACCTATCATTACCACTAGATTAAACCCTAATCCAACGGTTGGGATAAAAGACACAATAAATAACACTCTGATTATCTAAGGGTGCCAGCACCCCATATCGTCATCACCATTATGATCATTGCCATCGCCATAAAAACTTCATCCTAATAAATTAGGGTTCGCTAAACAAATCAGGTTCTTCCATTAAACAAAGGCCTATGGTTGGTTCACGTTAGGAGTTGGTGATGTTTTCACACCATTTTCTTCCTATTTACATAACCCCTCCTAACCATATGGGCTTGGGACCGCCGATGTAGTTCAACCGTTCAAGCATTGCCAGATATATAGTAATAAAACACAAAACTGTGGCTCAACCATGATCCAAACCTTAGAAGAGAGGTAGTTGAGAGATCACACTCTCTTTAAGAGTCATGTGGTCCTTAATCCATCTCTTAAATGTACAATAACTTTGCTCCTTTAAAACTTCAAAGTTGGTGAGGGGATCTTATCATCTGAAATTGTAATTAATGATGGCTTAGATACACTCATGACAGCTTAACGGAAGTTGGCACTTGCATTTTAGTGATTAGAATCGATAAATTAACAATAGCAATACAAAGTTCCCTCGAATAATTTCCAGTAAAAACCAAAGCTTAGACTCAAATACATGTGTCAGGTTAGGTCACACTCACAATAAGGCTCACCATTGACTCAACAGCTCTCATGAGCCAAATAGTGTCAGACATAATAGAAATTCCAACAGCATGTAATCACAGAGACCTACTTAGCCGTGATAAGACTTTTATCAATTCTCTTAGAGATTTATTGGTTCTCCATATTATTTGAATTGGTCTGAAACATGGGATTTTGGATTTTAAGGTTTTTGAACTTGGTAGAAATATCGCTGATAAGGAATGACTAGGTTCTAGCCTTGCTAAGTTGGTTCAAGTCTGTGAGGGTCAATATGACCTCAGTTCAAAACCTGCCTTCACCTCAACTACTGACCACTAAAATCTCACTTGTCTACCAAGAAAATAAAGGAACAATTAGGTGTGTAAGCTATCAGGGGTGGTGATGAAAACTAATGGAGGGATTTTGATGAACATTTACTAGACATTGTAGGCTAAGAACATATAATCCCAAGTACAATTGTTCTATGTTTCATGAAAATGGAGAAACCCCTCATATAGAAATTAAAGAATTTGAGACTTTAGAAAATGTGGAAGCCCTGGTGAAAGAGCCAGGTACAATTAGGCATATCACGTGCCTTAGATCAAATAAAATGAATAAATTCTAAACCTATAAGACTTCTTGCAACCTAATAAACCAACTCCCAAAAACAACGAAAAAAAAAATCTGAAGGACCCAAAGAGATCTCTATACTAAATAAAGTTTCTAAATAATAAACTTATAAATCCAACTTTAAATAAGCCATTAGATAATTAGATAACATTAGCACTACTAAAAAAAAAAGAAATAGTGATGGTAAGAACAAACCATAGTAAAAAGTGTCAGACTTCTAAATATAGATCTGAATTCATTGATTATAGGATTCATGCAGCAGATCTCAATAATTGGAATAAGGTGTAGATGATAGTAATGGTGAAGAAGGGATAAAGGAAGAGAGAATCTGTATGATACAATGTGTTACGATCAAGGATTGTAACGTAGCAAAATTTTGAAAATAAAGAAGAGAGGAACAGTGAGCTTTTAATAGTAATAGTTATTCCTTGCTCCTTCCAACCAGAACTAGATAATTTATAGATCATTTCCTGCTATTCTAGAGAATACTGTTCTACTAATCTTCCTAATTGTAGCAACTTCTTTTTTTTATTAAGTAGAGATGGTTTCATTAAAAGCGGTTGAGATGACCAGCTAAAAACAAATAATACAGAAGAACCAACCGACAATGAGAAGATGAAATACAACAAATCTGATCCCACCTAACCAAAATCCTCAAAGAAGATCCCTGAAACTCCCTAAAACTTTACACCCAAAAAAAAAAAAAAAAAACAAACCTTAAACTCCCTAATTTAGCAACCGAAGATTCAGTTACTACATTAACGTATGAAGTTGAGGATAGTGGGTGGGTATCCCATTTAACACACAATGAAATTGCAGCGTGCTAACGCGCATGGTCCATGCACGTAAAACAATGGGAATCAGATGAAGAAAGCCCGTCTCGAAGAATCTTCAGTCAACAGTGGCTTCTCCTTCATTGAGTGTCTCTAGATCTCCAATTTCCATACTAATATATGCTGCCACGAATCGTAATCCTCAAAAGTATCAAGTCCCTTAAATCCTTCTCTACTAGAATGGAAATCACATTTGGACATTGCGTGCCTGTGAACAGACATTAAAGTCAGCAAAGGCTTCTTTCTTGTATGTTTTCTTAGAGTCGGTATTGTGTTGTTTTCTTATCTAAACAACCTGAAAGCATGGGCTAATGCCTGGATCAGGCATAACAGACCTAAAATACATAGCCCAACTTAGCTTAGGTTTATCTACAAACAGTAACACTAGGATCTTTCTTTAAATAAACAAGGTAAGAAATGGGTAAGAGTTGTAATGTATTTATCTATAAAGACAAACAAATGAGGATAGATTTGGTCACAATCACATTAAGGCTCACCTTGCACTCAACAGCTAACAATCCAAATAATACCAACCATATAAAGAAAATCTAAGCATTAACTTAAAACAGCCTGTAACGACACCGACATGGTTAACATAATTTGAGGAAACCACACAAGGAAAAAAAAATCGCTCTTTTCAATGAGAATGAGACCTCCAAGTTAACTTAGAAGGTGATTGAGCTATTGATTCCTTAATAAATTGTTCTTACAACCAATATTTATAGAATTAATAAATCCTAAAGGAGTTCTTGCAAACTTAATAGACTAACTTAGAAAAACATAAGGAAAGATCTCGAAAGGACCTAAAAGACAATCCCGAACGTAATAAACATGGTAAACTAAACAAATCCAACATTAATATAAGCAATTAGATGACATTAGCACTCCTACTTAAAAAGTTTTTAAAAAAATCTATGATTGCTTTATAGTCAATGCGAATGTGTCAGATCACTGAACATTGATCCAATTCGGTGATTATAAGATTCATGTTGCAGATCATAATATTCAGAATAAGACATAGATGAAGGAAACAATTCACAAAGCATTTAACAAGAAAATGTAGAGACTTTGTATTGAGTTCAATCTCTTTCTATATTTTCTTTTAAAGTTCTATTGTTTCCCTTCAAAATTCAGGAATATTATAGCAATTAAAACTAAAAGTCTAAACCAAATCCAAAAAATCAAACATTGGGAGAGGAGGATGAGTGAACAACCTTGTTCTGCTTTCCAACAAACCAAAGCAGAGTTCTTCTTGCAAACGACAGCATATTGGATCCAACTTCCTCATCAACACCCAATTCACTCACATTCATCTCCCACTCAGAAACATCAATCTCCGAAACAGTCCTCGTGCCTCCCCCACACTTCAGCTTTAAATCATCTGTGACTTCCGTTTGTTGCAATGGGAATCGAAAGGACGAAGCCCGTCTCGATGAATCTTCAGTTAACAACGTCTTCTTCTCCTTCTTCGAAAAAAGCCAAATCTTCGAAACAGAGAAGCTATCTTTTTCGTTAGCATTTTCAGTATTAATAGTTCCCTCGTTGTCACCACCGCAAATCTCAATATTTCTCGAACTATCAAATCCCTTAAATCCTTCACATTCAGACATTGCAAGATGGTGACCCGGCTTTAAAGGGAGCGAAGGCTTCTTGCTTGTATGTTTTCTTACACAAAGTATTATGGGTACCTTCAAAGATGAATTTTCATCCAAACTATACTCTAAGGACCCCATAGAGAAACACCTTCTAGCAACAATTTTACTGTTAAAGCTACCATCTTCCACTCCTTCAGTGACAATATCAACATTCCTGAATTTCCCAAGCTTAACAGGAATAACTTTTTCTTCCAAACCTGTTGTAACGACAGCCGGAATTTCATCCTCTTTATCAGAAATTTCACTAAAATTTATAGAAATGTCATTACAAGACAAACCCAATTCATCTTCTCCATGAAAATCCACTTGGGTATCTATTCCTACAACGGCATTGATGCCAAGAACAGAACTTGTAGCACTTATATCTGAAACAATCTCTCTAGAACTCTCACTATTAGAAGAGTAGATATTGTCTGAAGGAAATTCAGGAACCAAGCTTCCTCTACAAAGAGGACAATTTGAGTGAGACAAGAGCCATGTATCTATGCATTTAACATGAAAAGCATGGCTACATTTAGGGAGCAATCTAAGTAAGTCATCATCTTCAAATTCACATAAACAGACAGCACAATCAAATGGGTTCTTCTTCAATCCAATTATGGTTTTATAAAAAAACACTGGAAGGCTGTCTATGTAGAGTTGATCCAAACCTGAAGCATGAAGTTGGAAGAGTTGTTGAAGCTGCCCATGAAAGGGAGAAGAAACATTGTTCAAGTCTTCTGAGTGGTCTCTGTTAATGGGTCTCAAAAAGAATCTAGTAAGGAGATGAAGCAAACCAGAGATGAAGAAGACTATAGCAACAATTGTGATGATGATCAAGATACTTGGGCTGATGTTATTGAGGATGTTGAATCTACTATGAGTCCCAGATTGAAGAGGTGGTGGGGAAGACTGGGGAAGAGAGTAGTGTGGTTGATGAGGTGGAGAAAAATAGGAGTCTTTTTGTTTAATTTGATACGAGACCCAACCCATTTTCAAGCAAGAAAACTCAACCAAATTGAAGGTTTAGATGTGTGGTTAACCCTTTTAGAAGAAACCCATTTTTGTCTCTCTAAAGAAAACAAGCCAAAAAGGAGTTTTTTTAAGTTTCTTACCCATGTGGCATTGGCAGGCCTGATGATGGGGACTCTTGGCTTTTCCTTTTCTGCAAAAAGAAACTCCAAGTCAAAGAGAGAAAGAGAGAGAAGAAAGGAGAGAGAGGGTGGGTTTTGGAGGTGAAAATATAAAGAGTTAGTCTAGCCTGAAAACTTAGTAAGATTTTAAATCTTACTAAGGGTCGGATCTCGTATGTTAGCATCTAAAACATGATCAGGTGCCACAAACATGTAAAAGACGAAATTTTAAGAACTTTAAAAAAAAATTGAAAAAATGTTTTTTTCACTGTTTGATTTTTAATTTAAGTTTTTGGAGTCAGTAGCCATCAATTTTTTTTTATTATTTAAAATTTTTTTTCATGAAATCTAAAAATCTTTTTTCTTGGATTGCCATTGTGATAACCCATGTGGGTCCAACGTCTACCAGTAGGATTTGATATCTTACTAAGTACGTAAGGAAAGCGTTTTTCCTGAATACAAAAGGTATGTTAATAAATTCACGTCAGAGTGTGACAGTGGATAATAAATGATATTAACTAAGACAGAGTGGACATAATTTTCCGAAGAGTTATGCTCGGGTGACTTCAAACTATAATAAATGATATTGCTGACGTAAAGGTGTAAATGGGACCATAGATGATTTCTCTTGTATCTTAATGAAAAGCATCTATGATTCCGTGTACACATCTACGTCAGCAAAGTGTGAATAGATATGAATTTTAAAGTCACTCCAATATTATTCTTTTCAAAAATAATATGATACGGTGAAAGGTAAAAAATATAAGCTTTTGGTGGGTGATTTGGATATGCCCCTCCACGTTCGGTAAATATTTGAATTGCCCCTTTATTTCCAAACTTATAACATGCTCTTTGACATTACAAAATTTTAAGTTTTTAACAGGGGTCAAAAAATATTGTAAATTACAAAAATAACATCGCTATTATCAATAGTGATGGCCAAGGGAAACGCTGTTATTCGTGGCATAGTTAAAAACCATATGGACCCATATAAGGACGGTCAAAAATCGTCGCTAATTAATTGTATTACCGTCACTATTGATAAAAATGCAGCCTATAGTAACGGTAGTGGTCGTCACTAATTAATTTTTATTACCGTAGCTATAAATATGATTTGAATGTAATGAACTTTTTAAAACGCCTTCAATCCACGGGTTAAGAATCCACTTTTTTGGGTTTTGGGATTCGCCATCTAGTTTTATGGTCTAAGAACCTAATCATGACTCTAAACAGATGAATAGCATTAATTTACGAAAAAGAAACTACGGGTCCGGAGATAATGTTACGGGATTGAAAAGTATTAGGCACCAATCCCGCCCTGCGAACGCCGGTCTCTACTTTCCCAAAAATTTACATTGCTAAAAATATAACATAAAAAATCAAAATAAAATATTACATTTGTTACATTGGGTGATTGTGACGGTCGATTCCCTTAGTATTAGTGGAGTGCGTTCCTGGTATGAACCTTCTTATCTTTGTCTCCTGTAGACACCCGAATTTGAGCGGGCCCTCCACGCAAAATACCTCCAAAAATCGAAAAATTGGAATGGGCCCCAAAGCCCAAACCTACAAGAACCCAATCCATCATAAATCCAATTCCATCTCAAAACCAATCCATCATAAACCCAATTCAACCTAAACCCAATCCATCATAAACCCAATCCAACCTAAGCCCAATTCATAACCTAAGCCCAATTCAATACCCAAACCCAATCCAACCTATCAATCTCATCAAACCAATCACCAACTCAATACAAAAAATGACACATGTCATCACACCCTTCCATCTCCCTCATCTAATCAACCAACTCCATCACTTTCCTCCAAAAATCAACTCAACCCATAACCCTACCCTAACCTAACCTATTCCCCATCCTCTCATCATCAACCACCAACATCACAACCCATACCCTACACACCCTAACCTATTCCTCCTTTCTTTAACACCATCAACCACTCACATCACTTTCCCTTAAAACACTCCCACAAAAATCATCTCAACCCATACCTCCCACCATCACCCTCATACCTTTCTCTCTAATCAACCAACCACCATCACCAATCAACCATCTCATCATCTCCCCATTTGCCACATGTCATCATCCCTTCCCTCTCCCAAATCCAACCAATCAACCTCTTACACTACCCATCCTCTCAAATCTAACACCTTACCTCTTCAACCAGTTCTACACTCATTCTTCAAACAACTCTCTTACACTCATCAACCATCACTCATCTCACCCCACCAAACACTCTACCCAAATGGATTTGGGTAAGATCCAAACCATTTGAGTTAAAAAACAACCCATTTCCCCGCATTACAAAACTACCCTTATTTTCCTCCCCTCAAATTTCATACCCTTCTTCTCTCAAACCCATGCCATTACCCCTTATTCTAATCCATCACCCTATTACTCTTAAAATACCTCCCAACTTCTATAAAAATCCCTTCATTCTCCTCTTACAAGATCTAATGAAAATTTGATAAAAAATCCTCCAAAAACTACAACTCTCTACTCTACTCTCTTCTTAACACCCAACTCTCAACTCATCTCACAATTCACAACTCTCAACATTCTCTCAAATAAATCAAGAAAAGAAAAAAGAAGATTCATCAAGCAAAGTCAAAGGAAGACAAAGAAGGAACAAGGTGGGTTTGACAAGAAGAACACCTCCCTCAATTCCCCTACTCTACTCATCCTTTTCTCTACACATTGCACACACCACAATGATTTGAGTCCTTCAAGGACCCTTTTTTCAATAAGGGTGCCCTCAATGGACTAAATCAACATCAAAGACCCTCACACTTGAGGGCACACATCGAAGCCTTTTCGATTTTATTTTCTTTTATTTAAAAAAAAAAGACCGAATCCGAGGTTACCACCTATGGTGGATGGAGTAGGGTGCCTAACACCTTCCCTACTCCATAAATGGACCCACTTACCTTGAATCAAGGTTGGGCCACGTGCATTATCCAACGAGAGTCATCAAACATACAAAATGTATGATTTTTCAGAAAATGTGACATCGGGTGACCATTCACACCCTTTTACAAATTTGAATGGTGGCGACTCCAAAACACCCCAAAGTGGAGGGATGTTTTAAAAATATCGAAAATCCATGTCCACATCTACGTTATTGGATCAACTTCAGATCTTCGAAATGAAGTATTCTCCTCTTAGATCTGAGTATTTGTTGGATGTTCTGAGCGTTTTAAGAATTTATGGGTGTTTTTTGAGAATCTTTAGGTATTATTTTTAGTAGAAAAAGGGGTTTGGGTGTTAGGTAGGACTAAGGGCTTCAGATTTAGGATTTTGATAAGGCTGGAAAAAAATTTTGACCTCTCTTTCTTAGGGTTACTCTTGACCTGTCAGATTGGGTTGTGGAGGTTCCTTCTAATAGATTTTTTTGGAAGTCTTTCAGTTTGACTAAATCTATTTAAGATTAGGGTTTAATTAGGGTTTTAAATTAAATTTTCAATTCTTACGTACAATGAAAGAATATTTTTTAGTTTTTTTGAAAAACTCTTATATTTTTAATTTTTTGAGATCTCAAATGGAGGAGCCTTCTAATAAAATATCAAGTGGGCCCCACTTAAATAAGTGAGCCCTACTTGAATAAGTGAGCTGCCACTTAAAATTTGGCCCATGGGCTTAATTAATTAGTTTTAATTGTTTAAAAATTTTAATTCAATTTATCAATATTTCACTTTACATTAATTAATGTTTTAATTATTAATTTCAAAATTTTAAATTTTTAGGATTAGAAAATTACCTTTTTGCCCTCAAGAAGATTTTTGCGTTTCGATGTTTTGAGATGTTTTAAAATCAGTTTTTCGTAAGGAATTCAATGAGAGTATTGATTTATGTCATTATGGGTTTTTTGGTATGAAATGGTTATAGACTCTATGAGGGGTATTTTTGTAATTTTGTCAAATTTTATGAAAATTGGCGAAACAGTTTATTTGATTTTAATTTGTTGCTTTCTGTGTTCGAAAGGATTTTCTTAAGTGTAACGTAAACTCTAGGGATGTTTTGATGTTAGGGGTATTTTAATAATTTGATCATTTTTTAGCGATTTCTCTCGTAAAGCTTTTTTTTGTTTGAAAATGATGATTTCTATGTTTTTTGATCATATTTTCTTAGTGTAGTGTAGTTTCTAAAGTTTTGTTTACTTGAGATACATCATCCAAATTTCTGAAACATATCTAATAACAAATAAAAAAATATTAGAATATTCATCCATCATTGGGAATTGTCACAATCAGGTTGACGTTGATTAATTAGGCGAGTGCAAAAATGAGGTGTCTACAGGTACAAATTCAAAATCTAGATATAAAACAAGTTTTGGGGAATAAAAAAACAAATTCAAGTACAATAGACCTAAATAGAACATATTTGCCAACTCAGAACAAAGACTGAATGAACCCATTAAATAAAGAAGTACCAGAAAACAATACAAAGAAAGAGAGAGACGAAGAAGACGATACTTATTAAATTGTCATTTAATCTCAAATCAATTTGATTAAATCGAATGAGAAGATACATATAAAGAGAGAGACAAAGAAGATGATACCTGTTAGAAAGAGTAGATTTTCGCCATTAATACCGAAAACCTTAGAACCCTAGCTGGAGAAGAGAGGAGAAGATACAGATAGTAGAGTGAGATGATTTCCGCCATTAGTTTCGAAAATCCTACATAAAGAGCAAAGGAAAATATGCAGAGAGAAAGAAAGAGAGAGATGTTCATTTCCAAATCGATTTGGTAATTTTCGCACGAAGGATTTTAAAAATTTTTGCACGAAGAAATGATTTGGTAGATAAGAAGTAGTATTGCTGGGTAAAAAAACACAAACTTTAGCGATGGAAATTTTGGCCATCACTAAAATATTGTCGCTAAAAACCCACGATTTTGTAGTTTGACATCTGACTTTTTAAATAGTAAGTCAACATTACAAACTTAGTAAAATTTCAAATCTTACTAAGGGTCGTTGAGCTCACCTTGTGGCATCCAAAAACATTATCCGAAGCCACAGTGATGTTGAGGAAAAAATTCTATAAACTTTTAAAGAAAAATGTAAAAGTTAATTTTCATTATTAAATTTTAATTTTGAATTTCATTCACTACAACAAATATGGAAATTAGGAACGGTTTATTACCGTTCCTAAGCCACAATGAAACGGCTTGCGGACCGTCTTTAATCGAGGCGTCGTTAATGAGGTTAAACGGCTGAAAGCCGTTCTATATTTCATGATTTGGAACGGTTACAAACCGTTCCAGATCTCAGAATTTGGAACGGCTTAAATCCCTTCCTAATCTGCGTCTTTATATAACAGCACACAGTAATCCAAAAAGATTTGAGACATCGGATTTTATAAAACTGATGTCCTACGTCTGAGACTTTAGACATCAGTTAAAAACTGATATCTAAAATTGTTATAAATTGATATCTAAAACTAATTATTATTATTATTATTTTTTTGCTACTTGCCTATTACCCACGGTTAAAATATATCCAAATAGAGAACATCGAGGTTCTCTATCACCTTAATTTATACACAATAAGAGTTGCAATGAGTCATAATTTACAAATCCAAAATTACAATGCATCAATAAACCATTCACAATCATTACACAAGCACAAGTGGTTACAAGGAAGCAATGCCATCACTCTCATCCCTCCCTATCTTCTTTAAGATCCCCACAATGCCCACAACTACCAATAAAAGAATTCTTTCGTATCACCATATTGCATATTCTCACGATGAGCTTCCACACCTTCAAAAGAGTGTTTGAAACAAGTATGTGTGTGTGTGTGCCATGACTCGGTTGAGGAGGAAATCTTCAGTTCCACGTCAAGCTTCCTACGATTCCCTTTATCTGAACCCCTTCAATGATCTTAAACACAACTGAAACAACAGCGAAGGTGATCTCACGAACCGCAACACTCTCAGTCATCAATTACGTAAATCATCATCAGCTCATCATCCCATTCGACAACAAGGAAAATGCAGTCCCTAACCACAAGAAGCAACAAAGTAGTAGTTCAGAAAAAAGGGTCCCTCTTACTCTTCCTCTTCGAGACAATAATAAAGAAAAAAAGGTTTCAAGATGGGAAAAAAGGTTTGGGATCCTTTAGACTCTGAGAAAAATGTGGGATTACTCTGATTCTCCATCATTCACCTATGAAACATGAGAGACACAACTCAACTAATACTCACACATATCCCCAAGAAGAAAAGATGAAATCTATTACTGATACAGGCATACAACAAATAAAGAATAAAAAGAATCCATCTAAGAAAATTACATATGAGCACAAAAACAACACAAGAATGCTAAGAAACATGAGAGACACAACTCAACTATATAAATTAGAGACGCATACCAAGCACTGATTTAAAAACAAAATAAAAAACAATATAGATTACAACACCAAAACAAAAACAAAACTACAAAAAATAGAGGGGAAAAACCCGAACTAATTAAAACAGTTTTGAGACCACCGAAAACAGCACCAAAATGTATAAAGGAGAAAAGAAAAAGAAAACCCAACTCAGAAAAATGTATCAGAAGACAAGAGTAAGAACACTGATTTAAACAGGAAAAAAAACACCCCATATGAATAAACTTTCAGAATAATAAGGAGAGAGAAGGCATAATGGAGAAAAGAAACAGCAGGAATAACAGATACTACAATCACCAAAAAATTAAATATCTATATTTTCACCATCAGGCTGTCTATTTCACTTAAACACCATTTTACTTCCTTGACATCTCCTTCAAGTTTTGTGGCAATGGCTTCTATCTGTAGGAAAATGGTGAGGATGGATATCAAACAACTAAACACCCAAAAATGATAAAATTACCTTACGCTGACGATTTTCATATTCTTCCAGAACATTGTGGTTTAGAAAAAGAATAGAATTTGCTTCAAAAACATTATCTTGAATTGCAGCTTCCAATTCCTCAATAGTACCAGGCATCTGCAATTAGAAAAAGTGCGAAAATAGTGAACATTAAGCTTCAAGGAAGCCTAATCCAATTAGGCAGATCCAATTATATTACTTGACGATTCTATAGGCATTGTTTTGTTCCTTCTTTTTATTTCTCATTTAGATACTTCTAAAATATATCTTACTCTGGATCAACTGCTGTTTGAAGGCAATTTTACCTTCAAAATGAGTGAGACATTCATTATTCAGAAAAAAAAGAACATGAAGGATACTATCAAATAATAAGTTCCTAACACATGCATGATTTAACCATGTAAGGTACCTGTCCATTGGGACTGCAAATAAATTGCAGCCCTACGTAATGAGATGAACTCCTTGCGAGCAATTTTTGTAAAAATTTGTCTTTGAATGGCTTTAGCTGTGTTGCCCACTACCCCTGATCTTCGCGCATCCAACTCTTCCATCTGATCAGCTCGCAAGAATACCTTTGTTTTGCCGGTCTGTTAAGCAAAACATGAAGGGTACCATGTGAAATAATAAGTTCCTAGTGGCAAGATACGTCACAGACAATAGTTGGGCTTAGAACACAAGGATTAATAATTCTAATAGGGTAAAAACATTTATAAATCATCAAGAATCATTCAAAATATCCAGTGAAACACCTTAGTGGCATTAACAAACTTAAAAGTTTGTAGGAATGTTGAGACTACCTGATAACCTTTCAAGCCATTTTTGTCCAAAATCACTTGACATGCAACATTTTCATCATATCTGCACATTAACAAAGAAATCCACATGAAACACCATTTGATATATAAATGAACTCAAATGGTAGGAATCAAATAGTGTTTAGAAAAGCATCCCTCGTAACACATAGATGGAATAAAAATGACTTACTTTCCTTCCAAAACTTCTGGTGCAAGGATGCCAAAGTGGTGAAGAAATTCAGAAAATGTTTGTCTTGTAGGATATCCAGTAAAGCTGATCTAAATTGCCCCAAGAACACCCTACAGGTATGATATGAATGGCAAAACATTTTCCAGAGGATCACCAACCTACAACCAAACAAAATGATGTATAAGGATAAAATTAGAAATATTTGATGGAAGCTTATGTAGTCTGTAGTTCCATAGAAATAAAGTAGAGGTGCAATCATGCAAGAAAGTATCATCCATCATCAGGTTTAAATTTTAAAGACCCGAGCTAGTAGAATATTTGGTCAGTGTCATGTGTAAGATGTAACATGGCAGTGGCATCACATCACCTACTATGACGAACACTAGTTATAATGTTTTGCAAGAGGTAAACCCATCGTTTTCTACTTTTCTTCTGTTAGAAGAAAAAGCTACCAGTGAATTGGCAAACTTGCTTCTAACTCAGTAAGGTGAGTCACATTGAACCAAATTTCTAAACCTAGTTCATCTCAAGGAAACAAGACACTAGCATACTAGCATACTAACTTGTTGTCCACAAACACCAATGCATGGCAAGCAGCAAGAACTTCTTCTTTGCGAAGGAGCACTTTTGTCATATCTGATACTAAATTCACATTGTCAGTCAGCCCAACAACTCTTTGGAACTCTTGAAAAAAACACCAGTCTAAAATTCATGACATCAAGGAGTAGTAACTACTTCATGAGTACAAAGACATAATCTTGCAACGTACCATGTCATCCGACGTAAGAGTTCCTGTCTTATCAAAACAACATATGTCAACTTGAAATAAAGAAAGTTATAATATAAGCTGAAACAGACTAGGGCCCGCCCGCACACACAAACTGTGTCCTTGCGTTAATCCCATAAATGGATAGTTAACCATTCATTCAATAACAGAACATGTGCCAAAGTAGAAGAACAAACATGTACTCAAAAATTCAATCTACTACGCTCTAAAATATTCCCCTGGTGACTAAATTATAGTATTAGTAAAATAAATAAAAAAATCCCAATTCCAATAGTCTATGTTGTTGTAGGCATTAGCATCACAACTACAAAGAACGAAGTAGGAAGGAAGCATCAGAACAGGACAATGACCAACTATAATTATTGAAGTAGATACGACTGACCTTTCCAGCAAAGGGAATTTGGAATGGCTCAGTGCAGAATATCCCACACCATGCTAATGCAATCAAAGATGTATTAACAGCTATTGAAAATTCCATTGGCAGCTCGGGGGGAGGGGTCACAGAGGTAATAACGAATGAACAACTTAAGAAAAGCTTGTATTGCTCCTTGTTGGATCCTCTAACCCCTGCAACAAAGACGTACAATGTAAATAAGGAACACACTGAAACATAAGCAGTATCATTAAATACAGTGAGAACAAGAGAAAATCCCAGAGTCAACGCATATTACTTCAGTGAAAGTTATTGGGTAGCTGTTCCAGAAAAATTGGAGGTCACGTAGCACCTTTTTAAGTACATAACTAATAGCAATGATGGCAAATATAACTAAGAACATATGTACATTAATTTTACCTTCTTTTAATGTTCCTGCCAAGCTCTTGTGGTTTCAACACATAAGGACTTATGTACATGAGACACACCCAACCCTTTTACACTTAATTTTATTTTTCAATATACACCACCAATTGATATGCATTGGACACAATATAAATAAACAATTTAATATCAACCTTGTTTTAATACTAAACTACTTTTCTATGCTGCATCTTATCAAGAATTACAAATCCAAAATTGGTGTGTACTGTCCAACCCAAAATTTTAATTTTGCCTTTTTACATTGTTACTTTCCTTCCTTAACGAATATATAAACAACCTACCTTTCTATGCTTCACGTTTCCTTAACAAAAGTTTGGATGGGCTCAAGCGAAGCTTGTGTGGCCCCTTTTCATATTTGTATCACGCTTTACCTTATTAGGGATGATTTCAATGTTCTAACATACAGTGATTTGCATGCAAAGCACACAATTCCCTTCCAGTTTTCCTTTTACTATAACAGAGAGGAGGGTGGACCAACTATTCTCAAATGCTATAGTCTACAAAATTTTACAAAAACAAAGGTGGGGGGCTCTTTGTGGCATTTTCTCAGATACTTGGAATGCCTGGAACAACCCAAAAACTATAACTTAAATCTAGTGTCCTAAACAGGATTGAATTGGAAAAGACGATGGAGAGCCTAACTAAACTTACTACATTTACTAAAATTCCATCTAAGAAATCCAAAATCACTCAAACTCAAATCTAGGGATAGAAGACGTACCAAATGCTAGGATTCTCAGTCAAAAACGACAGATTTTTACCTCAGATCCACAAATTGATGTAGCAATATTAGCGAAACTCAACTGATTGACTCCAAACGCAACGATCTCAGCCAAAAATTAGCAAATCAAATCAGATCTAACTAAGAATCGTGTAATAGGGTTCCAAAATCATAAAAAATGATAGATCGAAGAGAAAATTGAAATAAAGCAATATCTTACATGGGAGACGAAGGGATTTTGACAATCCCAGCCTTAGGTTGCGCAGATCTTAAACAAAGAATCGATCGACATTGAGGAACGAAATGGATTTTCTCTCTAAAATTGATAAATCTTCGCCAATCCTAAGTTCGTCAGGAAACGACTGATTTTCGTAGATTTTCCCTTTCTCTTTCCCCTTCTCTCGACCCCTTTTTGTCTTTCATTTCTGTAAGAACGAAAGAATGACCTTCTACAGTTTAGTTCGGGTTAAAACGCGTGGATTATGATTTAGAAACGGTTTCCAATATAAAAAACGGATTTAACCCGTTTTTTATTACAAACGGCCAAAGTCCGTTTTACCCTTTTGTTCCAAAATAGACATTTTCTTGTAGTGATTATTCAGTAATAGACCATTCTCAAAACCTTGGATCAAGCCAAAGAAAAAAAAAAGATTAATTTTTTTTAAATCTAAGTTCTTCCATGGAATCGAGAAGGCTGTGGTGTTGGATTGCTAATTTGGTAATCTGTCTGAGCTCAATGACCTTAGTAAGATTTGAAATTTTACCAAATTACTAAGTATAGTGTTTTTTCCTATTTTGAAAGACTTATTGCCTCATCTTCAATCTCAAGTCAAAAACCATGTTCTTCCCTTAATCCATCTTCAAGTTTTTCAAACTTTGCCGCATATTATTTTCAATCTACTCAAACTTATTTTCAACATCCTCTTAAGTAGTTTCCTTTGTGACCCTAAAACTAATTTTAGATGGTAAAAAGATTATTTGTATCCAACTCGTTGACTTTGATACATGCTAGAGAGTTCTCTGGAATAATTGAATCTTCTATCAGAGGAGGAAAATCATTTTAAAATTATCAATTATAAATATATAATAAAACATTCATATTGTTCATGATAACAAGCATTTATATTGGTAAAAACATATTAATTACTTTGCATCAAAAACATAAAACCTAATTGACTTAGCCAAGTTTTCATTAGCGGAATTGATATTTTTAAAACATCAGAAGAGTTATCTCAGATCTCGAACAAACCAATTGAATTGTGAATTCGACTATCATACATGTTTTGATAGTCTAAAGATCTGGATGAGTAGCTGAAGTCATCTTGGTCTCAACCAACTTTTAATATGAAAATGTTGAACTAGCTTCATTTGGCATTGCATTCAATTTTACTACATTGACGTGGCAGTACACAAAGAATCATGGATTTTTTTTTCTTGTATCTCGAGAAAAGAAATCTATGATTTTTTGTGCATTACCACATGATCATAATATTGAATACAGTGTCCAACAAAGTCAGTGTAGAACGACTCATTTTAATATCATGGTCTATGTGCATGGAGAAACACTCAAATCTAATGACTAGTTTCTCTTGATCAATAGTATTTTTTGGGTTGTGGCATTGTGGGTCAATGGTGTGGGTGAATCAAATCGGTATGACGTGGCTTATCTCAAGAGACTCTCTTACGAGGAATATTTCGGTAGTGAGGAACGTGTGCTTAAGATAAGTTTTTTCTTTCCCCATAAAAATGCAGGTAGTTAATGTGAGGCATGAAAACTACACTTTTCCATGGATTTTGGTCTTACTTTCTGCGCCACCAAACGTGCAAAAAGTACGTCATCCCTTTCAAAAAAGAGTAAGGATTTTCTCACTCCTCCACGTGGCATACTGAAAATACTCTTCTGATGGGGCATGTGTTTGAATCGTAGATCTGTTTGTCTCGGGATACGTACTGCCCATATTTATAAAGATGCGCTTTGCGTATTTGAAGGCGAAAGGATTTATGTTTCTTCCACGTACCCACATAAGGAAAGTATTTTAAGTATGCCACGTGGTGGGGCAGTCATATTATCACAGTCACGTAAGGATAGATTCTATTGTCATGCCAACTTTTACTAACGCCATCCCAATATATATGTATATCACCAAGGGTGAATCTCCATTCCATGTGCTGGATATGACGAAATTTTGAGTTTTGGTATGTGTTCAGTTTAAATATCAATATATGTATGCATTCATCATGTTTATAACTAACAAACTCATGAGTTTATCATTTTTAATAGTGAAATACATATTTTGGAAATTAAAATTAACCCAATATGAATCTTATAACCCCATCAAAAGTGATTTACAATATGAATCATCGATTTTTTATCAATAATTTATAAATCACTTTTGATAGATTTAGAAGTTTCAAATTGGGTTGATTTTTTATGAGGATAGTCTTCTCATCATAGAGATCATCCTCACAAAAAATCAGCTCAATCTCATACGTCAAACCCATATTTTGAAAAATGTTTATTTTTTTTACTTATGAATAATCCTCTTTACACCTTACTTAAATGTATGAAGTTAATTTATTATTTTGTGTATATGCAAATCCGATTTGAATCCTTATAGTTTTATCTCTATAAGATATATGATTTGAAAAAGGATCTAACCCAATTCTTAATTATAGGATTAAGGTTTGATCCAATACCTATCGGATTGGTCCCAAATTGATCTTGATTCAAATCCGATCTATTGACAATCCTATTATGATTGGTCAAAAATCTTACCAACTTATCGAACTTGGTTGAAGATATTGACTTTTGATTTGGAATGAACATGCGGATGGAGAAAAAAAGAGAACATGGGAGAGTATACTACTTTGAATTCAAGTTATACTAGCAACATCAAATAATTTATGAGTGGTGATTTTCTGACTCCCCTCTACTCTCCTGATGTGACATGTGACAGAACCATAGATTTTCTTTCTGTAGGATGTACAACATGTGCAATTGTGTAACTTGAGAAAGAAAATCTACAGTTATGTTACATGCCACATCGAGAGAGTAGAGGAGTTAGAAAATCACTATTCATAATTTATAATTAAAATTATTGAACCAATCATGTTCATTATGAAAATTGTAATATATCCAGTTTCATAATTTTCTTTTACAAAAATAATTATCTAATGTAAGACATAAAAAAAGTTTAATGTAGATTCACAAAGAGTCCTGATAATTTGACTCGCCAGGTGGCATACTCAAATGACTCCATGACATGGACAAGCTTGGGAATCTAGATTTGTCAGCCTCGAGATACACGGATCCCTTGGGATACATTTTTTATGAGGAAGGGAAATCGTGTATCCCAAGAAGTTCAAATCTATGGTACTCAAACTTGTCATGTCACAAGTCATTTGAGTATATCATGTGGCGAGTCATATTATCATGACTCATTCACAAATGGGTAAACAAGTGGCAAACATATAATATATAACCGTTAGATTCAGTAAATTTTACGAAAGAGTACAATTAATATGACCTAGTCACATGGCAACTCAATCGACTTACCTAACGTGACAGACTCGAGAATTGTATATGTGCTCTCCTCAAGATATAGAACTATAATTCCCCCATAAAAAATACAATTTTGTATCTCAAGAAGAGTACATCTATGATTTTCGAGCCTATCATGTCAAGTGAGTCGATTGAGTGAGTCACTTGCCTAAGTCAGATTATCACGACCCTTTACAAAATACTTAACGAGCAGTTTTCATAAAATAAGTTAGTGAGAGAGAGAGAGGCTTATTTATTTTTGTTTTTTTTTAATATATGTGCACACCACACCTAACTAAATTTTGTCCCATTTAACCACTGTTGTCACATTCGTTTACTATGTATAAATATTTTAATCAAATTAATGAAGTGGTAATAAAAATAAATGCTTAAATGTTTAATTTTTATGATTGTCTAAGCATAAGCTTTTAAATATTAGAGATGTGGCTTTCTGTATTATAGTGACAACATGTGTTGACATTGTTACGTCCACCCATGCAATATAGGATCTTGTAGTTGACCACCACAATACAACAGGCCACTTAATTACAAGAAGAAAGAAAGCTCCACATGGGGCTAAAGATCCCTTTACATTGTGTTGGTTAATAATAAAGTAAGAATCCCCTACTCCTGGGAGTTGGGTCCATACCAAACACCCTGCTCTACTTCTCTCGATCCATTGACCCACGAATGTTTGGATCGAAGCTATTTTACAACACTAATGCTGGAGTGACACAAATGACATGGTGGTAGGCACATAACCATAGATGCATTTTACTTGTATCTCTCAAAAGAGCATCTACGGTTATGTGTGTACCACCATGTCATTGTGTCCCCCTTTGTGTCACCTCAACATGACCCATTTTATAACGAATAATGATGAATGCACGTGGTTTTGGTATGTGACAAGGGCATTAAACCACACAATTTTTTCCCATATATGCCGATAAAAAAATCTATAGTTATGTGCCCTTGTCATGTCAGTCGCATATTAAAACCACATGCATTCATCACAACTCTTTTACAAAACATGTGCTGAAAATTGAATTTTTTTAAAAATAGTTGACTGGTCATTATAATTCCAAAAATGATAGTTAAAGTGGGGAAAATTTTAATTTAAAAAAAATTGATTTTTTTAAATTATTTTCTCAAATTAAAGTGGGGCAAATATTTAATGTTTCATAGAATAGAAAAAAATTTCCTACTTTAACCCAAATGTTTTAATCCAAAAAACGGCACTTTATCATTTTAAAACCAACAATCTACTATTTTGGAAAAAAAAAATGTACCCTTTCGAGAATAATAAAATTAAATTTCAATTTTTTTTTTTTTTTTGGTATTTGAAGTTTTGTTTAAAGTTATTACATTATTTATCTTAATATTGACAACGAACATAAGAAATTGCAGGTACTTCTAATTTTAGAGTAATGATCTCGCTAGTAAAATTAAAATATGAGGTAGTGAGATTACTGATATTTATTCTAAAAGTAATGATCTCGATAAAAAATTAAAAAAAAAAATGCTTTGAAAATTAAAATGAACAGTGTGTTGGATGGGAATTTTCTCATATTCAGCACATGAAATGGTAATTTACCCTTAAAAAATGAACGAACATTCATGATTTAGAGGGGTTAACAAAATTTAATGGGAGAAAGATCCAAAAGAATGTGAATGAAGATAATAAAAGTACATATTAGCATAATTTCAATAATTATGTGGCTTTGAATAGTGGAATGAAGGAATGTAGTTTCATTGTTCATGCTCCAAATCTTTGATACAAGGCTTTGATGATGATGAATTGATTGTTAAAAATAGATTTATTAAATCAAACATTGGATATCAAATGGCATTTGGATCTAGATTCTCAAGTGGATTGTTCAAATAAATGATGAGAGATGTTATTGGCACCCCAACTTTTACTTATTGCACTCCAATTTGCTAAATTTTTGATCACACTCCAATTGAAAATGAAAACACACAATTCAATTTACAAAGGTTTTGCTCAAATTATTATCTCACCGTTACAAAACAATATAATACTTTTTCAAACAATTTCAGTAGTTGGTTACAGTTACAATTACCCTGATAAAATCTTAAACCCCAAAACGGAAATCAAGTGAAAAAAACAGACAGAGAGAGAGAGAGATTCTATTGGCACCCCAACTTTTACTTATTATACCGTGATCATTTATTTATTTTTATTTTTATTTTGGGGGTGTGATAAGTAAAAGGTAGGGTGCCAATAGCAGCTCTCTAAATAATTCAACCCACAAGTTGATTTGTGTGTATGAGAGAGAGAGAGAGTTCTCTAACATGGATCAATCATGGAAAAACTACAACCAACCCACTAACTGCCTAATTTACTTGCAATTGTCAGAGGGGTTGAAAAACATTCACCTGTACAAAGCCAAAACAATGGCTTTTATAGATAGAGATTGTGGGTCCTCTACTCCATGAGTTGACAAACTCAACTTCATATTCCTTTTTTATCTTCATGTCAACTTCTAAGGACCCACTAAGCTATCAATGTTTCATGATTTCATCCAACTTTTCTCAATGCCAAAAAATTAGCCTGATTTGGGGATTTAAACCATAAATCAAGCATTTTCATTATGGGCCTGAAGCCCATTCCTACTCTCAGTGCTGAAGCCCAAATGGTAAAAATTTGCCAATAAAGCTGACTTTCAGTTTTATGGGTCCATCAATGTTTGGGCCAAAATTTCATGAGTCAATTGGCCCCAACAATTGTGGAAAAGATAAACAAATGAGCATGTTAAGCAGTTAAGTGCCATGTTGCCCTTAAAATATTTGTTAGATATGAGAGAAAAACATGGATGAGCAGTCACGTTTCATGAAATTTAACATTTTTAAAGGACATGTTGCAATTTCTTGTTCATTTAACAGCTTAATAACAAGTTCATTTGTTAACAGCAAATTCAGACCCATTCAACTCTTGCCCATCTTCTTTAATAAAATTTAAATAAATAAAAAAATCGGTTCAATTTCGACATGCAAATATTCCTAAAACATACTTCGAATCATAAAACATCAAATATCTTCACCTCTATAATTGATTAGGCCTTAGTACCAATATGCATTACAATTAGAGATCTCATGGCAGTTAATAAGTGATCAACAATGGTAAAGGTACACAAAATACACCATTGTGGGAGATAGGATCTTAAGGTTAAAAATACATGAAAAAAAAAAATATAGGTTTAAGATTGTTTTGGGAGAAAAAAATCAAAGTCTTTTAGCTAGATATTCAAGAAGAGGGTGTTTGGGTTATTTGTCTTATTCTTCCAAAGTACAACAAAGTCGAAGGGATGTCAATTTCAAAATGCAGGGGCATCTCAGATATTATCCTAAACATGAGGGGGGTATTGTCTTAACCCCCTTAAAAATATATGTTGCCAAAGTGCTGAAAGACTAATACCCCCAATTTGACGGGCTAATTGGTAAAGGAAACTAAGTTCAGGGTCAGGTTTGGACTAAAGATAGAAACTTGATATAGGACATTTACAATTCTAAGTAATTTTTTTAATTCTATTAGGTTTTATTTCTATTTTTATTTCTAGTAAGATTTCTATTTCATAATTATGTTAAGAGTACAATTCCTTATTAGTTTCTAATTTGTTTTAAATTCATTTTTATTATTTAGATTATAATTAGATGTGCTTAAAAGTCTCCAATTTGAACTATAATAAGATTAGAAAGTTAGTATTATGTTGTAGATAGGTTAGGAGTGTTAATTTTTAATATTTTAGTTTGATTACAAGTTGTTATGATGGAGTTATCTATATAAAGAGTTTCAAATAAAAAAATAATCAATATTTTTTTTTTCTTTTAACTACTTTTTAGCTTTATGTTATATTTTCTTTCAAGCTATTGTTTGTTTATCAATTGATTCTGTTTATTCAAATTGATTTAGAGTATTCCATTAAACACAATCTATCGAATCTAATGATTCACACGTTTTCGCTACGTCAAGACCTGTCATCATATAACATACATATATGTATACATATATATGCATACATACACCCAATCATCATATATAAGGTAAAGAAATCGTTTGCCTGCAAAAATCGACTTGACCTATCTAACCCATAAGTTGACCTGAATGTAGTCGAGCCAGACTAGGGTAGTAACTTGGGCGGGCCAAACCCAAATCCAATGGGTTCAACCCAACCTTGGGTTAGGTTTGGGCACAATTAACTAGGGTTCAAGCTCGGGTTTGGACAAAAAAAATTTAACCGAATCAAATAGGGTTGGGTTCAAGCATTGACATCGGATTGCCCAAACGACTGAACTTTGTTCGATTTGTCTGAATCGGAACTCAATGTGATTATGGTTTAAGAATATTTGTAAATATCTTTGTTTCTTTCTTATTCACAAACTTTAGCTAATCATCATCATCATATTTTTAAGAATAAATAATTGTAAATTTTGCATTTTTTTTACATACTACGTATATTCATATAAGTCATTATCATTACTAATTTATCTATTATTAGTGACGAATGAGTCAACCCGACCAACTTGACTTGGCTAGGGCTTGGGCTGAGCATTTGATGGCCAGGTCGGGTTGGGCATGGGCATGGGTTGATACCCGCCCTGCTAAACGGGTTGAGCTTGGGCTAAGGTTTTTTGTCCAAAATAAAAGATAAGTGATCATTGAAGACATGATCCATTGAACACCTCACATGTCTTACATCATTTCCTTTTCAGTCTCTATTAATTATTTTGCCTTCTTGAGGCACACAAGACTTTTATTATATCCTCCATATGTTTTGATAAGTTGATATAGACCTCATGTTAATTAACTAGTTTCACGGCAGATAAATCATAACCACTTAAAGGTAGCATAAATTGAAAAATACTTCAAGTATAAATTTTCAAGAGAGCTTCTATTGTCACACCAATTTTTATTAGCACGCTAAACATATAATTAAATAAATTTATAGGAGTGGGAAAAGTCTTCTTTTTTACCCTCCTCTCATGGGATCTTCTTCAAATCCAACTTTGGATTACGATTAGAAGGGATTCCATGGGTTTAAAAAGGAGAGAGAGCGAGTTTTCTTTGTAGAAGAATATACTCTTAGTGGATTGATTTATGATCATCGATCAAGAAGTAATGTTTTTTATAGTTCGAATTTTGAAGTTTCCCTCCAATTTTTTTAATAAGAAAGTGGGATCTTCTTTTTATGATGTTTCAATATTATCTTATTTGAAGCACAATCCAAAGAAGAAGATCAAGAGATGCAGATATATTTGGTGTTCATTTATTATTATTTGGTGTGTTATATTTAATTTCATTATAGTGTCTTTAAGTGAAAAGTTGGTGCGGTAATAAAAAGTTGTTTTTCCTAGATTACCAATTTAGATCAATATAATTAAACACGTGTCTTCCTTTCATAAAAGGAACTTAGAGATGTGTAGACACCAACAACATCATCTTTACTATTACTATTATAATGAGAGAAAGTGGAGTAGAAGCGGTTGGACATCAAAATTTAAATTCTAAAAATGCCCCTAATTTTTTATTTAAACTTAATATAATTAAGGTCATTTTGATCAATATCCAAGAAACCCACAATGCCCCATCCCTAAAATCACGCTGGTTAATTTTTAAAATTACAAAAATATTATTTTTACTATGTAATCTTCAAAATCATCTTTAATTAATATTTTAAATCACAAATAAACTTTTCAAATACACATGCGTTTGAACATGCCCCCTTCTACTCATAATGATAATCAACAAAAATTTACGAGTAATGTGATGTAGAACCTCTAGCATCCTCTAAGTGATGAATCCAGCAAACCATGGTCAACAATTAGTAGAGATTTTCATATTTGCTGCCATAAACAATTAACTAGCACGATATCGTGATCAATTCTTGATGAGAGATGGTAAGGACTTCTACGTGAAGCTACATGCAATATTCCTTCAGAAGGATGTCATGAGGTGCTATGGATTCAAGCATAGTTGAGATTGAGAACCATTACCTATCAAGTAGATTGCATGATCTTCAATAACAAACAACGATCCAGATGTGAAGACCCACTTAGGATCACAATGAGGATTCTCACATCTCATCATCATATAAGCCTTGGCGCCAAAAACTTCAATTTACTAAGTGAGTCTTGTTGGAAAAATCTGAGATTTATCCTAATGTTTGAATGGAAGTGGGAGTGAAAGTGGTTTGTTTTGAAGTAGAATGTAAATGCTTTAATCTCACATTGGATAGAAACAAGTGAAGAGTGTAACTTTTATATGGAAGCTCTCACATAAGATAGTGAACGTGAGAGATATATAAGCAAAGCCCACACACACATGAAGACTAATGGGGTCTAAAGGGATTTGGACCCATTGGTCCGAAAATCCTTAGTGCGTGTCTGTTCACCAATCATGATGCATGTCTAGAGAGACACTTCCAATTCTATAAATACTTATCTTTTCTATCATTAAATTTTCGAGTTTTCTTGCATTGTGTCATCCAATTTCTTTTGAGATTTCTCTTGAGTTCTTGAGAATTCAACCACAAAAGAAGTTCAACTGGACATGTATACTTGAAGTGTTGCCTTGTATTCTTATGGAGTGTTGTATCGTAAGAGATATATATCTAGAGATTATTAACACATTGCAGGGGTGGAATTTGTCTTAAGGATATTGTATCCAACACCAATCTCACTCTATTCAAATATGTAACTATGTGCATTCGATATTTATAGGTTATTTAATTTTGTTAATCTTTATTCAACTTCTTTTTCTATTTATTTTATTCTTACATCACAGAAATAAGAGGTCTTGCTCTTACATTCAATTCTGTCAAAAGTCTCATCTTTTATTAATTTCATAACCATTGTTACCACCTAAATCCACATTTGTATTGTTCCTATATACTAGAGATTGGGAAAATAGATCTTCTATGAATCGATATGTTGATCCAAGTTAAATTTAATTTCCATTAAAGACCTATGACTTGCCAAAAGATTATGATCAAAGAGCTTAATTACAATATTAGCGATTTGTAACTTGTGATCGAGCTCCGGCTTGGCCAATTTTGGTTCCACAAAGGATAATATAGATTTGCCGAATCCACTGTGCCTGAGAACTTGCCTGTTCCACCGTGCCTGGCTTACGGACTGTGCCTGAGAAGAAAGACAGAAATAGATATTGGTTTTTGGACTGAGCTTGAGCTTGAGACTGAGAAGACAGACAGATCTATTTGTTTTGAACAGACTGAGCTTGAGAGCCCCAGAACAGAGGACAGAGAGCCAAGCATAGGGGAAAGGCATAGATTGAGTTGGGGAATCCACAGACAGAGATGGCACGCCAACAAAGAGATAGTGAATCCTATTATATAGAAGCAGTTCGTTGGACTAAGGTGCAACCGGGTGTTTATGCCTGGGCCAGGACTCGGCCTAATCTGATCCAAGCCAGCCTTATAACAAACTCGTTTTCTTCTCATAATTATAGAGAGCTGCTATTGACACCCCAACTTTTACTTATTGCACTCCAATTAGAATAAGAAAAAAAAAGTCAATGGATCAAATATGTAAAAGGTGGGGTACCAATAGAAACACACACTCTCTCTCTCTCTTGAAGTTGTTTGAATGTGTTATAATGCTTTTAACATTGAAATAATAACTTGAACTGAACTTTTGTAATGTTTTGGTGTGTTAAGCTTTACTTAGGTGTGAGAAATAATTTAAGAAATTGGAATTTGATAAGTAAAAGAAGTTGGAGTGCCAATAGCAGCTCTCTAATTATATGCAATAACCATCTTGACATAAGATATAAGATATAAAAATATAAAATAAAATAAAACGGGCGACCACACTATCTGGAGAACCAGTTGATAGGGCAAAAAATGGGTGACCCAAAACCATATTTCATGGGTTTGGATACTTAAAATTAGGATCCAACTACAAACCCAAATTATCCAAATAGTGGGATTATGATTCAGGACAAACCTAGGTCAGACTTAATAGACCATAGAGTTCAGATTTTGCAATTAAGCGGTCGGAACCCAGTTTGGGCATTAGATCCTGAACCGGATCCTCTGGTGGATCCGACCCAATTTCATGAACCAAGAAAGAGAATGACCAACGCCGCCCATAAACCAACCACCGTTTGACTGGTTCCATCAATCATTGAGGTTTGAAGGAGACAGGCTATTCATAAATGAAAACATGTTGGTTCGATACTGCGGTACAAGTCAGACTTTCCCTAAATCCTAAAATAATCCCATTTTCTATTTTTAAATTATTTTTTTATTTTGCAGTTTTACTTTTTTTTTTTTATAATTATTATAAGATCATATTTTATTCGATGACGGTTTTCCTCCATTAAAACTACTTTTAAGCCTTCGTTCTCTCTCATTCGCCTCTTGAGACCTAGCAAGAAATTCGATCTAATAAGATATGGGTATTGATCCAAACAGCAAAATAAGGAAAAATCTGAAATGGGTTTTAAAGATTTTTGTCTTTCAGGGGCAATTTTGATGTGAGGTGTGATTTTTTTTTTTTTTTTTTTTTTGGGGAATTTTTCGTGTTTTTTTTTTTTTTTTTTTAGGAACCAATGGGCAGTGACATTGGGATTGGGCTTTTAATGGGAGACTCCGATGTGGGTTGTTATTCTTTTGGTGAGAATTAACAGATTTGTACAGAGAGATTTCTTAATCTTGGTGGATTTTGGTTGAGAGTAGGGTGAGATTTCTCAATTTTGTAGCTTATTCTTTTAGATATATTATTGGAGATTTTGGTTTCAACTGTTGATAATTCTCTAGAAAATAAGGAAATTTTGGTAGTTTGTTTGAAATCTTTGAAAACCATGAGATTTCTAAGCATCATGAGTCATTCATTCGGATGTTCATCGACTGGGGAACGCCTTGTTTCCGCTGCAAGAGACGGGGATCTTCAAGAAGCTAAGGCTTTATTGGAATATAATCCTCGTTTGGCGAGGTACTCCACTTTCGGTGTTCGAAATTCTCCCCTTCATTACTCTGCAGCCCAAGGCCATCACGAGGTAATCGAAGATTCGATTCGCTTAATATCAATCGAATTCATGTGAATTACAAATTGTTTACAACATTGGGTCTATCAATTTTGTGTCTTTAGATTGTTTCTCTCTTGCTCCAATCCGGAGTCGATATTAACGTCAGGAATTATCGTGGGCAGGTAAGATTATAACATAGTCTTCAAATTTTACATTTTATAGATGTTTAATTATTTAGAAGCAATTTGACTTTTATTGAAAATTATTTTCAATTTCATAACAATAATTGTGTCGTACAGACCGCTTTGATGCAAGCTTGTCAACATGGTCATTGGGAGGTTGTTCAGACCTTGATGCTTTTCAAAGCCAATGTAAGCCAATTTCCTTGGAGACACTAATATGTAGGTATTGGCTTGAAATTTAAAGGAATAACTTTATTAGAGATCATTTTGATTTGGATTTTAGATTCACAGAGTGGATTATCTGAATGGGGGTACAGCACTTCATCTTGCTGCCTTAAATGGGCATTCTCGATGCATCCGTCTCCTCTTCACGGATTACATTCCTAGCTTTCCTGAATTTTGGAATATCATGAGGAAGAGATCTACTGAAGAAGAATCTATAACAGAGTTCGATAAAGGGTATGCAAATGTTACATAGCCCTATCAGTAGTTTGTACATTTTGGATCTCGTCTTCGAAACAGATTGATTTGGGATAGTTTTTTTTTTCCCCAACAGTGTTCTCTGTAATATTATTAACCAACCAGCTGATGGAGGCATCACGGCCCTCCATATGGCAGCATTGAATGGGCATGTCGAGAGCGTGCAGTTACTCTTGGACTTGGGTGCGTGTGTTTCTGAGGTCACTGTGGAAGATGGAACAACAATTGACCTGATTGGTAATTCCCTTATCCTTGTTTCTGACCATTATTGAATTGTTTTGAAATTATGGAACTATGCTTAGTATCGAATAGTGATTGGATTTTTCCTTGATCTACTATTTCATCAAGCTTTACGTTTTATATGTTTAATAATATCGGATTCGGACTATCCATCACCCCCAAAGCCTTATCCCAAAAATTTGGGGTTGACCGATCTAACCTTTTTCCTTGATTCAATTCCGTCTAAAGCTAGATTTTGACTATCTCCGAATTAAATATAGAGGAGGGGAATATTTCTATTGTGGTGATGACAATTTCCTAAGTGGGTTTCACTTTCTTGATTTGCTACTCTTCTATAGTTGTTATCCATTTTAGTATTTTTGTGTTGCTTATATTGTATATGTTTCATAAAGATGCGTTGCTCACGTTTTTCCTTACCTGTCAATACGGTTAAATTTCTGTCCTATTATAGGCTTATTATTTTCCTTAATAAAAAGCCTCTTTTGTGACAATGGTAGCAAGTGATTCTAAATAGAATTAACGGTAGCAATTATCCTTCACTTGATGAATTGAGAAGAACTTCAAATTTCTGCTTATGTTTTCAAGCCTGTATGTTCAACTTTTGTGTCAGAGATTTGCAGTATTTTGAAGTTAATATGTTATCATATTATATTATTCTTTATTAATTTCATTAAGAGACATTAAGGGGTTATGAATTCTTAAAGACACTGTTTATATACCTAATTTGATAGAAAAGTTACCTTGTTAACATTACTCTAAATGTGCTTTTAAGATTTCGAGGGAGGTTTCCTCATAAAAGGTTTCCCTCACTAAATTGAATTCATTGTTACCATTGTTCATTTTTAATTTGGTTGACGATCCATCGCTTACATAAGAGTACTGAAAAGTGCTTTTCATTTCATTAAACAAGAAAATAAAATTTGATTGAGAGGGCAGACAGAGTCCGACCTTGAAGTGGCCAGGCCGCTTCAAAATTTTAGAGGAACCCTCCTCATAACATGACACATGGCTTTAAATATTTTTTTCACTCCCCTACTTTTTTGCTAATATTTGGGATACTTCCTTGGAGACACCATGTGTAATCTAAGGGAGAGGGTTCTACGGAAATTTTGAAACAGGATGGGTGCTTCAAAATTTTTTCCTGGCAGACGGGCCTGGACTTGAATTGAGTTAATGGTTTGCACCTAAACTCCCCAACCAGTCCAAGTATGAATTGGAACCTTTTTACAACGTATGTTTTATATGGTTATTTACGTGCTGCCACATCGCAGGTGCGGGAAGCACACCACTTCATTATGCTGCATGTGGTGGAAATGTACAATGTTGTCAGGTACATTGGTTTTGTGTGTTAATTTGGTTTTCTCATTTTTGATATCCCTTGCTTAATGAGCCTAATTTTTATGCACATTTGGAACACAGATTTTGATTGCTAAGGGTGCGAGCCTGACTGCTGAAAACACAAATGGGTTTGTATCTCATTTACGTACAACTCTTAGTTTTGTAATTGTTCATTATTGTATAGTTTCTTAGTTTACAGTGGGAACGTATTCATACACTATGCTTTAGTGCCATGGAAAATAAGGAGGCATTGGTGGACCCAAGCCCTTTACACCTCTTCTGCTCAATTGAATAAAAAAGAAAAATTGTCTTCTTATACTTGTTACGAATTTTCTTTTAAAGATGGACGCCCTTGAAGGTTGCTCGTTCATGGCATAGAGATTGTCTTGAGGAACTACTGAGTAAACAACCAGAAGGCCGAACACAAATTCTTCCTTCGCCATATCTTTCACTCCCTCTCATGAGCATTGTCAAAATTGCTAGGTGAGTGGGTTGTCTCTAGTATTTATGTCTTTCATTTTAATGATGACACATTCCATCTTGCTTCTTTTTGAGGATAGTGTTCTGAATTTGTATTTTGTCCAAGTTTTGATCTTGTCTACTAAGATTTTTATTGTTGGCTTAAACCCACTGAGACCATTGTGTGTATTTTGTTCATTAGATTAGAAATTCACCAATCTTCCTTGTTTGAAGCAATTTCAAATTTTCCTCCCAAGTAAACCAACATGTGTAATTTGCTGAATACCTTGATCTTCCAAAATGGGTTCTTCTGAAATTTATTGGTTCTCCAAGTTCATGCGAAATGTATTTGGTTTCATTGATTAGTTTGGGTACTCGGCTTCATTTGCTATAAGCAATTTTGTGATAGATAAGTTGCTCTGGTCTAATTGCCATTAATGGAACACAAGGCTAAGAAGGATACATGACTTGGAGAAAATAAATTCTTGAACTCAGCAGAACTATGGAATACAGGATAACAAATTAAGATACTAATATATGTACCATTAAAATTTGTGATTTATCAGGACAACGTATTGTAGAAATTTGAGAATTTAAGTTAATCTTAGTTTCAATAGCCACCTATTAGACAACTCATTGATGTTGATGTTCTAAGTTCCATATCTAATATCTTTTCTCATCTAATCAAAGACGAGGATACATCTTGAGTTACACAAATTTTTTATTATTTTTTCATATTTTCTCTTATTTTTTGCAGAGAATGTGGATTGAAAAATAGTCACTTGCTATCTGCATGCATTGATCCATGTGTTGTTTGTTTGGAGAGGAAATGCACTGTAGCTGCAGAAGGTAAACTTAAAAAAAAAAAACCTTACTTCGATCAATAAAGAAGGGTTACCTTTGTCTGTTCTCAAGTTAATAAGAACTATTAGTACCAAATGGTTCTAATATGGCATATAATCACTAGTAGAACTTTAAATGAGTAAAACCATAAGTGGCTTAAACGATGGAACATAGAAGTGACTATCTATTCTAATATTTCCAATACTCCCCCTCAAGCTGGGGCAAATATATCAACTAGGCCCAGCTTGGCAAGATGAGAATTTATGACTGAAGGTCCAGCAGACTTTGTAAGCATATCTGCTAGTTGATCTGGGGAAGAAACAAAGATTGTCTTAAGTACACCAGACCGAACTTTCTCCCTAAGAAAGTGAACATCAACCTCAATGTGCTTAGTTCTTTCGTGAAGGACTGAGTCAGATGCAAGCATGATAGAAGATTTGTTGTCACAGAACAGCGACGAGGAACCAACGGTAGGAAATCCCAACTCTGTTAACAAAGATCTAAGCCAAAGAAGCTCACATGTGCCTAGAGCCATAGCACGATACTCAGCTTCAGCAGAGGAACGAGAAACCACACTCTGTTTCTTACTTTTCCAGGAGATAAGATTACTACCATAGAAAGTACAGAAACCAGATGTAGATCTCCTATCTGTAAGAGAACCCGCATAATCAGCATCAGTGAAACATGATAGATGTGGCTGAGCAGTAGATGAATAAAATAAGCCTAGACCGGGACGAGACTTCAAGTAGCGAAGGATACGATACACTGCATCAAGATGTGAGGTACGTGGAGCATGCATAAACTGACTGACTACACTAACTGCGAAGGTCAAATCCGGTCTAGTATTAGTCAAATAAATTAAACGGCCTACGAGTCTCTGGTAAGATGAAATATCAGATAAAAGTTCCCCAGATTCAGCATGAAGGCGATGATTTTGATCCATTGGAGAAGATGCAGGACGACAACCAAGCATACCAGTGTCCTGAAGAAGATCCAAAGTGTATTTACGTTGAGATAACGAAATACCACGGCGTGAGCGGGCTATTTCTAACCCCAAAAAATACTTGAGGGGACCTAAGTCTTTAATCTCAAAAACACTACCTAACTGCCTCTTAACCATGTCAATCCACTTTGCATCATTTCCAGTTACTATAATATCATCTACATAAACCAAGACAATGGTATTGCGACCATCTGCTCCTCGTCGAATAAAGCAAGTATGGTCTGAGTGACATCTGGAAAATCCCATAGATAAGATGACCTCAGAGAAACGCTGGAACCAAGCTCGCGGAGATTGCTTTAGGCCATATAGAGATTTAAGAAGACGACATACTTTCCCAGAATACTCCCCCTGAAAACGAAAGCCAGGAGGGGGGTCCATATAAATAACCTCTGTCAGATCACCATTTAAAAATGCATTCTTCACATCAAGCTGGTGAAGAGGCCATGAGTGACAGGCCGCTAAAGAGATAAGTAGACGGACAGTAGACAGTTTGGCTACAGGGGCAAATGTGGCGCCAAAGTCCTTTCCCGGAGTCTGCGTAAATCCCTTAGCGACAAGTCGAGCTTTGTAGCGATCAACAGTACCATCTGCAAGATACTTAACTGTGAAAACCCATTTACAACCAACAGTCTGCTCCCCAGAAGGAAGAGAAACAAGATCCCAGGTGTGATTCTTCTGCAATGCATCCATCTCAGTAGTCATGGCTCTAGTCCACATAGGATCACGTAAAGCCTCAGATACAGACCGGGGAACCCGAATAGAGTCAGTAGTGGAAAGATAGGCTCGATAGGAAGAAGAAAGACCCTGATAAGAAACAAACTGGGCGATAGGGTGAGTAGTAACACACCCTCGCTTACCTTTGCGTAGTGCAATTGGTAAGTGAGAGTCAGAAATAGAAGGAACAGGCGTAAATGTAGAAGAGGATATACCTGAGTCTAAGGAGGAAGTTGGCAAAGGTTGAGAGGGGGGAGGGCGACGAGAGTAAACTTGCAGCGGCGGCGGTGAAGATGAAGATGGAGAGAAAACTGGAGATGGTAGCACTGTTGGAGAAGAATCCTGTAAAGAAGAAGAGTCCTGCAAAGAAGGTGAAGTACGAAAATATGGGACATTTTCAAAAAAGGTAACATCCAGGGAATGAATAATACGATGAGAAAGGGGATCATAGCACCGATACCCCTTTGACATAGAAGAGTAACCCAAGAAGACACAACAAGTAGCTTTATCATCTAATTTGGTACGATGAGGAGTTCTATCCTGAACAAAACAAGTACACCCAAAAACACGAGGTGTAATAGGGAAGAGAGTGCTATCAGGTCGAAGAACATGAAGAGGTACTTGTCCCCCTAAAGTACGGCTCGGAACACGATTCAGGAGGAAAGCAGCAGTAAGAACAGCCATATTCCAATAGGACTTGGGAACATGCATCCCTCGCAGAAGGCAACGGACTATGTTCATGAGGTGACGATTCTTACGTTCCGCCACCCCATTTTGCTCAGGAGTGTAGGGACATGATAACTGATGAAGCATACCACGCTCATGAAGATGGGAGCGAATCCCATCAGAAATATATTCCCCACCATTATCTGTTCTAAGAGATTTGACTGTAATGTTGTATTGAGTTTGAATCATTTTAAGGAAATTAACAAAAATAGGTAAGACTTCAGAACGAGAACGCATTAAATAAACCCAAGTACAACGAGAATAGTCATCAATAAATGTAACATAATATTTATGACCATTAAAAGCAGTAACAGGGGAAGGCCCCCACACATCAGAATGAACCAAATCAAAAATAGCATTAACTCTATGCATGCGAGGAATATAAGAGGCACGTGTATGTTTAGAAAGCTCACACACAGAGCATTGAAATTTGTGTCCACTACAAGATTGTTTTAAAGCAGGAAATAAAGAACATAAGTGCTGAAAATTAGCATGTCCTAAGCGAGCATGCCATAAGTCTAAAGTCTGAGAAGAAAAAGTATGAGTTCCAGTGAGTGGGAACACAGAAACTGGGGCAGCAGTAGGTGGAGCTTCAAACAGGTACAACCCATCCCTCTCATATCCCTTGCCAAAAGTCCTCCTCGAAGTCAGGTCCTGAAAGACACAGTGAGTAGGAAAAAATGTTACAGAACAATTAAGCGATTTTGTAATACTACTCACAGATAGAAGGTTAAGAGATAAGTGTGGAACATGGAGAACAGAATCGAGAGGAAAACCAGGAGTTAGAGATATAGAACCCTTACTGTGAACAGGAGTAAGAGACCCATCAGCAAGGCGAACCTCCTTATGAGTAGTAGGAAAAATAGAAGAAATAAAATGATTGGACTCACCGGTCATGTGATCAGAGGCACCAGAATCAATGACCCAGGTCAGAGGAGCAGAGCTAGACTGAGTGGCATGAAATGCAGAAGAAGTACCTGGAGGAGTGGATGCAACTGTCGAGGATGAGGGAATCTGAGCCTGAAGCTGATCCCGTACAATAGCTGTAATCTGTGTCTGAAGATGTTGCAAATCAATAGTACCCAGGGAAGCATGATCAACAGAGGTAGATTCCACAACAGCAGCACGGGGCTGTCCCCCAGAAGATCTCAACAAGTGGGGATAGAGTTGAAAGCAACGAGCCTTCTCATGGCCAATCTTCCCACAATGACTACATGTAAGACTATTTCCTTTACCACGCCCACGACTCCCACGGCCTCGATTCCCAGATCCTAAAGTACGGGAATTAGATAAACCCAAGTTGGCTGCAAGAGCCATCTGATCTGTATCTGGAGCTGAGATAGTGACAGGAACCTGAGTCTGAGAGGGAATGACACGGCGACGACGCTCATCGCTATCAACAGTCGCGAATATCTCAAATAATGAAGGTAGAGGAGTGGTATTAAGAATTTGGGTCCGCAATGCCTCAAATTCAGGGCGTAAACCCATGAGGAACTGGTATGTCTGATGCCGAGCAATCCTCTTGACCACATGTTCAGCTGCCTCTGCAGATAACTCGGCCATGGACTCATAGTGCGAGAGCTCCTCCCAACGGGACTGAAGAAATCCAAAATAATCTGCAACACTCTGATTTCCTTGGGATGCTTGAGCAATATCACGGTAAAGTTCATAAATCCTTGAGTCATTGCGAGCATGTGCATATGTTTGAGTAAGAGCTGACCACAAAGAAGAGACAGTCTCATGATACATAAACATAGTGTAGATGCGTTGCTCCATGGAATTGAATAACCAACCAAGAATAGTGCAATTATCAATTTCCCATTGTTCAAATTTGGGATCAATGGGGGGTGGCTTAGGAATACTACCTAACAGCCAACCAGATTTTCCCCGACTACCCAAATAAAGTCGTACAGATCGAGACCAACTCTGAAAGTTACGACCATCTAGTGGCGCATTGGTGATACGCTGGACGGAGAAATTGGCCCCAAGAGTGGTGGTAGAATCCTTAGTCTCGTGAGTCGTAGTCATTGCACACTATTACTACTGTATTTGGATTGAAGAGAGATCTCACGTGTCAGTACTGATTAAGGCCAAATAATCTTATTAATTGCTGTCGGCAACACTAGAACCCACTCCTACTGTTGTTATAAGATTGAACCGACCAAATACCACTGTCGTGAGATTAAACCAACCAAAATAGTCACTGTCGCAGGGCTGTATATACCCTAAGAAGTGTTCTAGGGTAGACTCTGTGCTGTAGAAGTATCGTAGAGCAAAATCAGATCTTGTATAGCTGATGGAAAGTCAAATATAGACCTGTAGTCCAAGGTAGATGAAATCGCAACACAGCTAAGAGATGAAGTAGGGCTGACTGTGTGTTATAGAAGTGTCGTGGAGTAGATCAGACCTTGTAGGACTGATCGAAAGTCATAAACGAACCTCTAGATCACAGTAGATGGAATCGCAACTCAGCCAATAACCTACTGTTGCTGTCGCAGGTACTTTTAGGTTATCTAGACCCGATCGCAGGCACTCTAGAGAATGAAGGTTGAATCGTAACTCAAGTATGAACTTATTGTTGCTGTCGCAGGTCACTGTAGATCATCCAGATCTGATCGCAGGTGGGAAACAGGCCTGGAGAAACCTCCTGATGCTGTCGTAGAGAGCTTTAAGGCTTGTAGGTCTAATCGTAAATGGGATTCAGACCTACTGCTACAGTCGCAGGGTATTGTAAGGTCCTAAAGGCTGATCGCAAGAAACTTTTGGGGCTAATAGACAAGCACCCAACAACACAAGGCTGATTGCCAAAGGGTAATACTAACGTAGAGAAAATAGAGAGAAAAAAATTATTGATCACTGTGCAAATCTCTATTGCAGCATGTGAATTAGAAGATGGTGATTGGGTTTTTTCTTTTTGGCTCTGATACCAAGAAGAATTTTAGAAGAAAAAATCACAAGTCTCATAATGAGAGCTTGGTATATATTTATAACACATAATAAGGGAATGGACATAAATGCCCTTATACAAGAATAATATAAATAAATTCATATAAAACAAACTAGAACTAACTATCTATTCTAATATTTCCAATACCTTTGTCTGTTCTCAAGTTAATAAGAACTATTAGTACCAAATGGTTCTAATATGGCATATAATCACTAGTAGAACTTTAAATGAGTAAAACCATAAGTGGCTTAAACGATGGAACATAGAAGTGAATTCTGCTTGAAGTAGAACTTTAAAAACTTAATTTACCAAATTTGCATTTTCATGGTCTTGTTGAACATATATTACTAGCCAACATAATCACGTAAAATGTACTTTTCTTTCATGTTGTAGGTTGCAATCATGAGTTCTGCACTCGGTGTGCTTTGTACCTTTGTTCCACCAACAGCACCACCACCTCATCCATCAGACACGGCCCTCCCGGTTCAATCCCATGCCCTCTCTGCCGTCATGGAATAGTTTCCTTCACCAAACTCCCCGATACAATGCCCACTATCAAAGAAATTGCAAGAACGAGCTTATCCTTAACTCTTTGTGCATGTTCGGGTGAAGAGTCAGAGCCTATTTCAATGTCGACCCCACTATGCAAACCCGACTTTCGCTGCACCCCAATTTCTCCTCTTGGGTCATCTTCTTTTTGCACCCTTAGCTGTCAGAAGTTCCCGTCAATGAAACTCAACTCGAGTCTTTGCATGGGAACTCCAAACACTAGTCCTTCTTATGTTCCCGGTGCTGCTAACAGGAGATTAAGGAATCACTTGGGTCGGTGTTCGAGATCCAGTTTACGACGTTCGGCTTCTCATAGTGAGGGTAGAAGGTCTTGGTTCTCCTCATTCAATCTATATGTAGCAACTAGCAGTGGTGGCTGAATGAAGATCTGTTCAAATATTTTGTATTTTGTTCTTATTTTTGCATAGTATGAGCTTATCCAATTTTTTAAGATTGAAATGTATTGTTGATAATGAGTATTGTCATTCCAAGTTTGTAAATACAGAGACATATGCTACCATGCATACAAATATGAATATTTCACTGTTTTTGAGCTTTCATGTTTGAACTTCTAGTAATTTGTTGGCAATTATTTCAGAGTCTTCAAGTCATAATCTACACTTTATCCGAAATATTGGATTAGCAACATGAATCACATTTCACCGATCAACGAGTTCGCATTCATGTTAATGAGATGCTATTTTTTTTTTTTTTAATGTGGAATTTTTTTGCCACATGATTTTTCTTTCCAAAACCAGTCATCTTCAGCCTCTTCAACCTTTATGCTATTTTTTATTTTCCTTTTTAATTTATACAAAATTATCTTCAGTCCATTATTTTCAACCTTTTGTTTTGATAACCGGTTATCCCAAAAGACAACAGACTAGGCCTGTATCTGGGATTTGCCTAGTCCCTAGACCATGGTCTTGTCCAAGGACTAGTCCTAGGGCATGTGCAATGCTTTCACATCATACACATCAGGTAAGTGAGGGTGTGCCCTCGCGGGTGGTCAGTAAGGAATTAATGCTCTCACTGGCCATTAAACTCACGACCTATGGACATTAATCGCTTATCGGTCCGAAATTACCATTGTGCCAACCCCTTGGGGTTCATTATTTTCAACCTTGCTTTAACCATTAGTAGAAGATCCTAAGTTTTTTACCTAATATTTCATCTTTTATCCTTTCCCAAAAGTCATATTTGATTTTTCTTCTCCAAACTAGTCATCTTCAAGTTTTTCAACCTCTATAATAAATTATTTTTATTTCATTAAACTGATCTTCAGTATAGTATTTTCAACCTTGCCTTTTAATCCTAATATTTTTTACTCAAAATTTCATCCTTTTTTCTACTTCCCCAAAAACCCAATCTTGTTTTAAGATTTAAGATTTAAGTAGATAGAATCTTAAGGTTGAAGAAGATTGGTTTTGAGAGAAAAAATCAAGGATTTTGGTCAGACGTTGAAAACAAGGGCATTTGGGTCATTTAAAATTACTTTATTAGAGAACACTAGGGTAAGGGGGCATGACCAATTTTAAAACACAAAGATATCTCAGAGATTCCTGAAAATGTGGAGGGATATTTTTAAATCACCCATTCTAAGCATAGTGACAAGCGGACGATAGATTTGCTAAAGGGTGTGTTAGTAGATGATCAAACGGAAAATGGAAGATTATGGGCTCCCAATAAAAAAGATTTATTTTCCATCAAGGATTTCTACAAAGACCTTACTTGTAGAGGAGAGTTGTCCTACCCTCACATTGCGGTTTGTAGCCCAAGGGTACTCTCAAAAGTCGTTTTTTTTTTTAATCTGGACAGTGATTTGGGAAAGAATTCAAACACAAGACCTTTTTAGGAAAATAGGTTTTTATGGATTGAACAAATGTTGCATGTGTTTATTTAATGCAGAATCCACCAGTCATCTTCTAGTTTATTGTGAGGTTGCAAGTAAGGTTTGGGATCATGTTTTCTCTATGTTTGGGGGTGGATTGTTGTGCCCTAGGCAACATTAAAGGTATTTTTTAGGAATAACTTCAGATGGGGTTGAGTTTTTGCCATGCTAAGAAGTTAATTTGGAGTTTAATGTCATTCGCGATCCCTTAGGGTATTTGGCTTGAACGAAATGCAAGAACTTTTCAAGGAAACTCGAAGTCAATAGAAGAGATGATTAGATCAATTCTTGGATTTCTTTTCTTTTGATGCAAAATATTAAAACAGCTTAGAGTTTCGAGGTCTCTTTTACTCGATGGGATTTCGTTTGTAATATTGTACCGCCTTCGTAGTTTTTGTCATTTTTATTTTATAGTGCTTGTTTCTCCTTTGGGAGGGTCATCTCGACTCCCCCTTTTTGTATCCTTCTCTTCAATCTCATCAATAAAAAAAAATTATTTGATTTTTTCAAAAAAGCATGATTAGTCGTGATTTAGACAACGTATTTTTTTAATAAAAAAATCACATATTATTTTTATTTTTAGTATTTGTTGAGTGTTATCTTATAATTTAAAATATGAAATACATTTTTTTTCATACTTAAAAGAGTTATTTTTTTTATCTTTTAATTTATATGATATTTTCCTTACTTTATCAATCTTTTGCCAACCTTTTTCCGAAGCTTTCTAAAATATAGTTTCTATTAGCACACCAACTTTTTCTTATAACACACCAATCTGTATGAACTATGTGGACCATCATTAAATGATTTAATTTTGTTAGTAAAATTTGGTGTGCTAATATAATTTCTCTTCTAAAATCAGATGTCCAATTTTTCACTCCACAGACATCAGTTTAGTTTTCTTCTGCCGTAGAGACAAAAATGAAGCGGAGACCTAATTCTGCCACTACAGCAACTGAAGATCAAAACGAAAACCCTAAATCTCCTTCAAGAGAAGAACCGAAAACCTCCAAATTCGATCTATTTTCGTCACCAAAGAGGGTTTTTTCATTATGTTTGATCTTTCGAATGGCGAATTCAATGCTGGTGCAGAGTTATTTCAATCCAGACGAACATTGGCAAGCCCTAGAAGTTGCCCATCGCATTACTTTCGGGTAAAAACCCTAGCTAATTCAATCGAGTTCTTTTTTAATGATGTCGAGTTGGATCAAGAATTTAGCTCTCTAGGATTGTTTTAGTGTAATTCTGATTTATTATTATTAATTATTAATACACTGATTCTGTTTTCGATCGATTTTCGTCAAACAGATATGGTCACTTAACGTGGGAATGGTCGAAGGGGATCCGTAGTTACTTGCATCCCATGGTGTTTGTGCTCCTTTATAAACTTCTCGCCTTTTTTGGACTCGATACTCCCTTATTCATGGTAAAGTTCCCTAATTTTTTTTCTTTTTGGTTTGGAGATTGAATGTTAAATGTAAATTAGGTTGCATTTTTGTGAAATTCTCTGTTTTATAAATGATCAAGAGTGAGAATTAGTTCTATAAAACTATCTTTATCAGTACTAATGGTTACAAGTCAAATAACCCGTTAATTTGAGTTCTTTTTTGTGCTGTGGAGATTGAGGTGATCAGACCTAGGATTCATGTTTATTTTTAATCAAACTGAATAGAGGAGAAGCTTTTAATGGAGTGACACGGTTTTTTCTCACCACCTGTATGGACAATGTGGCAAATCCATACCGTCCAACTGTCTAGATTAGCGGCATGGGTGGTGACTTCTCCATGACATACCTATTCCTCATCTTCTCTTGGACTTCGCTGTTGAAACTTAATTTAATTTGATTTTAAAAAAAGAAGATATAATGAAATAAAGTGCCTTGGGCTTAGACCCATAGCTCAGATGGTTTGACACATTGCAAAACAACTTTGAGGTCGTGGGCTCAAGTCCAGAGCTCCCATCAAAAAAATAAAGTGCCTCTTTTCGCGACATGGTGGAGTGCTATTCGGGTTTGCATTTTCCACATGGGGTGATGCTGAGTTGGAAACTTATTTAGACCTTTTGGTTCTGCCACGTCAAATTGCTACCCCAGCGCAGAGGTTTGGAGTGTCACTCCTGAAAACCTGTTCCAACTCAATGAGTTAATCTTTGGAATTTCTTTTAGTATTTAGGATTTACCTGGAAGGTCATGACCCTATATATCCTATGGTGAAACTTATGTGCTTCCTCAGAAACTTGGTTTCATGAGCAAGCAAGACTGGGAACGAGTGGTTGAACAGTTAGAGAAAACTATTTGGACACATGGAAGGATCAATACACTTTGCCTAATTCTTGGAGATTAGTTATTTTATATCATTTTGAGAAATAAATAGTGGAAGCTTTCACTGTCCTACAAATAAGTAATATCACTTTTCATTATTCTAGTGTTTACAGTTTTTCAAAACTGTTGGACTTTTGGAGATAAAGGTCCATGGTTACTTTGGTTTTTCTTTGTCAAATATTTAATAGTATCTTGGAATGCTGCATTTGAGCTAAGTCGATTATCACGGCACACAGTTACATAATAGATAATATTTTTGAGAGAATTCTCTTATCTATTTTTATCTTATTTTTGTTGGCATTTTCTTTTCCTTGGGTTTATTTGGTTAGATAATTATGCTAATCATTACGTTTACCAATTTTTTTTTCTTCTTGGCTTTATCACTGGTGATTAATCAAGTATGCTGTTTGTAATTTTCATTTGTGTGTTTCTTAGGCGAAGGCTCCAAGGCTTCTGCAATCCATATTTTCCTCAGTTGGTGATTTCTATCTGTACAAACTCTCTCTTCGCATCTTTGATGAACATGTTGCTCAATGGGCTGTATCCTTTTTGTTGTGTATTCTCAATAACTTAAACTATCAATGACATTATTTCATTGAAAATGTGAGTTACTTAATTCTCTCATAGCTCTTTTGTCAGTTGACAAACTGGTTTATGTTTTTCTGTTTCACTCGGACATTATCGAATAACCTAGAGACAGTGCTGACTCTCATGGGGCTATACTATTGGCCTTTTTTTAAAGATTCTTCCAGCCATGTTCACGTGTCTTCGAGAAAGTGGGGTTTGGCTATAGCAGCATTAGCTTGTGCTATTCGACCAACAAGTGCTATCACATGGTTGTTTGTAGGCCTTTTGGAGTTGATCAAAATACGTGATAGATTGAGATTTATTTTTCTTGAGGTAGCCCCTATTGGGTAGGTAATATTGCATTTTGAATTCTCATATTCCAAATCAATGATTATAGCATCTCCTATTGGGTAGGTAATATTGCATTTTGAATTTTCATATTCCAAATCGATGATTATAGCATCTCTAATGTGCTTTGTTCTTATTCCAAATCCATTTGTACCTCAAGAGAATGTTTTAGATTCTAAAGCCACTATATAATGCTAATATGTAGTCTTTTATTGATGAGAGGACATTAGCATCTTTTCATGTTTTAAGTACTCTAAACTTATCTCAAGAGATTTAGAGCTTATATTCTATCAGTTGTCTAGGATATTAAAATTCAAGAAGACTACCTACAAAAAGGCACAACTAGGGTGCCAGTACGGATCAACCACTAACCTGACTCAATTGGACCACCTTTTACCTGCTTTGTGTCTTGATCCCTTAGAACCTACAAGGATTCCAGTGCAATTAGGATCAGATCAGTTTTTGGTTCAACTCCAACAGTGATGATGTTGTCATTGTAACCCGAACTTTGCAATATAAAATGCACAATATAAGCCTTGTATTGGTGGGTCTTCTCGACCTCCTCTTTTTTCCTTATATTCATGAATTCTTTATCTACAAAAAAAAAAAAGAATTGAATTATTGAAAAGCTAGGGATTATTTAGTGATGCTCCATGTGCCTATTTTGGTGTAGTAGAATGGTTCTTATGCAACTTTTATTTACTTTATCTACTCATTATGGGTGACTTTTTATCATCTCGCTTACACTTTGTCTGCTTATCAGGGTCCTGGTGCTTGCACTCACATGTTTATTAGATCGGTCGATGTATGGGTCATGGATTTTTGTGCCTTTAAATTTTCTCAAATTCAATTTTCTCTCTTCTGGTGGAGACTATTATGGAACCCACAAGTGGCACTGGTATTTCACTCAAGGATTTCCAGTCATGCTCTTCACATTCTTACCCTTCTCTATAGCTGGCCTCTTTCAGTCTAAACAATGGAAGCTTTTCGGTCTGATGGCATGGGTTTTAGGACTTTATAGTGTACTTGGTCACAAAGAATTCAGGTGCTCCATACAAAGCATCACCTAATTTATGCTTGCTGAGCTCAAGATGCTTCACTTTCTCCTGCTAATTATCTTGGTTACAGGTTTGTCTTACCTGTGCTACCAATAGCTTTGATATTCTCGGGATATTCATTATCCAGACTGGAAACCCATAGTTCTTCATCAGCTCGTAAAAGAGAGAGAGCTTCAAGCTTTCGCACCCGGTGGTGTCCTTCAAGGATGCGATTTGCCAGTTTGTTCCTGCTTGCAACTAATCTTCCAATGGCTTTGTATATGAGTTTGGTTCATCAGGTTGGGTAATTTCTTCACAAACCTGAGCATAGATATAGCTGCCCTTTGTTTTTCATTTTCCCATTCTTCAGCACTTAAAATGTAGAAAGTTTTTTTTTACGTTGTGCTAATTATTCATTTTCTTCTTTCCTGATTAAAGATAGAGAAAAAGCAACATTTTTATAATAGAGCTGCTATTGGCACCCCGACTTTTACTTATTACACTCCAATTTCTTAAATTATTTATCACACCCCAATTAATGAGTAAATCACACTATTCAGACATTACAAAGGTTTGGCTCAAATTTTTGTCTCATCATTATAGCACTCGTTCTGACAATTTCTGTAGTTGTTTACTACTATGATTAGGCTCATGTCAAATCCGGAGCCCAAGAAAAAAAGAAAGCTAGCAACAACAAAAGAGAGTTTCTATTGGCACCCAAACTTTTACCTATTCTCAACCATTCACATATTTTCGTTATTTTTAATTGAAGCGCAATAAGTAAAAGTTGGGGTGCCAATAGCAAAAATCTTTTATAATGATCCTAAACTGAATGGGAAAATGTTGTTTATTTTTCTTCCCCTCGATTCCTCCTCCTTTCTTTTGTTTGATTCTTACCTGCAAGCTTGCCAGATAGAGAGGAAGTGAAGATGTTATGAACTTTTTAGCCAAAGAGGCTTTCGCTGATAAAGTCAAGGGTATCCTTTTCTTAACGCCCTGCCATGCCACACCTTACTATTCCACTCTGCATCGCAACTTGCCAATGCGCTTCTTAGACTGCTCTCCAAGGTGACAAACTTAACTTTTTTTATTTGGCTGAATCAACCATTCCCTATTGTGTTATTTATGTTTTCTGTAGATGCATTTGGTGGTATATTTTTATGTAGCTTTTGGTGTTTATTTTCAGTGACAATAAGGGAGTCCTAGACGAGTCCGATCGTTTCATGTTGGACCCAGTTGGGTTTGTATCTGATATGGAAAAGGATTGGTCTTTTCCTAGTCATATAGTATTATTTGATTCCCAAGAAAAGCAGTTGAAGGAATTTCTGAGCTCGAATTCTTTTACCGAGGTACACAATAAGTTGATTGTCATTGATTCAAGTCATTTTTCTCATTCTTTTGATCTAACCTTTGGTGGTGATTGGCAGATGAAAAGATTTTTCCATGCACATTTCAAGGTGGATCGGGATCTTCAAGCATCAGTTGTTGTATATGCTTTGAAAGTCCAGTAACAAAGCCAAGCATTATTCCAAAGTGGAGTCATTCTAATCTGATATTCTTTGCAAAACTGAAGAAATTTCTCAACAATGTTCAGTCCTTTTTGTTATAATTTTAGATGGTTTAATCCCTGAAGGATTTTCAATTGGCTTTCCTCCTTATTATGACTCTTAACAGTATCAATGATCTAAGTGGCTATGTTTTTTTCCTGCATTTGCGTTTTACTGGATGAATTGCTTATTTTCCTGAAAATATCATATGTGTGCAGTGAAGTAAGAAAAATTAATGAGAGATCACCTTGTTGGGTACATGAAGGAAATGAACCCGTGTCCCCTAATTTCACATCGATTACAGATCATAGGATGGAACTTGCCATTGGTAATGTTTCTTTTGTTGCCGCAGTCTGTCAAAGAGGTTTTAACTCCATGCAAAGGACGATTACAATGGTGACTAAATCACGAGGCCCTCATTCATTGAAATGCATTTTTGTTTTTGTTTTTGTTTTTGTTTTGTTCGCCAAATGATCCCATGATTGCGATGAAGATGTGTGACTGGTTTTAATATGGAAATTAAAAGAATAACTATTTAAGTACCTTTTTTCTCGTTATTTTTGAGTTCATTTACATTTAAATTAACAAGTAGGGTTATATGGACTCAAATCATTGAGCACCCCAGTAATCATAATTATTTGTCGTTTTGAAAGACCAGACCTAACATGCATTGTTATGGCCGTTGGACTCTATTATTAACTTGTAATTATATCTGCTGTGCCATTCGGGCATATTTTTTTCTTGAATGTAGGAATCAAGAGGTATTCGGCTTTGATGCTCTGATACAGTTAGGGATTATGACAGCAATCTGATTCCAGCTGGCCATCATAATGGTAAATAACAGCCATTAATTTGAAAAATAAAAATAAAAATTAATATGGAAATAATGAAAATTTTCAAATGTCAAAGGATGCCGTCTGATACATCAAAATGGCCATCATTTAGAATTAATTCAAAATAGTTAGTATACTCTTACCATGGTTATGGTTAAACCATATATTCCCAGATCCACAATGTTCATTATAATGACGCTGTTATTTCTCTTCCATTGTGGTTATTTTACAAGCTGCTTTCAAGTGTAAGAATGAGATCCCATTTACATCAAAATAATTATAAGGGAATGTTTGGATCATTTTCTGTCTGGAAATAAAATGTTCTCTGTTATCAGATCATCTAGGCCTCGTCCTGTCCCGTCCCATCCCAAATATTGGGGAAATATAAAACTTTACTCTGCTAGAGTAATTTATACACCTCAACACAAGAAAATCGATCAAAACTTCTGTAAGGAGAAGTTGCTCAGAAGTGACTCTTCAAGTTCTCGAAAACCTCGGTACACAGCCTCGGTCTGGCTCTGTGGAAGGGCCAATCGCCGCACCTCAGTCATATATCTGTCATTATCAATTTCACATAAAAATACAAATCAACACTGATGAAAATGAAAACCATAAATATTTCTATAAAAATTGGGTATATTTTGACACAAAAATAAACAAAAAAAATTACAGAAATGCAACAGGTAACAGTCATAAATATTTAAAAATAAATAAAAAACTAAGATTCAAAAGTGGGTTGACCCCAGAGCGGTTTCAGCTACTGTTATCTTGCTTGGCCACAACTAGAAATACCATTATTTGTTACTAGTCTAACTTGTATTTATATATATAAGTGAATTTTGGATTAAGATGTCAAGGGTTTAGCTTGGCTAAGATATAGTTTAGTTAAGACTAAGATTCTCTTTTTGTTATTCCACTACCGATTGACGACATGGAAAACCAAACTGCGACTCTCCAATCAATAGAAAATGAAAAAATTGCCACAAATTTGCCACTTTTTAGTAAAGTTTCTAGACTGGAAAATAGAAATGCAAAAGTTGAACCAATTTCAGCATAAACTGGTTGTGAACTCAGCAGTTCATTCAAAAACTGGTCAGGATCAGGAGATTCACCCTTGCTTAAAAAGAAAATAAAAGATAGAACTAACAAACCCAACAGTGGTGGTTAAAGCTGATAGAATCTCTGCTCTTAAAATTAAATAAAATCATTGTGACATTAGATAAGAAAGTTAGGATGAGTGCGGTCAGTCGGTGCGGTTCAAAGCAGAACTGGAGTTTCTACTTAGTTGCTTGCTAAGGCGTGCAGGACCATATATTTGGGAACATCAAGTCCACAATTGCTTTTCTTGGTGGGTGTTTTTTTCTCCTTTGAAAAACCAATTTTGATAGTGCAGACACTCAGTTCTGGGGCACAAAAAGAACCAAGGACAAGCATAATTTTATCCAAATACAACCACCATTCGTAACGAAAAATTAACCCCAAAGCTATTCCTGCCATGAGTGGGGATGGAGTGGGTCAACAGCTACCCGTGCTTGAAAAAATTTCAAAAATTCTATGAAAAATGAAGGAAATAAGAGGATAAATTGGTTGTGGACCGGAAAGCAAGCATGATAATACCTATTTCGGGGAAATAAATGGAACAAAGAGAAGAGATGGACCTGTTTGCCACACTCGTGATTTTATCTCGAACCCCTTGATTAAGGACAGCTGTTTGCTCTAGTGAGAATGCTCCACTAAGAATGAGAGACGCTCCAGTAGCACTTGTACCCATTCTTTGTGCAAGTACAGACATTGCCCACTCACGAAGGACCACAAGCACTGAACAGAGAAGGCGCAACCTAAGGTTGGGTGATGGTAGAATAGCCCCATTTGATAGCAATTGGTCATAAGTACTCAATACAGGTTCAGCTGCTCCCTTACAAGCTGCTAGAAGGGCCCTTGCTACATCTTCATCTCCAACAAGCTCCACTCCTGAAACTGATCGCTCCTGAAAAAATACACACTACATTGATCGAAAAAGTAGAAGCATATAAGACAATTAGGAAACCAATCACGAAAGAACTTAGCTAATATAGCGGTCTACATAAGAAATATATAATTTTCAATGTGTCAATAGAAAATAGGGTAAATTACACTTTGACCCCCAGTGGTTTGGCATACTATTTTATCATCTCTTTATCTTTTTTTATACACCAAAAAATAAATTTTAAAGCTATAAAAATGTCCCTGTCTAAGCATTCACACTCTAACACGTGAACACATTCGTTTCACAAGGAAAAAATTTTTCTATGAAAAAAAAACATTTTAAAAGGGTAAAATGGTCTTTATAAAAATGAAACGTAAGGAGTGTAAATGAACCCCTTAGATAATTATAGGGGAGAAAAGTGCAATTGTCAAAATGTTAGGGGGTTGACATAGAATTATGCCAAACCACGGGGTGAAAGTGTAATTGATCCTAGAAAGTAAAAAATACCAATTAGAAGAAGTCACCCCAAATGTTGAACATAGTACCAGTGCAGCCTTCTCAAGGTGGAGACACAGTGTATCTAGAGGTAAGCCAGCTCCATCTCCAGGATAAGCATGGGACCCAACCCTCTTCAGCACAGAACAAGCTTCAGCTATACCACCTCTTGAAAGAGCTTGATCAATAAGTCTAGCCCAGGTTTCTCTGATAATACTACTATCAGCATCCCCAGAATAGTTTGCAAAGTAAAGCATTTCCAAACATATCTGAAAGTAAAGAATATCGAGCTCAAGAATTTTGTTTAAAAGGTAGAAAAACAAAAAGAAATTTATAACTTAAAGCCAGAAGCTGGATTTGAGCTTTTCATGAGGGCCATTAGAATAAGGCCAGCAAAGCCAATTGATTGGGTCCATGGAGAAAATATCAGATCAAATGGCTAGAAATCACCCAATCAGAGTGAGCTTTGTGGTTTGGGTTTGCCAAGGGATGGGTAAAACTGATAGGTAACTTCTGTCCATTGGATTTGAACTTTTTTTAATCATTTGCTTCATTAATAGACACATGGGAAACTATTGGGTCCAAGCCCATGGTGAAATAAAAACAACCCAAATCCAATGGCTAAGAACCATCTAAAAGGCTAGTTGGTGTAGGTTTACCAAGGAGCAGGTCAAACATTCAATGATTCAGTGGACCGAAGGAATGAGCCATGCAGCAAGATTTGGGGTGACCAATATTCATACTGATGAAATGAGAAATAGACAACATTGGACATGTATAGTGTATTGGTGTCCATCACTGATACGAAGTGTCAAGCACACTGACCTTCACAAATATGAGAGACCAAAACACAAACAACAGATGTAAATAATAGCTGATAAAACAAAATATTTGAATAGATTAGCGTTTGTTTGAAATAGTGTGTGCATATCTGACATCATACCCACCAGTATTTTTTTTTTTTAATGTAGTGTCCTTGTAACATCATAAAGAAAGAATTGATCCAATGGTAGCATGAATTGTCTGATAAAACTATTATTACTTACAATATAATCACAACGGAGGAATGTTAATCTTTAATGATGAATTCCTATCACAAATATACATAAAAAAAGAAACCGATAACAATTGAGCTAACCTAGTTTGATCTATGTTACCTGATTCGTGGGTTCGCTCAATTCGAATTCGGGTTTAACGGTTCGTGGTTCACCACTAGAGAATGAACCCAGTTCGTAGGGGTAGACAGAGGTGAGGGCATTTAAAGGTTGAAGAGATGAGTAGGATGAAAAAGAGATTGAAGATAGACAGATTTTGGGAAGAAAAAAAAATCAAGTTTTTATTTTTCATATAGATTGAAGATGAGGGTATTTGGTCAATTTTCATTAGTCAATTAATAAAGACCAAAGTCAAAGGGACATGCTATCAGTTTAAAATTTAAGGGGGATGACTCAAATATTATCAACATGTGGAGGGGCATGTAAAAAAAAAAAGGTTCGCTACACAAAGGAGAGTGAACTGTACCACGAACTGGTTTGGTATCTTACCAATGAACTAGGTAACCCAGGTTTAGCTAACTATAAATAATCTATATATACTTGCTTTTCAGATGTATGTAATTATGCAACTGATTCTCAAGAGAGAGGAGCATACCTCCCAAAGCTCAAATGGAACTGCATATTCATTGTATAATTGAGTGATACTCTTCAAATCCAACGATATCTCCTTAGCCTTTTCTTGTGCAGCATTTGCGAGATGAGCATCTGCAACAAGGTTCCTTTGAGGGAAGGGGTCATTAGGAACAGATTCAGACATTCCAGATGAACCTTCCAACCTTGAGGACATCGACTCTAGTTCTTCCTTGATCTTCATTTGAAATCGAATAACGGCAAGTTTCCCTTCAAGCAAATCCAGCAGCCCATTGTCAAAAGTAGAACCTGCTAGACCATCGCTACTGCTTGCAGTCTTTGCTTGCAGAACTGCATTACTGAGGTACTGACACCTGGTTCCAACAAGACGACAAGAACATGTTAGAGCAGATGACCATGTACTTCTCTGGTAAGATGACAAGATTCACCAAAAACTGCAAGTTAAAATTACAAAATCCATTGAGCCCAAAAACAGAAAAGACAACATCTGAAATTATATTATTCTAGAGTTTGCCCGTGCCATCCCCTTTGGGGTTAAAAGGGGTAGAACAGGAAAGATAGTAAAATTGGAGGGATATTCTTGAAAAGGGAAGGGGGAGAGGAAAGACAATAAAATTGAAGGGGGTGAAGAGGAAAGGCCATAAAGTGGGGTAATGTGGACCCTAGTTGACTGCAGCTGGAGTGGGATGTTTATACCCCCACAAACTGTAGCTGGAGTGAGACCCACTTTTGTGTTTTATTATATAGATTTTTTTATAACACGGTATATCCCACATCCCTTTTGATAACTGCAATAATATTATAACAATCTTGAAACATACGAGCTATCTTTTTATAACAAACCTCTGTTCTAGTGTAGGGACATCCCCTCCATCAGTGGATCGCCTTTCAGCCAGTCTTAACAATATATGTGCAGCAAGAACATGCTGCCGCTTTAAGACATAATACCGTGCCAGAAGATCCAAGTACTTGACTTGATTAGAAGGAACAGATGTCCCCAAATGACCCATTGGAGATGCAGCCGATGTGACTGCAGAAACCACCCGAGCCTAGCAAAGGTAGAAAGATAACATAATAAGCGGGCCAAAAAGCAAGAAATTCATCCCAACAAAAATTAGAATACTTTAAGTTAAAAAGCTAAAGCATCCAACACCTCTTGTATCGGTTGACGGACAGCATTCTGCAGGAAAGGAACCAAATCAGGACCTCCATACTCCAATAACTCCTTTTCAAGGCCTAGATCAATCATTGTCTTGTACAAGTGTTCATGAAACACTTTGTCAGGTGACTGGACACCAAGCTGAACAATCTGGCAAATGTATCTACTACGAGAGGCCTTATCAAGGGTCGAACGTGTAATGGGTCTAATGGGAGATCCAAATTCCCTCTGTGACTCCCTATGTCCCGGCTCACCCTTTAGAGAACGCAAAGCACTGGTGATTATCTCGTAGCATTGCTTCCGTTGAGAAAGTGCATTTTCTCGAATGCTTGCATCTATTTGTTCGTTGAAAGCATCACCTGCGGGGTCAAGAGCTTGAGCCTTTTGCAACGGCAAACGAACCACAGCTTCGTAAAATCTGTTAAACCCAGAACCAAACCAGTTTTACGTATTTAACATTTAGCAATTAAAATATAAAAATTGGAGAGTGAAAAAGCACTGATTATTGTTGAGTGTACATTTTCCCCCACTCCCAGTTAAGCCCTGTGACCCTCTTATATTCATAGTTCTCCCCCTCTCCAACAAATCGGTCCTTTGGAGTAGTTGGTTGGTTAACATGGTATCAGAGCGCTAGGTTCGTATAGGTCATGGGTTCAATTCTTTCCACCCTTATGGATGAAGGGGGAGTGTTGAGGGTACATTTTCCTTCACTCTCGGTTGTGTCATACCCCAGTTAAGCCACATGACCCTCTTATATTCATAGTCCCCCCCCCCCCCTCCCCCTCCTCTTCTAGAACAGATTGGTCTTTTGGAGTAGTTGGTTGGCTAACATAGTATCAGAGCGCTAGGTTCTAATTGGTCACGGGTTCGATTCTTTCCACCCTTATGGGTGAGGGGGAATGTTGAGTGTATATATTTTCCTCCACTCTCGGGTGTGCATACCCCAGTTAAACCCCATGACCCTCTTATATTCATAGTTCTCCCCCTCTAAAACAGATTGTTCTTTTAGAGTAGTGGGATTGGTTAACATGGTATCGGAGTACTAGGTTCGTATAGGTCACGGGTTCGATTCTTTCCACCCTCATGGGTCAAGAGGAGTGTTAAGAGTGTATATTTTCCACCACTCTCAGGTGTGTTCTACTCATACCCCAGTTAATCCCCATGACCCTCTTATATTCGTAGTTCTCTCCCTCTCCAACAGATCCGTCTTTTGGAGTAGTTGGTTGATTAACTAATCATTTGTACAAAGAAATAAGCCAGACCTCAAGTCTTCAAACCGTTTGCATATGGTGCTCAGATCAGCAGACTCCGGAACTTTAGTTAAGAAACTGAAAGCCTCTCTAGCAAGGTTCTCCTTCTCCTCAGCATCGATAGTAACTGCAGCTCTCTCAAGACACTCCACTGCTAGATAAAATTTGTAGTCAGATTCCTTGTAATAACTTGGACAACCCTCTCGTAGTCTCCCGCTGATATCATTTACAGTTCCCCTGCCATCAGGACCAGTATAATACTGGAACAGAAAAAACATCTAACCATGATGATAGGATTTAAAACCGGAATGTACCAATTCCCAATGCAGCAAAAATGATTTCACAAACATGACAAAAGGTAATGAAAAATGAATTCAATGATGTAGTAAAAAAATGTGATATGGTTTTCAATGAACCTTCTCCCAAGCATGTTGACAAAGTTGGCAAAAAGTTAAAAACAAGAAATAATCTCTTGAGTTTTTCAACAAAAAAAAAAGTCAATTAAAAACTGAAATACCTCCATAAGTCCTGATATAAGCCAGGTAGCAATCTGGTCACCCTCCTCGGAACAAACGAGCTGACGGAATGTCAATTGAACTAATGTCTGCCGTAGATTAGCATCGAACCCTTGTGTCAAGCGAGTAACATGATGCTGCGAAAGAAGCTGGAGTAAAAAGAGGGCTTCAGCTGATCTAAGAAGCAATTGTCTGATGCACTCCATTGCTCTCACCTACAAAACAACCAAATGGTTTAGGAACATTAATGTGTAAGTGCTCCTACAAAAGAACCATATAGAGACCAAGCAATGAAATTAACTTACCTCCATGGCAGCCAATTCTGCAGGACTATATGGAAGTCGCCGCCTTTTACTAGATGTCCCACCATCACTTGACTCAACATTTTGAGTGTATGCACCAAACAAGTTCCTTACCATGCTACGGTCAGCAACACCTAAATCCGAACCAGTTCCATACAAAATAGAACCAGTTAAGTCTCCTAGACCAGCAACACAACCATAGAGTCCTCTCCTCTGGTTTCTTCTAGACCTTAAAAATTGCTCTAATGAACGAATCTTGTTTTCAAGAACTTGCATTGCCCCAATAGAAAGTCTACAAACAATTACCCCATTTTCAAATCCAGCATCCCCTCTAAGGATCATTACAGGAAGTTCCCACACGGGAAAAAGCAACCTCGATGAGCATATACAGAGCCCTTCGTGAGCACCCGAAAATACAGGCTCGGCTTCCTGAACAACCTGCCCCATGCTGAACCCACCGGGGGGTGTTCTGGTATTTGTTAATGTGCTACTACCCTCAAGTTGTGGCATTCCAACTACTCTTGGGTCCTCGAATGTTTCTGCGGCCTTCTCGGCAACGTTATTACTTATTGGAATTTCTGTATAGACTATCTTTGATGCCAGCATTAAACACATTGCAGCAGCCTCACCAGCTCCAAAACGATTGAAGAAATCCTCCAATGTTGTTCTTGGCGTGTTGGACTCCAACAATCTTTGAAGAATGTCTACTGGCCGATTGAAAACTACTTCCATCATGCCCATCGTACTGAACACAACAATCCTCCTCCTAGGTAAGATATGCTGAGTTGGCAGGTCACCTCTAGCCCAGAGTTTTCCCGATGCTTTCTCACATGATTCTCCGAAGCCTTCCAGATCTGAATACAGTGATTGCACAGTAGCCGCTATATCTGGCAGAGGTAAGACATCAGCCACAAAAAGCATCCGTCCCTCAACGGGTAAGGAAGATACAGATTCCCGCAATGCCCTAGAACTCCTCCCACTCATCCCAAAACCACCACTTAGAGATGATTGTGAACTTGCATCCTTGTTCACAATCAGAAGAGAGGACATTGTTGTGGGAGATGAATCGGAAAGAACAGTAGTGCCCGCAGAATAATACGCTGTCTCTACCTTCAATGAGAGATCTTCAGTCTGTGATCTACCAGCAAGAGATAGGGCACCAAAGGTAACTCCACCACTAACCCCGAAAGGAGGCGGAGGCCTTGTTGATACAACTTTTAAACAAGATGGTCTTTGATGAGAAGCATTCATTCCACCCAAACCTCCAACAGTTCCATTACTTCCTCCAGATGGAGCAGTGGAAAGGTACATTCTCCTACCGTCTGATAACACAACGACAAGGTGTAACCATTTTGATTCAATGGTAGATAAGGGTGCAAGACAAACTATAGATGATTTCGCAGCACGAGTGGGAGCTCTTGATCCAGCAGACTGTCTACCTCCATAATGTGCATCCCTTTGATTGATTAAATTCTTTTCTTCTGCAATTTTCTTAAGTGGTCCACTACCACTTGCACCCAGATCAAACACCTGGAGTTTCATATCTTCCGTTCGTGCATAAAGAATGTGCCTCTCATTATCTACAATCATCTCAAGAACTGGATCAACTGCTCCGAACTTAAAAACATTTGGTACAACCCACCTGAACACCAATACAACATGTCCAAGCTTAGAAACATAGCTTGAGTGTAGAAGGGAGTCCAATGATAGACAAAATCGACGGGGTTCAGGAACAATTCGGCAGGAGAAAGCTTAAAAAAAAGTCGGCAAACGTAGATAAAGTCGGGAAAACATGGGATAAATTAAAAAGTAAAAATAATTCTCGTAAGTATAAAAAAGTAAAAAAAAAATGTATTTAATATATTAAATGAAATAAAAATGCTAAAAACAAAAATAATCTGTGATTTTTTCAACAAAAAAAAGGGTCAATTAAATCATGATTAATCGTGATTTAATTGACGACTATTAAAATCATGATTTTTCAAAAAAAAACCCAGATTTTTGTCACTTTGATGAAGACTCCAAAGCATCCACTAGCATAACCCTTGTTAGCAATTCGGCAATACGACAAAAAATTGATTCGTGAGATTCGAGTTCTATTCGATTTTGGATTGGAAAATCCGGTCTAAAATTCGCTAAATGGAAAATATGCAGCATAGGCTTCATATGTGTATTATCCGTTTCATTACAAAAATTCAAAAACCAAAAATTCGGCCATATGATAGTGATGGTGATGTTAATGGTGAAGGTAGTGATGATAATGAGGGCATTGAGGTTATTGTTCCATTGATTTTTAAAAGAAGACCAATGTCAAGGGACAAATCATCACTTTGGAAAATTAAGGTGTAATCTCAAATAAATGTAGAGAGGGCCATGTCATTATTTTTTTTAAGATAAAAGGGACATTTGTCACGTAAAAAGGTGGATTCCTCCAAAATTTTAAATGGCCGCTTCAAAGTCGACTTGTGTTACAAATTTCAACTTACAAGTTTACACTTCGCAACATACAACAAGATATAGTAGCATTTTTTTTTTTCCACTGAGTTTTATAAAAATTCCTAAAAATTGTAAAATTCATAAAAAGCGCATTTTATTCCTTTCAAACATAAAATCCATGAATTATCCAGAATAGTTCAATAATCCAGAGAATAATACTATCATTGAAAAAAACCGAAAATTTCATGACTTTTTCAAGAATTAAACGGGAGATTACTAACAAGGAGCATAACATACCTTGATAAAACACTTGCCAAACCTGCAGTAAGGCAAACTTTACGACATCGCTTATGCCAACCCGAGCCAGTAGTATACTGCATCTCATACACATGCCCATCACGACCAGCCAAGAAAATATGACCCTCATTTGTACATGTGATACAAGTCATTGTGACCCCATCAGATGGTATAGTATAGTCTGGCAAGGGCTGTAGTGTAACCTCAGCATATGGATCAGTTCCATCTCCTCTCCCAGAGCAGCACACTCCTACCAGAATTAACTAATAACAATAAAAAGATACTTCAGTAATGATTAACAATCTTTTTTTTTATTTTAATTTTTTTTATAAGTAAAGATGTTTATTAAAAAAGAAATTAAAGGGAGGTTGAGATGACTAACCCGAAAGTACAAAACAGAACAACAACAACAAAGCAAGAAAAAAATCCAAAAACAAAAACAAAAACAAAACCCAACCGAAGACTCCCAAAACAAACTAGAAAATGTTTGAATGAAAATAATGCTAAACAGAAGACGTCAACTTGTAAATTGGTACTCTGTGGAAATACAACAACCCTGTGATCAATTCCCAGCCTTAAAAGTTTTCCCATAAAAAAAATAGTGACAGGTATTCTTTGCGACGTTAGTAGCAAGCCATTGGAAAGTAAGCAAGCACACTTTACAATGATAGAGAAATTTCCAGCACTTCAAACAATAAAATACAGACTTCAACGAATAGAACCTAAAAAATCAATATCTAACATTCCTTGCATAACTATGCTCTTGATATGACAGGTATTCAAGTTATCCTATAAAATTTTCATTACCAAACACTTAATAAGAGAAGACTATAGGATTCAGGGACAAGTCATCGAATTTCAAGTTATAAATAAGTTATGCAAGCCTTCAAAGTATAAGATCTTGGTCTCAAGGTACGCCTAGATCAGTTCTAAAACTGAGACATCTCAACCAAGATGGTATGAGACAAACCCAATAAAAACTTAATTTCTTGTTATACTCACTCCCCCTTGACAGAGATGTTTTGACTGAGATATTTAGAGACAAAATGAATTTTGAACCATGCTGACCATGAGGAATTCATCACCATAGCTACCAATGAAAAACATATTAAAAACAAGCTATTCTCCATGCATTTCAATTTTGAAGCATGGTTCAAATTTTCACTTTGTTTTGGACAGTTTTAGCAGAGCCGTCACAAATTTGTCTAAGCAAAATGAGTTCAAGTTATTTACTAGACATTTTGATAGGTGATTAAGGATATGTTCTCCCATGCGAGGTTTAAAATCTCAAGGCAATGTCTTGATCAATTAAAAATTTGAGACTATCTTGACCAAGACTTTCCGAGACAATCTGAAATATTCATGAAAGATTCAACATTTCAGGGTCGATGTTACATTCCAATCTCCGCCGAAACTAGAAGAGCTCAGTTGAAACATTCTGAGATGGTTTGAAACTTTAAACCATGCTCTTATGTTTATTGAACAAATATTTTATTTATATACGTAACCAGGTGAAGGCAAGAATTTAACCCAAGTCTGTGCTATTACCACTCATAGACTCAGGGGCGGAGCCAGGATTTTGCCCATGTGGGGGCAACCAAGAGTAGAAAAGAAATTGTGGGGACAACTTAAGAATGAAAAATAATAGTTGTGGGGGCAACTAAGAGTGGAAAAAAAAAATTGTGGGGGCAATAGTGACCGTTTTTTTATCGCCGCTAAAGTTTGTCGCAATAGCTCACTAATCCATAGGCTTTGAAAATCCTTGTGGGGGAAATGGCCCCCGCTATAAATCCACCCCTGCATAGACTTTACCAACTTGCCAAGCTGGCAACTTCTTTTTTGAACAAATATAAAATAGAATACCAAATTTTTTCAAAAAAAAAAAAAAAAAAGGATATATATATATATATACACACATATATGGGGCCGCATTACTAAGTACCATGGCATGGCTAGCAAGTTGATTGCTTTTAAATATTTTAGAATGCTTTATTAAATTGCAAACCTTTGCCTAGATATCTAAACCAGAAAACATAATAACAATCAAAACAATCCTAGTAAAATAAAGGTAAAGGTTTATAAGAAGTGTTCCTACCTCAACAGGAGTTGCTAAGACCAAAAGATATTGGATAGCTTCAATAAAAATGCCCGATTTAGATTTAGCAAGGCCAACGGCACAAATAGCTTGTTCCTCACCACTGTATTCAGGACATTGACCATCCCTAAAACAATTAAGAGGACATTAAAAATTAAGAAACAAATAGCATAGTTTGAAATAAGGTGAGAAGTTGGAAATCATGTGAACAGTGTACACATTAAAATAGAAGGACACAAAATTTTTTTTTAGATAGATAAAATAGAAGCACAATGAACCATAAAAATAGTACATAACAGCTAAAATTAGGACATGTTCTTCCAAAAGTGTGTGTGCCCAGGGAAAGTGTCTAAAGGTGCGACCATCAAATCAAAATTTTAAAAAAATAATGTGTTTCCCCATGTAGGGGATGTGTCTTTCAAAATCTACATTTGCAGACAAAGGTTATGATATAACAAGAGCCACTCAGCAAAGATCTTGATCTCATAAAACTGGCTAAATTAAATGGATGATGACTGGAATAATGTTGGTGGAAAGACACAGAAAGGTCTTGTATTGATGGATACTCTTTCCCAGTGATGTTTACTCTTTGGAAGCTTAACGTTGATAGGGTTATCCAAAGACCCACTAGATTGAGGTAACTCGTGATGCTAATAGATAGCTATCTTCTTGTCATCATTATTATTTAATGATTATTGAGGTTGGCAACTTGCATACATCTTGTATGGAATCTCTTCTGTTGTTTTTTAGTAGGTATAAAGTGAAGAGGGTGTTTTGATTGATTCCAGCTCTTTGGTTTTACCACTCAAAGACTTTACAAACTGAACAAGTTTTCATCTCCATTTCTATCTGGTTATTAATGAAATTATGACTTATGACATAGTTGAAGATGCACCTAAAAGAATAAACAACACCACTCCCAAAATGATCAAAATGCTAGTATTCTAGAATAGAACTGGATGACGCAGAGTTCAGATCCAACCTCTATGCATGGGTAAAAACGAAATGGAAGTTACAATCCATTTCTCTAATCAAAAGCTCACCACTTATCAAAACGCCAAAGAAACAAAGAGTTGTCTACTGTCGCCCAAGCTCTATGTATCTCTGGAAACACTCCACACAAAGCGGTTCCCTCACCACCCGCAGCATTATATCTTTCAACGAGTACTGGAGGAAGCTCCCATGTATCCACCACTTCAACCAAAGGAGGCCACTACAATGGAAAAATGTATCAACTTTTAACCAAATGAAGTATGCAAGGCTTCCAATTGACCATCAAAATGTTCACGAAGTAATATCCTACAAAGTAATCAGATTAAGAAACAAAAAAGGGCAGGAAAATGTTGAAAAATAAACACAACACAATAATATTACTACCAACAATGACAGCAATTATGTTCAAAACAAGGTAGAAAGTATCAAACACATTGACCCTAATAAACCCAACATGCAGACACCTTTGCATAGTTTGTTCCATATGTTGAGAGATTTCTTTTTTAGAATAATAAGTTCATTTTTTTTATAAATGAAATTTTACTAATAAGAGGACAAGAAGCCCTCAAAGAAAACAAGCTACAATCTCTGACTACTAACCATATCCCACCTAAACAGAAAATCTTCAAAAAATAACCCTCTAAAATCCTTATACCGTTTGCACCAAGAGAACAACAACCCAAAAATGTTAAAAATTAATTCTTGCATGGAGATTTCTTTCTCATCAAACGTATGCCTGATCCTCTCTTTCCACAAGCCCCAATAAATTTCGAAGGGAAAGAATCTTCAAACAGCCAAAAAAAGAGGCGGACTTCCAACCAAACAAAAGAGAAATAACCGATTGAGCCTGACACCAATAGCCCTCACATAGAGAAAGAAAATAAGTTCATTTTAAGTATACAATACAAAATTAATCTATTTAGAGAAGATGATGAACATTGAAAACAGAAAGTCAAAAATAATTGAAAATGGGTTTGTTTGGTTCACAGAAAAATATTTTTGGAAAGTATCTTTGTTCTTTAAATAAGAAAATGTCTTCTTTAATGGACAAAATACTTTCCAAAAAATATTTTGTTGCAGACCAAACTGAGCCTAATATATTTTTTCTCTGTAAGTTTCTATCCATGTTTTGACACATGCGGCATGGTGTCTAGCAAGAATATTCCAAGAAAATAGAGTATCCTCTTTTTAGTTCCAATATATGGTTTTAAATCTCGTCGAGACCGAGACGACTTGGACGATTCGTCTTGGTATCGTCCACCAACGAGACGGATAGACAAGTCATCTCAAACCTGATGTGTTTTTCTCAAAAGTCAGACTACATTGTCTCACTGTTGAACAAGATGACTCGATCTCGTTCATGGACGAGACAAGATGTCAAAACGAGTTTTAAAACCAAATTACAATATCAATTAAATATTGTCACTTTTGACCATCAAACTTAAACGAGAAAATTAAACAGCATAGCAGACGATAAAAATGGTATGGTGTCTGACAATGCAAATTCCTACTTATTACATGGCTACATACCATTAATTTGACCTCCAAACGCTAATTAAGTTCCAATATCAATTAAACATTGACAAATTTAACAGCATCAAACTTAAACTGGAAAATTAAACATAGTAGACGGCTAGTCCTTAATTGTAATTTAAACAAGCAATATTCCTTCCCACTTAAATAAACTAATCATAAGAGAGGAGAAAAAAAAAAAGTACTAATTTCAGCATCAACACATTAACCACTTCACAGACACTATAGTACCTGTCACCTTTATGTTTCAAACGCTTAGTGCCCAACAATATAAAATGGGCATCCCATTCCTTAACAAAATCAAACCTGCTCACATAGCCAAGCTTTGAGCTTTCTGTATTTTTTATTTGTATTTTTATTTGTTTTTTTTTTTTTAATTCATGCTCAATGGCTTGGACCATCTCAATCATCCAACAACCGCACTTTTACAGTGTGCTTGATGGATCAAACGAACCAAAATTTCACAATGGGTCTAATCGGCCATTCAAAATTAATCAAAATAAACCCAAACACGTGTGCTATCAGAACAAACTTCGCAACAATCCAACATCAAATAACATAAAACTAGTGTTATTTACTTAGAAATTGTTACAAAAAAAAGCCAAATTTTATAATAAAAAATTACCTCTTTAGGGTGGGAAGAGTACGGGTGACTATCGTATCTAGAAGCTTCTAGGGCTTCTTCAAGGTCAAGCTGACCAGCTGAATCTCTACCGATGCGATCACTCACAACAAGACCAGCATTCGCTACGTCCCGGATGACAATCTCTTCTTCCCTCGACATCTTCCTCCTCTTATGAGATCAAAAAACCCTATACAACCCTAGAAAAGCTCAAAACAAGAGTAAAAAAAGGAAAATTTTGGAATTTCAGGACATGAACCAAAGAGTTGAGAGTTGAGAGAAGAAATTAGAGACTATAGAAGATAATTTGGAAGAAAAGATGGAACTTTTGGTGAGTGAGGGATGAGATCAGATTATGAGATGGGGTTTTGGTTGGGTTTTAGTATTGGCGCGGGTTTTAGGCGCTTTTAAAAAGAAACGTATCTGTAAGATCTAGGGCATCATCGGTTTTTTTTCCTAATAAATATGGCTCCAACACTCCAACCGGTGGGCCCTGAGTCTTGGGCCGTTGCTTGATAGTCCATTTAGTAAAACTTTCTTTTCTTAACGGTCCTTCAACCTCATCTCAGATTATAATATTTTGAAAGACCTATATTATCATTTATTCATCTTTTTCACATAGAGGCTTTCCAACTGTAATACCAATTATTTTCGAAGATTTTTTTTATTGGGAATGATAAATGAAAATGATTTACTTCTAATTTTAAACATTTAGATGTATTGTTTTTTTATTTAAATGATTTAAAAAAAATAAATAAATAAAGTCAAAGTTCGAAAACAAAATTACAATGTCGAGTTCACCACTTTTTACTTATTATCAAGTTCAACATTTTTATTGTTGAGCTCACCACTTTTATTTATTGTTAAGCTCGCCAATTTTTAGTCACCAATTTTATTTATCTGAGCTCATCAACTTTTATTGTTGAGTTCGATAAATTTTTTTTTTTAATGTTGAACTCAACAATAAAAATGTTGAACCAAAAAAATAAGAAAGTGGTGAGCTTGATGCTGATAAAACCCACCCGTTTTTATTTATCGAGTTTTTTCAATTAAAATAGATAAAAAGATTGACTAAAAACTTGACATAAAGACTTATGTAGATGATTTCAAACCAAAAGAACTATCCGCAATCAACTTTCATCAAAAAATGAAATAAAAATATTGAAAAAATTTCTAACTTTTTTACATAATCTTTAAAATGCTTGAAAATAGTTTCTTCTTCCTTCTCAAATACTTTCCATTGGAATGAAGTTATTGAAACTTGACTTGGATGTCAAAAATCCAATCTTTTTTTATGAAAATGGTGAGATCAAATGATAAGGACAGTTTTGACTTTTCAATCGTAAGAGATGTGCGGAGTGGGGTTCAACGACTGTTTAAAAACAAATGTTTTACTAAATGAACTATTATTAAGAGAAACCCTAAAACTTAGGGACTAATTAAAAGAAATCCCTCTATCAAGGTCTTTTAAGTAATATTTCCTTAAATAAAACATCAAGTGTAAAATTTTCAAAAATAATCATTCTTCTTTTTTTCTTTTTTTTTTTTGGTGTGGGAGGATGTTGGTTATGATCTGAGCTGATAGATAATCACACATTCTCATCCTTTTATATTAGTCACAAATATTTAAAATATTAAACAATATTTACACATTAAAAATATGGAAACCACAATAATTTTGTTCATTCACTTGAGTTTTTCAAATATTTGATTGACTTTGACTTTGACTTGCTTCGAGGAGTCATTGAGGTGCCTATTTCAGATTAGATGATAGTTTCAAATCTCATCCGAGATCAAGATGATTCACCCGAGTCATCTCTGTATTGTTCAAGAATGATTAAGATATTCAATGGATTTCATATCAGATAACTGTCTCATTTGACAATGGAGATGATTCTATTTTTAAAATCTTGGCCGAGTCAGTAAAACTAGCCGTGTTAACGAGTTGAGATATTCAAAGTTTAACCTGAATTAGATTCTTATGATTTATTTCTTTGAAGTCCTGACCCATAACCTAAGCTTGGTCCAGCCCGATCATCTACGACACCCATTTAGCATAATCTACATGTCTAAATCCACTAGAGGCCCAATGCGATTATATTCGAGAAAATATATAAACTGCATTATATAATTTATTTACATATAATATGTATCATATTTTATACATAAAATTGGATTGCTCCAATCTAGACCCGATCCAAGTGTCATCGGACTATTTATTGGATTTGTCCTAGATCGAACCTATCTCATTAGAACCCAATTCATATATATTAAAAAAGTCTTATTCGATGAGCTTGTATTACAACAAAAACAACAACAAAGCCTTGTTCCAAAGATTTGGGATAATTTGCAATAGATTACAAATAAGGACAGAAATAGAACACAAAGAACATCTCGATATCTATAGAATTAGGGGGTGATTATTGCAAGCAGAGTACAACTATTGAGAGAAATATAATACAAATGAAAATCTCAATTTCTATAGAATTGGAGTTCATATCCAGTAAATGTTGTGGAAAGCATCAACATATGATTTATCGTGATGGCCCACATCTTGTAACGATCATAATCATCCTCCATATCTAACTTGATCGTTCCTCGACTTGTGGTCAACACGATATAATATGATGTATTGCCTTCCTCGCTGAACGTATCTTTATATAGCTCGGCATGCAAGTCGAGTACGACACCTGTAATCAACAATACGATGTAGATAGTTTTTGTGCATGTGGTTACATGGAATCATAACCTTTTGAAAATGTGACAACTATATAATGACTGAGAGAAGGGATCGGCTTACTTTCTTTTGTTTTTGCGAAGGCAGCTAACATATTCGACTTCCTAATTTTGAGAATTACCTGTCAAAGCCAACCTTATCAGAAAAAACCCATGAGACATGGCCCACCAAACCATTGATCAGAATAAGGGGCCCACTTATTATATGGAACTAGACTGTCAATGGCTGGGCTGGGTTTAGGACTGGCAACGGATTGGATCAGTACCACTCCAATACCGATCCAATTTTTTTTTAAACATGTACACAATCCGATCGGATTAATGAATATGTGAACTGAATCTGATCTGATCTGCTTCATTTTATCCTTAATCTGAAATGATTTGATCCGAACACATGCCTTATTTTCAAATTATCAATGTTCAAAACATATAAAAATTTTAAAAGAGAATTTGTAGTTGAAAAATAGATTTTATATAAAAATATTATATTATATATATATATATAGATTGATAATTTGAAAATAAGGCATGTGTTCGGATCAGATCGGTTTTGGATTATGGAGGAAATGAAACAGATAGGATTTGGTTCGCATATTCATTAATCCGTTCGGATCAGGTACATGTTTAAAAAATTTCGGATCGGTATGGAGTGGTACTGATCCGTTGCTAGCCCTAGGCCCAAGTTGTTGTGAGCTGGCCCGACTTTTACACATGAAATTTTGCGAGCCAACTGACCCATAATAGGCCCAGATGTGATTTTTATTAGGCGAAACCCAACAATTAAATGGTCTGGGTTTGGGCTCGAACATTGGGCCTTGGGTCAAGTTTGCTCAACCGCTTGCATATCCAATCTAGTTGATCTGATGATGGTATGTGGGCCATATGAACAGTGATGAGAAATACTGATTTAAGTGCAAGTAGGAGCAAAATTTGGATACTGACCTTGGCTTCTTTGTTGAGGATGATGGAGACTGATCTGTACATGAACTTCCCTAACACACAATAAGATTAAGAAAAAGAATCAGCTTCAAAAGGGATCATCTTGGACGGTCTTGATCAAATGAGTTGGTGGGCCATCAAATGAACAGTAATTTGACTTACCATCTGATTCTTCGATGCTAAGCTCACTTCCCTTTGCAAGTAAAGATCTGAACTTGTCGAAGTCAAAGTCAAAGTCATTGTTATCCTCGATTGGAAGTATGGGAGCGCTTCCATTGAATCTGTCTCTTCGACCTGGTCTTGATCTAAGTGTAGCAGCTCCTCTTAAAGCTAAAACACAAGGCCAAAAAGAAAATGATCAGATGCAGAATAATAACTAACTTCATGTGGGCCCCACCATGAATTATGAGCCAATCCTTTGCCAGACAGCCACAAATGTTTAAAAAAACAAGATCCTCGCGATACATTGTGTCGTTTTTAATAAATGGTTGTGATGGGAAATGATATATTTAACGATATTGATCATATACAAAAAAAATTCTCCCACTTCTTCCAAAAAAATCATAAAACTTTGGGAATGAGAGACTAGCCAATTAATTAGCGAATCAACGAATTATTATTATTCAATGATATATGGATTGATCTTGATAAATGATAATATTTTTAAGGGGTTAAGTTTTGGCTAGACACTCCAAAAAATCATTTGTATATTTTCTGAAATTTTCCCAAATTGTTTTTTTTTTTTCCCGAACATTCCAAAAAATTTCCTAATTAACCAAATTGAGGTCCCCCACCAAATAATTATTAAATCCTAACTTTATTACTATGAAACAATAGGGTATTTTTGTAAAAAAAAAAAAAATAAACAATTTTGATTGGTTATGGTTCGATTCTAAGGAACTCGACCATAATCGGTTCCTTTAATTGTTCTAATTCCACCATGCAGCTTTATATGATGCTCCTTTTGATCTTTTAAAAATAAATAAATAAAAATCCTACATATGTACGAAGGCATTCCGCAACTAACATTCGGAAGTCACCATGTTTGTCCTGTGTGACTTAAAAGTTTCAATTGAGCTGATATTTTGTGAGGATGATTTTCTATGGTAAGGAAATCATCTCACCAAAATCATCTGAATCTGAAATTTCTAAGTCCATCAAAAGTGATTTACAAATTTTCGATAAAAAAAGACGGTTCATAATTCTAAACCACTTTTAATGGACTTAGAAGTTTCAAATTCTACTGATTTTTGACGAGGATGATCTCCTCACCATAGATCATCATCACTAACAATCAGCTCAATCCGAAACTTTTAAGTCACATAAGATAAATGTGTTGGCTCCCAATTGTTCGCTGACGAACCTGACCCTATATATATATATATATAAAATATTTACTTATGTTAAGAACCATGAGCCTAATTTAATCTCCATATATACCACACGGATTTGGTTCCCACGTTCTAAAAACTAAAGAAAGAAAGATGTGTATATACATGTTGCAGCTGCAGCTGTAAGTGTGATGATCTCAGTGGCACTAGCACTGCTCATGGCCGAGCCCATGACAGTACTGAGCTGCTCGCGCTTCGCACCCATGGCTTCAGCCACTTGTGCACATTGGGCTGCAACCAATGCGGCTGCTGATGCAACCGCAGCTTCTTTCGCGGTATTAGATTCGCTGTGTTTGGAGTTTTCTGCTGCAACAGCCGCAAGTGCTGCAGCCACACCCGCAACGGATATAGCAGCGTGGACTGAAGCTTTCTCTAATCTCTCTTCCTCTTTTCGCTTCTGCTTTATCTCTTTCACCCATTTTTTTATAGATAAGTTCTTGAAGGGATTTAGCTTCCCTGAAAACTGCAAGAAATTTAAATATTTTGTTAAAGCTAAGGTTGAAAAGTGTCCCTTAATTATGAAGGTCTTGCCATTCATGTTACATAACATAATCAAGGGTGTGTATGATTGGAGGGAAGAAATTTTATGGAGAAATTAGTTTCCATAGAAAATGTTTTATGAAAGAATGGATTTCCTCAAAATGCACATTTTCTTTAGAAAATCATTTTTCAACAGATTCTCCTCTCCCCCATCATTCAGACCTTAAGGGGGAAAATAATATTACATTTTAGACTGTTTTCTTTAATTGAAATGTATGTATGAGTCCACCAAATTCTTGCAAATTAACATTAATGAACTATAAAATTTAGAATAAAGGCATTTCAATGGGTAATATAGTGTTTAAGAAAATGAATTATGGAGAAGTACACAATAAATGTATATCAAAAATTGCTTAAAATCATACCCATTTCTTTCCGAAACTTCGATCATATTTTATTTCGGGGTGCATCGCTTGTTGCAACCATATCCACGACTGACAAAAAGGGGGGGAAAAAAAACAGAAAACATTCATTATCAAATTAATGCAAATCAAGTGAAATTAATATTATAAAACTTCTACTTATGTTGATTAAAATATGTTGTCTTTTACTTATTAAAAAAAAAACGCAGAAATGATTCCAATTACTTGGACAATACTAATGTTACCTTGAGATCATTGGATTTCCATGGTGGAACATACTTCAGATCTCCATCATCCATGTTCGCATTCTTCTGCAAGCGTACCCATTATTAGATTTTTGTTTTTTCTTTCTCCCTCATTGACACAATAAGTTAAGCTTGCTTTCACGTAAACTCACCGGAAATTGAGCTTTGACGTCATTCCCTGATATCTTAGTAGCATGTTCTTGAAGAACGAGAGCTCGATCTTGGGCAACTGGTTCGAAAACTTGAATTGCAGAATTGCACCAAGTGCGCGAAAGAAAATCCATTGATTCAACAGGAACTTGAGGGGTTGTTAGCTTGAAATCTGAATCCATGCAACAAAGAGTAATATATTTTATTTGGAGATGAAATGGATGGAATGAGAAAAGCTAACATGAAGTTGAGATTTATATAACTTGGTAACTTACCCAAAAGGGGAGAATTTGGGTTCTCACCATGGAAGACCCACACCAAACCCATGTAATAAATTATTAGTACTGTTACCTGAATATCAAGGATGGGAATGAAGCTAGCAATCTACGTGTCATGTACACATGACACGGAAATGTACAATAATCCTGTCTAGCTGAACATATATTGTGGACCACATGTCAACTTTGAGGTGAACATTTGAATTAATAGAAGACATGACTTTAGACAGAATTCAATGGTGAAACACAATTTGTTCACTTGACCCCAAAATCCAATTAGGTCGAGTTGGTTTGGTCAACTTTGAGTTTTAAATGTGAAACGACCTCTCCCGTTAGATGTGTTCATAGTAGTAGGATTTCTCTAGCAAATACACTGCTAAATAAATTCATAAAATAGTTTAATTTCTCATTTCTTGCAATATTTTCGCTCTCAACATAGATGTATGACACGTGTACGAAAGATGTGGAGAGAAGTCTTCCTTCCTATGTACCCATCCTGGCCCAAGTGTCCCTCAAAAGAAAGGTAACACATGAAATACAGTTGGCAAGAGTAATCCACACCATCTTTGTACATCAAATACCTGGAAATTGAAAACAAGGGACCCTCTTAGTATGATAGAAAGATATAAGATAGAGCAGGATTTGATTGAAGAGAGCCCAAAGAATCAAATGAGATTTCACACATGCCAACCATGATCAAAACATATATTTTTATTCTATGAAGCATAAAGAGAAGCAAAGAGGTCCCTTCTTTGCTACCTTTAATTTCTAACCAGAAGTTTAAGCTAATGAAATTATGGTGGGCTGTTGTGTCCCACTATTTTCAGACCCTTAATGAATAGATACGACAAAAGCGAGATGAAGATGAAGTGAAGGACTGTAAAGCATTATTGTTAAAACATGCAGTTGGACCACCAGTTGAGAAAGGAACTAGACATGATCATTGAAGCTAAATGTTTTTTTTTTTTTCTATTATAAAATTTGCATAATTAACTTTTTATTAGTAAAGCTCACTAGTAGACTAAGTTAATTTAGATATACCCTTCAAGTTTCGATGAATTTTTATGATGCTCCCTTTTCAAGCTGGTGGCATATCCCTTTTTGACCATGGTCATCTGTGAGAGACAAACAAAAAATGATCTAAATACCCTAAAATTCAATTTAGATCCCACCCACCCACCCAAATAAATAATAATAAATAAATAAATAAATAAGTTTCTTCAACCTTGGGTTTTGGTGACAAGACCACCACTTGTTCTCTACACGATTTAATTAGAGTCCGAGGTAGAATTCTCTTGGCAACATGACACATGGTTTTTTGTATTCATTTCACACCCCTATCTTTTCATCAATATTTGGATACCTCCTTGGAGATGCCACATGTAACCCCAAGAAGAGGGTTCCGCTTCAAAGTTTTTTCCATTTGATTATCTACTTGATTTACTCTACTTTTTCGCATTCTAAATCAATGAAGTGAAAATGAATATCAATTGGCCAAAAAAGTCATGGGTCGAGAAGAATTTTTATATATATTTTTTTTGTAACTTTTGGATGTTTTACCTTTAAGATTTAGGAGGTCGAACACAATGGCACTCTGGTCATTTTTGTTACTAATCTCTAATAGAAGAACACAGTCAAGGCAGTATGTCGTTAATTTGATAATACAGGGAGCTTTCTCTAATATCCACCAAAACCTGTAGGGGTATCTCTAAATTTCTGTTTTCTTTAAAATACAATGATGAGAGTTGGTTGAGTAGCTTTTATCTCTTTTAGTGGGTCGTTATGAGGTCTCCTTAATCTTCTATTTTGATGGGGTTTGTGGTCTTTTAGAGATTTGATTAGAGGAATGTTCATTAGGGAGCATGTGATGAGCAAATTTTTATATGCAAAAGAAGGTTTAGTCATTCATGTCTCTGCACGGGTATAGACACTTTGACATGTGTGGTTGACACGTGTAGTGAGTTACATTAAATTAAGGTCATGTTGATGATTAGCAGAACACATCAAAGTAAAGTCCCAATCTCCATTACCATATCACATGAAGCCACAATAGATGTTTGGCTCATCGAATAGTACACAAATTCAGCAAATATCATAAAATGGATTTGTACTTCCAATCTCAAAGTTGAATTGCAATATGTCAACCAACTGAGATATGGGCCGGAGTCCAACTATGGTCTCATTTGGAGAATAGTTTGGGTGATTGCTTGAAGTGATGAGTAGGGTTGTTGATGGGTCAGATTGGATATGACAGCCCAATAACAATTGGGTCTCACCAACCTATCCCTGACTGGGCCTGTCCAATGGTCAAACAGCTGTCAATGGATCGGGTCAGATCAAGATTGATTTGGTACCGATCCAATAAGGATTGGATTGAATTTGGGACTGATCCTATAAGTATTGGATCGGACCCTTATCGGATGGGGTTTTTTTTATCAGAACTCAATATTAAGATTCAAATCCGATCCATTAACAATTGGATCGGGTCCGGATCGAGCCAAATCCAATTTTATATACAAAATCTAAATAAACTTTATACATTTCAATAAATATATAATATAATTTATATACATTTTAACATATTATTGGATTGGGTCCTTATCGGACCGGAACATGGTTGATCTAGATCCGATCCGATAAGATATTAGATCGAAACGTTATCGGAATCCAAAACATCGATCCAGACCCAAAGTTATCAGATTGGAATAGATCGGATTTCGGGTCTGATCCAATCCATTGACATCCCTAGGTCAACAGTCAACCTGGCCCCACTCAAATAAAAATGTCCATTATCCAATCCTAGTTGCTGATTGGCCTACTTACTAGGCCTGATAACTAAACAGGCTCAGTCACACTAGCCAAACTTTTGTCCACGATGGGCTGGGCTAGGATAAACCTGGTCCATTGACAGCTTTAGTGAGAAGTGATTACTCGCCCCTAGGATGATGATTGTCTTTTGTTGCCTTGTTGGTTTGAAGGGATTGGGCTTGGGTTGAGCACTAATAAGTATTTGGATCGGGCTATAAATCTTGGGTTACATTCTAATCCAACCCAACTCACCAAAATGGAAAGGGAGAGAGAGAAAGGAAACACAATAGGAGGATACCAATGCTCTTAATTAACTTCTCATCTCTCTAGTAAAATGGATACTATTTCTGAATCAATTGTTTGATGTCCACCTCCTGTGCTGAATGTTGCATCAGATAATTACTTGTAAAACACAATAAAACAATGTTCAAGAATTCAAAATCATCATAAAATCTACTAAAATAGAAGGGGTTCGAAGTATATATAACTGCCAATGTATTGGGTCCATATATCTTGTCGATTTGGTGCCAATCCGATACGGATCTGATTGGATCCCAAACTGATCAATAAGAAATAGATGAGATCCTTATTTGATCAGGTTGCAATGTTAGAATGCAAATCTGTTCATACCTTTACACTATGTTTGGATTGAGAGAAGTAGAGAGAAGAGAAACTCATTAAGAGAAAAGAAGAGAAGGGAAACTCAACTTCTCTCCACCATATTTGGATTGAGGAGAGAATTTGGGACAACTTTGAAATTTTAAAATATTAAAAGTGATTTAAGGGCAGAGTTGGAATTATAAAATATTTTAAAAGGATTTCTCTTCCTTTCTCTTATCTTTTCTCCACTTTTGAAGAGAAAGAAAACTCACATTTTTTTTCTCTCATCTTCTCTCCAATTCTTTTCTCTTCTCTCCCCACTTAACAATCCAAACAAGAGAAATGAAGATAAATTCATTTATATTCTCTTCTCTTCTCTCCATTTCTCTCAATCCAAACACAACATTAGACAAAATATATAATATAATTTACAAAATTTCTCATATTTTATCGGGTCAAGACATTATTGATCTAGAACCTATATGATAGATTATCAAATCACATTCTAATCGGATTAGATCCTTATCAGTAGCCAATTCCATGCTCCAAATCAAAAGTTAGTCCAAGCTCATCTCCCTTGCCCATTAAAAAGTCAAAATGTCATTGCTTCAGAAAAGCTTTAAAAAAAATTTCTACTTCAAGGGCATTATGTTTGGGTGCTTTTGATTTATGTGCTCTTACATCCTATGAAGTTAACCATTTTCTTTTGGCTAATCTAGCCTCCTCCATCCCTCGGGACCAACAAGGGTAGTACAGGAATATTCACCTGTTGTCCATCGATTATGCCTTTCGACCTGATCTTAATTTTTTTTTAATTCTAATCTTATGTCTTTTAGGACTTTCTTACCCAAGTTCTTGTCACTATGTGGTGTCATGCACAAGTGAGACCTTTATTTATCATCCTATTTCTATACTAATTTTTTTTTTTAATAATTCAAAACTCATTTCCATTACTTCACAAAAATTAACTTATTAAAGAACCGAAAACCATGATAAAATGATTTTACATTGGCAGGACATTTAATTGCATAACTAGTAATATGAAGTGTAGGATGTGAGATAGGGGAGAAGTAGGACATGGATACATTTTTTTGTTAGGGGGGAATGAAAAGTAAAGGGTGATTAGTACTCTGCAAGGTCCTTGGTAATTTTGGTGAGGTTATCCCTTGAATATATTTCATCTAAATCAATTCAATGGTCATTCAAATAATTGTTCGAATGTTATTCAATATATGCATATTAAGGATAAAAGACAACAAATACACATTTTTTTAAAAATAAAATAAAAAAAAGAAAAGAAAAAGAAGACAAGGAAGAAATGAATAAGCATTGGATTCTTGGGAGGTCATGCCAAAGAAATAACGAATGTGGGTGATGTTGCTATCTGTGTTTGTATAAGTGCTTGATTTTGGTGTCATCAAAAGTATCTTTCTTCATCATGCCCACGATTTATTTATATATATAATATATAATCACATTCATTTACGCTGGATCTATATATATAAGGGGGTGTTCAAGGGACATACATAAAAGCAAATGTAAAAAACAATCATTTATCAAAATATTGGTTAGAAGTTATGGATTGAGTTGATGTTTTGTGAGGATGATCTCTATGATGAGAAGACCATCCTCACAAAAAATCAGACCAATGACCAACTTCTAAATCCATCAAAAGTTATTTACAAATGATTGGTAAAAAAATCAATGGTCCACATTCAAAATCACTTTTGATGAGGGATAGAAGATTCGGATTGGGCTGATTTTTTGTGAGGGTGATATTCTCATCATAGAGATCATCCTCACAAAAATCAGCTTAATCTGAAACTTTTAACCCATATTTTGAAAATGGTTGTCTTTACATATGTTTTTACGTATGTCCCTTGATCGCTCCCCATATATATATAAGTAGATCCAGCGTAAATGAATGTGATTAAAGGGATGAATATGTTTCTATTGCAAGAAAAACATTATCTTCTTTTGTGAAATTTTGTCGATGCAGGTTTTGGAAATCATCCACTTTTATATGATCTTATAGAAATTATTTCTCACTCCAAATATTAAATCCCAATTATATGAGAATTTGAGATTTTGTTATTAGTATTTGGTCAGATCATCACTAGTTCACTGAAATGGCTTCTCATTACATACATTATGCCTTTTTCTTTCTTCTTTTTTCTTTTTTTGCAAAGTATTTCATACATACATTATGCTAGTAAATAAGAAAAAGAGAAGAAAGAAGGAAATAAATTAAAGCAAACGTAAAAGTATTTATATGTAGTTCATCTGTACATATGCCTGGATTACATATATAGTTTCTTCTTTTCTTCTCCATCTAGTACTACTCTACCTATATATATATATATATATATCAACAAAACAAAAACACAAAAAAACAAAAAAAATAAAAAACTTTTATTTGTAGTTCATCTGTACACGCCTGGATTCTATAGTTTATTTTCTTCTTCCTCTAGTCTATCTGTATATATTTAGAAAAAAGCTGAAATTTTTGATGTTTTTAGTCACCATTCGAGTTCTCCGAAGCGTTGCAAACGCGTTGCATTACATCAACCTGAACCTGGAGAGAGAGGATGTAGTCTAGGGTTTCCTCAAACAAAGAGAAATTATCCATGGACTCTCCACCTGGTACAAGTCCTTGCAACACTTGGGTTTTCTTCTTTATTATTCTCTTAGCAGTATTTCTTGCTAGAACTCGTCGATGTAAACTTTTACTTTTCCTACAAAGTTTACAACTTCTTATAAAGATCTTCCTGCTTCTAACCCTCTTGTTACAAGATACAATTGAAGGCTTTGTTAGCTTATCAATCTCAACACCCACTATCTTCCTAACAAGATTCTTGTTCTCATCTTGTTTCGACGAGTTGGCGATAAGGGCACGACCCCAAGTAGTGTTACCATCTCTTGCAGAAGCCATGGCTACATCAGATGATAGCTTTATGGCCTTTTTTCTCTCCAAGAAGCTCATATCCTTGGTTGAAGAATTATAGAATTGGAGACCAAGTACCCATTTCTTGAGAAATTCATGCTTGAATGATGAGGTAGGAGGATGCATGACTGCACAATCAAGAACAAGAATTTAAGAATAATTTTGATAAAAAAATAGAAATATTTTCCATGGGTATCAATCAAAACCTTACTAATTTTGGTAGGAGAAAAAAAATCATGAAATTAAGTATAAGGTGGAGACTCACCTTACAAGTTGAAGGAAAAGAGGTATTTGAAATCTTTGTTGACCAGAACTGATGCAGTGAAGAACTTATCAAAGATCAAGAATGATTTTGAAGCTTTTTAATGATGCCTTTGGCCCAAAGAGAAGAATTTGCAATTTGTATCACATGTACCTTCCTTGATTGATCCATTTATTGAATGAGAACATAGAAAATCTTGATAAATAAGAAAATAAAGATAAGCTGAATAGAGGGGTAGTTCTAGAGATTGACCTAAGAATATAAAAAGCTGAGAGTGAGAGAGAGAGAGAGATTGTATGAGAAAATCAAGAAAACTAATTTATTTTCAAAGTAAGGAGGTGGTGGGCCCATTAGAGAAAGACACATCACATGCATGCACATGGATTGAAAGGTCCACAATCCCGACCTTAATAATTGTTTTTATACTAACAATTGATGTCCCTTAAATGTTAAACCTCTTTTTATGTGCAATTATACACACCACAAAAAACATTAAGGGAACTATGTGGTGGTGCAGTGATGGGAAAGAATATGAATACCTAAGTTGATGAGATGGAGATTTGGCTTATTAGGATTTTACGTCTTTTAGGTTATTGTTATTGTTTGTGGAGCCTGATAGGGTACTGGTCACTAAGTAGGGTACTATATTAGTCAATCCATGTGTCACGTGTTTAGGATATTTATTGTAGTTTTTTTTTTTCAGAATAAGTTATAATTTTTTTTTCAATCGTGATAATCTGACGTTTTTTTTTTATACGCTTCCTTCACAGAACTGTAGATCAATTGTTTCAGGATACACATGGACATATATTTATCCTGTGATGGGAGCGTACGAAAAAGAAGTGTCAAATTATCACAATTCTATTTTTTTTAATCATTGTTCATGTAAATCTTGTGTTATAGTTGATTTTTCTTATATATATATGGGGACGGTTCAACAACCCTAAAGTTTGTCAAGTTTGGTGCCAAATATTTTTCAAAATATGGGTTAAAAGCTTTGAAATGAGCTGATTTTTTGTGAGGATGATCTCTATGATGAGGAGATCATTTTCACCAAAAATCAGCCTATTCCAAAACTTCTAACCCCATCAAAAGTGATTTACAAAAATTGGACGGTCCATGATTCTTCAACTTGTAAACTAGGGTTAGAAGTTTCAAAATGAGCTGATTTTTTGTGAGGATGATCTCTTCACCATAGAGATCATCCTCACAAAAAATCAGCCTATTCCAAAACTTCTAATCCCATCAAAAGTGATTTACAAAAAATGTTTGGCACCAAACTTGGCAAACTTTAGGACTGCCGAACCGCTCCCTATATATATATATATAGGGGCATTCAAGGGCCAACTTTTTAGCAAACTTTTTGGCAAAACATTTTTCAAAACATAGGTTAGAGGTTTTGGAATGGGCTGATTTTTGGTGAGGATGATCTCTACGGTGAGGAGATCATCATCACCAAAAATCAGCCCATTCCAAAACTTCTAACCCCATCAAAAACAGTTTACAAAAAATGGACGGTCCACGATTTTTCAGCTTGGAAACATGGGTTAGAAGTTTTGGAATGAGCTGATTTTTGGTGAGGATGATCTCCTCACCGTAGAGATCATCCTCACCAAAAATCAGCCCATTCCAAAACCTCTAACCTATGTTTTGAAAAATGTTTTGCCAAAAAGTTTGCTAAAAAGTTGGCCCTTGAACGCCACCCATATATATATATTTTCAATTATTTCTTATCCGAGATTGAAGGATGGAGTTTTCCATTAGGTACTTCATCTTAGACTATGTGCGGTTAGTAAGATGTATTGTGAGAAGGGCTTAGCATTAAGTAGCAAACAAACAGACCTTAATCTCAATTGATTTGACACTTTGCAAAGTAACTTTGAGGTAATGGGTTTCAATTCCAACTTAGCCATCATAATAATAATAAAAGATTTATTGTAGATACCGTAGCAGATTTTACGATAATTACTATCTTATTGAGATTAAGGCCCTATTTCGTATGCTACATATTATTTAATTTGCATTTGCAAATGATTTGTGATGAAAATTTAACTAATGTTTGCTAACAACCAGGAAATCTCTTGCAAAATCATGTACTTTGCTAGATTGATTTTTTTTACAATGCAAAAAAAAAAAAAATTCATTTTATGGAATGTCAACATTAGGATCATATATGTGGTCCCATATGTACATGGAGGTGAACCTCCAATCCCTTCACCATACACCACGTGTCCAGTGATGTGCTTTATTTAATTTAATTGCTTCCCAATTATTTTGTAAAAGAGTCGTGATTTTCTTATGTCCTCTTTGACATAGGCCCCCATACGTTCCCTAACGTGGCATGGGCTAGAACTATAAATTTTTTCCCTTAGGATACACAACTGTACATCCCCATAAATATGTGCAGTTGTCTATCCCGGGAGAAAACCTATAATTCTAACAAATGCCACGTCAGGCGACGTATACCAGAGGGGGCATTAGAAAATCATTATTCTAGGTAAAACACTAGCCTCTTCTTAGATTGACATGTTAGGGATTCCTAAGAAAAATGTTCCCTTAGATAAAATTAGAGAGCTTCTATTGTCAGACACACCAAATTTTGCTAACCGTTACAATCGTTCGTCTTGGACCAGATCTAGAACTACCCTCAACGGTTTGTGTAACCATAAATCCTATTGCATTGGTTGAGATCTGTTGACTTTGTATACCATTCCGTTGTAAATAAACGATCTTATCATAGATCCATTGTGGTCTTGAAATTAGAAATTATATAATAATGGAAACAGCAACCCTGGTCGCCATCTTTATATCTGGTTTACTTGTAAGTTTTACCGGGTACGCCTTATATACCGCTTTTGGGCAACCCTCTCAACAACTAAAGAGGATGTGTGTTAATTCTCTCGTGATTTATAAATGATTGGAGTGGCATTAGCAAAAGTTGGTATGGTAATAGAATCATTTTAAAATTATACACCAGTCACTACCGATTTCTCTAAGAAATTTGTGTTTTTCCTCTTTTCTCATCAACCAGTGTGCTTGATCAAGAGCCTAATAGGTGTTCATAGAATCATGATTGACCAATCATATGACACCTAACATAGATAATTTTGAAAAATGGATTGTCACATGCGATTTTGTCTGATTGGTCAATCCCATAATCTGATCAATTATATTGATTTTCTTGTGAACGTAAATATTTCCTCAATATTTCATAAAAGGAGTCCACTAATTGGGCTTGGTTGACCATCATTCTATGCAACTTTGACAATTTCGGTTGATACAATATTCTTTCTTAGGAAACAGATACTAATCCGGAGGAGATCATTACTAATCGCAAGAAATTCTTTCTATTTTCCTCTCATCCTAACCATCAATTTGATGGAGAGCCTCAATCCTCAATCCTCAACTGTTGGTTTCCTATCATTAACGCTATATCTCGACTGATCTTATTCATTAATAAATAAATAAATATATGTCCACGTGTCCTTAATCTAATCCATCCAAGTGGTGCCCACATACAAATACGCCTATTTTTATGTGACTGGCAATAAAGTATATTAATCAAACAATCAGTCAGTTTGATTATTGATTTCTAACCCTTGGATTACTTTTCGGGATCCTACAAGTGTTGCACTAGTTCGAAACTATTTGACATTTTCCCGTTTTCCTAATAACTAGTATCACATATATTTACTATTTAGATTTCTATTTTGAAATTGAATAATTATTATAGTCCAAATCAAACTAGGGAATTAAAAACCTTTAAAAACTCTACAATTAAACATTAATCGATTAATATAAGAAATATAATCCCAACCAAACTATGAAATTAAAAAACTTTAAATTAACAATTCTTGTTTCAATTTTAATAATTCCCCACTAAAATGGATTCAACACAATTTCAATTCTCCTTCATCGTTCTTCTCATATGTCTTCTACATTCCTTCACTCTCTCCTCCACTAACAAAGAAACAATCGGCCATTGTCATCGAGATCAAGAATAAGTTCAAAACATTGTCAAGGCTCTCGCTGATGCTGGTTACGTCGCGATGTCTCTCACTCTTGAGACAACACTCCCCACTCTCCTCCCAACATCACAACAACCACTCACCATATTTTGTCCAACTGATGATGCTTTCTTCTCTTTGCAGTACTCACAACCCCCTTTGACACTAGTTCAATACCGTGTGACACCAATAAAGTTAGAGAGGGAGGTCTTGGAGTTATCTCTCCCACTTGGGTTCAAGATTGATACACTTCTCCATGGACATCCCCTTGTTCTCACCACAACAACTGATCATGTAAGAAGCACTTCCATCAATGAAGTCGATATCACAAAGTGGGACCTTTACAACGACGGGCATATAATCGTTCATGGAGTGGAGAGCTTCTCGATCCCGCTTATAACACCAGTCTGATTGATCCATGGTATGATATCTGTTTGAAAAACAACAAGAACAATGACAGGTACAACAACTTGCGATCAAGAGAGTTAAGTGAAGAAATTATTAGAGCTTTTGAGGAATTTTTTGGAATAATTCTAATATTTTTGTTAGCTTTTGGATATATACATTATCTATTAGTAAGAAATTGGCTTGGGAGAAATATAATCAGAGATGTATTTATAAACATGTAGAATCTAGTGATGATTTTTTAGTTTGATTAATATTTGCTATTTAGAGTCCATAGGTTCTGATCTTATAAGAATTTTTTTTTTTTTTTTTTGAACTTTCTCGTGGTCCCTATATTTTTGAATCCTAACACATTGTTTTACATATAGTAATGGATTAATTCTTTTTTGATTCATGATAATCTAAGGCACGTGGCATACTCTATCAACACCCTGATATGACAGGTTCTGAAATCATAAATCTGCTCTTCTCGGGATACAAAATGGCACTTTTTTTTATGGGGAACCGTAGTTCTAGCTATATCCTGAAGTGAGCAGATTTACGATTTCCGGGTTTTTCACGTTAGGGGTGTGTCAATTGAGTATGCCACGTGCCTGAGTAAGATTATCAGGATTCTTCTTTTCTCCCTTAACTTCATGAATTTTGTATGTTGGAATTAATGAAAGAGTCATGATTTTCTGACTCCAAAATTTTCAGTCGTTGTGTATGCAGTTGATCTGGCAAAGGCATATAATCATAGATCTTTTTCTTCGCGATACACAAGGAAAATGATTAACCATTCCGTGCCCTTGCCACATCAGCCAAGTACAGGCCGAGTTAAAATTTTTGAGTTAGAAAATCATTAGCGTTAATAAAATCTTGGGTCATTTCTTTTCCAAGCAAGAGGTATCGGTCGTAGACTTTGTCTAATGAAAGATGATTCTTTTAAGGGCTTAGACCCATATCTCAGTTGGTTTGACACATAGCAAGGCAACTTTGAGGTCATGGGTTCAACTCCAACTATTCATCAGGAAAAAAAAAAGAGGTATTAGCCAGCGTGTATGAATTTGGTTTTGACCGGATTTTGTAGTAAAATCGATTCGATTAGTGAACCCCCAAGTTTTTTCATGAATATTACTTTGCTTTTAAAATAAATTAAGGTTATTTAGTTAAAGTATACATATTTTTAAATTTAAAATTTTATTGACTATAATGCAAATTGATCCAACCAAAATTGAGCCACAGATGGATTGTGGTCCGACCAATTGGAAAAAAAAAAATTATCAATCTTCGGCTCAGTTTTAAATAAAGACATTGAATGTTATTTATAATAAAACTAAGGTAAACAAATTTAGGAACAAAAATGAGAAATGATATCTTCTTTGACCCTTATCTAGGATTTTGTTGTTCATTTAAATGTTTTAACAGTAATATTTTTCACTATTATGTCAAAGTGATTTGCTATATGTTCAGTCCCAAAATTTATATAAATAATAATTACTTAAATTATTGAAAAATAGTTATTTAATATTATAAAATACAAAATCCCGTTGCATGGACCATCTTTCATGACTGTGGCCATTGGATTTGGGCCTCCAACTTCCAAAAACTACAATATATACCATATGGAGTGATTTAGTTCTAGTTTAAATTTGCTTCCCTTCTATCATAAGCGGTTGGCTTGGTTGACCATCACTGAATGCAATTTTGATCAATTGGATTGTTTCTAAAGATTGATATACACTTTCTATGTCATGACACGTGTTGCTAGATTTTTATCAATCACTCTTTATGTAGGGAATACTGAATAGGGGAAAAAAAGAAGAAGATATCTATAAAACATTTAGGAGAAATTACCAAAACAGTAGAGAAAATTATGAAATTCCTGTTTGAGAAAGGAATTTCATAATTTTGTGTTCAATATCGAGTACAAATATTTCCTCAGGGCCACCCAAGGGTGTTCCCTCACGTACCTGGTGCATGTGATGGCACGGGGGAGGGTCCCATTTGCCTTGGTTCTGGCCTTGGCTCATCTGGTCCCCCTAGTCGGATGTAAGTCCGGACACCCCATTATCGAAAAATAAAATAAAAATCAATTTTACCTATTTAGTAAAAAACTAATTCTGAAAATAATAATACTGAAACAGGAATTTCATAATTTTCAAAACAAGTTTTGGTAAATAAGCAATGTTTATCTACCGAAAATTGAAATTTAAAACAAGTATATCGGGTGGTTTCATCTGTGGGAACACAAATTCAGATTTTTTTTCAATGTTATAAAAATCTGATCAGTTGTTAATCTATATGATTCCATCCAAAGCGACGGGACTGGGGTCAAATCAAGTCGACCTAGAATAAAATATTAAGTATTTCTTATTTCTTAAAAAAAATCAGGTAACTTCAACTTCAAAAACATGATCCCATGCCAAAGGATATAAATTACAAGATTTTTAAAACTTGTATAAAAAAATTTAAAATAATAAATTTTCATCTTTGGATGTGAATTTGGATTTGAAATTTAAGAGTTAAGTGGCCATCCATTTTCAATGCATAGATCAAACAAAAATAATAATTTTATTTATTTAAATCTGGTCTAGACATGAATTTTAGAGGGTTGTAATGTTATTTTTCCAACTAGACAATCCCTGTGGACCCAGACAAATAGACCTAAAGTCAAGGGGCATGTCATCAATTTCAAAACACAAAAGCTGATAAATTGACTAGAAAAAAGTAATTTGAAATTCACTCGTTAACTTGGCATGTGCATAGAACCTTAAAAAAAAATTTCTTCAGGATACACGAGGAAAAAGATTTATGGTTCCATATACACATCCACGTTAGCGAGTGAATTTAGAGTGACCTTTTTAAAATTAGTTGATTAGTAGTCTTCACCAAATTGTGGACGGGTAGGCTAAAAATACCCAAAAATTAGATTGATCTTATTAGGTCACTGATCAAACTGGTGAATCAGGTGGTCCAATTGAATTTATTTTTCTTTTTATTATTATAAAAAAAAAGTGGATTTTCTTTCTTGACTCGACCACTAGAAACTAGAAACTATTGGGTATGGTATGACCGTTAGTCTTGTCCGATCCAATTTTAAGGTGATAAGAGTCAGATTGTTGTTTTTTTGGGTGATTTAGATATGACCCCCCCACTTTTTGATGAATATTAGAGATACCCCTGTGTCTTGAAATCGATGACATGCCTCCCTTGACCTCAATCTTCTTAGGTGCCTAACAAAGAAAGGCCCAAATGCCCTCATCTTCAAACTCTAACCAAGAAATCTTGATTTTTCTTCTAAAAAACAAGTCACCTTCAACCTCTTTGGTTAACATTTATAAGGGACAATGACTATGAAGGACTCTTTATTGAGAATATGTACTAAATAGACCCTTAGTAAAGAATATGGATCATTTAAGTCTCACTTAATAAAATATTAATCTATTAGGGATCTTTTGATGATTTTTAAAAATAAAAAATAAAATACTTGGAATACCCTTTTAACAACTTTACAAATTGGTTTGATCTTAAAAATATACGGAGTCAAATAAAAAACTTTGACTAATTTATTTGGTTATTAATATTTCTATGAAAAATAAAAAATAAATATTTATATTTATTAAACGCTATTCATAAATTCAATATACTTTTATTTGACTCATTTAAGTAGACTTGGTAATTATGAGTTGAATCAATTTGATGAACATTCAAGTCGAGTTTTAAAATTATGTTTCAATTATTTATTTATTTTAATAATTCTAACATACATGAGCAAATCAATTTGAAGATAATGATGACCATACTTATCTCCACCATCATCTTTGTTAAAGTTATTAGTTTTGGGAAGAGAAAACAACGTTTTTTTTTCATTGTTCTATAAGAGACGACCATAGTCAAGAGGTTTGTCATTTTAATTTTAAAACATACGAATACCTCAAATATTCTCAAATAAACACGTTTCTTTAAATTTAAAAAATCGTTGAATGAGTAATTACGTATTTTTCACTTAAAAATCCTTTTTAGATTTATATTTGATAAAAAGAGTGTTAAAGAGTCCATACTTTTTTAGAAGGGACTTTTGAGTACGTATTTTTAAAAAATAGGTCTTTGCAGTCATTGTCTCAATTTATAATCCCATTTTCAATCTTTAGATTCTATCTACTTCAACTTTCAAACTTGTAAGCAAGTTTAAATGTTTTTTTAAAATGTAAAACAAAGGGATTTGGGATGAAAAAATCTAGGGTTTTCTTCCTAGGTTAAGACAAGGTAGAAAATAAAGGACAAGATGTAAGGTAGAATAGATTAAAGTTACTTCAACGGAAAAAGTTGGAGAACTTGAAGATTTCAGTTTTAGGAAGAAAAATAAAATAAGATTTTTGAAAAGAAGAAAAGTACGAAGTTTTTGCTAAAACAATATGCTAGATTTTCTATAAAGGGTTAATCATAAGTTAAAAATCGTGAATTAGAAATATGATTAAGTAAAGTACAAAAGAACATCTTATAAATTATAGATATCAAAAAAATGACTGATTTTAGGAAGTAAAATTAATGACTTTTGGCAAAAAGATGATGATGAGGGCATTTAGGTCTTTTCTTATTGGTCTATAAAGAAAATTTCGGTGAAAGGAGGCATGTCATCAGTTTCAAAATATAAGGGGTATCTCTAATATTCATAAAAAAGTAGGGGGCCATGGGCTATGGTATTTGGGTCCAACAGATATCCAAACTTTTGGAGAATTCTATGCCGGTTGACAGTTTATTACATTTACAAACTAAACCCTTTTCTTTTTGGAAAAAATAAAAAATAAAAAATAAAGAGGAAACTTGGAAGATGGGAACCGGTTTCCTAAGTAACCGGTATTTCTATTATCACATATATTTCAATTATAAGTTTATAACTATGATATCTAATCCAAATCAAACTAGGAAATAAAACGAGTAAATAACTCCAAGTTGTTTTCTACAAATCAACTTTTGAGTTAATTTCTCTATAAATATTGCCCAAACCACAACTTACTTGTTTCAAGCTTCATCACATTTCGTTCTTCTCTTCTTATCCTTATTAATGGCTTCAACCCTATTCCATTTCTCCTTCCTCATCCTCCTCTTCAGCCTTCTAACTTCTGCCGCCTTGATGGAAACAACTAGTGATCATCATCGAGACCGACTTCATAACATCGCTATGGCTCTCTCGGACGCTGGTTACACCGCGATGTCTCTCACTCTAGAGATGACACTCCCGATGCTCGTCTCATCGTCACAAGAAGCACTCACCATATTCTGCCCAAGCGACGTGGCTTTCTTCTCTTTGAAGTACCTACAACCACCTTTTACACTATTGCAATACCATGTGGTACCAATAAAGTTAGAGAGGGAGGCCTTGGAATCATCTCTCCCACTTGGGTCCAAGATCGATACGCTTCTCCATGGACATCCTCTTGTTCTCACCACGATACCTCATCATGTCCTCGGAAACGCTTCCATCAATGATGTCAAGATCACACAATGGGATATCTATAACGACGGGCGTATAATTGTTCATGGAGTGGAGAACTTCTTCGATCCCGCCTATCAGACTATTTTGTATCCATGGTACGATATCAACATGACAAGCAGCACCAACAACAACAACAGTAATAGCAATGTACAATCAGGAGAATCATCAAGTAAAGGGATTACTGAAAGTTTGGATGAATTATTCGGAGTTGGTCAGTTATTTATGTTGGTTGGATGGATTATGTGTTATCTAGTAGTAAGAGATGCCTTCTGGTTGTATGTTATTGGAGATCGATGATGATCTAGTCTTATATAGGGTTCCTTTTATTTTATTTTTCTATCCGTATACCAAATATGTTTTTTGAATGTTTAACACGTTGATTACATACTAATGGGTTTATTATTGTTTCCTTAAGTTCATGACTTATGTTGGAATTAATTCAATCTTTGAATTTTTTTTATTTTTTTTAATCATCTCGCCAAGAAAGTCGATGTGAGCTCTTTCCTCACAGATTTCATAGGCTCTCTAACGAGTGTCATTTTGTAAATTAGGGATACAATTCAATACATGCTGACTCATGTGATTGGTCGATTTCTGCTTTGATCATCACAATAAAAAAAAAACATAATAATAATAATACCTTAGACGTCTAGGGTTCATGCCATTGATGAGAGATTTGTTCTATCGATCAGTATGGTTTGTAACATTCAGTATAACCTTAAAAGACATACAAACAAATATACAAAGTAGATACGACCTCCCGAGAATAAAGAGAAGGGCCTCCATTTGACCAACTAGATTACTTGCTCTTGGTACCGACTAAGGCGGGCACCAATAGTGGCACATTTGACGTGTTGGTGGCGGAGGTGGCGGTGTACAACATATTTGAACGTTTCGGGATGGTCAAGACTTGGTTGATCCACATGACCTGTTTCAGGATGAGAGGTCGCGACAGTGTGATCCTTTACTTTTGATGCTTGTTCATTTTTGTTGGTTTGTTTTTTCCCTGTTGAGATTGCTTCTGTAACTCTACTTTTCAAGTATCCCAATGGTCCTGCAATTTAGAACAATGTAAACTCATAGCATAGCCCTTTGACAAGTGTTCTTGCTCTAAATGACAACTTATTGAGGATTCAATTGTCCTCTTTCAAGAAGATCTTTATTCATTTGTTGAGTCAATCATGTACTTCTCCATGTTAATTAATTACGAAAGTAGACAACATTTGAATTTTATTTTATTTTTTAATGGTTAAGCTAAGCTGGACTTGAAGTCAAATTACTAACTATTCGTTGGAAATTAAAAAATTCAAGCAAATTACACAAAACCCATATTACTATATATATATATATATATTAAATAATAATAATAATAAAAAATAAAAAAACATTAAATAAAGAATCAAATTTGGAGATAGTCTGCCTACCTGTAGGAGAAGATTTAATAGTCTTGGAAGTAATAGAAACGGACGGACGAGATGAAATCAAGTGAGCATACATGTAAGAATCAGACTTGAGATAATTTACCAATTTCCTCAGAAATTTCTTCTTCTGTTTGATGGGTCTCTTCTTCTTCATCTGATTTTGAATTCCTAACGGCACACCCTTCTCCATGATTTCCACACCACACAACCAGATTGCGTTAACAGAGAGAGAGAGAGAGAGAGAAGATTTGCTTTATTTCTTCTACTCCACATCTCTACGAAAGCCACGTCCTTAGGAGGTTAGATGTGGATGGATCGGATCAAACCCCATATCACCAGTCCGGTCCAAACCATCTAAACCAAGACCAATCCAACTAAAGGCCTATCTTACATCCTCACTCCCACGTCAGGGATGGACGGGCTTGGGTTTGTATACCTCCATAAAGCCTTACTCAACAAGACTAGGATCAAACCCCATATCACCAGTCCGGTCCAAAACATATGGGAACAAGCCCAATCAAACTACAGGCCCATCTCACCCCCACGCCAGGGTTGGATAGGCTTGGGCTTTTGTATACCACCTTGAAGCCTTCTTCTTTACGAGCTCAACAATACCAGCCCAATTCAAGTTCTAGCCTAACTGGGCCTGTATCACAATTCCTCACGTTATTATTTTTTTTTCTAGACCCCACCCCAACAGTTATTCAAAAAAAAAATAAAAAATCAAATCTGTCCCGACTTGAAGCCCTTTAGCTTTAGGCCCATGGCTCGGGCTTGTAATTTATAGGGGTGCAACTTGGTCCAGTTCAAACCAAGAATCAAACCAAAAATCGAACCAAACCGATGTCTTTGGACTACTTTGCTTCAATTTGGAACAAATTGTGGTTCGGTTCAGAGTTAAGAAAATGAAAAACTGATCAATTCGATTCGGTTCTTAGTTCAAGGCTTCTAGGACATAGATTAATGATTTTTTTTAATGAATAAATTAATGACTTTTTTTTAATTATGGATAGATTGATTATTAAATGAAATTTCATGTTCACTATTTATTTATTTTTTCATTAAAAATATCTTGCTTCCAAGTAAGTTTATAGAATATTGGCAACCCATAGAGCCGTACGAAACCAAACTGACCTTAGTTCAATTTAGTTTGGTTCAATTCGGGTTCTTATTTAGTGGAACTGACTTATGTCAGTTTGGTTCTAATCAAACTGAACCAAGTTGATTGACCCATGACCCAACACGAATTAGACCCAACTCGAAGGAAGGCTAGCCTGGCCCGATTTACACCTCTAGGGGACTCAGCAACTAATGATAATTAAGATGAAAATGTAAGTAAGATACTCTTGAGGCGTATTATGCTCTCAATGTTTTGCTCACTAACCTATTGGTCCAGACTAGGGTTACAACTTGGGCGGCCCAAACTTGAATCCAATGGGTTGAACCCAACCTTGGCTCTAGTTTGGTCAATCAGTTTAGCACCAGGTAAGTGAGGGTGCGCCCTTGTGAGTGGCCTATGAGGAATTAATGCTCATAAGAACGACCTATTTTTAGTAGGTGTGTGGGCAAAGTACCTTAATTGGATGATTCGATCATATTTAGAGCGATGCTCAATAAGTCAAACTATCCGAATTCATGATTTTAAGGGCATTTTATAATCTGCACAATACTTACGGAAAAGGGATCTTTCAACAAAATTGTGAAACTTTTGTACGTTAAATTGTTCCAAAGAAACAAAAATGGAATAAAACACATGAAACAATTTTCTTTATTTAGGTGCAGTAGAAGGTGGCATGTGCAAACGCACATGTCTCTAAAGGGCTTATTTGTAATTTAAAATATTATTTAAAATGATGATTTTAAAATTTATATAATAAAAAATATTTCTGTAATTTTAAAAATTAATCAAATTGATTTTAAGGATGTGGAACTGATTTCTTTACCTTAACCAAAACAACTCTGATCATATTAGGTGTGCTCCCCGGATCACAACTTCGAATCCTATATGCCCCTTCACCTAAAAGTGACTATATTTAATAGCTAAACACGTACTGGGGTGGTCGGTACGTGCGACCATCAGAGTAAAAATAATAATATATGAACTTCAAATGTTAAGGTGTGGGCATTTATGCCAACTCAAATTTTGGTGTCGAAGCACTTCTACTCCACATTCTCTCATTAAAATAGTAAAGTAGATAATAAAAGAGAGATTCTATTGCTACACCAACTTTTGCTAACACCGCCCCAATGTATGCTAATTCTTTGGTGGTTAAAATATGAATTGGGGTGGCATTAACAAAAGATGGTATGGCAATATAATCTCTAATAAAAACACTCGCTTCGTGTTTACAACTTATATAATTCATAACCAAACAAAAATATCAAAAATTTATCAACTTGGTCTAACAACAATTCAATATAGTTCAACCAATTTACATTTATTTTAAAATAAAAATAGAACATAAATGCTTTTGTTTCTTAAATAACATTCATTTAATTTCATAGTAAAATAACATTAACCGAACCGCCTTTCCTAACCAATTTCATATAGAATACGGTCGAACCACTTGTCTGGTCCGGTTCTAAAATACCGTTTATAAATTACAAACTTTGAACGGTTTGAAGAAAAAGGTTTCAAACCGGTTTAAACCGGTCTTAAACCATGCTTCAGTGCAGCTTGCCACACAATATCAATCTTCTCAACATCGATGGACCCCACTTCATGATGAGTATAACCTTCTAGAAAGTGAACCACGCCACCTGCGTGGCACGCGTAAATTACTCCTCTCGGCATAGTACTCTGTTAACATTTAAATTTGTTACTTAGCGTACTATCAAATATTTGATATAATATTTTAATTTTTGAACACGTCAATATAAAAATCAGATAACGACAAGCACCTCGCACGTGGCAAGCTCTTTCACGTCTTCAGGTAGTTTCATTGCTGCCAGCGCACCATAGGTGCAGTCTCTTCTAAAGGAGAGAATGGGTGGGACTACAAATTGATGAAAATGAGTTCCTGGTGGGGCCCAACGTTGCTGACCAGGTGTCAGCCATTTACCAGCTATCCATGTCTGATCATCAACCAATCAGATAAATAAATGTTCATAATTGACAATAATCAATCATATTTATTTAGATAATGAAATTAAAATTATAAGCAACCAAATAATTGTCTTAACGATGGTCGGTTAATCAAGATGATATTAATTGATTTTTGTCTTCAGCGACATATTATCTTGATACGAGATTTTAAACCTTGTTTATAAACGTCTTATCTCGAGGACTGATAACTACTTTACTCCCTTTCCTTAATTTCCTCTCAGAGCTATCGACGGGTTGGATCATATCTAAAATCCGATCCATTATGAGCTATATAACGAGGATTTGGGTTCAGATACGGATCTGATTTGATAATTTATCGGATCGATTCTGGATTGACCATGTCCTAATTCAACAATCCGACACGATGAATGTCTTAAGAGGTTAATCCGCCAAATGAATCCTAGGAAAATTGTGTTTCATGGCATTTGAGATCAAAGATTATGAATAATATTAAATTGATTTAAATGGAGGGATGTGTTTCAAATATGTTTTATTATTGAAGGAGGAGGCAATTAATAAAAGAAAAAGTACGTTAGTTTTTCTTTTAGTCTTACCTTGCAATTTTGGGCTGCTTGATACTTTGTGATCTGAATCAAGAAACTCTGGAATTCTGCAGGGGCTTCCTTTTGAATTTTGTGGAATCTCTCAGTGGATAGGGTTAGCATCTGCAATGAACCTTCACTTTGTGAATATTTAATTTAAACCCCACCAAATTTATAGAATTTGAATTTCCCTCAAGAAACTACAGAATTTGACAAACTTTAATAGGAAATGACAAAACTACCCTCCATTTCGACCATTTGTTGTCACATACGGAGGAGCAACCCATGTTCTAAACATATTTATCTAAAGAGCCATATAGCCGTTTTGTTAATTATATATGATTTTGCCAAAAGAATTTAACATTTTAATCTTCTTGTGAACCTCAAATGAAAGAATGATTTTCAGAAAATTATGAAAATGTCAAAGTCGTATTTAGGATTTTATAAAGTTCATTTTAAAAAAAAATTTGCAATTTTTTTTTTTTTTGGAAACGAGAATCCGAGTCGTCACCAAACTCAAATTTTAGAACTAAATTAAAGTGTTTTTTAGATTCCAAAAATGCAAGAAATGTACCCAATGTTGTCTAAGAGATTCATACCATGACACGCACGCCCTTTTGGCAAAGGTAGAGAGCGAGGGCTCTTCCAAGCTTAGAAGTAGCTCCAGTTAGGAAGACCTCTTTGACGTCCTTCGGAATCTCATTCAAAATTACAGCCGCTGTCAATGTGTTTCCATGGACGACACGAACTCTGAGATTCGGATGCTTCTTAACAAACAATGTCCCACCTCCATTGAGAGCTTCATTCTGTAAAACAATTTTATTGTCGAAGAAATATGAATCAAGATAGTTAGATCAAACCACAATTTTTAGGATAAGATTTTGATGACGATCAAACTAAGATTTTTTATTTTTTTTTACAAGAAAACAAGATGGCGGGGCCAAGGCACAACGACTTTTCCACATAATATTTGGTACTAAATTAGTGGAGCCATGATTTTGTCTACGTAAGAGCAACTAAGACACTTAAAGATTAAAATTAAAAAAAAAAATTGTGGGGCTGGGGGCAATAGCATATAAATCCTATAAGTTCTAAAATTTATTGTGGGGGCTAGTGCTGCAATTGTCCCCAAAGATACCAACCTTATTTAGTGCAGCAAGGCTGACGACCTTGACGCCCAATCGATCAGCTTTAAGGATCGCATCCTCGATATGCTTATTAATTCCATCTTTAGCGAATGGCAAGAAATACTAAACACAAAAAATTCACGATCAATTTACTTCACGTATGGATGTGTACTTATAAATTTAACCAAGTTTACAGTTTCATAAGAGAGCTTACCTGAAATCCATATCTCGGAATAAGCCATGTCTCATGCAATCGACCCCTAAGGTTGTAGCTCGAGACCCTGAAAGTTTTGGCGAACAACCAAATAAGTAGCATCCCTATAAAGGCAAAGGGCCAAATTGGCAGACAAAAAATTCTCGTCGAATATGGCAACGATCCAAAAGCCCGAGATAGAAATGGAGAATGCAATGATGAAATCACATCCACACAATGAACGAGGAAGACAAAGTCGGGTTCTTTCGCTCCTGCAAATATAGTGATTCGAAGATGTTAGGGTTCAAAAAGTGTTGGGAGCATTAGTAAAGTAACATAAACATGGGATCAATTTACTTTTGATATTTAATAATTGGGATTTAAAATTATATAATAATTTACGAGTTCATTAAATCATTTTTAATGGAAAGACCGAATATTCATTATATGACGATCACTTATTTTTCCATTGAGGTCGAACCTAAACCTATGCTCGAGAGATAGCTGTCCATACATTGATAAGAGATGTATGGATTCTTGAGAAGAGAGGAGTAGTGGTGGTCCCCCTCAAACCACCCCGATCCCACAAGTGAATAGAAAGTTGGACATACAAACCCCATAATAATTTTCATTCCTTATCTCAACAAAAACTATCCTTCTAGGGGTTTTTTAGTCCTAGATTCAATAGTATTCCATCTGGCAAATCATATTATCAAGATTCTTTATAAGAAGTGATAAAATGACTCTCCTCGTGATATACTTAATCGACTCCCTGACATAGACAAGTTCAGGAACCATAGATCTGTTCGCCTCGGGATACACGATCGCACTTTCCCATAAAAAAGTGTATCTTGAGGTGTATAGATCTATGGTTCTCAAACTTATCCACCTCAGGAAGTCAATTGAGTATTCCACCTGGCGAGTCATATTATCAGGGCTTTTTATTATATTTAAAAAGTATTACTGCATAATCATAACATAACTCGTATGGATTACAACACAAAATATAAATATTTTTTAAAAAAAGAAATTTAATAAACAATAGATATATCCCTCCATATTTTGCTTGACCATGGTCTTCTATGACTGTAACATAAAATAATTGAATAGGCCTCATTTCAATCTTGAGTAAAATTTTGATTTATTAGGCAACTCATGATTTTTCCACACAATTTATGCTAAAAAAATTATTTATTTTCTTCTTATAAATTTTGAAGATGAAACACAATAGAAAATTAAGTAATTAATAAAATCATGCTGAGAAGTCAAAATCTTGTCCAAGGTGGAAGAAGAAGGATTTTGGCAAGAATTTGAAGATGAGAGTATATATTTTGATAGTTCTTTTGTAAGCCCCTCCCTCATCAAGGGGTATGTCAAAAGTTTGAAAACAAATTGGGCATTTAAAATGTTCAAAAGTTCAAATTGTTAAAAGATGATAAATATGCACACTTATATCAAAATAATAGCTATTAAGATTTTAAACTCACCTGCATTTGTTCTCTCCCAAGACTTGTTATTTATTGTATTTCCCAATGCATCAAAGAGAGGCATAAAGAGGCAGAAATTGGTGTCCTTTTCTGTGTGGTGGAGACTGTGGTATCTGCAATGCCATCATCAAACCCTTATCCCAAAAAACTTAAAGAAATTTAAGAACAAACCCCACCCCATAACTGTCATGGAATTTCAAGTGAAAAAAGAATTTCTTAGAAAAAATGGTAATGTGAAAATGAATTTCTTGAAAATTTGATTTCCAAGATTGCATAAAAAATCGGCTTTTAAGAGAAAATGCACAATCCTACACCTGAAAAAAAAATTTACATTTCTCAAGAAAAAATTGTTTAGGTGAAGATCCGACATACACATATTAGTAGGTCTATATTTATGACTACATACATATTGTCATAAATACAAGACCTTGGATTGGTTAGTTGAGAAAGTATTGCACATGGCCAACTGCCAACCCAAATTTTATTGATGAAGAGAAGAATAAGCTACTTGCACATCACAAGTTGTTAGTTGCACATCATAGGTAAAATCCCTTTCTTAACCCTATTAATTGCATCTTCCATGAAAAGTCTTAAATCATGTAACCTTATTTGTCATTTACCATCTATCTATCTATCGCGATCGTAAATATCTTCTATTGACTTGACAATCATACATATGGAGTGCAATTAATAGTTTTTTTCTTTTCTTTTTTTTTTTAAAAGAAAGACAAAAAAAGAGAGAAAGGGTTAGGGTAATCTCGTCGTTCTTTTTAAGGTACAACCATTTGTATGGAGTGCAAGAAGAATTTTTAAAATAATAGAAAGTGCAATTTGTATTAAATGATTTGCAATTAGTCGTAGAATTTTTTTTTAAAATGGTAATGTAACTTTTATCGGAGAAAAAGAAAATTTTATGAGACACCACGATTTTCCATATACCTTGGACATTAACTCCTCCAATAATGGTTTTGAAAATGATATGGAATCATTGTATTTGTGATGAAGTGTAAAATTACATAAATACTCTTAGAAAGCAAGCAATTATTTTCTTCAATTTATAGAAAGCTCGACTCAACGTTGAGTCAAGTTGATCACTCACAAGTTGACTAAAATAAGAAAGATTCTATTGGCACCTTAACTTTTTTTTTTTTTACTTGCAACACACTAATCTTTTTGAAATTAAATAAATGTTTACATAGAGATTAGTGTGTTATAAATAAAAGTTGGTGAGTTAATAAAAGATGTCCTAAAATAAGCAGTGGAGATAGATGTATGTATGACTACTTACTTGGGTGTGTAGATAAGATATTTGAGAAATGGAAAGATATCAAAGATCAATTGAGGAACTTCGAGATTAGCATATCCCAAGCCTCTCAAGAAATCAAAGATTAAAACATAGCCATAGATCAAACTTAGTGATCCGTATCCAATCAGACAAGTCCCAAGCATTGGGATTCCCATAACTACCCCCAATATTAGATGCTCCAAGGGTGTTGCATGCCCAGCTGCCCACAACCACACATTATTTAATAAATAAATAAATAAATAAAACCTTATTGAATGAATCAAGGGAAGAGAGTAATAAATTAAAAAAGAAAATTAATTAATTTTTTTTTAATAATGATTTGTACCTGTGAGGGGCTGAGGCACTGCAGAGGAATGATGGAGTGAATGATAATTAGTGAAGAGATGGTCAGTGTGGAAGTACTTATGTATCCAATAATAGAGTGGTTCTGAAACTCCAACATGAAGTAATAGGGCACAAAGATACCCTTTTGAGTTCCATAGAGGAAGATAATCCACCAAGAATGGTAAACTATAACAAATCATGAAGGCCATGATAGCTTGAAGAAGAATGAAATTATCCCTGAAAAGAGGAGACTATGTATTGAGATTATGAGAGAATATATTAACACGATCGAATTAACAAAATAATCAAGTTTTGTACCCGAAGAGGGTGTCACAAGGGTAATTTTAGGATTTTGGGTATATAAATCCTGACCATTGATTGCATCCCAAATCCTGAAAGTCGGATTCCATGTTTTAATGGTTAGGATTGCGGGTTTTTTCTTGAATCATCAGATTCCAATTCCCAATCTATGTTATTGGAAATCGTTTTGAGTGTTCGATGTTGTTTTCACTTTATTATTATTTTGTTGATTTCATATGACTTTTTTTTTTTTACACAGCAAACAAAACAAGATTCGTTAAGCCAACTCCAAAATTTTGGGATAAGGTTTAGATGATCATGAATTAAATTAATATTAATAGATTTTTATTTCGAATTCAAATATGTTGAGGGCCAATTAGACAAATTCAGATCCATGTGAAGAGATTTAACCTAATTTACATTAAAATTGAACAAAAAAAAGAAAACAAAAATTACCAGTCCCATTCACTATCAATTTGCTTGAAATCGACACCTTGTTGGATAATTCGACGATTTCGATTAAGGAATAACATGTTGCAGTAAGAACACCATGAAACATAAACAGTAACTCTAAGAAGACAGATGATGAGAAGATGTAGGCACCAGTCATCCTTTTGGGCATCCTCATAAACCCATGAGTAGAGAACTTTTGCAATGAGAGGTCCATACAACAAATACTGCTCCACAATGAAAAAATAAAAAAAATTTAAATTAATAAATAAAGAAAATGACCCATGAAGCAAGACAGAAAAATAGATAGATGGATTATAGTTTCTAAGATATCAACACATATATACCTTGTAGGATCTCAAGTTCTCCCATGGCCAAGTTGACAAGGGAGCCACCATTTTCTCAACAAAACTAAAAGAAGAAAGAAAGAAAGAAAGAAAGAAAGAAAGAAAGAAAGCTGGATGGATAGATAGATAAGTATGGTTTGATCAAGAAAGAAGGCAAAGCTCTTCTTTCAATCCTTCTTCTCAGTCTAACTCAACCACATATCTTTCTTCCTTCACAACCCCCTACTTAAAGCTCTTCGAGCAGTCCAGCTAGAATCTTCCAACTAAATTAGGTGTACATCCTAATCAAAATATCTCCCAACACTTTTATTACTTAACTACTTTTCAAACCCATTTGAAATGGACACAATCCTAAATGACATGGGACAGCTGGTATTCGTCTTAGTAGACATCTATTATCAAGCCTTATAATTGATTATTAGTGGAGGATGATTTGATGGGGTCATGTAGTGAGGTGGATAGATGAGAAAATTTTGAGGTGGCAAAAGTAGTTGGGTTCTTTTATTGCATTTGTCAATTTTCACATAGAGACAAGTACTACTTGGATGTTGATGTTATGTATTTTTTTGTATTTCATGATCCTAAATTTGAAGTAATTATTAGAATAACTTATCATAAGCAACTGAAGATTGGGTCCTATTGTGTGTGTCAATTGTTATTTAGATAATAAGTATATGAATATTGAAGTTTAACAAGTCCTAATTTTTTATGCTTTATTTGAAAACTTTTAGAAATAAAAATGACACAAGATTGTATTTGGATTGGTGAGTGGTCCCAATCTAGGAAAATAGGTTCCATGACACTTTATAGATTATTCTTCTATAAAATCGAAGTACGGTCTTGATGTTTTAATTATGTGTTGTCTTTTTAGCGAATCACATAGAGAGAAATGATGAAATTAAAAATTTAGATAATGTCTAAATTGTATGAAAATTGAAAATTTTAATAAGGTGATGTATTTGTCTTGTGTTAGTATGTTTAAGTTCCATGGAGAATTGTAGTGCCTAGTGTTGAAGTATGGCTCAAAACAACTAGATCCGGTTCAAGTATGCGTGATTTTTAAGTTGGTCCAAGGTAATTTGGGTTGGGCTTGTAACATATGTAAGTGACCTACTTATGTGGTGCTTCTAAAAGGATTTTATTTTCTTTTGTTGTAAGTCTAATTCAAACTCTAAGTTTAAGTATTTTCTAGAGGAGAAAATAAAGAAAGAGAAAACCCAAAAAAGAAAGATTTGGGAAGATTGAGATCTAGAAGAATGTGAAGCTAAATTATAAAAGTGATTTTTTGTATCGATTTGCCACGTTTTTTTTTTATAGTGAAATCGAACTCCAACACTCATACCTCCTTTGACGTAGTCTTTTGGTGAACCACGTAAAATACCTTGTGTTGTGGGTATTGTGTGATTGTTTAACTTCTTTACATGCGCTACTGGTACTTGGAATTGTCCTTCATTGTCATTATCAAATAAGGTCTTGGAAGATATGTCATACAAGGTATTTGGTGAAATACTCAATAGGTGTTTGATCAAATTATTGAGTAATCTTCACAAAGGTGTTCACATACACAACACCTATATCTAACACAAATTTCTTAATATGGTTTTGTTTAATTTTTGGGAAAATTACTTAAAGGATCTTGGTGTAGGAACTTTTTTCAAACTAATCCCTAAGTTTTGGATGGTATGGTATTAGTCTATTTAGTAAATTATTCTTTTCTTTTCTTAATAGTTTATGGAACTCATCTCTCATTATAATATTTTTGAAATGCTCAAACAATTATTTTTCTCATCTTTTTCAATAGTGATTGCAATTATTTATGACGATTTTTTTTATTAACATCAATGATAAATGAAAAATGATATACTTTTAATTTAAACATTTAGATGTATTTTATTTATTTATTTCAAAGATTTATAAAATAAAATAAAAATAAAGAACAAAGTTGAGATTCTCAATTTTTTTATGATTACGTTGTAACTTTTGATTTAAGCATTCATTTCACAATTATGATATGTATTTTTGGTAGTTCAAGAAGATTTATCTAGTATCGAAATTGGATTACATTTACATTATCAAGTTCAACATTTTGTTTGTCGAGTTCACCACTTTCTCTTGTTGAGTTCGACAGTAATTAAACACGACTTAAAAGCATCGGGTTCATCAATAATTATTGTTGAACTCAAAATATTAATATTATGAAACTCAGTGATATAGGTTACATAATCCTTAAATTTGATGAATTCAACACAAGTTATATTTAATTACTGTTGAGTTCGACAATATTTTCATATAAAAAATTGTTGAACACAACAATAAAAAGTAGTGAGCTCGACAAAAAAAATTGTTGAATTCAACAATAAAAAGTGGAGAACTTGACATCGTAAATGTGATCTAGATTTTTTTAATTGTTTCATTTTTTTTTTTTATTATTTTGATATTGGGTAAATCTTCTCGAAATGTCAAAAATGTCTATATCATAGTTGTGAAACAGATACTTGAATCAAAGATTACGAGATCATTATCAAAAAATTTAGAATATCAATTTCATTATTCATTGTATTTATGAATTGTCTACAAATATATATATATATATATATATATAAATATTCAAAATTAAGATTATATCATTCTTCATTCGTCATTCACGATTAACAATCATCGGAAATGACTGTAATCACCGTAAAATACCTTCCTATGTGAAGAAGATATGGAAAAGGGTAGTTTGTATATTTTGAAAACATTAAAAGACGAGATTCAGGGATTATTAATAATTTTTTTATTATTAGAGATACTGTACAAAATTTGGGGACTATTTAGAAAAAAAATCCCCTCACTAAGGTCCTTTTCCAAAACCTGAAAAATGGAGAAGGGTTACATCAAGGTGCCAAATAACATAAATTAAGATAGAAAACCGTAATTGCTATATCACATAGGCCTTCTCTGCCAGATACAAATGGCAATCCATGATTGGACTGCTCGTGTCAATAAAATACCCAAAAGAATTTATGTTGTTCTTATGGTTGAAAAATTATGATTCACAGACTTTGAACGAATGATTTCGATTCACGGGTCTCTCACATTCTCTTTCTCAAAAGTTTCACAAGTTCGAATATTTTAAAAGACACTTCAATGTCCATCTAAAGTGAGGGTTGGCAACAGAACATTATAGATATAATTCCAAAGGATTACATTTCATACCTTTTTGGGCATTATCTCTTTATGGACTCTCAATGGATTTTTTTATATTATATTATATATAACAACACCCAATCTTATATTTTATTGATTGAGTGGCAATTTTTTCCATCTATAAGTGTTTAGTGAGATACATTTTCTTTTTGATTGGTGAAAGAACTTGCGGTCATCACGGTTGTGACCCAGAATATATGATGAATCGTAGCCCACTATATGGGCTGCACACACCATCCCACCCTGTCACGTGTTACAATAGGTAAATAATCACTTTACGTGAAGGGGAATTTAGAGACTCGGAGTCATGATTTGGGGAGCAAATCCAGTTGTGTCTTACCATCTCAGCTAACCCCTGATGGGTAGTAGGGTATTCCTTGTAGTGAGAAGATCAATGTAAAATCCTATGCAAGATACTGATCCATGATGCCACCATATCTTAACTATCATTATGAGAGAAGACATAATAGAAGTGATTTGACACCAAAATTTGGATTTCAAAAATGCCCTCATTTTAATATTTAAACTTGATATGATTAGGGTCATTTAGATAAATAAAAATCAAGAGAATTGCAAAATTAATATCCTTTTTACTATATAATTTTCAAAAACCCTTTAATTAATATTTAAAATTATAAACAAGCCCTTCAGATACATGTGCACACTGCATATGCCACCTTCTAGATTTTATAATAAGAGTTGACACATGCGAATAAACAATAAAGCCATTAATAAAATCAATGTGAAGTATATTCTATGTTATATAATGGTTGAATGATATGTTGAATATTCTAGAATGATCAAATATTATTATCCAAACTAGATCTCAAGATCGATTGTGGTTATCACCAAAGCAAGATTAAAGTGGACGATGGATAGAAGAAGAGAAAAGTATTGTCCTACAATAATATGATGTATTGATCTAAGGTAAAGCTTAAACATAGATTCAAATATTTGTCATCATCAAGTCCAATGAAAAACTTGAGGATGATTTTTTTTTTTTTTCTAGTAGAGAGGACTTATGTAGAACATGATCAGAGAAATGAGGCTGAAAAATAGAACTATAGTGCATTCGTAAACCCTAGTTTTGAATGAAAGTACTTTACAAGTGGTTATCAGAATTAATATTATAATACTAGAGAGATTTACCTGATAGACCTAACTGTTGCACTTTTATTACAAAAACTCCTTTGGAGTTCTAACAACCCCATGGGAACCTTGCTTTATAAGGTTTGTTACCCACCAAACCTCATTTTATCAAGTTTGTTACCGTAAAAATCCTAGAATGGGATCCACATCAAATTTATGCGGTTAAATTGTTATTTAACATACCTTGGAGTGGATTCTAACCACATAAGTTTGTGGAATCCAAAAACATGATCTGATACCAAAATTATGAAGGATGAAATTCTAATAATTTTAAGAAAATAGTAAATTTTGACCGTTGAATTTTAATTTTGAACTTGAGAGTTCAATAGCCATCCATTTTCAACATCTACGATTAAGTTCAAAAAGTTTTTTGTTTTTTGTTTTGTTTTTTTTCCTTTTGAATCTAACTTTTTCCACTAAATAGAGAAGTTTGTTTTGTTGGATTACTAATCCATGTGGGCCCAACGACCCTTTGTAAGATTTGAAATCTTATCAACTTAGTCAATGTAATTAGATTCATAAAGTAAGGTTTATGCAACTAACAAACGTATGGAGTAAGGGGGTTTTTGTAATAAAATAACAACATATAGCTCTGCCTCATAACACTATTTTGGAAAGCTAATGATGAGACTAATAGCATTATATCATATCTCAAAAACCATCATTCCCAAGGTCAAATTTTAATCCAAGCTTGAAACTTACTTTCTTTTAGTAATTGATCTTACAGTTTTTAGCAATTTTAAGGTTTTATGAGCTTGACTATGTTTGAAATCTTTTGTTTTAGAGTTAGTTAGGTATTTGTTTAAGTTTCTCAATCTTTAAAATTTTGGAAAATTACTATTTTGGGTAAGTAGTGGTAGTATAAAGTTGAGTAAAACTAGGAGTCTTTAAGTTAATTTAAGTCATTATAAAGGATATTTTAGTTCATTATTACTAAGATTATTACTAAAATTTTCCTCTTTTCTGATTTTTACTAAACATACTCTCTCTCCTTTCTCTCTCTCTTTTTTATGGGTCTTGTTAATGTGTGCTCTAAGGACACACGTTAAAATGCAATAAATACACTTGAAAAATTGAAATTTGTACAGAAACTATCCTCAAAAATGTAAATTCTTTTCAATAAAAAACCATTCCCAATGTGTATTTATTGCACCTTAACAAGACCCCTTTTTTATTTATATTTATTGTGTAATCTTCCTCTAGGGTTCTCTTCCTTCCCCCTTTTTTTCTATCATAATCTACTTTTAGGTTTCATCTCCAAAGAAAATTGTAGTAGACGGATAGATATTTGGTTTATATATATCCTTATTTTGTATTTCATTAATTAGGTATTAAAAGAAAAGAAAAAAAAAATTGGTATGGGAATAATAGCTGTCAAATGCAGTTAAGGATTGAGACATATATCATTTTGACTTGGTCACTCTCTCTAAGATAATGTCCACTATTGTTCCGTGTGCCACTAATTTCATTTTCAAATGGATTGTTATTTCAATTTGCAACTTTCTATTTCATAAGTGTCCTATTGATGAGTGGACTAATGGTCATCAATGAATCATTTCCAATGTAATCCATGTTGGGTAAATGTCATGTATTCTGTTGCGCTATGCAGAGCTGCGGGGGTCCCGCTATTTGGTCAATGGGTGGGGATGGAGCATTCGTTTTGAATTTTTTAAGGAGTATGAAAAGAGTAATTGTGTAATATTTTCTTAAGGGATTTTTTATTTTTGGTGATTTTTATTTTGGGGAGTTTTACTTATTTTGATAACTCTCGATTATATAAATAGAGATCTCTAGGATTGTAAAATTTAAGAAGTAAAAAAGTGCTTATTCTTATTCTGTTTTGTGGATGTAGGAGCACTGTCGAACCACATAAATCCTTGTGTTTTGTGCGATTGTGTTATCTCTTCTATTGCAATTTTTTCACAATCCATTGTGGAGGATTTATTTATTTATTTATTATTATTCGAAAATTTTGATTTCATTTGAGATAGATCGAGAGAGAGAGAGAGTAGAGATGTTCTTAGATCATTGGAATCATGCCAAAGTTGACTTGGTTATTGAGTTTCGACATCAATTCCTCTTCTTTGAACTCTCGTATGCTAGTCTCTTGCTCTATTTTCTTTATTTTATAAGATAGTTAGGTGATTCAACAAGCTCCTCCATAATTTGGTGTATTTTCTTACTAATGACATAGCCATATACCCCAGTCTCATCTGAAAGCTTATTTTAAAATGTTAATTAATGAATCAGAAATTTCCAATTTTTAAATAACCAAGACATTGAGTTAAAATGAGATTTTAAACCATGCTTGTAAGGGTAGAATAGTTAGAAGAAGTGGGGTGCATGAGATCGTAGCCCAATTATGAGAGATATTGAGTTATGTAAGTTATGGGTGATTCAATTTTTTGAAAATATGTACCAAAAAATCTCTTCTAAATAAATATGGACTCTTTAGTACCAATTTTACCAAGTATTAGTCTAAAAATAAATATGGACTCTTTAGTACCAATTTTACCAAGTATTACTCTAAAAATGATTTTTTAAAGTAAAAATGTCATAATTACCCTTTCATTGATTTTTGAGATTTAAAGAAACATGTTTATTTGAGAATATTTGATGTATTCCTATGTTTTAAGATTAATGACATGCTCCTTGACCATACGTTCATCTCCTCTAGAACAATGAAAAAATAATCTAAATGAAAAAAGAAAAATAAAATCCTTGTTATTTCTCTTCCCAAAACTAGTAATTTTTAACTTACATAGATGATTATGATGGTGATGAAGATGAGAATGGTCATCCTCATCATCAAACTGATTTGATTTATGTATAATAGATTTATTAAAATGTCTAGATAATTTTAAATAATTAAAACTATAATTGTAAAACTCAACTTGAATTTTCATCAAATTGATTCAACTAAAAAATTAGCAAGTTGACTTATATGAGTCAAATAAAAATTATATTGAATTTATGAATAACTTTTAATAAATAAAAATATTTATTTTTTTATTTTTCACAGAAATATTAATAACCAAATAAATTGGTCGAGTTTTTATTTAACTCGATATATTTTTAAATTAAACCACTTTGTAAAGTTTTAAAAGGGTATTTAAAGTATTTTCCTTCAAAAAATTCTCAAAAGATCTTTTATAAATAATATTTTATTAAGTGGGACTTAAGTGGTCCATATTTTTAATTAGGGGGCTATTCGGTGCATATTCTTATTAAAAACACGATGATTAAAAGACAACAAGAGTAGAATAGTCAGAATACGTTAGGTGCATGAGATTATAGTTTTATTGTGGGAGAGGATGAGATAAGTGGATTTTGGGTAATTCCTTGATTGTATAGCATAGTGGGTATTATTTTGAATAAGAAGGTAACTGTTAATTAGGGTAATTTTTTTTTTTTTATCTATTATTTAAATTGCTATTGAGCTTAAATGAAATTATATAGAGAAATATTATAAGTCCTTGATTGGATTTTGGAGATTGACCATCTCGAATTGATTTATTACTCTGCCTCAAGATTGAATTTTTTTTTTTTCATATGTTTTTCTTATTTTTTTTTAGATCTCATCAAATTAAGTATGATTCAACTTTATTAAATGAACATATCCCTCAACAAGATAAATATATATCTCTAATGTATTAAATTTTTTTTTTAATTATTGTTATAATAATTGTTTCTTATTTTTTTTTATAAAAATACAATTTTATTATGGAGAAAAAAAGGTCTAGTTCCCATATCAATTTCTTGCAGGAACTTCTTAGAGCAACTCCAATCGGTCTCTTAATTCCTGATTTGGAGATGAAGCAAAAAAAAAAAAAATAATAGAGATGGTCTCTATTTCACTATTTATCTTGTACAAATACCAATTGTGTCCCCGTCATTTTACATAAATGCCATTCTTTTTCAATAAAAATATGTTCTAAATCTAATTTTTGTTCCTTATTTATTTCAATTATCATTATTCAATATTTTTAATTCTTTTTATTAAATATTTATAAAAATATTTTAAACTCATATTTAATTAATTGTTCGACCAAATTCAACAAAAAATTGTAATAAAAAATAAGTTTAATCATGAATATTCATTTTTTTTGTAATTTTTTTTTTTGAAATAAATGAAATTAATTTATATATATATCTTTATATTTTTCTACTAAACATAAGATGACTAGACCAAATTTGATTTCTCATACAATTGGTAGATTTTTATTTATTTATTTAAATTGATATGTAACAAGTAAAGTTGGATTCCCAATAACATTTTTTCTTTTTCTTTTTTTAATATTTAACTTGGGGTGTAACACGTAAAGTTGAGTTGTCAATAGAATTTCCTTTTTAAATATTTAACTTGGGTTGTCAATAACAAATTGGGGGCCGTTCATGGGACATATGTAAAAACAATGTAATAATAATAAATTTTCAAAATATGGGTTAAAAGTTCAAATTAAGTCGATTTTTTGTGAGGATGATCTCTATGATGAGAAGATCATCCTAAAAAAAAATATCAGTCAAATCTGAAACTACTAACCCCATTAAAAGTTATTCAGAATGTGGACCGTCGATTTTTTATTAATAATGTGTAAATCTCTTTTGATGGGCTTAAAAGTTTCAGATTGTGCTGATTTTTTGTAAGAATGACCTTCTCATCATAGAGACCATCCTCACAAAAAAATCAGCTCAATCCAAAATCTCTAACTCATATTTTGAAAAATCATTATTTTTACATATGTCCTATGAACCACCCCAAACTAATTTTATATATTTAACTTGGAGTATAATAAGTAAAGTTGACTTGCCAATAGTAAATTTATTATTTTTTATTATGTGAATAGTGAATTACATACGTGAAAGGTGATTTAGAAGTTGGGACTGTTGGAGTTCGTTTAGGTTCAAAGAAAATTATCTCTAAAATGTGAGAATATGCCAAAATAGAAAAAAAAAAAAAAAAAAAAAAAAAAAAAAAAAAAAAAAAAAAGTTAGAGACATGCGTTAGAGGTGCTTTTAACTATCTTTGAGTATAATATTTTGCATTTTTAAAATTTTTATGGTTATATATATATATATATATATATAAATCAAACGAAAGACCTAAATTAAATCCAACTTCCAACCTACATTGAATTATTTGGACTCTGTGGTATTAATGAGCATTTATTAGATCCAACTGCATACCACGTGTACTAATTCTTATCTGCCACATGTGCAAATTGATGGTTCTATAACTTTGAGTGGCCTGGATTTCATGGAAAACGAAAGCAACCAACCTCCCACGTAGGCCTTCCAGCACAAATTAACCAAATGTGTGGGCCCAATCATTGGTTGAGAATTGATTAATTATGACCAATTAGGAGTTATGAAGCACAGGGTTTCTGCTAAGGTTCTCTCTCAACAGGTTGTTGGGTGTTAATTGTTGCTCATATGGTGTGGAATCTGTCATGTTTTTGATCCCTCATTTAGGACTTATAGTACCCGTTTGTTATTGCATTGAAAACGCATTTTTCACGTTTTAGTACGTAATACATAATAATGATTATTTGATATTAGAGAAATGCTTTGCTTCCCATTTCTTTGAGACCATCCGACCTGAATTATCCGGGTTTGGGTATGATTTCTCGGGCCAAATAAAAATCATACAAATATGTATTATATCCAACTCGAATATTTAGTAATAATTTAACCTAAGGTGATATGATAAATTCACAATAAGATGCATACATATATGAAAAACGTCGCATGAACAAAAGGACCATGTAGAGCCTGGACGAAGGATCACATTTGGGGGAGCGGATCCTCTGTAGTACGTGTTTCCTACAGTTCCTGAACTATTCATTTTCAAAGTTTTCATCAAAATCATAAAAATGTTTCAATTTTTTTTAAAGAAAATCTAATTTACACAATGATTCATACAAGGTTGAGGTATTACATCTTGTTTTCAAGATATCAATCTCTACTACTTTAATGCCACTTCAAAGGAACTACAGGAAACTCGTACTACAGAGGATTTACTTCTCACATTTGGCACCTTGATGTTATATTAATATTTACAACAACTTAAGTTGGATATGGATTTTTTTGTTCAAAATACATAAATTCGGATGATAAACAAGGTGAAAAGTCGGATAGGGATATAGATCTCACCTGAATACTATTCGATCCGTTGTCAGAACTACAGGAAATTATGTCGTCTGGTTGTTGGAAGTTGGTTTTTCGAATCTCATTGTGTTAGATCTGTCTTATCTTTGGAATCTCATTTAGAACTTATAATACCTGTTTGGTTTGCATTTACAACCTAATTTAAATGATCATTTAATATTGGAGGTGTGCTTCCCATTTCTATAGATAAGTAGGCCATGGTAATCCAACTTGACTTATTCGGGTTTGGGTCCGATTTCTCCACCCAAATAAAAATTCGGGTAAAAGTATCCAAAATATTTTACTTGAAATTAGTAGGGTTGGATATTGTGTTATATCGAACTAGAACTACCACCTATCCATATGGAACATATGCTCATGTGGCGTCCAAAAATAAGATCATGTGCCCCATGATTTTAGAGCATAAAAATCTTAAGATTTTTTTTTTTTTTTTTTTTTTTTTTTTTTTTTAAAGTAAAAATTTTAAAAGAGTTGTTTCATTATAGGGTTTCATTTTAAATTTGGGAGTTCAACGGCCTATTGATGATCACTGATCAGTTCCTCCATTTAGTAAATGGACTTGACTAAACTTGATTCCTATTTAGGGTTGGACTAGGACTTAGAAGCTAGGCCCCATGCCCAATAATGGAAAAAAAATATTTATTATATATTCTAATTATATTTATGAATGTATAAGCAAAAAAACATATTTAAAATAGAGTTTGGCCCAAAAAATAAACTCGAATTCTTGAACCATATCCAAGCCATTGTCAAACCTACAGGAAATGTTGTAGTCGAGGTCGTTGGAAGTTGGAACCTCATAGTGTTTGTTAAATCTGTCTTAATTATGTTTTGATTCTCATTTAGGACTTATAGTACTTGTTAGGTTTTGCATTAAAAATGTATTTATCACGGTTTTAGTATTGAGTAATGCTTTTCGAATTCAAATTATTTTAAATATTGGAGAAGTGCTCCCCATTTCTAAAGGTAAGTAGGCTTGGAAATCCGACCTGAATTATTCGGGTTTGTGTATAATTTCTCCACCCAAATAAAAATTTGGATAAAATTATCCAAAATATTTTAACTAAAAATTAGAAGGTTCAGATATTATTTTATATTGAACCAGAACTACCACCTATCTATATGGACCATATGCTCATGTGGCATCCAAAAACAAGATCATGTTCTCTATGATTTTAGTGCATAAAAATCTTAAGATTTTTTTTAAAAAAATAAAATTTTAAAAGAATTGTTTTCATTGTAAGGTTTCATTTTAAATTTGGGAGTTCAACGCCTACTAATGATCCCTGATCAGTTCCTCTATTTAGTAAATAGACTCGACTAAGCTTGATTCCAATTTAGAGTTGGATTAGGACTTAGAAGCTAGACCCCATGCCCAATTACATATATATATATATATATATATATATATATATATATATTATATATTCTATTTTTATTTATGAATGTATAAGCAAAAAAAAATATTTAAAATAAAGTTTGGCCCAAAAAATAAACTCGAATTCTTGAACCATATCCGATCCATTGGCAGACCTACAGGAAACGTTGTAGTCGGGGTTGTTGGAAGTTGGAACCTCATAGTGTTAAATCTGTTTTAATTATGTTTTGATTCTATTTAGGACTTATAGTACCTGTTAGGTTTCGCATTTAAAATGTATTTTTCACGATTTTAGTATTGAGTAATGCTTTTTGAATTCAAATTATTTTTAATATTGAGAAGTGCTTCCCATTTCTATAGGTAAGTAGGCTTGGAAATCTGACCTAAATTATTCGGGTTTGCGTATGATTTCTCTGCCCAAATAAAAATTTGAATAAAATTCTCCAAAATATTTTAACTAAAAATTAGAAGGTTTGGATATTGTTTTATATCGAACCATAACTACCTCCTATCTATATGGGCCATATGTCCATGCATAAAATTCTTAGTGTTTAAAAAAAAAAAAAAATTTAAATTTGTTTTTATTGTTGGTTTTAATTTTAAATTTGGGAGTTAAACGGCCCATTGATGATAACTGATCAGTTCCTCCATTTAGTAAGTGGACTACACTAAGCTCGATTCAAATTTAGGGTTGGACCATGCTCTATGCCCAATTACATAAAAAAAAATATAGGGTTGGGACCCACATACACATAAAGCTACTCATAAAGCCACAACGCGCTCTGTCTTATATGGGCAAAAAAGTTCGGAATGGGCTGATTTTTTGTGAGGATGATCTCTATGGTGAAGAGACAATCCTTACTAAAAATCAGCTCATTTCAAAACTTCTAACTCTAGTTTTACAAGTTTGGGAATGAGCTGATTTTTTTTTTTTCGCAAAGATGATCCCTCACCATAGAGATCATCCTCACAAAAAATCAGTCCATTCTAAACCTTTTTGTCCATATAAGACAAAACACATTGTAGCTTTATGTGTCTACGGATCTTGACCCAAAAATATATATTTATCACATACTCTAAATATATTTTCTTTAATTATAAGCAATATATATATAATAGAATTTGGCCCATAAATAAACCTGAATTCTTGCAGGCCAAGTTTGGACATAAGAGTTTCTTATTTGGCCCGGCCCATTGATAACCCTCTCATTAGGAAGTCAAAATTGGCGAGGAATAAAAAGGCGGCTCAAACCTACTTTCCACTTCTAACGTTTGCAAGAAGTTGGCCGGATTTTAAATTTAGATCATTTTTTTAAATTATAATAATGCTCTATTTTTTTTATTATTATTTAATAGCTAAAATTATGGGTGCAACTTGGTCCGGTCCAAACCGACAGCTTTGGATTGGTTTGATTCAGTTTGAAATAAGTTGTGGTTTGATTCTGGATTAAAAAAAATGGAGAACCGATCAATTTGGTTTGATTTTTGATCCCAGGCTTGTATAGAATTGAACTTAAATGGGAACTGAATCCTTAATGAGTTATGATTTTTTAGGAGTTAGGACTTAGAATAATGACTTTATTATGGATAGATTAATGATGTATCAATATGAAATTTTATGTTTATTTTTTTATTTTATTTTTTCATTAAAGATATGTTGCTTTCAAGCAGGTTTATAGGATATTGGCAACCCGTAGAACTGATTTATGGGAAATTCGGTTTGGTTCTAATTCTTATTTAGTGAAATCGGTCTATGTCAACTCGGTTCCAATTTAGCCCCAATTGAACCAAGTTATATCCCTAACTCTTACAACTACCATACTTTATAGGGTCGGGCTCCAAAGACACATAAAACGACTTACATCTTCACAAATGATTTCAATCATTAGAAAGCGTTCAATCTAACGGTTCAAATCTATTTTTCATTTAAGTGAAAAAATTATGACTTATTTACTCTACCCTCTTTCAAATTTGTTCTATTTGGTTCCATCTCCCTTAACCAAATAAAACACACTATTACATAACAGAGAGTTCTTTCTCTTTGTGTTCAAAAACCCCTAAAGTAAATGCCTTAGTCATATTCTTCGTCTGATTCTTCAAATTAAACTTGTACACAAAAAACCAACAATTGGCATATTTAGTAGCTTCGAAATCAACCACTTGATCTTCAGGTTTTCTCAAACAAGAGGTACGATTCGATCTACTAACAAATTTAGTTGCTATGTTGGTGCAGCTGCGGCTTTTTGTGAGATTGATGAAAAATAGGAAATTGGAGGAAGAAGACGAGGGAAGACATATCAGGTTTCGTTTAGGGCATCCGACGAATCTGAATATTTTGTTTTTTTGTTTTTTTGTTTATGATTGTTGATCACCAAATACTGGAAATTTTAAGTGGAAATAGAGTGCTCATTTTTAGAAATGTTTAGATCTAAACTGTTGGATCTATATATGTTTAATCTGACGAAGGAGCTCGTTCATTTTATATGTCTTTGAATCCCGGCCTAACCTTATAATGTAATTAATTACATGTTCAAAGAAGTTATCCAAAAAGCTTCTATCACCACAAGATATATATATGATGGATCTAAGGTCTATCAAATCTTTAAGATTGCAACCATGGTTTTAAAACTCGCTTGATTCCATCACATTGATTCGTCCAATATTTTGAAAATATCGAATAAGTTTATAGAAAAGAAAAATATAAAATTTAATTAAAAAAATAGAATATATATTAAATAGATTTAAAATGATTTAAACACTTTTACTGGTTCACAACAAGATGATTCAGACAAAGTTAACTGGATACGGATATGTGTAAGATGAGACAAGATACCTAGTTTTGAAAATATGATTGCAACATGCGGGGGGGGGGGACTATAGCCCACCATGAAGATGACTGGTTTTGAAAAGAAGATTCAAGGATTTTTTGTTAGAGCTTTAAAAGGGTATTTAGGTCATTTCTCATTAATCTATGAGAGAAGTCCTTAGGAACCTTGTATATCTCCTCTTATTTCAGCCATATATTTAATATTGTGTATTAAACCTTGTTTGAGGTTAGAAAAGCCCATCCTTAATTGTTATACATACCCTAATCTCACATTTTGGATGACGATACCAAGCCGATAACAGAAAATTGGTTGAATCCAATGATTGAAAAATTCAATGATGGGGTTAATATTTTGGTATGTAGATCCATCAAGTAATGACATAACATTGCTAAGAAGACTCAAAGAGCATGCCAATAAGATGTGATCCGCCTTAAAAGAAAAAACAAATCCATGGTTCTTTGCATCATAGTTCTCATCACTTTCTTCCATGAAATTGAGAAGTAATTTTTATAAAATTCTATCATTGGAGTTATGTAAGTATGTTTTCTTAATAGTTTAAATATACAAATGTGGGATACAAATAAGATAAGATGAGATCGTTTTCGATCTTATTCAAATTTTACTTGGGATTTAAGAACACCCAACTTTATTTAAATTAAAATGGTAGTAGACATAATAAAAAAATATATGAATGACATTCAATTAGTGTCCACCACCCGATCCATATCCATATCCAGAACCTTCGCCATAACCTGAGCCAGATCCGGATCCACTCCCTTGTCCCGAACCCGATCCTGAGCCATATCCTGAACCACCACCTTGACCAGAGCCACGACCAAAGTCTGATCCTGCACCAGAACCAGCATAGGATCCAGCACCAGAGCCAGAGCCAGAACCAGAATCAGAACCAGAACCGGAGCCAGAGCCAGATCCACTACCACCACCTAAACCAAGACCAAGTCCGAGACCAAGGCCAAGTCCAAGACCACCACCACCATTACCACCTAAATTCAATCCCAAATCTTTTCTTGCATGACGACTTTCACTAGTGAAGGCAAATGAGAGCACAAGGAAGGATACAATTATGGCTTTTGAATATGCCATTCTTTTTGTTGAGATCTCTTAACTTATCTCTCAATATATATAGACAATGTTCTTGTGACCTTTTAACATGCATTCTTTAGTAGTGATAAATGAAACATTGGCCACTAAGCTTTGTTCCTTGTAAAATAAATAAACGTAAGGCAATCTGAGTTTGTGGTCAAAGATGAGTTATTGCAAAGTGGAATGGGCACAAATAAAGGACCACCACCTCCCTCCCCGCACTAAAAATTACCTACCACATCACATGCTCTCTAGTGAGGATACGCATGCCAATAACCTTGTACGATATGATTTCTTCTACATTCGTGGAATACAGCGAATCATGTATCAACATATATGTAAATTAATTGTAACGATTTGTTGACTATTTTCCTTCGATTCAGTGAAGTTAAAATGATATTTAAGGAATATATATATATATATACATACAACATTTTTGTTTAAGAAATTCGATTGAACTCGAGAATCATCGACGAAGAGTCTATTTAATTATTTTCATAGTCTTCAGTCTTCTAGTTGTCACTAATTAAATACTCTTTCTTTCTTTTGTATGTTTTTCCAATATAAATAATTTGAAGGTTATATATAGTTTGATTAATATAATTTAAATTTTATAAAAAACAATAATTCATAGATGTTTATTTATTTTTTGAATATATGTATTTTACATATCAATTTGTGATTTTAATTTGTAATAAGTAATATATTTTTGTCCCATAAAGATTGGAGGGTAGACTTAATCTTCTATGGAGATTTTGTCTGACTTTTCTTCTTTATAAGCTTCACGTTTTATTGATTAAGAAGATAATTTTGATTATGACGGATGAGATGAAGGCTTAATATTAGCTCTCTAGAGGCTTTTGTGGGCCGACCAATTTTATTGGGTATGTTTGAGAAATTATTCTTTTTATCTGTGGACAGTGTGAAGCCATCGGATGTTATTTGAATGTGTGGGAACTCATTTATGATTTTTGAAGACTTTCTTGTGATTGTGAAGTAGTGATGTTTCTTGTGATTATTGAGAAATGTGATTTCCACCCTCAATTATTTGTCATTTAATCCACCTTTATTAAGCAAAAAACAGTACATCGCCGCGTTATCAAACACCTACCAAATCATTGGTTTTCGGCCATGGGCTAATAAAAGAACATCAAAGCTTATGGTGACAAACAGACAAACCCAAGTGATAAGAATCAGAAATTAGGCAGATTTCTTGTACGTAGGTCCATGTATCATTTTCATCACCTCATGAATGGGTTCCACAAACATTTGATGATCACAACCGTCTGATTTTAGAACAAGAGCATCTCTTATGAAGCCCTCATATGGTGGATCATTCCTACCTAAATATTATTCTTAATCAAAGTATCATTCATCAAGACCATTCATTTTCTGATTGATCAAAGACCCTGATTACCATCTAAAATAAAGATTATCTATATGACAATGCTAATGGTGATGATGATGACAATGGTGATGATACGAGGGCATTGAGGTCAAATTTTAAAGGTGATAGTGATGATGGTGGTGGAGATGATTATGGCAATAATAAATGTAAATATGTGATTTTTGAATTCGAAGATCACCTCTACAAGAATTTGGAGTCGTCATCATTTCTTTTTGTAAAAAGGTGTTAATGGTTATCCGAAAAGTATTTTTTTTTAAATTATCGTTTTGACATTAAAATGACTCTCATATGGATAAAGTACCGGACTATCTAAGATCTAAGTAAGTAGTTCAATTAGAGGGAGAAGAATGTGTTAGGCACCCCTCTTTCTCTCCATTAAATAATGGTAACCTGAATAACATGGTCATTTTTTATAAATAAAATAAAATAAAATGATCAAATGATTGACGACTTGTACCCTTAAAGGCAAGTGATTTCTCTTATGAAGCCCGCATATGGTGGATCATTCCTACCTAAATATTATTCTTAATCAAAGTATCATTGATCAAGACCATTCATTTTCTAATTGATCAAAGACCCTGATTACCATCTAAAATAAAGATTATCTATATGACAATGCTAATGGTGATGATGATGACAATGGTGATAATATGAGGGCATTGAGATCAAATTTTAAAGGTGATAGTGATGATGGTGGTGGAGATGATTATGACAATAATAAATGTAAATATGTGATTTTTGAATTCGAAGATCACCTCTACAAGGATTTGGAGTCGCCATCATTTCTTTCTGTAAAAGATTATTGGCTCGGATTATAAATATCATCTTATTGAAAAAGGTGATTCTCATCAAAATCTTGCCTTAGGGACATAATTTTTTAAAATTGTTGACTAATGGCTTATGGGCCCATTCATAGGTAGAGAAGGACCCAATTATCGATTACCTAAAAACGAGTTGAGTGAGGTGTGTACAAAGAGTGTTTAAGGATTTAAAATGATTTTCTTTTGAAAATGGTTACAACCCCTACACTTTCAACATAATCGAAGTTCGATCTATCAGAGGTAAGGGAAGGTGAACATTATGTTTTAGAAGTTTTCTAAAAGAAAAATTAAAAAAGTGAGGGGGGAGATAGAAAAGGAAAATAGAGAGGGGGGAGCTATGTTTTCTCTAACCCACTTTGAGGTATTGACTTCTTCTTTCCTTCCTTCTTTTTCTTCTTTTTTTTTTCTTTTTAAGTCCTTAGTAGAGTTATGTAAGTTCCTTTTAGAAGAGATGATATAGTAAGAGAGGAAGATAGTTGAGTAGAGAGGAGTTGAGAATTTTTAGTCTTTTAGGGTTTGATAGTATGAGTGATTGAGATAGATGACTTGAGATAGGGGATTTAAGTATCGATTTCTTGAGAGAGAGATGAGGGTATAGGGGATTCCAGTATGGGTTTCTTGAGAGAGAGATGGGGGTTTTTATAAGTATTGAGGATTATTTTTAGGGGTAGGATGGGATGAAAAAGCAAAAAGGTGGAGAATGACATGAGATTTATAAGTGAGATGTGTGGAATTTAGAGTTGGGAGAAGGGTATTTGTGGAAAGGGATGTAAGTGGGTACCTTTGATCCAAATGGGTTGGATCTCTCAACTCATTTAGATTGAATGTTAAGTGAGTTGGCAAAAGTAGGTTTTGGTTAGAAGAATGGTGGTGTAAATGGGTGATTGTTGATATTTTTAGGAGGGTGGAAGAGATGGTGCCTTGTGTCCGGTATAGGATGAGTGAGTTAGATGAGTTGATTAAGGAAATTGGGGTAGGGGGTATGGAGATGACTTATAGAGTGTTTTGAGGAGAATGTGATAGGGTTATGGTATGACGTGGGGTATGGGTTATGTAGCTTTTAGAGGATGATGATGGGGTTGGATAGAATGATTTTGGGAGGTAGGTTGTGATGATGATTAAGAGTTGCATGGATCTTGATTGGTTATGATCATGGATCTGGACATGGATTTTAGGTTTAGACTTGATTGGTGGGACTTTTGTCTTGATGAGAGTTTAGGTTTTAGGATTGGCTTAAATATAAGGTTTGGGTTAGAGTTGGATTGCATGGTATTATGGTTAGGTTAGGTTAAGGCATTGGCTAGGGTAAGGCTTGTTTTAGGCTGATGTTACAATGAATTTTAGGAAATTGAATATTTAGGTGGATTTAGAATGTGCTTGAGTTTTGGGTAAGAGGAGTGAAAGGTTGAGAAAGTAATGGATTTAAAGGCTTTATTGTGGGGTCTATGAGACCTTTAGGGGTCTTATGACCTTTTAATTTGATCAAAACAACAATTTTCAATGATTTGAACTTTTCAAATCTATTGATGGATTTTACTAGAAAATCAATATTTTTAAATCTTTTAGAACAGGTGCCTGTTCAAATTGGGGTGTCTACAATGAAGGCATTGGAATCATTTTTAAATGGTAATGATGACGACAATGACAATGATGATGGTGACATTGAGATCACTTTTCACTAGTTTCTAAGAAAAGATCAAGGTCAAAGGGACATATCATCAATTTCAAAACATAAGGAGGTATCTCAAATTTTTAGAAAAGTTTGAAGGCATACCCTTAGTAACCAAAGCATGGAGTGAGAGGGGGTGTGAGGGCAAGAGCGGGACATGAGAGCACCAAGTTCAAAAATATCTTATGATTATGTATTGAATTATATATAGGGTCAAGATCAAGGGACATATGTAAAAATAATGTAATAATAAAATAAATTCAAAATATGGATTAGAAGTTTTGGATTGAGCTGATTTTTTGTGATGATGATCTCTATGATGAGAAGGTCATCCTAAAAAAAATCAGTCTAATCTGAAACTTATAACTCCATCAAAAGTGATTTAGAATGTGGACTGTCGATTTTTTACCAATAATTTGTAAATCACTTTTGATGGACTTAAAAGTTTCAGATTGAGCTGATTTTTTATGAAGATGATCTTCTCATCATAGAGAACATCCTCACAAAAATTAAGCTAAATCCAAAATCTCTAACTCATATTTTGAACAACCATTGTTTTTACATATGTCCATTGATCCGCCCCCTTATATATAATATACTCATATCCCGATTTTATTATTGTATGCTTTATTTGCTTTACTTAATTTGGGCTACAACTCGGGTGGGTTGGGCCTAGGTGGGGATTAACTTGTACCCAATCCACACTCGACAAAGACCAACCCGTGCCAATGCCCAACCCGACTTAGGACATAAAATGCTCAATCCAAGCGCAGTTCAAGTAAAGTTGGTTGGGTTGGCTCGTTCCTCATTAATACTAGATAATTTAGTATTACTAATGGCTTATATAAGGAGAAGTGATATCTACAAAATATAATTTATAATTATTTATCCTAAAAAAGATGATGATGATTAACTAAAGTTTGAAATGTGAATAAAAAAGAAACAAATATATTTAAATATATTTTTAAATTATGGGTCTTGTTAACGCCATAAGAAAACACGTTAAACTGCAATAAATACACTTTGGAAATTAGAATAGGAGGGTATTTTGATAAAATAATTATTTTTTAAGTGTATTTTCGATACAAAATTCAATTTCCAAAGTGTATTAATTGCACTTTAATGTTTGCCCTTAGGGCACATGTTTAAAGATTTAAATTATGACCATATTAAGTTTGGATTTGGGCAAATGGGGCAAATTTCAGGTTGTGGCAATCCGATGTCTATGCCCGAATCCAACCCTACTTGATTCAGTTTAGAAAAATTCTGCCCGAACCCGAATGCAATCTAATTGTGCCCAAACCTAAACCAAGGTTGAGTTGAACCCATGGGGTTTGACGTTGGCCCGCCCAAGTTAGAGTCTTATACTCAATCCCTCACTATCTACTCTCTTTTTGCCAAAAACGCCTCTTCAACAATTTAAAATTAAGTATCGATAAATGCAAAGCTTGACTATGTCAATGGTGATACCACGCCAACTACCGCTTTCGATTAGTTATAACAAAATAATACTTGATCTATATTATTATCAGTAATTGAATAATCAACATATATTTTAATGATTGAAGTTTCTTATTCTCTACTAGTTTCAAATTAATTTTATAGTTGCAATAATATTTTAAACTCTTTAATATTAACATTTCATTACAATATTTGTTTTTAGGACAAACATGGTTAATAACCATTTAAGAAAAAAAAATAAATGATAGAAGACTCCTATAGTCGTATTGGATGAGGATTCGCAGCATGGTCGAGCTTTAACAGTAGTAGCAGCATCTGAAGGAGGAATTGTGTCTCCAAAAGAAAGATTGAAAATATAAAAGAGACAAGTCCTGTGGAGAGGGTAACTGGTATTATTATTCATCTAAATTTAAATTTTGTTAGATTATAAAAGTGAAAATGATAAGGGTAGTTGTATTTTAAAACATTAATAAACGGTTTTTGAAGATTATGTAGTAGAATGATATTTTCGTAGTTTGAAACTAACCACATGATTATATGGTGCATGATTGTATTAAATTTGAATGTAAAAGTGAGGAGATATATATATATTTTGGTGTTAAAATACTTGTAATTGGTTTTCTCTCATTATAACACCAAGTAGTTCGTATATGGAAGTTAACAGTCACGAACAAAGTCAAGGAACCCAAGATATGTTTTAGTTTATTCCAATATCTCAATTAACATAAATTTTTATTTGCAAACTCATCTCGGCCATGTAACAAAGAGTAGAATTTATATGATCTGAATATGAGAATTATATAACCTCTATTAATGAAATTTATCATGCAAAATGTGTTATAAATCAACTAAAACTTAAACTCATAAAAATATAATGCTTAATGATACATCTCATTATTTGTGCATGAAATTGAGATAAATAATAGCAATTGAAATATAATTACTATTGTCCTATTATTATTATTTTTTTCTAAAGTAGTTTCACTTTTCAAAATCAAATTTAAAAACATTACAATTTTAAATTTGATTTCAAGTTTTATTTCATGAAAACATGTGTTTCAGCCAGTTCTATAGTCCGAACTGAGACTTTAAAACTTGTGACTCAACTCACTCGATACGATTTAATTTCAAGTTTGACTATTTCACTTAAAACAATTTGTTGAGTCAACTTAAATACTTGGCCAAGTAAACTTGAAACAAACTAAATTGGATAAAAACTCGATCAAGTTGTGTGGTTATATTTAAAGTTGTTTAGAAGAAAAAAAAAACAATTATTGAAAATATGGTAAATTTGATATATTTTTAGACTCGGTTGAATGGATTCACGAGTTATGCAGATGACTCAACTTCCTGGAAAATCAATTTGATTTCGAGTTTTTTGAGCCCTTACCACAAAGCTTTATCTCAAATATTTGTATTAAATTGAATACATCATGTTTCTCCTTTTAACACTATAAGATTAATGCTTCTGATATTGACTAATCCCAGATTTTGAGTCATATTGGTCTTGTATGAAATTTAACACCATTTAATAAGATTTAGCTTTCTCCATATTCCCAACTTTTTTTCCTTCCAACTTAAGAGCAATTTCAAAATTATAGATTATGATTAGATGGGACTAAGAAAATTTGATTTTTTTCCCATCGATTTCATCTATTTGTGAAAATCGGTTCTTCTCGGTATTAAGCTCTTGGTTGAATGACTAAGAGCTTGACTTATTCAATCCAAAAGACTGAAGTATTTCACGTATAAAGTACAAATAATATATAAAGTTATTAATATTTTTACTTATAAAGCACCTATGGATATTATTTTAACCTACTGCTTGCACTCCAATACCTAATTTTTTGGGTTTGACCTTTGTTTTAATTTTTAGTTTTGTATTATATTCTCATGCTCTACTTTGTTCGTGTTTTGTGATTGATTTTGATTATGATCTCGTTGGCTCCAACTTAATTAAAGTATTAATTTTTTAATCTCTGTTTAAAATTAATATGAACTTACGTATTTCAAGATAGTATAATTTTGTAAACATTATAAAATATTTATTGCAAAAATTACTGAACTGACAATAATTTCTGTGGGCCTGAGAAAAAAAATGGAGTGCAACATTTTTTTAAAAATTATTTTTAGAGTGTAATCATTTAAATGGAGTGCAAAGGGGAATTTTTTAGTGATGGAGTGCAATTGGTAAGGATTTGTGTGCAACTAGTCGATCCCCACCCCAAAATAGAAACTGTTCCTAAGAACCCCACACTTTGAAGCGGACAGCTCACTTCAAATTCTAAAGAAACCCTCTTCATTGCAAGACACGTGGCATTTTGAATTTATTACTTACCCTACATTTCTGCAAATTTGGAAACACCTCCTTGAAAATGAACGTGTAATCCAACGGAAAGATTTAGATTTGCAAACGCAAATATAATAAAGGATTATTTCTAATTAAAAAAATTGAAGGATTTTTTAAAATTAATAACTTTAAACTAACCAAAGATTTAGATTTGCAAACGCAAATATGATAAAGGATTATTTCTAATTAAAAAAATTGAAGGATTTTTTAAAATTAATAACTTTAAACTAACCAACGTGATTATAGGATCTCAACTCGGCATTTAAAAGAACTATATTTTAGTATCCAACCACTTCTACCCGGTATTCTCTCATCTTAAGAATAAGGAAAATGCTGAACTGACTTCTTTCTATATAGAAATTAACACTGTGCTGACGTGGCAATGAGTAGAGAACCATTGATCGTTTTAGTTAAAAGAATATATGGTTCTGATGCCACATCAAGGACAGTGTCAAAGGAAGTCAGTTTAGAACGAATCTAATATTAAGGATTAAATAACTCTTACATTTTATTTTACTTGCACATTGTGGACCAACACACAAGAAATTCAAGTACTACTGTCTGTCATGGAAGCTAACACTAATAGCAAAGAAGAAGCTCAAGAAGTTTCAGTGAAGAAAACTAAGCCAAAGCCAACAAAAGTGATGAAGAATGTTCTCACTCCCATAAATATAATTTCCTTCATCATCTCTCTTCCACTCCTTGCAGTAGCTATATGGCTTTTGTTCATGAGAGATTATGATTGTGAATACCTTCTAAGGATGCCTAAATTGCGAATTGGTATCGCAATCAGCATGATAGTTGTGTTCGTCGTAAGCAATGTAGTCGTGTTTTTTGGATCACGGGTTCTAATACCCGGACTTGTTGTAGTGATGGTACCACTGATTATGATGCTCACCACGGGACTCGCCTTTGTGGGTGCTTACAAAATTGAGAGTCGGGCTGTGCCGGCTTCACCAATGTGGTTCAGGTTACGGGTTTATAATGATCATAATTGGGATAACATCAAGTCTTGCATCTACAACGTGAGAATTTGCGAGGACTTGGCATATAGAACATTGATGCTCACGTCATACGATTTCAGCTTGAAAAAAGTCTCACTCATAGAGGTAACTATGATTTTTCTTTGACATGCAAATTGTTGCTGCTTATTTACAGTTATGCTCGAATCACCAATCAGCGAAAAATAGCTAAATGATTTATTTTAGAAGTTGTTGTCATATATGTCTTGATAAATCTGTTTAGTGATTGATCAGGAAACTACTTCACATTTGAACCAATAATTTCGAGTCAAAATCATGGACAATTTGATATTTCAGGGACCAACTACTTACAAATCACAAGTTGTAAGTTGTATTTTTTTTAATCTTAATCTTAACCAAACGATTTACGTCTCAAGGGAAACGATTTAATCTTAATTTTCCTTCAACCCACTTCATTCTTCTAAGCTCCTATTCTCTTTGGTTGTAATAGTAGTCACAAATACTTTTTCTTGGCATCACAGCCATACGTATGACATGCAATTGTTACAAGATGGTGAAGATAAAAAGGTTAAAAAGAAGATAAAGTGAAATCTTCAAATAAATTTTTTTCTTTTTTTCTTTTTTTCTTTTTTTTTGAGTGATGATGATTGAGTGCAATCCTACTTATGGAGATTTTTAAGTTGATGCAGTGCAACTGGTATTAGGTGATCTGCAACTAGTTGGTCCCTTTGGTTATATATATAAGCAGGTCCCTTTGGTTATATATATAAGCAACTGGTATTAGGTGATCTGCAACTAGTTGGTCCCTTTGGTTATATTATATATATATATATATACTCATTTAGGTTACTGAGAGAGTGAAATTGAGCAGAGAAACTAGGATATCTGAATCCAGGATCTAGAGAGTAAAAGGAGAAATCCAGGAATACAATTTCTTTCTTGGAGTCGGTGAATTGCTCTCATCTCATCGGTAGTAATTGACACTGTCGATCCACATTATCTTCTTGGGTGTGTTTTCTTTCGTTTTAATTGCTATTATGGTTTGATCAGGGATTTCATGCTCACAAAAATAACACTTTCTTATTCATTGAAGTTTTTACTAACATCTAAATTTTTTTATATGTAAAAGTCCGGGTGTTGCAAGCCACCGACTTATTGTGAAATGGTTTACGTGAACGCAACCCACTGGAAGAAGAACGAAGATGTAACTGCAGACAGATTTTCTAAATTCGGTGATTGTGGGAATTGGAACAACAAACAGAACCAACTTTGTTATAATTGTGAGACATGCAAAGAGGGATTTCTATCAACCATACGACGACAATGGCAGAACCTAGGGATCTTCCTCATTGTAATGGCTATTTTGCTCATCATTGCACATTTTGCAGTGTTTTTGACAACAGTTATGTCAAGGAACAAAACCTAAAGAAAGGGCGTCTGGTGCTCAAATCCATCACTTAGAAAACAAAGCTCTAGATTCTCTCATGTAATGAAGTTTTTAAGTCTCTTCGGGTATTATTTTTTATGTTTATGCTCAGATTATTTTGTAAATGGAAAGTGATTATGGGGAAATAACATTGAATTTCTTCTCCTTCAACTGACGTAATTTTGTCTAAATGGTTAAAATCTCAATCTTTAGTTTGCAAGCCATCTTGACAAAGACAAGAAGAAGCAATTCTCAAATTTCAATAAAAGAACAGATTGATTGAACTGCTATAACATATTTTTGTTATCTTCCAATTTTCTGACAATAAATTTACCGGTCTAAACTCACACACAAACAATACATAGAAATATCACATGCACACATTATGGTAGATTTTCAGGAAATATCTCAGTTTTTCCTTTCTGATGCTTTGACGATTGATAGTAAGCTGATGCAACATACCCATCAAAGTTCAAGAAAAGTTACGAAGGATCCCGAAACTTGATTGCATAGATCATCCTTTCTTTCTCCTCTATCACTAGCTTTGGAAACAACGTGGGTTGAACTGCAGCTCTAGATTCCTGCCCACCACAAGACATAGTTTCTTAAGAAAATAAAATATCAATCACTATTTAAAGATGTTTAAGATTCTATAGACCGGTGAGCAAAGATAGAATATTGGCCTTCATTTTACCTTAAACGGTCATCATTCCATAGGTGGCATAAAATCATGAACTAAGGTCGGCAACTTGAGAGAAACATAGGCCTCCATAAATGTCAGAATAACTTGAGTTTCCGCAAGAAAGATCTGAGATTGTGTGAACACTACTTGAACTTGACGATGCAATGTCAATAGCTTCTTCCATTATCAGATCTTCATCTGAGACGAACCCATCTTCCGAACTTTGATTTCCCTCGAGAATACCGGCAGAAAGTGAGTCCCAACTATCATCCTCACTTGTGGAAGAACTTGTCAAACAATCATTTTCTGACCTCGCCTCATCGAATTCGGTATTTTCAGCATATTCAACGGGTCCCTCAAGCATACGACTCTGATGTTCGATAGAATTTTCATCTTGGGTTTGACCAGGTTGACCATTGTCACGATTGGAATGAAATGTTCCTCCTTGAAGAATGTTGCGTTCAGCCATTCTTGCAATTGCAATTGCAACTCCACCCGTTACCGAATTCAAGGATGGAAACTCTTGTTGGTTGATCAATGCCAAAGATGACACATGTTGATTTGACATATAAGTCGCACTTTCGGATCCAACAGTACCATTTGACTCTGAAGATTGATGTGCCGTACTTTTCTGCAAGCTAGTAGTCTGAATATAAGTACGTATTCATGTAGTTGAAATCCCAAATATCAGAATTATGATCCACCGAATAACATATGATGTTTTATCTTCACTAATTCTGTAAGGAATCCAAATGGAGAAATAAACAAAGCAGAAACAAAAATTAGAACCAGATCAACCTGAATAGATTGCCAAATTGCTTCCATCAACATGATTTCTTCAAGATCTAGCCCGAATTCCGCATGCCTACAGTGTTAATCTCTATCATTAGTTACCAACCAACACTAGGTCTAAAATAAAACCAAGGAAACGTAATTATATATCCAGAATCTTATTTTAAATTCTCTGTTAAAAAATCAGCTGTGTCGACTAAGTTTCACCAGGATCCAAGCTAGAATCTGCTACTCCAGTTTTGTAAAACTTGGGAGATCGTGATTGATACGATCAGTTTCTTAAATGAAAATGTTTCTAATGTGTGAGAAACAGTCGAGTGATCTATAATTGTGCAGACTTTGGACCAGCCTAGGTTAAGATAACGTTTAGAATTTTCTAAACAGCATGGAGGTTGGTTTGTGGCCAACCCAAGAGTTAACCTGGCATATTGACAACCTGAGTTGATGAACTTGAACACCATATATTTCAGTAACCATTCATTTTGGAATAGTAATAATAGATGTTTTCAAGAAAAATCTCAGTTTGAAATTAGGATTCATCACAATGTAATGAACTGTATTTTTTATCAATCCAAGGGCTGGCCAAACATTTGGAAATCTAGAACTGATGAACAATCAGAACATCTGTTAAAAGACTATCCTGTTGGTCTAGGAAACCTGACTTCTTATGAAGTTAGGCGTTCTCCATTTAAATGGCCAGGTTAAATTTAGAAATACGCCTTCGAGGATTCTCTTCCCTGTAAATTAATCTTTTCTCGTCAATAAATTTGATTTTATCCAAAATAAATAATTAACGGAAGAAAAAGAAAACTATAACCTACGAAATACGTTGATTTGTTTTTTTCTGAAGTGCTCAATATGGTCATATCTACTAAGAAAATCTCATGGCATGGACCAGTGCTACACCAATAAATCAAAGGCAATCACGTCAACTCAGGGGAATAATATTGAGGTCAACATTTTAAGCTACACTCATTCATCCTTGTAATGAGGAAGAAATTACCCCTATTCAACAAAAAATTTCTTCAGCGTGTTAAAATCTGTTACAGCTGATGAAAAAAGTGGATTCCTTACTGCCAAATTGAAGTCATCATGCAATAGCACTATTTTGCATCCAATTCATGCAGTTAATTATCATCAAAGACTTATCCAAAGGATTAGGAATCGGCTTTCAGGTAGTTAATAATTAACTCTAGTGGGCTAGGTCAGAATACCACAAACCTTTCATTCCAAGCATTTAAAGCAGGAGATCCAGCAAAATCGAGACCACTGCCAACCAAAGTAAGGTCCGAGTCTCTTACTTCCTGCAACCCACCTGTTCATTCAATCAAAAAGAAACTTAAGTAAAATCAGATATAAAGAGATAACAAGGAGATGAGATACAACAATAAGCAAGCATTTGAGATACAATTTAAATACATAACAACCCACCATAATTCGAGGTTGGAGACTCACCATTAGACAGCTCCCCAGAGCCTGACATTGGACATGGGATTTCCACAGGAGACAAAGTTTGATTGGCAGATGTGTTCTGGTCCATGTTTTGTGATTCTTGGAATAGCATTCTTGTTTTGGCCTCAATGACCTTTTGTTCTTCCTGAACCATCAAAAAGCAAACATAATAAGCTTTCAACGGCAACCCATTACACAAGTAAAGCCTATGTAGATATTATCCACACATGTAGATAAGAAGCTATATCTATACACCCATCAGAGATAAGAATCCATACAGCTTGCTCTAGGCCCTTTTCTTCCTGTGTCTTAGCACCTCGGTACTCAACAGCATAGCTGGAAGTTTTGCAAAATGGACACCTTTAACAGCTAAGGAATCAAATTGACAAAGGTTCAATGAGTTTATCATAACCAAACAATAACCATCTATCTCCAATAGAAATAAACAATAATTCCATAATGAATCCATATTGAACATTAAGTACTCCATTTTCTCTCCTATTGATAAAACATATGTCAGTATTTACAGCAGATTCTCTCATGCATTGTTGTTCAAACTAAAATTGCATATGTGTATGCACTTTCAATTATGGGGATTGAGGTAGTAAAGCAAAATGAATCTACTTCCAATAACAAAAATGTGGCTCCGGACAAAATTGAATGAAGGAATTGGATCCCTTCAGCCAACCCAAATCTTTGGGATAAAGCTATGATGATGAAGATGATGTATGCACTATTGAATTTTTTGAATATCAAAGTGGGTTTATGGTTTACTTTATATATGTCTCCTCATAAATAGTGACTCTCTACATGGGCATGTTTAATTAAGGTTGTAAAGATCACAAGCGTGCCCTGATCAACTAAAGGTAAGTGCTCCGACATGAAGGCCAGCAAAAATATTTAAGACTCCCAAGCTTTCCAATTGTGTTAGATGACCTAACATTTTCCAATTGAGTCAGCATAAAAGTGCTGCTGACCTAAATTTGAACTAACAATGTTAGTTCAAGTAACCAAGTATTAAACCATTCCCAAATTTCTGTTGGCGAAAAATGTTCATCTTTAAACAACCTTTTGTTTAGGCAGAATTTCCTTCTTCCATTTGTATGTAAATTGGAAGATTGTATTTAAGGCACAATTTCTTTAAACAATTGATCTATTCCACCAATTTCTTATTAGGGCACACCCCATTAACCATTTTTACACGCAATTATAACTGAATCACTCAGAAACAAAGGTCCACAAGACCATAACAATGCCCATATTTTCTTATATAAAAGAGAGTAAGAACCCATACTGGAATTTACATCCATAATTATGAAAAATGTGGTTTAGGTGCCTCTTCCTCGATAAAAGACAAATTTACCCTTACTACATTGACAAGAATAATGATCAATATTGCATTCACTAAGGACAAATTTGTCTTCTTAATTAAGAGGGGAAACCCTTTTGTCAGAATTCAAGAGCGCCGCAGTTAAAAACCTTAAAATGAAAACTTAAAAAAGTTTGTAAAAGAAGACGAAAGGATACTGAGCAGGACGAGCAGCATTTGCAGGCTTCATCTGCAAAAAGCACTCTGCAACAAAACCAAACCAAAGAGAACAATTCAATTAGAACTTAGGGGACTGTTTGGATAGCCAATCCAAAACAAAGAAAAATTGGGGCTATAACGAAACAGTCCTTTATTAACAAAAAGAAGAAAGTTTGAAAACAAACTAACCAGTGCAGATTCCCTTCCCGCAACATCTTGACCGATTTAAACTCGGATAGAACTGCATCACAACGAATTAAATTCAAAATAAAAACCTATAGACAGAAAAAATAAAAAATAAAAGATTCAATTTTTACAAAGGATTGGTGATAATTACGAAGAAACAAATTGGGCATTCTTCAAGATCAGAGTTTGAGTTGGAATCATCGACACCATCGAAGCAAGGAGCGAGTTTTTCAGAAAGAATTAGCTTTCGAAGCTTCTTGTAATCGACGTTCGATGGTTGAACAACGAGTCTTTGGGGTTTCGTGTATCGTTCCTCGACTGAGTTTCTCCGTGCTCTGCAAATTCGATTCCCCATTGATCATCAAAGAGAGTAATCTTCATCGATTTCTGTTTCTTCTCATTTAGGGTTTGTTCTTTCTTCCTTCGATATTGATTGATTCTTCGCTTCTACAGGTTTTGCAGAGGCGCAAAGCAAAAGAAGAAACAGAGAGAGAGAGAGAGTGTAATGAGAAGGACAACACGCAAAGTAGTCAGCTTCAGCTGCCTTTTGTTTTTGGGGCTTTTTTTATTTACATCCTTGTATAATAAGGTATATTTGATAGACCTCCAATGATTACTTTAATTTAATTTACCCCTTCAACTTTGACTTAATTAAAATCAATGACATAATAATGCCCTACACTTTTCGTTCATTCAGTAGCTACATTAATTTTTTTTTCTCTTTTATTCACTAATTGTCGAATTATTCTAAGTTCATCGTTCCATTAATATTTAAACTCAGTAGATTTAGAAAAAAGTCTGATTGGTGATTTATAGGTATGGATCTCATTGGTGTGTGATCCCATGAAATAATCAATATAATCGAAAACATGACAATTCGTTAGAGTCAACATCTGTAACTTCAGTTGACATAAACCAAGTACCAAGATCACAGTAGCATGGACTATATGTATTTTTATGGATAAGAGATAGGGGTGTCAATGGATAGTCGAAAATTCGAATTTGATTCAAATTGGAATTCCAATAATTAAATATTATCTGAATTTTCGGATATCGGATTTGAATTCGGATAATTTTATATATTAAAATTCTTATCGGATACAAATTCAAATATAAACATTTCGAATCCGATACTATCCTATTCAAAATAATATATATTATTTTATTTTATTTATTTATTATATACATAGTATAATATATAATAGGTTTTTTTTTAAATAATAAAAAATCAATTGGATAAGGAAAAATTATATTTTTTTTAATATACAAATTATTCGAATTCTAATCGGATATAATCCGATATTTTGATAGGATAATTGGATTCGAATTTGAATTCGAATAGAGTTTTAGAATATCCATCGGATTTGAATTCGAATTTAGATATCAGATAAAAATTATGGATTTAAATTTGGATATTGTTGTATCCGAGTCGATAAGCATCCATTGACAATACTAGATAAGAGGCAATGATCTAACGTTGTGAAAAAGATAAGTAATTATGGAAGAACTGCAATGATATGCACATAGCTTGTCAAACCTAGTACTTGGCATACGATTGCACATGTGTTAAAAAAAAACTAACATTCATAATTGTTAGTTCCTACAACTAACACACGTGTTATGGGTGAAGACAATAAGACCAAGATATGACATCATTCGGAAGTGATACGTTCGAGTGGAATAATAGAATTAGATGTCAAAGTGATATGGTCAAAGAAGTTGAAAACCTATAAATTGACAAAAATTAAACAAGGAGTAAAGTATGTAATATCGAATAATCAAAGTCCATAGTCTTCTGATTTGAGAGTCAAAATATATATAAAAAAGAGACGGAGAATTTGATAAGTAAGATTAGAAGAGGATTCGGTGTATTGGTTAGACTTGAGATCCCTCAATAGTTATTATATTTGGGGATTTTATAGTGAATTATAAAAGTTAACCAAATAGAATGATTGGAACGTTAATCTTTGATTTTGAGGTGTGTAGATTCATTGAGGGTGGTAAAGCTAACGTTCATGGGTCACTATAACCTTTATAATATGTGATGTGATCCTTACCATGGTTTTAAAACTTGTCTGAGACCGAGACATATCACTTGAGTTAACTTAGTATCGGAGTTGGATGAAACCAACTCACAAAGTCATTTTTTAACCAAGATTTAGGATTCATGTTTAATTTTTTGATTTGTCTCACGAGATGTCTCAAATGTATCAGAAAACTCATCTTAGACGACTCGGTATCAGACTTGAACGAGACAAGACGAGAAATGAAACCGACTTTTAAAACCATGGTCCTTACTCCTCATATGTACGGTGTAGAGTTAGCTAAGCGAACGCTATCCAGATTTTAAGGGAAAGTTCTGGGAGGCGACTAAAATTCTCTTTAAGTATAGGGAGATTTTTCAAATATTTTTATAATCAAATGAGTTAAAATGAAAAAGTCTTTGATTTATCTTTTTATAATTTGACCTACTAATTGACTAAAATATCCTTACTTTGTCATTAGAATAGCGGAATTGCCCCTTGCTGACGTGCTCATACATGCACTTTTTGTTTTCTTATTGTCGGGAAAAGAAAAGGTTCTGTCTGGCCGTACATCCAGCGTCAAACACGATTCGATGATTTCATTTTTAAAGACGAAATTACCCTCCTTACATAGTGGATTTACGGTGAATCCGAGGAGTTTATGGGCCGTGCATTTACCATGGACAAGCCCATACTCCAAGCTTGTTAACTCCTTTGATCATCACAAGTATTTGATGGTCCCATGACCACTATCTGGCCCAACACAGTTTACTAGTTTCATCACCATCAATGCCTAATCCCTAGTACTGGGTTTCGATGTTGATCAAGAGCTTCCAACAACATTATTGGTTCTTCATTCATCTCTTCCTATGAATGCTTTGACGATCAAATCAATAATAAGATAAGCAAAGTTTTAGTTCTTGAACGTTAAAAGTTTATATTTTTTTCTCAATCTAAAGGTTTTATTTATAAATTTTTAGAAATTTTGAATATATTGTTCAACCAATTGACGTATCATTTAGGATGGCATCATGTGATTTAACGTTATGTCTTGGGTCTGTTGCCTTGGTGCACTCTATGGAGTGCGTCAGATGAGCTCATTGACAACTATAGAGATTGGCCATTTGGAGTGAATATCATAGTGTTTAGCAATGTGACAACACTGTCGATTTTTGCACTCCTTTGCATTGTGCTTCTATGATCGTGCATGTTTTCTACTAATGTCACAATTATACCTCCTAACCACACTAAGTGATCCCTCTCTCTACTTGTCATGATTTTTTATGCTCCGCACACACTTTTTTTTTTTTTTTTGTATGTCTAGACCCGTAGGCATGACTGCCAAGAGCGAGGAAACTAGCTTCTTAGAGCACCATATCTTATCTAAATCCCCTAGATACATGCAATATCCCCATAAAACTATACATATCAAGTAAGTAAAGAAAAATCCTCGCAAATGACCAATGAGGGGTCTTAAACTCAAGACCTCTCCGTTTTTTTAGGGATACCTTGGCCACTACTCTCAATGCTCATTGGTTATGCCTACCCGCATACTTTTTGTCAGGCTTATCTTAATTATGAGTGCATTGGCTCCATCACATTTCTGCATCAATTGTTCCAAGGACTCAAGATGCTGACTATATAGATGCACGAATACAATAGTTGTTTATCGACATCTAACACGAAGATTATAAATTCGACTAAACCAATCTTATCCCTTCAATCCACTATGTCCAATACGGGGAAGATTGCCCCAATTATTTTTTAATTTAGGGTTTCTTGGTGATTCAACTAGTTGATGACAGTCAAGTCAACTCACAATTGTATCTCACCTTGATTTTCTTAACTGACTTGTGGTTGACTTTATCAGTCCATTGTCGATTGCTTGTTGAACCGAGTACCAAACCTAGGAAACTATAAAAAAAATAAAAATAAAAATAAAAATAAATAAAAATTGGGCAGCCTAATCTAATCTTCGTTTTTTGCTAAATCTAATCTTACATTCGAAAAATTGATTTGAGACAATAATGTGACAACGTAGTGATCAATTGACAAATCATGAAATATTAAACACTAATGGATCTAATACCAACGTAGGGCTCTGCATATACTTGTTATGTGCATTGGAAGAATAGAACCAAAGTTGTGTTCCATGTTGGATAAATTTTGATTCTGGTTTGTTGAAATCTTGATCTCCTATAAAGAAATGTTATATTAAGGCATGTTCTTATAGGAGATCAAGATTTAAAGAAATGTTCTTCCTCTCATGTGCCCTCAATTTCTATATATTAAGTATGAGGTAGTTGTCCGATAACTCTAATATGTTACCACCAAATTTGTTATATTAATGTGACCTATAAAAGGTATGCTACTATTAAGAAAATGAGTAGTGCTGGGGTGACACAGGATTTACTGTGATTCTCACAATTCTAATTTGGAGATGCATACATAATCGTAGATGATTTTTTTTTGTATTGCGAGGAAACACATCTATGGTTATGTGCACATCCCACGTCAGACTTGTGAGAATCGCAATAAATACCCTGTGTCATTCCAACATTTTCCTAAAAAAAAATATGGTGAGTTTTGTTGACCATGGTCAACCTCGGACTATAGTTCTTAAGAGTCCTTTTGTATGGAAATTGAATTTCATGAAAAAATATTCCCTAAAAATATCAACCCCCACCACACACGCACACTCATATGTTTTTTCCTTATTTTACATTAAAGTTATTTATTGTATTATTATATTGCTAGGTTGGCGGACAAAATGATCAAACCAAAGCTCGCTCAACAGTGGCTTACCTACCCAAAAAAAAAAAAAGGATTTTTTGACTCCTCCACGTGGCATATTCAAAATACATTCCATAGATCTTTTTGCTCCGGGATACACAATTGTAAATATTTATGGGGATGTGCAGAAGTGCAGCATCTCGAGGCAAAAAAATCAATGATTCTAGCACACGTCTCATCAAGAGAGTATTTTAAGTATGTTACATGGGGGAGTAACGTCATCACGACTCAAAAAACAAACAAAAAAAAACAAACTAATGATAAAATGATGTGTACTAGCACGTATGTGATTGACGTGGCAAGTGCACATAAACGTAGATCTTTTCCTTTTGTATCCCAAAGAAAAAGATTTATGATTTTATGCACTTGTCACAGTGCACACAAAATCCCCAGACGTGAACGGACTTTCTTAGAATTATAAAAAAAATAGGGGGTTCAACAACTACACCTTTGGATCATAAACTAAACTACACCCCATTTATTACATTGACCTTGTGTCAAATTCCTCGTCTGAATTGAATCTCTTTTAGAACCTCACATGTTACATTGACTAATAGATGTTGTTTACTCGTATTTCGATGAAATGTATATATATTCCATATACACCTCCACATCAGCAAAGTGTGAATAAATGTGAATTTTAAAGTCACTCCAGTATTTTCCCAAAAAACAAACAAACAAACTGGAAAGGAATTTCTAGTGTCCAAAATGAAGCGTGTTAATGGATAGTCGAAATCTGAATCCGAATTTAGACTCGTATTCAAAAAATTGAATATTATCCAAAAATTTCGAATTCATATGTTATTTCAATATTCAAAAATATTTTCAAGTACTAATTCGAATATTAATGTATTCGATCTGGTAGTATTCAAGAAAAATACTAAATGGATGTCATTTTTGGCCAATGCCCTAGACACCCTATGACGTATTGGCTTCTAACCCAACAAACGTTTGACATGTGGCGTAATGACATCAGTAATAGAGAGAGCTTCTCTCTGTTGCTCATTGCCCACATATTTATTTGTTTAGATTTCAAATCTTGAAAAGGTCGTTGGGCCTACATTGATTATCACATTGACAATCCAACAATAACGTCTTTTTAGATTTCAAGAAAATATTCATATTAAAAAAAGAAAGAAATTAAAAAAATATATTATTTTTCGAGCTTGATCCAAGGTGTTGAAAATAGATAGTCACCAAACACCCAAATTTAAAAATAAAATTCAAGGGTGAAAAATAATTATTTTATTTTATTTTTTTAAGTTCATTGAATTTTGTCTTCTACAACTCCATTGCATCAAATCATGTTTTTTAATGTCACAAGGTGATCAAATAAAAAAGTTTGTTTTTTTTTTTTTTTTCACTATGGCCAGAGAGAGAAAGGGGCGTTTGCCAAAAAGAGCGTCCATTTAGCATCACTCAATATTCAATCCAATTTCTTAATAAAATTAATATATGTATTAAATATTCTATTTGATAAAAAAAAAAACCTCTTAATATTCATTTCTCTTGAACTCCCCTCTACGTTGTTTAGGGTTCATGTGTTTTGAATTAGAGATTTTGATCATCTTCTCCGACAAATGTAGATCGATTCTTCATCTTTCTATGTAAAGAGTCTATCTCTCTTTGATATTCTACCTGTAAGTCACAAAGCTCTCTCAGGCGAATGTTATGACAACCATATTATGTCTCTCTCTCTCTCTCTCTCTCTCTCTCTCTCTCTCTTATTCATCTGTAATCTCTATCAAATAACCATTGATTTATTTCTTGAAATCCGTCACCTTCCATCAATATTTTCAATCTCAAATCCCATGTATTTATAATTTCCCCAATGTTCTATCTTTCATAGAGGTTTGAAGGATGAATTAAGTTGAAAATTACTGATTTTTCAAAGAAAACAAAGTCTAGGATTTTTAATTGCAAGTTTGAAGACATGGGTATTTGACCAAGAAATGTGTATTATGGTCATTTGCTTTATCTGACGGATTGGATATCTTCAAATACCATAAATTTATCGAATTCGAATTCGGTTTGAATTTCATAACATCTTTCAATTTGAATAGCTTTAAATTTTTTTTGGATTCGAAGTCAAGTACACCTATATCCAAATTGTATCCAAAACCAATGAAATAGTGACAATTTGGAAATGAAAGCACAGGTTGTTTTGATACCCGATTTCCCATCTTTCGTTCTCTATTTATCTTTTGAAAAAGGGAAACCGATCCTCCAAGTAGCCTGTTTTTTTTCTACATGTCACTATCTCATTGGTTATTTGAATGAAAACTCCAAAATAAATTAATAATAATCAAATCAGAAAGCCCTTCTACAGTTTGATAATTGATGACCAAACCTTTAAAGTTATTAAATTCTTTCTAATTTGGATTTGGTTTCATACACTTTCTTCTAACTCCATTTTACTTCATGTCCATAAGAAGGAAGCTAACCCCTTCAGCTGCAATCCTGCCACGTGGATGAAGTAAATGGTTCGTCGTTGAGCATCTCTTATGCTTCCACGTAATTGATGATGTAAGAAAATGTTTGATGCTCTCCTTTTGAAAATGCCTTGCATGTTTTAAAAAGAGGGCTGCTATTACCACACCAGCTTTTACTAATGCCACACCAATTTTATGTAAAATTCTCACAAAATTGCACATAGTTGGTGCGGCATTAGTAAAAGTTGGTGTGGCAATAGTAACTCTCTTTAGAAATCATCCAACGAGATAACTTACCCAAGTCATCTTAGTATTGTTCGTGAACGAGATGAGATATCAAAATCACGATGGTGTTAACGCTCCTCTTTATCTCATTCAGACATTTGAGTTAAAAAGTGTGTTATAGTGTTATAGTCCATGGGCCTAACTCATCCTCGAAAACGGACTTGCAAGGAGAGGGTTACCCCAGTTTTATACATTGTACATCCCAATAATATACAAACGATGTGGGACTATGCTAACACTCTCCCTCAACACCTCCATGCAGAGTAAGAGATACTAATCTGACCCATCCTTAAGGTACACTTGCTCTAATATCATGTTAAAGCTCATGAGCTTTACTCATCTTTGAAAATCGGCTTGTAACGAGAGGGTTATCCCAACTTTATACATTGCACATCCCAATAGTACCCAGGCGATGTGGGAATATTCTAACATTAATGATTGAGATACACCTATGTTTTTTAACCGATGACATGAGTCTTTTCAAATAGATTGATGAAAACTAATATAAATGCTTTTATCTTCAACCTTTAGCCAAAAACTTTCAACCTGAAGATTTTATCTAGTTTAACCTTCAAGCCTCGATAACAAGATAACTGTAGACACCTCAATTTGAACGGGCCACTTCTCGAAAGGGCCCAAAAATATCGATTTTCCAAATAAATGGGCCAGCGGGCCTTAAGGGCCCAAGTCGTTGAAAAGGGACATTTTGACCAAATCGAGGCCCCTAAGACCTCTCAATGGTTTAGGAGGCCACCAAAAGGATTCGGCCTACCTTACGTCTTCCCAATATTCACCGCTCCGCTTCCAAAATAAAAAACGCCAAAATTTCGATAAATTTCACTAACGAGCCTAAAAAGCCCGATTCGCCAACACGTGGCATTTTTGATCAAACTAATGATTGCAAAAATCTAAAAAAATTAAAAAATAAAATATGTGAGACTTGGGATGCCTACCCCTCCTCTACTACCACCGCTCCGCCTCGACCAATCCCTAAAACCCAAAACCGTTTCTAAAACCCAAGCCCAACACTACAAAGCTCACAAATCACTAACCATATCCAATTCATTATCCAACCCACAACCCTAACCCATCAACCACTACCCACATCAACCAATCACCATCTTGATAATCAAAGATGACACATGTCATCACCCCATCTCACCTCCCTCACCCAACTACCTACCCCATTAATTTACTTTAAATCCCATCTACCCACACATCAACCCATCACCTTTTCTCTCAAATCAAACACATCTACCCACAACCCCTAACCTATACCTCCCCTAATCTACCCTCATCATTCCCTACAAAACCTACATCTACAACCTAAACCTACACCATCCTCTCAAGTCAAACACTCAACCTCTCCCATCAACCTATCCCAACCCTTCATTTCCACCCACCTTAACACATGGCATCATCTCCCTCACCCTCCCCAAAATATCATCAACCACCCATTTAAATCCTCCATGCTCTTAAATCAAATCACAACCACCATCTTAAATTCACCTCACCAAACACTCCACCCAAATGGGTTGGGTAGGATCCAAACCATTTGGGTCAAAACTCACCCATTTAACCCCCCTTACCTATATACCCTCCAATCTCCTCTAAATTACACCCACTTCTCTCTCAAACTCATAACCATTCTACCCATTTTCTTCACTTCACCCCATTATATCCCTAAAATAACTCCTAAACATCTATAAATACCCTCCTCCTCTTTCCAAAAAGGGCCCCAACTTCTCATTACAAAACTTCTCCCCAACACTCTTTCTACTAACAACCATCATCAACTCTTTCACACAAATCCTCTACAAGTCTCACTAAAACAAAAGAAATCCCTACTCTCTCTAATCACTTCTCAAGAAGACTCAAGCAAGAAGAAGAAAAGAAGAAACAAGATACAAGGTGGGTTTGAAGCACACCCCCTCTCTTTCTCTAACCTTCTACTCTTTCCCTCTTCTAACACCCCTTCTTCTATTTTATTTTACCCCTTTTGATGATTGGGCCCCAAGGCTAAGGTTCATATGGGTCATTTCCATTAATGAAATGACCCTATGATCAAGCCGAAAATGAATCCCCTACTTAGGGAACATATGCACCCACGTGGCACATTTTTTTCACCTTCTTTTAAAAATAAAAAATGATCGAGTTATTTGAGGTTACCGCCACGTGGCGGGGAGGAAAGGGTGCCTAACACCTTCCCTTTTCTTCAACCGAGCCGCTTACCCACATCTCGAGGTTTGACTACCCCTTATCCATTGTGAGTCACTAAAATGTCAAAAATCTCATCTTTTGGAAAATGTACCCCGGGTGACCATTCACACCCACTTCCAACTTGAATGGTGGCGACTCCAAATCATTGTAGATGTAGTCATCATAATGACGAAATCACGCGTCTACAATAACAGATTATAATGAAATTTTGTTTAGAAAGATTGAAGGTTCTCTACAAAGAATAAGAAACAGTTGAAAATGATGGACTAATATTGATGAGATTGAAGGGTACAAAGATTAGGGCAGATTTTTTTCATTAATTTATAAGAGAATAATAGCATGTCTAAATCACCTGTTAACGTATGATTAAATGCATAATTAATAATCAATCTTGAAAAATTATCATGTCTAATGACTAGAAGTCATCAATCAAGGTGAATGCTTAAATACGAGAACACCAAAAGATCCCCTAGCAAAAAAAAAAAAGTGTCCCGATTGTATGCCTCTAAGGTGGAGGATTGAAACCCTCTTCCCACACCCTAATACATGCCATGTAAGTCATAGACTCATAATTAGGGGTGGCAATGAGTCGAGTCGTGTCATGTCGTGTTGAGGTAAGGGTATTGTGAAAATTTGTCAAACCCAAACTCGACTCATCTAATATTCGTACCAAAAACTTAAACTCAAACGTAACCCATTTATAAATAGGTATATTTGACTTGACCCATATATAATCTGTTTAATAAAATTCTAATATTTAATATAAAAAATAAAATGCTATTACTAAAAAAAAAGTCACGCAATCATAAATTAATATCTACCAATATAAATTAAGTATCACAAACATAAATTAAGTTTTATCCTAAAAAATGAATAATTTAAATAATTGTAGATATATTTAAAATTACACGTTAATGAAATGTATCAAAACAATTTAAGTGGGTTGATTCCCCTAACCCGTAGTCAACCCATTTAATAAATGGGTTAGATGGGTCGACACTATTATCACCAAAACCCAGTAAGACTCGACTCAAATCCACTAATTTCGTGTCGTGTAAAAATTGTCACCTCTACTCATAATCTAAGAAATTAGCGTATAAAATATCTCTTTTTTAAAATTTTCTTGGATTACGGCTTATGTAATGTGGGAGGAGGGTTTCGATCCTCCACTTTGGGTGCATACGAATCCGCACTCGAAATAAAAATAAGAAAACCTTTATAGACATTAGATTTGAGTTAGAAAATAGATTAGATCTACTTTTATGAATCAATCATGAAAATTTGAACTTATACATGTCAACTGAGTGATTGACCCCAATTAATCTACCAATGCATATGAGAGGCCACCATGCCTTCATCAAAATAGAGGATCAGCGTGACATATGCACGCAAAAAAAAAAACAAGACATAAATAAAAATAAAATGGTTTCTGACCAATTCCAAGAACCATGAAAACAACTGCGAAAACCAGTCAAACCTATACCTTACAAGGAAAGTATGGTTTTGAATGGGTGGGAGCTTGACAAATAGATGGTAAGTTCTGGACAAGAAGCCAAAACGAAATTTTTTTTTTGAAAATTCACCTAACTACTCTCAATGGACAATTTCTCCAAACTAAGCCTATTTTTTATTAGATTGAAATTTGACTTAGCCTTCGAAGTGAAAATTATAGTTTTTTATAGAGAAAATATAAAGGATAATCTAATAATATTGTGTAAAAAAAAAAAAAAAGTCAATCACCATCCAGATGATTGTGTCATATATATATTGAAAATCTAAAATCATGTTAACAGGGGCGGAGCCAGGATTTTCTTGTAGTGGGGACAAATTATGATTAATTGTATGGTTGAAGAACTTGAATGGAGGAAGGTGAGGGTGTGGGGGCAAATGGGACATGTAATTAGTTAAAAATATAGGGGTGTCTCAAAGTTTTGTGGGGGCAATTGCCCCCACCAGCTCCTTACTAGTTCCACCCCTGCATGTTAAGTCTTCTTCTTCACGATGAGGTTATTAAATACCAAACAAAAAATACAAAAATATTTTAATATTTTTAAATAAAAGACTTTTAAAAGGAATATATTTATAAATAATTAAAAAGGAATAATTAGGTAGTTTTTTATTTTTTATAATCCTGGTTGATCTCTTTCGTGTTATTTTAAAACTCTAGAGGATGCCTCCTCGAGTTGGCCCAAGTAGATAGACACCATCTTTGGGTTAAAGGGTAAGAGAGGAAAGAAAATAAATTTGGGGGTTTATTATTAAAAAAGACAAGAGAAGATGAAAGACAATAAAATTAAGTGATATTTTTGAAAAGTATAGAAGAAGAGAAGACACAAGAGGATACTATTGAAAAGTAATACAAGAGGAAATATATTAAAGTTGGACAAAATTAAATCCCAACCTTTCTTCACGAGATAAAAGAAGTAGAATACGCCATTTTATTTTATTATATAGATAATAGTATATAAAAAACATAATAATAAAAAAAAGACCCACTTAAAATTCACTCAAATGCATAGAATCATAGATATTTCTTTGTGTATCCCAAGGAAACAATCTATGGTTTTGTGTACATGCCACGTCAATTAAATGAATTTTTTAGCTTTTCTTTCTTAATCAATTTATCATGACTTTTTCTCGATAGTGCATCTGATAATTATCCTTATGTAGTTTCTAGCCAATACTTAATACTTGTAATCAGGGGTAATTTTGTCATTAAAGATTAATGAATTGGTGTTTGGAGAATGAGTCTTGTTAACGTGTGTCCTCGGGGCACACATTAAAATGCATTAAATACACCTTGGTATTAAAAACAAAAATTTTGAGGATAATTTCGTTATAAAAATCAGATCCCAAATATTAATCAATTTCAAGTGTGAATCTACAAAATACCCAGGATCCACCTATCACATGAACCTGCGTGAATTGAATGGCATCCCTAATTTACCAAAATACCCTATTTAGTTACAAAACTACCCTTCACTAAAGAGCCAGTCAGCAAAAAATGTCTAGATGTTGTTTACCTACCTCAAAGTCTGCATCACCAAAGCTGATCAGATTCTTGTGTATCGGCCGATATATATGTATATATATTAGTGGAAACATAGGCATTTCGGCCGAAACATTAAATATAAAATATTTCTAAAAATAACAAAGCCCATATCTAGAATCTTTTTTTTTTTTTTTTTTTGACATGGTATCCCCGTTGGTAGCGGACCGGGCCCCGGTTCAAAAAAGTGGGAGGGGTGCGTACGTCATCCATGAAGAAAGGTGTGTAGATGGGAACGTGAACCACACCTCAACAACTCCCCTCCCATAACCACCTTTCTTTCAAAGTTTCTAGCAAGTAATATATATATATATATATATATAACACAAGAAGGTGTTGTGAAAGAGTCTAACAAGTAATATATATATATATAACACAAGAAGGTGTTGGTGTCTGAAAAGAAAGAACAACAAGAAGATGAAGGAATTAGAGGCTGAAAGATCAAAAACTAATCAACAGAAGCCAATAGTCTGCGTTCTCGATGCATCGTCGTACGTGGGTTTTTGGATTCTCAAAGGACTCTTAAATAGAGGCTATATAGTTCATGCAGCTATAATGAAACATGGTAAGAGATCATCTTCTCTTTATTCTTTTCTTTCAATCTTTTTTTAGCTTTTGAGAATTATCTTTTAAGTTTAAAGTTTTGTTCTTTTTGAGTTATAGGAGAGACAGAGATAGTGAAAATGATTAAAGAGATGAGAATATTGGATAATAGATTGGTTCTTTTTGAGGTTGATATATTGGATTACCACACCATACTTCAACCATTAAAGGGTTGTTCTGCTTTGTTCTGCTCTTTGGATAGATCAGATGGATATGATGTAAGATATTTTTTTAAAGAATCAACCCAATTATATATATCTTCTCTCATTGTTCTTTTTTTTTTTTTGGATTAATTTGTGGGTTTTGTAGGATAAAATGGTAGATATGGAGGTTAGAGGAGCAATAAATGTAGTGGAAGCATGTGCACAAACAGAGAGTATAGAGAAGATTGTATTTAGTTCATCTTTAGTTGCATCAATTTGGAAAGAAAACATATGTTCAGAGAAGGATATTGATGAGAGATCATGGAGTGATCCTGAATTTTGCACAAAAATGAAGGTTTGCTTCTCTTCTTTTCTCTTATGGTGGTGGGGTTCCCCATTTTTCTTTTTCCTTCAAATGAGGAGTGTTTGGCTCGGATTCTAGAATCAGATTATAAAAACATGGTCAGCAAAAAGGATATTCCCATTCTAAATCTAAAATTAATTCTAGAAATAGTGGAGTCAAACCAGTTTCTTGATTCTGAAAATCAATTTCTATAATCTGATTCTGACTAACCAAAATCAGAATCTTGCAATCCAAAACAAACGTTAAGCTTCTTTCGTCGGAATTAAATTAGCATTTTTTTAGATATATCCATTTAGCCTCATTTCTTTAATAAAACTGAAACTAGACCAACTAATTAAGCAAGTTCTCTATACTTATTTTAAGACAAGAAGAGATCAAATCTATGTCATTTAATTTCTCTAAGGAACTTATTACTTAAAACGAACAAATAGCACGAACTGTTTGCATTACGTGAACTAAAGGGTTTTATGTTATTCACAGCTATGGTATGCACTAGCCAAGACATTGTCTGAGAAGGCGGCATGGGCTCTAGCCATGGACAGAACATTGAACATGGTTTCCATTAATGCAGGACTAGTTCTTGGGCCATGTGTGGCTCAACAAAATTCTCGATCAACCATGTCCTATCTTAAAGGTATGGATTAATACATAGAACATCGATTAGTTTATATTTTATTAATTATTAAAACAAGAACCACGAGCATGATTTTAAGTTAATTAACTCTGATTTTTATCAGGAGTGGAACAGATGTATGAAAATGGGATCCTAGCATTTGTTGATGTGAATTTTCTAGTTGACATTCATATTCGAGCTCTTGAGGATCAATCTACATGTGGGCGATATTTTTGCTTTAATCAGATCGTGAACACCGAGAAAGAAGCTATACAACTTGCACAAAGTTTGACCCCTTTGATCCCATTACCATCAAGGTAGTAAGGCTTTTTGGGCTACTCTACTTTCACCAGAAGTGCTTCTATATAATTACTTATCTTTGAATCAGAAGCCAAAAGTAGATTTAGATACTTCAGCTTTTGGGTTTTGCATGATTAATCGAACAAATGTTTTTGATGGACAAAACGCTAAAATCTAAAATCGATATCTGTTTTGTACAAGAGAAACATGTAAAACCAACTCTAAAAGTATCAAATAACATTTTTTACTCTCCCAAATGTTTTCGATGGACAAAAAGCTAAAATCAAAATTTGTTTTGTACAAGAGAAGCACGTAAAATGGTGACATGGTCCACCATTCATAGTGTCCTAGACTTAGGAGATCTACTTGGTTGAAAACGAATCTAATTAAATGGTTGATTAAATCCTTGTTAATCAAAGAAAATGACATAAAAACCCTTCGAAATTGAGATTACCTTGATTTAGGCTGATTGTGATTGTGATTATTGTTAATTACAGGTGTGAAAGTCAAGGAAGTGTGGTGTATGTGGAGAGGTTGAGAAACAAGAAATTAAACAAGCTAGTCGAGGGTGCAGCCTAGCAAAATTAAGCATCCCATGCATGTTGTATTCTTTCATTAATTATTATTCTTGTCATTTTCATTGTTTAATTAATGTTGTTGGTTGGATTGGAAAGCTAAGGTTAATGACAAGGTAGTGAGCGATTCTTATTTATCGACATTATGCATGAACATGATTTTATATCTCGGATAAGACGAAGATTTCTTGGGGAATCATCTCGATGTTGGACCCTGATTGTAATGGTTCCAAAACTTTGGTTGGTGATTAATTGATGGTCCAACCAGATTTTGTAATAAATTTGTTTGGCTAATTAGGCAATAAATTTGTTTTGCTAATTAGGCAATCAAGGGTCGTGTGCAAGAGGTCGAAGATAAATACTTAGACGGTATTTGTTTACGCTATTTTTCAGTGCTTATTGTTGAAAAAAAAAATTTAGCACTTTTTGTCAAAATAACGTATGTGTTTACTCCATATTTTCAATGCTTATCACTGAAAATAAGTGAAAAAGATTCAACACTATTTTGATGTTGAAAAAAGTACTGAAGCGATAAGTATTTCGCTTTTTTCGGCATAGACAAAAATACCCTTTATTTTTTTGAGCATGGACAAGTATGCCCTTATACTTAAAAGGATATTACCTCTTATATCCCATAGATAAGTATTAAGCACCCTACAAATTAATAAACCCTCAACATGGCCAAATTGTTTTGTCTTACATAGGTTAAAAGTTTTGGAATGAGTTGGTTTTTGGTGAGGATGATCTCTACAATGAGGAGACCATCCTCACAAAAAATCAGCCCATCCCAAAACTTTTAATCCCATAAAAACAAGTTCAAGAACCGTAAATCGTTCATTTGTTTTTTTGGAAACTAGTTTTGACGTGGTTAGAAGTTTCGGGATGGACTGATTTTTGGTGAGTATGATCTCTAGACCATATAGATCATCCTCACCAAAAATTGGTTCATTCCAAAAACTTTAACCCATATAAGATAAAAAAAAATTAACTATAGTATGGGTTGCCCTTATTAATTCGTGGGGTGCTTTTATAATTACACATCCTTCATTTCCATTGAAAATTATTCATCCCAAATTAAGTTATTTCAATGTTGATTTCAAATTTTGATGACTTGTATGACATTATTATTTTTAATTTGAAATTTGTTGCTTTTAGAAATAAAAATTATTATTTATAAATTGAAAATTTGAGTATTACTTATTATTTAAAAATGAATTATATTTTAATTTTACAAGAAATAATATATTTTATTGTATTTTAAGGAATAGGCATTTGAAACATGCAAACAATGTATAATATAATTATAAGGGTAAAAAAGATAATTTACCAATTTCAGCAATGTGTAACAAATATGATTCTGCATCTAAACAAACAACTTTTTCAGCACTTAAATTTAGTGCTTATAAGTTTTTACGTTTAATGCTATTTTGCACTTATTTTTTTTAGTTTAACAAACATCACCTTAGTTCATTTTTCCTTTATAAAAATGAACAAGAGTGATTTAGTTTGTGTTTGGTAACACTTCTAAAGTTTGAATGGATGTAGTCCATATTTAAAAGATTAATGCTGGAGTGACCTTAATGGGGGACACATGGGGGGCATCTTGACGTGGTGGTGTGCGCACGGCCATAGATGCGTTTTTCCAAGATACGAGTAAAATGCATCTACGGACATGCGCACACCACACGTTAAGATGTCCCCCGATGAGATCACTCTAGCACGACTCTATTTAACATTTAGACTCCTAAAGCTTTAATCTTATTTGTTTCGATTCAGATGCCAGATTTTAGAATCGAAATCTAGAAGTTTTGAACTAACGATGGGGGATATTGGATGAATTCAAAAGTTTTAAACTAGAAATAAAAAAATAGAAAACAATTCTAGACTTCAGACTTAAACCTTCAAAAATATTACCAAACACAGCCATAAACATACCTCTCATATCTTAGTGAATACTTTAAGATAATCCTATATTTTTAAACTAACGACATACCCTTGAATTTGGTCTTCGCTTATAGATTTATGAAAAATGACATCTTCAACCTCTAGTCACAAAAACATTGATATTTCCCCCCAAAATTTGTCATTTCCAAGATCTTCAACATATATACTATTTTTTTTTTTATCAATTCAACCTCATTGTCAATTTATGTTTCAACCCCACCTTACCTGTTGTGTTACGTGCGGCAATTATGATGAATAGTATGGAAAAGAGAAAAAATAAAAAATAAAAATAAACCACATAGATTTTACGTGGTTCGGCGGTGTGCCTACATCCACAAGAGCGAGGGGCTGAATTTTCACTATATGTTAAATTTGGATTACATTATATGAATTTATAGTAAACCCTAGTCGTACAAGAGGTATTAAAAATTTTCAATAATACCCTTGTACTGTACCGTGGGAGCATTGCCCATACACACCCAACCTATTAATCATCCCTAGTAATAAAATAGTAAATTACATCTCAAAAAAGTAGATGTCGTCGTTCTGCTCCACTTCACTCTCGTCATCGGTCTGCTTTCTTTATATACATGTTTCACTTAATATGAGCCACATACTACAACATTAACCCTTAAAGGTGTTAAGCTTGCTTTCACCTGACTTGTATATATGAGAGAGAGAGAGAGAGAGAGAGAGAGTGTGTGTGTGTGTGTGTTTTACCCAAAATTGTCTTCTACTTCACCAAAATTCTTGGTTCTTGAAGTCGAAATATAAAGAATCTTAAGGTGAAAAAGTTTTACACAAGATGTTAAAAAAGGTTGGTTTTCAAAAGAAAAATTGAGACTAAAAAACTACAAATTGAAGACAAGGGCAATTAAGTCATCTTCGTTAGCCTATTAGAGCATACTAGGGTCAAGGGGCGCATATCACCAGGTTTGAAAACACAGGGACCTCTCAATTATTCACCTAAACGTGGAGGGATATATCTAAATCACCCAAAACTCAATTTGCCACTGACGCTTTAGAGACGAATTCCAGAGACGTTAGTGGTGAAGGTTAACATGCTTCCAATAATGCGCAGGTTAGCCCATCGACGACCCCTTCTCTCTTCAATCTCTCTGCAATTTTCTTATTTATCTAAAATACGCCGCTCATCCTACTGTTCTTCCCACCTTAATGAGACTCCCGAACCTCCGGAGCTTGAATTAGGGTTTTCAGAAACCCTAAAACCTTCTATCCAAATCTCAAAAGACGCAGACATGGTTTCCAAAATTTTAATTGAACACCACAACCCCTTTCACACCATGGAATCCTCTCTTCAACTAAATGGAATTAGGGTTTCTTCCAATTTGGTTCATCAAACCCTAATTCGAGTAAAAAATGTTTCAAAAGTTGCATTAGGGTTTTTCGTTTGGGCGAAAGAACAAGCAAATTACTGTCACGATGCCGAATCCTACCACCTAATGATTGATATACTGGGAAAAGTCCGGCAATTTGATGTGGCTTGGCAATTAATTGTTGAAATGGAGCAACAAAACCTAAAACCCAATTCGAAAACTTTTGGAATTTTGATTCGTAGATTAATAGCTGCGGGTCTTACTCGGCAGGCCATCCGTGCTTTCGATGATATGGAGAGTTTCATCGAGGGAGGGTCTGATCGAGAAGCTTTTGGTTATCTTCTCGATATACTTTGCAAGTATGGGTACGTGAAGATTGCGACAGAGATCTTCAATAAAAGAAAATTGAATTTTGAACCCAATACTAAAATTTATACTGTTTTAATTTTTGGGTGGTGTAAGCTAAATCGACCCCAAATGGCAGAGAAATTCTTTAGAGAAATGGTGGATCGTGGGTTAGAACCGAATGTAGTTACGTACAATGTGCTCTTAAATGGTATTTGTCGGAGGTCAAGCTTACACCCAGAAACCCGATTTGAGAGAACCATTCGACAAGCTGAGAATTTGTTTGAGGAAATGGAGAGGAGAGGGATAGAGCCCGATGTCACTAGCTACTCTATAGTTCTTCATGTTTATAGTCGTGCACATAAACCGGATTTGTCTCTTGATAAGTTAAATTTGATGAAAGAAAAAGGGATTTTTCCAACAGTAGCTACCTATACTTCGGTTATTAAATGTCTTTGTTCATGCGGGAGACTCGAAGATGCCGAGGAATTGCTTAATGAAATGGTGGGAAATGGAGTGAGCCCATCTGCCACAACTTATAATTGTTTCTTTAAGGAGTATCGAGGGAGGAAGGATTCGGAAAATGCCTTGAAATTGTATAGAAAGATGGAGGAATGTTCATGCATGCCAAGTATGCACACATATAACATATTAGTTGGGATGTTTTCAAAGCTGAATCGGATGGAAATCGTGAATGAGATATGGGATGACATGAAGGAGAGTGGGGTTGGACCGGATTTGGATTCTTACACATTGTTGATTCATGGGTTATGTGAGAAACAAAAGTGGAGAGAGGCTTGCCATTTTTTTGTGGAGATGATAGAGAAAGGGTTTCTTCCACAGAAGATCACATTTGAGATTCTTTACCGAGGACTAATACAATCTGATATGTTGAGAACTTGGAGAAGATTGAAAAAGAAGCTCGAGGAAGAGTCGATTACATTTGGCTCTGAATTTCAGAATTTTCACTTCAAACCTTATAAGAGGTGATGCACTAGAGGTCTTGAATTTAGTGCCAATGCTAAGATGATAAGGTATCTATCACATTTCTTCTTTTTTTATTATATTTTATTTTATTTTTATTACAAATTTAGGATTCTCTATAGTGACCAAGGGAGTTGGCAGGTACCTTGCCGGTGAGAAGTTTGAGGTGCAAAAGAAGCTGACCCCTCAATACGAGCAATTCGTGGCGCAGATTGCAAGGTGCGTGGTCTTCGAAAATTCCCTACAAGTTGTTATTAAATATATTAAATTATATTGATGTTCTTATTTCCTTCTCAACAAAATACAAAAATGTTGCGTATAAATAACTTTTATTTCTGTGAAGAATTTGTTGGCTTTAAAACTTTCATGTCAGGACTAGAAAGCAGAAACTGATACTTTAAAGGTTCAATGCTTATCAAGAGATAGAATTCAAATGAAGCTCTGCCTTCAATAAGCAGACATCCCTCTTCGAACGGACTCAGAATTCTAATAGATGATTGGAAAGAAAGACTATGAAGGGCGGTTCTTTGAGGATTTTGTTTTCAAGTGGAGAAGTCATACTCTTCGTATTGTTGTGAGAGTTGGGTCTTTGTTTTGTTGTGGCCTTTTCTCCTTTCTCTTGTCTTTCTTCTTTTGGTTCTCTCCCTGTAGCTTGGAGGCCAGCTCGGCCTCCGTTGATATAGTAAATTTATACTCATCAAAATAGAAAACTGTTTGATGGAGCTTATCTTTGGCTCTTTGAATCATTTGGAGGGTTCTCTAGGAATTTCTTTTTCTGTTGAGCTTGGGTGATGTAATTTGAGGAATACTTTCTTAAAGATGGTATACAATTTTCCTAGTTACATTCATGATTTGTGGTTGATTTAGTAAATGGTTGGTTTCTTGTTTACGACGCCATAGTTTCCTCCCATTGGATTATCTTCTTTGTAAAATATATTTGAATTTATCTTTCTTATATGGTACCTTGGGTACATAACAATCTTTGGTTCTCTAAACTTCTTTAATCCTTATCAATAGAGTAGTTGAACAAGCTATCCTTTGCAGGGAAGCTAAAAGAAATGGGTAACTTCTTATGGAGGCCCTTGGGGATGAGCATCCACAACTGCAAAAGATGTCGACAGTCCAAATATCAGATCTTATCCATCTCATTTCAGTATTAGAACTGCATGCACATTGTCTTGGAACATTTCTAATGAAAAGACCATGAGTAGGACCTGGTGTAATCAGATCAAATCACTGCCATTCTGGGTTTCAAAACACTGATTCTATATTACAGTTTGGGGTTTTCTATTTTTGTAAAAATGGAAATCGAGAGATATAAATGTGACTTTATTTTAGGGTAGAGAACTGTGGCATTCTTAAAAAAATCTTTCAAAGGAAGTTATAAATAATATAATAAAAAAAGACGTATAGGAGGTAGCATTCCTTAAAAGTTTTTGAGTTTTTAAGAAAATATAACAAGTTTTTTTTTTTTTGAATAGGTAAAATATAACAATCACCATCAAATATTTTGTGAATTTTTTTACCTAACCCAATATCTCGTGCGCTAATTCAAGAATTATACCCATGGTTTTAAAATTCGGTTTTGCTTCTCGTCCATGCCAGATACCGAGTCATCTCGGACTCGTCCAAAAATTTGAAAAATGAGCGTGGGATATTAAATCTCGTTCGAAAAATTGACTTGTCCGTCCATCTTGTTCATGCTTGATACCGAGATGACTCAGACGATACGTCTTGGTCTCGGATGAGTTTTGAAACCATGATTATACCTTCATTATTAAAAATGGGTTTTTATAATAAGGAAAAAGGTTGTATGAACCATGTAGAGCATGCACCAAGGTCTACACTTGGCCCATGCAAACTGCCGTATTGGTCCAAATAACTTAGCATCTTGTTTGTTGTCTAAATTGGGATTACAATAAATCCCCCTTCCCCCGCGGAAAAAAAAAATGTACGGTCATTAAACTCCTAGATTTAAAATTTAAATCCAACAGTGAAAAATTCTCTTTTCAATTCTGTTTTTTGAGAGTACACAATTTTATGCTCTACATACATATGGCACCCAATGGTGTATTTAGACACCACATTGACATGTGATCCATACAGATGGATGGTCCTTTTATAATAAAAAATTATTTAAAAAATCAATTTATAACAAATACCGAATCTTGATCTACAAACCAATTTTATAATTTATTTCCGTCCCAAATTTTAGGAGGAAAAATAAATTGATCTCCAGATTTTGATCACTTTTGGAAATGTTTTGTATTAAGCAGAACAAAATAATTCAATTTTATTTCCATTGGTAGATGTTTGAAGAAGAGTCAAAACAGTGAAGCTTCCTGCTCACAATGCAGCATGGGACAAAGGATGTTAGTGTGTTTCTATGCTGAGATTGTATATGTACTTCTCAAATTGGCAACTTCAGCAGAAAATGAAATTAAAGATTATGGACCCTACCCTACCCTACCATACCAAGCACACAACAGAAAAACCTCAGAAAGAGAACAGAGGTCAACCTACATTTTAATCTACCGCCACCACTTCTTCTGCCAACCAAGATATCTACAAATTTGAATCTAAATTTATGTTACCTCCTCTCGCATCTTTGTTATCTAAATGAGACCTGTGTAGGGATTATGTGATGAATAAGATGGTACACCTTGTCCCGCATACGGGTTGCCAAATGGGTTAGTTGGATCTTGGCCAACCATCATTTGCTGCTGGTGTTGTTGGTGCTGCTGCTGCGGCATGAACGCTTGTTGATGCTGAGCCATGGCTGCCATTTGTACATTGGTGGGCGGTGCAATATTGTTGGACGCATAAAATGGGTCTTGTGAATATTGAGCAGCTTCAAAGGGGTTAGGGGCCACCTGCCCCATGTGGTATGTCCCATTCTGGTTTGCTCTTCTCACCATTGCGTCGTCGTAGAGACTATCCAGTGTTAGTTTGTCCAGCCCACCAGCCTACAAGATTCAAACAGGATCAGAAAATAGACCCAAACTAGTCCCGATAATTGACATGTGCAAATAGTTGGGTTCCACCAAACCCACATTTAGGATTTTTGAGCTTTTCTTGGGCAACTCCCATCACAGAAGGTATTACTTTAACCCAGTAGATAATTGACACTTAACTGGGTTGAAGCACCAAAAAGTGCTCCAAAAGATGGGAGGCCTCTAAAGTGGGAATTTTATGAGACAAGTAGATGGTCATCAATTACTAAGATTGAGGCACCAAAAAGCTGCTTCTAAAGGTGACCTATAAACTTGAGATTTTATCATACATAATATTTAATATGTTTTCCGTGCATACAGAAGAAATTGAGATAATAGATGGTATTGTATCAATTACAAATTCTAATTCAAGGGAATATCTAATGAGATAATTTGAAACAGTAAATATGGGTTTTAAACTTATAAGTATCACTCATTGACCATTTGTGTGCATAATTAACATCATTTGCAAAGCTTTATTCTAAAAAAATGGGGGCAGCTTTTTTCCTTTGGTGGTGGTAGGTTTAGTGTGAGGATGGGGGTGGGTTATGATCCCAGGTTAGTGGTATATTACCAGACAGACTTTACCACGTCACGAAGGTGGCACCTTCCTAGAGGCAGCTTTTAAGTTGATAAATATTCAATCATGACTTATGACTACATTTTAAACCTTTTTATTTTTATTTTTGTAAGTGTAATAATTTCATTAAAAAAGAGGAACAAGAAAGGAGGCTGAGATAGCTCCCATACAAGATAAGAGTGAAAGAGAATACCAAAACAAGAGTGTGGTAAAACCTAGTCCATCTAAGATCGTGACAAAAAAGACATCCACGTATTTTGGGAAAAAGGACAATGGATTAAGATATGATTCACCGATTCCCCATTACTCATACACAAAAAACAGAAGTTACTCCAGGAGATTAAATTATCCAAGGTGAGGATTCTTTCTAATGAAGCAAGTCACACAAAAAAGGATACCTTGGATGGAACGAGATTAGACCAAATGGTGGAAACCGAGAAAGAAACTACAAAAGGCAAAAATAAACACTTATAGAAAAAGCGGATTGAAAATCACTTTTCCTTAGCCTTGAACCATTCCCTCATGTCCTGATCATTTTCCCAAAGTGATAAGAATTTAGAAGAACAAGAAGAGATGTAACCTCCGTTATCTCCCAATCATTGTAGTTCCTCCTAAAACCTAGATCCCAAAAAAGAGTGCATCCGTTTCTAACTAGACAATCTTTCATTGAGTAATTCTTTTTCATTGAACAAGCATACAAAGAAGGGTAGTGGTTTGACAAAGACGAGTCACCACCACATGTGACCTACCAGAATCTAACCTTCTCCCCCGAACCCACTCTATATCTAGTCCATCTCTCGAAATGGTCAAAGTCCTGTAGAATCCCCTTCAATACACTACAACCATAAGTTCCCCTAGCCTCGCCATTAAACCAACCAAACTTCTTCACTACATTTTAACTTTTAACTATTTGTATAGCTATAAGCAAGAAAAAAGTAAAACTAACCCAAGCATCCAAAGGTTTAAAGCTAAATAAATAAAGGACACATAATTGCTGGTATACCTCTGACCTAAGCACTCACTGTTGCTATGAATGAAAAAGTTTGTAACCTAAACATTCTTTTAAGCATTTATCCAAAAATAAGGGGCAATCTTTGAACTAGCACTTGATCCCCATAAGAAATATCCTTCCAAAAATTCATTTTGTCACCCTCCTACTCTATCCATCATGAGCATCAGTAATATCCCAAGGTCCAACTATTTGGGATCAGCAACACCAATCATATTCTGGCGTTCACTTGTAGGTAAAGCTATATTTTCTTTATTTTTCTCCTATTGGGATTACCCTAATCAATCCACTCAAAGATGTCAATATTTGCATCCTGGCTACGCTCATTCTAAGAACAAGGTTCTATATTGTCCAACATTCTCCTTCGTAAATCAGAATATTTTCACCATAAACATAATTGGTACTAGTTGAGGAGGACCACGACCATGAAAATTAGATTTCTTTTAGGAGTTCATCTTCTATTTTTATTAAAGAATTTTAATTTTTGTTTTGGGCATTTAGGTGGGCCATTCTATGTTTTCTCATTAATAAGTTGTGGACCCAAGGTGTATATTTGTTTTAATTGATAAGTGGGTCAGCCACTTAATATTGTGGGCCCCATATTAGAGTTCAGCAGCCACATTTATTTATGATTGCTTGTTTTACAAGTAATTAGAGTATTAGAATAATGTGACCTCAATATTGTGATAGAGCATCATCTAATCAAATATTAATAACTAAATAACAAAAATAAGAAAACCATACATCAACCAACACAATAAAGATGGATAGCAATTAGAAAACACATTTTCAAGTCTATGAAAGTAAAAGAAGGCCTTTTACCAGTTTGCTATCTGCTGCAGTAGTTCCATTAGAGCTTGGTGCTGTAACAAGTGCAAGTTCCCATCCAGTGGTTTCACTTGTCAAATTGAGACTATTTGGTGGATCTTCTGTAATATGACAAAAAAAAGAAATAATCAAAGAGAATGATCGATCATGTATTCGAAAATAATTCTTGATAAAAGAATGGAAAAAAAATATTTACCAGAAGGAACTATTGCAAGGGCAAAAGCATTTTTCTCATCCAGTTCCGATGCACCCTGACTTAACTCATCTAACCCCTATAAAAAATAATAATTTGGTTGAAGGTCGCATGACTAACAAGATATAGACATTGTCCTAATGTACAAAGTGTGTCTGCTCAAGAATGCTCTTACCAAGAGATCAGTAACAGGTGGGATTACTGGAGCTTCACTTTGCTCCCTCTTTGGAGGTTCAGTTGGCGTGATGGATGCCATTGGAGTTTCTTCAACCTCTTTCTCACTCTTGGGCTCAATTGAAAAAACTACATCGGGAGTAACTCCACCTCTGGGAGTGGCTTCTATGTCATCATTGACCTAACAAGAAACGAAGATTGTACGACTCTAGTAATTAGGGGGAAAAAAAAAAAACTTTTTTGTCAAGGAAACCTACCAAAAATTAAAAGAAAGAAACAAAAGGAATCAAGAAGAAGGGATACAGGGGTAAATATATATATTATCGGTCTGGATCCCAGCTACGGAAAAAATCCTCCAAAAACAATTCTATATGAATCTTAAACCAAAGGAACATCGAAGCTTTGACATTGAGGATTATATCCTTTGGATCATTGCCTTCTTTCCCTCAAACACATATTGCGCCATTTTCCCTCCCCATCAAACCACAACATTAACATTCTCCAAAGTAAACTACCTCAAGAAAGAAAAGTTGTACTATATCAACTTAATACACACCCATGGACCCATCTAAAAAAGTATGGGGCATCTAATATTAACAATTGAAGTGGGTATGGACCCTACTACAATAGGGATATGTTGTCACAAGTGGTCTTTCGAGATCAAATCCTTTCCTACTCAGTACAAATGCCACCCCTTCGAAAATGGAGTACCTTTCCAAGTCTTGCTCAACTCCAATACTACAAAGTAATTCACTCAAGTTATAAGCATAAAATTTTTGTACCTAAAACAACTCCCAAAAATCAAAAGACAGCTTCGATATATATTTATCTCCAAAACTCCACTACCTTCTTTCACAAGATCCAATTGCAAATTATCCTTCCTGAGATCTATCATGATCAAAGCCATATCCCAAGCACTTGGGGTTGGAAAAATTTTATTTCTCCATTAATTTTGTCTAAAGCCATGTCACATGTACATTCAAATGTGTCCACATTCACATTCACTACCTCAATCCACATCCTAATCATCCTTCCTCTCACTCTTTTAGAACCTTCAACTTGCATCTTCCTTCTAATCAAGATTGGTATTGGTTTTCGTTGCACAAAACCAAACCATCTCAACAAAAAATCCCCTAGTTTATCACTCTTTCCACAAGTGCTTTGATTTCTAATTTTATCTTTCTTAGTCCATTCATACGTCATAGCATCTTCATCACTGGCATACTCAATCTATGAACATGTTTCTTGATTACGCAACATTCAGCTTCACAAAGCCTAGCTGTTCTTACTGTCAACTTAAAATTAAGTTATAGAAGAATCATTATGTAAAACTATTGAACCATACCACAGTCCTCTGAAGCATTAACTGTCGTGGAGCCTCCTTCACATACTCTTCCATGGCAGTTACAAATGATGCAGGGGGCTGCAATTGGACACGACATACAGAATTAGCAGATTGTGGAAGCTTTCAATGTCAAATAAATGAGTAAACTAGCATTGAAAATATTCGGAGTTAAGCTTTAAAGATCAAAAGAAACAAGATGGAGCTTAGCAAGACAAATGGGATTTACTTGATCAATTCTGCTAAACTTCGGTTCCCGTCCAAGCTCAAGTCTCTTGCAGATTTCATAGAATTCCAATAACCTTTCTGCCTGCCACAAATAGATGAATTTCAAAAGTTTTAGAAGAAGAATCTTGAAAAATGGTTGGAAGGATAAGTGCATAACAAAAAAATTACTATAGTTTATTTTCAAATTCTTAATGAGATTAATTTGCAGGAAACATGTTCGGCAACAGTATGTACCTGATTCCCAGCCTTCTTATAAACTTCAAGGGCTCTAACAGCATCATGCTGCTGCATCTCAAAGAACTGTTGCAGGACTATCATTAATACCAACTAGAAGGTGGCATGTGCAAACAGACATTTATCAAAAGGGTATATTTGTAATGTAAAATATTTACTAAAGGGTTTTTGAAGATTACACGGTAAAACAGGATGCTTTTGTAATTTTTGAAAACTAAGCAACGTGATTATACGGTCAAGGGTTGCAATTTTCGTAGCTTTTTACCAAAATGACCTTGATTATATTAAATTTAAATACAAAAGTGGAGACATTTATGGCACCTCAAATTTTGATATATAACCACTTCTACTCCGCCTTCTCTCATTATAATAGTAAAGATACAAGAAAATTTCAGAAAAAAGGATGATAGATCCGAAACCTTACCTTATCGACCAGATTGAGAGTACCATCATTAATTGTTGCATAAAGCCTAATGCTTTCACTTGCAACCTGGAAAGGGAAGATCGTAAGAGACAGGATCAAATATCATAAAGTTATTCCAAACCAAAAGTCTGTTCAGACAAATCCTTACAATTGAAAGTGCATACTTTATCACATTATTATGTATAGCTGCCCCTTCTGGCTGCAAAAAATAGTACATAAGCAATGTTCAGTCAAACATGACACAAAATATGTGTGTGATCTCATTAGCTGAAATGATAACAATGCAATATTGAAAGGTAATATAGAAAACCAATATCTAGCAATCCAAGCACAGATACATTACCTGGCAAGCCAGAAGACGGAAAAGAAGCTGTTGCAAAGCAGGTAATTGCTCAAGCAAGTCTGGGGTGTCAAGCTCCCTAGTTCTCTGTTAACAGCATATTTTAGAAACGAAGTTTCTCACTATCTTCATTAGTATTCTGAAATAGCAAGCCATAACCTTGCCCCAAAGAGCAATACAACTTTACAAATGCCACATACATGAAACTCTGTGATTTATTTACCCCTTTCTTTCACATATTTATAACCCCCCGACCCAAAAAAAACAAAAAAAAACATAGATTAAAGGAGAAAAGCAAAGTGATGCAAATAAATCATTAGTCCATTGCAAGAAATCAAGTTTTGTAGGTATACTAGAATTTGCCCATGCTGGGGCCTGGGGGTTTAGGGGTTGAAAGATGCAAAACAATAAATTTAGAAGGGTATAATTGGAAAAAAGGGAAAAAGAGGAAAAACAATAAAGTTGGAGGAATTCTTGGGAAGGGAAAGAGGAAAGAAGACAAAGGAGGAAGGACAACCGTCCTCGAGGGTATAAATCTTGAGACAAAGGAGTGGGGTCCACTGTTGCGTTTTATTATATAGATGTTAGGTAAGAAAAATCTATTGAACTACCCAATGGATTTAGTTATAGCATTATAGTTATCAATACATAAAAAAGAATGAGAAACTACTGATTAAGGCATGCAAGAAGAGAAAGAACAAGTACGTAAATTGGATGAAACTGCTTACTGAATGATCTGCCTCAACATCATATTTCAGTATGCGGAAACATTCTAACCGCTCCTCTACGTATAGAGCATACATACGGACCCAAGCAGAATAATCCCATGCTTAATGCCAAGTAAACCAAAAAACTTCCATAGTCAGTTCCTAATACTATTCCACAAAATTATCACTATTTAGATAATAAATTCATATATAAGTAATACCATTTGGACTTGAGTCATCCTTGAAGTGAGATAAGTTCAACATATGACCTCTGCTCATGCTATAATTAATAAGCTCTTCACGAAATGTTGGATCAACTTCCCTCAATGCACGGTGTATCACAATCAGAGTTTTCAAGGCAACCTAAGCAAACAGCAAAAGTGGAGCTACACTATCAACAAGTATAAACAACAAAACAATAGGGTTTCATGTCAAAAAGAAAGCCCTCTTGAAAAAATAACAGTTAAAAATAACTTAGAAACAGGACTATAATGTTATTTGGCTTTGATCTGATCATTAGTGGTCTCTCACACGTTTAGCTCACTGAATTTTTGTGGTATATTTAATTCAGCTATAAGTTCCAGTTTGTGAAACCCATATCGATTCCAAGACACATGCTTCCAATGGAAAACATGGCTTGACAGAATTGAATGGTGGAACAGGATTCAAGTAGCCAACCAAATAGTTGGGATAAGGCATGGATTATCATGAAGACAAAGATGGCAAGCAATATAAATTTTACTTTCTCATCGTACAAGTTTGTCGGTGGACAGGTTATAGCGATTGAATGCTACAAAAGTTCATATATATCAAGCAACTTAACTGGAGAGGTGGCAGTGGCACCGTGTCTATGGTATTCTGCATATGTACAAGTATGAAGAAGTGTTCACTAAAGATTTCAAACACTTTCTGGCTGTGAGTTCACATGATCCCATAATAAGCTTCTACTTTCTTAAAGACTTTTCATTTAGTATTTTCCTAAGCAAGCATGAAGGCCCAATTATATTAAACGTCGAACAGGAGCTACCCTGAATATTACAGTTGGCAGAAACAGGAATCACTCTTAATTAACTAAACATCTATGGTATAATGTAATATTATAATTTCAGTGGTTATTTAATGAAGAGTATCATGAGTGATCTTGGAACCATTTTCATTGGAAAGAACAAAAAATATCATATTTCACATTTCAGATACAGAAAATTATCCAGCGAAACCGGTTTGTGCTCTACTCTCTTGTAATGTTCTGGCAGAACAAGAATCTACCATAGAACCAAAAGTTCAAAATCTGTTGGTCCTGGACAGATTTCCATAGTCTTTTTTGAAAAGTTCGTGTTCAAGTGGGATCTTGCATGCAATCCAAAAGGATTATATCTTTTCTTCTCTTCTTTTTTTTTTTTTTTTTTTCTTTGTGTGTTTTTTTGTTTTAGGTTTTGTTTTGAGTTTCTGTAGGGTGGCTGCCTTGGCTACCACTTCGTTTCAATAAAATTTTACCTATAAAAATGCAGGAATAAAATCAATGAACAATGCTGGATTTCACATTTTCTTGGATATTCATGAAGAAAGAAAGAAAAAAAAATTGCACATTTGATAATAAGCTCGGATGAGTGGAGCCATGGAGAAAGTAACAGAGAGTCAGAGCTTATTTATGCCATTGGTCTTTCACATTCAAAGAGTTCAAGGTATTAATTCTCCAGTAATACCTAGGTTACTCTATCCTTGGTATTAACCTTGAAGGATGATTTGTAGAGATTTTCTTCGTTTTGTACATTGAGGCGGTCCATTCCAGAACCATGTTAACTGTTGTAAATAGGTCTTATCTATGTCAAGAGCTTCCCTTTTCTAGAATATATAGTTATATACTCCTTAGCGAGCACTTAACAAAACAAAGAAATGCTCATGAAAAGTTTTAAATTGTCTCAACCAATTTTTTTTTTTTTTGGAAGATCAGTTAATTTCAGTGATTCCTCGGTCCTTACAACCAGTGTCCACTACATGGGATATATGCAAGTTAAATAAGATATGACAATGTTGCACTGGTCCACATCATGATACTTTAGAGAATATATATTTCACCATCAAAGTACCCAATAATTCTAATTATAAGAGGTACATACACAAAATAATTGAGAAAAGAAAAAAAATGAATTTGAAAGGTGGTCAGCAGGAGCATACTGCCCAATTGTGTGTTTTTGCAAGACGTCTAGCAAGACCATGTATGCAATATGCAACATCAGCCCGAGGTCTTGAAGCTGAAACTGCATCAAAAATAGCTGCCAAAATAATAACAATAAGCATTATTTAATTACTGAATCTATTTTCGTAAAAATGACAGGAAAATTCTAGATTTAAGCCTATATAAGTGAATTTTTATCTTCATATTTTTTGTAGTGAAAGATCTTATCAATGTATGAAGGTTGCGCTCACAGCGGATGTGCTTCTCCTTTGCCACGTGTTCAACATGGTTAGTGGCCTTCACAATTGCAACATCTAGTTCCTGGAAGCACACGGCCAGCACTTATCAGGAACTATCAAACCACAATAGATAAGTTACATGATTAAACAGAAAAATTAAAATTGCAGATATAAAATCACCTTGTAATCACTGTTCACTTTTGCCAACCCAACCTTTGTGGAGTCCTTCAAAGCTCCAAGAGCTTTTCTTAAGCTCTGCTGTGTACCACCCGCCATTCTGTTTTTCTAAGAAAGCATGTTCTTCCAAATTCAAATACGGTAAATCTGGTCAACCTAAAAGAGGGGAGCAACAGTTAGCATTGTCCCAATTAAGAGTGAATTTATTGCATTACGCATCCATGTAAAGTACTTGTTCAATAACATGATCTTAAGGACAACTTCTTATAAGTTGAGTCAGTGTCCTATGATGTATAGACCTTATCAGCTGGTCCACCAAAATTTTGAAATGAGTGTAATTCTCATGCCCCTACATATTTTGTAATGCCTCGTTTCATTGGTGCCCTCCTCACCTACTATGCTGGTGGTAGCAAATATGGTACGTTTTCTTTTTGGATGGGTAAACTAGATTTGAACCCACATCCTCAAAGTTGCGTTGCAATGTGTCAAACCAACCGAGCTATGGGTCTAAGCCCAGCAGATATAGTACGCCGTACCTTTAAAAACTTCAATTTATTTATTTTCCTTTTAAGTTAGAACCCCCATCTTAATGATTCTTATAATCTCTCTCTCTCTCCCCCCCACCCCTCCCCTCCTCCCCAACCCCACACACACACACACCACTGACCCACACACACCCACCCAAATATTCCCCCTAACAAAGGAGGTTGTGGGTTCAAACATTGTCAAGAGCATTTCCCCCTATCCCTCCAGTCTCTTTCATCAAAACTCTTTAAAAAAAAAAAAAAAATACAAGAATTCACACAAGTAATTTTAAAGGAGATTTTAGGTTCAAACCTTGTTAAGGGGATTTTGTTTTCCAATAATAAAAGCAGGCAAAAATACCACAGAGCTCAGAAATTTTGAGCTTAACTCTCATTTTAGCCTTACTTCGGCTCCTTCTTCAATATAAAAGGTTTTTTTTTTAGATGGGTAGACTGGAGTTGAATCCACGACATCAAAATTGTTTTGCAATGCGTCAAACCAACTGAGCTATGGATCTAAGAATAACACCTTCAATATAAAAGGTTGTGAATTCAAACCTTTTCAAATGCATTTTGAAGAACCATTTTCAGAAACATGGTTCAAATTCCTCCACTAAAGAACATTATGGATTCCAACTTCTTCAAGAGGATTTTATATATGGTTGTTTGGCTAGATGGTAGAAATATGTCATAGGAACAAGTCTTTAAGAACCACCTTCAAAAAGATAATTATGGTTGCTCCTTTAATAAAGAAGGTTGTGGGTTCAACCTAGTCGAGAGCATTTGGGATTAGACCCATTGCTCAATTTGTTTACGTATCACAATGCAAACCTAGAGGTCGTGGATTCAAGTCCAACTAAACTACAAATATCATTCTATCCTTTGGTGAAAAACCTAGCCTAGAAAATTGAATGCCAGCCAAAATCATCTTGGAATTAGCTTGTTACGATCCTTAGGTTAACACTTAAACTTTTCACTCCATTAATGCCTAGGTGTTCTTGGAGCATTGGTTTGGGTCTTAACATTTGGTATTAGAAACAACCCCAACCCATCTCCAAGGTTCCACTCATGGGGAGTATGGGATATGGAACGGGTTCAGGGAAAAAAAAAAAAAAGCGCTTGCCATAGTATGGGATAGAAATGGGGTCCACCATAGGCCACAGCGATTCACCTGAGAAGGGGCGAATTATGGAAAAAGAAAAGGGATACCTGGTACTTAGAAAGAAGGCCAAGGGGCTGGGGGGTTCGCCATAAAGTGGACCAGCGAAGGTGTGGCCTAACGTGGGGTATGTTACGATCCTTAGGTTAAGACTTAAACTTTCCACTCCATTAATGCCTAGGCATTTTTAGAGCATTGGTTTGGGTCTTAACATAGCTTCAGTGGCAATCCTTCCAAACTTTTTTTTTCCAAATTTAAAGAGACAAAATCAATTAAACACAAAAAAAAAAAAAAAAAAAACCATCATTAGCATGGCACAAAACCATTTACTATATTCATGATCCAAACTATCTGAGAATTTCAACACCGAGTGAGAAACCAACAACAATATAATTCTTTCCAATCAGATTAGAACCATAGATCCCAACCAAACTCTCAAAATGCAGCCCAATAAAAAAGAAAACAACCGAATACACGATATCAAAAGACAGAACTATTTACACAGAATTACTAAATGAAAAAAAAAAAAAAAATAGGATTCATCAATCATGGAAAGAAAGTGATTTCTAACATCGAAATCCAGAAAAGAAATTGAAGAAAATCACAATGTGACAATCGATCAATGAAGATCTCTATTCTCTTAAACATTCGAAAGGAGATGAGAGAACCTAGAGAGAGAGAGAGAGAGAGAGAGAGAGAGAGAGAGAGAGAAAGAAACGTCTTGCTTACCAGAGAAGAAGAACCGAAGAAGTTTTCTTGGGATAAAAAACGCAGCCTAAGAAGGAAACCTTCGTACTTCGCGAATCGAGAGAGAGAACGAGAGAGATGCCACGTTATTTATATGCATGGGGAATATTAAGCCAGCCGTACCAGCTGTATTGAGTTACTATTGGATTTCATTTAAGATTTAACCCTCGTTTTAATGAAACATTAACAAATCCACCCCTCCCCTCTTCTTGTAAGTCCTAAAGCCACTTAGGTTGTCAATGGGGATTGGGAAGCATAGTAACAAAATTCTCCGAATTTAAAAAAAAAAATGGTAAAATTCTCCGAAATAGGGCTAATCAATTTAATGAATTAATCGATAATCCCTCCATTAATCATGGAATATGGTAAAAACTTTACCATTCGTCTCTAAAATTTTAGTTTTTTCAACATTCTGACCTCAATAAAGAAGTTAGGATTTAGAAAGAAGTTGTTTGATAGGCTTTGATGAGAAATCCAATAAAATATTTTGTATAATCTCTAAAATTTTGTGAATGTTTTTTTATGAAACTTTGAACCCTCACCCAATAATTATCAAATCCAAACTTAGTTACTACGTTGGGAAGGGCCAAGATTAAACCCATAGCCCTAGACCTGTCTTAAAGAAAACCCATGCCTTACACAGCCTTAAACCAATGTTGGACCTTAATTGGCCGAGCCCAAGTTTCAAGCTAGATTTCAGGTTTGATAAAATTGATTATAATATTTTTTTTACTCTAAGACCTATATTGATAATATTTGGTGGCTCTACTTGCACAAACCTAAATGGCTCATTTTGTACTCAATTGTTTAAAAACCGGACTGGTCATTGACTCATATGATTGACTGGGTCGGTCCAAAGCAATCCGACCGGTAGGTCAAATTGATTGGACCTAAAAATAAAACATTAAGTATTTTTTATTCTTTCCAAAATCAGGAAACTTCAACTTCAAAAACATGATCCAACGCCAGAAGATGTAGATTACAATATTTTAAGAACTTTTACATAAAAAAATGAGCTAATCGCCCCCATTTATCAAGGAAAATACTTCCCTGTGTCATGTGGCATAGTGGATGGGGTTTGCGCATGTCATGACCTTGGATTATGTGCCAGATCATCATCCTCATTGGTGTGTTATAAAAGAAGTAGGGGTGGCAATATAAGTTCTCTAAAATAAAGCCAAAATAAAGCAAGACAGTTCATTCGACGGACATCCTGAGATTAAGAGTACAAAAACAGGTAGATTTCAGTTGACATTTTATTCACTTCTCTCAATATAGTTTAACAACATAGGTATGGACTCCAAGATTTCCCCCTTATTTTAACTGAATGAATCACTTGGGTCGACACCGGTTAAATAAGCTTTTACTGTTACAGATAATGAATTATATTCAAAATGGACAAACATTCTCCTCCCCAAAGTTTCATGTTTGACGAGAGGTGTCCTTGTCTTCATGAGAGGATTGCCACTCAGCCATTAGAGCAGCGTGCTGCTCCAAGTACTCTGTGCTATTCATCTCTGTTAATCTGCATTAAGAAGTGTTTCTAAACTCATCAGCGACACCCAAAGAATTGCACAAACATGAATCTACAGTAACAAGTACTAGTAAGCACAAAAAGAAAAGAATCTCAAGCTGCCTCTGTTAAATTCACTTATACAAAAGCAGCTTTCTACATTGAATTCACTTGTTGAATTTGTCAAGGCAAAATTCAATTTTTAGTGATATTTGAAGATAAATAAAATAGGAGAATGGAGCAATGGTCCTAACAAGAAGATACTAGGGAACAATTGGTCGATTTGATGATCCTAACGATTGGATAATCTTATGAACATATATGTTTTATAAACTTGCCAAAAGAAATGCTAACGGCAATAATTTAAGAGAGCTTCTATTGGGACCCCAAATTTTAATTATTACACCCCAATTAAAAATAAAGAAAATAAGTGAATGGTTGACAATAAGTAAAAGTTGGGGTGCAAATAGAATCACTCTCTTTTTTTATCAATAGATTTCTATTTTTAGGGTTAAGGATTTTATATGAGCCTAATCATAATTGTAAAAAATTGTTTGAATGAGTATTGTAAGACTAAGGTAGTAATTTGAGCCAGACCTTTGTAACGTTTGAAGAGTGTGTTTTAAACTTTTAATCTTTAATTGGGGTGTGATAGATAATTAAGAAATTGGGGTGTAGTAATAAAAGTTGGGGTGCTAATAGCAGCTCTCTAATTTAGTCAGGTTGATTTTTCTTCCATAATGTTGGAAAAATAAAATGCAATGTCCAGACACCTTAAATGCTGCCACATGTACAAAACAAGCAACCAGATCGGCTTATTCCTGTTCTTCAACCTAATTCAGTATTCCAAATATCTTAGAATTCTTAAAATGGAAAAAAAAAATACTAAATAACATATAAAAAGGGATTTTAAAGAAGTCATGGTGACACTGTTCTGTAAATGGGGAGGCAAGAAGCTTCTAAATGCAGTAATGAGAACTAGAAAGGAGAGGGGGATTCCAATTTGGTGGAAGCTTCTTGAAACTAAAACCAAATTGTTTATCTAGGCGAGTTTTTCCAACATCGAAGTGATTAACAATGCTGTTTAGTAGTGCAACATACCTACTAATAGTGCGATCTTTTGCAAATCCCAATTCATTGTCAACGCAAAGATCAAAATCGTCATTTCTCCTTGATCGTGAAGAGGTTCTAGGTGACATGTGTTGAGCATCAGAGATCGTCACAATTCTTTCAAATAGCTTGACTGGAGTACCCTCAGCTGTGCACAACAACCTGGCCTTGTTTTCATACATCACCTGTAAACCACAATAAAAACTAAAGCATCAATCTCTTGCATTGGCTTCTCATAACGGAAAAAAAAAAAAAATCATTGAAGGAGAAATCTGCATTTGTAAAAACTCTAAAATAGATTTTTTAGCCATTGCAGTCTTAATCAATGGGAGAATAAGACCTTGATTTGGTTGACTTATACATACAATATGTTGAGTGTATATTTTCCTCCACTCTCGGGTGTGTCTTACCCTAGTTAAGCCTTATGGGCCCTCTTACATTCATAGTTCTTCCCCTCTCCAACAGATCGGTCTTTTGGAGTAGTTGGTTGGTTAACATGGTATCAGAGCACTAGGTCCATATAGGCCATGGGTTCGATTCTTTCCACCCTTATTGGTGAGGGGGAGTGTTGAGTGTATATTTTTGTCCACTCCTGGGTGTGTCTTACCCTAGTTAAGCCCCATGGCCCTCTTATATTCATAGTTCTCCCCTCCCCCTCTCCAACAGATCGGTCTTTTGGAGTAGTTGGTTGATTAACACAATAGTTAGTTAGTCTCTACTTTTTTTCTTTTTTTTTCCGATAAGTATAGTTAGCTCTACTATCACAGTAAATACTTCAAATAACATGTAGAAGCCAGTGCACATTATCAGATTGGAAACAAATAGATCCAGTGAGAAGGTTCGAACATACATCAACAAGAGTGACAAACCGATATGCTGCTGTTCTGTTGTGGAGCCCAAAAATCGGCACACCATCCAATGCCAGAGTATGAAAATTCTCTGTCAACAGAAAACAGTTATATAATGTAACGAGAGCATTCATAATAACTGATAAAAGATGCATCCAGCAATACCACCAATCTAGTCTTCTGGAACTTTTCCTAATAGATTCTTTCAGAGCACATACTGGGGCTTGAGCACAAAGTTTGGAATGCTCTTAATGCCAATATGTAGTCATAAAATAAAAATAATCAAACCCAAAGAAGTCACTCAGTTGGCATTATATCAGACCCAGGAAAATTTCCTGCACTTGTCTTTTAGCCATTTTCCTGCAATGGAGAGCCCTTAGGGCCTAGGCGAGACGAGACCCAACTATTCTTTCTACATATGAATCCCGAGTAACTAAATACTAAAATATTCGGAAAGGTTGTAAATGTCTACCAGAACAGGTTGATATAGCCCGTTCAAAGACTATGTTATAATCTATCTAACCCAAAACTTAGATGGCCAAGATTCATGTTTAAGGGGTTAGTTGGTCAACATGTTGTGGGATACTTTTTCATTTTTATTTCTTTCTACGCCTCATGTTGAGGACGATGACAGTTTGGGTGGCTCTTACTTAGGGAATCTCCAATGCCAAATCGTCAGGAATATGTAGTCATAAAACACAAATAATCCATCCACAGAGAACACTCAGTTGGCTTTATGTCTGACCTAGGAAAATTCCTGCATTTGCTTGTAGGCCATTCTGCTACTATGTTATTCAGAGACAATGCTACATCCAGGACAGTGCAATCCCTGTCCCCCAACAACTGCCTCATTCATATCTTTTTGTCCACCTTTGGAAATGTTCCCTTTCCATGAGGTTTTTCTACATTGTGAACAAGATTGTTTAACCCTATCGTGAGTATTTTTTTTCATGATCTGTTTTGGGAAGCATTACTGGTTTCTGGATTCAATGGAGTATTAGCCAACGGTTTTATTAACGTGTGCCCTTTGGGTAACAAAACCCTTTGACAACAGACATGATCAAAATTACTTACTGAACAATCCAAAATAGTCTGCAGCTCCAAGGGGTTTGTCACATAGATCTTCAAAAGGAAAGTACGCACATCCGTTAGCTCCCAGTGGAACCTAGAACACAAGTGCGATTAGGTAACTTTTTTCATATACCATATCAAAACCACAGGTTGTGAGAAAGCTTTATTAAGGTTAAACCTTCAATTTCCTTCCCATAACGACTTCCACCTCTTGCGGACTTGCTGTATGTTGCCCAACCAATTCCAGAAACTTTTGCTCAAGAAGGCCCGACAACTCTTCTCCAACAAAATAGAAACCTTGCTCAGCCTGCAATACAAGTGATGGGCATGAAAAATATCAAACTAATGAAGCACCAAGAAAAAGATCAAAGGAGTTCTAACAAACTTAAAAGAGAGAACAGATATCTTACCGAAGTCATTTTCCGATAGTCTACTGAAGAACCAATTTCATGAATAACACATCTTTCCTGCATTGCAATGCTAATCAGATGTGAAGGAGCAAATGTTCCAAAAAATTTCAAATAATCAAAGAAAAAGAAAATAAAATGGAGGAAAAGGAAACAAGAGGAATACATGAGTCCGGAAGTTTATGTCCTTGATTGTCACCAAATGCAGACCTCCGGACCAAGTATTCCTCAAGATCACCGGAACAAACGGAATAACATTGGTTTAAGTACCTTCAAAGTCGCAATGAAGGGTAAGAAAAGATCCCTTTGCAAACCACCTTCATATAGACGATCTGGAGCACGATTTGAAGTGGAAACAAGAATCTATATTTTTCATTCACCCAACAACCAACATTTGCAAAACACAAAAATGTTAAACTTCTTGTCTAGCAGAAACTCTACAAGATTGTCCTGAATAGAAAGAAATGAAATATTGAACTCCTTACAATGCCATTGCTGAATAGATGTCCAAAAAGACGGTTCAATATTAATGCGTCGGCAACATCAGTCACCTATAAGAATTTACACAAAGAAGAAAGTGAACAACTGAAGCAACCAGGTAGGAAGGCCGTCAGATGAGGTCAAGAAGCATGAAAGCAACATCATATTTATAACGTACCATAAACTCATCAAGACATAATAAAATTGATTCATCTGATATCTCTCCTGCAACAACTTCTAGTGGATCTGTCACACCCTTGTGCTTCTGAAATTACATAAAAGTGACAAAGTTAAACTTGTTCCAGTATCTATTTCAATCCAAAGGCAGTGTATCACATGCAAGAGAAAAGTAGAACTTCATAGCAAGTTGGAAAATAGAATTCCATTTATTGTCCATGAAAGAAAAAAATGCCTGGGCCTCTGCCGTAATATGCATCAATTTTGATCAGTCATTGGTGGGACACCACTTTGACCGAGCCATCTTCACCATCCATCAATGGAAAAAAATAAGCACAAAGTTGGATTGCTAAATAAATAAAAAATAGGGTGGCTGGGCTTCCAGGACTGTCAAACTCTTCCAAGAGGTTCAGAACCAGTAATTGAATATTCCAGATAGATTAATAGATGGACTGGGTGTATCTTATAGCACGATAGACTTCAAAACTTCCAGAGTATAATCATGCCATTAAACTTGTATAAATGATTTGGTACCCAATCTAGTGAACAGGTAACTAGTACAATAAATGTTTGGGTCAGTATTCTTACTTGCAGGCGGCTATGCATATTCAACATGAAGTCGTGAAAATGGATTCTCTTTTTCCTCCAGTTAAATGGCCTGACCAAGTAGAGTACCAGTGGTTACAAAACCTTATCCATAGATTTATAAATATGTTTTATTCTTTCTACATTATGCATATATATAATGGTGTTGATGCTTATATGTTCTTATCTACCGAAAAAGGTAAAGAAATGACTCTCGATTCTGGAAAAGAGCAACATGGTACCGAATATTAGAGAGAAAACATTTTAATAGGGTAATCGATCACAAAACAAATGTTGTGACAATGTATGCCATCCCTTGTTTTGGCTGCCTTCCTTAAAAAGAAATCAAAATAAAAAATCAGATAGACTTCTATTGGTAGAGCGTAGGTGGGGCTTCTACAGTTTCTACTTCTATTTAGTTTCTATGATAGAGAGGCCTGTAAAACTTTATATATTGCAATGAGAAGACACTAGATCTAGCTTTGTTTAGAATCATATTCGTTCATCAACCAAATAGAAAAGAGGAAATCCAATTAATTTGAATCTCTTCAAAATATAGTACATGTTAAGTGTTTAAAAGTGTGTATTTTTCCATTATTTTATAGAGCACTTAACGTATTTTCTAACCTAAGAGTGACGATTTCTTCATAAAATCATACATAATAGTTAATTCATCATAAATTACATTTTATTGATTAAATTACATTTTATTGATTAAATTACATGTATTTTCACGGATTTCGAGGGTTTAACTATATGTCCATTTCTTGTAAGAAAAATAGATGAGAATTGAAGAATCAAAGAGTAGAAAAGACCAAGGTCAAAGTTAAAGTCAAACCACGGTCCAAGAGATTCAATGGTCTCGGATTGATAGAATTAAATTTTAAATCTACCATGTCATACCGTTTTGTCCATAACTTTTGACTCACTGATCGAAAAAATGTGAAATTTTAAGGTTAGCAAATAGATTCAGAGAAGAACAAACCAATGCTCATTCGGACTTCAAATTGGTCAAATACATGTAACAAGTCAGAGACTCCAAGTTTGTCACATTTCACCATTGTGGACGTAATTTTTTACTCGGTTATCAAAACGGAGCAAGGTCAAGGGGGTTAGAACTCTAATTGAGAGGTGAATATATTTCTATTTCTCATAGAAGATTATATTCAAATAAAAAAATGACGAAAACGTGTTGCCAAAACAACCTTAGTTTTTGTGTATAAAAAGACCTTATCTCTTTAGTTTTTGACTCTCTCTTCTCTCTTTGATCCCTCTCTCCTATCCTATCCTAATCTTTTTTTTCTTTTATTTTCATATTTTTAGGTTTTAGTTTATTTTTCTCCAATTCGAAGACACATTGTTCAAGTTAATTCAAGAGATCAATAAAAGTTAAGTATGATTTTGATTTTATATAATTTGTTGATTTCTAGAATGAATCTTGGCTAATCTCTTAATCTAGGGAGATTGATGAAGTCAAGGTTATTATTTATTTTTAGTTTATTCTTCTACTTCTTGATGTTTTCATTGTTAAAATATATTTTTCTTCCAACCGTTGTTTCTTCAGTATTCTCAATTTATTTCTCCTTATCTTTCATATTGGCATGATCCGTTTCTATTAGGTACAACCCATTATATCAGATGCTCACAATGATGTTGAATCATTGAGAGATAAAACTACTAGAGGGAAGGAAATCTTAGGCAATTCCAGATTTTTAATTATTTGGTTCATTATTGTTAAATCCTCCGAATTAAGAATCTTTGCCGGTTTCTTGATTTGAGTTATCTAAAAAGAACTTGAAAATAAATTGATTTAAATTAATTATCCTGAGTGGATTCATTCTCCTTAGATGTTTTTCAATTCAGACATTTTTTAGTGAATTTAATTAGCTTTTAGTTTAGTATCCAAAATCACACCCTTCTTCCTTTTTCTAAAATCTGAAATATTAGCCTCCCAATCCTCAGTGGAACAACCCTACTTGTTAATATAAAATAGGTTTTTAATTTTAATTTTATATTTTGTTCTTGTCTTTTTCAAAGACATCTTTACACGACGAACAATACAGTTTTAATTTCTTGTCAATGTTAGATTCTTTCAAGGGTTTTCATTGACATAGAAATATTAAAATATAGACTTGCAAAGTATACACCAGACTTACAATTGGTCAAAAAACAAGTCCATCAACATTGTTTTTCCTGTGCCCACTCCTCCATAAAGATAAAGTCCTTTGACGGGTGAGTACGAAGATTGTGGCACAAGACGGGACCAAAACCACCTACTCCTGCAATAACACGGAATTTTACAATGACTATAAAACATGAATATAGAAACTAGAAAGAAACCGAACCCAACTCTGTAACTTAAAAAAATGAGGAAAAAAAAAAAACTCGATAAAATGGATTTGTCTTGCCATATCAATAATGACCATGATGGATGGTTTACCTTCCTGCTTTATCAGAAGATGTGTATCTATCCAACCGACAGGCATCAGCTGACTCAACAAGCTCATCATAGAGTCTTTGAAGTTCTCTTAAGGTGCCTACCTACAAAATTCACTATAAGAGTGTTTTCTGACGAGAGCAAACAATGCAATACAAGATAAGGAGTTGTGAGAGCCTTTTGCAACTTCGAAATGGCCTAGTCAGCTTTAGCTGTCCAACCAATACAATAACTTAAAGACTGCCAAATTGTTTAGTCGTGCTCAAAATTCTCACCATTTGAACCCTAACCATCCATTTAGTTGTTTTATTTCAGAATTGTTAACCAATCAACTACTCCAAAAGACTGATATATTGGAGTGGGGGAGAACTATGAATATAAGAGGGTCACGGAGCTTAATTGGGGTATGACACACCCGAGAGTGGAGGAAAATATACACTCAACACTCCCCTTCACCCATAAGGGTGGAAAGATTTGAACCCATGACCTATATGAACCTAGCACTCTGATTCCATGTTAACCAACCAACTACTCCAAAATACCGATCTGTTGGAGAGGGGGAGAACTATGAATATAAGAGGGTCACAGGGCTTAACTAGGTATGACACACCTGAGAGTGAAGTGGAGGAAAATATACACTCAATAAGTTGTTTGATTTCAGAGTAATGGATGAAACTCCCACCACCACCACATGGTTAGGATAACCTGTGCTATGATTTTCAAGTTATTCCAAGAGATGCCCATCAACGGGATGGTCTCCGGATTATGGAATTTTCAACTTATGTTACCTTAAAAAACCAGGATACAGACCCAATACAGAACAAATATGGCATTTTAAATTAAACTTGAAGTACTCAAATGGGTAACAATTATTAAACTCAAATGAGCAATCATACCTGGCAACTATCACCATCTACAAGCTCCCCCGCAGCAATTCGCCGTTCATATTCTACAAGAGGACCTCCTCTTCCTTCGTCTCTGGTTGAACACTGCAAACCTAGAAGAACCAACACAGAGAAACAAAATCACAATCAAGAAGTAATGAAATTTTAACTAGTTAAAATTACATCGAAAAGGTGAGACTTTGAGGTGGTCAGAAGAAACCTCCATTTGTAGCGTCTTTGGCAGCAGGGGTGAACATAGTTCTTGAGAATATAGAGGAATGCAAGTATCTATCAAATTTGTCTTTCTGAAAAGAATTGTAAGTAGGACCTTGGATTGAATTAACCAAAGGAATATGTTTTCTCCCCAACCCACTCATCAAAATATCTCTTTCTGGAAGGCGAGAAGCAGACCGAATGTGTCGAACGGATCGAACCATTGTTCTCATCTTCTTTATCGAAAATGGGTGTTACTTAAACAGTCAAATTGATCAAATTCTCCAAGAACCTATTCATTTTAACAAAATCAAAGTTGAAAATCATTACCCTTCAAGAATTGTAAATCAAACAAAACTTATAACTTCTAAGAATCCAAAATTAAATACCCAAATACCGAAGAATCAGTTGAATTCAACAAAATAGACAATCATAAACAAAAGATCCTTCTTTTATGATCTAAACCAGTTTGAATCGCCAATTCTGTTCGATCCAAAGTCGAAACAGGGCCTTATTACATTTAAAAAAAACAAGATCAGGTACCTGAACCTGAAGAAATTCTCCAAGAAAATAGGACCAGAATAGAATATAAATCGAACGGTCGGGAAACAAAGAACCGATAATTCTCTGTTGATTCAACTTAAAAAGATGAATTCGGAACCAAGATTGAAAATCTCTCTCTCTCTCTCGAATCAGATATGAGTCTTTTTAGAGAACCAAAACATAACCCTAGTTTTCAGGAAATCGACGCAGAGAAAGAGACGGAGAGGTCTGTTTCTGATTCCACTTTTTTAGAGTTTTAATTAAAAAGTTTCTTATAATAATGGTTATTCTTCCCAATATTTAGTACGTGATTTATTAAATTCATTCATCCCATTTGTAGTCAAGTTCTTTCTTGGATATTGGGTGATGTGGACCACTTTTATCTAATTATGACGTCATCAATTTCCCAATGTGGGTCCCGCGGCCAAGAATGTTACCGAAGATGATTTCGATACAACCATCTGTATCACGAGGTTGATGTCGTTGTCCAAAAAAACGAGATAAGGTACATGGATCGAAATTTTTGCGGGGTAATTTAGACATGCTATACCCGTTTTGATGAATATTTGAGATAGCCTTATCTTTTCAAACTGATGACATCTCCTCTTTGACTTTTTGGACTTATCTTATAATAAATAAAATGTGACCTAAATGCCCTGATCTAAGATCATTAATTATAAAATCATATTTTTTTCTTTTTAGGTTCTTAAATCTTGATTTTTCTATCCAAAATTTCATTGTATTTTATTTCTTCAAAATCATATATTATTCATGCAATTTTAAGGTTGAACATGAATGGGGAAAAAATAAATTACCTAATAGATAGAGGATGACTGATTTTAAAAAGAAAAATCAAAGGTTTTTATTTTTTTATGAATAATGTTGAAGTAGCATTAAAATGTACATCGTGAAAGACATTTCTGACATGGATATCTATGTTTAACACATCCACATTAATGTACATTTCAATGTTACTCCAGACTTTTTTTTATTACATGTTGAAGATGTGATGGCTAGGTCACACTTTTACTAGGAAAGTAAAATGAATGAAGCTATTTGTCGATTTTTTTTTTATTTTAAATAATAATAATTTTGGAGCTTTCAGAGATAGCCTCTGATACATGTTTTCATATCGACTATGTTGGAATCATTGTTTGTCTCCATTGAATAAGAGATGAAGTTGAGGTTAATAGCAGATATAAACAGAGACCCAAGAGAAGGAACAATATAAACTCCAACCAGAAAAGCTTAAAGTTTGTCATGGAGCATGGGTTGAAGAAAGTCAAAATTTTCTCTTTGTTTAAGTTTTATTCTTCTTCTTTCCGACAAATTAAAGAATAAATTCTACAACCTTTCCCATACAGTATTTTAGTAGTGTTACCAAATCAATAACTTTGGTTGGGGCATTTGTTTTTACTCAGTTGGCAACTTTCAGTAGCTCTTCCCACGTCGATATTTTTTCTCTGGGTTTGTTTCTCAAACTCCCCAAACTCTTCTCATGGAAATCAATCTTTTCCCAACCACTGAATGGCACAAATCCGACGTCTCTACTGTCTAATAACTGGAGCAGTCCTTCTCTACCAGGCTTCGGCAAGCTATGAGATGTCAACAATACTCCTTGCTGTACATCTTCAGAAATGCTGGCAACCTGCATGGAAATCATACCACATGTTACACGCTTAAAAGGAAATACTGCATATAATGCTATGTAGTGTACGAGGGCACTCCATCATGTAAACGAAACCAAGAGACCATGCTTACTGTTTCTTCGGCACAGTAGAGGTTTGTAGCAATGATCCCAGTTGGTCCTCTCTTCAACCACCCAGCTACATACAAGCCATTAAGAATTATAGGATCTGTTGATGTATTATTGCTTAGAACCCGACCTCTAATATTTGGAACGACACCTGAAAAAAAAATAGGTTGGGTAAAGAGTAAGTTTTCTGTGCAATTTTGGAAGCACGAGTAGTAAGTAGATACTCCTGTTAATTATGGCAGAAGATAAACGATGGCAATAGGGCTTAAAATGGGTCAAATTCAGCTCGGATCTGAGTATATCCATATCCAGATCCCAATCTGCCTCGGATCCTTCTATATAAAACCTATCTGAACCATTTTGATTTCACTTAATCCGGATCTGACTAGACCAAATTGCTTGATTCAGGTTGGATCGGACAATTCTGGTTGGTCGTTTGTACAGCATTTTTTCCTTGTAGACTAATTGCTATAGTATTCTATTTTGCCATTTTTATCATTTTATTTTATAAGAATTTATGTTATATTAAAATAGTAAAAAAGGATATTTGAAACAACCCTAAAATTATGCAGATATGTGGATGGATCAGTATCCAACTCTGATCATGGGACATCAAGCCATATCCAAATTCCAACCCATTTTTTTTATTAAGTTCTACTCCAAGGACCCAAACCCACTAAATCCAGATTTTGGATCACTTGGATTGTGGATGAAATCCAACCCATTTTATGCCCTACATGGCAATAACGAAATTTCGCACAAAGTTGGAGACAAATGAAGCGTGAATTTATCCACATTTACCTTTATGATGATCGAATGGCAACCCATCCACTGGCACTGATTTGTAACCAATGCTTTTTAGTACAAGCCTGCACATGGAAGCCACCATAAATGGAATTAAAATTCCCTGTAGAAAGTATTACATCTAACAACTTTATCTTGCAATAGGCGATCCGGAGGGAAACATCTTTTGTTTTAGATTAACTTACCCGCATTCGAGGTCTTCGAATTGCCCAGTACCTACAGCAGACTGTTTCCCAGACCCACCATTTTCTACAAAAAAAATAAAATAAAAATACAAACACATTATTTGTACTAGAGTCGTTACGAACAACAGCAATACATAACAAGACTCCTGAACAGTTATCAAACAAAAGAAGAGTGTAAACTGCACGCCACGTTAAGCTATGAAAGACAACCATATGTATGATAGTGAAACAAACCTTTAAGAATGGTTTCCTCAAGACGCACACCGATGACTTTGCCACTGCTGTCATCTGAATGCAGAAATCTGTCTGGTCTCCGAAAGAACACAAAATGGAGTTCTCGCTGACCTGAAATGGGATTGGCATGTTGGGAGGTGGCTGCTGCTTTAGAGAGCAACTCATATACCCGTCTTTGGATTCGACTATTCTTTAGTTCTTCCTTGAATCAGACAACAACAAAGGTACAAACAATAACGTCAGCCAAGTATAAGAACCACATATGTGAAAAAGTAAAGGTACACTAATATAAGAGAGCTGTTATTGGCACTCCAACTTTTACATATTACACCCCAATTAGAATAAAAAATAAGTCAATGGATGAGAATTAAGTAAAAATTGGGGCCGGGGGTGCCAATAGATACTCTCTTTTTTTAGTGTTTGGATGGTATGTTTTATCTTTAATTAGGGGTAATAAATAATTTAAGAAATTAGGGTGTAATAAGTAAAAGTGGGGGTGCCAGTAGAAACTCTCCTATAATAATTGTGAGATGGCAACGGTATACTGTATTAATTGTGATAATATACCTCATCTGCTGGTGATTTGAGTAAATCAGCCTCCTTTATGTGAATAAACAAATCTTTAATACCTGCAATAAGATACCACATTTCCCAAAGAACATCATTAATCTCTAGAAGGAAGATCTCTACAAAAAATCATTCCAAAGGTTCTAAATTTAAATCCGATGGTAAACATCATAGAAGATGGAACAAAATTATCAGATCAGACTCTAAATTATAAGTTAAAATACATTTGCATACATACAATACAAATATAAGATACTTTCCGATAATATATGGTAAATTGACCATGTCGATACTGCACATAAGAATTTTTACAGTCTTCAATAAATAACAACAACAATTTCTAAATTAAAGCTAGAATTGAACCAAGAATGTATTCCAAGAAAGAAAAAAAAAAGCAAGTCATGGTTAAAATAATTATTTGTAATACTTTACACACAAGTTGAGAATTACCAAGAACTTCACGTAGTTCCTTTGCAGTACACGCCGCCTGTACTGGTCCACGTCTCCCAACCAAATACACTTTCCTGTAACCATGTCACAACTGATTTAAATACAAAGCAAACACAATCTTTTCAGTCGGTTTTAATACTAAAAAAAACAAACCTTATGGAGCTTTCCTGAAGAGAGACTAAAGCATGGTTGGCAATATCTGTTTTTGCCAATTCTGTTGTCGGTCGCAGAAGGATACGAGCTACATCAAGAGCTACATTACCCTGAAAATGAATACATGTACCCTTGAATAATGTGTACATATTACATGTAATCATTTGTTCTGAACTTGTTATTGAACGCTAAGGTGTGATGGGCGTGATGGAAAGCATTTCACCAACCAAAGCCTTGAGGCGTAAACCTCAAGGGCATGCATTTTTTAAAAAGGAAAATTATTAAACATAAAAAAATATAGATAGCAAAACTTCCAAAAGGAAAAAAAAAGGTAATTAGTGAAAAATCTCAAAAAAGAAAAGAAATTTAGGATTTGAAAATCCGACTTTTAATTTCCAAATTCATCAAAATCAAATTAAACTTGTTCCACATCCAAAGTTTCACACTTCCACCTTTTCAAACTTAAATCCCTCAAACGAAAAGTGACACTTAGAGCGTATAAGCCACTAACTAAAAAAGCCTAACACCTCTCTGACTAGAAGAAGTGGAGGAATACGTTTGCACAGAAATAAGAAACAGAACAATAGTAGAAAAAAGAAGTGATTGGTGAAATTGTAAGGTGGCTAATACATTGTACAGCAGCCCAAGAGGTTTAGTCTCATTTATTGGGTTTATTCGGGATTTTTGATTTGCTTACCGGTTTCAACGTGAGTCCTCTTTGAGTCATGGCTGCACGTTGGGGTCTCTTTCTCTGGTATGAAAAGGGCGTTGTGGAGTATTACCCACTTTGCCATTTGTTGGGGTTTGTGGAATGAGTGTAATGGAAGGATCTTTGAAGTGAAGTCTCTGGGCACTCCGGATCTTATTCTCGCTATTTGGGTCTTATTTTCTTGTGGTCAAAAACTTTTGATGAACTTAAGGGATGGTCTTTACAGATTTTGTAGGAAGATGGGATTGAGTTTGTAGTATTACAAAAGAGTGACTATGTGTGTACTGTTTTTCACTTGACTGGCTAACTTGGCTGGTCTTGCTCCCTTTTTACTATTGATGAAATCATTTTATTTATCAAAAATAAATAAAAAATTTTGTTGAAGTTGTAAATCAAACTATGGCTAATAGAGACTAGGGCCAAAAGAATAGGATGAACTTATATATAGTTAAGTACCTTTTATGTAAACTAAATAAAAAAGGGAGACTATTTTATAATTATAAAGACCATTATGTAAGACATGCACTATATATATATATATATGGGTCCCGTTCAGCAACAAACATTTTGACAAACATTTTGGCAAAACATTTTTCAAAACATGGGTTAGAGGTTTTGGAATGGGATGATTTTTGGTGAGGATGATCTCTACAGTGAGAAGATCATCCTCACCAAAAATCAGCCCATTCCAAAACTTCTAGCCCCAGTTTACAAGTTGAAAAATCGTGGACCGTCCATTTCTTGTAAATCATTTTTTATGACGTTAGAAATTTTGGAATGGGCTGATTTTTGGTGATGATGATCTCCTCACCGTAGAGATCATCCTCACCAAAAATCAGCCCATTCCAAAACCTCTAACCCATGTTTTGAAAAATGTTTTGCCAAAATGTTTGTTGCTGAACATTTCCCTATATATATAGCATGTCCCATAAGACATGCACCTAAGTCAAAAGGTGCAAAAAAATGAATGCACCACCTATAGGGTGTGAAGTTTTTCAATGCCTCTCAGAATAAGGTGCAAGCCTCTGAGATTGATAGCCTTTTTATAACAATTTATTTCAAAAAATCCTGCGAAAAGCACATGGCGTAAAAAACCCTAAGAGATTGAGATTACCTACCTAGTCAAAGAAAGAGAAACAAAAAATATAAAATATAAAAAAGAAGAAGAAAAAATCAGTAACTAAATCCTCCCATGTACAACAAAGTCCTATCTGAAAATAAGATCTTCAAAATATAATCCCCTTACACTCTTTGAATAAAAAGCAGCACAATAAAAGAAAAGCATTAATGGAAATAAAAGTAATAAGTTCTTCAACAAAGTCCCAGTACCTGTAAGATTTAAGCATTATATTTACAAGTTCGCATCCTTTCAAATAAAGACTATGAAGATACCTGGCCAAGAATAACAGCTGTTTCAGTGCTCTTCAAGTCAGGGTCGAAATTGCTGTAATCAGGGTGCCCATTATACCACCAAACAAACTCTCGAGCACAGTGTATTCCCGCTAAATCCTATAATTATGCACAGAAAGAAGAGAACAACATTACTGTCGACTCCATATGCAACTTTCAATCACGAAACAGGAAAAAATACATATTATAGGGCTATGCTATGAGGTGATGATGTGACAAGAAGGGAAGTATCTAAATTGAGCCAATGCATATTAAAGTACTTTTTTCTTCTCATAAAGAAACCACCTGTTTGTACTCTTTTCGTGGTTGCAATAAAATTATACTTATCAAAAAAAAAGCACATTGACATACTTCTCCGGGAACACCCAAGCCTCTATCACTTTCAGCACCATAGGCAAGCACCACCTGCTCAGTTACATCCCGTGTCAGACAAACAAAATACTGCACACTCGAGGAATGAAAAACTATAAAGAACGAAACAGAAATGGTATTTATCTGCAAAAGAAACCCTCATTAGAGCTGGTATCTTACCACATGATACATCTCACGGAGCTCAGAGAGCGAAATGGAAGTCCCAAGAGATACATTTCCGAAGAATGAGCACCTTTCATTCAACGCGACCCGAGAAAACTGATTGACCACAATCTGTTGCAACTTTTCTGGTAAAATAAGCTCAATTAAGAAGAGTATTTCATACAAATCTGTTCATTAACTAGATAAAAGATACAAGTTGCATATCACATTGCAACATTCCACAATTTTTTTTGGTCTTTTTGATAAATACGACTCTGCAATTTATGATTAATATATAATAAGAATTTGAATACAAAAGAAAATAAAATAAAAATGAGCGCGCTATGAGTACTTTAGTGTGTGTGTGCTATAGCTGCAATAAGTTGGTCATGTTAGATTTTATAGTACATTTGCACATCACGACGAGGGGATTTGAATGTCCAAACAAGTTCTCCACATTGGTCAAGTCCAACTGTAGTCGATAATTCAGAAAATGATTACCTTCCGGGGAGGGGAGAGGGGGGGCGTCCAACTAAAATTCAAAGCGTGAAAACTTATGCGACTATCCAAACATTCTCACCTTTGTTTCTGGATGATCCGGTGCTACTCCTGAGCGGACTAATCCAAATGGCGTCGGCAATCGATCTATAATATCAACTTCTGCTCCTTGATGCGCTTTCAACATCTAGTAATACCACATCATAGAAATCCTTCAACAGATACTCAAGTTCAATATTAACTCCATAGCTATCAGAACAGATCACTTATAAGAAAAACCATTATTCATAGAAACTCACAAATGAAGCATTCCATTTCAGCAACTAAAAGTCAGAAGATATCTTAAAAGACCTTTTTTTTTTAAATTCTTTTATAGAACATATTTTCACATATGTCAATCAGAGAAAAACCCAGGTTTTCATAAAATCCAGGAAGAAAAAACACCATAAATCATTAAAAACAGATTCAATTTCAACATTATCTTAATAGCAATCAGGGAAAAAACAATCTTTTATTCAACATTATCCTTAAAAGAAATTTTTTTTGGTCTTAACATATTTTCAAATATATTAATCAGAGAAAAACCAGGCTTTCATAAAGCCCATGAAGAGAGAACACCATAAATCCTTTAAAAAAATTCGATTTCAACATTATCTTTATAGCAATCAGAACAGTTTATTTATAGGAAAAACCTTAATCCATAGAAATTACTGAATAAAGCATTCTATTTCTACAACTAAAAACCTAGAAAGATATCTTAGAAGCCAAACAATTTGTTCCCGTTAAAAAAAAGAGACAAATAAAAAAGGCCATAAATGCCAAAGAAAACCATAAAAAGAGAGGAATAAAAAAATCATACCTTCTCAGCTGTGTAAAAACCAGCAGGTCCGCTTCCAACAATACAGACGCGTAAAGGTTGAGACGAGATACAAGAAAAGCACCTCGAAACTAACCTCCTTCCATGGAAAATCGCCAAACTTCTCATTTTTTTTCAAGATCTTCACCTTGTCTGTTTTTTTCCAGTGCTTCAAGAAGATATCTAGGTTTTCAAAATTTTCACTTGTGGGTTTAGTATCTGAATTCTGAAGTCTAGGGCCCGTTTGGATGCAGGAGCAAGAATTACTTAAAACAAATGTATTGTCTGAGCTCCGAAGTACTGTCTGAAAGAGCTGGATGAATATTGTGGTTTAAGCTGTGAGTTTGGGAACCTGTTTTGAGAAGTGCTGTCAAAAGTACTTCTGAGATAGTTTTGTGTTTGGGAACTATCCCAAATTCTGAAAAAATGAACAGAATGCCCTTATACGTACCAATTATTGTTTTTAGCATTATTACTCTACTAATTATGTCTTAAAATATGTTTTATGAGTTATCAACCATAAAAAAAAACATTATACTATCATATTAAACTTAAATTATGACTAATTTCATTACAAAATTTCCACAAAACCTGCCCAAAAAATTGGAAATATAAAAAAAAAAAAAAACTGTGGAAATATTACCTGTAACAACATAATAAATCATATATAGACAACTTAAATACAAACAACAGTCGAATATAATACCATAATATGATGTTCAACAACCATAGGCACCAGTTTTTGTTTTTAGCCAAATACTAATATCATGTTCAACAACCTAAGTACATTAATTAAGATTTTGATTAAGCATACAGCCCTTCCAAACACTGCAGTTGTAAAGAATTAATCAAGCTCAGCCAACAAAGAAAAGAAACATGAATGTAACTATCAAGTAAATAAATATACATAATAAAAAAGAGAAGGATAACAAAGCTAGAAGATGAGGAGATTACCAATTAACGGTGGATCAAACCAAAAAGCATCACACAGAAGAACAAGGAATTCAATAAATAAGCAGTGGGTCAAACCAAAAAGTATCACCAGATCAGTAGATCAAACTTCAAATGTCAATGTAAGTAAATTCAAGAAAACCTTATCTTCACTCGCTTTCCAGAGCTATACCCAAGCCCAAACACCCAAAGCTCTTGCATTCCCCAAAACAAATAAACAAAGAAAACGAGTAGAAAATTAACAAACAAAATCCCAATTCAAGTATTCAGACAGAAAAAAAAAAAAAAAAACCCCTTAATTTTACACTCAATTTTCTTGTATTTCCAGAAAACACTAACTCCATTCAGTAGATCAAACTTCAAATCTGAAAATCAGTAGAAAATTAACAAGCAAAATCCCAATTCACATACTCTGCAAACACCCTAAACTCTTGCATTTAGCCCAAAATGAATAAACAAAGAACATGAGTAGAAAACCGAAAAGGCAAAAAACTCAATTCACATACTCTGCAAAATCCTTATTTTTATACTCACCAAGCCCTAGTTTATTTACTTCTCACAAATTCAACTCCAAATACTCAAGCTATGGCATAAATCATAACTGACATACTTCCAACAAAACCCATTAATTATTGACCAGCCAAAACAACTAAAATGAAGTCAAAAATAAATTTTTACTCTAAAAGACCCTACTTTCCAGAACAAAAGGCAAAAATTCATTATATATTTCTAAAATCAATAGTTAAAAATTCCAAAATAATTCGAATTCTTCATCCACGCCCAGAAAAGTCTGCATTATCAGAAGAAACTCGAACCAAATCCACAGAAAAATCCTAAACTTCAAACCTCAACTTCTGCCACATTAACGAAGCTACATAGAATTCTAGTAACTGAGTATCCCAAAACCAAAATAAACTCAACAAAAGAATTCGATCTACAGAAACTCCAAAAAAAAAAAAAAAAGACAAATACAAAATTTACAGAGATTAACTACATCTAAAGCACGAATCCGATCGAAAACGTCATCAAAAAACAAAAAAGACAGTTTTTTTTAACCTTCCAACAAAAAAGACCACTTTTTTTTGTCTTTCGATTTCACATCTTTCGACAATCGGGTGAAGGGAGACTGTACGCCATTAAAAAAAATTACTCACCTCCAATCGGACGATGAAACAATGGAGAAGATCGTTCTTGAGAAAATAATGGTTCTCTGCAATTGCAAACTTGAGAAGAAGATGGTCCTCTGCAACGCAAGCTTGAGAAGAGGAGGGTTCGCGGGTTGCAAAGATGAGATCTCTCAGTATATTGCAAAATTACTTGTCTACCCTTATTATTTTAGAGAGTTTCTATTGCTACACCAACTTTTACTAAGAACATCCCAAGATGTGTAATAATTCTAAAGAGCCTCTATTGCCACACCAACTTTTACTACCAGCACCTTGTTATAGGGTAAATTACTATTTTGTGTGCTGAATAATGAATAATGAATATGACGAAACATATTTTTGAGCAAGTTTGTTGGTAGGCATTCTAATTTAGAGTGACGATTTCATTAATAAATTACCAACAATCTCCCCGTAGAAAAATAAGGATAGTTGTCTTTAAATTTATTAAGGAAATCATCATTTTTTTTCAATGAGGTTGTCAATTTTTGTATCAACGAGATCGTCACTTTAAAATCTATTCTATTTGTCTTTAAATTTACTAGTGAGATCGTCACTTTTTTAATAACGAGATCTTTACTTTAAAATAGACTACCTACCAACGAACTTGCTCGAAACATGTTTTGGGAATTAAAATGAATCGAAACTTTTGAAAAAGTTGTGCATATTTTGGGGAAAATCACTTAATTCTAAAAAGATTTACATATGACTTAGTATGTCAGTACAAAAAGTTGTGTCAATAGAATCACTCTAATTGTGTGATGGTTTCATGCAAATTGGTGTGCTATTAATAAAAGTTGGTGTGGCAATAGAATCTCTATTATTTTATGATCTCTATTTTTCATCCCACAATCGATTATCTTAACCTTAGATAGAGCAGTCTTACCATCTCAAACCGCAAGTAAGATAGGTTTCTATGGGGAAATAGAAAATGCTGAAATTTTAGGAGGAAAATTTGGTTTAGTAATTTTAATCAAAGTTAAGGCTAGGTAGAAACTGAAGGACTGAAAATAAAACTAAAGTTTAGATTTTATTAATTTTCCATAATAAACAGCTTTAAAAAAAAAGGTAATTTTACATCTCATAAAAAATGTATCCTTTTTGTAAGAATAATAGGTCTATAAAGATGTTATTTTAATTCATCAAAAATTATAATTCTGAAAACTTATAAGTGTGTTTTAGTAAATCTCTCTTTTTTTTCTCTCTCTTTAACACCAATCTTGCATGATCAAATGTATTTTATATCACATACCAAAAGCACAATTTTTGTATGATTTCTGCCTATAAATGTAAATTAATTTGTATTTGATTTTTTTATTTTTTTTCTTTCTTCTTTTATATAATTAAGAAGTTTGTCTATTAAAACTTTTGTTTTAATTCCAAATTTTTACGATTAAATAATTGGGATAGTGGACGAAACCAAATGGGAAATAACACCAAAGCTTTGTTTGCTTTGGAACAATGTCATTTGTTACCATTGGAGTCGTCCAACCCGCTCAGTTTATTTTCAGCTATGGTAAAATATCATTTGAGCTATGGTAAAATATCATTTGTGCCAATTGGGATCGTCAAACATATTCAACTTTTTTTTAAATACCGCCAAAAATACAGGCTTAGTAAGATTTCAAATCTTATTAAATTTCATAAACTCGTATTGTGGAATCCAAAAACAGTATCTGATGCAATAGAAGGTAGAAGACAAAATTTTAAGAAATTTTAAAAAATACTTACGATAGAATTGTTTTTCACTGTTTGAATTTTAATTTTGGAAATTAGTAGTGTGGTAGCAGTTCAATTTGATGAAACTCGAAACAGATTTTATTATTAGATTTTGAATCTTACTATTTTGACGAAATCTTGAAAGCTGTGGGGTTTGATTGTGAATGTGATAATTCATGTGGGCCCACAATCTAATTATGGAAAGTGTTTTTCTATTTAAAAAGGCTTTGAAATCATTATCTCACAAAATAAAATATTTATTTGTCATCGACTATACGAATCATAGATGTTTGTCATCAAGATACGAGTGTAAAGCATATATTATTTAGACTAACCTCCACGTCAAGAAAGTGTGAAATGAGGTCACTCAAGCACGACTCTAATAAGATTTCAAATCGCTCGACTAACGCATCTAACTTCATAATAATTTAAATGTAAAGATCAAGTTTGGAAATCATCATCTTGACATAACTTGAAGTCTCAACTACATGATGGAATCCAAACTGTTAAAAGACAAATAATGTAAATAGGGTTCTCTGCCACCCCGAAAGAAATAAATCTAAAACAGATGTTGTTCTAGTGATGATGTCTTAGCTAATTTGTTGGGAAGTTGTTAAGAAAATAGATGCAATAGAAACAAGAAAACAAATCAAAAAAACCAAAAACAAGATGCAATCACACAAAGATTTTACGTGGTTCCCTCTAGGTTGACGTACGTCCATAAATCACACCAATTCCACCATGAAGAAAAACTCGTAATTACATATTATACCCTTTCACCAAAACGAGAAATATAAACACTCCAAGAAACCTAACTAAAATTTTACATAATATTAGTGAAATTATGAAAATACCCTTAAATTTTTTTATTGATTTAAAGTACCTCGACCAATACTATTAGGCTCCACAAACTACAACAAATTTGACTAATAAGAAAATATATAATCTGTGAAGAGTTGCTCAGAAAGCCAAAATATTTCCATCAAGATTGATTAGAAGATTGCGTTTTCCTTGACAAACCGATCATTAATTTGTTGAAGGGATTGTTTGATAACGTGAAGACACTAAATTACGATGTCGATCTTCATACTTCTAGAAAGGCAATTTTGTTGCTGATGAGCTAGTAATTTTCCCTTAAAAATACCATTTTCTCACATTTAATTGAAAAAATAAAATAAAAAATAAAGCTGAACCAAAAGATTTAATTGTTTCCAATCAACAGAAGTCATGATATTAAGGAAATTAAAAAGAATCATTCCATTAATATATGTAAATCATGTGTCATCATTAAAAAATATTGGGACGACGACAACAGATGACCAAAAAAAACTATAGGACCTTACCTTATAGATAGACTCTATATACCAAATAATCAAACTAAAATATCATCAATAGATTCTATACCATACGAACTTCTAACTATGTATGTCCAATGCCCATCTCTTTCTACTAGATAATACATAAACCATAAACCATAAAGCGAACACAAAGATCAAACCCACTCCAAAAAAATCGTAGTAAGATTCAATAATCGCTTCCTTTGATTCTTTTGGCTCTAAGTCACTAGTATTATTGTTGTTGTTGTTGTTGGTTGTAGCGTCGATATCATACCATGGATACAAAATGGTCTAATAAGAGGGATCAAAAAAATTATCTACTCCATGAATGATTATACGTCGTCGTTGTAGATGTCAAATTGTGTGATCTTGACATCATTGATGGAAGCATTTCTGAGAACATGATGAGGTATTGTTGTGAGAACAAGAGGGTGTCAATGGATCTTGGACCCAAGTGGGAGAGATGATTCCAAGGCCTCCCTATCTAACTTTGTTGGTACCACTTGGTATTGCAATAGTGTAAAAGGTGGTTGTGGGTACTTCAATGAGAAGAAAGCGGCGTCGCTTGGACAGAATATAGTGAGTGCTTCTTGTGATGGTGGGATGAGCGTTAGGAGTGTCATCTCCAGAGTGCAAGACATCGCAACATACCAGCATCCGAGAGATGTTTGACGATCTTTTGAACAGAATATAGTGAGTGCTTCTTGTGATGGTGGGATGAGGAGTGTCATCTCCAGAGTGAGAGACATCGCAACATACCAGCATCCGAGAGATGTTTGACGATCTTTTGAACTTGTTCTCGATGATGTTGATCATCATCAACAGTTGTTTCTCCCAAGGTAGAGAAAGTAAAAAAAAAGAAAGAGAAGAAAAAAGAACTGAAATTGTTTTGAAGCCATTGGGAGAAGAAAAAAAGAAGCACAATTGTAATTAAGATTGAAACAAGTGAGAAGGATTTTTGGCTTTGCGGCAATATTTGTAGAGTTAATTACATTAAATTGATTCTGGAAAACAACTTCAACAACTAGAAGTTATTTACTCGTTTTCCATCCGAGTTTGAGTCAGATTAACATTGTTATAATACAAAAACCGGTTCCATTTTGATGACATGCAGGCTCATTGAAGTTTAAAAAAGAAAAAAAAAAAAAAAACTTTACTTACGAACTTAGTAAGATTTTAAACCTTACTAAGGGTTGTTTAACTCAAATGGATCGCCAATTAACAATCCAACACCACAGCCTTCTGGATTTCATGGAAAAACTTAAGATAAAAAAAGAAAATTGTTTTGGACTTGATCCAATGTTTTGAAAATGGACAGTTACCAAACTAAAAATTGAATTTCAACAGTGAAAAATAAGTTTTTTTCAAAATATTTTTGTTCAAAATTTATAGAAATTTGTCCTCTACATCACTGTGGCATCAGATCAAGTTTTTCTATGCCACAAGGTGAGCTCAACAACTACTAAGTTAATAAGGCTAGTCTTACTCTTTAAAAGTTGGTGTGGAAATAGTAACTCTCTTAAATAAACAACCTCACATCATTTCCACCCACATTTTCCCACATTTTTGTTTCTGATTCAACAACTGACATGCATTTTATTGCATAACATCCGAATTTGTTAAACAAAAACAGCCATTGATGCCCAGATCTTCTTAATCAGAATCCAATTCGATGGGGCAAATAAACCATACGGATTAAAGAAGAGTTCTGAATCTAATAGACCTATTGGATCTACCCTCTGAACCAATCCAAACTCAAATCATTTGACTACCGAACTCGCCCAGCCAAGCAAAGCAATCACACCAAATTAATCTCCTTCAACGTACAAACAGAATCGATAACAAGAGGAAACATTTAAAATATATATATATATATATAATAAATGATGAGAAAAAATAGATAATCACACGGCATTAATTCCCAGTTGATGTTTATTGTACTGGGACATTGATATTTACATGGAATGCTTTTGGGCTTGAGTAGTAGCAAATAAACTAAAAGAGGGTCATGAGCTTCATGTAGACACGTGTTGAAGATGTTTCCTCACTTTTGGGGGGTATGGTAATCTCTCTCTCTCTCTCTTATGTACAAACATCTTCAAGTCTCTATTTTCTGCTAATGCTGTGAACCCACACCCAATAAATACACCATTTTTAGCCACAGAAGAGACTGTCAATCTCATTTTTTGCCTTGATCAGCTTCAGTACGTCCGCAACATTACTGAGTGTATCAAGGTAAAATCTTCATACACTTCAAGATGAATTAGAGATGATCAGAGGAAGTGTGTCGTACCAATCATGACTCGGTGAAATTAATCTGAAATAACTGTCGATAGATTGAATTCGCGTTCCAGACTCCATGAAGATTCATTTTGATGGTTGATGCTTAAACTGTACTCCTGGAAGTATCCATTGTAGGTGATTATTGAAATTGAGGATCTGCAAAAATTACAGACAAATTAACTCTAGGAATGAATATATATCATTAAAAAGCATACCACCAATAATAATAATAATAATAATAATATAGAGATGATATTGACACCCCAATTACAAATAAAGAAAATAAGTTAATGATTGAGAATAAGTAAAAGTTGGGGTGCTCACATTTTTTTTGCTAGATTTCTACTTTTTAGGGTTTAGGATTTTATGATCCTAATCGTAATTGTAAACAACTACTGAAATTGTTTGAACAAGTGTTATAATGTTTTGCAATGCAGTAGTCACTATTTTGAATTTAGCAATTTGAATTACAAATATTAGAGGAATAATAAGATTCACAAAGAAGTGTAAGATTTTTTTAATTTTTTTTATTATTATTATTATTTTTTTATCTAAAAGAATTCATATATTAGATTCAAAACATAGAGAAATCACCTGTGTGCAGCAGTCTGGGATGTAGGAGATGCCCTGACAACTTTGTCTGCACCGCGAATAACTGCATAGCTGTACCACAACACCTAATTTCAGGGATTATTTGTTTAAGGCAAATATATCCACAAGTATATATAGATGTTAAAGATGAAACCTTAAGTCACTCAAAGCAAAGACAGTGAAGAACAGTCTATGAAGCATACAGGAAGGGGGGGATCACACCATTCTAAGGGTCATACTAGGTGATCTCATGGTCCCAAATCAATCTTACTGGGTGATCCAAACCATCTGAATCCCACACTATATTTTTTCCAACCATCCAAAATAATGTGATAGATCACAAGGTTTTGATCCGAAAGAACAGCGCCACCCCTCCACCTTGAATGTCTGCCACATGTACACCAATATACTACTAATAGAGCTTCCTGACACATACACTAGACTTTTTCATTGTTAGATGTAGTAACTGCTTAACCTTTTGACTCCAGCTGGGACAGCATTGTGAAGCACATGATGATGAGTGGGCTCGAACACATCGTTTATCGTGTCAGGAATCATTGATCCGAGTAGACTATTTAATCTTCTGCTTCTGATAAAGGTAGAAAAGCATAAAACATATCAGGCAACAAATCACTTATATATACATATATTGAAGGGATCGTTGTTATGAATGTGCAGTATGCAATTCTTAGCTCACGTATAGATATTGTTAAGTAGGTCTAGAAAATAAGAAGAAAAACAAAATCCCTATAAAGGCGAGAGATGAAAGAAAAGGAGTATCAAACAAGGCAATTTCTTTTGAAAAGAAATAAAAGTGCAAGACCCAAAAAATTGGCAAGTGAGACAGGAAACGGTACAATTGCCTTGTTAGAGAGGAATCAATGGGCTGATTAGGAAACCAACAAGGAATGGGACCAGGACGAGAATCATAAAAGTGTGTTTTGTAGAGCTACCTTCACGGAGCACAATGCGAAGTGAATGGGTGGAAGCATATTGAAATGATCATTTATTACAAAATGATGATAAGTTCTGTGGTACAGAGACTAACCTTTGATTTATCATAAATGCAAGAGAAAAAACATGAACAGAACCCGAAGAGCTTGTAGCAACAAGAATATCTGGAAGTTGCATAGACGGCCCAAAAGAGAGGGAATATATCGTTGATGGGTATGTCCCTCTTCGGAAACTATATGACTGCTACAGAAAGAATAGTTAGGTTCCATATGCTGGAGTTACCAGAACATTTAAAGACCAAAGGTGACGAACAAAGCAAAACAGCATAAATCCAAGTTTTGATGAGTCCCCCTCCTTATCAGATATCCTGAGCCAGAAACAGGCAAAAAGCTGAAACTACGCAATTTTATTAGGGCTGCAACTCAAGTGGATTGGGCTAGGTAGGGGATCAACCCGTGCCCAACCCACACTTGAAAAACACAAACCCATGCCCGTGCCAAACCCAACCTCTGGCATAAAATGCTCAACCCAAGTCAGATTGACGCATTCCTCATTAATACTAGATAATTTAGTAATAACAATGACTAATACAAAGATAAGTGGTATGTAAACAAATATAAAATTTACAATTATTTTTCCTAAAAAAGATGATGATGATTAACCAAAGTTTGAAATGTGAATTGTGAATGAGCAAGAAACAAAGATATTTAAAAATATTTTTAAATTGTAACCATATTAAGTTTGGGTTCAGGCAAATCTGGCAAAGTTCGGGCTATCCAATGTCTATGCTCAGACCCAACCCGATTTAATTCAGTCAATTTTTTATTTTTGCCCAAACCCTATTAATAGTACCCAAACCTGTCCCAAGGTCAATTTGAACCCATCAAATCTTGTTGGGAGGTACTGCCCAAGGAAAGGAAAAGGTTACTTCCGGATCAGGGATAATAAATAAAATAGAAACCAGATAAAATCGTATATCGAAACGACTTCTGGCATCACCGGAAGGATCGGAACCACATTCGTGGGCCGACAATTTCTCTGGATAGGTCGAACTATTGGAAGCAAATGGAAAAGGAACACCGAGTGGGATCAAAGAAACTAGCGGACTGATCACTAAATAGATACAAATAGGTGCAAATTCTGACATCACCACAGCCCACTTCGTTCTCTCGTATTGCAGCCCTAAATTTTATATACCCCACCAGGAATGTTCACATTATTTTCCGTGAGCACTGAAATATAAATTAAAAAATATGGACAATTCAACAATGTCTGCTTCTGGCTTGGGTGATCTTGTAGGTGGGATTCATCAACTGATTGGTCATAACACCTCCCCTGCATGTGGTCTGTGCGTTTTATAGGGCTGCATATAACCTCTAATCAACATGGACTTAAAACTTTCCACATTCAAAGCCTTCAGAGTGCATGGTTGTTATGCTTCACCTTAGTTGCTTGTGATACCAGATGAACTCTGATTATGGTTCCTTGCTCAGAAGCTGTTGCTATGTACATTCCATTGGAAGAAAGGACAATTGCAGCCAACGGTGATCGGTGAGCATCTATCTGTGATTAATATCAAGTTTCAACTTAGATTAAGCATCCAAAAAATACAACTACAATGGAAGGAATGCTGAGAAAATATCTGACGTCACATGCCTTGACAGAAGAAATAAGATTCACGCTATTGATAGCCATATTTAGGATGGGCATAGCTTATCATTTCTTTTCTTAACTTTTTATTGTGAAGATGATGTATTTAAAAAACTAACGAAAGTAGGAGTGGACGAATATGGATGGTTGGAGTGATGATTTTAGAGCACATGTGAAGCATTTCATTTCAGCATTTTTTAAAAAATCAAGCAAAACGTACCAACCTCACAATGGGAATGGAGTTCCATTACATTGTAAACTAGTATAGATCCTTTGGTCATGCTTGCTGGAATAGCTAAATAGCAACCATCTAAATTAGGGGAGAAAGCACAGAGTCCTGAAATAAAATTTGCATAAAGGTTAATATATGCAAAGATGTTAGTTGTAGAAGTCATTTGAAATTCCAAAGATGTTAGTTGTAGAAGCCATTTGAAATTCTATCTATTTGAGCTTTTCTAGCTTTAATTAAGAAAATGAGTAAAAATGCAAAGAAATCAACTAAAATACATATTGAATCTTAGGAAAAATCCAAAAATGTAGTCATTAGTCCAGACCATTTAAATGTTAAGCCACCTCTTTGATTACCACAAACCATTTCATGTTGTTTAGACAAATTTTGCAGCCCAAAAAATTCCATCACTCAACCAGGATCATAGAGTTGTTCAATTAAATTGTCGGTCATGCATTATTCAGAAGGTTAGGACTATTGCTATTATGTGATTAGATTCATGACCAATTCAAAAGCTGGCTTAGTATTTAGACAATCTTAGTTAATGGCTATGACTGCCACATTTGAAAAAAATAATATTTTAAAAACAAAAAATGAAGACTGAGTCTTGGACTAAAAATATTTACCTTCACCAATGAAAGGGAGGTAAATACTAAAGAATCTAAATATCTAAGCCTCACCTTTTGTATTCAGCACTGTATCGATTGTGTCCAGTATTGTTAGACTGTTCAGATCATATATATGCGTCCTATCTTCCAATAATACAATAAGCCTGCATGGAAGAGAGATTATATTTCCATTAGATGAAAAATAGAATGGGATTGAAGTACCTTTGATGAGAAAATGACATTGTTGAACTTGATATAACAACACCACCTAATTAATTTAAAAAGGTCTTTTGATGTCTATAATGTCAGTTTGAAAGCACAAATCCAAAGAGAAATGAAGAATTAACACTTAGGTGTCAGAGTGACACTGATCCCAAATAAGGAGCCAATTAATCTCGATTACAATGCTGAAAACTAGAAATCTTGCTGAAACTTAATAACCTTCGTAAATAAAAGGCTCTGAACTTTCAGGTCCACAAATAATCATAGAAAGAAAAGTGATCTAGCTGACTTGAAGATAGATTATGTCAACAATACAATCACGAGACAGATGAAAAAAAGAAGGAAGAGCAAACTCGGGCGAGAAGCATAGGCAACATCAATCAAACATTATACATTTTTGCTTGTATAAAGATCCCAATTTAAGCCAATCCAACCACCATAACCCATATATTTAAGCGATCATTCCTTAAAGGAAAGGCATTTTGTACACTTCTCCTTTTCAGTCCTATTAAAAACCAATTGACAATGCTCACCTAATTCAAAGACCAATACCCTTTACGAAAAATAATGGATTGGACAACGTTCATCATCAATAGGACTGCTCATTAAGAGAGAACGTGCATTTATGAAGCAACTATTGGATGAAAAAACTGGCGAAAAAGACACAGAACATTGTACCAGTGTTCATGAATCCAATACACCAACATGTCTATACAATTTATTCAATATAGTGAGAGAATTTTTTTAAGAGTTGGGTTATTGTCCATGCCATGGAGACGGCAGGGAGACCAACCAACCAAAAAATAGTCCTAAAACATTCTTATATTCATAACCTCGTGAAAAGATGACTTGAAATTGAAAAACATTAAAGGGCCAATTAAACCATCTTAGGTCAGCTTTTCATATAGTTTCTAATACCAAAAAAGGGTGAGTCCTAGTGATGATGATCAACATGATAGAGATAATTGATTGTATACTTGGATTGTCCAACATGATCTCCAAGTGGTCCCACTGATGGTAGTAAAAAATGAGTGTAGATCTAAACTAACTCTTTTACAAAATAATTTTTTTTTCATTATTAGAAAATACAAAATGATTATATATCTTGAATATAATACAGATGGGATGTATATAGAGAATCTGATATATTTGTTTCTTTATCAATACCTAATACTTGTCCCAATATCATGTTAAATGGTTATTCCTGTTAATTTTCATAATAAAACTGAAAATCTATAAACAAATCTTACCTTAGTAGCATAACAAAAACAGTGTCATGCATCAACAATTTAAGGAAAGAATCAGCAGCTCAGTTTCTACCCTAATATAAGCTAAGATGTTTTACCTTTTCCTATTTACACGAACAGCAAGAATTGAAGTCAAGAAATTTAGTTCCCTGAGTGCAGTTCCAGTCATCGTATTGAACAGACAAAGGCGGCGTGGGGACAATGATGGCTGTTGCAGTCAGATTGAGATACAATAAGCTACTAAAATAAGCTCAGTTGGTTTGACACCTTGCAAAGCAACTCTGAATTCATGGGTTCAATTCCAGTCTACCCATCAAAGAAAAAGCTACTAAAATAGCTAAGAGAACATAGAAGAATATTGAACTTTATACATAAGCTAGTATCCCTCACCCTTTTAAAATAGAAGTACGAACAAAACATTTGTATATCATACCTGCTCCCCGGCTCCAACTATGGCAAGAAGGCTTGAGCTAAACAACATTTCAACAATGCCAAATGCTCCAACAGCTAACAAAGAAATCATATTTACTCAGGATCTTCTTTTTATTCGTAAATCAGGATAAAACTAATGTATGATACTTCAACTAGATTTTCTATGTATCCTAAACTGAACATAAGCATTTTAAAAGGGGTCTCGAGGATAATGTCTTAAGGCTCGCCTCATGCGTGAGGCTTCCTAGAGACGTTCTATACCTTATTTAAAAATAGAAAAAAATAGAAGCTCGTTAAAGACATTGCTCGAAAAACTTCTAATAATTAGAAAGCCAAAATGAAATGTATAGAAGTAGTAAAAGCATGAAAGGACATATGATTTGAATGAAGATATAGCACAAGATATAATTGAGTCGTAAAAAGGTTATGTTTCCATCACCAATATTTGACGTTGAGTGTATATTTTCCTCCATTCTCGGTCGTGTCATACCCTAGTTAAGCCCCATGATCCTCTTATATCCATAGTTCTCCACCTCTCCAACAAATCGGTATTTTGGAGTAGTTGGTTGGTTAACAGGGTATTAGAGTGCTAGGTTCATATAGGTCACAGGTTCAACTCTATCCACCCTTCTAGGTGAGGGGCAGCGTTGAGTGTATATTTTCCTCCACCCTTGGGCATGTCATACCCAAGTTGAGCCACGTAACCCTCTTATATTCATAGTTTTCCCCCTCTCCAACAGATTGGTCTTTTGTAGTAATTGGTTGGTTAACATTTGGAATCTGATTTATTCATGTAGATGATGTTGATAATAACAATGCTATTTAGTTCTTTGATGATGTTTTTATGCTGCTACATGTGCGAAAAGCATAACTACGGAGACTTCTCTCCAATATCCAATTAGTAAACATATCCCACTTGGAAATGGGAAAATTTCAATGTCATTTGATTAGTAAACAGAATAAGGACACATAACATATTCCCTGCATTGCCACTCTTTTGGCAATACAAACTACCATACTTCCATCAGTAAATACCTCTCCCATTCAAAGGGCAAATTTTCTTTTCAATTCAAGTTGTTGGAATTTGGATTCCATTTAGAAGATTTTCTTATTTATACAGTGAGATATCAGATAGTTAAAATCATCTCATCAAGCTGTGTTTTGGTCGAGGAAATCATCAACATGAGGCCCATGGATCATTCAACTTAGACTAAGAAGTGTAAGCACCACTTGGAGTGAAAAGAACATTAGCTATGATATCATTCCCACTACACTGATCCATGAATGGGTATATTGAGTCAGTTCGTGGTATGGTTCGTACGGGTTCAAGGAATACAACATATTTTTTTGAACCCAACCATTCTGGTTTGCTGAATTTTATCATTGAGTTGGCCAGCCTAATAGGGAAGAAAAAACCTTTTTCTTTTTTTTTTGAAAATTTCAATTTAATCTTCATGTACATTAAAAAAAAAAAATTAAAAAATTAAAAAATTAAAAAAAACTATAACTTTTTCTATTTATTCTTAGAATTTTATAAAACTAAAGTTTTTCTTGTAACTTGGTGGTACATGGACTACCTAATGTTACTTATAACTTAATAAACCATAATTAACCTCAATTGAAATTTTCAAATTTTACAAACCACCATTGTTTTATCTTTAACAGAAGAATCGAACCAAAAAAAATAAAACATAAAATTTATAATATAATACGTACATCTTTCGTAACAGAGTCTGCCGCTATCAGAATCAAATATCTTGAATCCTTCCCTCGTACCTATCGCAAATCCGCTGAAATTGAAAGATAAAGAGAACCATTTTGTATTAAATCCTTATTGAATTTCAAAACCCTAGATTGTTCCCCAAATGGGAAAAAAAAAACTATTTGGAACCCTAATTAAAAGCTTCCAACTATATTACCTGTTATCTTGGTTGAAAGAAGCGCAGATGATGGGGGAAGCGGAGGACCGATTTGCCATTTGGGATTTTGTGTTGCCCCTCTTCTTTTTTTTTACCGAACTTCGCAGATTCGAATTATAAAAAGAAGTTAGTTTTTGGTTTTCGGTTTTTGCTACCTTTTCTGGGTTTGGATTTGTTGCTTTCCTCTCTCTTCCACTTCAAGTCATGAGCTGCGTATGGCTTTAAAATTCGTCCAGCATGTTTAAAGAGTCGTGTTGGAATTGAAGTGACATTGAACTTTACATCGTTTCACACATTGGTGTGGACGGAACCATAGATGCTTTCACTCATATTTCTTCGAAAGCATCTAAGATTCTGTACAAACCACGTCAGCAATGTGCGAAACGATGTCATTGTCAATGTTAATTCATCATTTTCGTTTAAAATATCTCAATCAAATCGACCGTTTTTATAGTTTTATATATAATAAAAAGGTAAATTACACTTTCACCCCCTTTAATTTGGCATAATTCCATTTTGATAATTACACTTATCTCACCTTTCCCTCGCGGTGTTAAAATTGGGAGCGGATCCTCTGTAGTGAGTCTTCTCTGTAGTGCTTTTTAATTAGTAGAGATTGAAATCTCGAAAACAAAATCAAAAAATTAGACAGCTTAGCCTTGTATGGATCATGGTGTAGATCAGATTTGAAATAAAAAATTAAAATTAAGTAGAATTTTGTAGTGTTTTTTAATTAGTAGAGATTGAAATCTTGAAAATAATATCAGATAACTTAGTCTTGTATGGATCATGATGTAGATTAGATTTGAAAAAAAATAGAATCCTCTAAGTCCGATGAAGACTTTTAAGATAGACTCTCGACGACCTCTTATTTTTTAATGAACCAGATTTTGTGATTGTCCTCCAATCATCCAATATCACTACAAAGCTATGTAGGGAAAACTCACTACAAAGGATCGACTTTTGTTAAAATTTAGATCTTATTTTAAAACAATAATGAAAGAATAATGTTAAAGTGAGCTAAAACATCATATCACACATCTTGACGTGAAAGTCCATGAGAACCATATATGCTTTTCATCGAAATATGAGTGAAAAAGCATCTATGATTCTTATCCACTTTCACATGGTGAAATGCGATATGAGGTTCCAGCTTGAGGTCACTCTAGCACAACTCATAATTAAAATGTCCCAATCTAAACATCCATTGAAACTTCTTTTTTTCACAGACATAATTTATTTATAAAAAAATATATATATTTTTAAAAAAAGATAAAATGATCTTTATAAAAGGAATTTAATATTAGATTGACATCAATTTGACAGAAAAAGGATAAGTGAACACCTTAGATAATTATAAGGGAGGTAAGTACAATTATCAAGACATAAAAGGTTAAAGTGTAATTTACCCTAATAAGAATAACCTAATTTATGGTGATGAAAGAACATAAGAGTTTATCATTACTAGGTATTTGATCGTTCAAAAATCATTTAAATCAATTTTAATGAAATGACTCCAACGAACCAACTTGAACCATTGCAAGTTAAACAATTCAAAGACGAGACAAACCCTGATAGATCTAATACGTTAGAAATTTTGAAATAATAATTCATTCATCAAAATATATAGAAAAAAAAAAACGAATAAAGACTCAAAATCAAAATCACTTACAATATTCTCAAAACTATTGAGACAATATGTGATTTGAGTAGGATTGTCAATGGAAGATACTAACCCGAGTTAGGGCCTTTGGTTTTGAACCATCAAAGTAGGATTAGACTCGTAAATTCGTAAGTCCATAAATCTATATAATAAAACATGGCTGTAGGGTTCACTCTGGTGGGGGAACAAATTTCCAATCAAATAGGATAAACATCACATCTAATTACAGCTTTTGTGGGCCTACTTTATTAATTTTTCTTTCGTCCCTCTAATTTACTATATTTCCTCTTTTATTTCTTTAATCGACTTTATTGTTTTTCATCATTTATCCCCTTAACCTCTTCCCCCTTCATCTTTATTGTCTTTATTCTCCTCTTATATCTCCTTCCTTTTTTTTCTTTTTTTTTCAATAATACCCTTTTTAACTTCCTATCTTTCCTCTTTTACTCTTTTAATGCAAAAGATTTTTTAATAACACCCCTCCAATTTTATTAGTTTTCCTCTCTTACTCCCTTAACCCCCAGAGAGGATGCTTCTGCCATGCTAAATGACGAACTCTAGTTCTATATAAATTCCCTATTTCTCACAAAAATTCAATCAGTTGAACATTCATATAACCCTACAAAATGTCGATATGAAGTTGAAAATCTAGATTGTTCATGAAATTCTTGCTTTAGGTTAACTTTGCTCATAATAATAAGAGCTACTATTGCCACGCCAACTTTTACTAATGCCACACCAATTCTTATATAAATCACCAAAAAAATTTGCACAGTTGGTGTGACAAAAATTGGTGTGCCAATAGCAACTCTCATAATAATTCAAGAAATAACTTTTTTTTTCTACATTAGTCATCGTGGTAAGAATGATTCGTAGTATAACTCGATCTTTCAAAATGTTATCCATACCAAGTCAAGGCTTGCCCAATTTAGGTCAGTAAGTGTAGTAAAGCAGGCTAAAGGTGCAGCCCTGCTCTTTGGGACTGAACCTATGGATTAGTTGGCCCAGCACAAACCTGTTTATTGTTAATTCTATGATTGATTTCAAGGTTAAAATATGTTGATAAGGGGTACTTGCCTCTTGGTTGAGGATAGTCGAAGTTACCTAACGACATTGACGTGGTGTCATAAGATTGGGAGATACCACGTGGCATCCTAAGACCAGAGGGAGTTGATGACATGGACAATAGAAGAGGTCGGAAGCTTCTGGAAAGGCACACGATTAGACAACGTCACGTGAGGAGCATATCGGCCAAGTGGCATGTTGCCATTGGGGAGATTTGGACATAGTGAAGGGACCATTGCGGCGGAACATGGAGGAATATTCTAACGGATGAAATCATAGGACACCTGGCATTGGACCCCCAACCCTAGCATTGTATAAGGGAAAGTGTAATTTTGTCTTGTTCACCTTATCCGCTATTACAAAATCTAAAGAAAATTTATAAATACGAAAAGAAAAAATTAGTGAAATTTTCTTAAAGGATCCTCACGGAAGGGTTTCTTTCTAAATAATCCATAAGTTTTCAATAGTAGCTTGCCGGGACATTTAGTAAACTTTTTCTTTCTAAATGATCCATGACCCTCACTTTTCACATTTCTCATGATTGAATGTTCCAATCATTCGAACTTATCGTTTTCATCTAAAAATTAGATTTTTGACATTTGAATCGAGTTTCAGATAGTTCATTCTGTCAAAAAAGGATTTAAGAAAGAAGAAGAAATCATTTTTAAACATTTTGAAGATGTATGTAAAAAAGTAGGATTTTTTCTTAATTTTTGGATGAAAATTAATCAAGAATGGTTCTTTTGGGTTGAAAACATCTAAACAATTGTTATCTCAAGTTTTTAGTTGATCTTTCCATGTATTTTAGTCAAAAAAAACTTGAAAATTAAAAATGGGTGGGTTTTACTAGTGTCAAATTCACCACTTTTCATTTAAAAGGTGGTGAACTCGATAGTTATTAAAAAGTGTTAAATTCGACAGCAAATAAGAAGTGGTGAACGCAAAAGTAAATAATTAAAAAGCAATGAGTTCACCAATAACAAGGGACCATTCAAAAAGAAAAAAGTTAATTAAAATGAGGACCATTAAAAAAGAAAAAGTTTACTGAATGTCCTATCAAGCTACCGCACAAAACTTAGAGACTATTTAGAAAGAAACCCTTCCATGAGGGTCCTGAAGTAATTTTCCCAAAAAAATTACGATAATTCATTTTATTTAGAATTCGACAACGAGAAGAAAACCATTATAGGATTAGGTTAAAAGAAATGCACTCTCAATAGCAAAATGAAACTATTTTACATTCTATTGACACTAGTCATTAACAACTGAAAATGAGAACAAATCCATACCCACTAACTTTTTCCTTTCCTACAATATTTTCTTTTGGTTACATTTTAAAGAAAGTTAAAAATTTAAAGAGAAAAAAAAAAAAAAAAAAGACCAGACCATCATCTTGGACCAGAAAGTTCCATGGCATGAGCATCCAAAGAATGGTCATCATCATCATCATCCACCATCACAATCAACATATTAGCATCATCATTATTGGTGGTTCCAACAGTAGTAGTAGCAGCAGCAGCAGCAGCAGTAGTAGTGTTGTTAGTATCACTAGTGTTACGGTGGAATTGTTGGGAAGCTTCCCATTTGTCGGCAAGGCCATCGCCTTCTAACATTCGAACGACTTCAGACATCTTGGGCCTGTGGGCTGGGAGGTACTGAGTGCAGAGGAGAGCCACTTGAACCATTTCTCCCACTTCTATCCGATCGTAGTTGGACCCAAGATCTTTGTCCACCAGCATCTCCACTTTCTTCTCTAGCTGTATTTTCTTCACCTGCAATCCATAATGCACAATTATGTTTTTTAGAGCTGCTATTGTCATCCTACACACTAATTGCTTAAATTATTTATCACACCACCCTAATTAAATATAAACACTCTTCAAACATTACAAAGATTTGGCTCAAATTATAATATCAATGTTATAACACTAGTTCTGTTGACAAACCATTTACCCCAAAAGATCGATCTAATGGGGAAGGCGCAACTATGGCTGTAAGAGGGTCACAGGTCAAACTGGGGAATTATACGTGAGCACATGACACTTTGGAGCAGAGGCAGATAACACAACACTCAACACTCCTAAACCACATAAGGGTGGAAATTTTCTCTGAGAAGACTGAAACCCATGATTTATATGATCCTAGCACTTTCATACTATGTTGACAAACCATTTACCCCAAAAGTCCGAACTAATGAGAAAGTCGCAACTATGAATATATGAGGGTCATATGTGAGCACGTGACACCCGGAAGTGGAGGCGGATAACAGAACACTCAACAAGTTAAAACAATTTCAGCAGTTGTTTACCATTACAATCAAGATCATATATGTTCCTAAACCCAAGACATAGAAATCTAGCAAGATAAAAATGAGAGAGCTTCTATAGGCCAACACACACAAGATGCAGTTCTAGGCTCATTAGAGATGGGAAGAGCATATTTACCCAATCAATCATGGCTCCTTTCTGATTAAGAGCTTTTCCAAATTCGAGAGCCCTCATTCCAGTAATAAGCTCCAACAATAGAATACCAAAGCCAAAAACATCGGTCTTCTCAGAAGATTGGCCTGTTGAGAGGTACTCGGGTGCAATGTGTCCGACAGTGCCACGTACAGCAGTTGTGACATGGGAGTCAGCATGGTCAAGTAGCTTGGCAAGGCCGAAATCACCAACAATGGCTTCACAATAGTCATCAAGAAGTACATTAGCGGCCTTCACATCCCTATGAATTATCTTAGGGTCACATTGCTCATGCAGATATAGTAAACCCCTCGCCGTTCCTATTGCTATCCTCTTCCTTGTGTTCCAGTCCAGTGCTGGTTTCCCTGTTTGCAAGAACACACATGGATACATGAACCTCTCATTAAAAATATTTTGGGCATGCTATGGCCTATAATTGCCCAACTCAGACAGCTAGTTATTGTTAAATATATGATTTAATAAATAAATAAATAAATAAAGGTTATAATCTTTACTATTATAATGAGAGAAGGCAGAATACAAGTGGTTCAACACCAAAATTTGGATCCCACAAATGCCCCCACCTTTACATTTAAACTTAATATAATCAGGATCATTGTGGTAAAAAACCGAGAAAATTCAAATCACACGTCCCTATTATCACGGGGTTAGTTTTCAAAATTATTATATCCTTTTTACTACGTAATCTTCAAAAGTCCTTTAACTAATATTTTAAATTACAAATAAGCTCATATGATATATGTGCATTTGCACATGCCACCTTCAGGTATATTATAAAATAACAAGGTCTCCTTCATCCTTAACAATTTTTCCAACTAGAATGAAGATTGGACCCATATTTAACCCCGAGGGATTGCCTCAGTGGCAATTTCAGACCGATAAGCGATTACTGCTCGTAGGTCATGAGTTCGATACCTAGCATGAACAGTAATTCCTTATGGGCCATTCGGAGTGCGCACCCACACTTACCTGGTTCGTGTGATGTCTGAGGCCATTGCACGTTCCCCAGGAATAGTCCTTGGACAAGATCATGGTCTATGGACCGGGCAAAGCCCATATACGTGCCCGGTCCGCCTTCTTACAAGAAACCCAATTATCAAAAAAATAAAAAGATTGGACCCATAGTTTGGTTTAAAACAACATCAAACAATTCCTAACAACTTCTAAAAGTGCATAAATTTAATTTTTCTATAATAATAATAAATAAATAAATAAAAATCATCCCAAGCCCTTTCAAATCGGTCTTGGGCTTAGACAAGATAAGCTTGATAGCTGTATGGGGCTGATCTTAAGTATTGCTCATCTCTTTAAGACTGGTTAAGCCCAAGCCCAAAGCCGCCCATTGACAGCCTAATATCCACTTCTGGAATTCAGTAATGTTACATAGTACGGCCCAGCCACCTTTGCATGGACCCGTACACCAAGAAATTACCACGATTGCCACTAGATTCTAAACATTTTTTTTTAACATGGGTCATAGATGGGCTTCAAAACTATGATGAAAAACCTGAATCAACGTGGAGTTGGAATAGCAACCTTACTACCGGGAGTACAGATAGAAACCACCAAACTGGATCATACACTACTAGAACGATACAATACTATACGCATTACCATATTTCATACCCACCATTCCTTTTATGACCCATACAACACTCCATCAGTCCATCTATGTTGTGGTCCATGTGGGCCCTAGCATATTAGACAGACATACTAGTGTTCAAAAAGCATCGACATTAAAAACCCTTATAACACGTCAAAAATACGTGATCTGATCTGACAAAACAGAAGCAGTACGATAGAGTGGTAGTATGCGCAGCACTACATCAAAAGTAGAATAAAGAGAGTAGTCACGCGTGGTGTGTGCGGTGGGGTTACGGAAGCGAAAGTGACAGTGGCGTACAATAGTGTGGAACAATAAGTTACTGCTATAGTGAGCCGTACGTACCTCTGAGCCTGGAAGCAACACTGCCATTAGACATGTAAGGGTACACAAGAATCCTCTCGTAAGAGGTGGCGCAGAAGCCGAGCAATCGTAGCAAATTTCGATGCACCGCTAAACTTATCATTTCTACCTCTGTTTTAAACTGAATCTCACCAGTTGAGCCACTAATATCCTTCAATCTCTTAACAGCGACCATTGTTCCATCTCCTAATCTTCCTTTATAGACGTTTCCAAACCCTCCTTGACCCAATATGTTCTTCGAGTTGAAGTTATCTGTCGCTAATTGTAGCTCTTTTAGTGTAAATTGTCTTAGATTTCCCAAGCTTATTAGCCCTTCTTCTTGCTTATCTGAATATATATATTAGAAAAAAAAGAAACCCATAATTAAATCGAGGATTTTGGTTATGGGGTTTGTTTTTTATTAGAGAAAATATGGATTTTTTAAATGGGTTTTTGATTTACTGACCGTTTATATTCAGTATCGTTTGATTCTTTTGAGTTTTTCTCCACCAGATGAAGAGACCGAGTAAGAGAATGATGAGGGCTGTGGAGCTGATGCTTACCCCTAGTGCAACGGCTAGTTTTTGAGTCTTGGGTTTTCCTGAAAGTGGAGGAATTGAAGTTACAAGTTAACACACAAACACACACAGACAGATTTAGTTTACAAGTTAACAGAAAGAGAGAGACCTTGAGATGAGTCTAGAGAGAAGGAGAGAGGAACAGGGGTGGTTGTTCCAGAGCAACCTTCAGTGGTGTGAGTTTGACATATTTGAGGATTCCCCACAACACTATAAGGAGAAAGAATCAAGAATATATGAGAGAGAGAGAGAGACTATGAATCGAATTTGAAAGAGAGTTGCATATAAATCTTACTTGAATGTTCTGGCGGGAAACTTAGGGACGGGTCCGCTGAGGTTATTAAAAGACAAATCCCTGAATTTAATAGAAACCCATTAAACAATTTTGATAGAAACATATCTTTCTTTCTCAGATATTAGCAGATTTCAACTCTGAAGAACGTGAAACAGAGACAGACTCACAAGAAAGCAAGATGAGGGATTTTCGCTAAAGACACGGGAAAAGATCCAGATAAGCTGTTGTTGTTCAGTCTCCTATTCATCATTCAAATAAAACAAAATTATTAGAAACAGAAAATTTATGACTCCAGAACAAAAACCCAGCGAGAGAGAGAGAGACTCACAGGTATTGAAGAGCGTTCATCTTACCAAGGGTCTCCGGAACAATATTTGAAAACTTATTGTTAGAGAGATCCAAGGTTTGAAGTTTGGGAAGATCACCAAGCTCTGGTGGGATTTCTCCAGATATGTTGTTGTTCTGTAATAACCTGTAAATCCAAATTCAATCCTAAATAAACCCAAAAAAATATAGGAAAAACAGAGATGGGTATGTGAGATTTCTCATCTAAATGTTGAAAATGTTTCGGTTTTCTTACACTTGTCTAAGATTTGTGAGATTCCCAATTCTCCCAGACAAAGTTCCTGATAGATTCTGGCTTGGAGCTCCCCTACAACACCATCACCACCCATAATTTATAAAACATTTGAAGTTTGAACATCAAACACAAAAGGGAGAGAGAGGAGAACTTACAAGCCAATAACAAGGTTTTCAGGAGAACAAGTGATCATAGCCCAACTACAAGGATCTACAGAATCTTCATCCCAGTTGTTGAGAACCCCATGAGGATCATTCAAAGCTCTTCTAATACTGATCAAAGCCTCCACTAATAACCAACCCAAAGTAGAAATCCCATAAACAAACCAAAAAAACACGAAATAGAAACAAACAAACAAACAAAAAAACATAAAATACACAACATACCTTCGTGGTTGCGAGGTTCATAAGAGAAAGAGAGAGATAAAGAAGATAGAAAGATAGACAAGAAGAAGAAGAAGAGTTTCAACGCCATGGGAGTTGCAGAATAGGAATGAAGAACATTTTTTACAAGAACCATGGATGTGAACCCTCTTTTGTTCAGTTGTTCTCTGTCTCCAACACACAGAGAGAAAGAGAGAGAGAGAGAGAGAGAGAGAGGGAGAGAGTCAGGGAGATGATACGAGTGTCAGAAGAAGCGCAGAAATTGAGAGGGACTGAAATGGGGGAGGGGTACACTGTACTCACTGAACTAACATGCGCCTCCTAGTCTCTCTCTCTCTCTCACTCTCACTCATTCCATTGGGGGAGTGAATAAGGGGGAGAGAAACGTAAAAAAGAGAAAAGTAGAGGCTTTTTCTTTTTTTCTTTTTATTTTTATTTTTATTTATAAAAGTATGCAATTAATATAAAACATTTGAAAAAAAGTAAAAGGAGGCGACTGAGACGAGAGCCATTTAAATTAAAAAGTTTTTATTTTTTATTATTTTAAGGACTGAAATGCCCCTTATTTTTCAATGAGAATAAATTTTGATTATATATAAAAAAAAAAAAAAGGCTTTTGTTATGTCCTCTCAATCTGTGATCAGTGCTGCAGCCAGATTTTTTCATGAAAATTCATTCTGGTGATCAGATTTTATTCTAGAATTAGGAATTTTTGAGTTTTAAAAAAAAAAAAATTCATTATTTTAGATGTGTTTTGTGTCATCTTAATTCAAATACAAAGCCCGAGTGAGTCAATAAGTCGAAAACTCATTCAATGAGTCAAATAAAGATATATTAAATAAATAGTTTAAAATAAATTTTATATTTAGAATAAATAAAGTATTGTTTTTTAATTCTCCAAATAAATTATTATTATGACTATCAATGAGTAGATGTAGATCAATGATAAATATGGTTTGGACCGACGACTTAACAATTTTACAAATGCTTGGATACGGTTGATTTTACAACGTTCAACATCATCTAATGGTATTATTGGAAACATTATAAAAAAATGATCGACATCTAGGTGGTGTTGTAGAAATAACGTTGTACTATAATTTTTATGTGGAAGTGCAATTTTGTATCTCGAGGCGTATAGATCTATGATTCCTAACTTGTCACGTTAGGAGAGTCGATTGAGTGTGCCACGTGGGGTAGTCAAATTATCATAATTCTATATATGCGGGTGGCGTTCAGCTCACAACTTTATTCTCACAACATGTTTTATCCTATGTAGCTTAAAAGTTTCAGGTTTGACTGATTTTTTGTAAGGATGATTTCTATGGTGAGGAAATCATCCTCACCAAAAATCAGTCGAATCTGAAATTTTTAAGTTCATCAAAAGTGATTTACAAATTTTCAGTAAATAATTGATGATTCACAATTCTAAAATCACTTTTGATAAACTTAGAAATTTAAGATTCGACTGTCTTTTGGTGAGTATGATATTTTCACCATATAGATCATCCTCACAAAAATCAGTCCAATCCGAAACTATTAAGCTACGTAGAACAAACGTGTTGTGAGACATTTGAGAGAATAAGATTGTGAGTCAAACACCCCAAAAAATAAGCCCATATATACATATAGCATTCGGAAATCCTAAAGAAAGTCAAACATTGTACCAAATACTTTTTAATATATTGAAAAATGTTTGGCTCTCTTTCAGGCCTCCATACGCTCTCCTTTGTATATAGCCAAATAGTTTGATTGGCACATTTTTGAGCTGTTTTGATCATGTTGATTAGTTGACTTCATGATTTGTCAAATTGGCTCCATTAAGTTTTGACAGTGAGTCGACTCAAATTCCAATCTTAAGTAATCTTAATTGAGGTTCGGGTCAATTTCATGAGTTTTAAAACTATAGAGCACCACATTGTTTAATCCACTCCCTTGTGAAACCCTATAAACATAGTGGAAAAAGTAAATTAAAGCTTCTTTTATCTTTAGATTCATCATCATTTTCATTATGAATCTTGTTAACATCACAAACAAAATTTTCTAAGGAATTGGACCTTAGAAACTCCTCCTTCCTCTCAAAAGTTCTTCAATTGTCGATTCATTAAAAGAAAAATACACATATCAAGAGAGAAAAGATGAGCAAGGTTGAAGATTCTTCTAGAAGCTTAGCTAATTATTAAAGGACGAGAAATCGATGGAGATGATAATGAACATCCTTCACACGGACAAATTAACCAAACAGTGAAAATGAAGTAGAAAAAGAGAGCGTGTCGATGATAATTGATCATATTGTTCGAAGTTCTTTCAAAAGTGATATGAGGGTAAAATTGGAATTACAATTTTTAACGACTACGCCAAATTCTCCTATCCAAAGCTCAATAATTACAATTAAATTAGGTAAAATTCTACTTTACGACTAAAGTTTTGGATTATCTCCCAACATTGTTATTTAAATATTATTGTTAAAAAGTTAAAGAAGAGAATCATAAGACCACACATCCAAGATGAAGAGAACACCCCAAATCTACTCCTTTGTTTTTTAAGAGCTTCTATCTTCACACTAACATTTACTTAAAGCACCCCAAGTTAGGTTTTTATTTGATATTAGTATCTTACAAATCGAGGTGCTTTAAGTAAAAGTTGGTGTGGCAATATAATCTCTTCTTTTATGCTTTTTTGTTTCTCTTTATCCCATCAAAGTAGTTTCAAGAGTGTAGAGATCTTGATGGGAATACCTCTCACAACATGGCATCTACTCCACTACAAGAATTTTTAGGGAATGGGTTGTTATCCAATTATCCCAAAGAATTTCAAAATGCTTTCGAAAGAATAATTGGAAATTATTCGCGATCCAAGAATAGAAAGGAAAATATAATCATATAGTTCATCGTCATCCACACTATATCCCAAAAATTTGGGATCGGCGAAAAAAATAATAATAATCATAATTCTCCATTCAATTATTACCGAGCCCATAGTTTGGTTTTTACAATTGTTTTTATATCTCCTCTCTCTTTCAATCCAAGATTTTTTTTTCCTCTTCTAGATTATTCCTTCTACTCAAATCATAATTGGCCTAGTTGCACATGTATTTATAGTAATAGAATAAATGCAATGAAAATGATCGCTTCAAAGTATATTGTTCGATCATCAAGAAATGTAATAGCTTTTATGCTCAATTTTGTAAGAGATTTAACAACTAGAATGCAACTAGCATGGTTCAAAATCTCGTTTCGTTTCGATATTTCAATTTTCTAAAGAAATTAAACGATACCGAAACATTGGCGAAAACATTCCAAATATTATTATTAACCTTTAAAAATATTCTCTTAGTGAAGACCAAAGTCAAGGGACATGTTATCAGTTAGGAAAGACATGGATATCTCAAATATTTAACAAAATATGGAGGGACTTTTTTAAATCAACCTTTTAAAGTGATTCTTTGAGAGATGACTGAAGTCAAGGGCATTACAATCGTATGAAATAGAGGGTTTCTCATACTTGAGACTCAAGAGGGATTGAGACGAGGAAGACAAATGAGATCGTCCAACAAATCCGAGGAAGACAGACAAGATTGTCCAGTGAATTTGATGAAGACGAGATCCTTGATGACTCCAACGATCCAAGTGGAACCTTAGAATCTCTCTTTGTCTCTAAGAATTTAAACACTGAAGTGGACAAAATGAAACATTATTTTTACATAGCATTTCGTCTCGGAATGTTAAAAAATCGAAATATTTTGATCGAAACATTCGAAACAGAACGAGATTTTAAACCATGACAACTAGTCTGAGTCTATTACCAAAACCCATTCGAAACCTCATGATTGTGCCTTATTAAGTGTAAATTAACTAAAAACTTATTGAATTGTTGCTTAAAGATTATATATCTCATAATAATAGTGGCGTTTAAATATGGAAATAGGTGTCATTTTTATATTAAAATATAAAGATTAGTGCACATGGATAGATATGTGTTGGTTTTATTTTTATGGCAAATCAACCCATAGGATGACAATTTGAGAATTCAAGAGAGAGACACACGTGTTGGGTAAAATGTCTTGAATGAAGGCTTTGGTGGGAACTCCTCATCAAATGCCCAACTTAGAATTCATTTCAAAACTCTAATAGGGATATTTGATATTACAACAAAGATGAAATTTTGGTTTTGGTAGAGTGGTTTCAAGTTGGGAAATATAAAATTTTATAAATCAAGAATTTAATCTCGATAAAAATTTAAGCGTAATTAAATCTCACGTTTCTTGATAGTTTCATACTTTCATAATATACATCTCAAGATCTAGGAATCCACAATTCGAACATAAGACATGTATGATTAGTTATAATAAAGTAGTTTCACATTTCCGTATATTTAATTATGAGTCCTACTGGAGTGACATTGAAATTGACATCATTTCACACATTGGTGTGCACAGAACCATAGATACTTCTCACTCGTATCTCGATGAAATGGTTCTATACAAACATCCACATCAGCAATGTGTGAAACGATGTCAATTTCAATATCACTTCAACAAAGTAATTAAAATAACAATATAAAATTATCTATTATAGGATTTTTATTATTGAAAAATGTGACCTAATATGTTATGGGTTACTCATGATTCTCTTTTGTATAGATATAGTAGATATAACATGCCTTTCATGATGAACAGCCATCATTCACAATGGACCATTACAAATGAGGCTTATCCAAACCCTTAAAAAAGAAAAAAGAGAAAACCCACATTGAGTACCTTGAATCAAACTTTATTTTAAGGGCAAACCTTAAGACTTATTTTATGAAAAATGGACCAAAAGTTTGAACACAACACAAGGTTAAGGCATTTCAAGTCTGTTTTGGCTCCATGGCCCACCCATGAAATGTAACGTTGATTGATCACAATTCACCAATGGAAAATTGGTGGGAAAATGATTTTCTTTGAAAATTTGGTTTTCTACTAAATAAATTTGTCCCCCCCAAAGAGAATTTCCACCTTGGGAGAGAAAATGTTTTTCCACCTCACATCACTTCTCAAGAAAATGATTTTCCGACCTCCTAATTTAAGGGCCTGACTGGTTGCACACCAAACACTACCAATTGCACTCCATTAGTTAAATTTTTTTCCTTTGCACTCTTTGATGATTGCACTCAAAAATTAAAATAAATTAATAAAATATTACCCTATGTGTTTCGTTTTTCATTCTCCTTATTCAACCATGCTCGCATAAATTATTGTTGGTTTAATTATTTTTGTAAGAAATACTTGGTCGAACCCTCATCTTTACCAGATACATGCCATTTTATATTTATTTCACGCCCCTACTTTTTCATTGATATTTGGGATACGTCCTTGGAAAACAAAACCACGTGTAATACGAAAGAGGGGTTTCTAGAGAAATTTTGAAGCGGGATGGCTGCTTCAAAAAAAAAAAAAAAAATCCCCTTTTAGATCATGGAGATTTTGGCGGTGAAGTCCCAAGTGTCAGCCAAGAAAGGGCAAATTTGACATTTCAAATTTAAACAACCATAAATGGTAAATCAACAAGCTTTGTTATTCCATGAACTTGAAGTGTACCGTCTCCAATGCACCTTAAACACCAAACCATGCATCTGAAGTCTAAACCAGATGTAGATCTTGACAATTTGTGATTTTTGGGCTTTGCATAAATTATGCATGACCTGCCAATTGAATGGCTGAGAAGGACTATGAAGGTTGGCCCATTGAAAAATGTGAACCTAATTTAAGAATACTTCATTAGGGATGTCGATGGATCGGATTACACGTGAAATCCAATCATTTAGATACAATAAGGTTGGAACTCGATCAAGGATTTGGGTTTTAATAAGGATCCAATTTGATAAGCTATTAGATCAGTTTTCGATTAATGATGTCTCGCTATGATAGGACTCTAGACCTAAAAACTTATACAAATTATACAATATATTTGTTTAAATAAATGAAACTTATTCACATTTTGTCTATTAAATCAGATTTGATGTGATGACCAATCCAAACACGATCAGACCCAATCCAATATTTATGGGTGAGTATTATCAAGAAGATGAAGAAACTAATATGTTAGTTATTTTAATTTATATTTTTTTGAAGACTATTATAACCAAAGTGTGATCGATTTGAAAATATTGGAGTTTTCTCAAACAATGTTACCCAATTTATTTCTACTAGTCGGAATCACGAATCAGCATAAAGTGAACCAATTTGTGGTACGATTTGTACAAAGTTTGTAAAATAAAGCAAATCACGACAAACTCACCAATTTGATTTGACAAATCAAATATTTTTTAATTGATTTTTTTTTATATTTAAAATTTAAATTATTTTACTAATTTATTTTTATTTAACTTAAATTTTTTTAATATAATAATTATAACTTATATACTTAAATTATATATGTCCATAAGCGAATCGATCTAGGAAATAAAAGTGAACCCAAAAATGAATTTCTCCCTCTACTCTTACGAATCGGATTCATTTTAGATTGGCGAACCACGAACTCTGAACTCGAATTTGAAGGGACGAACTAAATTCGAACTGATTGTGATTGTGAGAATCTCAAATATCAACTAAAAGCCGGATGTTATGTCTAAATTACCCTTTCACGTGATATCAAAAAGTCAATGAATTTTGAATAATTGTTGAATTTAAAATAGGAGAAATTATTGTACAAATTTTTTAACCCAATATAATAATAATAAACTGAAACATTAGAAGAACAACTGGCCTTGCATTCTTATAACAGGGGAAAGAGAAAGCTGTTAAATTTCGCTTTTTCATAGGAAATCGAATATAATCCAAAGAAGGCAGAGTACCCCACAAATCTCTACTATGCTGCCATCCCTTACCATATGACCTCACATATATAATATTTTATCTATTCAAACAAGGAATGATCATTATTGAAGGAATCCATGGCTTGCCTAGAAATACTACTCAGCACAATTGTGGGTGAATTCCCCTCTCTTATATGTCATATATACATATAATATATATATTTTTTTAAAGTGGGGTGGATTCCACTAATCCAACGGTCAAGCGCACCGTCCCTTAAAAAGTCCTACTTACAACTAGTTGAGTCAAGGGTCAATCGGATCCTGGAGGGTGATCGCAAGGAATTCATTGCTTGATGGGTTTTCGAACACTTGACCTACCCTTTCTGAGAAGCTTATCAAGGCTCGGCTTGCCACTAGGCCAACCCCTTCAGGTTGTGTCATATGTATGTATATATTTAGTGGATGTTGGGTTGGGTGTCTTGAATTAAGGTTTTAATGTTAATTGTTCCTAATCGAGGCTCAAACACAAAATCCATTGAAACTATAATAGGTTATTTGATGTAAGGGGAAATATGGTATTTTGAATTCAGAGAGAGAGATGGTTTCGGGGAGAAAAACCTTTAATTACATAAGTTAGGGCTATAACCATTCTTAGATTATATGAAACTCTCTCATCTACAAACGTAAAAGCCTAGCCGAACCATGTAAATCTTATATTCCTTGATTATTCATTGGACACGTCACTGGATCAATGATCCACATTCATAATGGATATGAAGAAAATTCTCATCCATATGTCAATGGGTAATTAAGGAAGGTAAACATTTGTTTCTTGAAATAAATTAAGTTCTTAATTTTAACACTAATAGATTAAATGAAATTGAAACAATCCTGAAAATAATTGTGAGTAGTTTAAACTTAAAAAAGGCCTCATGATTAAGACGAAAAATACAACAAAATATTCAAATGTGTGTGTAAAAAATTAGAACACTTCGCCACCGTCTAAGTTATTGCCTAGGGATCTTTTAATGGGATATATCTAGTCGTAGTTCATTAATATATCTCCATTCTTAGGTCATGCATCCAATTACGTTGGAAAGGATGAATGGCCATTTACAGGGGGGGGGGGGATTTTTCACCGTGAGAGGATCCCTTAAATGCAGGAACATGATCTGAAGATGAAAAACTAAGAATGTAGTGTCCATGAGTAACTGATGGAATGATTTGGATAGAAAGATAATCACAATCACATAATGATCAAGAAAATAAATAAGGATGTATCAATAACTAAAATGAGATGTTGAGTTCCTAGAACAATGAGTAGTAAACCTATAGAAGGGCCAATATAATCTTACTCATTTTTTTTTTTTCCATGTAATTCCAATTTTAAATGAATTGTGATTCTAGCTTTGGCATTGGAGTTTCTTTTAATGGTATTGCATTGTACCCTAGGACAAGATATTTGAAGGTGTTGGAAGTGTTGTGTGAGATTCCTCCATTAAATGGTAAGAGAATGGAATGAGTCAAAAGGGGGGAGAAAAGATATAAAACTCCAATCCATTATTGACATAAGTTGCAAGTTTTCCTTATTATTAACTTAAGCATCGAAATGTGATCGAGGGATAGGAGGGTGGGGGATAAGGCGATAACGATAAAAGTGATCTTAACAATTTGTGACTCTCATCATAATTGGCAAGACTCAAAGTGGTGTAAAAGGTCATCAATGACTTGTTGATTGAGGGTAAACAAATTCATTTTTTGAGGTTTTATTGAAATTAAGTTAAATTTGTAGAGTTTGGACCTTTTTATCCCCAGAGGTCTCACAAAGACCTATAAATGATGAGCAAATTTACATTCCTAAAATTTTGTCTAATTATCTTCTCACTGCCTTCTAAAACCTCAAAACTCTTTTCATTTACCTTTTCAAACACCTTGGGCTTAGAACAAGACGATGAAGAAAAGAAGGAAAAAGATCAGGCTGGGGTGGAGTATTAATTTTATGTTTTTACTTATTTGCATACCCCCAATCCCACTTCTACCCCCTTACTCATGGTTTCAAAACTCATTCAAGATCAAGACGTATCGTCCGAGTTTTCTCGATATCAAGCATGGATGAGACGGACAAACAAATCAATTTTTTCAAACGAGGTTTATAACCCCCACATTTTTTTATTTTTTATTTTTGAACAAGACGTCTCAAACGTATTGAAAAAACTCGTTTGAGACGACTCGGTATCTAGCATGGACGAGATGAGACGAGACGTGAAACTGAATTTTAAAACCATGCTCTTGATCCAATCTCTTTACTTTCCAAACTTCTATTTCTTTTTCAAGTATATATTGTAACTCTTTCTTTATCAAATGACAATGGTGGTAGAGAGCAATCCCTCCATGTGAGGTAATCTTCCTCTTTAAGTCTATAATAAATTTCTTAGGAAACATTTAATTACTTTTTAATGTCTTTAATTTTTTTTAACTTCGAGTTTATTTCATTTTCAAGTAATTATTGTAATCTTTCTTTTAGATTGCTGTATAAGATTTTTATTCTTTACTTTGAGATCATGTCCATTGCAAGTATCTAGTATAGGCATATCAAATGACAAGGGTGGTAGAGAGTAATCCCACCATGAAAGATAATCTCCCCTTCTAAGTCCATAATAAGTTCCTTAGTGGAACCTTTGCATGCATACACTCTTGTACACACCCATTCATGCATCATCACCAAAAGGCTTGAGTCATTAAAAGTGAAATCTTGTTAGATTTATGCTCTAGCTCAAAGCAAACAAAAAAAAAATCAAGCAAGTGAAACATTTCATTTATATTTCACTATTGGCACATACACATTAAACTACCATGGTAACCATACACATTCATCATCATTAGCATTTTAACTCAAAAATCTTTAAAAAAATAGTCATAGTTTTTTACTTTTGACCAATACTATGGTAACCACCAATGGATAAGATGGGGTGTTTAACACCATCCACATCTTGCAACCGAAGTTCCTTACCTGAACCTCTAAGTTAAGATCAGATTTGAGTCACCAACGCCTTGAAAAATTAATTTTCAAAACTACTTTTAAGGTGTCCATTCACACCTTAAACTCTTTGACTGTTGGCTACTCCTAAACTCAAGTAGAAGAGATTTAGATTGCTAAACTCTCACATGTTCTACAAATAGCTTTTGGGTTGGTTTGATTCAATTTGGAACAAGTTTTGGTTTGATTTTGGATTAAGAAAATAAAGTACCGATCAATCTGGTTTGATTCTTGATTCAAAACTTGTATAGAACTGAACAAAACCAAGAATTAAAAACTCATGTGATAAATAAATATATAAGGTGCCACTTAATAAAGTGGTTAAGGCTTGAGGAGAGTTGATGCCATGACCTAGTATGGAGCCAACACATTTGTCCTGTATGATTTAAAAGTTTCAGATTGAGTTGATTTTTTGTGAGAATGATATCTATAATGACGAAATCTTCCTCAAAAACCAGCCTAATTAGAAACTTCTAACCCCGTCAAAAGTAATTTAGAATTGTAGACTGTCGATTTTTTACCATTAAAATGTAAACCACTTTTGATGGGGTTAGAAGTGATCAGATTTGACTTTTTTTTTCTTTTTTTTTTAGGATGATCTCCCAGTCATAGAGATCATCCTCACAAAAAATCAGTTCAATTTAAAATTTTCAACTCACATAGGACAAAATTTTGGCTCCCTAATGTTGGTTGTCAAATGTCACTCATATATATATATATATATATATATAGGGTCCCGTTCGGCATCCTAAGTTTTACCACACACTTTAACAAACGCGTTTTGTCTTACATGGGTTAGAAGTTTCGGAATGAGCTGATTTTTGGTGAGGATGATCTCTATGGTGAGGAGATCATCCTCACCAAAAATCAGCTCATTCCAAAACTTCTAACCCCATCAAAATTGATTTACAAAAAATGGACAGTCCACGATTTTTCAACGTGTAAACATGGGGCTAAACATTTCGGAATGGGCTGATTTTTGGGGAGGATGATCTTCTAATCATAGAGATCATCCTCACCAAAAATCAACTCATTCCAAAACTTCTAACCCATGTAGGACAAAAAACGTTTGTTAAAGTGTGTGGTAAAACTTAGGGTGCTGAACATTTCCCATATATATATATATATATATATATATAGGGTACCGTTCAGCACCCTAAGTTTTGCCACACACTTTAACAAACGTGTTTTGTCCTATATGGGTTAGAAGTTTCGGAATGGGCTAATTTTTGGTGAGGATGATCTCTATGGTGAGAAGATCATCCTCACCAAAAATCAGCTCATTCCAAAACTTCTAACCCCATCAAAAATGATTTACAAAAAATGGACGATCCACGATTTTTCAACTTGTAAACATGGGGCTAAACATTTCGGAATGGGCTGATTTTTGGGGAGGATGATCTTCTAATCATAGAGATCATCCTCACCAAAAATCAGCCCATTCCAAAACTTCTAACCCATGTAAGACAAAAAACGTTTGTTAAAGTGTGTGGTAAAACTTAGGGTGCTGAACATTTCCCATATATATATATATATATATATATAGGGGACGGTTCAGCAGCCCTAAAGTTTGCCAAGTTTGGTGCCAAACATTTTTCAAATATGGGTTAGAAGCTTTGGAATGAGCTGATTTTTTGTGAGGATGATCTCTATGATGAGGAGATCATCCTCACAAAAAATCAGCCTATTCCAAAACTTCTAACCCTATCAAAAGTTATTTACAAAAATTGGACGATCCACGATTCTTCAAGTTGTAAACTAGGGTTAGAAGTTTCAAAATGAGCTGATTTTTTTTAGGATGATCTCTTCACTGTAGAAATCATCCTCAAAAAAATCAGTCTATTACAAAACTTCTAACCCCATCAAAAGTGATTTACAAAAAATGTTTGGCACAAAACTTGGCAAACTTTAGGGCTGCCGAACCGCTCCCATATATATATATATGTATGCATATACAAATTTATTATAAATTATTTTAAGAGGTAGGACATAAATTAATGATTTATCTTTTATGGATAGATTAATGATTTATTATATTAAATTTATGTTTGTCATATATTTGTTTTCTAATTCTAAATATTACTTCGGTTTATAGAATATTGGCAACTCATAGATCTGAACCAACCTTAGTTCGATTTGAGTTGGTTTGGCTCTATTGGCATTTCAGTTTGGCTCTGATTTAGTAGAACCGACCTATGTTGGTTCGATTCAATTTGACCCCAAACCAAACCAGTTGCGCCCCTAATTGAAACCAATTTCAAGATTACTTATTTTAGTATTGGAGCTAAAATAGCTCGGAAGCACTATTGTTTACGAATATCTTATTAGATTCAGAACTAATAAAATCCAAAACGATTGGATTTGCCAAGGTATTTATAGGTATTTGGCATTTTGGTATATGAGACATAACAGAAATAAAATATAGCATAAATTATGGGTGTTTTACTAATATATTTAGACCCATGGTATATAGACCCATTTTTGTACTTATTTAGTTTTACCAAAGTGGGCATTTATTGTAGGGACATTAAACTGAATTTACCTTTATACCATGTTTTTCAAAAGACTAATGATAATCTGACTCGAAAATTTTTACTCAATTTATACTCGATCGATGTGACTAGTGCACAAAACCGTAGATCTTTTTCTTGTGTATCTCGTAAAAAAAGATAAATGGTTTTGTGCACTTGCCATGTTGATCGAGTACAAATCGAGTGAAACTTTTCAAGTTAGAATTTCGCGACTCTTTTCAAAATGTGTCTTTTGTAAAGAGATCAATTCAAGATAATATTCAAAGAAAATTAAATCAAGATGCACTAAACACAAAAGACATATTTTTACGTGATTCCCTCAATATTAAAGTATGTCCATAAATCATATTAATTTTACTATGAAGATAAAAAAAACGTAGTTATAGATTACACTCTTCCATCGAAAATAGATATGTATACCCCTAGAAAAATTTAACTAAGGTTTTACATAATATTAGTAAAATTACAAAAATACCCTTAAATTATTTTTTATTGATCAATGGGGATACTTGACTTGATTAAGAGTACCTCCTCATTGACCAATACTATCAGACTCCACAATCCATAAGACCTTTTAAGTTCAAGTTACATTTATACCCTTTTTAACTAAAAAAAATGTCTTATTTAATATTCACAAGAAGGTGAAAGAAAGTAAAATAGAAAATGTGGTACCTGTTTTGGTAAAAATAAATAAATACCAAAGCGGATATAAAACCCTTTTGGTAAATATTTTAAAATGTATTTGAGTCAGTAATTTTTTGGTAAATGTCATTACCCTTTCTGTGATTTTTCCTTTAGTTTATTAAATGAAAAGGAAAAGTTTAGCACAAAAACAACAAAAACAAAAACAAAAAAGGTGGGAGTGAACACGAGGCACCAATGTCCTCTTATGGGGATGTGTGTCTGTGTCTGTGTGCACACCTCCAAATCTTTGTTGGGGACCGTTTATTCTCTTCTTCCCCTCATCCTCATGCCTTAATCAATTCTTCCACGGTTGGGGGCACAAAGGTAAATAAATAAAGAAAAGAAAAAGTAAAAGTTAATGAAAGAGAAAAGCAAAAGGTGACACACACACACACACACATACACACCCGTGCCCTCTCTTCTCAGACCAACATTTATTCCTTTTATGGGCTGTAAAGCCTACCACCGGCCCACCCTCCCAAGGTTTAAAAAAAAAAAAAGTTAAATCCAGTTGTGTAAAAGCAGAGTTTGAAGTTTGAACTATCACCACCCCAAATTTGCCACGTGTCACATTATTTCATGACCATTTATTTGCTCATTGAAAATCAATTTGATTTAGTGATTTTGGTGGGCTGTATGATATATTTTTTTATAAAAAAAAATGCTTGAATGGTGGGCCCAATGTTAATGGTCCAATGGTTTCTTAGAAAGCAAAAAGGAGTCCATGGATCAAATAGAGTGTTAGATGGTTATTTCCATGGGTGGAGTTGCATTGAACTTAAATTTATTTGTCGGTCGAGCTACTTTATAGTATAAAAGGAGTGAATTTTGAAATGACGAATTTGCCATCGGATAGCTTTTCACAAAATATCCAAAATGAGGAATATGTCATCCAATCATCGTTCGTCGTTGTAAATATTTGAAATGTATCATAATAGCCGTTGAAAAGCTCAGATGAGGTAGAAGATGTGAACAAAAGTATTATGGATAATTTAAGTCATTTTTTATTTTATTTTATATATAAGGAGATGAGGCATTTAGTTAAAAAATATTTACCACGTGAATAATTAAGTTACCGTCGAAAAATTAAGAGGCACTTACTAAGAAAACCCCAAATTATGGTCTATTAAGTAATTTCCCCTATTTGTGTCTTCGAACTGATTTTTATCATCATTTACGATGTTGTCTTCAGTGAGTTACTTGGTGGAGTAATCTAGATTAAAAATCAACGGAAGACATCGTCTGTTGATATGACCTGGGCTTGGGCCGGCTTTGAGTTGTTACAAATATTTGTGAGGATGAATATTGCTCAACACTAAGGAACAAATATTTAAGGGGACCAACTCCTGTCAATCGAGGCGGGTTAAGATCACCTAACCCAAAAAAGATGTTGGGCCTTTAGTGTATCCCAGTACTGAGTCTCAGACAGATCCAGATTCGGGATGGGTTCCAAGATACAAGCCCGAATAGAACTCAAAATTTGGAGAACTCTTCCTAAGCTCAAGAAAGGCTTGGGTTGAGCCTTTTAGGCCCAACTTTTGATGGCCCTAAACCAACCCCTAGAGAGGTGGTGTAAGCTTAGTCTGACCCTAAATTCTAATGGGCCTCTTTGAGCTAATGGTCTGGTTTGGGCCAGTCTAGCCCACATAAGAGATCTTGACCATGATCATAGATGGGACCCACCATTTGATGGGTTATACCTACTGATCTAATCTAGCCAAAAGGCAATCTAATAGTAATTATCCACAATATAGACACCTTTTTCTATTGTTTTGTTGAATCTAGACCACTATCATGCATTCGTCTCTGATCTAACACTCCTAATAAAACTAGTTTGAAAAGTATCTAATCCACGATATGTGGATAAAGAATGGTATGGCGACTTATAAAATATTGTACTAAATATATGATTCCGGGATGGCAGGGCCGAGCTTGGCATTTGTCAATCCTAGCCCAACTTAGTTTTATGGGCTTCAAAAATGTGAGCCCAGTCCATATTTTTGGGCTAAATATCAAGGCCTGGCCCATCTCTTTCATTCGTAGCCTAACCAGGTTAGGGACTAACAGGGAAAATTCACAGCCCTATAAAGACCGTTTTCAAACACGTTTTTTTGTCTCAAAAACTAAATTTCGTAAAATCCAATTGTACTAGCTACATAGTACAGCCCCACAAGGGGGATCTCATTTAGAAGCTCCCAACATTGTTACATTATTTTAAATAAAATTATAGTGAAATAAAAAATAAATAATGGTGTCGTGGTGTAGTTGGTTATCACGTCAGTCTAACACACTGAAGGTCTCCGGTTCAAGTCCGGGCGACGCCATTGATTTTAATTCTGAATGCCTTTTTTTTCTTTTTTATGGAGGTTTCAAAAATCCCATCTTAATTGCACTTTATTATTATTATTATTATTTTATTTTTATTCCGAGCTTAGCATCTTATTATGACAATTGAGTGGAGATACTTACTATGAATAGTACATCAAAGAGACTCGTCGACATCAAAGATGATTCGTACATTTGGAAAAACTAGCCCCCTATGAGGTCATGAACCTTAATATATTTCATATATAAGTAAGCATGTTTTTAATGAATTTAGTAATTCGATGCTGATAGGATTTGAACTCGGGTCCTTGGTGTCATCATCCAAAGATTTTGCCAACAGAAATAGTTAGCACCTACTCCAAAAGAAAACAATTAGAGAAACTTTCATCCTAAGAGTAACTCCAACGCATCTTTCAAAATCTCTTCAATTCTCTTCATTTTGGAGTGCAAAATCCACTAGAAGGGTCTCCAACGCAGTCTTTCAAAATCCCTTTCATTTTAGAATTTTAGGTTTTTAAACTCCAAAATGACAAACAGGTATATTTATTCCATTTTCTTTTATGATTGAGTAGGATTTTCATCTTGGATTGAAAAAAAAAAATTTTAAATATTTATGAATCGTCATTTTGAAAGACACAGTTAAAGTGTAAACACTTTGAACATCCAAAATGATGATCTATAATGCTCGCATCCGAAAATTAAAATGAAGCTTCCCTTCAGAGTTACTCTAATAATTTGCTTTAATTTATTTTCACAAAAAAAATAAACTCAGATTCGAAATTTCGACCAAGACATTCGGCGGGATTTAAAAGACTGATTACCCATTAATTGTGTAAAAATTTATCACATGTGATTAAAATTATTCCTCTTTTTATAAAGCCAAACAATCCTCCCCAAATAAAGTTCCATCTCAAACAGTTTCAGAATAACTCCTTTCGGCACATGACATCATAGAAATACCCAATCCCCACTAAACCGACCCCTTATTGGTCGGCTTCTATTTTATCTCCTTTTAACACTAAAATGAGATCTTCTATCCAGGCTAAAACAACACAACACCCCAAAAATAAATTTAAAAAAAATAATAGAAAAGAAGAAATAGATTTAACTAAGAGAGGGATTAGTAAAAATTAGACCATTTTCAACTCTATAAGTGAATCTATGGTGGGACAAAAGGTATCAAAAGATTTTGATTTGATATTTGATTAATCAGTTTATTCCAATCCCAAATCATGGTCATATAAAAAGTTTTTGTCAAGATTTTGGGTCATCGAATAAAATTTATTCTTTTCATTAAATTACGCCTAAAACTATGTCTTATTTTTAACTATTATTATTTTTAATATGAATGTGTTCGTATCTACTTTCACAATTGCGAATCATTATAACTTATTAGGATTGAAATTAGTCTTCATTATAAATGTAATGATTAGACCATTTTCAACTCCCAAGTGAGGTTGGGACAAAATCAATCAAAAGATTTTGTCAAAATTTTGGGTTATTGAATAAAATTTAGTCTTTCGTTAAATTACCCTCTAAATATGTCTTTTTAGTATTATTATTATTATTATTGATAACGGGAGTATTTGAACTTACGTCCAATTAGGAGGATCAGATGAGGCAGGGATAGTCATATGCGTCCCTCCCTCAGGCACATGCAACACTCATCACACGCACCAAGTACGTGAGGGAGAGACCTTTAGGTGGCCCCGAAGAAATATTGCTCATAATAGGTATCAAATACACAACTTATGGACTCTCGCTGCTTATTGGATTCGAAATTGCCATTGAGCCACCCCCTCGAGTTCTTTTTTATTTATTTATTATTAATTCAAATCTTCTCTGACAATTGAGATTAATTCTTGCTTAGTGGGATTGTAATTAGTCTTCATTATAGATGATCAAACTAAACGTTATGCATTATTACAAGGAGCCTTGAGGATTTCTTTATTATTTTCTATTCCATCGTACATCAAATTAATCTAAGATATCTGTAGGTGCACTTTTTCGCTCTACCTCGAGATCCTCTTTGAAAACTCTTAGCTCGGTGGATGGCCTGTAACAAGACCACTCCAACGATCAAATCAAAAATTAGTGTTGAGTTAATAAAGTGTTATCAGGGAAGATTTTTTCTAACCTTTAGTGTGAGTTGCAATCTAGTATTTATAGAGTCCCTGACTTATGGATTTCCCAAGATCATTTCAATGATTTTTGTTAGAGTAATTGTACCTGCTCTCTGATCTGTCAATTGTTGGAGTTGCTATACCTATCCTGTCTCCAAGAGCAGCCTCAACTGATTTGTCAGGTTGGGAGCTATCACATCTGACCTGTCAGTAGTAGAGTTGTCATACCTGACCTGTCAAATTTCGCATGCATTTGACTTATATTTATCTGATGTAGTTTGGTGCATTCTCCACCCGACTCGGTGAATCGGTTAAGTTTTCCTGAAATTGCCATGTGTCAATAGCTCCGGGAATACCCTCCACAATATCCAATAGAGTAATTACACCATTAGAACAAGTGGGTAGGATTGAATTGTTACCAAATTCATGATTGGGTGTCTGATCTATTGGATCGGATACATATGGGTCTAATACATTTGATCGACCGGGAAGGTTCCCCAATGGATAAGTCATCCAAATGGAGCAGTAGGGTCTGTTTGGTTTGAGGAGTTGTGCTATAGAAAAGGATCTAATTAAGGACACGGATTAAGATAATTTGAATTAGCATTCTTTTCATTATCATTTTTTTCTAGTATTTTATCGAATCAAATTATTTTTTCAATTATTCTTCTTTTGTAAAATAATGATTCGTTGTATCCTGAAGAGGACATGTTGGAATCAAGTTGTAAACTTAAGTTCATAAAGAGCGAATATCTTCTCAAAGAAAAAGATTAGGTGCCTTGAGCTCAATTTCTCTGTGTTTAAAATTTTAATTTTAATTTTTTTTTTTAATTTTTTAGATTCTAAACCCACTCTCTCCAATGGGTTTCACCGCCATTCCATAAAAATTTCTATTTTTATTTTTATTCGGAGGAATCTGTTCCTCCCAATACATAATGGTCCCTCAGTCTTTGGTTTCATATTTATCTAGTTAAGTCCTGCAAAAGATCAGAAAATTAGGGCCAATCCAGTTTAGTTCGATAAATAAAGTTTATTGACACACAATTGTTCATCTAAATCAAACTTATTGGATCGAATTTCAGGTCTGATCCAACCATTGACGGTTCTAATCCCGCTTTACAAATTAGAACATACAAAGGAGAGACAAGTTGAGTCAAGAGAAACCCAAACCTTTGATTTACCAAAACTTTGATCGATCTTGCTTTTAATACACCTTTCCAATAATCAAGAAAGCGAAAGAATTAAGGATTTTGATCATTCATGGTGCAAAGTACATAAATTATGTCTAAAATGGTTTCTAATGAATCGAGTATTGTATAATTCTACGATCGTTACATGAGCAATTTAAAACAATGATGAAATCACACCACACGAATGTTTAATATTTACAATTCGACCATATAATAATTTAGACAAAATTTCTTGGCACGAAGATGAGATATCGATGCTGTCCCATCTATCGAATAGTTCTTAACTTGACAAGATAGAAATGGAATCAACCCATTGGACGATACAATCTCATATTTAATTTGAGTGTCATTATCAGCCAAACTGTGAATTTTTGTCATCAACCAATCAAACAAGTTAAATAAAATAAGGAGGGACACATTTCATGATCATTTTTTGGCATCCACATCATAAGTGGGTGTACTTATTTAATGTACATCAACCAATACACTAAGATTTTAATTGAGATTAGATTTCTTCCTCTTTTAGTATTATATATATTATATGTATATTGTTTTTCACTCACATTGGAACCAAAACATCTTTGATTGATGTTGATGTATAATTAGAAGGCTGAGGCTTTGATTTTAGTAATTGGTGGGGTCAGATAAGACAATGATATTTGCCCTTTTTTGTGTACAACTCTGTACAAATTATGTTGTTTGAGTCAGAAAGGTTACCTTGAACGACAGTCCTTGATTCTTCTTCGGACCTACTTGTTATCTATTATTTTTCACCCTACTTCATCATTAAAATGTAGAATCAGATTTATTCGAGAGGTTAATGAAATAATGATGATCACAACGACCATAATAATAATAATAAGAGTCGTGATAATTTGTCTCCCCCCTCCCTCTAATAAATGCCCCTCCCCCATCACAGAACCATTGATCATTTGACTTAGGATACATACGAAAGAGATTTATGATTTTTTGTGTATCCCGAGGCAAATGATTTATTGTTCTGTGATGGGGGGTGGGGCGTCAGAAAATCATTATTCTAATAATAATAATAATAATAAGAGTCGTGATAATTTATCTCCCCCCTCTAATAAATGCCCCTCCCCCATCACAGAACCATTGATCATTCGACTCGGGATACATACGAAAGAGATTTATGATTCTGTGTATCCCGAGACAAATGATCTACTGTTCTGTGATGGGGGGTGGAGCGTCAGAAAATCATTATTCTAATAATAATAATAATAATAATAATAATAAGGGTTTGTATGATCACAAAAGAAAATTCTAAAAATATCATTTTTTTGAAAAAAATAATCCTTAAAATGAATTTCTTTAAATAAAAAGACATTTGCTGGTGTTTGATTGCACCTCGAAAATCCTCACCTCTTCTCATGAAACTCATTTTCTTGGGGATATGGTATGAGAATATATTCCTTTCATCGTGGAAAAACCATTTTCTTAGAGGAAATAATTTTTTATTAAATACACAATTGTACAACCGCAAATCATATTTTTCTGAAAAAACCATTTCTCGTCGATCTTCTCTCATAATCATCCAAATAAGAAAAATATACTAAAATAGCAGACTAATATAAATATAAAAAAATATATTTTAAAATGCTTGAATATTTTTTACACCGGGAATGAATAACAATATTAGTGTGGGAGATGAGTAACATTGAAATTGATATCCGTTTGCGACATTGGTGTGAGACAAAATCGTATATACTTCTCACTCGTATCTCGATGAAAAATATCTATGATTCTATAGACACATCCACATCGGCAATCTCCAAAACAATGTCAATTTTAATGTTACTTCAGCATTTTTCCAATTTTTAATGCTCTTGATCCAACGCTCGAGATCTCCTCCCATCCAAGGTGGGCCGTCCCCCTAATGAACCATCCTGCAATGAAGATGATCGATCATCTACCGTTAATATAGATGTCACATTGAGGGTGTACGACCTGGTTGTCCACCATCAATGTAGCACCTATAAAGAGTGGACAGCCTGTTTAAATGCCACGTGTAATATTAATGGATTTTTACATGCCACATGTTTTAATAATGGGGTCACAGTTACTCATGAGGGCTTAATGAACCTCAACCATATAACCAGAGCACATCCTCTGCCATACAATTTCTCTGCACTTATAGGGAGAGACACATTTAAAGGAAAAAATTAATACTTCGACATGAAAGGACGATGTAGATCAGATTTTATTTATTTTAAAACAACATAATTTTAAGCCTTATCAAAGGCTTCGAAAATGAACGGTCCGTGATCTATGATATTTTAACAGATGGATTTTCATAATTCTGTGATGTGGCAATCCCTCAACCGTAAAATCAACTATAGGGAACTTTATGGAAAAATCACCATAGAGGCTCTGCTCCTAACTTTAATTGCCTACTCAAAATTATAAAATGAATAACGTTGAAGTGACCTCAAGAATGGACCTCACATTGCACACCCTAACGTGAAAATGTATGGGAATCAAAGATGCTTTTGTCAAGATAGGAGTGAAAAACATTATATGGCTCCTATCCACTTTCACGTCACGATGTGTGATTTAAGGTCCAATCTTGAGGTCACTCCAGCATGACTTTTGAAAAAGTGGGGGTCTCGGCATTCGTATCTCAAGGAGGATACGACTCAAAAATGCCTAAAATTTCAACAACACAAAATCTCATTTTTTTTTTCCAAAATCTTAGTTATCAATTACAATGATATATTTTCTTAGAATGTATCAAAATATTTTAATTTTTTCAAAGAAAAAGGATATGTTATTATTGTACAAACATTATTCATAATTTTTTTAATATATGTGAAATTATGTATTATTTATAGAAAGATAAATTGGTGGTAAATAAGATATGAAATGATAAATCAATTAGATCAATTTGTTAATTTCATGCATTATTTGTCTTTGGGGCCACCCTCAGAGATTTATCCCAGAAATTACCTAGTGTGGATTGCGTGTGCCCCAATGATAATAAGGTGTTAAGAGCCATGTACCCCAATTGCAAAACGCATTCTTTTTAATACAAATTTAGTTTAATTAAAATTTCAAAATTAAAAAAGGATTTTACGTAGTTATGACCATAGTCACAAAGTTAAAATATGAGTTAAAAATGGCAGGGGAAAATTCAGAAGAAAAAAAAAAAGAAAGACGAAAGAAACGAGAATAAAACAAAAAAAATAAAAAAATGACAAATAGATAAACAAGAAAAAAAATTATAAAAAAAACAAAATGTAATACATATTCTAAGTTTTGAATATATTTTTGAGAAAAAGAAAAAACACTGGTGGATATCTATGCATGATAACAAATTTCAACACATAATTATACATTCTATAATGTTTAAAAAAGATTAAGCATCAACGAATCTTTTGAGCAGAATAAGACACTATTGAAAAAATTTACAATCATATATCATCAAATCCCACTTTAAATAACAATTATGAATCTAATCACAGACAACCATGAGGTTATAGACAAAAAAAATGAGATTTTATTATTTAAAAAAAAAAAAAAACTTATTTAAACCGTAAAAAATGAGTTTAAAATGTATGAACTTGTTTTTTTTTTTTTTTTTTAATCGTTAAAGTTTCAAAACGTGTTTTAAACCGGACTTTAAAAAAAAAGTATTTTTTTTACTATGGTTATGGCTCCATAAGTAGCAAAACACTTTTTTTTTTTTTTATGATTTATATTTAAATACAAATAAGTATCAAAGTCTCAAATAATTATTTCAAAATGTACTGGAATAATTGGTGATAGTATTATCTTGGCTTAAAACTTAAAACAGTTTTTATGCTTTTTCCAAAATTGTGAAGTATCTTTTTGTATATTTTAATGTGTCTCATACTATTTTTGTAATTTCTAAAATTCTACAAGATTTTCCAACAAAATATTTTTATGAGTATTGCTAGAGTGACCTAAGGGACACACGGGAAACATCTTGACATGGTGATGTGTGCATGCCCGTAGATCCATTTTACTTGTATCTCGGAGAAAACGCATCTACGGACATGTACGTGCCACTGCATCAAGATATCCTCGTGTGTCCCCCATTGAGGTCACTCCAGCATTAATCTATTTTTATTTTCAATCTAAACCATCCAAATTAAAATTTAATACTTTGTTGTTTAGATTCTCAATCATCAACCTTGATTGATGAGTATGTGTGCCACATATGGCGAATCTATCGTGTATTAATATCAACCAAATATTAAACTAGCTAGAACATGATCATCTGTATCACGGACCATTTGAGGCATATTCTTATCCCCAATTTCCTCAAATACATGTATTTTTATCATATACAAATACACATAAGAATTAAATATAAATATTTATGTATAGTTTTATTTATTATTTGAATTGGTTTAGTGGTTGCTTAGTCCTAATCTATGAGGATAGCATTTAGGGATAAAAATAATAGCAAAAAGAAGAATAGTTTAGAAAGTTGGGAATCTCTAGAAGATAATAAGATATGTTCCATATGGTTTGGATTTTGTTTTGGGATGTCCAAAGTGCCATTTCTTTAATTCACATAAGTCCAAATCCTATATTAAAAACTTACACACCTCTCTTTGTATTTATTGTTATTTTATTCTCTCTTTGTATCATTTTTAAACTTAGATTTTTATTTGGATGGTTTGGTTCTTGTTTTGAGAGTCTTTCCAATAAAGATTGCAGATATTTTGGGATTGTTAGACGATAAATAGTTAATTAAATCTAATAATTAATTTAATTTGTCTTGATTGACACAACTTGAAAACAACATTTATTTGATCAATTGGGAAGAGATCAAATCTTGTAGTTTTGCTTTTTGACTAAGGGCATTTTTGGTCGAGTCTAGTCTTAACTTCTGATAATTATTTAATCAATTAAGCATAGATCAACCATTGTAAAATTCAAAATTGGGATTATGTGATCCAAATGTCTCATAACGAGAAGTGTTCCTTCAAAATTTTGAAGCAACCTTCTTGATTCAAAGGGGACTCCCCAAACTATGGTCAAATGCTAATTTTCAAGTGTGTTTAATTCATCTTAACTGTGCCCTTCGACCGCATATTAATAAAACCCATAAAATCAAAGAGTCCAAGATTTCACCTTCACTAAGGATCCTAAGACTCACCATGTCTCATGATCCTAAAAGAAAAAAAAAATTTAAAAATGTTATTTTTGTTATTAAATTTTATTTTTCAATTTATTATCTAAAGTTCAGTGATCATTCTTTTTCAAAACCTTTAATAAAATTAAAAATAAAAATACTTAAAACCTTTAATAAGTTAGGAAGGAAGATGTTTTTGTAAATCAAGCTGAAATAAGTGAAGCCAAGGCCGAAGGCCCACCACCCAACCCTATAAAAGCGCAAAGGCCCACCAACTATCCCTATTAAAGCTGTGGCATCTAATAATTGTCAATAAATGTAAGATTCGATCAAAACGCATCAGTTACGCAGCGTTTCTTAAATTAGGCTTTAGTTGCTACGGGATCCGTGTCCCGGTATACGCTGTTAGTATCAGGATTACGTACTCCTGATTTATTGACCGTTCAATTTTCATAAATATTTGTGTGGCAAATCTCTTATAAAAACTGGTGGTGTAAAACTAAGGAGTACGTTTCTATAAAGCTGACAGCATGGCCTATTTGAGTCGTCCGCGTCATCAGATCAGACTTGTTATCACTTTCCATCAGTTCTCGCAGAACTCAAAAAGATAGAAATCTCTTGGAGAGATAATTAGTGAGAAAGAGAGAGTAACAGACCTTTAGAAATTTGTACTTTTTTATCTTCTCGTGAGATATACAAAGTTTTCGTGTGACGCGATGGTATTTTGGGATCGTAAATGAGTCAACTCGGACTAAAACCGGTTTCGACTACGAGAACAAAATTAGAAACTCTTCGTGTGCAAGTCCTCACTATGCTTCTTTTAAATAAGCAAGTTTTGATCCAAAAGTACTTTTTCTTGCCTCAACCCATCATTGAAGCCACGTCAAACATACAGTCGAGATAAGACGAAAAATGCATATTTTTCTACAAAATTTCAAATATCTTAATCGTCTATTTGATGGAGAGCCTCAAAGTATTACAACTTTCACATAATGTTTGACATTATAATGATTTGTCAACAATATGTGATAATTCCGTCAACACATTTAACATTTTCAATATTTCTCAAAACTTCAATAATTATTTAAAAAATATCTCTTATAATAAAAATTATACGAAACGTATACATATTTGATTTGTTGTGGGCTTTGTTTCCACGAATCGTGAATAGAAGGATTGAAAACAAAAGGATAACTGTTGGAAAAATTATTATTTGGTGAGAAATAAATTTTTAGTAAGTAATTTAAGTTTTTTTATTTATATGGATAATTATATTAGATATTATTATTTTTTTTTTTTATGATTTATTTGATACATTAGAATCATTATAAGGACTATTGTGGATGTCAAATCTTCTAAAATTTCATATGGTGTTAGAGTCGAATTGTTGATCTTCAATTCCATGGAGCCTATGATTGATGACCAAGTGAATTGCAATTTTGGTTGAGTAACAAGCCTGTCTGAGATGTATTGTGTACTTTTGACATCGTTTGATACTTTTAATTTTTTCAAATCCCTAGTTGCGTCGCATGTGCACGTATCACTTTCAAAAAGGTCAAGACGTGTCAATTTTAAAGTTCGGTGTAAAATCGATTTTTAATGGGACCCATTTGTTGGCCAATGTCACAATTTGTTTACTCATTATGCTACACATATTTTGGAGGATGGGTATCGTCATTTTCACACTCTAGGATGCGAACTATCGAATTTATCGTGTTAAAGCACTTTGCGTCGCCTTCTCATCCCCATAATTCCACAAACCCTAATATTAAAGGGTTTGGGCTTTCTCAGTATTAAGTTGGTCAAATCAATTATTGAGCACACCCAAATTTGTCATACCTTCACATGTATTACATAAATAACATGAATGACATTGTTCAAAATTATGTAATGGTTTCAGTTTCGTCAAATTCTTGCAAATGATGAAAGCAAAAAATGAGTTTGAAGTAATCTTGTGTTTCTAATTGTTTTTTGCTTCCCACAAAAGTTGAAAGCACTTTCTAAGTGTTGTATCTATGAAAGTTCAACAATATATTTTCGATTCTCTTAAATGGTCATTACATGAATCCTAATAGAATTCATATAAAAATGTAGAACCATTAAAACATTAAATGTGTTAATATGACTCAAGAAATAACACAATACATTGACCATGTAAATAGAAAATCCAACGATTGTGAATTATTCTCGTGATAAGTTGTTGGATATTCCGACTCCAAAAATTGGAAGAACTTACGGTTCACAATAGTAAAGTAGATTAATAGTTCCTGCGCATCCACGTGAGCCTTAAATTCGATATTTGCACCCCTATGCACATGCATAGTATGCGCACACATGCACTAAGATTTTCCAATGGGTTAGTCCCAAAACACAATGGACAATGAGTTGTAGTCCCACAATGCCTTGGGCCCGTATTTGCGGGCAAGGCTCAATCTTTTTTTCTCTAACACTCAAGCAATAATGAGCGATGGAACATTAATAAGATGAAAAATATTTATCCGACATGAGACTAAAGATTTAAAAAGTTATCTTAACAGTTCTCATAACCATTAAAGCAAATAGCATATTTGACTTTCAACTTAAACAAAAAGGGAAAAACTATAATATGAAATAAAAACTAAGAATTTTACAATATAAGTATCATCGGGATATGTATTATTGAGATACTCATTAAAGTCCAATTATGAGATTTGTATTTACATGATCAGATTTTGTGTTATTTCATCTGTCATATTTCATGAGTCAACTGAAATCAGCCCTTAAAACAAATATTTATTGAAGATAAACTCTATCCATGAAATTCTAAATCCATCTAATCTTATCTTAATCTTTATAAGGTATAGTTTTATATATTTAGTACATCTTATTATAATACTTCACATCTAGTAATCTAACTTCCTCTCTTGAATTAATGATGATCAATTATTAACTTGAGTTTATTGAAATCAATAAAGTTAATAGAAACACTAAAACAAATACTAATTGAAGATAAACTCTATCCATGAAATCTTAAATAAATTTAATCTTATCCTAAAATCTATATGATATAATTCATTGAATTGCAATATCTATTTAATAAAATACAACGTTGGACTCTACTCCTTTGTCTCGATCTTTACATCATATACCTCTTAAAGAAAGTATCTTGAGGAAAATATTTATCTTAATTGTCTTTTCTCTTCCTCCCCTTTTAAAAAAAGGATGAGACCCTCTATAGTACATTTTCCCTGTAGTTCTTTATAATGAACTTTAAATGGTTGAAATTTACAAGTTGAAAAGAAAATCTAACACTTCAAATGTGCAAAGATCATGCTATTGATCATATTTAGAAAGAAAAATTGAAAAAAAAAATTTAATTTAAATTTAATCAATTCCTTGAAAATGAACGGTTCATGAATTTTGATTTTTGAACGTCTAGATTTTCTTGTCTTTGTGAAATGCCGATCCTTTAACTATCAAAATCCATCACATGAAACTACAAGAAAAAGTACAACAGATAATTCGCTCCCTTTAAAGAATATCCCAACTTTATTATCTATTCTCTTCCACACCATTCCAATAATACTCGTCCAATTTTAAATATTGATTTCCTCTTCTCTTATTTTCCTTTAATGCCTATGATGCCCTCCCATAATACCTTTATAACTTTATTATTTCCCATTTTATCCCTTTAGTCCTCATCGTAAGCACAAGAAAACTCTAGCGCCTTATTATAACACTTCACATCTTATACTCTAGTATCCTATCTTAGTGATCAACTAATAGTAAAAGAAAGTTCGTCAATACTCGTCCAACTTTAAATAGTGCATTTCCTCTTCTCCCCTTTTCCTTTGATACCTAGGATGCCCTCCCATAATACTTCTATAACTTTACTATTTCCCGTTTTACCCCTTTAGTCGGGAAACGTGGGCACGAGAAAACTCTAGTACTGTATTATAGCACTTCACATCTTAGACTCTAGTGTCATATCTTAGTGATCAACTAATAGTAAAAGAAAGTTCGTCGAAGAAGAATCCTCAATGCTAATATGAATTAACGAAATTATCAAATGATAATTTGGATCAAAACTAGAAAAATACTCCAAAAACCCAAACCCAAACCCAAATGATCTTATGGTGTGAATCATCTACAAGGCTTACATATTGTGTTTATTCACTCATATGTGGTGGGTACGAAAATTATAAATATGCATTGTACCAATATACGACTCATGTGTTCCACATGAGTCCAATAAAAATGTTAGTCACACCTATGGTTCCTCAAAGAGTTATGCTCACCCTATGTCACCTAATTTGTTGTTTTTATTCTGAACCTTGAACTGATACAAAGAAATCTAGTTCGCGCTACAATTTGTATTGGGTTTGTAAAATCTAGCAAACCATGAATCCACCGAATTTTGATATGGTTCGACAAATCAAATATTTTTTAAATTGGTTTGATGAATAAAATAAAATAATTAATTTTTTTTCATTGTTTATATTTAAATTTTGGATTAGTTTATTAATTTATTTCTATTTGAATACCCATAAACAAATTATCTTTACCTATCCTTACAAATTGGTAGGAAGCTAAAGTGAATTAAGAAACGAATTCTGTCAATCTACTCCTACAAATCGGATTCATTCTAGAATTGCAAACCACATACCTCGAACCCTAATACGAATCGAGCGAATGGATGAACCAGGTAATATATTGGTGTTTATTCACCCATATGTGATGTGTTGAAATACAATAAGAGTCGTGATAATCTGACTACCCTACGTGGCAAACTCAATTGACTACTTGATGTGACAAGTTAAAAAATCGTAGATTTGTGCTCCTCGATATACACGGCTCTCTTGGTATATATTTTTTTTATGGGGAAGTGCAATTGTATATACTGAGTAGTACAAATCTACGAGTTGGAACTTGTCACGTCACGATAATTTGACTATCCCATGTGGTATACTCAATCGACTATCTTGATAAATTTGAAAATTATTGATCTGTACTCCTTGATATATACGATTCCCTTGGAATACACTTTTTTAAAGAGGAAGTCTAATTGCGTATACCGAGGAGCATAGATATACGATTCTAGATTAAGTTTGCCACGTGGGATAGTCAGATTATCACCATTCATACAAAATATGCGTTGTACCAATAGACGGCCATGTGTTTCACACGAGTCCAGTAAAAATGTTTGTTACAACTATAAGTCATACGCAAGAGCTTTGCTACAGCCACGATTGTTTTACTAAAACCAGATTATAATTAGTGGTTGAAATTTTTTTGTACCATAATTAATGACCTGACAGTATTAAAAATAACTGTGGTCATAGTTGTTCCCCATAGCGAAAAGGAAGGAAAACTTGTGGACCACAATCGCATGCAGAAGGAAACAAAAAGTTCCAGCCTTCCAGTTTCCATGCTACAAAACCAACCAAAATACTCAACAATTTTACAGAAATACCCCTAGTTTTTAAAAAAATAAAGATATTACGGAATTGTCTAAAATACCCCGTACTAGTTCTATTTAGGGTTGTCAAATCAAGCCAGCCGTCTGACCCGTTAAATCCGGATCACTTAGTCCAAGAAGAAAATGGCTAGGGTCTTGCCTCAGGACTTGTTAATTAAGGTTTAGAAATCAATGAGACTGATTATCTTAATTAAAAAAAAATTATTATTTTTTACTCCCACTTGTAAGGTCAATAAGAGTATTAGTATGACTAGCTTATATTGATAATAAGAAAAAAAAAAAACCTTATTAAATTTTATCCACCATCAAAAAGACATCGAGATGCATAAAAAAATCATTGGGATTCATAATAAATCTCAAGATCTTGTTTTACGTTGGTACAGATGGGACTTATTAACACCTTTTTCCTCATTATCATAATGAGAAAAGATTTTTTTTGTAAGAATATCATGTAAGATTATTCAGTCTTTAATGAGTTATTCATAAAATAAGGAATCATTGTCACAAAATGTTGTTATAACATTTTTGATTTTTTTTTTTTTTTTTTTTTGTTAATTATTGTAGATACAAAGCATGATAGTCCCCATAATCCTTGTGATTCTATAAGCCGAAATAATTTTAAGATCATGTCAATGAAAAACTAGTAAAATTTAGATTTTAAGAGAGAAAAAGTGCATACCTTTCAAATGAACAAATGTGTATCGTGAATTTTTTTTTATCAATATCATACTCAAAGTATTGACATATGCTAAAAAGACATGTGTCGGCATCCTCTGTCTTCCAATCACATGTGTGATATAAGCATATATGTCTTCTTACCAATTAGTATGTCTTGCTTAAGCTACCACTCTATCAAATCAAGTCAATCACTCTTTTCTTCTTGGGCCCTACTTTTAAAACTTTGAACTCTTGCAAGTTGAGAAATTTTGATAAAGGTTTCTTGACTTCAAATTCATTGGGTTTAGGTGTTTAAATTATTATTCTTATTTCTTTCTGAAAATGACGAAGTTTTTTTTTTTTGTTCTCTTACAATTATTATTTTAATTCAATTTTTTATAATATTAATACTTTTTAAATAAATTGGTTCTTTTGTAACATGTTGGACATTGGAATTGTTGTTGTATTGAAGTAGAAGATTATATGATCAATTTGATTCAACCTAAACTCAAGTCCAATACACTGGATAAGTTGAGACTTAGGGTTGGGTTAGGATGCACCCCAGCTTTTTAGGGTTAGCTCGCCCCCTTGATTTGTCCATCAAGGCATTAATAATCCTAGTTCCATACAAATGATTAGACAATAAATAAATAAAAATTCCTTATATCCATGGATGCAAGCAAACATCTCCACTCAAAAAAAAAAAAGTTTTAAATCTCAAAAGAGTTGTGTTGGGATAACATTTTTTGGATGACAAAAACGACATATTTTTTGTGATGACGTGCACATAATCATGGATGCTTTTTACTCGTATCTCAATACCATATGGACCTAATCTACTTATCTAGCTCTGGGTTCACCCCAACACAACACAACCCAACCCAATCGAACCCGACCGACTTGACTGGTTAGGTTAATTTGGGTAAATAATTTCCTAGAAAATGATCGAGGTTAAGTTAAGCCCAACAAGAGGTAAACTCAGGGTTAGGGTTTCGTGAACCCTAGATAGTAATTCTAATTAGAAAGGGAGACCAATTATGTAAAATTACTAAAATCAAGGAAGGAAACTCCTAGTGTGACTAATTGTTCACATAACTTTAAGCGAGGCGCCGCCGCGTGGGCTCGCAATTCTTATCGAATCTCACAAACGAGAGAGAGATTTCTAATCCCTCACGGACTTTCGCCCTACCCACGCCCTAACCCCTATAAATACTCTCTTCCCCTCTTTGCTCCTCCTCATAACTTGCCTCCTATTTCTTTCTCGATCGTTTGCAAAACTAGGGTTCACAGAGGTCTTTAGATCTTCTTCTCCTCCATTAGCAGATTTTTATATTTTTGAACGTAAGTCCTGTTTCTTTCGGATATTTCTTGTTTATATCTATATGATATTGGTTTTTTTTTTGGATCTGGATTTGGGTTTGGTTTTGTTTTTTCGTTTTCGTTTTCGTTCTTGTTGATTCATGTTGAAGGAATTTTTTTCTGCGAAACCCATATGTGGATCTGTGTTTCTTTATTTGTTTTTCAGATTTTTTCGAAAGATTCTTTCTGGGTTTTTGGGTTTGTTCTTGTTTTGCTTTGTTGATCTTTTATATTTCTTTTCTTTTTCTCCAAGAATTTCAATAGGATGGGTTTCTTTCTGTGTTTGCTAGATGGAAAAGGGTCTTAAATCTTTTAAATCTGTTTAAATATTTTTGAGAGATGAGTTTCTTTTATTTGCATGTTTGTATGGTTGATTTGCTCTGTTTCTTCTCTTTTTCTCCATTATCTTCCGTTTGAATGTATATATAAAGGTACGAATCTTTTTTTTTTCTTTCTAAAATGGTTGTTTAAAACAGTGGACTTCTTTTGATTTGCAAGTTTATTTTGATTGGGTCTGTTTCTCTTAGTTTTCTTGATTTTTAATGTACAAGAAATTATTTCAATAACACCCTATTTTCCTCAATGCATGTTAGATCTTTATAATACCCTGAAATTGTTGATTTCTTCTCTCTAATAGCAAACATTCTTCCCCCTTTTTTTAGCAGAAAGCGTGAATGTTTTAAATGGAGTCGAAAGGTGGTAAAAAGTCTAGCAATAGTTCCCTACAATACGAAGCTCCTCTCGGCTACTGCATTGAAGACATTCGACCACTCGGAGGAATTGAGAAATTTCGATCTGCTGCTTACTCCAACGTAAGATCTCACAAACAAAAATCCTTTTTTAATTTTCCTCTATTTTTCTAAAATTTTGATTCTAAAAATCTGTTTTTTTTTTCTCCTTTGCAGTGCGTGAGGAAGCCATCCTGATACGTCTACTACATGCCCTTTCAAGTAGATTAGGATTTCCGTTCAATTTCCCGTTTTAATTTGAATTCTGCGAATAAATTACAAAACCCATCTCTCAATCTCTTCTATTTTCTGCTCTGAATCGAAACCATGGCCCTATCAATTGAAACTGATAATTACTCACCTCCCCAATCTGCAATCGGTTTCGAAGGTTTTGAAAAACGCCTTGAAATCACCTTCTCTGAAGCATCCATCTTTGTGGACCCACAAGGGTTAGGTCTCCGAGCCTTGACTCGGGCCCAAATTGACTCAATCCTCGATGCCGCTCGCTGCACTATTGTTTCTCAGCTCTCCAATTCCGAGTTTGACTCGTACGTACTATCCGAGTCAAGCTTATTCGTATACCCTCTTAAGATAATCATCAAGACCTGCGGAACAACTAAGCTACTCTTATCGATCCCACCGATTCTTGAACTCGCTGACTCGCTCTCTCTTTCGGTTTTCTCTGTGAAATATTCTCGTGGGAGCTTTATTTTTCCTAGTGCCCAACCTGCCCCTCACCGTTGCTTTTCTGAAGAAGTCGCCGTTCTAAACGGATACTTTGGGGATCTCTCTTCCGGTGGAAACGCGTATGTCATCGGCGATCCATCCGTACCGAATCGTAACTGGCACATTTATTCGGCATCACAGAAGCCAAAATCTGCTTCATCTAAGATCGATGGGAGTGCTGTTGTTACTCTCGAGATGTGCATGACAGGATTGGACAAAGAATGCGCTTCCGTGTTTTTCAAAAATTCGGAGAACTATACGGCGAAGGATATGACCAATCGTGCTGGAATATCTGACATATTACCATCCTTCGAGATCTGTGATTTTGACTTTGAACCGTGTGGGTACTCTATGAACGCGATCGACGGTCGAGCTTTGTCGACAATCCATGTTACCCCAGAGGACGGTTTCAGCTACGCTAGTTATGAAGCAATGGGGTTCGACCCCGGTTCGGTTGGGTTCGGTTCTCTTATTGGAAGGGTATTGCGTTGCTTTGGTCCATCCGAGTTTTCTGTAGCTATCACGTGCGATGGTAGTGTGGAAAGCACGTGGGGAGAGAAGGATAATGATGTTGAAGGGTACTGGTGCGTGAATGAAGTGAAGCAGGATCTGCCTGGAGGGGGGTGTGTGGTGTACCGTTGTTTTGCTGCTGCTACTGCGACTGCGAGGGAGAAGGAGTGCGTGGTGTCCTCACCAAAGTCTACTTTGCATTCTTGGGTGGATTTCGTGGAAGAGAATGAGAGTGATGTGGTTGCTTGTCCTTGTTTTAGTTTGGCTTAGTTTCACATAAAGACTAAGTCGGCAGAGTAGTCTGAGAGTCAGTCCCGTAGTGGTGTCTTGGTAATTTTCTATTTTCTGTTGGGTCTTTCTTTCTTTATGTGTTTCGAATAATCGTGAGTCATTGTGGTATTTTTACTGCAATTATTCAACTGTTGTTTTTTTAATTATTATTATTATTGAATAAAGATTTGGGATTTTGTTATGAAATGTTTGGGCCCTTTGAACTTCAAAATTGCCCCTCGGGCTTGTGAGTGATCCTGTTGAGTACACATTCACCAATTTTAATTTTTATAATTTGTATCTTTCCTTGTGTCAAAAGACTTTCTTGTCCTCACTCAAAGACTTTATCGAATTGTGTGAGGTTCAATGTATTTCCAATCTATGCGCTTTATTTATTTATTTATGATTTGTCTTCTTGTATATATTACATGTATTAGTACTGTTTATTTGTAATTTAAAAATTAATTAAAGACTTTTTTTTTTAAAGATAAAGATTACATGATAATTTTTGTAATTTTGAAAATTAATCAAACCTGTCTAGCAATTGTAATTTTTTAAAGTTTTATATTAAATTTAATATTATATTAAATTTTAAATATTAGGATGTTCAAATTTTGGTGTGGAATCATTTCTACTTCTCTCTCATTATAAATAATAGTAAAGATACCTTGCTAAAGGAAAGGGATTTATTATTTATTTGAATTATAATTTTTTTCAAAATAAAAAAAATTCTAATTAATAATAAAAAAAGAAATTATTTATTATTCACAAAATCTATCATTTTACATATTTTAAAACTAAATCATTAGGTCTTGGAACTTATTCTTCACGAAATCTATTATATTACATTGAAACTTACAGTTATTAATGATCAATAGTCAAGAGTTATATATTTTCAAGATAATCATTAGAGAATATGGTATATAACGGGATTATTTTCCATATAGACTTTGATAGTTTGTTGAAATAATTTTTTTGAGAATTTGAGCCTATTTTATCGAAATTGTATGAAAATGTTGAACACTTGAACTGATAAATGACTTGGAAGTCTTGAACTTAAATCTAATAATCCATATAAGGGTCCCACTTAATAATATGGAGAGGGAACGGTCCATAAGGAAGGTTCCCTTGTGTGAGAGATTTAAGATTTTGTTTCTTTCTTTTTTAATATACAACGAATATGCTTTTAAGTCTTTTTGCCCATGACTTCAACAGTCGAGTCAGGCGCCTGTCCTTTTATACTTGGCTTATTATTCCTACAACTTCAACGGCTCTGATCTAACCATCTATCTTTATAGTTGACGTTGGATAGTGTTTGCCACTTAGGGTATGTTTGATTGCACATGAAAAATAGGGTGGAAAATCAATTTCCATGGAAAATGACATTTTTCAAGTGTTTGATTGCACATGAAAATAGAAATTCATTTTTCACCCCATTCAAAAAGTCCACTAAATCATGGATTTCACTTTCCCACCCATATGTGTGGGAAAATGAAATCCACCCATATTTTTCATCATCAATTCTTCCCTACCACCACTACTACCACCACCATTACACTAACCTCGCCGTCGTCGTCGTCACCATTGTCGTCGTCGTCGGCTCCCTCTCCGACCACCTTCTCTCTCTCTCTTCTTCTTTTTCTTCTTTTCCATCCTTCACCTCCTCCGCCACCACTACCACCACGTTCTCCCCCCATCTTCCTCACTTACCTTCGTCGTCGCCATCGTCGCCGCCGCCACCGTTGCCATTGTCACCGCCGCCATCGTCGCCGTCACCGTTGTCATTGCCGCCGCCACCGTCACCACATCCTCCCCCCTTCCTCTTCCTCGTCATCTTCTTCTTCCTCTCCCCCTCCTCTCATCTTCTTCCTCCTTCTCTTCTTCTTCTTTTTTCTCATATTTTTCTATGATTTTATCCAAGTGAAATCAAACAATGGAATTTGATTTTCCAACCCTACCTATTTTCCACAACTAATTTTCCATGAATTTCAAATTCCATGGAAAGTGACTTTCCATGAATCAAACATACCCTTACTTTATTCCTTCCCAACATTTTCGCCATTGGAATCTCTCTTATTATTATTATTATTATTTAATCATCGTAAATCCTTGCTATCTGGATTAAAATTCGATACTAAATTAATTATTATGTTAATAAGGATCTATAAAAATACTTCAACGATCAAGTCAATGAAAATTTTAATAAAATTTGAATATGAAAATTAAAAATTTTCTTCTTTTATATTCAAACATAATCCTATTTATAATATTTAGAATATTTAGATGTCGTTGTTTTATCTACAACTATCTTGTTATTGAAAATTTAGGATATTGGATTAAATTCTCATTTCCATTGCCAATGAGAATCTGTAAAAGTATTCCAAGTGGAAATTTTGATAGAGTTTGGTCCATAAAATGGAAAATTCATACCTTTTCGTTCATGTCAATTGTCTTTAATAGAGATTGGGCCTTGGGGATGGAAAATTCATACCTTTGGGTACATGTCAATTGCATTTGTCATCAAGCATACGTGGGTAGTAAAGCGTAATATATTTTTGAAGATCATAGTAGACAATCTCTCTTTATTTATATAGCAGGCATCACTTAGTCTATTGGCTCGGGTCACTCGTGCTATAAATTGCCCGATATCTGAGGAGAGGAATAAGGGACCAACTAATTAAATCATCAAAATCCGTAAATAAATTGATAATTCGTCGACTAATCACTGCATATGATCACATTTTACCATTTATCTTCCAATTTTTATTCTTTCAAGATTCAAATCTCAAAGACAGGATGGGCTTTTAGAGAGACATTGGATATAATGCTTCTTGGGAAGAAACCCAAAAAATCATTCATATAAACCCCATTTTGTTTTTTGAATTTTTTACAAAACTGTGACCAATTAATCAGACTGAACCCTTGTCGAATAATTTCTGAATCCAGGGATTCATCAAATGGTAAAATTGGCATAATGGTTTTAAAACTCGTTGGGACTGAGATGAGTTGGGCAAGTCTTCCTAATCTTAAAGGTAGTCAGTCGGGCGAGATGATCAATGTAAATCGTCCATCACATTGACTAATTCTGGATAGATTACTTGCGGATATTTTGAAAATAAAGATAGACTTAATGTAAGCTCCGCTTACAGGATCCTTAGAGCCTGCTAACGAATATGGTACAAGTAGCTAAGATCTCAGGTATCAAAATGTGTCTAGCGTATTGGCTACAATTCAATTGGGAAGCAATTTCAGGATTACCAACGAATTATATGGTTCCAATGACAATTTCCATCCAGAGAATTCTTCTGTCCTACATGCATTGATCTGGAGGTTCCATATATACGAGGTGAAGATGTCGGGTGCAAGGTGATTGTGTGGGGTATGGGTTTGCCAATGTGGGAGTTTCTTCATGTTGATGATCTTTTTGATGCAGTTTTTTTCCCTATGGAGAAGTATAGTGGATTGGGTCATGTTAATGTGGGAAGTGGTTGGGTTTGAAGGAAAGATTGTGTGGGATTTGATGAAGCGAATGGGACCCTGCGGAAGCTCATGGACAGCTAGAAATTGGCAGGGTTGTGATGGGTTTCGAAGATCTCGTTACATGATGGGCTTATTGATACTTACAAATTAATGTGGTTTTTGGAGAATGTGAAGCAATAAGTTATAAGTTTGGGGTCCAACTCAAAACCTATTGGCTATGAGTGGAGAGGCCTAGAAAGTTATCAAGAGAGAGACAAGGTAATAAGTGTCCGATGTGGGACAAAACTTAAAATGCCCCTGCACTTGTGAGCCAAATTGGGCCAAAGCATGTGGAGATATGAATTGGGTGACGTGGAGGAGAGAAAGGCCCGCTTGAGGGTTCAACTCGAGAGGCCCACGAACTTATAAGGAGTGAGACAAAGCAATGAGTGTCCAATGTGGGACGAAACTCAACAGTAAGGATAGAAGTTTATGAGGAGTTGATGATGCTTCTTTGGATGTGTTTGATCTGTCAAGCTAGTATCAAATGGTTTAATCAAGTTGGTTTGTTATACTTTGAGTGCAAACTAAATCCAGTGTCCATGACACAGAAAAATGTGTCACTTTATGTTATAGATAGAAGGTGTCCTGCATTGGTGCCTTGGACACGAAACAAATACAAAGTTCATTTTTCTTTGCTTTTTATAAGCAAGCAAATTTGTACTGGTAGAAGAAGGCAGGTTTTGAACCAATATCGTGATATCAACACTCAAGAATATTGGGCGAAAACGTGCAACAAATAAAACGAACAATGAGCAAGAAATTAAATGTAAACGAAATAGATAAAAATAGAAAACAGAAGACACGATTTATGTGATTCGACAAGATGCCTACGTCCATGGAAAGCGATGATCAATCCACTATCATCAACAAGGTTTTTTACAAAGTTCACCGGAAATCCTAGTCTCTTGTCACACCCATTTATTACTCTCTCTTTCTCTCTCTCTCTTGGTGGCTCTCTTTCTTACACATTAAGAATAAACCCTAAAAATACCCTTTATATATTTAGGATGACAAAGAGTAGAAAATGGGTCGGATCAATTAATCGGGTCAAACGGATTGTTTATGGATCATCAAGAATCTGGGTTGAATTCATGACAATTCTCCAACAAAGACTTCAACCAACTTAGCTTGACGCCTTCAAAAGCAAAGAAGTTCATACTCATGCATCATGATTCATGAATAGTAAAGAAAATCTGAAAAACATAATGAAAATTGACCCTTACATAGATTTTAATTGATGCTAGACTTCTAATATAACTCTACCTTGTACTCCAATTAACTTTCGTAAAATAATAATTTTTGAAAAATAGTAAAATTTCTAATTTAACTAAAACTCTTCTACTATCCTTACAATAGCTAATAACAAACTTATAAAACAATTAGCAGTCAAAATTGGATAAAACATGAAAATAATAATTACTAAAAAAGAGAGTAAGTTTTTAACTCAAACTTAAACTTGACCCTTCAAATGACCTTTTTTTCAAGATGCTTATTAGAACCAATCATGTAGATCTCGTCGTTAGCTTTTTGAATGGGCATTATAATGGTCGTTCTTATTTACAGTCACGAAGTTTTGAAGATAAAATGCACGTTTAGTCTTTTGGCCTGCCTATCTTCTTTCTTGAGATCTTATCCTACATCAATTTTCATGGGTATTGTTATCTATGAGTTGCACCTTCGATGTTCAAAATATTAAGTTATATTCTTGTACATTATTCCACCTTGCACTGGGTATTAGGTACCTTCTTTTATCTTTTTACGCGCATGAAGCCGATGGGCCTAACGTATCCACACAAAATCGGTTAATAAGGTGACAGAATTAACGACTCCTGAGGAATTAATGCTCATATTGGGTATCGAACTCACGACCTACGCATTAACGACTTATCGGTCCAAAATTTCCACTGAGTCAATCCCTCGGGGTTTACCATAATACATCTTATACTAACATATGTTCAATAATATTCCAATACCCTCTCGTAATCAAATGCTATTTTGGACAAGGAACAAGTGATTGGTTACATTTAATCTTAGATTAATTACATCTTATACTAAATCATTTTTTATATAAGTGTTTATATAATCAAGTAGTCATTTTTTGGGATAGTCCATATGAAAGAAAAAGATAAAATAAATTAAAAAATGCCCTTAGGTTTTGATTTATTTGTAGCCGCCACCTTCGAGTTTAAAATTTGTATATACTATTGGTTTGAATTTTGCAACGAATCGGAATAATTTAATTGCAAATTAGATTCTACCTAAACTTGTTGACAGCTTTTTTTAGGACATTTGCAATGAATTAGAATATTTGGGAAGGTGGGATGAATGTGTATCTATTCTTTTTTACACGTTAACATTGTATTTGGATCGAGAGAAATTGAGAGAAGAGGAAGAGAAAATAAATGAGTTTCTCTCCATTTCTCTTAGTTTGGATTGTTAAATTGAGAGAGAAAAAATGTGAGTTTTCTTTCTCTCCGAAAGTGGAGAGAAGAGGAGAGAAACCCCTTTTAATTTTAATTTTTATTTTTATAATTCTAACTTTACCCCTAAATCTCTTTTAAAATATTTTAAAATTCCGAAAATTTCTCTAATTCTCTCCTATCAATCCAAACATGATGGCAAGAAATTGAGTTTCTCTCTCTCTCTCTCTCTCTCTCTGGGAAAAGTTGGGATGAAATCCAAAACCTACGCCACTCTCTTACTCTTATTTTTTTAATAGTATAATTTGAACAACATAAGGGGTAAAGTCCAATGAATTTATTATTAAAAAAAAAAAAATCTTTCCGACCAAAATTTCCATGCTGCACGTTTATAAAATGTTTAGAAGATATTGGATATTTCCTGTTTGGTCATGAATGTTTTTTACCAAATAGGCCACCTGCTTTATGGTTATACTTATACTTGCTTTTATTTTTATTTACTTTATACTCTAATATCAAGGTTTCAAAACTTGGTTTGAGGTCTTGTCTCATCTCATCTCTGGATGAGACTGAGTTGTCTGGATGAGACAATCCATTTAACTTTTTTATGATAATTGATTTACATATATTTAAATTAAAATAATTATATATGTTTTTAATAAAATAAGATGGATTAGAAAAATGCTTAGTCATAATATTATGTTTTAGTTGTATGATAAATGTTTAAATTTAAAAAAATATTATTATTTTAATCAAAATCTACAAAATCCTGATTGACTTCACCAAGATTTTCAAAATAGCGTTTGAAACATCTCGTTTATCTTGTGGAGTGATATTAATGTTGAGACACAACATATATTCATTAGGAGTGCAACTTAGTCTAGTTCAAATCAAGAACCAAACCAAATAGATAACTTTGGGGTGATTTGGTTTGGTTTGGAACACATTGTGGTTCGGTTCAAGTTTGTATGGAACCGAACCAAACCCTTATACAATAAATAAATTATATGTATATAATAATTATTTTAAGAGTTAGGACATAAATTAATGATATTTTATGGATAAAATGATAACTTTCTATGGATAGATTAATGATTTATTTAATGAAATTTTATGTTTATTTTTTCAATAAATAAATGTTTAGTCATAATATTATACTTTAATTATATAATAAATATTTAAATTTTAAAAAATTAATTATTTTAACTAATTCAACCAAGATTTTCAAAATATCGTTTGAGACATCTCATTTATCTTATGAGATGATGTGAATGTTGAAAAACATCATATATTTGTATCGTTCTGAACGAGATCGATGTGGAGACCATTTTTGTCATGCAACGTGACAAACAGATATCACAAAGGGGGTCCCACTAGAAATAATGGGTCAATGTTTTAAATCAAATCAATCACCAGGAAGTTACCGAGCTCTACACCCTGAGCTAAGTACGTTACAATAAAAAGAAAATTTGTGATTTGTATCCTTACCATCAAGAGTGTGAAGCAAGGATTTTACTGAGCACAATCCAAACCTTACTAGGGCCAAGTCCCCTCAATTAAGGAATACATTAAAACTAAAATCGTGTAAGTAAAGCGTACGTTAATAAGGACTCTTAATTCATATCTGACCAAACCCATAGCACATAGAATGACCCCAAGCAAGCATCTAAGTTCAAACACACCCTCTCATATGAATAAATACAAGAAAGATCCCTCACCAAACTAATGAGACACCATGTGTAAGAGATCTTTTTTATTTCACATTAATAACCTGGAACACTTACACATCAAGTTCTAAATCTCACTAACAAGTGATAAATCCATCTGTCAAAGAACTCAAATGCACCTCAGATTGAATAGACCATCTAACAACTTGATCAGCCGTGTGATAACACTTGTCTTGGATTTTGTCTATAAAAATCAAAATATCTAATTGAGAGAAGGATTGCTAGTTGGTTGGTGGGCTAAAAATCCTATGAAAAGAAATATTATTTTATAAGTTTACTATTCATCATTTTCTTCTTCATTTTTTCTATTGTTTGAGTACTAACTAAATCGTCGAAAAATTGTTGGTAGACCATCGGTACCTCATCCATCCCACCTCTCATCTTCTACCGTCTTAGAAGCCACAGATAAGTAAGGAGAGTCAGACCAATGCCTTAAAGAAGAAGAAGTCAAAAGATCAAGACCAAGCCCACCATCAAAAGAGGTTAACTAAAGCAACACTAACTAACGAGTCGGGGAGAATCAAATTATCGTCATAAGAGGAGGAGACTGTTAGAAGACGATGTTCATATCGAGAAGTAGAAGGCCTAAAAAAACCCCCACAACTGAGATGGCTCAGGCTAGTCCTCTTAGTCTTAGACGAGATTTAAAACCCTGCTTAATATAAGCATTTATTTGAACTTGAAAAAGATATAAAAGTAAAGTTAAATAAATGCAAGGGCAGAGCTAGAATTTTCTCTTGGGAGTCAAACTAAAGTCGACTGATAATGTTAGTAATTACTTTACCATAATTTTTCAAAGAATTACCAAAAGAATAGAAACTATGTTTTTTTTTTCTCTTCTAATAAATAAGATACCAATGATAAGGGAATTAAAGATCCCAATTAACAAAAGATTGATGAAATTTAAAAATGAAAAATAAATAAATAGTACTTAGTCATTTCTACTAACAAATTCTTTACCATTGTTCTTATCTCCTTAATAGATTTTTATGTTTTGAAAAATCTTGCACGCTAGAGTTCAACTTTGGCGACGTTCATCTTGTTTGACTTCGTTGATGTCAATGCTCTTCGATTTCTCATCTCCTGAAGGAGATAAAAAATGAGATCAATGCTTTCTTAAAGTAAGTGCCTCCATTCACTTAGATATGTCCTTTCATGTTTTGGTCAATATAAGAGATTTCCCCCTAAGTGTTTAAGTTGACAACATGACCCTTGATGTAAGTATTCTTATTTGAGGCTAACATAAATGGTCTAAATGCCCTAGTTAATATCTAACAGAAAACCACTTGATTTTCTCAAAAACTAGTTAACCACTTGATTTTCTCAAAAACTAGTTATCTTCGACTTGTTTTTTTTTACCTTCCTTTCAATTTGAAGATATAATTTTCAACCTTCAAACCTTAAGTACAAGATAGGATTTTTGGGGAACTCATAATAATACATATCTTAGTGATACTTATCTTGAGGATAAATCTCAATCGTTGAAAATTTCTGCTTACAATGTTAATGTTCCGTGTTATTTCTTCAGTCAAAGCTACCCAACCCTTTGATAAAATTTTAAAAAATTGGCGTGAATCGATAATTTTGATAAAATACTTACCCTTTTGCTGAAATAACAAGAATAAAAATGGGGTTATGTGATTCAAGCCAAAATTGACAGTATTGATCAAGGGTCAGGCTCCCTTGAATCTTAAGAATGACTCATGAAAATAACACATGATCCCAGTGTTTTAAATGCAAAATCCAATGGTTGTGATTTATCCTCAGGATAAGTATCTTTGAGATTTATGTTATTAAGATACTCGTAAATCTCAATCATTGGATTTTATGTTTAAAGGGTTAAGATCATGTGTTTTTTTCATGAGTCATTCTTAGGAGTCAAAGGATCTTAACCAGTTAATTAATGGGATTTGTTAACGTGTGCAATAAATACACTTGGGTGTTGGATAGTGTGTGCAGTCCAATGTATATTAGTCTCACCAAAGGTGGGGATACTCCCTGAGCTACTAAAACAAAAATATACCTGAAAATTTTTATTTCATACCAAAAATGCCCTTAAGAATAATCATATCTATCAAAATACCATGCCCATTCGCAAGGTGTATTTATTACACTTTAACATATACCCTAACAAAACCCTTAATTAAGATGATGAATCCTACCGTGTTGGATAGATTTGGTCACCGACACAAGAAAAGAACATAATCTTCACTTTTTCCCACGAGATCTAGGGATAGAATAGTAAATGAATTTAAATACCCCCTTAGTTTTTTGGTTTATTTGTAAGCACCACCTTCAATGTTTAAAATTTTTATATACCATTGGTTTTAATTTTGCAACGAATCAAAATAATTTAGTTGCAAATTCTATCTAAGAGAACATTTGCAGTGAATTAGAATATTTGGGAAAGTGGGACTGAGGTATGTGTACCCATTTGCAAACTTTTACCATGTGAAATGCAATGAATCAAAAAATTTCTGGCTAAACGGAAATATTCACGAATTTGAATAATTTAAGAGGTGATTTTCAAATACAGAGAAGGTCCCCAAAAATATTCCTGAAAAAAAATAAATCATGGAAAATTCTCTCTCTCTCTGTGTCTCTCTTTCTTGGTGGATAAGTCAATCTCTTATTCCTATATTTTAATATTAGAAATTGGACAACATAAAGATCTTGTCGGCCAATCAACTATATATATATCTAAAATATTTCAACAAATAAAAATCGGATTTGGCAGCAAAAATTGCCATACTACACGTTTTTAATGTTTAGATTAGAAGATAGGGATATTTCCTGTTTGGTAACGATTTTTTTACCAAATAGGATACTACTTTACAGCTATAATTGTATTTATTTAAATTAATTTTAGACCTTAATGTAGGTATTTATTTGAAGTTTAAGAATAATATAAAAGTAAAACTTAAATAAATGAAACTATATTAAGTATATTGTTTAGTAGGAAATTTTCATTACCATGTAGGAGATTCGCCCTATCTTGTAAATATTTTTAAAACATATATGAAAAGTGATTTTGGTTTCTTGCATATCATATTTTGTACCTTTCCCTTGATTAAATGGTAAAATTATTTTACTTGAAAATAATTTTTTTTCTTGAATGTAAGAGCATGAGAATGAACTCAATACTATTATGGGGTTAGTAGAGTCAAGCTAGGATTTTCTTGTTAGGGGCAAATTATAGTCCACCAATAATGTCAAAATTTGCTTTGTTGCACTTTTTTTTTTTTTTTGGACGATCGGGTGTCTTTGAAGATAGCAGATCAGGCTTGGATTGGGCAAAATGGTCTTGTGCGAGACTAGTCTTGGGGAACATGCAACACCCACACATCACACGCATCAGGCAAGTGAGGGTGCATCCTTACGGGTGGTCTTGAGGAATTAACGCTTATACTGAGTATTGGACTCAAGACCTACATGCATTAGCCTCTTATCAGTCTGAAATTGCCATTGAGCCAATTTCTCAAGGTATTGCTTTACTGCACTTTTTTCAATAAGAATAGCAAAATGAAGAACGTTTTGTTATATAAAAAAAAAAAGGTATTATTGATAAGAGAATTGTAGACCTAAATAAACAAGATAAACAAAAGGAATTTCTCTAGAAGTGTTGTCATCATCTTGTTAATAGATTTTTGTATTCTAAAAATCTTGCACTCTAGATGTCGAGTTCCACAATGATCGTCCCATTCAACTTCAATGTCGATGTTCCTGGGCTTCTTATCACCTAAAGGAGAAAAAATTGATACCAATGCTCTCCTAAAGTGAAAGATATGTTTCCCATGTTCATTTACTAGTTTTTTGGGGGTGATTAGATATGTCCCTCCATGTTTTGATCAATACTAGAGATATCCTATGTGTTTATAAGCTAATATGATTCCCTCTTGACCTAGGTCTTTTTCTTTTAGATTAACATAGCTTACTTAAATATCCTCATCAACATTTACCTAAAAATTGCTTAACATTTTTTCTTTCAAAATTAGTCATTTCAGCCTTTATTTTTTTTTACGTTAAGACTCTTTTTCCCTACAACCTTCAAATCCTAAAACAAAACATTATTTATGAAGAAGTAGAACGATAACAAATTTATAAATCAAAATAATACATATCCGAACCCCAATGATACTTATCTCTATGATAAATCATGTTGATGCCATTTTTGTCACGCAACACGATAATGACAAGTGCTACAAAGGAACGAAAGGGGGTCCACTTGAATTTTTGAGTCAATTATAAATCAAGTTAGTAAATAGGAAGGTACCGAGCTCAACGTCCTAAGCCAAGTGTATTACAGTAAGAATAAAAGGAGTAATTTGTATCACTACCATAAAAGTATAAAGCATGATTTCAACCGAGCACACAATTCAACATCTTAGCAAGGTCAATGAATAACAAGAAATGAATTAAACGTAAACCGCGTAAGTAGAGTGTAAATTCAGCACAAATCGAGATCACTTAAAAACATAGCATGGTGGGACACTGGGCTAATGAGTGCAGGACGACACGTTACAACCTCCTTAAAAGAAACGAATCAATTCGGTTAAACCTCAACTCAGACTCAGAGTTAATAGCCTATCAAGACTGATTTCGAGGAGATAAGAGCTCTCCCATACGCCAACTCCCCTCATTCATGACAGAAGATACAAAACTTATTGAAACGAGAGAATATTACATGCCTTGACACGTATACCCCTAAAGTGCAAACCTAACTTCACAATAAATGTAGAGCTCGAGCTCATGGATTCATTTAAAACGTATGCTAAAATAATTCACATTTAAGCGATATCAAATATCCAACATGAGCATGATCTCATATTCGATCCTTAGCTCATTCCCGATATTGTATTTACCTTAGTTCGTTCATAATCTAATCCCTAACTCATATCCAACCTGCCCCATAACAAGTAAACAATCTCGAGCAAGTATCTAAGTTCAGACACGTCCCCTCGCAAGGATAAATACAAGACAAAATCTTGTCATATTGATGGGACACCACATGTCAGAATCCTACATTTCTTTACTTCGCATTGATGACGTACAACACTTCCACATAAAATCCGAATCTTATTGATAAGTGATGGACCCATCTTCCAGCACTCAAGTGCACCTCAACTAAACAATTTGTTTAACACCTAGATCAGTCTTATGGTGACACCTGTCTTTGGATTTCATTTATAGAAACCAACCTACCAAATTGAGACAAGGGTTAGCTAGCTGAAACTCAACTAGAAAAATAAATCACTTTGCAAGTCTATTGTTCATGTTGTTCTTCATTCATTTTCTTTTATCTGAGTACTAATAAATCTAGGATCGTTGGTAAGCACTACATCGGGGCCCCATCATTCTCACCTTCTACGATCTTAGAAACCACAAAGGAGTGGGGAAGAGTTAGACTACCGTCTTGAGGAAGAAGAGATCAAAAGATCAAGGTCAACCCTAATGTCATAAGAAATCAAGCAGGTCAGCACCAATAAGAAAAAAATCTCTGCAGATCAAACTTACAATTAGAAGATAGTTTTCATCTTAAGAAGTGAAAGGCCTAAAAATCCCTTAACAAGTTTCAACCGTTAGTTTTTGCACTTACATCATGTGTTATTTCTTGAGTTAAAAGGAATCGAACCATTTGAAAAACTTCTAAGAATCGCTTGTTCTAATTTTCATAAAAGTGTCTTGTTAAGGGTACACGTTAAAATGCAATAAATACATTTTGGAAATTGGAATATGAAGTTAATTTGTAAAAAATAATTTTTTTAAGGGTATTTTCGATACAAATTCTAATTTTTAAAGTGTGTTTATTGCACTTTAACGTGTGCCCTTAAGGAACATGTTTATAAAATCCTTTATAAAATGGAAAATGCTGGAAGACACAAGGTATTTGTTGCGATTCTCACAAGTCTAATGTGAGATGTGCACATAACCATAGATGTATTTCCTCGCAATACGAGTAAAAACCATTTATGGTTATATGCATCTCCTCGTCAGAATTGTGAGAATCACAATAAGTCATGTGTCACCCCAGCACGACTCTTATTAAATACTTGCCCCTTTTTAATAAATAAATAAATAAAAGCAATAAATACACTTTGGAAATGGATTTTATACGAAATAAAAATGACCCAGATTTTTTTAAAAACCCAAATAAGTGTATTTATTGCACTTTAAAATCCTAATCCTAAGAATAAAAAATGGTGTTTGTGGTTAAATCAAAATTCACGGATCCTACAATGTTGTTGGATTGATTACGTTAAGGATTTAATGGTCACCGCCCATAAAAAAAAATTAATAATAAGCATCTGAGGGTATTTTGGTAAAAAAACAATTTTTTAATGGCATTTTCGATTCATAATCCAGAATTTTTACCCGTATCGATCGTTTCCAAACATCCAACAGTGCTGCGCTGTGCTGTCTCCATGACAGTACAAATGCTTTCAATATTACAAATTTGCCATTTCACAATACACACGTTTAAACGACTCTCACTGACACAGTGTCAGATATTCAGGGTCAGAATTGTACTTTGTTCCGTGTGAGTCATGATTTTTAAATTTGTCCGAAATCGAGACGTATCGTCCGAGTTAACTCGATATCAGTGCTGAACGAGACCAACTTACAAAGTCATTTTTTCGACCGAGTTTTATGACTCACGTGTAATTTTTTGATTTGTCTCACGAGACGTCTCAAACGTATCAGAAAACTCCTCCGAGATGACTTGGTATTGGAGTTGAACGAGACGAGACGAGATACCAAATTTAAAAATCATGGTGGGAATTGCAACTAGAAAGGGAGAGGAATGGATAGGAATTCGAGTCACGAGAGTTCCAACTTTCTTACGGATCCATGCCAACTTCTTGTTAGGAAAGAAAGTCGGTCCCATTATAAAAACTGGGATTTTGGTTCCCCATTATAAAAATGGAAATATTCTCTACTTATAAACTTCCACAATTCTATAAAGATTCTTAATTCTAAAATAAGGAATAATTTCATGAGAATTGAGATATGTTGCACTATAAAATATAGTTCTTAAGAAGATGTGGAAGAATAATTAGATCTAAAGTCCTATGTGGATGAACCTCTCTCTTGTTAAATGTGGGTACCCTACTCACATTTAATAGGAATCAAACTAAAACTGAAACTGAAATTGATAGGACAGTTTTGGGTTTATTTTTATTGGAATAGGATATCTTCGTACTGAATTGATTGAGAACCAAAATCGATTAAAGAGATATTTTTTCGTAATTCCAATTTTGATCACATGGATTTGAGAACCATAATCAAAATAAAGAAAAATTAATGGCTCTGGTTTTGGTACCTATAGGAATTGAACTGGAACAAACCGGTTGGCACCCCTAATCACGACCATTAGGTTAATGCTCCATTATCAAAAAATCAAGAAGTTGTACTCATCCAATGGATTGTAATCCTACCATCTATATTTTTCTAAAATTAAAAATCTTTATCAAGTTTTTGAGCATTTTCATCATGAAGTGGGCCCATTATTAGACTCGGAATTAAGAAAGTTGAAGTCAAACAATTAGAAGGTGACAATCAAATTGATATTTTGGTGGGCCAAAATATTGAATGTGGCACTTTCGAACGAGGGTATGAATAACTTAACTGAGATAATAGGATTTTGTAAATAACTTATAAAGTTACATGATATTTACAAAAATTTCATCACATAATAACAATAAAGTCCTTTGTCTCATCATTATGAGATAAAGAAGAATTGTATTTTAAATTTATGAGTCGTGTTGGAGTAACATTGAAATGTACATTGTGAGGGACATTTTTGACGTGGATGTGCGTCAGAATCATAGATACTTTTCATCGAGATACAAGTGAGATCTCGATGAAAGCATTTATGGTTCTGACTCACATCCACGTCAGAAATGTCGTCCACGATGCACAATTTAATTTTACTTCAGCATTATCCTAAATTTATTTATGAAAAAGAAATTTGTTTTGGAGGTTGACACCAAAAAGTATCCCCACAAATGGATTCTATATTCCCTTGAGTAAAACAAGGGTTTTATTGTAATTATGGAATAATATTTTTGCAAATAAATTTTGTGATATTTTCATAAATGTCATAGTACAACAGCATTAGAATATTTTCTTTTTATCTATTACAAGACAAAACAATGTTACTTGTTAGTTTTTACTTATATATTTAATAAAGAAATTAAAGTTTGAAATGTTTCTAACATCTTATTCTTTCATTGAGTCGTTAACATTTTTCATATATGTATTATTCAATTTGCTTACTCCTACAAAAGGGTCCAAATTGGATCGTGGATAATTGTGATTAATCTGATGGAATTGGACCTTTGTTAGATTTCAATATAAAGAATCCGAATCCAAATCCAACCAGAAGATAAAGGATCGGATCTGGATCAAATCAACTCCAATTTAATATACACAATATAAATAACCTTCGTATACATATATTTAAAAAATAATATTGGATCGGATTTAGATCTATTCCAATTGATTGACAACAGTGGCTACATGTGATGAAAACTGCTTTGGTGTCGCATCAAATCAAATACAATTTCAGCCTCAACTAAGGAAGGACAAACAGAAATCAAAGCATGAAAACAACATTTCGAAACGTGTCTTGAGACTCACACTAAATAATAAACGTCACAAGCACACGTTTTAATCACTTTTTTAGATTCTTTAATCTCAATAGAGCTTCCACTCAACCTCAGCTTTCCATTCTTGTCTCAGGTTCCAAAATCAAGTGGTTTCATTTCATTCCATCTCTCTATTATAAAACCCATCATTCGTTTATCCATTTCAACTAAGCCCATTCTTCTAATTCTAAAATCTAAGTAGTTTATTGTTCTTTAAAACTCTCAATTATTCTAAGTTTCTTGTTTGAAAATGAAGATTGAAGGAGAGAAGAGATATGCTCTTTTGTTGGCTTGTAGGGACTCTGATTATGTGAAGAAGGTTTATGGTGGATACTTAAATGTGTTTGTTAAGGCATTTGGAGAAGAAGGAGAGATATGGGATTTGTTTACGGTTGTTGAAGGAGAGTTTCCTGACATGGAGGAACTTGACAAGTATCAGGGTTTTGTGGTTAGTGGTAGTCCTTTTGATGCTTTTGGGAATGATTTGTGGATCTTGAAACTATGTTTTCTGTTGCAAACCTTAGATGCCATGGAGAAGAAAGTGTTGGGAATTTGCTTTGGACATCAGGTATCATATGGTGTTTTATTATTTTTAGGAGAATTTATATTATTATAGCACCATTTTATTTTATTTTATTTAATAAATATATTAAAGTAAATGTGTTTGGGAGGATAACCATCATGATCTAGTAGGGTTAGCTGTCAAAATGTCCTCCTTGATGCTTTTGTTTTTCTCATACTTACTTTTACAACTTTAGATCTCCATGATATTATTAGAGAGCTACCATTACCACACCTACTTTTACTAACGCCATACCAATTCAGTGCAATTCTTTTGTGACTCACAAATGAATTGGTGTGGTATTAGTAAAAGTTGGCGTGATAATAGCAACTCTATATTATTATGACATACATATGCTCTGCTAGATATGTATATATATATATATATATGGGTGGCGTTCAAGGGCCAACTTTTTAGCAAACTTTTTGGCAAAACATTTTTCAAAACATGGGTTAGAGGTTTTGGAATGGGCTGATTTTTGGTGAGGATGATCTCTACAGTGAGGAGATCATCCTCGCCAAAAATCAGTCCATTCCAAAATTTCTAACCCATGTTTACAAGTTGAAAAATCGTGGACCGTCCATTTTTTATAAACTGTTTTTGATGGGGTTAGAAGTTTTTGAATGGGCAGAGTTTTGGTGATGATGATCTCCTCACCGTAGAGATCATCCTCACCAAAAATCAGCCAATTCCAATACCTCTAACCCATGTTTTGAAAAATGTTTTGCCAAAAAGTTTGCTAAAAAGTTGGCCCTTGAACGCCCCCCTATATATATATACATATCTAGGGTCTCGTTCAGCACCCTAAGTTTTACCACACACTTTAACAAATGTGTTTTGTCCTACATGGGTTAGAAGTTTTGGAATTGGCTGAGGATGATCTCTATGGTGAGGAGATCATCCTCACCAAAAATCAGCTCATTCCAAAACTTCTAACCCAATTAAAAATGGTTTATAAAAAATGGACGGTCCACGATTTTTCAACGTGTAAACATGGGGCTAAACATTTCGGAATGGGCTGATTTTTGGGGAGGATGATCTTCTAATCATAGAGATCATCCTCACCAAAAATCAGCCCATTCCAAAACTTCTAACCCATGTAGGACAAAAAACGTTTGTTAAAGTGTGTGGTAAAACTTAGGGTGCTGAACATTTCCCATATATATATATATATATGGGAAATGTTCAGCACCCTAAGTTTTACCACACACTTTAACAAACGTTTTTTGTCCTACATGGGAAATGTTCAGCACCCTAAGTTTTACCACACACTTTAACAAACGTTTTTTGTCCTACATGGGTTAGAAGTTTTGGAATGGGCTGATTTTTGGTGAGGATGATCTCTATGATTAGAAGATCATCCTCCCCAAAAATCAGCCCATTCCGAAATGTTTAGCCCCATGTTTACACGTTGAAAAATCGTGGACCGTCCATTTTTTGTAAATCAATTTTGATGGGGTTAGAAGTTTTGGAATGAGCTGATTTTTGGTGAGGATGATCTCCTCGCCATAGAGATCATCCTCACCAAAAATCAGCTCATTCCGAAACTTCTAACCCATGTAAGACAAAACGCGTTTGTTAAAGTGTGTGGTAAAACTTAGGGTGCCGAACGGGACCCACATATATATATATATATATATATATATATATATATCAAGAGGGTAGTATTGCCATACCAACTTTTGCTAACGCCAGGTATAAATCACAAAGAATTACACATATCTTGGGGGTGTCGTTAGTAAAACTTAATATGTGGGAATAGAAGCTCTTATCAATGATATTAGTGAGCTACTATTGTCATGCCAACTTTTACTAATGCCACACCAATTCCTATATAAATCATCAAAAAATTGCACACATTTGGGGTGACAATGGAAACTCTCATGATGTTATTGGTGAAGTACTTTTTTTTACACTAATAAGACAATATAGTAAATGAATACTAAAAGTAATTTTGAAAAGAAAAACACTTCCTTACATGAGAATGAAATTTTTCGGTTTATCTGACCACTTGGCATTCAAAACATGATCGGATGCCGCATATATGTAGATCAAGAAATTTTAAGAACTTCAATAAAAAGAATTTTTAAAAAGTTATTTTTCATAATTAAATTTAAATTTTAAATTTAGGAATTCGGTGGCTATCCATTTTCAATACCTTGGATCAAGTCCTAGAAGACTTTTTTTTTTTAAAATCTATTCCATAAAATCTAGAAGACTGTGATGTTAGATTTTTATGTGACAATCCATGTGAAATCTTATTAAGTCAGTCAGGCTAATCTTACTTAGAAAAAAAAAATTAAAGTTGTGGAAAATGCTAAAAATCTCATAAACCAATTAGTAGGATAATATAAATTATCTTTTGTTAACATGAATTAATTAATTTTTTATTTCTTTGTTTGCTAGGTTTTGAGCAGAGCATTGGGTGGTAGGGTTGGGAGGGCCTACAGTGGTTGGGACCTTGGGTTGAGGAAAGTCATGTTGGTGGAGAACATGCCCCAATGTAGCTTCCTTGATGATTTGGAGGAAATACCACCTTGTCTTTCCATTGTTGAGTGTCACCAAGATGAGGTATGTAGCTTTGATATATGTGTTGATTGGTCAGTAGGTATGTTGATTGGTTCCACTATTTATGGTCCAGCTTCTTGGAAGGAATTTTGAGGTGACTCGGTATATATAGAACTCGAATAGTTCAAATTTTCGAGTCAACTTGAAAACTTGAATGAGTTATTTGTGTTATTCTTTAGATGGGGGGAGTAGATGATAATTAGATGCTCATCCCACATCCAATTATTTATGACTTGTTAAATTTATTAAATATTTTTTTTATCTTCTAAACATGAACATAAATATAGAACAAAACTCAGCCGAGTTTATAATCCAATAATTAATTTTTCTAGTCGACTAAAGCTAAGCAAGAAAAATGAATGATTTGGACAGGTATGGGAGGTGCCCATTGGTGCTGAAGTGATCGCCTTCTCAGAGAAGACGGGCGTGGAGATGTTTGTCATTGGAGATCATATTTTAGGGATTCAAGGCCATCCAGAATACACCAAAGACATTCTCTTTAATATCATCGATCGTCTCCTCAACAACAACTCCATAGATGTAAATATCTATAGATAACCCTATTGTGTATAAATAATGATTTTGTGACACCCCCCTCTAACATACGCCCCCATCACAGAACCGTAGATCATTTGCCTCAAGATACCCAGAACCATAAATCTTTTTCTATTGTATCCCGAGGCAAATGATCTATGGTTCTATGATAGGGGAGTAGGGGGGCGTCAGATTATCACAACTAATTGTGTTAGTATGTAAAGAATGCTAACGTCTAAGACTTCATGAGAATCTTAGCGACCTCCACAATCTTACTTTTATAAATATCCAACAAAAAGATTCTATACCCTTTATTTGCTATATGGAAATTTGTAATTTAATATTAATGTATCAGATGGGCTTTGCTGAAGATGCAAAATCGATGTTGGAGCTAGCTGAACCCGATCGGAACTTTTGGGAGAAGATTTGCAGGAGTTTTCTCAAAGGAAGATAGGTTCATCCCCACCATCATCATCAACTTCTTCTACTACTACTACTTAATCTTGTTTCTTGTAGACTAATTGGACTAGCCCATAAAGGTTAGTGAACATAAACAAGTCTAACTACATGGGTTGCTTCTTGATTACAATAGAATACGTTTATGTGTCTTGAACAAGTGATGCTTTTAAAATCCATCTTTGTTGTCCTTGAAATATGCTTTAATTAATTTATGGTTCTTAGAGAATTCGTGAATAATTAAAATCTTAATAATATAATTTTAATGGTTATCTTATATGAAAAATAAAAGGTCATATTTAAGGAAAAAATGGTAAATACAAGAGTGGAAAGGATGTATGGGCATGAAAACACATAAAAACTTGGTATGATGGACAAGGCAAACTAGTAAATCACACCCTCCTCTTGAAGAATCATCTTGAGAATTGGAGACTCTCTCAATTGCACCAATCGATGGCAGGTGAGATCTTTGTCAAGCATCATGACACCAATATCTCAGACAACAAGCGCTCTTCATGAATCCCTAAAATGTTGATACTTGACATGCAAGATTCAAATAGACAAAACATAGATATCTCGTAAGCCATTGCTCTTGAATGTAATTAGAGGCGAAAATGATTTGAGGGAATTGAAACCATTTAACAAAAGCATCTCTCTTGGATGTGGTAGAAGGGAGCTCTACAATAAAGCACAGCTACACTTCTAAAAAGAAAAAAAGTGTATGTGTGTGTGTGTGTGTGTGTGTGTGGAGGGGGGGGGGGGGGGGGGTTGAAGAAATAGGAATAGAATTCAAATGTTCAAACATAAAGTAGAATCAAACAATTCCTTTTCTTTATGATCTATCTATTTTGATAAGAAAGTGTTCTTACTTCAACTAGGTAAAATGTAGGTCTTTACAATTTGATATCATAGATTATTTGATTGTAACCAATCATATCTATCAAACTCAATGAAGAAATATTAATAGAATTCAAATAAGTGTTCAAACATAAAGTAGAATCAAACAACTCCTTTTCTTTACGGTCTATTTATTCTGATAAGAAAGCATTCTTACTTTAATTAGATAAAATGTGTGTCTTTACAATATGATGCCATAAACTACTTGATTGTAACCAATCATATCTATCAAAGTCAATGAAGAAATATGAATAGAATTCAAATAAGTGTTCAAACATAAAGTAGAATCAATCAACTCCTTTTCTTTACAGTCTATCTAATCTGATAAGAAAGCATTCTTAATTCAACAAAGTAAAATGTGGGTCTTTACAATTTGGTATCATAGACTACTTGATCGTAATCAATCATATCTATCAAACTCAATGAAAAATGCCAAAATAATATATTTTCTATTAATTTAATTTAAAAATTCTTATAAAACTCTATTAATCATTATATAAAAATAAAATAAAAAATACCATTATTTACCACAATGTATTACAATACCAATACTCTCATCAAAGAGAAATGGAAGTAAAGTAACTAACTCCTAAGCGCACAAGATTTAATCTTGCACTGGATGCTCCGAATCCGATATGAGAGAGTCTCTAGGTTGATGCTATGAACCTAGCAGGAGGGAGCAACTAGTATAAGCAAACCAAACCTCCTTCGTTTGTTATTGTTGGGATCTAGGACTTCATCTTGGTCCTCATACTCTCTTGTGGATTCCTTCTTTCTTGCTTTTGTTGAAATAAATCTTGCATAGTACCCATTCATCCAACTTCATGGAGAAGAGAAAAATAAAACAAGTATCATTTGCTAATTGTCAATAAAAATTATTTTTTTAATTATTTATCCTAATTATAATATCCTAATAATAGGCCATAACATGGGTCGGATTTTATCTGAGTGTTCCGAATTCGAATTTAGTGGGTTTGGTTCCTTGGAGTCTTTCCGAATAAAAAATTCGTCGAATATGGGTTGATATGCCTTGACCAAAGTCAAATACAAATCCACCCTTATATCCGCTTAGATTTCTATGATGAATGAACCATAAAAAATCTATATGTATTTATAGGAAATATGTGTTTTTCCTCCCATCTCAACCCTAAATTTAAAACTAAAAATGGTGCATCTTGCATTAATCTTCGTGAAAACCTGATACATTATAAGAGTCTTGTTGGAGTGATTGCATAAAACACTGTGTTTCACACTGCATTGATGTGGAGGTTCACACAACCATGGATGCTTTTCCATTACTCGTATCTCGAGGAAAGCACATTTGATTTCTTACAAAAATCCACATCAACACAGTGTGAAACATAGTGTCTTGCGCAATCACTTTAACTTTTTTCATATCATAATACATCTTTTCTTTACCATTATAATGAGAGTGTGCTCATTTGCTAACGCCAAAATTTGGAAGAGCCCCTTTTTAACATTTAACCTATTAATTATCAAGGTCATTTTTATCAAAACGAATAAAATTACAATCCCACAAGACGTTAGTTAATATTTAACTCTATAAAATTACAAATAACCTTTTTATTATCTTATCTACAAAATCACCTTAGTTAATATTTTAAATTATAAAAAGACCCATATAAATATTAAATGCTAAAATATGATTTAAAATGTTTAGAATATTTAAAGTAATTATAAGAAAATCTAAATAATGCCTCTTATCTATAATAACTACAATTGTATAAATTTCTAGAAAACAAGCAAAATTAGGCATATAAATCACCTTTTGGTCTTTGCAATTATTTATAAAAGGCTTTATCGAAGAGAGTTTGAACTCGTTCTTGAGCCAAGTTGTTTTCTTTTTAGAATGATCTTTATCAGACAACTTTCCTTTATAGTATACGAGCTCCATCTTCTTCCCTATTTCTCTTCCATTCAAATCATCGATATTCATGGCCTTTTCTGTCACCTTCCAGTAGCCATGTTTGGTAGACCTATCAGGTCTACAACCATTATTGTTCTTCTTAAATCTTGGAGTAAAGAAATAAAGTTTATCGTCTCCATGGTCGAAGGCATAATATGTACATGTTAACATTAAAATATCATAATAATAGTGACAAAAATAATTAATATGAAACATACAAGATATAAAATCTCATCTCGAGGCAATACAATGTATCATAACAAAAATCAAGATGGTCTCGACCAAAACAACTTATGTACGAGAAAATCATAAACATATTTAAAATATTAACTCTTTATAGATTAGAAATTGGGTTGCAATATTCTTTGATTAAACTTGTTTAAAGCTATACTTTGAAACAAAACAAATGTTCAAACTATTGATGATTTATTAGTTTTACATAAAAGACTACTGCAAGAACAGGTACATCTCAAATATTTACAAAACGTGAAGTTAAGGTATAAAATGGGTCGAATTTTATCCAAAATCTCATTTTAGTGGGTTTGGATCGTTGGAGTAGATCCAAATAAAAAAAAGGGGTAAGATATGGGTTGATGTCCCATTATCCCAATAGGATACGGATCCATTCAAATATCCACCTTGATCCGAATTATATATTGCTTTGAAAATTATAGTTTAAGGTTTTTCAAAATATCTTTCTCTATTACTTTAATGCAACATAAATTCTCATAAAATAAAATAGTATAACAATTAACAACCAAGCATGGAAGGAAAAATGTTGAACCATCCAAAATTCTCCGCTCCGAATCAAGCAATTTGGTTGGGTCAGATTCGGATTTAGTGAAATCAAATGATTCGTATGTGGTTTGCCTAGTATTACCCAGTATGATGATTTTACATTATTGTACTAACTCCTAATATTGGAGTTTTACAATTACTGAGTTTTACGCTGTTTTGCTATTGGGTTGTTTGGTTGTGTTTGATGCAGAATTTTCGATAACAAAGGGTATAAGGAACAAACTTATAAGAACTTTGAAAAAAAGAAAGGTTAATTTTCATCATTGAATTTTAATTTTAAATTTGAAAGATTGGTAGTCATCCATTTTCAGGACCTTGGATAAGTTCAAAGTTTTTTTTTTAAATATTTGTGAATGTGATTTTCTACATAAAATCTAGAAGGTTGTGGTGTTGGATTGCCAATATGGTAATCCATGTGGGCCCAACTATCTTTGGTAAGATTTGAAATCTTACTTTAAGTCTAGATAGCCTCATTATTAATACATTCAACCATCCCATCCCTAGAGCTGTCAATGGATCGGATCAGACCCAAAATCCAATCTGTTCCAATCCAATAGTTTCAAGTCTAGATCGATGGTTTGGGTTTCGATCCGATATCTTATTCGATCGGATTCGGATCAACCATGTCTCAATTCGATAAGGATGCGATCCGATTATATGTTAGAAAATATATAAATTGTATTATATTTTGTTGAGATGCATGAAGTTTATTTAGATCTGGATCTTAATATTGAGTTCTGATAAAAAAAAATCTGATCTGATACGGGTTTGAACCGATACTAATCGGATCAGTCTCGGATTCAATCCGATCCTCATTGGATCTGTACCAAATCAACCCCAATCCGATCTGGACCCAATCCGTTGAAAACCCTACCATCCCCGATGGGATATTAAAAAAAAAAAAATTACAGCAAGAAGCCAATACCAAGAGGAATAAATCAGGGTGAGGGGGGTCCAAGCAACAATATTACACAAATCATTGAAAAAATTTCTGTTTACAATGCAAATAAGTGGGAATGAAATTATAAAAACACCACAAACACTCATAAAGTAAAGTGTTATAAAACAACATACTAGCAAAACAAAAACAAAAAAAATCACAATCGCTAAACTTTAAATTTTCTTGATTTTACTAAGACCGACCATAGTTTTAATTAAAATTCGATTGCGTTCAATCAAACAAGCAATTGGCAAATTACCTGAATGAGTCAAATATCGGTCTATTTTCTTGATTTTGTTTTCAAAATAAATTATGTTCCAATGATCACCAACTAGCCCAAGTTGAATCGGAATTAGTTTTGAAACTAAATCGATATGATCTAAACAGCTTGGACATCTCTTCAGGTAGAAAAATAACGGAAACCAAAACCTCAAAACAACAAAACTTATTTTTCTAAAAGAGAGATTATTATTATGAATAAGAGTGCTGATTTTCTGATTATAAAGTCTTCACTTTCACTTGGTCAATACTCGACTGATGTGGCATGGACATAAAACCATAGATCTTTTTTCCTTGGGAAACAAAATTGCACATCCCCATAAAAGATGTGCAGTTGTGCATCCCAAGAAAAAAGATATATGATTCTCGTGCCACATCAGCCGAGTATTGACCTAGTGAAGACTTTCTAGTTAGGAATTCTTTATTCTATGAATAATGTTTTTCTGATGCTCCCCTCTGACACATACGCTCCTTAGCGTGGCATGTGCTAGAACCATAGGTATTTTCTCGGGATACATAACTGCACAAATTTATGAGTACAATTGTGTATCCTGAGGAAATATGGGATTCTAATCCATGTCACGTCAAAGAGCGTCCGTAAGAGAAGGCGTCAGAAAATCCTAACTCTATTATTATTTCTGTATGGTGGATACTTCATCATCTTTGTTATTGAGGGAAATTAATTTCCCATGTCAGAAATTTTAAGAAAAAACATCCAAACTACAATTATGAAATTAGAATGCATATTATCATAATTAAAGACAGAAATATCTAGACATGTAAAATAAATTATTAAAAAAAAAAAAAATTACTTACTGGAAAGTTGAAACGGTTCGAATTTGTAGATATTGAGATCTCAAATAATCCCATAATGAATTGACTTTCCATGTATCTTTCGAGATAAATAACATAAGATGAGTTCTTGATCAGTTGGACGAAATTTGTAACTTATTGGAACGTTGTTGCACTCTTCAATATTTTCTTTAGAAAGTACTTCCAATGCTCTATGATCCACTCTATCTCTACAAGATTCAAGAGAGACAGAGAACAAGTCTTCAAAAACAAAACAAAAAAAGCAAACCCACTCTAACAATGGCAAACCCAGTAGCACCATACGATTCCATCTGTGAAATCGTCCGATAATAGGAACTCTGACATTTTCTAAGATCTGTTATTGGCACCCAAACTTTTACTTACTACACCCCAATTAAAAATAGGAACAATGACCACAAAGACCTATTTTTTTTTTAAATGTTTTAAAAAATCCCATCTAAAAAATATGGACTCTTTATTCTTTAGTATCCAATTTATCAAATATTAGTCTAAATTTTTGAAGTAAAAGTACCATAATTACCCTTTCAATGATTTTTGAAGTTTAAAGAAACATGTTTATTTGAGAATATTTGAACTACTCCTATATTTAATAATTAATGACATGCCCCTTAACTATGATTATCTCTTATAAATCAATTTAAAAAAAAAAAACTTGTTTTTCTTACCAAAACTAGTAATCTTTAAATCACATAGATAATGATGATGATGACTAAACCAGTGATGATGATAGAGATGAATATGATTATCCTCAAACTGATTTGGTCTATGTATATTAGATTTATTAAAATATATAAATAATTAAAACATAATTTTAAAATTCGACTTGAATGTTCATCGACTTGATTCAACTCAAAAATTAGCAAAGTTGATACAAATGAGTCAAATAAAATTATATCGAATTTATGAATAATTTTTAATAAATAAAATATTTATTTTTTATTTTTCATAGAAATATTTATAACTAAATAAATTGGTCAAGTTTTTTATTTGAGTCTTTATATTTTTAGATCAAACACTTTGTAAAATTGTTTGAAGGGTATTTCAGGTAATTTAAAAAAAAAATCTTCAAAACATCCTTAATGGACTAATATTTTATTAAGTGAGACTTAAACGATCTGTATTCTTTATGAGAGCAATATTCGATATGTGTTCTCAATAAAGAGTCCTCCAAGGTCATTCTCCCTTAAAATAAGAAGAAACTAAGTAAATGATTGAGAATAATTAAAAGTTAGAAGTTCTCTCTCATTTGTTTTCTCGCTAGATTTCTAATTTTTGGGTTTAAGATTTTATATGAGCTTAATCATAATTGTAAACAACTACTAAAATTGTTTGAATGAGTGTTATAATTTTTTGTAATGTTGATATAATAATTTGTTCCAAAAGAATGTAATGTTTGCATGGTGCATTTTAGTATGTAATTGGGGTGTGATAAATAATTTAAGAAATTAGGGTGTACTAATCAAAAGTCATATGCCAATAACGGCTCTCTTTTCCATTTTCTAGATTTCAATTTTTGTGGGTTTAGGATTTTATATCAGCCTAACGATAATTGTAAACAAACAACTGAAATTGTTTGCATTTGTACTGTAATGTTTGAAGAGTGCCTTTAATCTTTAATTGGGATGTGATAAATAATTTGATAATCCATACGATTTTTCGCAAAAATAATCTTTTACTGATCAAAATGAGCAGGTAAACTATTCATAAACTCCAATTTTAGTGGAGATGATATCAAATTTTTTTTTATTGTATTTAAAATTATTGCTACATAGAAATGCATCAATGGATTAATTATTATTTTTTACATTTTATGTATTTTTTTATATATATATTTTACCTTTTACTTACATGTTAAATTAATTTTAATATTATTTTATTAATAAGTCTCATAAATTTTTTTTTAAGGATATATAAATATATATTTTTTAATAATATTTGTTGGATCATCAAGAGAAAATATTAATTAGTTCTTTATTTACACTTGAGGGTGTTATAGTTAATTTATCAAAATCTAAGTATCTACAGCACATAGCACAACAAATTTTCAACATAGTTTATCAAACGTGATTTTAACAAATAACAACACAAATGGTAGTGTTAAAGGCACATAATTATTACCAAGGGCACCCCACACTATAGACAATTTTTTTTTTTTTTGAATGGGCTGATTTTTTGTGAACCATATAATGAGGAGATGATCCTCACAAAATATCAGCCCATTTCGAAATTTCTAATCCCATCAAATGTGGTTTATAAAAACAAATGGCTGATTTATGATTCTTCAACTTGTTTTGATGGGGTTAGAAGTTTTGGAATGAGTTGGTTTTTGGTGAGGATGATCTCTACATTATAGAGATTATCCTGATCAAAAAAATAACTCACTCTGAAACTTTTAATTCATATAAGACAAAATGGTGAGAATGACCTCTCCCCAAAAAACTAGTTCATTTAGAAACTTTTAATTCATATAAGACAAAACAATTTGACTATGATGTGGGGTGCCCTTGGTAATAATTGGGGTGCCTTTAACACTACCCCAACAACAATTTAGAATGACGAAAACTGACTGCAGCAACAATTTAGAATCACAAAAGTTGACAACATTACCAAGTAGGATTTAACACTAAATTGCAATCAGATCTAACGGATGGATACTCATCCGATAAAATTTGGATCTCAGAGTCATGTACATGAATACTAAAACTTGGGTCAACTTGGACTTAGACCCATAGCTCAATTGTTTGCAAAGCAACTTTGAGGTCGTGGATTCAAGTCCAACTTACCCATCAAATAAAAAAAACTCAAGCTAGTTAGAAAAATTTGATGATTCCCGACTTGATCAGTTTATGTAGATAAGCTTGTCGACACTTATTTTAATGCCTATAATTGAGTTAAGATCCATTGAAGAAAGAAATCAACAGCATTGACCAAGTCAACATTATTTGACTGAGGCAACTCAACCCAAGCTTTGATCGGTCACAAGATCTAGTCCAACTTCTCTTAGGATTCTTTATTTTATTGAGTTTCTATATTTTAAGTTGTTTAAGTAGTCCTAGTTAATTTATATTTCAATTTTAGAAAGTTACTTTTTATAATTAATTTCTAATTTGTTTTATGTTTGTTAGATTCGTTTTTATTTTTTAGATTATAATTAGATGTCCAAATTGAGCTCTAATAGGAGTAGAAAGCTAGTAACATGTTAAGAAATTAAGAAATTACTTTTTTATATTTTAAAAGGTTTTTAAGTTAAGAATTATCTATATAAGGAACTCCAATAAATAAATTCAATGAAATAATTTTTTTTGAAGATTGATTAATAAAAGAAGATATTTTTCTTCATTTTCTTTGTTTTTTTGAGCATTAGAGTCTGATAGTGGTTTTTAATTTTAGTGTTTGCGATTGATTTTCATCAATCTCAAATCTAAATTGAAGTTTCTCGTCTGTTTTGCTCAATATAGAGATTCTTCATTACTCTTAGCTCTCGGAATTTCACTCTAAAATCAGATTTTTAACGTAAAGTCAGGTTTGTGTGTTCTACCCGACATCATCAGTGTTATTCAAAATAATATTATAGAAATATGCATAAATAAATAAAACACTACAAAAAAATGTGTGGGCAAGGTCTTTATACAATCAGTCTCATTGAGGGGGGCTTTTAGTGTGGAAGGAATAGAAGAAAGAAACAGATTTCCTCCGAAAGGAGGGGGCTCATAAACTCCCTGCCTAGGGTTCCGTTGCCAGGTGGCCACCCTCCTAAAGGAGCACATTCCACTGGCTGTACTCACTGATCAGATGGCATGCTCCCAATGGTGCGTAACTCACGTCCATTTCGTGGTCGTAAGCATCATCCTCGAACTGTCCTGAATCTGGGCCGCACTGAATGCCCAGGTTTCCATACTAATGGAGCACTTCTACCTGTCAATCAACTTCCACAAGTCTCCCTCTTCCACGTGTTAGTTGTCGCCCTCGTGCCTATGTCAAGTGTTTTGGTACCATAGCCTTTTCAAAAAAAAATTCCCCCCCCCCTCCTCCCCTCGCCCCAATGGTGTGTTAAAATTCAACACCAGTCCAAATTGGAAAAGCCCACATTTATTGTCCAAGTCCAATAGTTATTTATAACCCAATTTCTAGAATCTTCCTAGAGAAAACTCTAGATGTCTTTAGATAAGAGAAAAATAGAAGATTCTAGAATTATAGATATTTTGGTAGAAAACTCTAGACTAATAGATATTTTTAGAAAGTTCTAGATGACAAAATTGTAACCACTAGATTAAGAATGTGTTGGCACAATCCTAACCATTAGTTAAGGAGGTGCCACTAGTATAAATAGGAGTGAGTCCTCTCATTTTGTAATCAAGTAGTAAGAAACAAGTTGTGAGAAATAAGTTGTGAGTAAGAGGTCTTGAGAGGTTGTAAAAAGTGTGAGTGTTTGTAAAAGTGTATTCTTCTTAATAGAGTGTTATTTTCTTCTTCAACTTGTGAGTGATATTTTTATTGAGGGTATAGTACAAGTAAATCGTTTACTTGTTTATATCCAACATTTGAGTATTTAGAGTCGAGTACTCTAGATTTTTCCTCAACAATTGGTATCAGAGCGAGGTTGCCAAGGATCGTTTTTGGTGGAGCTATCTTGAATCGTGAGGAGTTTACTACTCTACAAGATCGTTAGTCAAGTTTGTCCTGTTTAGTCGAAACTCTGTCGGCACGATGGGTGACCTTCAAGTAGTTGGAGGAATCAAGAAGCTCAACAACCAAAATTACAACACGTGGGCAACATGCATGGAGTCTTACCTACAAGGTTAAGACCTTTGGGAGATTGTCGGTGGTAGTGAAGTTACACAACCGACAACAGAAGATGCCAATGGCATCTTGAGAAAATGGAAGATTAAAGCAGGCAAGGCGATGTTTGCTTTAAAGACCACAATTGAAGAAGAAATGTTAGAGCACATTCGAGATGCCAAAGCACCGAAAGAAGCATGGGATACCTTCGCTACACTCTTTTCAAAGAAGAACGATATAAAGTTACAACTTCTCGAGAACGAGCTGCTATCAATGGCGCAACGTGATATGACGATCGCCCAATACTTTCATAAGGTGAAGTCAATATGCCGTGAAATTTCAGAGTTAGATCCGAATGCTGCTATTGGAAAAACCAGGATAAAAAGAATAATTATCCATGGTTTGCGACCTGAATACCGAGGCTTTATTACTGCAGTACAAGGATGGCCGACACAACCATCACTTGTTGAGTTCGAAAATTTGCTTGTTGGTCAAGAAGCTTTGGCTAAGCAAATGGGAGGAGTCTCGTTGAAGGATAAGGAAGAAGCACTTTACACAAGCAAAAGTAAAGGTAGCTTCAAGCAGTACGTCAGAGGTGGATCTAAAACGAATGGTGACAAGATAAGAGGTCATCAAAGAAAGGGAGGCTCTCGTCCAGGGGGAGCTTCAAAGAATCACGGTAATAGTAGAAGGTTCGAAGGCGATTGCTACAACTGCGGGAAGAAGGGCCACATGGCGAAAGACTGCTGGTCTAAGAAAAAGCATGCTGAAAGTAATGCTGCTACTTCCAGTTCTAAAGAGAAAATTGAAGATTAATTGGGATGCTGAAGCATCGTTTGTAAAGGAAGAAGAAGAAGTAGCTCTTACAGCTACATCTGAACGGATTGACTACGAGAATGACTGGATCGTAGACTCGGGGTGCTCAAATCACATGACAGGTGATAGACAGAAGTTGCAAAACTTGTCTGAGTACAAGGGAAGTCGTGTGGTGGTGACGGCTGACAACTCAAGGTTACCGATAGCTCACATCGGTAAGACGATAGTCACACCTCGTTATAATTCTAACCAGGTGCCACTTCAAGATGTCTACCATGTTCCAGGAATGAAGAAAAATTTGTTATCCGTAGCTCAATTAACTTCATCAGGCTACTATGTCTTGTTCGGTCCCCAAGATGTGAAGGTATATCGTGACATCAAAATCTCAGAAAAGCCAACGATGGAGGGACGACGATTGGAGTCAGTTTACGTAATGTCAGCAGAGTCTGCATATGTAGACAAGACAAGAAGGAACGAGACAGCAGATTTGTGGCACATGCGGTTGAGTCATGTTAGCTATTCCAAGCTAAGTGTAATGGTAAAGAAGTCGATGCTTAAGGGACTTCCTCATCTTGACGTGAGAACAGACACGGTCTGTGCGGGATGTCAGTATGGTAAAGCACATCAATTGCCATACGAGAAATCGAAGTTTAAAGCAAAAGAACCATTAGAGTTAGTTCACTCTGATGTGTTCGGGCCAGTCAAGCAACCATCAGTCGGCGGAATGCGGTACATGGTGACCTTCATTGATGACTTCTCTAGGTATGTGTGGGTTTTCTTTATGAAAGAAAAATCTGAAACTTTTTCAAAGTTTAAAGAGTTCAAAGAGATAGTTGAAGGAGAAGTAGGAAAGAAGATCCGTTGCTTGCGCACAGATAACGGATGAGAATATAGCTCGGACGAGTTCTCTCTATACCTACGAGAATGCAAAATACGTCGTCAATATACATGTGCCAATACACCACAACAGAATGGTGTAGCAGAAAGAAAGAATCGGCATCTTGCAGAAACTTGTCGGAGTATGCTACATGCAAAGAATGTACCAGGAAGATTTTGGGCCGAAGCTATGAGAACAGCAGCCCATGTGATCAACAAACTTCCTCAACCAAGGTTAGAGTTTGTTTCACCCTTTGAGAAACTGTGGGACATAAAGCCTACAGTTAGCTACTTTCGAGTATTCGGATGTGTATGCTATGTATTTGTTCCTGATCATTTACGTAGCAAGTTCGATAAGAAAGCAGTCAGGTGTATCTTTGTTGGATACGATAATCAGAGAAAGGGGTGGAGATGCTGTGATCCTACAACTGGAAGGTGTTATACATCACGAGATGTGGTATTCGACGAAGCATCTTCTTGGTGGTCCTCAGGAAAAGAGGTGTTGCCAGACTCAAGAGAATTCGAAGACAAACTACAACAAAAGATGGAGGAGCACACTGTCAAAATTCAACCAAGTTCAGATGAAGCTGGAGATCTGCATGACAGTGATGGTGATCAAGAGTTGGCCCAGAATCCTTGGAAAACTGGTATATATCAACAAGAAGATCATCCTGAAGAAACGGAAGTATCAACTCCACAATCACAACTGAGAAGGTCAAACAGAATTCGCAAACCAAATCCCAAATATGCCAATGCAGCCATAGCTGAAGAAGCAACTGCTAAAGAACCCGAGACATTTGAAGAAGCATCACAAAACTCTGAGTGGATCAAAGCTATGGAAGAAGAAGTCACAGCGTTAAATCAAAATCAGACCTGGGATCTGGTGCCAAAGCCAAAAGATGTGAAACCCATATCCTGCAAATGGGTTTACAAGATAAAGCGCCGTCCAAATGGATCAATTGAGAGGTATAAGGCTAGACTGGTGGCTCGAGGGTTTTCTCAACAATATGGGCTAAACTATGATGAAACGTTTAGTCCGATGGCGAAACTTACAACTGTACGAGTCCTACTAGCACTTGCAGCCACCAAAGATTGGAACCTGTGGCAGATGGATGTGAAGAATGCCTTTCTGCACGGGGAGTTAGATCGAGAGATCTATATGATCCAGCCAACAGGTTTTCAGAACCAAGATCATCCTGAGTATATGTGTAAGCTGCGAAAGGCACTCTACGGATTAAAACAAGCACCAAGGGCGTGGTACGGTAAGATTTCTGAATTTCTTACTCAAGGTGGCTATTCAGTAACACCTGCAGATTCGAGTTTGTTTGTCAAAGCTAATGGAGGAAAGTTAGCTATCGTGCTTGTGTACGTGGATGATTTAATCATAACGGGTGATGATGAGGCAGAAATCCTTCGAACAAAGGAGAATCTATCTGTTCGTTTCCAGATGAAAGAACTTGGACAACTCAAGCACTTCCTTGGTTTAGAAGTTGATCGTACACGAGAAGGAATATTTCTCTGCCAGCAAAAATATTCTAGAGATTTATTGAAGAAGTTCGGAATGCTCGAAAGCCAATCTCAACACCAATGGAACCAAATGCTAAGCTGTGTGCACATGAAGGAAAAGACTTGAAAGATGCAACGATGTATCGACAACTGGTAGGTAGTCTTATCTACTTGACTTTGACTCGACCTGACATTTCTTATGCAGTTGGTGTGATGAGTCGGTACATGCAAAATCCAAAGAAGCCACATTTGGAAGCAGTCCGACGAATACTAAGATACGTGAAGGGTACAATTGACTATGGTCTTTTGTACAAGAAAGGCGAAGATTGCAAGCTAGTTGGCTACTGTGATGCTGATTATGCAGGAGATCACGACACTCGTCGATCAACTTCTGGGTATATGTTTACTCTTGGATCGGGAGTGATTTCTTGGTGTAGCAAGAGACAACCGACTGTGTCTTTATCAACAACAGAAGCAGAATATCGAGCAGCAGCAACAGCAACTCAAGAGAGTATGTGGCTGATACAGCTGATGAACGATCTACATCAATCAATAAATTATGCGGTTCCATTATACTGTGATAACCAGTCAGCAATCCGTTTGGCAGAGAATCCAGTTTTTCATGCAAGAACTAAACATGTGGAAGTGCATTATCATTTTGTTAGAGAAAAGGTTCTTCAAGAAGATATAGAAATGAGACAAATCAAAACAGATGATCAAGTTGCAGACTTGCTCACAAAAGGATTGAGTACTGGCAAGTTTGAAAACTTTCGTCGTCAACTCAACATGGTGCAAAGAGTAAGAGCTGGTGTTGAGGGGGAGTGTTAAAATTCAACACCAGTCCAAATTGGAAAAGCCCACATTTATTGTCCAAGTCCAATAGTTATTTATAGCCCAATTTCTAGAATCTTCCTAGAGAAAACTCTAGATGTCTTTAGATAAGAGAAAAATAGAAGATTCTAGAATTATAGATATTTTGGTAGAAAACTCTAGACTAATAGATATTTTTAGAAAGTTCTAGATGACAAAATTGTAACCACTAGATTAAGAATGTGTTGGCACAATCCTAACCATTAGTTAAGGAGGTGCCACTAGTATAAATAGGAGTGAGTCCTCTCATTTTGTAATCAAGTAGTAAGAAACAAGTTGTGAGAAATAAGTTGTGAGTAAGAGGTCTTGAGAGGTTGTAAAAAGTGTGAGTGTTTGTAAAAGTGTATTCTTCTTAATAGAGTGTTATTTTCTTCTTCAACTTGTGAGTGATATTTTTATTGAGGGTATAGTACAAGTAAATCGTTTACTTGTTTATATCCAACATTTGAGTATTTAGAGTCGAGTACTCTAGATTTTTCCTCAACATGGTGCTCTACTAGTGGATGGCGCCATGGTGACATCTATGTGGCATATCTATGCCAATCTTGTCAACACGTAACTTGGCAAAAAGTCCCCCCCCCCAACATGTGGTGTTCTACTAGTGGACGGCGCAATGGCATTGTCTATGTGGCCTTGCTTACACCAATTCCCTCACACGGTGTTCTACTAGTGGATGGCGCAATGGCATCGTCTATGTGGCCTTGCTTGCGCCAATCCCCTTGACACACAACTCGGCAAGTGTGGAGGAGGCTGTCTTTAGCACCATCTACAAAACAAAATAGTTTTAAAATTAGCATTAACATTCACCATTTTGAAACTCGGCCAAGATGACTCAATCATCCAATCTTGGAGATAATCAGGTGAGATGATCAATGTGAATCGTTCCCTCACATGGATAGGTGAGGGCCGATCCAACTTATATATATACTAACAATCTCGAGAATCCAATTAATAATTTATTATCTTGAAAATCCAATTAATAATTTATTATATTATATAGAATCTGTGAGTTGTAATCACTTTGGATTACCAAAATATTTATATAAAAAAATTAATAAATTTTTTTTTTTGTATATTTTTACTATCAATTTCATTTATTTACTTTAAAGTTAATTACTATAGGTAAGAGGGAGAAAAAAATTAGTGGATCATGGATTGAAAGTATAAAAGTGGGGTGTCACCACAGAGAGTACAGAAATAAGTCAGTACTTGTAAATTATGGACTATACATATTTTATATTTAATAATATATTGTTATTTTCACAAATTTTAAAATCAATTTTTGGGTGGCCGCCTAACTTATCCTGTTGCACATTGGGAAACTTCAGTGGGATCTGATGAGTGCCACCATAGGAGCTAGTCCCATCTCAAAATGGGTTTGGGGATACCTTATCGGGAAAAAAAAGTCCATGAATTACATATGGAAGAAATGGAAATTATGGATAGGATGCCTAAACCGAGAATGTAAGAAGGCTATTGTTCTTTTTCTAAACATAGATCTTTGCGTAATTTTTTATGATGGATTATATTGTGAGGATTATTTTTGGTAGATTCTTTTTAAATCTTTTTTAAAACTAATATTTTGTATGGTGGATTATTTTGTATAATGGATGGAATTGTTTGCTTGAGAGTGATATTTTGAGGTGTTCTTTCTCTAAAAATTTACTAATTCATGTGCATATTATTTTATATCAATCTTATTGATACATGTAATTGTTCCAAGTGGCAGAACCATGAAATGTTGTGTCATTTGTTGTTGATTACATATTTAACTCCCCAAAATCAAGAACAAGAAGATCATCAATAGTGCTCAAAGAGAATCATCAAATGGTGCTTACATCAAGCATGATCCTTTGCATTTTATAGTCATTTAGCACTATTACTAGGTGCATTTTTTCCAATAATTTTTATTTTGTAGGATTTTTATTTTGTTTTAAGTATTTGTAACTATGGTCATGTTTGGTGGCCAACTATTTGATCTATTATATACATTGTAGTAATTATCAATGGACTCTCAGATTAAATGTATGCGTTCTAAATTTAGTTCTTGATCATGGTACTATTTATCAAATGACTCATTATAATATATTCATAGATGTTCTATACATCTCCACTTCTTGTGGACTAAATATATAGTTTTTAAGGGGAAAGTTTTTCACTTTAAAAAAAAATAGAATAACAAGCAACTCCTACAGTGATAAATGATAATTATGATAGAAAATATTCAAAACTATCAAGATGGTTTATGCATGTACAATAAAAAGGAGGCACCAAAGGGTTTGGTGAAGATATCTCTGACCTATTGACTTGTCAAAATATGAGTAGTACGAACAAAACCTGGCTGAATATTCTCGTGAACAACAAGACAATCGATCTCACTATGTATCGTGCGTTCATGGAAGAAAGAATTGACGGCAATGTAAGGCAGCCTAGTTATCACAAAATAACAATACTGGCTGTGGATGATGTACATGTAGATCCTGTAAGAGGTAAGATAGCCAAGTGAGCTCCCAACATGTGGTAGCCATGGCATGGCGTTCTGTTTCATCCAAAGAACAGGAGACCATAGATTGCTTTTTGAGAGTAAATAAGGAGCAGGTACCCTGTTAGGTAAAAAAATACGTTACCCCATATAGTGGATATCACATATTTTCTAAATATTTTTAAGACACATACGATATGGTAACTTTGGCTTCTTGGGTACCCAGTTTTGTTATTTCCCCATAGTTTTCTACATGTGCAATGGAGGAATAAATTGAATGCCATCATCAAAAAAATTTAATTAAGGCTTTAATGATGATGAGCAACCAAACCATTCTTACATTGTTTTGATCCTCCTCTAAAACAGATAAAAAAAAATAGAGGTAGTTCATCTTACCAAAATAATTTCCTTCTAATCAAATGGGCTAGCTCAATTAGATTATCTATTCATATAATTGAATGCTAATTTGAAAAAAGAAAACAGTGGAAAGTTCTAGCATTGTACCATAATGGGGAGAAGGCTCCGTGAGTTTCAACATTTTTGAGCTTCAAATCTTAACCACGACTTGCCATTAACGTCTTCAATCACAATCTCCTTCCACACAATCCAAATCATGTTTCACAAAATCTACATTTAAAGAATAACTCAACCACCCAATCTCCTCCATCAACTCTCCTAATATCCGATAAATCTCTTCACATTGAGGATGAGATCGATCTTCAGCATTGAAAGCGTGAACCTCGTTCTTCACCTCGGTCCAACTCCAACCGGGGACCTTCTTCACCCCTCTCTCCCTCATCGCCTTCTTAACACTAGCCCTCTCGTCCCACCTTCCAAGATGCCCATACATATTAGAGAGAAGAACATACGTGCAATGCTCTTCAGGCTCTAACATCAACAAAAGACTCGCTACTTCACTAGCCAATTCTATCTCACCATGTATCCTACATGCACCCAATAAAGTCTTCCATACCATCGAATCAGGTTCAAAGGGCATTGATTCAATCAAGTCTTTTGCTTCATTGAGACGCCCAGCCCGTCCAAAGAGGTCTACCCCACAAGAATAATGCTCCATACGAGGGGGAATCCCATATTTAGCTTCCATAGAGTATAGAAAATCTGAACCTTGTTTAACCAAACCGATGTGACTACATGCAGTGAGAACAGCAACAAAGGTTATATGATCCGGTTTCACCTTACATTCTTGCATTTGTGAGAAGAGATCAAGTGCTATTTTACCTTGGCCATGTTGAGCGTACCCAAAAATAATAGAATTCCATGTAATTGGCCCGTCTTTCGGAGTTGCTTCAAAGGATTTTCTTGCATCTTCAATGACCCCGCACTTGGAGTACATAAATATCAATGAACTAGCAACAAAGTCATTCGACTCAAAACCAGATTTAAGAACCAAGACATGAACTTGTTGCCCCAATTGAAACGTTGCTAAATCTGAGCAAGAGCGGAGTACAGCAGAGTACGCATAGTGATCGATTCCAAGAGGCATAGTTTGCATAAGCCCGAAGAACTTCAAGGCATCTTCACTCAACCCATTTTGTGAAAACCCAGTTAGGATCGAGTTCCAAGAGACACTGTCCTTGGACACCATAGAGTTGAACTGTTTTAATGCATCTTCCATGAATTTCTCATTGGACTTGAGATACATGGAAATTAACGAATTGCAAACTGATATCGCTTCCTCAAATCCCTTTTTTATTACTAATCCATGTAAAGACTTCCCTTGGTTTTGATGTTCGGGTCCAAAACAAGAACTTATAACACTAGTGTAAGTGTATGCATCTTTCTCAATCCCAAGTCTTTGCATTTTGATGAATAACTCGATCGCAAGGCCTCCAAGATTGCGCGTCACATAAGCCGCCAACATGGAATTCCACGTCACCAAATCTCGATTTCCATTTGTGGAGTCGAATACCCTTCGTGAGTCCTCAATGGAACCACATTCGGAATACGATGTGATAGTCGCATTACGTGTAGTTATATCAAATGCACGGCCATGTTTTATAATCTTGGCATGGGTTTGTGTCGTTAATTTATAGAATTTAGGGTCATCGAGCAATATCAGAAGGCTAGCAAATGATGCATCATCGGGATTCATACCCTCTCTCTCCATACAATCAAGAAGCCAAAAAGCAGTCTCCCGATCACCCATTTGAGCATACCCCGCAATTAACGCATTCCACGAGACAGAATTACGATCTGAGATGCACTCAAAGACTGCATAGGCTTCTTCAATTTTCTTGCACTTTGCATACATATCTAATAACGCGCTACCCGAGAAAACATTCCTCTCATAACCCGTCTTAACGATGATTGAATGCAATTGACTCCCAAGTACGACACAACCCATGTAAGCAATTCCCTTCAAAATGCTTCCGAAGGTGAATTGATCAAAAGCAAACCCATCTCTCTTCATGATTTTCATAAGCTCCAAAGCTGTCTCATGGTTACCGATATTTACGTATCCTGTGACCATTGTATTCCAAGTAACTGAGTCTCTTTGGGGAATTTCTTCGAACAGTTTGTGTGCTTGAGTGAAATCTTTGCATTTTGTGTACCCACTTAAGATGTTGTTGGCTGTATAAATGTCTGTGATGGTTCCTGCACTGATGGCTCGAGCGTGGGTTGTCGAGACCTCCGTGTGGGAAGCTGAGGTTTGGATGAGTAACGGTCTCTTGCACGTGTAACTGCCGTAACTGTTTTTTTGATAGAGACATTGAAAGGGGTTTTTCTTCACCCTTTCAATGCAAAACATGTGATTATGTTTGCTAATTATTTCTCATTTTCTTTGGGACTATATAAAACAACGTATAGGGTGATAAGACATACCCCTCCAAATTTTGATGAATATTCTAGGTACCTGTGTTTTCAAATTGATGATATGCTCCCTTGACCATGGTCTTCTCGAAAAGCTAGTGATAATAACCTAAAGTGCCCTTCAGTGCATTTGGATAGAGCTTCTTGATGACTTTTGCTCCTGCGGGGAGCTAGCAAATGTTTAGATAGGTTTTTACTCTTGCGGGAAGAGGTTTTTTGCTCTTTGTTAAGAAGCTCAAAAAACTTATTTTTCTGCGGAGATGTTTTTTGCTCATGGGGAGAGATTGAGCTTTTGCTCTTGCGCGAAGAGGCGTATCCACACAGGGCCTTATCTTCAAACTCTAGCAGATAACCTTGGAAATTTAAGAATTTTCTACAGGAGAGGTTTAAAATAATTTACTGTTGAAATTGAAGAGCTTGAAACCCTTGGATTTGTGTTAGATATTGAAATGAGGGTATTTAAGTCATATCGCATTAGACTGCTAGAGATGACTGAGATCATGGGGCATGCCATTAGTTTGAAAGTGTAAGTGTGTAAGAATCATAGATGCCTTTTATCGAAATACTAGTAAATAAGAATCTACCATTCCTACATACTTCTACATCACGAAAGTGAGATATGAGATACAATCTTGAGGTCACTACAACACGACTCTTTTTAGAATCATTATACTAATTTATATCGACTCCAAACTTTGATTAAAGATATTTGAATGGAGGACATCCCTACACCCTTTGGGATAGTCGGATGGGAGTAGCGCCTATCGTCACACATCCCTGTCTTGCTAAAAAATTTCAATGTGCTACTTAGTAAATTAAGACATTGCCCAATTTCCAATTTCCAATAAACAATCAAAGGGAGAAAATCTTTATTTCTAATTTTATCATTGAGCCAAGTCTTGATGGAATCTTTGTTTTTGTTAACCCCCCCTGTTGGCCATTCACAGGGATTTATCTCTACTTACTTAACATGCATGGTTTGTAGGGTATTGCATGTACTCAGGGGATCTAGGGTGAGATATGGTGTTTTAAGAGGTCAGTTGCCTCATCCGTGTTAGAGGTCTGGAACCCCATCATCAAATAAATGAATAAAAACAAGTTCAAGCATTGAGCCAACCAAGATGGAGAGACGTTTAGGTGATCTAGGTACCCCTATCATATTTTGCTGATTATTTTTATATATCCCAATGTTTTCTAATTAGGATGTGTCTCTTGACATTGGTTTTCTAAGAGGAAAAAAAAAATTGACCTATATGTCATTCATCCTCTCATTAAGTTTTCACAAAATCCACCATCTTACCTCTTGCTAAGTTAAATTAACTTTTGACCCATCTAACTTTGTCCGGTCCTTAGTCAAAATAAATATAAAAAATAAAAACGTTTTCAACTATCCAAAAATCCTATCTTGATCTTGAGGTTTGAATGTCGAGGGAGAGAACATCTTGAAGTTCAAGGCGAGGCTAAATGATTTCATCAAGGCATTTTGGAAATGGGCATTAAGGCCTTATTTAATCAAATAAAAAACATTGGGTCATATCTAAAATATTTACAAATGATAGACTACTAGCTTTGTAACCCATTAAATTAGGAGGCCCATAGTTGATTATTTACCCATAATTGATTCTACCTAATGGCATCTACTATAAATTTATGAATGTTTTTAGGTAGTTTATAATTTCTCAAATATAAAACATTAAATATTGTTAACTAAAAAATAATATCAATATAAACAATTACAACAAATTTTAAGATCATATTCAAATAGAAAATTTATTAAGTAAAACTTAAATTCGAAATCTTTAATTTACCAAATAAATGACACCTTGTTTTCTACATTTGCATATCAATGTAAATTCATTAAGTTTTGGGTTTTAAATTTTACAATGTAATTTTAGGTTATAAAATTTTACAGTAAGTTGTGCAAAAGTGTAACAAGAGTAAAAACAAATAAGAAAACAATCACACAAAAAACACATATTTATGTGATTCGGCAAATTGTCTACGTTCACAGAGGATAAGAAGAAAAAATCCACTATCAACGTTAAATTTTACACACTCTCTGTCCTCTACAACTCTCTCAACTGCAATGAACCTTAGAGAAAAAAGCATTTTAAAATTCCTATCCGGAAAAAATATATATATACACCCAAAAATTCTGCCTCCTTGAACCCCTGTTTTGAAAAAGATCCCCTTTGATACCATTTTGCCTCTTGACGTCCAAACCCAATAAAAATACTATAGACATCTCACAATACAATCCTTAATATTGAGTTTTTTTTTATGTATATTACAACTTCAAAAATATATTGGGTGTGTAGTCTTTAAATATATTTAAGCATTAAACAGTTTTCATGGGATTTATAATCATCAAATATTAATTTAGGATAAAGGTGTCCAAAATGTAAAATAATTTTAATGAGGACATGCTAAGTGAAATTTGCACCTTAAAATTAATAATTTCACTAAAAATGTAAAATAGTATATATAAATAATTTGTATCCTAATAATGAAAATCATGGTTATACTCAAACCCATAGCTCTATTGAATTTTCACTCATTCCATGTCGATGTTGCATTTACACACCCACTAGTATGACTTGTTTAGTGACACCATTATTGTCATCCCGTCAATCTTAATTCTAATAATTATTGGTAGGGATGCATTGTCCCATGAAAAACACGGAGTCCTAACGAATAAACACAAATCCAATGGTTGGAATTTATCCTAGTGATATATTGTATATCATCGACATACATGTTTTATATTGATAGTTGGATTTATGTTTTAAGGATAGGGATTTTGTATTTTTTTCATGAGTCACCGGATCCTAATACATGTTTGTTTAATTTGTTTCTAACAATATAAATTTTATTTTATGTAAAAGGTTTGTGATGAATCATGCATGTAATTTCAACAACATTTCACTACAAATACCGTAATTTTTCTACAGTATTGTTTACTAATTACAATAACTACCAATTTTTCCACTTTCATTATTTTGAAATAGAAGGTGGCATGTGCAATGACACACGTATCATAAGATACGGGTATTTGTGAGATCCAAATTTTGGTGTCCAACCACTTCTACTCTGCCTTCTCCCATTATAATAGTAAAGTTTTAAGAGCACAAAAAAATAGATTTTCTATTGCCATTCCAACTTTGATTAAAGGCATCCAATGTATGCGGTTGGATATGCTATTTAAAAACAAAAATGGCCTATGCAATGTGCGAAGTCACATATGTGAACAACATGTGATAATTGCACATAATCACATATGCTATTTAGTAACATTGAAGACACCTAACAGGCATGCTAATTCTTAGGTGATTTAAATAGGGGGTTTTGTTAACATGTGCCCTAGGACACACATTAAGGGGTGTAATATATATCTTAAAAATTTATTTTCCTACCAAAAATAAAATTTTCTTTTCAAAAATACCCTTAGATGCGTATTTCCAAGATGCATTTAAGGTCCCTTTACGTGGATCCAAATGACATATGTTATAAAAAGATCCGTGATAATCTGACTACCCCACGTGGCAAACTCAATCTTTTGCTTGACATGACAAGTTCAAGAACTGTAGACCTGCATTCCTTGGGATACACAATTCCTTCGAGATACACTTTTTTATGAGAAAGTGCAGTTGTATATCTTGAGGAGCACAGATCTACGATTCCTGAACTTGTCATGTTAGGATAATCGATTGAGTTTGGCATGTGGGATCGTCATAATCAATTCATTATTAAAATCCTTAAATATGATTGGGGTGCTCTTAGTAGAAGTTAGTGTGGTAATAGAATCTATCCGAAAAAAAAAATCAAAAAACTAATCGCACGTGCGAGTTATTTATATTGCACGTGGTAAAAGACTATTATACTGGATGTGTGAGGATTTCTTGTTTCATCAAATTCCATACGAACTCGTACCCTATTTATAGATTAGATACCTTCCCCTTTCTCTTCCGTCTCTTTTACCTAATTCACCTTAGATCTCGATCTCCGAAGCTCTAGCCTCTCTGCTAGGGTTTCCTTTTTTTTTTTTTTTTTTGGTCTTTCTGGTCTAGGGTTTTGTTGATTTTATCTCCTAATCGATCGACATGAAGCTGACTGTTAAGACCTTGAAAGGTAGCCATTTTGGAATTCAGGTTCAGCCTGGCGACACGGTTAGTTCCTATTTTCTTCTCTTTGTAATTTTATGTTCGATTTCGTTTTTTTCTTCTTCTGTAATTTGAACTCTACTTGTAATTCTAATGGAATTGAACTCCGATTTCTTGAACAATTTTTATTTATTTTTTCAATGAGGAGAGTTTTGATTGTAATTTTAAGTGGATTTGAGGATAAATAAACATTGATTGTGTGTAACGTGCAATCAAAATCTCTTTAAGGCGTCAAGCTTGAAACTTGTGTACAGATGAAGTATAATTTAAATTAAACAAAACTACAGAAACTATATGAAACTCACATATCTATGTTGGAATTTAGATACAGATATAGATGTAGTAATAAAAGAAAGAAATAAAAAAAATGATTTATTGACAGTGGTCGGCAGTGATGGTCACATTCTCCTTAAACAGAGTGGTCGAACTCCATAACCGAATAGAGAAATTGGTAGAGAATTTAGGTAAATGGGTTTTTTTTAATACGTAAATGGTATTTCAGTGCAGGTCGAATAGTTATTTTCTACTGAGTGTCACATTTGATACAGGTGGCATCCATGCCTGATAGACTTTTAACTGAGAGATTTAAGATCTCTTGTAAGATCACACTAAATAGAGAAATTAGGTAGTTTCATAACTTTTCACACAACCCACGTTTCTTAAATTAGGTATCTTTATTTTGAGTTTTGATATCGTGTATAATCATTATCATTTACTAAATAATTCCAATATCCATTACTCTCTATTACACCACGCCCGCCCCAACCAAATTTGAGAATGTGTGACCGTTACGAAACAAATTTATAACTTCTCCATCGTTGTCCACCACTTAAAAGGATATGGAAGGAATACTTTATAAAGATAAATGCAATTTTGACCAAAAAGGTAAGTTATTAGAGCCTAAAACTCACACCCCAAATGGAGCCACATCTCTCCTCTAGAGGTTTACAAGACACGATCGAACTACATATGAGTTACACTTCTGAATGTTTCTTCGTTGTCTGGGATTAAAATTGCTCATCAAAAAGCAAAACTTGAAACATGTAAAGTACGTAATTTTGATGATATATTTTTATTAAATCTTAAATTATAAGATCCAACTCGAAGCTGAATCTCTAGCCCTCACTCTCTATTAGTCTGACCAACCAATAAATAGCAAAACAGGGACCCAACATTCCAGCAAAATTAGGTCCCAACAGGCCAATCACAGAAAAATCAGAATTTTTCTTTAAAAACTTATAAAGAATAGTTGTCAACTGTTGTGTAGAAAAATAGAACCGCATTTTGTTGTTTAAAAATACCTTTTTGCTGCACTGAACAAAAATGGATGCCTAAACTATCTTTAAATAAATAAATTTTGGAAAAGTAGTTAGGCTCTACCTGGAAACCTAGAAAATGTTTCCAAATATCCTATGTTTAGGATTTTTGAAGAATTTTCAAAACACTATAAACAAAAAAATCATTTATAGATTTTTTTTGTAGGAAACAAGGAATTCATTTTCAAGGGAACACAAATTTCTCAAGAAAATGGTCCTAGAGAAATGAACACCACCATTTGATTAGACCTAGGAAGATGTTGGAAATGGAGTTGGCGTTTAGTTTGGTCGTGGGGGTGAGAGAAAAAAATTAGGTGGGAAAATCATTTCCTCTAGGGTTTGCGGTGGGAAACCACTTTCCCTTCTAGGTTGGAAAATCACTTTGGAGAAGAAAATGAATTCCAAAGAAAATGCACAATCATACACCTGAAAATCATATTTTCTAGGGGAAATTATTTACCCACCTATTTTCCATTCGCAATTGTACAAACCCTAAGATTTCATATAAGGCATTATTCACGAACAAGCGCTTATTGTCCTTTGAGGCGTGAGTGATTGGGACTCTATAATTCTTATTTTGTTTACTACGCTTGTTTGTTCAATGTGCTTTCACGAGTAGGCAAACATCCTCACCAAACAACATAGAAGACCAACAGGTCAAACTCTATTTGAAGTTTCTTGTGCTATTACTTATTGTCTATTTTTAAAGTTTGAGTGGTCTTTAGATTCTATGCTAAAGGAAAAGAGACTTGTTTGTGAAATTTATTGTTCTACTTGGATTGCCATTTTTGCAGGAAAAAATATTTTGAAAACCTCTTAAAAATACCATTTGGCGGCACTTGAGAAAAAGTAGAGATCCAAACAAGCCATAAACAAATAAATTTTGCAAAAACAGTTAGGTTCTACATGGAAACTTAGAGTGGGGTTCCATAGAAAAATTTCCTTTAAGAGAAGTTTATTATGTTTATAATTTTTGAAGAATTTATGAAACAGTAAAAAAATTATTTAAAGAAGTATTTTTAAGTTTTCATAAAGGGCCTTATTCCAAACAGTATTTAATATCCAATGAAGTGTGAACAATTGAGACTCTATTATCTTAATTATTTACCATACTTGTTTGTCGAACTTGCTTTCACCATTGGGTTAATATCCCCACCAAACAACACATAAGGTCAACATGTCAAATTTGTTTGAAATTTATTGTGCTATTACTTGCTTTTCTTCTTTTGATTTTTTTTTTTAAAATAAGAAAATTGAATGTGAGCTTAGGTGCGCATCTCTGCCTTCAAATTTCAGCATGGGCTATATACTTTATTCTATATTCTATACAAAAGAAAAATAGACTGGTTCGTGCTTTGCATACTGTGTCTTTTTAGAATTTTGTATGACTGGTGTGTGCTTTCCATACTGTGTCTTTTTAGAATTTTGTATGTTCATCCATTGTCTGAACTGGGTGCATTGCATAATAATATGTTTAGATTGAGGATGTTGTATAAAAATCATCTTTGATTGAGGACGGTGTTAATGATTTATTAAATTGCCTTCTTTTTTACTAGATTATGGCTGTAAAGAAAAATATTGAAGATGTGCAAGGAAAAGATAACTACCCTTGTGGACAACAATTACTGATTCACAATGGAAAGGTCTTGAAAGATGAAAGTACATTGGAAGAGAACAAAGTCAGTGAAGATGGTTTTCTTGTTGTAATGCTTAGCAAGGTATAGTTACTTTTGTTAAATTTCTTTAACCTGCTATGTGTTGTTCAATTTTAAGAGCTTTTAAGTGCCACCTTAAGAAATTTTATATGCTAAAGTACATTTGGTGTCTTGTTTGAAAGAATTCTGGGACATTAATGTGGAAAATTTTGCTCATAATTGAGATATTTATTGCTTTTTGCACGGAGCCAGCCGTCTCTCTGCTGGCTAGTTTTTGGATTCTTTCTCATCTTTCTCATCTTTCATCTTTGGAATGCTTTTCTGTATATCTCTTTCTGCTTGTCTTAGAAAGCTTTTTTCAGTTTTTGATGAAAAAAGTTGTCAATGTGAAGTCTTCGATTTTTACTTAGGTCTTTCTATTTTCTTTATTCTTTGCTTTTCCTATCATATCTACGGTTCTAATTCTTTTGGCATGTTTGTAGAGCAAAACTGTAGGTTCAGCGGGGGCCTCATCTGCTCAGGTGGTATCCTTTGCTGCATCATTTTAGTGATGGGATGTATCTATTTTTAATTTCATAATTATTTATTAAAAACTTGTACCTATATTTGAACAGCCTGCAACGACTGCACCAGCTTCTATTCCCACTCCAGCACCTGTAGTCCCTCCCCAAGCACCGTAAGTTGATACTATATGCTTCTTGGCAATATTACGTGAATTTGTTGACTTCAATCTGTATGTTCTTACGGAATCTCATGCTACAGGGCCCCAGTGAGCACTACATCTGCTTCTGACGGAGCAAATGAGTATGGTTTCCATCTCAAATTAGCAGTTTATGCATTTTTCAGTACTTTCTTGCAAAACAAAAATTCTTCATAGAACTAGGCTTTGTGATATTCTAATTTTGTGGTCTTTGATTTGTAAACTTAAGGGATATGAATTCATACTTCATCTGAATAAGGGATATTGATTCATACTTCATCTGAGCTGTTAAATCTATTAGCTTGATCATTTAGATGTGATATCTTCATAAATTGGTTGCATAGTATTCACTGCTTTACTTCTCCAGCTGTGTTGGTTATTGTTATGGTGCCATCTAGTTAGACGTCTATTTGTCGTTCAAAAATCAAACATTGGAGATTTATCTTGTCACCTCATGACGAGGTAATAATCACATTACTTTTTGATTGAGATAACCTGAGGATTTTAGTATTGTGTGGCAGATTATATCACTAGAAAATCTTTCTCCACATATTTGTTAGTTTTTAACTTAAGTATGCATTTCTTCTTCTTCTTATCCTCTCTTGGGTGGGTTGGGGGGAATTACATGCTGTGCCTGCGGCACACTGCCCATCAATTTGGAATATCCTGGTACATTGATACTTTGTGAATATGCCAGAGCACCAAACTGACACTGGTAAGGCAATCATGACCATTTGATCAAGAACTAAAAGGCGAATGATTAGGTTAAGGTAGAGAAAAACCGAGGTAAGTTAGACGGGGGAATGATGCTTTGGAGACGTTTACCCCAACAGCCCAACAGGTTTACATGTCCGTGCAATTATCCCTTAGGCTCCTTATGGAAGCTTAGAAAACATTTTCATTAAATGCTCTAAACTTCCCTGGAGGACCTTAATTGGAAGATCTACGACTAGTTATATAAATACCATCTATAAGAGGTGAAATCCTTGCAAGAACATCTCTAGATATATGTAATTATATTAAATCTGTCTAACTGTAAATGAATACTACCAAGAAACATGTGTATTTATTTTAAAGCATTTGCTATTTTGTGGAACATTATGAATATATGAATATATATTATATGATAAACATTCAAATATTTGAGGACCAGTTTTCTTATCTAATCAACGGGATAATCCATGATCTGATCTCATAAACCTCAGTGGTCATCAACTTCACAGAGCCCATCAGCTGAAAAAATGTATTACCATGATAAATCAGGTGTAACACTCTTTAATGTTAGGGGTGGATAGGGCTTTGCACATTTGTATTGGTGAGTATTGCGAATGAGGTGATTCCAACACCCGCCAAAGCCAAGTCAATGGTCATAGTCGTGGTTGCATCAGCTGGGAGATGAGATAAAATGCAATAGAGTAGAGAGGGCTAACCCAGTGGGATCTCAAGAGAGATGTGTGGTCTATACCAGGTCCAGGGACCTAATTTTTATAGATGTGTTGTAGGAAAAGTAGATAATATCCCTGACTGTTCAGCTTGAGACTTGTCTTTTTCTCCCTCTAACCTTCCATTAGTCCTGTTTGGTGAACTGGTATCTTTAAAAAATTTCCTCACTTTTGGTCACAAAAGTCCAATTTTGAACCACCAAAAAACCTAAGCATCATAGTTATGTTATCTTTTCTTTACATTGTTAACTTCCAAACTAAAGGAAGAAGGAAAACCATGCTGGCTACGCCGGTCGTTAGTTATAAAAAGTATCACTATTATCTGTCCAATATTTCCTTGGGACACATGAAAAACTATCTTCTTCATCAATGCCTGTGCCCGATGAAAATGATAGATCTTATTTTGGTGCGTGTCTTGGTGCTCACTGGAACTGATGAGTGATGAGTTAGTGCCAACTTTGGCAGGGAAAATGCAACTTGGCCTGGTCAAGTGAAATTTTGTACAAACTTTGGTTACATGTTGATATCGCAACCTGAGATCAAAACTCGATTTTACCCACTTTCCGGCTTACTAATTAAGATATCTATGGTTGTGCATCTGCGTATCTGACTATGTTTTTGCCTACACGTGATATTAAATGCACATGTAAATTGGAAGAACCTATATGGCATGGCCTGATATCTAGTCGAATTGGTGTAGCTGAATGTGAAAAATGGCAGAAATTTAAAACAGAGATTAAGATATATATGGCTGGCATGTGTACGTCGGAGATGCTTGTGCTTTCCTACACACAGATATTAAATGCACATGTAAATTGGGCTTGACAAACTATGTCTTAAACCCCTATGTACATATCAGCATGAGTAGATTTTGTAGTGGGCGGGTTGATAAATGATTTTTTATTCACTTCTTTCATCATTTTGATTTTGGTTCCATCACTGCATCTGCACCACAGGGGTTGCAATTGGAACATGTTAAGGCACTTATAATTTATATTTAAAAATCTCAATTGTAGGGTGCCTGCCAATACTTATGGACAAGCTGCGTCCAATTTGGTTGCTGGTAATAGTCTTGAGCAGACTATTCAGCAATTAATGGATATGGGTGGTGGTAGCTGGGACAAGGAGACTGTTACTCGTGCACTTCGTGCAGCTTACAACAATCCGGAGCGAGCTGTGGACTATTTATATACTGTATGTCCAAACTTTGTGGTTTTCTTTCATATGCTTTGGTTGAGGTTTGGTAACTGATAGTTTGTCTTGCTATCTTTATAGGGTATTCCTGCATCAGCAGAAGTTGCTGTTCCGGTGCCCCATTTCCCTTCAAATCAGGAATCTGGTGGGGCTAACCCCACAACTGAAACAGATCTAGCAGGGGCTGCATCTCTCTCTGGAATTCCTAATTCTTCTCCCCTGAACATGTTTCCGCAGGTCACACGCTGCTCATCTTTTTCTATGAATCTCTTTCATTATTTTGATTCTATATTTTTTTGTTTGATAAGTATAATTTATTGAATAAGATGGAGGTTGAGAAAACTATCTAATAGCATAGCAAAAAACAAAAAAAACAAAAACTAATTTGGAACCAAGCATATGAGGTCCCATTTCTTTGTTGTTGTTTTCTTGCTTATTTGTTTTGTTCGTTTTTTTTTTTTTTTTTTGTTGCTTTTGTTGTTACCCCTTTCTTTGCGGACTTCTTGTCCTCTTTCAATAAAATTTAGGCCATAAAAAATAGTCCTTGAAGAACGCCCCTTTAAATTCCTCTAAAATCTTACACCAAAATAAAAAATAAAAATAGCAAGCCTAGCGTACTAAAAAAAATCACTTCTTGATTCTATATTCTTCCAGGAGGCACTCAATTCCGGTTCCAATGGTGGAGATGGATCCCTTGATTTCCTCAGACACAACCAACAGGTGTTCTCTAATCTTGCCATACCCTCTGTTGAAAGCAGATATTTATCTGTTGGATTTTATTGTTGAAGTCTTGTTTTTTTATAGTTTTTTTTTTTGGAGCTTTATATCTGGAGTCTTGGACCAAGTTATATTTGTTAACGAATCTTGCCTCTGAAAATTATTACTATCACACATGAGTTTAGAAATCCTCATTCATGGTTTTCTGTTTAAAATTTAATCTATTTTCAAAAGATGCATATGGAATCATCCTGGAATGTAAACTGAAATTGGTACTGGCAGTGATCTGGATTTTAAATTCAATGTCCTTTTTCTGTTTATGGTTTTCTTGACTTTGTTTAGAACGTCATATGAATAAGTTCAGAACTGTGACTGTTGCAACTATCGGATAACAATATTCATGGAAGTAAGGTCCTTAGACACCGTTGAAGAAATCAACCTTTTTATTGTATTGTTTTAACGTAAGCTTCACCCTACATGGTCGTTTTGATAACCAGCACAACAAATAATCTGTGCTGGAGAAAAAAAAAAATTAAGTTCAAGTTGCAAAATTTAAATTCCAGTCATATGATTAGAATATTATAATATGAGTTCGTTTGTTGGTAATATGTGAACACGCAATGAAAGATTGTTCTAGGCCTTCAGTATTTGCTACACTGTTGCCTCCCTGTCCTAAGGATGCATAAGTCGATTGCCTTCTTAGTCTCAGTTATCTTATATCTTATATTTGGGTTATAACATTTCTATTTTCCTTATCTAGCCATGCCCTCAGTTGAAATCAGAAATTTGTCTGTTGGTTTTATTTGTTGAAGTCTTTTTTTTAAGGTTATTGTTGGTTTATATCTGAAAGTAGTTTTGAATAACTTCCTCACACTTGACCTAGCTTAGAAGAATTCAGGAATAATCTCAGTGACAATAGGAATTTACTTGTAATTGTTTGGAGAATTAGGGTTTATGGGATAACTAAATCATAGATGCCAACCTGAAAACAGCCATGAGGTGAGAAAAAGCCTAGTGGGCAACAGAGACCAGTTATTACTGTACCAGAGTTATCTACATTTCAAACATTAGCTGGAACTCTGCGCCTACTATGAGCCAATAATGTCCCATTTTTCAACTAGTGCCTGTTAGATTTTTATTTTATTCTATTTTTGTAATTCTTCTATAAATAACTTGCTCTGGATCGCATAATAACTTCCCTAAGTGAAAGCCTCCTCACTGCATCTTTACATGTCCTGGATGCTTTGTTAAGTCCATGGATTGTTAAACAATGGATCAAATGCTAAGGTGCTTTTCGCTCTAGATGTGGACAAGTTTCTTAGTCGAAATTTGTAATGACTGCTAACTTTGAGTTGTGATTGGGTGCATTCTAGTTCCAAGCACTGCGTTCGATGGTGCAAGCCAATCCACAAATCCTACAGGTCTGTATATTATTCTTTTTGAAGAATGTTTAATGCTTTTGCCACATTTCAAATTTTGACACTGCTTGTTCTTTGACAGCCAATGCTTAACGAGCTAAGCAAGCAAAATCCCCAACTTCTAAGACTAATTCAAGAGCACCATGCAGAATTTCTTCAGCTAATTAATGAACCTCTTGAAGGTGCTGAAGGGTGAGTGCCTTAGATATGCTTTGTTATAAATATATACTACTAACTTACTAAACACACACGTTCGCGCATATATAATTAATGAAATTACGAATATCAATTAGGCAATGGACTAGTAGATGTTTCTTGTATCATTTTAGACTTTAATACATTTTAATTTTATAAGTACTTTAGACTTTCTCTGAAAGGGTTGCAGTCCCAATGAGCTACGAATACCACTCATTATTTAACATGCTGAGTGGAACTTCATAACTTGTAGGCTTGATCGTCTTAGTTTAAAGACAGTATGCTTTTCAAATTGTACACCTAGAACTGCTTTTATCACCAAGTGACCTTTTCTGGGATAAGATTTTGATGGTTATGATGATTTAGTGCCCACTTGCAATGGGTGCTACAGACATTTTTTTCCTAGGCAAGTCATTGTAAAATACTTCCACAATACTGTAACCTCCCCCGTAAACACTTGGACAATAATGTAGATCTCTTCCCGTGGAATTGGAGGTTGAGAGCCTATTAGGTATCTCATAATCCGACCAGTGACAATGCGACCTTTTCTGTTACCTTTGTTCTATAGGATCTTAGGTCAATTTAGCTGCAAAAAACCAATTTGGTATTTTCTCTTCTTTTTTTCTTTTTTAACATAAATGACATTATCTTCAACAATTAATTGTAGATTTTCTCTCTCTGATTATCAGTTCTTTGAAAACTTGCATCAATGTTTGGAATACTATTTATGGTTCATATGTTACTCAACCTGGTTGTTGTTTATGATATAATTTAAGTGTGTTAACATGCATTTTTTATTATTTTTGTACTATTAATTTGTATGTTTTAACACTTTTGAAATAATTGTCCAAACTTGCTGAGTTTTCAATTTTTAATGTAATTTCCCCTTGTTGAATTAGTCCTGATCAAATTCAATTTGAATTTCAACTGAAACAAGTTCAAGTTTAGTGCGTCGGGATTTTTTTTGCTACATCATCTCTAGTGTAGGAAAAGTAAACTATTTTAGGTCTGGATATTAGCTTGCCAGCCACCCAATCAATTACGAAACTCATAGTTAATAAGGAAAAAGTAGTTCTACTTTTGAATTTGGTCAGTCTTCTAGCACTTTAGAAGCTCTAATTCCTCTCTCTCTCACACACACACACAATAGATTTGCAACCAACGAATCTCAGATCCTTTTGGACTTGTGCAAGAATAGATATCTGGAGTCCTCAAGATACGTGCTCATTGCATAACATTTGTGGAGTGGGTAGCGAGGGATGTTTGGGGTTTGGTGTATTAGACTTTTTTATTTGAACTCTTGCTTTTGTTTAAATTGTCACGGCTACTCTTTTTTACATGTTTATTTGGCATGCATTACTTCTATGCTTGCTGCTTAGCTTTGCCCTTCCACTCCTAGCAATATTTTGGTTAGGTATTTATTTTGTCTTTTCTCCATGTTCTTTTTTTGTCGTTAATTTTACAGAAATTGATCAATTAAAAAAATTGATTGCCTGGACATTCAGGTACAGGGGACCTATATTGTTCAATTATCACCTGACCCCTTTCACCACACTTTGTTCTTTTTCGTCTCACAAGATATTTAGTATTTAGATACTGTCACTTTCTAAGATGCATGGACATCATTTCCTCCATAAAATACAGATCAGTTTCTATGTGCCCTCGCTAATTACAAGACATGGACCTGTCTGCTGACAGCATATTTTGCTTTCTATTTTCAGGGATCTATTTGAGCAACCTGAGCAAGACATGCCCCATGCCATCACTGTGACACCAGCAGAACAACAGGCCATCGAGCGAGTACGACTTTCCTCTCTTTGGGGGGTGATTTTCCTTCCTTTTTTTTTTTTCAATATAATATTTCCTGAACAATTTCTTTCCTTTTTTTTCCAGCTTGAATCAATGGGATTCGACAGAGCCCTTGTCATTGAGGCGTTTTTAGCTTGTGACCGTAATGAGGAATTGGCTGTGAACTACTTACTGGAAAATGCTGGTGATTTTGATGATTGACCAATTTAAAGGTAATCTTCCTTATTCTGGTCTCCATTAATATATCTCACATCAATAGCACCTTGTTTTGGGTGGCTCTATTACCACACCAACTTTTGCTAATGCCACCCCAATTCATATGTAAATAAGAATTTAGCAAAAAATTGGTGTGGCAATAGAAGGTCTCTCTTTTCTAGGTTGGTGTTTCTCGTTTAAAAATAATGGGACCGTCCAGTGATTGAAGACTGAATGATGTATGTGTGAGAGCAGTGGGCACTTAGTATAATCCAATTACGTCTACTAATAGCAATGAGCGGGGTGTGCCCATGTGAAGCCCAATTTCTTTACGGCATCCCAATGTACAAAGATAGACATGCACAAAAATTCAAATTCTTATTATATAGTCGTTATCATTCAAGCAATTGCATTCTTTGGGTCCATCAAAATGAAATTTATTATCAGGTTTCGTGTATAGATGAAAAAGAAGTGCACCACAGACCTGGGATAGAAACCCTGTCTTAGAGAAAAAAAAAACCTATATAATCATGGTGATTGATAATTGTGACTTTTGTTAGAAAGCTTTACTTGGGCATTTCAAATCAATGATTGGTATGTGAGCCTTACATACGGTGCAAAATTATAAGCAACTTTTAGTTAGGAATCGTTCTTTCTGTTACTATTTTGAAATGCAGTGTTATAATTTCATGTCTGACCTAAGAACAGTAATTGATTCATCTCAGGTAATGCCTTGAGGACACCATCAAAGTTGTCCGGAGTTTTTATCAAAGCGGCACAACTTACTCAATTGACATTCAAAAACATTAGCACATTGGGTTATAGTCTGGTTTTATGGGTGTGTGATCTGTTAGCCAATTTAATTTATTCCCATTTACTGATCCGTGGGCTTGATGGTTTTCTGAGTGAATCTTTTTTGAAGATGGGAAAATCTTATTTGAGCAAGATACCTTGGAACCGTGAAGTGTGTTTGATTTGTGATAATTCTTTTAAGTTGTTTCCCATCTTGGCATATTATGACTAGCAGATTTGCTATCTTTTCAGATAAATTTATATAGACATTCATTTCAATGTTCTCTCTTTTTAATGCATCCGAGGACAGTTTGGTGTTTGCTTCTGTAGGACGCAAATAAGACCACAGATCCACCAGTGCCCTGCCCCTAATCTTTGATTTCTAAAAGAAATTCATCCTTTTTTAACTCTCGTTTTTCATTTTGAAGTTTTTGGTTTGGAATTTTCATGGTAAATGTGTCTGCTCTCCAGCAAGTTGAACTATGGGCAGATTATTGAATGATCCTTGGGATTTGCATTGTAAATCTTGAGGTCTGTTAAGAACTGGTCTCGACTTTGGGACGAAGTCTGCTAGGGCAGCTGCAACATTTCCCGATCATCCAACATCGATGAGGTAGTCATTTGGGATTAAAATCCCACCTCAATTTTTTAAATTTTATTGGTTGTCATTGAGTGCTTCGCAGTTGTGCTGCCTTTGAATAATAATTTGTTCATGTAAAGGTTGGACGGTCCAACTGCTACATGTCTTGCATTCAATTTTGTTATGTCTCGTTTTTAATTCAAGTAACGTTCTTTAGCCTGATTCCTGAGTTCCTGACAAACGACCCCAAGTTATCTCCTTTTATATTTAATTACCAATTGAATTTGTTCTCATTGTTTTTTTTTTTATAAATATAACTTTTATAAATGGAGAAAAGGAGTAAAGGAGGCTGAGATAGCCCCCCAACAACAAGCCACCAGCAACAACAAAAAAGAAACAAGCAATGGAAAAGAAAACAAGTCTGACGGGAAACTAAGAATTACAAATGCTTCCCCAGTTAAATACAAAATCTTGAAAGCTTACTCCCTCAAAGTCCTTACTCATCTTCGACCAAAGGAACATCATCCCCAAAATCTCTGAGATCACTTGTTGAGATGAGCTTTCCTTACTGTGGAATATCCTGTTATTGCGTTCTCTCCAGAGATCCCAAGCAATGGTAGACGGAAGAATAGCCCAGAGATGCCTCTTTCTAGCAGAGAAGATATTGAAACTCCAACCCCTTAAGAGGTCAAAAAACGATAAAGGGACAACCCACTCTACCTGGAATCAAGATAAGAAGAACATCCAAATAACACGGGAGAAATAACAATGAATAAGAATGTGATTGACAGACTCCCCATCCCTCGAGCAAAGATAACAAAAATTTTGGATAATCCACCCCCGACGAATCAAGTTATCCAAAGTAAGGATTCTACCCAAAGAAGCTTGCCATATAAAAAATGATACCTTAGACGGAACAAGAGCGGACCAAATGACAGAAGGAGCGAAGGACACCTCACCCGCATTAAGCAAGCAATAATAGAAAGATTTGACTGAGAACTTCTTATCCTTAGCCTTGATCCATTCCCTTCTATCCTGCTCGTTCTCCCTGAATTGGATTTGATTAAGGAGGTCTAGAAGAGATGTAACCTCCATCAGTTTCCAATCATTGAAGTTTCTCCTAAATCCCAGATCCCAAGAATCGGTGTTCCCGTCTAGAATCAGACACTGCCTTACTGAGTTATTCTTTTTCAAAGAGCAAGTGTACAAGGACGGGAATTGAGTAGACAGAGATGAAATTCCGCACCAAATATCCTCCCAAAATCTCACTTTGTCCCCCAACCCGACTCTGAATCTAATCTCCCTATCAAACTCATCAACACCCTTCAGAATACCTCTCCACACGCTACACCCGTAAGTGCCTCTATTCTCATTACTATACCACCCGAATTTCTTCTCTCCATATTTAGCCTGAATCATTCTCCTCCACAAATTCTCTCTTTCTTCCCCGAATCTCCAAAGCCACTTGCCCAGGAGAGCTTTATTAGTTAACCTTAGCCCTCTAATCCCCAAACCTCCATTCTTCTTTGGAGTGCAAACCATCTTCCACTTCACCAAATGGTATTTTCTACCGTCATTATTATCATTCCACAGAAAATTCTTCATGAGTCTTTCAATCTTAACTTCCACCGATTTTGGCAACGAAAACATAGATAGGAAGTAAATCGGGATACTCGTTAAGTTACTCTTAATCAACGTAACCTTACCCCTTTTGGAAAGATATTTTGCCTTCCAGGTACTCAATTTATTTTCTATTTTCTCGATAACTCCCTCCCAAATGTTCTTACTGCAATACAGAGCTCCTAATGGTAAACCTAAGTACGAAGAGGGAAGCGTATCACTGCGGCAACCCAAAGTCGCTGCTAGAACATGAAGGTTCAACACCTCACCAACCCCGAACAACTTACTTTTCTGAAGATTGACATGTAAGCCTGATATTGCTTCAAAGCAACATAATAACACCCGAAGAGTTCTCACATGTTCTCTAGTAGGATCCAAGAATACTAAGGTGTCATCTGCGAATTGCAAATGCGAAATCAACGGACCCTCACTGTTCACTCTAAACCCGGATAGCTTCCCTATCTCAACCCCCCTCCTGAACAATCTTCCCAAAGCCTCTGTCACTATAAGAAATAAAAATGGGGATAACGGATCCCCCTGTCTCAGGCCCCTAGAGCTCCTAAAGAAACCTGCCGGACTACCATTAACCAAGATAGAAAACGAAACCGAAGTTACACACTTCATTACCCACCCAATCCACTTAGCACCAAAACCCATCCTACCCAACATGTATTTCAAGAAATCCCAACTCACATGATCATAGGCCTTTTGCATATCAATTTTTCCTATAAGCCCCACCTTCTTATCTTTTATTCTAGAGTCTAGACATTCATTCGCCATTAACACACCATCCAGAATTTGTCTACCCCTGATAAAAGCACCTTGTTCACAGCCAATTAATTTCTTCAAAACTTCTTTCAATCTGTTTGCCAACACCTTCGAAATTATCTTATAAACCGACCCCACTAAACTAATCGGTCTGTAATCACCCAAATCAACTGCCCCCACTCTTTTAGGAATCAAAGCCACAAAGGTCTTATTAAGACCATAATCCAAGCAATCTCTATCCTGTAACTCCCAAACCACCTTCATGAAATCATCAGCTACAATTTCCCAACAATGCTTAAAAAATTCCATTGTAAAACCATCTGGTCCCGGCGCTTTGTTCCCTCCCATGGAAGCAACCACAAGTCTCACTTCATCCTCCCCAATCTTCCTTTCCAACCACACTCTCTCATCATGAGTTAACGTATTGAAGTTGAGGTTGTCGGGGCGAGGTCTTTTATCCTTTCATTGTTGCTTTAGTTTATCCTTCTTAATCTTTCAACATCTCTCTTAATACAAAAAATAGTTGAAACAAATGAGACAAAAACCAGAGAAGCATGTGCCCTGATTTCCTATATATGTAATAGAGGGTGTTTGGTTGCAATGATAAAAATAAACATGAAATGATTGTAAAATTTTGGAAAGTTTTTCTTTTTCCAGTTAGGTGAGTAAGAGTTAGTGGCCACGACTCGACAAGCCTTGCCAACTTAGCTAGGTTGGTACCTCCAAATTTTGGAGAATTTAGTTGCACTCAAGGTGCATGTTTATTTCTTTTGGTTAAGGTTTTGATGATGACGGTAGTGGTTTAAAGTTTTACACCACTGAGAATGTTTTAATTGAGGATTTTGATTTCAGTCAAGGTTAGAATGAAATATTGACCTAGAAACATTGAAGATTTGTCACAGTTTAACTCTTAAACAAAATATTGTACCGAAACAAGATTTTAAGCCTTCATGATGATAACAATTGAGATACATGTAAATTAATCACCTTTTTATTCCCAAACAGACCTTTTAAGGCCTTTGTACACATACATGTCACAAATAACCAGAATAACTAAGTTTTACCAATAAATAAATATGGAAATACAAATGTTCAACACCATCACAAGTCTTCCTTCTTCAACCATTAATTACTGTACAAGATCTCCTTATTTCCCCTTCATTGCCTGTCTTCACTCCCATACTAGTAAGCTTCAAAAATGAAGTCCCCCAACTCTGAAAGAAACTTTCTTGGCTATTTGAAAACTCCTCTACTTTCTTCATTGTTCTATCATCACCAAACAACACTGAATCTGATTGGAATAGACCCTTGTGCGCTAATAGGTTCCGATAGTATTGGTTGTCGAATGAGAGGGACGTTCCAGGATCGTTGTTGACAGTTGTAGACTCACTCGCATCTATGGGACACTGCTTTGCCAACTCTGCTGCATATGTTTTATCTAGAGACGTGTCAATGAGCGTTAACTTCCCCTTCGAGTCCTCTTCGAAGCGGTCACTGAATGCACTACAATGTGCTGATCCTATAGTATGAGCTCCTATAGAATAAGGCATGAAACAATGAGAAATTCTATCGAGTATCGAAGATGTGGTGTCCAATAGATTGGCTAATATTAATGGGCATTATAGAATAAATGTGATGATGGGCTGAAGAACACAACAGAGTGATAGGGTGTGTATAACAAAGAGGTAAAGTTTACCATGTACATTTAGTGTACCTGAAAGAACAACAAGGTCATCTAGAGACAACCCTTTAGAGGAGAAGAGCTGAATCATCTCATCCAAGGTGAAACTTGTGTCAACCATGTTGGGTCTCACATTAGAATCTGAAGACACCCTCCCATCTCTCCTACCTGTCGGAATTTGAATCACAGGTCCTCCCGCCTGTTCCAAAGACAACATACATGATCTTCTAATCAGTTTTTTTTTTGCTATTACCATAATCGAATCCTTCATAGAGATACTAAGAAAAATGCAAAATCAGAATTGGACATATTAAGAAAAATTGTGTCATTGAATTGGATGTATTATAAATAGATCTGAGCTTCTATATATAGAAGATTAACTATGTACAAAAGTAAATTATAGGCAATGTGGGTGGGACTAAATTCACAGCAAATATCAAAATCAGAGAATGGTTTTTTTGGCTCAACGAAGGAATCCCAATTGACCAATCACACGACACCTAATGTGAGTAGTTTTGTAAATTGGAGATGCCCTCAATACACACGGCTTTGTGTCATTGGTCGATCCAAAATTCTGTGAAATCTCGGATGGACATTCTTGTGAGAATTTTTTTCCATCTCAAAATCATCGTAGTCAACGTAAACTAATGACTAAACATAATTGAAATAATTATCTTCAACAGAAGACATGAGTTAGGAATAACCACACAAGGTGATAAATAAAAGGATAGTTGATTGAGATGCTTTAAAGATTTATGAAACTAGAAATTTGAAGAACTATGCAAGTTGAAAATTCTAAAAAAATAAGAGACCATGGGAGTAAAATAGGGAAGCACTTAAATTAGAGAGCTGCTATTGGCACCCTAACTTTTACTTATGACACCCAATTTCTTAAATTATTTATCACACCCCAATTAAAGATTAAAACACACTATTCAAACATTACAAAGATTTGACTCAAATTATTAATTGAACATTATAACACTCGTTCAAACAAATCCTTAACCCAAAAATAAAAATGTAACAAAAATAAAGAGAGAGCTAGTATTGGCATCTCAGCCATACATACATTTCTTTTTCCTTTTTTTTTTTTTTTTTAATATTTAAATTGGGGTGTAATGAGTAAAAGTTAGGGTGCCAATAGCAGCTGTCTTGAATTAAGAGAAGACATGGAGCAGGATTCACTCCACCAGCTTCAGATAAGAGAGATCTTACAAATTCTACAGCATCTCTAGCAGCCAAAGCAAGGATATCAGCACAAGAAACAGTTTCAGGACAAAAGATCTCAAGCACTCTTTTGGCCGAGTCGACTAAGGAAAATCCTCCAAGTGAAGTGTTGGCTGGATCACTTCTCTCTGTGTTATTTCCTTGTATGAGTACAGATCCATCACAACCCTACAAACACATTAAACAAACAACAACAAACATGAAAGTTACAAAAGCAGTGTTTTTTATTATTATTATTATTATTGGATTAAATATGGAGTAATTAAGCTTAATTTACTCACCTCTACCAAGCAGTCATGGAAGACTAATCTAAGGAGTTTTCCAGGAAGTGTTGAGTCTGAGAGAGAAGCTGATCTCACTGTGTTTCTCACCATAAATTCTGCTCCTGGACATGAAGCTGCATAGAAGTTGAAGGAGAGAGTACTGGGAGAAGAAGAAGATGAGATCAACAAGAGAGATGCTAAGATAGTCAATACTAGAGAGTTGTAAAGCAGAATTATTGGAGACAAGGTTATTGGTTTTAACTCCATTAAGAGAAGTGTGGGTTTTCAGAGAGAGAGAGAGAAAGAGTTTTATATTTTAAGCCTTCATATGAGAGTATGAGAGAGAGAGTGAGAGAGTAAATGTCTACCCATCTCTCTTTAAAGCAGCATTTATTAGATTTTCAGTACAATCATAACTTTTTTTTCCTTGTATCTCGAGGAAAATAATTTATGATTCTCTGCACACTGCCACATAAGTATAATGTTGTATATAGGGAAGTCAGATTAAAACGACTCTAATTAAAATTTTAACAATAAAATCCATTCTAACATTATTATTTGCATAAAATATTGACCTAAAATATATGTCATTTTTTTGTGTGCCTATGAATGTTAAAATAAATAATTCTTTTGATGGTAGGCTACAAGATATGGACTATACATTCTTTGGTTGGATGGAGTAAGAGCATCTCCAAGGCACCACACTCTACCTATACCCATAAATGAGTCTTTTAAGTATTGTGGGTAGCAATTATGGGTACCCATGTGATATGCACTCCAACCGTGCTACCCTTAAATTATTTAATAATTTTTTAGATCAATTCAGATTTAGAATTTTCTGAAATTGATCTTTTTTCAACATAACTATCTAAATTTTTTCCCTTCAAAAAGAATGGGTAACTAAGTGGACGTACCTTTTTTTTTTTTGGGTATCAAGAATGTCTAGACCCAAAAAATGACAAGGGATGGGTCTTGTGTTGGAGGCACTATTTTTGGACTCCACTACCCAAAACAACAATTGGGAGGGGGAAGGTAGAGGGATGGGTATTGCGTTGGAGTCGCTCTAACATGATATCTATATCGGGCCAATAGCAAGAGCATCTCCAATGGGATCTCAAATTTTCGTGACAATTCCAAATTTGTCTCCCATAAATACTCTCCAATGCATAGTGGCAGAAATCTACGATTTTTAAAAAAAAATCATGATTAAATCACAATTTTTTTAAAAAAATCATGAAGTTTTTGAAAAATTCTTTGATTTTTCAAAAAATCATGGTTTATTTTTATTTTTAGCATTTTATAAGTATCATTTTTCATTTAACATATAAAATACATTTTTATACTTAAAATAATTAATTTTTATAGTTTAATTTATTCGATATTTTCCTTATTTTGTCGACTTTTGTTGAATTTTTCCGAAGCTTTCTCTTGCTGAATCATTCCCAAACCACGATTTTGTCAATATGTTCCAATGCAAGTGTCATATGCACTCTCAAAAATGGATATACTAAAAGCAAAGCAATACTATATTTGACATTGCTTTTAGAATATCTTAAAATTTATTAAAATATTGTTTATGTGATAAGAAATGTATTTTAAATTATTTTTTTAATCAAATTACCATCTAAAACATAAAAATAAAAAATAAAAAAATTTAGATTATTTATTTTATCAAATTGTATTCCAAAATATTTTTTATTATAAAATGAGACATTGGAGAAGCACATGTCAAATATGACATTTTTTCACTTTATTGTTTCAAAAAATGATATTGATAGAGGCAAATATCGCATTGCCATTAAAGATACTAAAGGTGAATGACAATCCAATTATTTTTAATTATAGCACAATCTTTTTATTTCTTTTTTTTCCTAAAAGTAAGAATAGCCCTTCGAAACGAACATTAACTGTCGGATTTAAGTAGCAACTGAGCTCTCTTCTTCCTCCTCGATTTTTCTTGTATGTTTAATACTCTTAGCACCATCACAGTGAACACTACAAATTTGAGGATAAGGCTTTGATAATTGACGTAGCGGAAGCGTGTGAATCAATAGATTCAATAGATCGTGTTCAATGGAACACTCAAAATCAATTTGAATCAATAGATTCAATTGATAAACAAACAAAAGTTTGAAAGAAAATAAAGTATAAAACTAAAATAAGTAATTAAAAGAGAAAAGATAATTGAATTGATTATTGATTGATTATTAATTTTCGGATTTGGAGTTCCTTATATAGATAACTCCATCATAACAACTTGTAATCCAATTAAAATATTAAAAATTAATATTCCTAACCTATCTATAATATAATACTAACTTTCTAATCCTATTAAAACTTAAATTGGAGATTTCTAAGTACTTCTAATTATAGTCTAAATAATAAAAACGAATTTAAAACAAATTAAAAACTAACAAGGAATTGTACTCCTAACATAACTATGAAATAAAAATCCTAATAGAAATAGAAATAAAAATCTAACAAAATTAGAAAACTACTTAAAATTGTAGATGTCCTACATCAATAATAATGATAGATCGTTTCATATTGATAGACAAAATTCTCATAAATTGAGTAAAAAACCGAGTCATTGTGTCATGGTGCCCATGCACCTGAAGTTCCCTGCAACCATATTTAGCTACCACTCCAAATTAAATTTTTTGCCCAATGTACATCATTGCATAGTTATATTTTTGCAAAAATTGAAATAATAGGCACAGCTCTTTCGAACCAGTTTGTTTGTTATTTAAAACTCTTAAATGCCAAATGATACTATATTTACCAATATCAAGTTCAGCTGCATGACCTGAATTTCAATCTCTTATGAGGATACATCAGACATAACACACAATGACACAAACACGTCCAATGAGCGAACTCATTCTACTCACACCTTATGTAATGTTTCAAGGAGTGGAAAGCCGAAAGCCCCTCAGAACTCCCTCTCTGGAAACAGATGAGGAGCAACCAGAGACCAAAGGTATAGAGCTGCGGTGACCCACCCCGTCGCTATGCGAACCCACACAGATGGCCATCCAACATCAACCAGCTTTCCTGACTCACCAACTGAGGTCGACCACCCTGTAAGGAGCATAGCCGAATACATACTAGCAAGAGAGAAGATGATGTGGAAGAAAGAATAAGAATATGTAACTGCCCTTGTTTCGTCCTTCTTGTCTTCCTTTTGTGCATCCGTTTTGTCGAATGGAAGCAAAGGCTTGTCTGAACCTTCACCAAGGAAACCCAAATATGAGACGAAGAAAAAGGTCAAATTCTTGAGCTTCAAAAATAAATTCATTAACTAAGACGAACACTGACCTGCACGAGGAGAACTTGGTGGAGAAAGCAGAGTTGTTGAAGAACCAGCCCGAACAGCAGAGTAGACAACGGAGAGAATTGTCGTGAATAGGCCCAATGTAAGTGTACCGGTAGAAACGGCTTTGGAATGATTGTGAAGGCCGTTGCACTCGTACTCCCTAGGCTCACTCGCAAGTCCACTATAGCATAGGTATGTGCAATACAAAGATATAACAGAGGCCGGTAAAAGGCTTCCATTCACCTGTTTGCATCAATGGAAATCAGGACACACGAGCATATTCGTTCCTATTATGAGTGAGAGAGAGACAAGAATGCAAAGCAAATGTGCCAATTGTAGTAGTTGGAGAAAAATACACAGAATTTAACAAGCAATTAACGAGCCCATATTTTGATGGCCATAAGAATTGGGCAAACATAATTTAGACTACCTCCAAAAAAAAGGAACTATCTATCTATAATGGTCTACTGTTAAAAAAAGCGCTTTAATGGTCTATGGTCGAATGGGTAATAAATACATTGATCAAAGGGAGAATGAGTATAATAGAATTGATAGTCCGTGGCAATCTAAAATGCAGGATTAACTTACAGCTGGATGCAATGCAACAATTGCAAAAATAAACACACAGATCAGCGTTATGACGATAAAAAAAGTGTTGAGTCCACAATCATGGCCAGATGGAGTGAAGAAATGGAAGAGCAGTCCCGAGAAGGAAAACGTTGCAATATAACACACAAGTGAAACGACAAACAATGCGATGTACCTGTATTCAGAATAAAAGCTTAAGAAATTAGGTGAAATAAGTATTAAAATAACTGAAACACAAGTTAAACTCCACTTCTCATATTTAAGATGAAAACCACAAGACTCCAATATCAAAGCTAACATAACGATATCTCAACGAACCAGAACTGTTCATCCAGTTTAACCCATTTGTCATTCCATGCATGAACGAAATCCAACAAGAGAACAACTTGAACAAGAAGAAACAATCCCGAGCCAAATTTCGATACCGACTCTGCATTATAGAATTGAACAGTTAATTAAGCCAAAACTGTAGAAACTAACATTCCAAAGAACTACATATGTGAAAACTAAATCCGATATGAAGTTGATCTGTGGAGTAAAAATCCAACAAGACCAGTTAGGAAACTATTGAACATTATAGAATAGAAAGATATACAGAATGGATACCCAAACATAAAGTTTCACTGAAAACACCTCCCAGATAAATTATTTTGTCAGCCTAAGTACGTTGAATGGTACTCATACACTTTTTTCCCTTTCTGATGAGTAATGACTAAACTACTATGAAAACAAAAAACGAAAAATAACATAAAATATCTCTATTTACGCCATTTCTACCTAACAATAGGTCATCCTGAAATCAACCAATTTAAATATGCCAAGAAACAAATAGCCATTTTTATGAAAATGGTAAATCTGTATTCGCATTAGTTTTATTGGAAAGATTACAAAAGTATTAAATTTGCATACCATGGCATAAATTTTACAAAACACACAACCCAAGCCTACAACTATACATAAGGTACAAGGTGGATTCATCAAGAAAATAGAGAATTCTATTAAAACTCCAACACAACACCATTTCTCTATAAAATAGATATGAAATGAGTGTAGAAACACTATACAGAAAAAGTGCTCACCATAGAAGCTGACGATCCCATTCGGAAGGAAAAACGTCAAAATTACCACAATAAACCAGCAAATAATTTTCATCATCCATCCACCATGGTGCAAACGGTCCCGAGGATCCTTTTGATTCTTGACTCCGATCATTATAAAAGCAAAAATTGTGAAAAATAAGAAGTTCCCCAAGCTCACCCGCAGCACTGCATCTGTTTCAAACCACTCCCTACTGGGAGTTTGGTGAAAATGATTAATCCCTGCACATCCAATCACTAGAACATCAGTTTTGGAAATTTTAACTAGCATATAAAGTTGATAGATTTAAGGACATCACACTTCATAGTCATACTTTTAATGAAAAAGCTACACATTCCTGATCATACTCTAAAGCATATAAATCAAGATAGATAACAGAGGGCTTAGAACCATAGCTCAGTTGGTTTGACACTTTGCAAAGCAACTTTTGAGGTCGTGGGCTCAAGTCCAGCTTACCCATCCAAAAAGAAAAAAAAACAGAAGATTATGCACATTGGGACGTTCTATGCAAGAAGGCAAGAAATTTTAGAATTTTGCTTCATCGAACATGTATCTACAAAGACACACCATGCCACACATCCTAACACATAAGATATGTCATCCTTAATTTTAATTTTTTATTTATTGAAAAATAGTTTCGAACAAGGTTAGTTTAGTCCATCCTCCATCCATCAATTTATCATAGTCCCGTTAAAGGTCATCGCAACAATTCTCCAAACGATCGTTGTCCTATTGGGGCCATTCCTACCCCCCTCGAAGAGCTCAATTGTTATTTCCTAATTTTGCTACCTCATTCATTTCACCAATACAAAATTATCTAACTTGATCAATATAATATTTTCAATAAAAAAATTAACCTTCCACAACAAAAACTGCTATTGAGATTCTAGTAACAAGATGTCAAAACCATCTTCTCAACTAACCCAAATGATCATTATTTTCTCCAACTATATTCTATCTAATAACACTTAGAATTGCACCAATCATATTTTCTAGAAAAAGCAAATTTGCTAAATATGTCGTAGATGAGACAATTTGAAAGTTCACTAAGAATTCAAAATCAATTCCAAAAATTAAAAAAAAATGAAAGTATGATGACGATCCTCTAGGCATATTAAAGATCAATTAAAACATAAATAAATTAAAATTAACATTTTAAAAAAAATCAAGAATCAATGAACAAGGAAAAAAGGGGGGACTTACAAGGGAGCTTCTCCATGAGAGGGGCGGCAACCTCTCTGAGAATCCATGAAACAATCAGAGACAAAGCGAAGAGACCACAATACGCAATTCGTGCAGAACGCCTAGTGATACCTGATGCTACCGTTTTACATGCCTCGCAAGCGCACGCTGCGCAACACGAGGCCAAGCATGAAGCAGCCCACATCCTTCCTTCCTTCTTTAATTACTTTACTAGACCTAAAATTGCGCAAGATCTTCGTTAAAAATCGTTAATTTTTATAATTGAGAGGCAAAAGAAGAGCGAGAATTCAGATGCAATTGTAACCCTAATATCAGTAAGATAAGAAGAACAGAAGAAAGAAAGAAAAACCTTAATTGTAGGAGATTTGAAACCCTAGAAAATCAGAAGATTTAAAGAGAGCGAGAGAGAGAGAGAGATGGATCTGGTACCTTTGCGATTGGAGAACGAAGATCAATGGCGTCGGTCGATGATCAAAATTGAATCGCGTATGAGACAAAAAAAGGAACTTCTATGCCTTTGAAGATGAAGTCTTCTCCAAGGGAAACTTGGACTTAGACTGCGAAGGCCACGTAATCAATTATAAGGATTGGAGTTTTCTCGGATCTAGACGGTTGAGATGGAAAGAGAAATACAAGATTCCTAGGGATTAGTTTTAAGGGTCTGGATACAAAATGTCCTATCCTATGCCGTTAAACTTTAGAAATTAAATTCCTAGGGTAACTTATACATACCCCTCCAAAATTTGGTTAATATTTGAAATGCCCTTGACCTATGTCTACTCTAGTAGATTAAGAAGAAATTTTGGTTTTTGAATGTTGAAGTAGATAAGGTTAAAGAGAAGGGTAAACGTTTACAACCGAGAGGTTCACCAATGAAATCAAATATTCAAAATATGGAGGTCTACATTTTTTTTAATCTTTCATCTATTTATTTTCTTTAGTTATTCACTTAGAGCAATTATGATTTGAAAGTCAATCATAGAAAGGGTTGTTTTATAATTTAAAAAATCTACTAACATGATTTTAAGGATACGGAAATAATAAGATTATAATTTTATTGATTATTCACAGAAATAATTCTAATAATAATATTAAGTTTAAATGTAAAGGTGGGAGTATTTTTTGGATTTCAAAATTTAGTATAACCACTTCTATTTAACCTTCTCTCATGAGTCACACTCTAGAGTGGAATTGCGTTCCACAAACATCTATGTGGCACGTTTTGTGTTGGAGATTAAACACATCCAATTTGGTGGAATGAAGAAAACAATTCGATAAGGAGTCCAATGTGTTTTAAACTTTCTAAACTCTTACTTGTCCTAATTCTTCCCATTATATTATAGGTTAATGATTTTTGACTTGAGTATTTTCACTCGATTTGACGTGGCAAGGGCACAAAATTGTTGATCAGTTTCTTGTGTATCTCGAAAAAATTGATCAATGATTCTGTACCTTTGCCAGTGACAATACTTGATCTTAAAAATCATGGCTTTTTGTAGTCATATCCCAATGTATATCATTTACTCTTAACGGCTAAAACACTTCTTATGGTGTTGCTGAACTTTTAACATAATTATTAGCATGTGTAGAAAGCTGTTTACTGGAAACTTCTCTAGATTAGAAAAAGCAATTCAGCCAGTTTTGCAATCTTGGAATCTTATAGAAGTGATTCTATAAAAGCACTTACATCCCAAAATGTCGGTCCTGTACTTCATTTTACCATCATAATAGGCTAGAAAGTCCCCCATAAGTATTCATCGATTCACATGTATTAGAAAATCTCTAATGAACAGGAAAACTTCTTCATTTACAATTAGCAATTGTTATTAGATGTTTCATTAAGAACTTTGCCATGTATTGGACGAACCTTGGACCTAGTAAATGCAAGTATATAGTTTGGTAATCTTCAAAGAGCAACCATTAGAGACTATCCTAAGACAACAATTACATGTGCTCAAGATTTACTATTTCAAAACACTATCAAATTTGTATTGTGTTCCCTGTTGTGGTGAATACCACCATTGCTCGTGATCTGTAAGCTTACATTGGTCAGTAATAATATGCACGATTTATTCGGAAAAAAAAATACCTTACATGATCATCTTAATATAGAAACTGCCGCACTACTATACAAAACCTGGCATCTGACACTGTTTATAGCACCTAAATGCACCTATGATTCAAAGGTGGGAAACAACCTGCGAGATTTGGACACGAATGATGAGTAAGAAGAATTGAAATCACCATTTGGAGTAGAGTGGAGTGAGGAAGAGAAGCCTGGAATACTCGGCAAACCCATGGTGCTTTCAGTGCCTGAGCTTGATGTTGAACTACGGGATGCCACTTCAGATTCAACTTGTTCTAATGTCTAGAACAAGAAACACACATATCAGATTTTGAAATTCTTAAGAGAATTGCACTAAAAAAAATGACCGCAGGACTAAGATGGTTGTGACTTGTGAGAATTAAAACCAAAAGAAATCAAAGATAGCTTCAGTTAAATTGTAATAGGCAGTCTACCAAGTACATACTTGTACATGGGGAGCAGATGGGAAAGGGACCCATCACATTCACTGAGATCTCCCAGACCAAAATCAATATTAGCCATAATTTTTTTCGGGATTCGAATAAAAGAATACAATAGATCTGACGGTCGTGACTTGTGAGCCCAAGACTAGTTTAAACTATCACTAACCTGAACAGCTTGTTGAAGAATGTGGAACATTTCTCGAGTATGTTTTCTTTGGTTAGAAACTTCTTCCTGCTCCTGCAGCAACTCTTCAAAAAGGTTCTCTCTACATGCATATCACAAGCATAGTCACAAAGTTGGGTTTCGGGAATAAGTCGTCAAGGGTAAAATTTGGTAAAATTGGGAAACATCAGAAAAAAACTGAGCTAAGTTAGGACTGTTAATCGTTCCTACCAGCGGGTGTTCTCATATTATGTCATCAAATTCCATATTCAACTAGAATGATAAATTAAGAATTCCCATGTTGATATCATTTATGCATTCACAACAAGTAATCACAGATCCCCAACATATTCAAGATATATAATAAAATAAAATAAAAAAAGATCACAATCATGAGTATGAATTAGGATTCATTAATAGATCAAAAATATCAAATCAATGTCATTCTCCTTTGCATCCTCGTTATTCGTGATTTAAACGCGAAGTTCGTAAGTCACATATTACTATAAAAAAAATCTTGATTAAATCAGTGAAGGAAAAAAGTCATGATTTAATCGCAATTTTTTCAATAAGTCGGAGACTTTGGTGACTATGATCACAAGTACAGTTCAAAGGGCATAGTACTTTAAATCATAGAGGGAGTAAAAAGAGGCAAGCATATGCACAACACAAGGTGCATTTTCAGTTCCATTGAAACGGCACCCACACACACACACAGTTGAGACTATTCAATCGGTGGAATACCTATTAAAGTTGGACTCAAGAGAAATTAGTCTAATCAGATAATTCTGATCATCAATGGACTTGGGTCAATTTATCAGATGTTCAGGATCATCCATTCAGGCTCACACTGATTGGATGGTCTGAAGTCCCTGGACATATGCCACATGGAACAATGAACATTCTCTCACCCTTCTTTGATGAGTGATTAATTTTTTGTTAAAATAATAGCAACTACTAAGATCAGGGAGGAGAAAATTCAAATCATTAAGGTTCATATTAATGCAATTTTTTTGGCCAAGGAATCTGCAAAATTGTTAGCTCTCCTTAATGACTAGGGGAAAAAAAAAAAAGAGGAAAAGGGACTAGCGACTGAGGAGGACTCTATGTGGTCAATTGAATTCGTTAATCTCCATGGAGAATCTTTCATGACTTTAGCCCATTTATTAGCATGCAAATGATTTGTCCACTACCATTTGAAGCAACATTAGGGCTCCAAAGAGGAGAGGTTGAAAACAATGAGGATAGCACTAGAACAAGGGATTCATAGAATGATTTATCAAATATGTGAGTGTGTGTGTGTTGGGTGGGGGTTGGGAATTCATAAGATGACTTAAAAGGAAAATTTTCCATTCCAACTCACCAACCATATCCTCTAATCCTCACCCTAGGGAGCATCGGAACAAGAGAGATTAGATTGATGATAGTGGCCACCAACTACATCTCCTATTCATTGAAATTCCTTCTAAATCCAAAATCCCAAGAATATTCCTTCCCTATTTGCATCTTGACATCGTTAACAGGAAGCCTCTTATTGGAGTGCAACGAATAGTTGAGGAAACTTAGGAGGCAATAATCGAACCAACAGTCCTCCCAAAAGAAAACTGTATTCCCTTTCCAACTCTAAAGCTTACCTAGTTGGGAAACTGAGCAACAATTTTTTAGATCCCCTTAGCCTTCACAATACTTTCTCACAAACTTCCATCATATCCCCAAATCACAATAACCACTTCCCAACGGAGCCGAGTTCATAAGCTTAAATTTCTGATACCAAACCAACCAGATACCTTTGGAGAGCATATTAGATTCCAATTCAAAAGGTGAAATTTATGCTTTTCCTTCTTATCATTCCATAGGAAGTAAGGTATTAACTTATCCAAAGGAAATTCCAAGTTACTAGGTAAGTAGAATGAGGAAAGGAAATAATTTGGAATGCTCGCCTTCTCTAAGTTAATACAAATCATATGAAAGTTCCATCTTTTCTCTATATTTTTCTATCATTTGTCTAAGTAGAGAGAGATTGCATCGATGATTGATCTACCCCACATACAACCAAATTTGTATTTAATAATTTTTTTTCTCTTAACCTTTGTTCAATCATTCTTTCCCATAGTTTCAAGTGTGGCTCAGAAGTAAAATACATAAATAGTTGGTATAGCTCTGAACTTATTCTAATACGTAGGTACTACTACAATGCTTTTCCTCCTTTCAATCTGCATCCTTTTAGTTTTTAAAATATTATTAAATAGCTTAGTCAGAGAAAACAATCCAAAATTTCCCATACATTTCCGTATTTCTATCAAAATACCATCTAATTCTAAGGCTCTACATGTTTTCATATTTGTTAGAACAGCTTTCACTTCCAAAACCCCTAACTATATGGAATTATGTGTGCTCATGAACCTCTCTGGTATCTTTTGCCAACCACAAGTCTTTGTGTTCAACTGTTATTTGAAATTTGAACATCCGCAAGTAACTCAAGACTAAAGTCAAGAATTTTATGTCTGGTCATAAATGAAAATTTCAAAGGGTTCTAAATTAAAATAAAGAAGTTTTCAGTAAATGTGATATATTGGAATAAAGCAAATCTCAAGATGCAGAATAACATGTGCCTAATTGTTGACTGACGGGTCCCAAGTTCAAAATCCGTTTTTTGAAATTGAGTTGTTAAAATCAAGCTTACCCAGTGGTCACCTATATTAAAAATATAGAAAATCAAATATTTTAAATCAAATATTTTATCACTGATGAATGATAAACATCAAATTTTGTGAATAATCTTTAAAATGCATCCAATTAAGGGAAATCAATTCCTAGGGGTATATTTAGTATTTTATGAGAAACAAAAGGGTTCTTCATTTTATTCCAAAAACATCAAGGAAACTCGTAAATAGTGGAAAGATTTATAACAGAAAATAAAAGTCCCTTGACACACATACCTGTACAACTTTTGAATAAAGGTACTAAGGAGATCCCTCTTCATGTGATTGACCTAGGGCACATAATTAAAAAGAAAATTACACAATATGGGGGGGGAATTTCCAAGAAAAATGTGAGAATCTACTTTTGGAGTAACAAAGTCATGTACAACAGAAAGATGTGCTATGAATGGGAAAAAAAGGAAAGGAAATTAACAGCCTACCAGAAAGTGCATTATTGCTTTTGGAACAAAGTCTTGGATGTTCTTTCTGACAATGTCATAGTAAGACCTTAAAAGTAATTTAGTGACTACTATTTCCACTGCTTCATTATCTGTCTGCACTTCCGGTGGTCTTAAGAGGATTGGAGGCTGAAATTGTACAAGCAAAACACAAGTTTAAATCATGCAAATGAAAAGGTCACAACCCTTGTATGAAGAAAATGATCACATGTACCAAGCCATTACCTCCCTCAGTTGAATCATGGAAGGTATATGCTCAAAGTCGTCAACAGATTCAATATAAGGTTTCCTCGCTGAGCTTTCTCCAGATGTTACCCGGGATTCACCAACCCCAAATATTGATGAAATGCCCCAATATCTCCCAGTTGAATTGCCTGTTAATAGATAATAACCAAATGAAATGCGTACTCCATACGTTTCTATTTTCAAATGTTTTCCATCAGAAAGCATATTCAGTATGTTACAACTATTCAAGGAGCATTTGTATGAAACCAAATTAAGAAATTAACTTAAGTCAAATAAGGACAATTTCTATTAATTCATTTAGCAAGTTTAGAATTTCAAATGAAGTGATTTGTAAAATGTAGTCATCAATCTAAGTATTTGTTTAATGAGAAATAGGATACAAAAAAGAAAAGACAAAAGATAATGGTGTAATCCCCACTGAGAAATGAAGTCATCAGGATCTCGCTCCTTGACCCACTGTCAAAGTAGGAAATTTCCCAAACTAGATTAATGCATATCTTCCTGCTAATATAACAAATAAAAAAGTGATTTGGCTACATTCATTACTTCAAACAGCTCAAGTAAACTAATTTTAACTCCCAACTATTCAAAAGAAATCATAGGGAATCTAGTTTCCAACTAACAGGTTATGCACATATATTTGCAGCGGTTAACTAAAGATTGTATACTCGCTGTCCAACCAGCACCCTACCAGGAATATAGTTTTGTGCATTGATCACATAAACCCCATGTAAGTTAATATCATACTACTTTAGTGACAGCTTGCCAACTGGGGGAAATAATGATGCTATAAAGAGAATGTTTCTATAGTTCAACATGAAACAACAAATGAAAAGGACAATGGTATAAGTGCCATGCAAAATCCTTAATGCACATGCATATAAGCCCAGTTTCCAACAAAAAAAAATTAGCAGTATTAAGAAAAAAAATTTATGAATTTCTTGAAGGAGGTAGCATGAATGCAGAGAATATAAGGAACAGGGGTTTACCGGATGATACTGGTTTGTCATTAGTTGAAGGAGGTTTGACTCCCTGTCACCATGAGGAACAAAAAATTATAGAAAGTGTACTTGGAACTTTTAAGATATATGTTCAACCAAAACTCATCATATTTAGAAAATGAAAATACCATTATAAAATCATTTCCCAAACATATAACAAAAAAGCAGCCAACTAATTGCTGAACATATTCAACCAAGCTAGAGGTTCTTCTCCACTCTCTCCACAAGTAGAAACCCAAATATTAAACAAAATACAGAATTGGAGAAGATAGACAATAATAGGATGAACAAATATACCTTGTCAGACATAACTCCATTTGCAACAGACTTGGCAAGAATTGCTCGAGATTTTTTACCCCTTTCTGATGTGGTAAGCTTTTCAACATCCACACCATCCTGAGTCATACAAAAAATGCTTTCAATGGTAGAGGTTACAAAATCCTGTTCTGAAATATAAAATATCAATTAGCAGTTATAATTACAGTTACACCTTTGGCTTCAATGAAATAGTTGCAAATACCTCTGAAGATCTCAATTGCTGCCTCGCAACCTCCACAGCTTTGCTTCCACCAATAAAATTTGGATGCGACGTATTTATATAATCCATCTGAATGATTAATATAGTCATTTGATCAGCACAAGACCCAAACAGTGGTATAATAGTCACAAACTCCTCATTGTCAAAGAAGGTTACAAGACCTAATAACAAACATATTTGAACTTAACATCATGGAATTCCCTTTTTTTATCAGTAATTTCATATTTAGATTAAAAATAAAAAGGAAATATGTGATAAAGAGGCAAATGGTGTTGGTCGGCCATTCCAAGATTATATGCAAGTAAGGATAGGATGGGATTTGCTGCAAGATTGATTTGGAAAAGGTCTAAGAATGTGTCAGTTGGTCATTCCTGGATGATATGCTAGGAAGGATGGGCTTTGGTGCAAAATGGAGCTAATGGGTCTAAGTATGTCAGGCAACTCCTCTTTTCGTCTTTGGTAAAGGAGTCTTTGGTAAGTTTCTTCAGAAGCTCCACAAGGTCAATGCAATGGGATTCGCAATCAAGTTTCTAGTTTATGGGTATAGTAGTAATTATGAGCGTAATGACCTCCAAAGTGGACAGTTGATAAAGGGGTCCAAGTTTGAAAAAGGTACGATCATTTCCACCGAGGTAAAGTAGGAGGTATTGAAAACTTTACCAAATCTGCTGAGATGTTTAAAAAGGGCTTCTAGTCTTTATATAGGTTCAAATAAGATTCTGATCTTCAAGGTTGGGGATGTTGTAAAGCTAGATCAATACGCGGTTTGCCTCGCGTTTGCCTGGAGTGCAAGACAACTAAACCACCTACTTCTTATATAGACCTTCCATTGGGTGCTAGTTAAAAAGTGAAGGCAAATTGGGAGATTAATGATGGAAGCCACTCTCAATAAATCAATGGCAAACCCATACCCTCATCATTCTTTGGAACAGAGATGGACAATGTGTAAATGGTGCCTGAAGAGAAAGTCATAATAAGATCTTCTATACGGAGATCTCACAGAGAGATTTAAAACCATTTTTCATTACAACGATTTGCAAAATCCCTATCCCGTCAAAGGATATGCCTTTTTACATGGACTTCTATGATTGAAAAGATCTTTTCCATCAAGTCTAACAAAGAGACAATATAGCATCTTCTTATTTGTTGCCTCATTGCTTGGAATATATGTATGTATTTTTCTCAATCTTGGGAGAGAGATGGGCAATGCCATACAAGGATTAAAGTCACATCTTGAGGCAACGCTTTTGTCAATAGAAACAACAAGATGCTCTCAATCTAGGTCAAAAATGGCATATAGGCAATGCCATACATGGTCTAAGATCTATTTGAAAAATGGCATATAGAGACTTTTCTAAAATTCTAAAAAGGAGATATTGCTTTGAAAGTTAGTTCTTTTTGGAGAGTTATGTTATCAATGATAGTTTTCCTTATATTTAGTTCCTCTGATTTATGTTCATGTCCTTTTCTGTTTTTTCCTATTTATTATGCAACTTATATAAACAAGTAACAAGGAAAAATAAAGAATCAATTTTCTGGAATTTCTTTTCTCTTCTTCCTCTATTTATCTTCTCTAAACCCTAGGTTAGATTTCTACATGGTATCAGAGCTTTGGTGACAACCGAGAAGATCGAAGAGAGTTCTGAAACCCTTCTGTATCCCTAGGGCTGCTGCCCACCCTTCTAGGGCTGTAGCAAGCCAGTAGCTACCATCTAGGTGCTGCCGCAGGTCATCCAGCAGCATCCTAGGTCTGCCGCCCTAGGTCAGATTTCTACAAATTAGTCCATTTGGAAAGAAAGAAATTGAAGAGTATTTGACACAGGAAGAGGATGATGAAGCAATTGTGTTGAAGATTTAAGCCCTATTGTATTCTTGGTTGAAAATGTTGAGAAGTTTAGGGCCTGTCATAGACTCATAGTTGTCATTTTGATGGTTGAGTACTTAGATGGGATTGTTTGTTTGCCAATTAGCCTCATAACTTTTTTTGATAATTTGGTGAGACCTTCTCTCACTAAGTGTTAATTTATCTTTACATTGGCCTTGTCGTTATCCTTTAGTGAGTTGTAATATCGTTTACCGACAAGAAGTGCCTTCCTAGCTAAGTGGTAAGACATAGAGAGTTTTTTTCCCACGTCCTAGGTTCAAACCCCCTTGAACCCAACTTCATATGCTAACCACTAACCCTATAACTATCAAATTTATATTTATATATATTGTTTACTGATAAGAAAAAAATCGTTGAAGCTTTTTAATAGAGACACCCCATTACCTCCATTTCGATGACATTCCCTATCATGCTCTCAGCAGGTTTCACACCATCACGCAAAAACTTGCCCACGACCTCATCCAAACGCTTTCTTAAAACTGGAAACCGTTGCATCTCAATTGCCTCGCAAGCACGGTTCATCTGCAGCAAAATTTAATTGGCTTTATCAACAGCTATATCTTCTGGTTAAAGGGTGTGAAAAAGAAACCAAATCCACACTACAACATGACTATCAAAACCCAGGTTGGAATAAATAACATCATGTGCACATGCCCCAATTTCTTCACCTTTATTAATTCATCATATACAAAACGTAAACACTGAAGGCTGGGGTCCAACAACCGAGCAATTTGTCTTCTTACTAGAACTTCAAAGGGAACCTGAAACATCAATACCATTGTAGATTAAAGAAAATGCTGCACAATGCACATTGCAACTTACGGTTTTCAAAGAAACGTGTAAAATGAAAATAATATCAAACAAGATGATACCGATCACCTCTGGAACAAATAAAGCAATTTGAGGACCAGAGGAATTTTGGATAGCTATCCGGATGTCATCGTCTGTCAGATCATCACAAGGGTCCACTTCCTGCAAAGACACTCGAGATTTATAATTTTCCAATGTAACACCTAGAATTTATTGTCAGAAAATATGATTTAACAATAAGAAGAAAAATAACTCATTAAGTTGATGTTGTAAAATCAAAATGTAATTCACCTATCAAAAAAAAACCAAGAAAAAACAATCAATGCATATTTGAGCTTATGATAATTGAATAGAGAGAAGACCTAACTCAGACAACAATTCCAAGCAGATATCAGTATGGAGATTTGTGATAGGGAAGTGTATGAAGGCAGGATTTTCAGACAAAGTCAGCAATAAGTTTTGAACTCAAATATAAGAAAATGTTCCTGAAAGGACGTGAAATAATTGACAAGGTTGATTAAGCACACCTCCAAGCCATTCACAAAAATAGATTGAAAAATGTAATGGATCCTGGCACCTCCTATCAACTCTGTAGTCGACATCTCATGACTCCTCCCATCCACCAAGGAAGAAAATGCTGCCAATTTAAAGAAAAGGTGACAAAGGGAAAAATTAGTGAGGCATTAAGCAAAACATGTTGCAGACACAATAATGATAAAAGCCGCATTCATGAAGAAAACGAATCTCACCTTCACAGTATTTTGTCAGGATGTTCAACAGAACAGCCCCTTTTTCAACCTATTGGATTAAGAGATGAAACAAAATAGATGGATAACTCAGAAAACAGACAAATTTTCAATGAAAAATGTAAATAGTGAGTTACCAGGTGTGTGGAACACATACTCTTATCTAGGTTCTACTCCCATGTGCTTGAGGGGCATGAAGCAGTGATCTTCTGAGACAAAGAAAGGTGTTCATTACACCAGTACGCAGTCCTCAAGATCACTCCCTCATGGACCCTGCACAGAATGAAAAGTAGCTTATGGACCATAAACCTAATAATGGTGTTGCATACTTTTCTTTTGCTATTCTTTTCTTGCTTTATTAGCACCAATTTGAAAGTCTACAATCTATATCACTGATCCTAGTCCCATATAAGAAATACTTTCTGATTACCATAGAACACCAGGGCATATAATGCAAGTTTATAACAGTACAAATTATAGCATGCATTTCTTGACAAAGTTTAGCACTGGCATGCGAAGAAGATAGTATGCTTAGCATAAGCTTTGTATCACATCACAAGCACAAGCAGAAGATTGAAGAACATATTTTCATTTAACCAGAAGCAGAGAACTCATCTTTCCTAATGCAGCTGAACTTACTTTTGATTCCAAAACTTCTCCGTAAGTCCTCAGCTCCTTAACAACAGTAACCATTTGAGTATTGAGCTCGGCCTTCAATCCAGGAAGAACTGTTCTAATGTGTTGCTCTAGAATCTGAAGAAAAAAATCAATAAAAAGAAATCTTTATAACTTATATAGGATATGGATATGGACTATGTACATATTTGTTCCACAGTTTCCACATATAAATACCAGTTGAAAAGGAATTTACACAAAGGGTAGTGAACATTTTGATAACCACTGCATGATTAGAATGCTAGAATGATAATGCATCTGTAGTTATTGGTTCTTCGAACTGAGGTATCCTAACCAATGTGAGGTGACTTTTTGTTTATCTCCTGATAAGTAACCATGCTTCCATCCATTTTAGCATAAACTATAGGACAGTTTAGGATGGCAACCCTAGCATATATATATATATATATATATATATATATATATGATTTGCTACAGTTTTGTGTTTCTGAATTGGAGATAAATGTCCCCTAAACTACAGCTTCGTGGTTGGATAGTCCCATTGACCTGCATCACACTTTTTTATCTTTCCTCTTCACTCCCTCTAACTTTATAATATCTCCTCTTTAACCCATTTTATTGTTTTTTATGTTTTACCTCTTAACCTCAACAAAAAAACAAAAAAAAAAAACAGTAGGGCCCACTTTTATGGGAGACAAATACAACTAGGATAAACTCCCTTCAAGCTATAGTTTTATGGGACCACTTTATTTCCTTTACTCTTCACTCCTTCTAGCTTTACTATACTTCCTCTTTTACCCCTTTTAACCTACTTTATTATTTTTCATCTTTTACCCCTTTAACCTCAAAATTCTTTGATAATACCCTTCCAACTTAACCTTCTCATCAAGTTATAGTTTTGTAGGACCACTTTATTTCCTTTACACTTCACCCCCCGATAACTTTCCTATATTTTTTACTTTAAACCCATTTCATTGTTTTTCATCTTTCACCTCTTTAACCTTAAATTTTTTTAATAATACCTCTCCAATTTTATTTTTTATGCTTTTACCCCCTTAACCCAAGAGAAGATGTTTGTACCATAGGCGTGAGAGAACTAGTATATATATATATATATATATATCAATGGGATTTCATCATCCTTAAGCTCTCTCTCTCTCTCTCCAACCCATGTAGGACAAAACACGTAGGGTGCCGAAGATTTCCCTATATATATACACCTACTCCACAAACCCTAAACCATTAAATCCATTGTTTTACAGGTCTCGAAGTTTATTAATCAGAATCAAAGCACTACGTTAAATAAGAGGCAGGATGTCGAGAAGATTATCTAGAAAAACCATAAAAATAAAGAGAGGGAAACAAAATTAATGAACAATAAAAGATACAAAGAAAAGGGAAGAGACTGTGTATCCTCGTGAATAACAACGAAATCTTCAGAGAACACCCCCATTAAGTGTGCATCAAGGCCCATTCAAACATAACGCTTTTGATAGATTGATGGCTTGAGGGTCTGCCATCATTTTATTAAGGAAGAATAAGAGATACAAAGAAAAGGGAAGAAACTGCGCATCCTCATGAACTAACAACGAAATCTTCAGCAAACAACTCCGTTAAATTTTAGTGCACAAAGGCCCATTCAAACATAACACTTCTAATAGAAAGATGGCTTGAGGTCCACCTCCATCCCGTCATAACACCCTCTATTCCTTTGCTTCCAAATAGCCAACAGTATTGCAAAAAGAAAAATCTCCATAATATGCAACCTTTAGGCAAGAAGCCCATGGTAGACTAACCAGGAAGCAATCCCAAAACAGGTCCTTCTATGATGTTAGCAAAGCTATGCCAAAGGAAAAGGTCGTTTACCAATTCACAATTTGCCTTGCACATTGAACAAATGTCTACTAAAATCCAATTATGGGAAATGAGATGACCGACTGTTAGAATTCTATAGAAGAGGATTAGTCCAAACAAACCCAACAAGTTTCCCTGTAGGAACTTTTGAACACCACATGAGGCAATAAAAGGAAAAAAGATGGGATGTAAGCAAGGAAAGATAAAAGGAACTCATTGTAAACTTATCTTCCAGTTCCAAACCTACAACCTCTTGTCCTCATTCAAGGGAGATATGAGAAGGGCATCCAAGCAAGAGAATAATGATAGAATCAAATGTATCTCCCAGACTCCCAGTTGTTTAGATACGAAATCAAAATTCCAAGAAAAAATTTTCCCACATCAAATCATGAAATATTTAAGTGAGCATCCTTTCCTGGAAAAGAGAGAGCCCAGAGACCTAGGAAACCTCTCTTGAAATGGACCTCACTGCACTACCTAGAGCCTCCCAAAACTTGACACTACTTACTTTTCCTACTATAAAGTGAATTCCTTTAGAGAATTCCTGATGACCTTGAGAATAACTCTCCAAAGACTACATCCAAAAGGACATCTAGTTCCTTGGCTATCCTTCCCAAAATTAGTATATAGGATTACTTTTCTCCAAAACCCTATGCCCTATCCCAAGAAGAGCTATACTCACATTCCTAACACCCTTGATTCCTATGCCCTTTCCCAAGAAGAACTTAACCTGAGTTTGATGTGGGAATAGATAAAAATATCAACATCAACCATACACATGTTTTTTTTTTTTTTTTTTTTAATGATGAACCGTACGCATGTTCGCCCATCGAAAGACTCTCATGCACCAGAAGTGGTGGCATTGGATTTATTGAATAGAATAAAGATCCCTATAGGCATCATCCTAGCGTTAAGGCTATGCATAGAAGACAAGTTTCTTACAGCAAGCTGTTGTCCTTTACGAAATTCATAGATGCAACATGTCATTTGTCAATTAGAGATTGGCTGCAATATCCAAGTACAATGAAGGAAACAACTGTGTCAACAAATTGATAAATATGTAATACCTGTACCACCTGCAATCTTATGGTAGATGTTCAACCTCTCATGGCCTCTCAATGTATTTGTTAATGTGAATAAATGTACAATCCACTAAAATAGAAATTGCTAACAGTTTCCCAATGAAATGGAAAACAGGTTCTGAAAGGTGAGGAAAAGAAGTTTGCATGACAGACAGCATTTACTTATGAAAAAAAAAATGTTACATAATAGACAGGAATTCAAAACTAGAGGCATTGTTTTGTTCCTTCTTTTTATTTCTCATTTAGATACTTTTAAAATATATCTTACTCTGGATCAGTATATAATGACAAAAACATTGTTGACAATTGACAATGATTATATAAAATAAGACAGAAATTTTGAGTATTTCAAGAAGCACAACTATAAAGTATCAAAACAAAGGGCAAGTAAACTAACCACATTCAACTTCTTTGCTAGTTGAGGAATGCCACATCGTTCAGAAAGACTATGATATACCTGTGATAGATAAATGACATTCAAAAAGTATGAAAAATAATATATCAAGTATTAAGAATAATCATTTTAGGAAGAGCGGTAGTTACCGGACGAGTGCGAAAGAAGTTCTCCTCATATGCAAGTGCTTCCGCAATGCTCCTGTTTTGATTAATGTCCTATCATAACAATTTTACAGTAAACAGAACTTAATTAGTCCAATTTATATTCATCAAAAGGACCATATAACCAAGAAGTGGCAAATTTTGTAATTTAACATTGTTTCTCTAATGCTTGGCTTTCAATTTCACAATATTCAGGTGCATTGGGATCCATTTTTCTGATAAGTATCCATAAAAATGGTGTATTAATAAAGAAAAAGGTATAAAAGCTTAGAGGAGAGAGCTCCATAAGTACGAGACATTTACTTAGGTAACTTTTAATAAGAGAATACGCTATGTGCAATTTGCTTCCTGTGAATATGAGAAAACATTAAGTTCCATCATTGAGAAAACTCTCTAAAATGGTTGAATCTGCTTCCGTATTTTTAATATATGATTGTTTCTGCAAATTTTAACACACTACAATTGAACTTTACAAAGTATAAAACACTTCAGTACCTAATTTTAAGAACCTTACGTCCAAACTAAATCACATTATAAAATGAATGTCAGATCCCTAGATCCAACATAAATCACGTAAAATTGAAATTTTTAGATGGTTTACCTCCTGACTACGATTTACAATGCCGATGTAACCAAGGCGAAGTGGAACTACTTTTCCAAGCAAAAAATTGCAGGCATCGGTACCCCTGTCCATAATATCCAACTGCAGCCAGAAAAATATGCCCATTAATGTTTCTCAAGTGTACAGTCGGGAAGACAAAAATTAAGAACTAAAAATTGAAAGAAAAAAAATGCATCTTTTTTTAGATGATTGGAAGCCACACCTTTGTGATTACACCAACTGTCCGAGAACCTGATGATAACTTTCATGTCAGTAAGGCACTCTATCAGGAAAGAGAGATTCTATCGCCACTCCAACTTTTGCTAACGCTACCCCAATTCATATGCAAATACCAAAGAATTAGCACACATCTTGGGGTGGCATTAGCAAAAGTTTGTGTGGCAATAGAAGCTCTCATCAGGAAAACCATAATAATCGAACCCGAATTTTTTACTATCATCCAATGATATTAAGTAAAAGGCCAACCCAAAATATCAAAACGTGTGAACACAAAACATACCGCTAGGATCAGCACTTCTTGCCATCTGAAGTGCATCAGAGGTTGCCAAATCAGAATTTGCAGGATTAACTGCCAAAATTATGCAGGTTTCGTACTTGATATAGGAAATTATCATTGTCCTGATCCTTGCCTCAATATCACTAGGCTGATCTCCAACCGGAACCTTAGTAATTCCAGGTAAATCAACAAGAGTTATATTGAGGACATTTGGGGAGGAAATTTTTAGGCGAATCTGTTTATCCGAGACGCCTCTGTTTGCTCCAGCTTCCCTTTCAGTCTCAGCCTGCACTATTGAACAACTAACTGAGAAAAATCATTGCCAGACTTCAGAATTAGAATACACTAAGCTGAACCATATAAGGGTGTAATGTAAACAATGCAAAGAAGATAGAATCAGAGATGGCCACATCTATGTCATTCAATGAAAGGGTTGTTTGATATATGGCTGACAAAAATCAGCAAAGGCTACAACACATTTAATGGGGGGGGGGGGTTGGTTCACTAAAATGCATTTCAATTTTTTTATGAGTCAAAATAATATAAAAGATCCCCGTAAGTTTCCTATGATTCGCATAACCACAAAAAAAAAAAAAAGAATCCTATTTTTTTTATGGGTAAGCTGGACTAGAACCCACGACTTCAAAGTTGTTTTGCAATGTGTCAAACCAACTGAGCTATGGGTCTAAGCCCCAAAAAAAAAGGCTTCCAATAACTCGGTAAACCAAATTGAAACAAATAAACTAAAAAGAAGCCATAAGACAAGAAAAATGTAACTCAAAAATCAGTGATGACACTATAATTGAAGTGTTCTCAGAATGTGCAAGAAACCTCTAGTAGCACTATCGAAGCTTAGCTTTTAACTTTTAAGCCTAATCTTCCACGCCTGATGTAGACAACCCATTTTGGTTCCTAGACCTAGAAGTAGGTGGCAACTCCAAACCCAAAAATGCTCGAAGCAAATCCACATGCGAATCGAGACGCTTTCACCTTATCCAAATACTAGGATCGGCCAAAAGAATCATATACAATTATACACCATTCTACACTATCTAGATCCATTTCCTCGCTCAATGAATATACTTCAGATCTGTTCCTACTATCTCGATCCACATCATTTTTGGCCTTCCTATCATATTTTACAATCTTCAATTTACATCAAAGCACTCATTCTTATCGATGCCATCATTTGTCTATATGTTGTACATGCCCAAACCCTCTCAAATGATTTTCCTATATTTTATCTTGAACTAGAGCCATTGCAAACTTTCCTCTAATGTGGTTCTTTTTCTTTTGTACTACTCCTTCCTTGTCTTACCACTCATTCAGCCCTAAATCCCACTATACTCATTCCATAGAAGGCACTATAAATAGCATCTAATAGATTAGTAGCATTTCTGAAAGAACAAACACATAGACAAGATGGCTAATACACGAAAGAAAAATTAACGGGTTGGGCGAACCATTACCACCCAAAATCCATACAACTTCTCACGAGTTTGCCGTATTTTTTTAATAGGCGCAAGTTTGCCCCGTGTATAAAGACCACACCACACAACTAGAAAGCTTTGCAAACACTTGAATTCTTGAAGAATGGCTCACAAATGATATAAAGTGAAATCATTTCTCCCGGTCACACCCACCAAATGGGCTATACCTATGCTAAAATCTGCCAAACTTTGAATGCCAACATCTTCCATAAACCCAGCCAAAAATTTATATTTAAATTTTCATTCAAATAAAAAGTGGTGGAGGTGACAGATTACACTCACTATCCTTTATACACCGAAGCCAAAAGGATTACAAACAGAACAACAAAGAATCAACACATGTAATCCATTTAAAACAACATTTCCATTTTTAAAATTTTCAAGAATGCTTAATCACCAGCATTCCACAAATCACAGGAACTAAATTAAAACAGCAAGAATCAACAAACAACAAAGCTAACTTCACCTGAATTTCTTGGCGAATCTCCGAGAAATCGTAGAATCGCTTCCGAGGAAAATGCAAGAACTCTCCCCACTCCCTCCCATCATCACTGTCAGATCGACTAGACCGATTCTCCAACTGCAATACTAAGGGCCTTCGAGTGCAAATACCCGAACCTCGTGGAAGAAAATCTCTGCCAACTAAAGCTTCAAGAACACTCGATTTCCCACTACTTTGGCTCCCAACAACAGCTACTTGAGGCAAATTGATCTTCGATAAGCTCCCAAATGGTGCAAATATATCTAGTAGTTTGTTCATAATTGGAATAACTGAAGAACCGATTGATTCTGTTTTTGGATTTTTTGGAAGGGTTGGAGATTCGTCAAATGGATTCAACTGTTCCCCCATTGATGATTCTTCAAGAAAGTGAGAGATTTCTCAGAAAAGAAACTTAAAACCCTAAAATCTAAAAGATCTTCTGTGACGAGAGATTATGGTTTAAAATCTGGTTCAAATGTTACTCCAATGGAGTTTTCTTGCAGAGGGAGGAGTGAAGGAGAACGAAGACGGGTGGTGACAGATGAGGCCTTTTACGTAAACTGTTCTTTTAATGGAAAATATTTTTTGGAAATAAAGTTTTCTCCACGTAAGCAGGAGAGAGTATCTTAAAAAATGAGTCCACGTTTTTAACGGGCAGACTCACAAGTGGTAGCGGTTTTAGATGTTCAAACAGGAATTTTTCTGTTTTTTTATGGCAGCAAAATGTTTCAGAGTCAAAAGCCCAATATAGATATGATTATGGGCCCACCAAAACTCCTGCCTTGCCTTGTACAATAAGCTAAGCCACGTACTGGCTTAAGCATTGGTTTCAAATTTCGTCAAAAACCCGAGTTGACTCGGGCTCGAATTTCTCGAGATGAGGTATTGTTAAATGTGAATCGTCCACATGACGTCCTCATTAAATAATCCGAGATGAATTGGACAATATTTCAAAAAGAATAATGTCGAAAGATCACATTTCTTGACATGAAAGTATATGGAATCATAAATGTTTTTCATCAAGATATGAGTTAAAAAGCATTTATGATTCATACATACTTTTACGTCAAAATGTGTGATATGAGGTTACAACTGAGTCATCTAGGATGACTCAAGTTCAATTAGATTTTATATTTTTTGATTAAATTTTATTTTTATAATTTAATTATTTAATATTAAAATGAAAATATGATCTTGTGACTAACAATCTTTAATCATGTTATTTTATAAAATAATAATTATTATTATTATATAAATATATTAAGAAAAAATTGTAAATCAAATTAAATAATTTATGTCGTTCGTCCTAGATTTTTTTATTTTGATCAGGTCTAAATTTTAATGTTAAAATTACCTTAATTTTTTTCCAAATGAAAGAATAATGATTTTTAACGCCACTATAACATTCGCCCCATCACAAAATCGTATTTGTCTTAAGATACATAAAATTATAAATCTTTTTCTTGTATATTTCAAGGCAAATGATCTACAGTTCCGTAATAGGGTGTATGCCAGGGGAGGAGACGATCACAACTCCGAATGACAATATTCTATCGAGGTCAGATTTCATATCTTGAACTTTGATAGTAAACCCATCACCATAAGTTGCACAAAACATGAGGTTAGGACTAATGATAATGAAAGCTGGGGCTGGGAGTAAAAATGGAGTGGGACCTACTGAAACATAAATAGATGATTTAGGAGAAAGTTGTGCGGTTGGTAGGGATCTGGAATTTTATTTTGTTTTCTTTTCTTTAAAAAAGCACTTTTTTAAATTGTAGGAACAGCCAAACAGTAATCAACAGTACCAGGTAGGATATAAAGGGTGTTTGGGTGCAGGAGCAATTCTGTTCCAGTTCAAGAAAATTAAGGATAAGAGGTCATCCATTTTTTTTTTTTTTTTTTTTTTTTTAAGGAGATGAAAGAAACTGATCTGAAGAGCAAATATGATGTCCTACCTAATACAAACGTTTGATGTCAACACTACTACAATGTCTTGGGGAAATTTTTTTTTTTTTTTTTATCCGCTGAACTTATGAAATCCCAAATCCTTTTTAATTTGGGGTCTTGGTAACGTGTGCCTGAGAGGGCACACGTTAAAGTGTAATAAATACATTTTGAAAATTAAAATATGAGGGTATTTTTGTAAAAAATAAATTTTAAAGGTTATTTTCAATATAAAATCTTATTTTCAAAGCGAATTTATTGCACTTTAATATGTGCCTTGAGGGCATCGGTTAACAAAATCCTTTAATTTGGTAGTTGTTGCGAGTGAATTTCACGACCTTACTTTGATGAAGATGGTATTGATACAAATCTCAATCACATGCACTAAATGGAGCATTTTTTTCTATTTTATATATAAATATATAGGGTCCGTTTAGCAACAAACATTTTGGCAAAACATTTGTCAAAACATGGGTTAAAGATTTTGGAATGGGCTGATTTTTGGTGATAATGATCTCTACGGTGAGGAGATCATCCTCACCAAAAATCAGCCCATTCCAAAACTTCTAGCCCCAGTTTACAAGTTGAAAATTCGTGGACCGTCCATTTTTTGAAAACCATTTTTGATGGAGTTAGAAGTTTTGGAATGAGCTGGTTTTTGGTGATGATGATCTCCTCACGGTAGAGATCATCCTCACCAAAAATCAGCCCATTCCAAAACCTCTAACCCATGTTTTGAAAAATGTTTTGCCAAAATGTCTGTTGCTGAACAATTCCCATATATATATATATATATATATATATATATAACTTTATAACTTTAAAAGGAGGACGAGATGACCCACTTTAATACAAAAATGTACAAAAGAAAACAAAATCGCATTCCCCTCTTATTAACAATCAAATTTTAAAATCTTTTGAAAATATTATTTTTAAAATTACTCTTAAGAGTATATCCCCTATAAAATACTCTCATGCAAATGTTACGTGAACTTTCACAAATGAAATAATATGTGGCATTGCTTTTAGAATATTTCAAAATTTGATGAAATATTTTTTGTGTTTGAAAAAAGATATTTTAAATTATTCTTGTTGCGAAATTGTCATTCAAAACATAAAAAATATTATTTTAGATTATTTATTTTACTAAATTACCATCAAAAATATATTATGACATTTTTTTAGATGAAACATTAGGGAGGTATGTGTCAAATATGACATTTTTCACTTTATTGTTTAAAAAAGTGGAATTGAAAGCGATAAACATAACATTGTCACTTGAGATGCTCTAAGTTGTTCGAAAATTTTAATCAATTTGGATTAAATAGTACAATGACCTCTCACCTTGAAGTTGTTTTTAAGTGATGCAATGAAATAACTTGAGTTCAAAACAACATTTGCCAAGTAGCTTAATTGGTAAAGTCTTTGAATGATGATGCTAGAGCTCTAAGTTCAAATCCCATCGGCATCAAATTACTGAACTCATTAAAAATAGACTTGGTGATCTAAAAAAAAAAACCTTGGGTTCAAAACCCCACTTTGCCTATTTATTCCGTATCTATTAAGAGAGAGTGAGCCGTACAATGATACCATTAGTAACCTTATAAAAAAAATTTATAACAATTTAATTAAATTATCCAATTTATAAATTTCAAATAATCTTTTCGAGAGGCAAGAATAGTCGCAACAGAAGTTCATTTTTTCTTTCAAGTTTATTTCCATGGATAACTCTCTTTTTTATCAATAAGTTATTTTTAATGAGATCAGTAACTTGATGACGGCGGGAATTGAAACCCCAGAAATATGATATCATCACCTATAGGCTTTATCAAATTAAGCATGACATCTGATGGTGAAATTTTGATTTAATCAAACTATGTTATAATAATACATTGATAATAATTCCATGAAAATGTGGATAGAGATTAGCTTTCAAAACTTAAGCCACCTCTTCTCCTTCTCCTTACTAACAACTGCATTAGATGCAGATGCATGAGCTGCCTCGGCATCAGCTAAAGCCTTACGGGTCTCATTCAACTTCCTCAAAAAAGCTTCATAAACCACCTTCTCCTTCTGATTCCGACTCACCATTTCTTCCAACTTCACGACCTGAATCCTCAAATCCTTCACCTCGTCATCATAAGCAATCAGAGACCGCCTATCTTCCTTTTTAATTCCAACCACACCCTTATTTTTCTTTTTCTTTGCTGATCCATCTTGAGCTTCACCTTGCGTCGCAAGCTGATTATTAATGAAACTGAAGACATTGGGTATCGACTCGTCTTCCTCTTTTGCAGCACGAGCCGCGGCTGCATACTTCTTATCGCGCTTCCTCCGACCACCTCTACTACGTTTCTTTTCTCGAACTTCTTTGTTCTCTTCACTCTTACGAGAGTCCAAAGCATGATCGAGAGATTGCTTTGGTGGGAGGACTTTTACGGAGACGGGGTCCAATATCCCTTGTCCGGATGCACCTAATCCCATCCCTTCACGATAACCCATATTGGCCATCATCTTGGAAGCGATGCCTCGGGTGTGATTCTCCCATTTTGCAAACATGACAGTATCGGACTGAATGCCCCTTTGTAGTGTGGAAGATTCCAAAAACCCAAGACCTTGACCTGGAGAGCTCTCTTCTTCATAATCACTGGAATCGGACTGTTCCGAAGTAGACTCATCTTCTTCATCTTCGCTAATTTGAGCATATTCAAACAATGAAAGTGCGTCAGTCCCAAGCTTTGCTGAGCTTCCATTATCTCGAAAGACAACTTGACCCAAATTAAGTGTGTCGTTCCACGACTCGAGCTCTGCTTCCCTCCAGATGCCGGCATTGGTATCTGAGATGGCCCAAACAGTGGAACCCACCAACGATGGATTCCATATTGTTGGGATGTACTTCTTTAGGGAAGATAAAGGAACTTCCACTCCTGGGACAACAAAAAAAAATCAAATTCATGAAGAAACATGAATTCATAGCACATGTTGGCAACAACAGTATTCATGAAGAAAATTATGCTGAAATTGATCACGAGGAGAGGGATTTGGAGTAAATAGGTATAAATTATGCGAGATTCTATTGCCACGCCAACTTTTACACCCCAAGATGTGCGCTAATGCTCTGTTGATATCATATGAATTGGAGTGTTCTTAGTGAAAGTTGGTGTGGCAATGGAAGCTCTCTAAATTATATAGGACAGATCATATGCTAGACCCTTGTGTAAACAATAGAAACATACCATGTGACAAGCGGCAGTTACTACCAAATCGACATCGTTGCTGCAGAAAGAACTTGCAGATCTGCACTAGAGTGGTTCATAACTTAAAATTAGTAAATAATGAGACCAAAACCATAGGTTGTTAATCTGACCAATGCAACTCAGAGAAATCTCACTAATAAAAGAGTTAATGTAAGCGGCTATGCTGCATGGACTTCTCTAAATAATGAAGTACAGACACTAGTGAGACACTGATTTTTTTTCTTACCTCACTGAAAAATATTGATTATTCAACTAAAATTTTCTCTGTAACAAACTTAACATCAAGCATTTTATTCGCATCTGTGGGTTTATGACAATATCATAGTATTTCCCATCACACACCTATTATTATCTTCATATTTATGACAATTACTTTGTTTCAAATTATTTAAAACTAATGCTGAGACCACAATCCTATTTTTCAGGTGTCAAATCCTACACTTTAGATCCATGTGGGTCTCTAATACCCATATCCGTATCCATGCAACATAGGTAAGCAGCCTTTGTCTTTTCAAGAGAAATTTCCATTTGTGTAGTTGTGGTTCATGTGTGAGGAATTTATTTTAGAGTGAGGTCATATTTATCTGTGACATTTACTATTAACCACCCCCCTTAAAGACACTTTAAACTAGTTAATGCTCATGACAGTGAAGGTATAAATAGCGCTTCATCGTACAAATGGAATTCTCCTCCTAAAATAACTTCAATCATCTTTTTTGTATTAATCATACTAATATCTCTTCTTACAAAATATAGAAAATATAAACAACACAATTCTCAAATCTAAATAAAGGAATACCCATGTCAGGATTGGAGGAAGCAAAGAATCTAACTATGCAGTCTTCGCAATAACCGTAGACACATTAAGGCGACTAGGAGCCACCACTCAAGAAGGAAGATTTATAACTTTTAAATCTTTTGACCTGCTCAAATGAAGCTTACCGTCCAATCACTGATTCTTCCCTCCTATCATTTACTTTCTTTCTGACCATCCAAAGATGGTCAGATCTTCCTATCATGTTAATTTTCAGGCAAGCTAATTTCATCAGTTGACGCACCAAATTGTAGGATTCCAAACTCCTTAACCAACCCAAGGATTATGCAGTGTAGCAGAAATCCAAGAATTTTCCTTGTAGACAAGTTGACTTCAGTCCATCTGCCTGACTAAAGTATGAAAAATCAGGGGATTTCCATTTCCCAATCAATTTTTTTTCCCTTTTTGTTATAAAGGTTTTGATGTTGCATTACAGTGTCTAGAATCTTTAAATAGAATAAAAGAAAAATGTACTTAGTATAGAGATTCAGAAACTGCAGTAGCAAGATTACAAATGTCAAAATTTCTGAAATGATAAACAAGCATTTCGGACATTCAAAGACTATTTTAAACCATTATGTTCAAAGACATTGGAAGACTAAGCTTTAGGCTTGCCTAAGGCAAGACTCTCAAGAAAAAAAAAAACTCCACACATATATACACACAACAAAGATTTAGGATCAGCTAAACGAATCTTGTTCCTCCATTCCACTCTGTCTAAAGCCAAGTTTTAGGTATGGAATGTGACGGAACGGAATGATATCTAAGGTCGGCTGTGGTAGAGGCGAGGGCTCGGTATTCCGCTTCGGCACTTGAGCGAGAGACAGTAGGCTGTTTTCGAGTACCCCATGAGATGAGATTTGAACCAAGATAAAGACAGAAGCCTGTAGTAGAGCGGCGGCTGTCAGGGCAACCAGCCCAATCGGCATCTGAATAAGCACTGAGAGAAGTGCAGGGAGCCGGGCGAAAGAATAGACCATAGTCCAACGAGCCTTTGATGTAGCGAAGGATGCGTTTGACTGCTACCATGTGTGCGGTGTTTTATATACATATAACCCCTTACGAGAGTACCAAGCCTTTTTGGATCCCATAAAATAAGGCATACGCCTTATAGGGATGTGTTGTATTATCTTTCTTCTCTATATTTTCTCAAATATCATTAAATAACAATCCTTGTAATTAGAAAATTGCTCATGTTACATTTAATTTACGCAAATGTCCTTAACTAAGTTACATCTTTACTTTTGGCCCTAATCTCTAAGAGCCCCAATCGATTTGCAACTCCAGCCCCTCTTTCTCCTCCTTCTCTTCTTCTTTTCTTCTTCCACTATTTCTTTTGTGTCTTCCCCATTTTGTACTATAACTCCACTTATCCTTCTACTATTACAGTGGTGTTATGCATTCTTAGTTAGCATGGTTGTTATACACTAAATATTGCTTTTTCATTGAGGGGTTAAAACTTGGAATGCTGGAAGTATGAACTCATGAATGTGGACATATGATTCAGTTTTAATTAGATTTTCAATTTGGATCTTTGAAAGGTGAAATTCCGAATTATCATTTTTTAGGTTTTCCCTTATTTTCTTTGTTATAGGAAATTTTACTATTTATATTCATATGTAATTATTAAATATAAAAAAAAATTGCGCGCTCAAGCAGCTTCGGCCTCAAGGTATTGTATGGTGAAATGACCAAGCCTCACACCTTAGGGTTAAAAAGATTGTTTTAAACGATACTTTTCAAAAATAATATACCCATTTAACAAGGGCTCTCAGATTTTAGGAATGATCCTTCAAGTGACAGATTTCTGACCTTTTAAGGCTCTCACTTAGTGACCCACAAAAGTTCATGTATAAAACCATCAGAGGTATCTCATTAGTTCATGGGAATCATTTATAACGTTATTCAGTTCCCAAGAACAGTGATATGCTAGTCAAATTGCAGTTCCATTAATCAATGTTAACCATTTGAAGGAAGAACAGTACTATTTGTAATGCCATTTCAATTGTTGTAACGTAAGAATAAAAAAAAAGTTCCTTAAGTATTTTATGAAAGAAAAGTTGCAATTGTAATAATAGGTTGAAAATTTATACGCACCAACATGTTTTCAGATGTGGGTGTAAGGAAAGAGACCCTTGCAGAATTATATTCATCCAACCCAATCACGTGGCCATTATACCAACGACCATCAGTGTGACGGAATCTACACTTTGATCCAACTGAGTAACTTTTCGCTTCCAATGGTTCCACTTCAACTTGTGATGGATCGAGAGGCTCCCCATTAACATCCTGGTCAGTAGATCTGGAAACTTGTGTTGATAGAAGCAAATCCGTTTCTTGCAATAGTCGTGAACGTTTTAGGTGAAGAAGCCCTTCCTCCGCATCCCTGATCGCAAGAATAAGCTCCTCATGAACCTTTAACAAAAAAATACGTCATCATCAACAAACTTGAAGAAATTGTGACAGAGTAAAGCATAACCATAACATTAAATATCTTCTTCATGTAGATGATCATATGTAAATTAACTTAACACAAGGCATATAATGTTTGCATTATAGGTCGGAAACTAGATAAAATGCAAAAGAAGTCTATAACTGAAAACTAACACCATAAATCATGTTAGATGGGTTAAGGGCAACAACGAGAAGGTTTTGGTGAAATATGAAGATATTAGTGAGGGGATTGTGACTAGGAAATAAGGGAAACTAGAGCGGACAAATATTTAAGTAGAATTAAGGCATCCAGATGACATAGATAGTACGTCAAGACCACATTGTATTTATTGGATTGTCCTAGTTAACTAAGTTAATTAAAAATAATTTGGAAACTAAGAAAATGTCAAGTGAGCAGAGAAAAGGTACTAAGATACCAAACCAATAAATAAATAAAAACGAGACATACATAGCTGAGCAACTATAGGGTACTAAACTTATAAGTTATATTATGAAAGTATGGGAAATAGTGAAAGAATGAAAATTAAACAAAAAAAAACAAATATATCATAGAACTGATTTAATTTTATGATAAGGAAGGCAATCATTGAAGCAAGATTTCTACTTAGACAAATGATGGAGAAATTTAAAGAAAATAGAAAGGATATGTATATGATTCTTATTGACTTAGAAAAAAAATCAAAAATATATGATAGTGAATTGGGAACTAAAGGAGTCCCAAGTAAATATTAACATAATTAAGGACATGAATGAGATAACCACAATTAGTGTGAGAACAAATAATAAGGAAACCAATGAGTTCCTATAACCATTAGCATTTTAGCAGATAACATAATATTAGTTAATGTGAAGAGAGAGGGAGCCAACACAAAGCCATAACTTTGGAGAGCTGCCTTGAAGTCCGAGGACTTCATAATAAGATGACCAAGATAGTATATGGGGGGTATAACTTTGATTAGGAAGCACATATATAAGAAGGACCAGCAAAAATTGATAAGCCACAAATGCCTCAAAGCAACCATTTTTATTATCTTGGTTTGATTCCATTGGAAACTCGGATTTTTGTAACAATTATTACAATCCAAAATGTAATAGCAGATTAACAAATAATACATAATCATCCTCACCGAACCCATTTACTTTCTTCCATCACGTTTTACTAATTTCTTTTAATTTGTACCAACAACTTGGTTTAAAATCCATTGGTGCACACTATATCACAATTAAGATCCCAATAACACATAATCTAGGCCACAATAAACCCAAATTAAAACATACATTGTGTGGTAGCTTCCGCACACAGAAAAAATAAAAAGGAGAATTTCTTTCACTTTTTTTGAAAAAAAAATACACTTGAGCAATTGATGATGGTTTTATTGCAGCTATAAAATGAAGAGATCATACATATAAAATGACCTAAATCAAATAAACAGGTCAGAATCTACAACCTATAATCGATGGATGATGGGCGATGGCGGTTAGGGGTGTTTGTGTGCAAAGATAATTCTGTTTCTGCCTTGGATAAACTAAATCCATGGAAGGTTTAATGCGATGGTCTCTATCTTTGAAGAAAAATCACTGGAAGAAGAAGAAGAGTAAGTTCCAAAGAGACATACCGAGAGAAGCTCTGTATTTGTTGGATCCGAAACTAGGGCTTCTTTTAGAGCCAGTAAAGAATCTCTTTGTTCTTCTAATTGAAGCTCTAATTGCTGCTCAATAGCTCTTTCTTCGTCATCCGCCATTAGAGGACGATAGGAGGGCAAGAAATTAGCAGAAAAGGCTATCCAGGTCGTCAAGGACCTTTCGAATATTCATGTTAAAGAAACACATGGATACATACAGGTACACAGAGCATGGTTTTTAAAATCGTCCGAGTCCGAGATGACTCGTTCAATATTTTGAAGGATATTTTAGAAACACCCTGCTATTAAAGTGGTGATATTAGGTTTACCTCCTTACAAAATGCAATATTAGGTTTATTCCCTTGGAAGAAAGTCAACGTTGCTTTTTTGCAATGGGTTAATCCTAATAACACCAATTTAACGGGGGTATTTCTAGATATCCTATTTTGAGAAATATGAGTCAATTGGGTTATTGTAATTTTTTTTACATAATAATGGGTAATTTCTCAAATAATTACTTTAGTTTCAAAAAAATATCAAAAGTGTTACATGTGTTGAGAGGACTACCACATATTATTTGAGAAATATAAGTCAATTGGATTGTTGTATTTTTTTGAATAATAATGAATAATTTCCTAAATAATTACCTTAGTTTAAAAAAAATATCGAAAGTGTTAATTGTGTGTTGATAGGACTATCACAAAGTATTGACAAATCGCTATTAAAGTGTCAATATTATTTTATAGCTTTGTCAACACTTATAATACTTTTCAAAATAAATAAAAATGATTGTGTAATTATTTGAAAATTTTACTTAATAATGAACGAAGGGTGAGTTCTCCATTCTTAGTTTTGTTATTTGCAGAAAAAACGACCACAATAATTGGTAGTCTATCATGAAATGTCTACAAAGTCTCCCTCTTTTATATAACTTTGTCATAATAAGCTTGGCTAGAATGAAATTCAGAGGAATTGAGAGGGGGCGTACAAGCGGTGGAACATGTGGTTTAATTCAATGCAAAGCAAAAAAAAAATTTATAATTAATTTTTTAATTGATGAAAATGCTTAAATTAATAATAATAATAATAAGTTGGATATTCGTAGGTAAAAAACATAAAATCTGATTAACTTTGCCAACATTTTATAAACAAGACCAATATTTTAGATATGCTGAATGAATCAACTTCAATCCCGGACGAGTCAATGTGATGGATGATTTACATGTACTATCGAACTCGTTTGCCTTCAAGACCAAGATGACTCCACCCACCCAAATCAGCCCGATGTTATAGTGGTTTGGACCTCCACTTGTAAAGATATCAGTAATGCTACAACCTAGGTAGGTTGGAGGGTAAACCCAGACCTAACCCAAGTGGTGAAGCCCTCAACTCGACCATTAGGCTTGAGTTCATTAATCCAAACCCGATTTGATCTTGGGCTTTAAAAATTGGGTTGAGCTTGGATTAGCCCAAGATGGGTAATTTTGGGCTGGTTGGACTCATTGAAAGAATATTTAGACAAATTATACTAAATCAAATCTCACATTAATAATATTCAACTGTCCACACAAGTCATAATAATAAGATAAAATCAAAATATTAAAATTATCGATATTCTTCCCTTCACTTCTTAGTCCTATATATATATATATATATAGGGTACGGTTCAGCAACCCTAAAGTTTGCCAAGTTTGGTGTCAAACATTTTTCAAAATATGGGTTAGAAGCTTTGGAATGAGCTGATTTTTTTGTGAGAATGATCTCTATGATGAGGAGATCATCCTCACAAAAAATTATCCTATTCCAAAACTTCTAATCCCATCAAAAGTGATTTACAAAAATTGGACGGTCCATGATTCTTCAACTTGTAAACTAGGCTTAGAAGTTTCAAAATGAGCTGATTTTTTGTGAGGATGATCTCTTCACCGTAGAGATCATCCTCACAAAAAATCAGCCTATTCCAAAACTTCTAACCCCATCAAAAGTGATTTACAAAAAATGTTTAGTACCAAACTTGGCAAACTTTAGGGCTGCCGAACCGCTCCCATATATATATATAGGGAGGCGTTCGGCACAAAACATTTTGACAAACATTTTGGCAAACATTTTTAATTCGTTGGATATAAGGCAAATGAACGGATTAGATTTAATTTAATGTATAAATCATAAGTTATATAATATTTACAGCGCCACCCTTATTCTTTCCTATATTTAGTGCCCCACCCTCTTCTTTAAAAGCAACATATTTTTACAGAGAGAATGAGAACTCTCTTATTCTCTCTCTCGACAGACGCACTTCTCTCTCACTCTCTCAAACCCTCTCTCTCACTCTCTCAAACCTTCTCTCTCTCTTATCTGTTGTACGAGTTATTTGTATCGAGGGTTCGAATCCCTCTTTTTCTATTTCATCTGATTACTTTAAGATTCTTCTCAAGGATTTTTATAGGCATCAAATAGGTCAGATTGTGAAGGCTTAGAAATGAAAGAATGTCAAATCGATCTTGGCCTTTGTGACATGAGATTAGGCATTTTAACATAGTCGAGGCATAAACACACAATTAGTTCCCGCTTGTTTTGCATCAGCAAATATGAGTTCAATTTTAACACATCTACATTGTAATTATAGGAGTTTTACAATGCATCAGATGGAGTTCAGTTCGATGGAGCCATCGGATATTGATCAAGAGTGGGTTTGAGAGAGTGAGAGAGAGTGAAAGAGAGTGAGAGAGAGAGGGTTTGAGAGAGCGAGAGAGAGGGGTTATGTCGATCGCGAGAGAGAGAGGGTTTGAGAGAGTGAGAGATAAGTGCGTCTGTCGAGAGAGAGAATAAGAGAGTTCTCACTCTCTCTGTAAAAATATGTTGCTTTTAAAGAAGAGGGTGGGGCACTAAATATAGGAAAGAATAAGGGTGGCGCTGTAAATATTATATAACTTATGATTTATACGTTAAATTGAATCTGATCCGTTCATTTGCGTTATATCCGACGGATTAAAAATGTTTGCCAAAATGTTTTACGCCGAACACCTCCCATATATATATATAGAGAGAGAGAGAGAGAGAAATATTCAATACCCTAATATTTGCCCAACATGGTTTAGAAGTTTGGAATTAACTGATTTTTGGTAAGGATGATCTCTATGGTGAGAAGATCATCCAAAAATCAGTTCATTCTGAAACTTCTAGTCCCATGTTTACAAGTTTAAAATTTGTGAATAGTCCATTTTTTGTAAACCACTTTTGATGAGGTTAGAAGTTTTGAAATTTGTTGATTATCGGCGAGGATGATATGCTCGCCATAGAAATCATCTTTATCAAAAATCAATTCATTCCAAAACTTCTAACCCATGTAAGACAAAACACATGGGACAAAACATAGGGCAAATAGAAAGGTGCTGAACATTACCTATATACTGTTAGACAATGCTAACGTCCCCATGTAACTAATATGAAATTATTTATATATTAGTATATAGTCTTAGGTTTGGGTTGCCTCAATCCGAATTGACTACGTTGTTGGAATTATTATTATTTTCGTAATTAAAATTATTTTGTGGCCTTTTCACATATACAAATTTTATATAAATACTGGATTGTAATTTGTTCAAAACATTAAGGATAAAATTGGAAATCATGCTAGTGGTCTGGCATTGGTTACCAGCATCAAATATGATGGGTTAGTAAACATCCTATCAAAACTTAAGTGGTATTCACCTAATACTAGAATTCTACGATGGGTAGAAAATCTAGTATCATCTATTATAAATAGGTGGCCGTCCCCCCTTATCTACACACAGATTATTCTATTATTGAGATAGAGGTTCCCATCACCAAAAGTGTAGGCAAAGTTGGGGTAGTGCACCTATTCTTTGCAGATCAAAATCAACGTATTCTCCGCATATAATCAAAAAGCGAATCCAGGTATTTTACAATTATTGCTTTTCTATTTCGATTATTATATTGTTTGTTTAAGATCAAATCCTAGATCCATGTCTACTATGTTTGTAGAATTTATTTTTCCCTAACAATTGGTATTAGAGCCAGTGTTGGATTTGTTCCTGTTCAAAACTGTTTGATTAAATCTGAGTTGATTAGATTTATATTTTGAAATAAATATTATTTTATTTATTCATGTAAAATCAATTTATTAAAGTCGATTTATCCGATAATTAAATCTGCCATTTTTCTCCAAAGAAGATTTACAAAGACGACGATTCTAGTGATCGTAATCTTGTTTTGTATCTAAAAGAACCGAATAAATATTTTTTTTCGAATCCATATCGCATATCTGTGATGATCGATCGGAGACCTTCATGGGTTGAACCCATTGAAACGGTATGAAGGTCCAATCAGTTTTTATTTATTTATTTTACTTAAAAGACAATCGATCAAGAAAGAGATGAAGAAAACATCATCGTTTTGAAATCGAATAATTTCCAGATTTGTACAAATCGAAACATTATAACTTCTTAATCTAAACGAATCCAGTCGTCGGGGTTTAAATCGGACGTTACCGGACGTTTTACTGTGACCGTTTTAGTCTTCAGACGCATGCGATCAGACCTGGCGGTGGGCGAATGGGTGGCTGTTGTTTTGGATGGCGGCTGCGTTTAGGGTTTACAACAATCTGTCTTCTTGACGAAGAAAACGATTTTTTGGGCCAACCTGATTCGGGTTTTTCGATTGGGTTTTGTGTTTCAATTTTGGGCCAAGCCCGTTAGTTATTCTATTGGGCTTTTATATCGTTTTTGGGCCAGCCCAATGTTTTATTCGGTTGGGCTTTGTTTGATCAGTTGGGCTAAGCCCAATTAATTGTTTATGTTGGGCCAAAGCTGTTTTAAGCTACAGGTGGAGCTAGCCCGTTTGGCTGTGGAAGAGTCCATTTTGAATATTTTTTCGAGATCTATTCAATAAAATTGTTAAAATAATTCGTTGACAGTAACATATAACAATAAAGTTCAGATTAAGTTGTACCCTTTTGGAGAATATATCTATAATTATTTTCTTTTATATTGAATAGTTTATTTTATTATTTTATTGTACCCACATGTAAAACTAGAACAATTAGAAAGTAAATTTAGATATATTAGGGTATAGATCTTGCCTATAGGGGTTTAGGAAGACACTTTGAGTGATCGTTCAAGGAACGTGATGGAAATAAAATAATAGTCTGCCTAAAGGTGACCGTTCTATGGAAGTTACGGGTTCTTGAATTTTGAGACTTAGTATCTCACTAAGATTACTTTGTGGCACTCTTTTGCATGAAATCACTAACTTCTGCCTAAAGGTGATTTAGGGATGTTTGTGTAGATCGAGTGAATAGAATAGTCACAAGTGTGAAGGGGAGAGAAGGATAACAGTCTTGCCTAAAGGTGTGGATAGTGTCTGGATTGAACTAGAACATGAGTAGTTAGGTCTATGTGCGAACTCCAACGCAATTTTAGGGAAGATACAGCATATTAAGATCTCAACCCAAAGGCGAGTCTTAATGATGCGACTTGTTTGTACCTTCAGAGTGAAAAGTTTCACCCTTAATAAAACACTCTGAAACGATTCGACCAAAACCCCTGGTACGAATTGAAAGAATTGAATCCCACAATATATATATTAATATTTGACCATATATTATTACAGCTATGGATGGGTCATTGATTCAAAAGAGTCTGGCAGGGATTGAGCCTCTTAATGGCTCTAATTACTCATCTTGGAGGATGAATATTGATATTTTGTTGGGATGTATGGATTTTGATTTTGTTCTTTTTGAGGACATCCCACCAGCTCCACTTTCAGATTCTACGGAGTTGGTAAGAACCCATTTTGCTAAATGGGAAAAGGCTAATAGATTGTCCATCATGATCATTCGAGCATCTATTAGTGAAACTTTTCTAGGTGGTATTCAGACCACATATACAGCTAAAGAACTATTGCAAATCATCAATAAACAGTTTGTGGGAACAAAGAGATCAGTTCAGTATGAGTATTTGGGTCAGCTAATGAATCTGAAGTATGATGGTAATGAAAATGTGCGGGAACATATTCTTAAGATGTCAAAGCTCGTCATTGGTCTCCGTGAGCAAGGGATTATTTTTGAAGATGACCTTCTAGTACACATGGCAGTTTTATCTCTGCCTAATTCTTTTGATACTTTTAAAGTCAATTACAGTGCACAAGAAACTAAATGGGATCTGAATCAGTTGATTTCTCTTTGTCTCACTGAAAAAGCAAGATTGAGAAGTTCGAATGTTGAGTCAGCACACTTGGCAATTCACCCAAATAGCAAGAAAGATTTCAAGAAAAACGTCAACAATAATTTTAAGTAAGGAAAAGAGTTCAAGGATTTCAAGAATCAGAAAACAATCAAGGAAAATACAGAAACTGGGAAAATAGATAATGAAGATTGCTGATTCTGCAAAAAGAAGGGACACATGAAGAGAGATTGCTTTGCGTATAAGAACTGGTTACAAAAGAATCCAGGATGGGTTCGACAGCAAGAAAAACCCCAAACCAGATGATAGATTTTTTCTTAGGAATGCAGAGGCATTATTGGTTGAGGTTGTTGGAGCTTATCGTCTTATTCTTGATATATGACATTATTTGATTTTAGAAGAGATTTTCTATATCTCGTCTTTTAGATAAACATTCTTTCCATTTCTAGATTGGATATTGTTGGACATGTTTTTTATGGTATTTATCAGTTATCTTTGGATAATTTGTTTGCTTCTTCTATGTTATGTTTATTTGTTGATTCTTATGTTCCGGGGTCTAAGTGTTATGGTTCGTCAGAAAACTCTTCTATGTTATGGCATTTGAGAATAGGTCACATTTCCAAAATGAATACTAGAATCTTAAGTTAAGAAAAGAATTTTAAGTTATCTAGATTTTTTAAAATTTTGATGTTTGTGTGGATTGCCTTAAAGATAATATGATTAAACAACGGAAGTTTGAAGTTACTAGGGTTATCGATTTGCTAGGTTTCTTAAATATGATCAAACTAGTGGGAGTGAAAAACGAAGGAAAGTTATATTTGAAGAGAAACATAGTGATCCACCAATATATTTTATTCTGCAACTTTTACCTCATTTGGTGGCTTCACCTGTCCGTACAATCGTTGTAAAAGATGTAGCAATCCAACCAGAACCTAATCCCCAAGCGGTGGTGGTCCAGTTCCACAACCAATCATTCCCATTAGGAGATCTACCCAAGAACGCAGACCCGCTATTACAGATGATATGAGGTATACTTTCGAGAATGAGATGCTATCAAAGGTGATATAGATGATCCTTCAACATTCAAAGAAGCAATAGATTCAAATGAATCTCAATTCTGGTAGGAAGTAATGAAAGAAGAATCGAGATCTATGGAAAAGAATGAAGTATGGGAACTAATGACGTTCCAGAAAGTCGTAAGATAAAATTCAGAAGGTAAAGTAGAAAGGTTTAAAGTAAGGCTTGTAACAAAGGGTTTCAAGCAAAAGTCAGGTATTGATTTCAGTGAAACTTATTTTCCAATTTCTTCTAAAGATTCACTGAGGATCATTTTGGCGATAGTGGCACACTATGATTTAGATTTACATCAGATGGATATAAAAACTGATTTTCTGAATGGTGAACTGGATGAGGAGATTTACATGGCACAATCTGATGGCTTTAAAATTGATAAAAGAGAACATTTTGTCTATAAACTGAAAAGATCAATTTATGGGTTGAAACAAGCAACAAGACAATGGTACTTGAAATTTGATCAAGTGGTGATCAGATACGGATTTAAAGAAAATATCGTCGACAAATGCATATATCGCAAGATGAGTGGGAGTCGATTCATCATTCTTGTGATTTATGTTGATGATATATTGCTAGTAAGCAATGATGCACATTTTTTATGTGATAATAAGGCTGTTACTGATTTTGCAAAGAATAAAAGAGTAACCAGAGGAAACAAGTACATCGAAATAAAATATCTTTTAGTATGTGAAAAGGTTCGTGAAGGATTGATTAAGATTGCTAAGATAGATAATAACAATATGTGGCTGACCTTCTCACAAAAGGACTCCCCTAAGATTTTCAAGGAACATGTAACTCGTACGGGAGTTATCATGTCATTTGTTCATGTTATTTAAGTGTTAAGTTTGTTTTATGCTTGTTTTGATTTATTTATACTCTTGATAGACTATTTATTGTTGCTTAAAGAAATTGATTATGACTAGTCATTATTTATGCATTATTGTGTACACATGTTATGTTTGCCTGTGAGTAGATGTACTCGTAAAGTGTTAAAGAAATGCTTGGACTAGACGTGACTTGGCATCACGTTGATGAAGTCTTCATTCTGGATAGAAAGGTGATGGAATATCACATAACTGGTTGTTAGTAAGATATCAGAATGACATACGATGAGTATGAAGTTGGACACCTAAGGAATGTACATACAGACTACATTGAGGAGTGTATATTGCCCTAATACCACAAAGAAAGTTCACGTAAAGGTAAACTCCTTGAAATTCATTGATGGTACTAGTTTTGAGACCATATAACTGTCTTAGGACCGACAATTGAGCACTTTGTTACATCCATGATCCATCATTAGTGGTATTTTTGAATGAAGGTGACAGTTAAAGATTATCTGAATTGTTTTGAATAATTGTTTTTCAAAAGAGTGCACTCGATTATTCAAAAGATAACAATCTAGAGAGTCGTTTTAAACAAAAGGTATATGTGAACGCCAATTGGGAGATTGTTGGAATTATTATTATTATTATTATTATTTTCGTAATTAAAATTATTTTGTGGCCTTTTCACATATACAAATTTTATATAAACTGGATTGTAATTTGTTCAAAACATTAATGATAAAATTGGAAATCATGCTAGTAGTCTGGCATTGGTTACCAGCATCAAATATGATGGGTTAGTGAACATCCTATCAAAACTTAAGTGGTATTCACCTAATACTAGAATTCTACGATGGGTAGAAAATCTAGTATCCTCTATTATAAATAGGTGGCCGTCCCCCCCTCTCTACACACAGATTATTCTATTATTGAGATAGAGGTTCCCATCACCAAAAGTGTAGGTAGAGTTGGGATAGTGCACCTATTCTTTACAGATCAAAATCAATGTATTCTCCGCATATAATCGAAAAGCGAATCCAGGTATTTTACAATTATTGCTTTTCGATTTCAATTATTATATTGTTTGTTCAAGATCAAATCCTAGATCCATGTCTACTATGTTTGTAGAATTTATTTTTCCCTAACATACGTTACTCAACCCAGACTTGCCTATGAATTGGGTTGAACCTGATTTGAATTCAGGGCAATTCACCCAAGTTGCTACCTTAGCTACTAGTGAGAGTTATACCTCAATCCAACAAATATATACATTGGGATTTATGTATCACATTGGCTCATCCATACAAGATGACTTATATGACATTTTAAAATTTTAGATCGAGCTTAAGAACATTCAAGTTAGAAAATTGGTTTTGATGCTTTTTGAGTAATATAGTCATTTTTTTATGATTCAATTGTTTGTAACATTATGCTAAAGTAAGATTTTGTAAATAAACATCTATTAATCCTCATTATAAGTACTTTAAAATGATTTTTTTTTTTGGTTTCATAAAAGATCGAGGTAATTTAGGATATAAGTATATATGGGCTGGGTGAGGATGATCTCCTAATCATAGAGACCATCCTCACAAAAAATCAGCTAATTTAAAAAACTCTTAATCATATAAGACAAAAATTTTGTCTAGAACGTTGTTTCCACTTTTGTCTTATATGGGGTTAAAAGTTTAAGATTTGGCAGATTTTTTTTAATTATGATAATATCCTCATCATAAAAAATCAGTCAAATCCAAAACTTTTAAGTCATATATATAGGGTCCAGTTCAACAATCCACATTAAGGAGACCACGTTGGACGTCAAAATTTATCTTATATTGATTAAAAGTTTTGGATTGGGTTGATTTTTTGTAAGGATGATCTCGATGGTGAGGAGATCATCCTCAAAAAAAGACCAGTACATTCTGAAATTTCTAACCCCAACAAAAATGGTTTACAAATTAACGGTAAATATTGATGGTCCACATCAGATATCCGCTCGAAGGATTTTTGGGTACAATCTAATATGGACATCCTTTAAAAAACATGATAAATAATCTGATATGCATATTCTTAATAGAAGTGGCAAATCAGATACATATATTTGAATGTAGAGTTGGATAAGGATACGAATATATACTTCATCCGATCCACACCTGACACATTGCCAATCATAGTTAGAGTAGCCTATTATTATGATTGGGTTAGGGCTTAAATAAACCCCTATGATCCCAAACTGATGAAACACCCTTCAATATTTATAGCAAAGTATTTTTAATCTATTTAACCTCATCTTCGATTAATCACTATTCTTTAAAATTGGAGGCCAAAGTATAATAATCTTAAGGTTCAAATTTAGGATAATTTTTTTTTACCCCAAGTTGATGAAGATTATTGATTTTAGACAGAAAAATGAATTTTTTTTAGTTCAGGTTTAAGGTGGAAGAGTCTACCATCTTCAAACTCTTCAACTTCAATAGAAAAATATTTTTAATTTCATTTTCAATTAATTATTTTGAACCTTGTCTTAATCCTTTTATATAAAATTCTAGAATTTTATTTTTAAAAAAATGTCATTTTCTACTTAAAAACTTTCTATCTTATCATTTAAAATAAAAAATATTAAAGTATATTAATCTTAAGGTTCAAGTCTATGATAATAATAATAAAAAAACTACCTAAGAGGTTGAAGATGATTGGCTTTGGAAAGAAAAATCCAAGGATTTTTTATTTCAAGTTGAAGGTGAGGGTATTGTGATCATTTTGCATTAGTTTATTAGAGAAAATTGAGGTCATGCATTACCCCTTGACTTAGGTATTCTCTCATAGGCCAATGAGAAGTAACCTAAATCCTTTTCCTTAATCTTTAAAAAACGCTAGAATTTTATTTTCAAAGTCACTTATTTTCAAGTTATTCAATCTTAGTAATCAACTGCTGCCCATCCAAGAAGAAAATCCTAGCTCCATCCCTGCCAACGTAGAGAATACTACACGGTCAAACATTTCCTTTATATATATAGATATCATTTTCACAAAAAATTAGTCAATTCCAAATTTTCTAATCTTAATTTACAAATTAAAGAATCGTAAATCGATCGATTTTTATAAATCACTTTTGATGGGGTTAAAAATCTTAGAATGAGTTGAATTTTAATGAGAATGATCTCCTCATCATAAAGATTATCCTCATAAAAAATCAGTTCATTTCAAAAATTTTAACTCATATAGTGAGAAAATGTTTAGCACACAATATTTGACTTTGTTGATGGCCTGGGAACGCCACCCTATATTTATATGATCGAAGACTATATCTCCTTTGTAGTACGTGTGCAAATGGTCCCACACCAAAGGGATTAAGGCTCCCACACCTAAGGCTCGAATAGAATACGACCCAAGACTGAATCTCCTTTGTACTACATGTGCAAATCGGTCCACACGTAATCGACGTCATAATAGAATATAATAAAATAATATCATTAGTGCTGTTGTTGTCATATACTAGTAAAAGTGACAATGAAATAATAATTACACGTGGCAGTTTGTCGTAAAGTCAAGAGTTTACGTATAATAATTTATTGAGTCCCGATATCCGGATTTCAAATTTTTTCACTCGATTTGTACTCGGTCAACGTGGCAATGCACAGGATCATATATCTTCTTTTTCTTCGAGATACACATGGATAAAAGATGTACAATTCCATACACTTACTACGATCTACGGATCGTCGTGGTTTGGTCCGACAGCATGAAATCACTTCAAAAAAACATATGAGATGGAGCGCACTGAGCACTCGTGTCAGCTCACCAAAAACGCCCCTAGAAAGCTTTGAAAGGCCAATCGCCGAATCCTCAAGTTTAGAATCGGTAAACCAAAAGTCTCATCTAAGTTCGCTACTTTTCAATGTTAAAGCAAAGTTTCTACATCCACTCCAGATTATGACACGTGGCATTTTATTTGCCTCACTTACTCATAAATTATTATTATTACAGGGAGTCATGAAATCCATTTTTGGTTACATATAAATCCGAACTATTGTATATTCGAAGTTCTCTACCTATATGGTGAATGGTTGTTATTCTTTCTTGATATCGTTCTTTATCCTAATGTGACGCTTTTACTTATCAAATTGTGATGATTGCATGTCATTTATACAAGATTTGGTCGTATTGGAGTTTTCTTGTGCACGTTCTGTCACGTATTGATAGTTGGTAATCTTTGTCATATATTGATAGTTGGTAATCTTATTTGATTTCATATTTCTTTGGCCTTTGTGGCCCTATGTCATCAGGCGCTCGTTGTTTGCTCGATACATACATATTAGTCATTATGGGACTCTTGATCCTTAACTTCTTATTCTTAGAGTGCTAGTTATTAGGTTATGAGGTTAGTTTTCGATCATGATCATCTCATACAAGTGAATTGAAAATGACAAGAAGTACTACTCATGGAAATCTTAGATGGAAAGTTGTTATTGCTTTAATTCAAGGGGTTGACCCAATTTCAATTTGGACCAATAAACAATTAATGTTAGTAGGTCGTGAGTTCGATATCCAGTATGGGCATTAATTCCTCAGGGGCACCCTCACTTGGTGCGTGTGATGTATGGACATTGCACGTGCACCGAATCTAATCCTTGGACAAGACCATGGTTTATGAATTGAGCAAAGTCCAAATATGAGCCAAATCCGTCTATGGGATACCCGATTAAAAAAAAAAATTTATTACTTTTGCAACTTGGAATCAAGAGCTTCAATGCCTTAATACCAATCAAGATTAAAAGTTATAATTTTGCTAAATATTCTCGATAACTAGCATCAAAGCGTGAGTGATGAATCAAACATGTTGGTCACGCAACATTCATGATGTTTGCCAACATGCAAGAATGAACTGAAAGGTTATACCACGTGGCGCTTTATAGGAAGATGCGGATCGAAGTTCCGTCCACACGAAAGAAATCATCCATTTTCTCTCTCCTCGATTCACGCGTTTCTTTCTCACAATATAATTGAACGCGTTCGTCCTCCTCGCCTTTCCATTTGTCCAACCGAGACAAACGGAGAAGACGATCACACACGACCAGAAGAGAAACGAGAAAGACTTCTATCAAATCAACCAATCAACAATTCTTCTTCTGCTGTAAGTTCTTGTTCTATCCCTGATATCTAGGGTTTTTTTATTTTATTTTATTTTATTGTTGTTGAAGGTTTTAGCAGATCTGAGCTGTTTTCTTGTTTATTTACCGATCTCGATGGTAATTATGAGCTGCTGATGGAATTTTTCTTTCTTTCTTTCTAATTTCTTGGTTTAATTTCTATTGATTTTATTTTTAGAAATGTTGATGTTTGGATTTTTAATGATTTTAGATTTTGGTGAATGTTGATCTTTTCTTGGAATTGTGGTAATTGAAATACTCCTATTTGGATCCACACGAATTATGTTGGTTTAATGTGAGAATATAGATTTTAATGGAGGGAATTGAAATCATTCTCAGTCGGGGTGACATTGTGGGCAGATCTGCTGCTGTGGAATGTGTTGGTGCCCTCGAGTTCTTCAGGTTGTGGATCACAAATTATACTTGTCTCGAGGACACCAACGCAGGTCATCTGTTTAAGGCATTATGTTGTTGCAAAATCTGTTTTTTTTTTTTTCAAACATTTGTATATAATCTTGACTGTCGTTGGATGTGGTCGTGACCTCCCAAATTGCCTGTAATTTTTTTCAAAGAATTGGATGAACTCGATGGCTACCAATGATATTCTCAATTGCTCTCCATTTGAAATTTAAACTTGATTAATGGGAAGGATAACAGAATAAGCTAAACTAGAAGCTTGGCATGTGCAAATGCATATGTATCGAAAGGGTTTATTTGTAATTTAAAATATTGATTAAAGGGTTTTTGAAGATTATATAATAAAAAAGATACTTTTGTAATTTTGAAAACTAAGCAAAGGAGTACAATTTTTCTTAGTTTCTTACCAAAATATTCCTGATTATATTAAATTTAAATATAAAAGTGGGAGCATTTATGGCCATTCAGATTTTTGTGTCGAACCACTTGTACTCAGCCTTCTCTCATTATAATAGTAAAGACAATGCAAAGGTAATGCCCTCTAGAGTCTTAGATATTCATAATATCTGTCTAAATTAGAGCATTAGATGTTCAGACTTCAGAGCATTGTTGTATAGTCTAGGTAAGGTTACCCATCATGGGTATGAAAAGATTTGAAACAATGAAGGCATGATGATGGCACAGGGAGAGTGAGTCCCTCTGATTTGAAGGGCACTATCACGCTCTTGGAGGGGAATTTGTATCTCACATAAATTAGATGTGTTGTTGAGGTGTTGTCTTAACTTGATTGTGATGGCACTATGTAAGTGGGATGTCACTAGGAATGGACCATCGAAGTATGTTATATTCATTGTCAGGAGTGGCAGTTTGAGGGAGTCATTTTGGTGCAATCAAGAGGCTCTTAAAATCATTTCAGATATGGTTATTTTTTATGAATTCTTTTTAATAGAAAAATTATTGTTTTTTATTACTTGTGATAATTTCACCCTTCCATGCAGTCTCATCTTTTATCAAACTAGGTACTGGTTGGCTACAATTTCATTCAGGACATGCTTGTGCTGCATGGCATGCTTCGCTGTTGTTTTTTTTATTTCATTTTCTAATCTTAGTTTAAGTTGTCAGGTTTTGTCCTTTGGGTATTTTTAGAGAGTTTCTATTGCCTCACCAACTTTTGCTAACGCCACCCCAATTCATATGTAAATCAGCAAAGAATTAGCACACATCTTGGGGGGTGGCATTTGCAAAAGCTGGTGTGGCAATAGAATCTCTCTATTTTTATTGTCATCCTTATATCATACTCTTGAGCTGCCTCAAGGGGTGTGTTTTTTCACCCCTACTCCAAACTTCTGTTACAAGGCCCATATTCAATGGAATTCATCCTATTTTTAAGTTTCTGAATTTAAGCCTCACAGCTCTTCTATGCTGTGCTTTTGAAAATAATCAAAGGAATAGGAAAACTGGAGAAGCTTTTCTGCAATAAAGACTCAAGTACTTCTGGATGTTACTGATAAAACAGATCTGTTGGATCTGGATGGTCTGCATCTTGATTCTTGTAGAATTTCCTCAGTTCCACACCCTTGTTCTTGCTCTTGCTCCTGCATGAGTACAAGTTCTTACTTTACACAACTTGAAGTTAAATTTCAGGGAAGTCAGCTTAAGAGTTGGTATAATTGTAGTAGTAATGGTAGTTAATTCTATTTTAGAGGTGATCTGGTTATGTTAAGATTATGCAAAAATTGGGTTGGTTTTTCTATATTTTAGTTTGGAAGATTTGTGAGTTGGTGCTGAAGAAAATAAATAAAATAAAGGAACGACGATGTATCAGGTTTATTCATACTGGTCCATAAAGAATCCAAGAAATAAGCTTTGTTTATGGTCTAATTGGGATTTACAATGTTTTTAGGACCTTGGGGATAGTGAGCTGGTTTTGGTTAATTGCTTTGATTGAAGCATCGTACGCTTTCTTGACAATTCCAAGCATGTGAAACTTAAAGCAACAAGCTGGTGATGGATTTTGAATCTTGAACTATTACAGGGGCTATAAATTGGATCAATTGGGCAAAATTTAATTTACTGACTTGGATTAGGAAGCATTGTTTTAAAAATTTACAACAACAATGATGATGAATGTGTAGTTAAAAATTTTTCCTTTCCCAACAGAGTTCGGTTAATTTAAATTCCTAACCTTTTTTTTGGATAAATAAAATTTAAATTCTTAGCTAGTCACACTGATACACCTACTTTTGTAATCTTTTCTCATAATTTCTCTCTATAAAGTTTCACAATGTGCCATTTTGACATTTTCAGTACTAAAAAACCCTCATAATATTCACTTATAATAAAGCCTTTCCCTTTCCTGTTTTTTTTTTGGTTTCCCTTTTTATCTTATTTTTTTGCCTTCGATATTTGATTGCAGAAGGTCAGGATAAACTATGGTTCTCGATGTTATATCTTCTCCACATAGGAGGTCCCAAAATCCATTTTCATCATCTTCGTTGAGGAAACAATGCCTGCCCCGTGAGGAATTAGGGAACTGGTCAACTCTCTTTCAGCGGCACCGGTTCCTCCTTACAATGCTTGCCCTCCTAGCACTTTTGTGCTCTATTTATCTCTACTTCGCTGTAACTCTTGGGGCCGACACTGAAACATGTTCTGGTTTGGCAGGAACCCAAAAGACATTGTGTCGATTGGAGCTTGCAAAAGCTTCTGTGACCAGAAAAATGAAATTCTTCTAGCAGAACAGAGACACTGATGCAAAGAAAAGAAATTTAAAAAAAAAAGTATGTTATTTTGGGTTGCTCACACAAGTTTCGGATGCCCTTTAGTTTTCGATTATTTATACCTCAGGTATACCAATATGTTTGTATTCTACATTTCATGTTTTCTTCTGGATGCTACATTGGAAAAAACATTGTGATCTCATTGATGAACTTGATTATTATTTATATAATTTGATAAATTCAATGATGATATTGACTGTGAAGAAGTAAATTATAAACCCTTCTTGTCTGTAGGGGGTTGGGGGTACTCTTATTTTGAAAAGGTATTCTGCTTGTTTTCTTATGTAAGCCTTGTATTAGGTGAAGGTGGGAGTGTTCTCTGTGAACTTTGAAAGACTATTTTTCTTGGCAATGTGGCTGAGAAGATGAGTTTCCTAGTAAATATAATTTGACGGGACGCAGAACATCGAATGCATCATTGTTGTGACATGATATTACGAGGGATTTTCGAGAAAAATATTTTTCTTTGGAAATTTTTGTTCATCCCCTGGAAACCTGTGTTTTTCCTCTCATTTGAAGTCTGGAAGTCAATCCGTTTAATAATAGTGTCAAAACCTTAGACTTGAACCCAATCGGTTTATTAAACAGGTAACACGAAATGACTCAACTCATGTAATCAGCTTAACCCATGAACGCGGACACAACGAATTTGATAATCAGGTTTTTCAAGTGAAATAGTTTTCAAAAAGTGTATTTTTAAATTTATTTTTTTAAAATGGTTGTTAATGTTCGGATTGGGTTGTACACAATCAAAACAATACTATATAACTAAATGGATTGATCTCCGGAACCCGAATACAGCCCACTTCATAATCGGATTGGAGGGATGAACAAGAACACAACTAGGTTCGATCCAAACCCTATGTTAAAATAATCCCCTTTAAGAACAAATTTTGAGATACCCCTATGGGTTTTGGTGAAAAGTAGAGATACCCACCATGTGTTTTAGGTTTGGGAGCAGATTGATTTGGTACTGGATCAGTTCCACTCCAATACCCATCTAGAAAATTTTAATCATGTCTCCGATCAGTTTAATGAGTCTGTGAACCGAATCCGATCCTTTCCATTTCATGCTTTATCCGAAACTGACCAATCTGAACACATACCTTATTTTCAAATTAAACATTCAGATTTTTTTGAGAAGTTATAATTTAAAAAAAAAAAAAATAAATCTACTTCTCAATTATAAATATAGAGGCAACTACTTTTCAACTCATTTTTGCCATTCACACATACCACACACACAAATACACAATCTCTCACTATATGTATTTATATAAATAATACAATATTAAAAAAAGGGACTGACTAGTTGCACTCCATCTCTTAAAAATCCTCTTTTACACTCTATTTGGATGATTACACTCCAGAAATAATAGAAAAAAATGCACTCCTTCTCTTCTTCTTCTTCTTCTTCCCCAATCATGCCCATATTAATTATTGTTGGTTCAATCATTTAGTATTATCTAGTCTTTTTGCAAACATTACAAATCCCTAATTGTAATCCCTATGTATTCAGGAAGATAAATCAAAGAAGGGCTGATTTTAATGTTTTTAAATCCATTATGAGGCTTAAGAGAAACTTGTTAGAATCCATGTTGACACTTCATAGAATGCCAAGAGGAAAGGTCTAAGCTTGTGCTTTTATCAATTTCTAAACGAAAACTAAATAGAAATTGAAAAAAAATACCTTTAATTAGTGTCAAAGAAAACATGAGCAAAATCAATCACAAGAAAAATGGAGCACGAACATAAAAGAAGCCGTGGGAGGATCAAAGCTAAATATTACCTCAAAATCGTATGATTACCATAATGAAGTGCAATTAGTAAGTTAAAATGAAGGTTTTTTATTTTTTATTTTTTTATAAAAATATTATTTTAATGATAGAGTGAAACTAACCACTAGTGGTGTGCAACTAATTAGTCCCTTAAAAAAATGTTTGGGATCGGATCTTTTTGGGAGTGGATTGGGGTACATCCGAGTCCGACCCAAGATCATATCGGATATGAGATTTCAATCTGAATCCGATTTTTCGTACTTTTCAGATCGGATCGGAGATCCGGTATATTTGGGATCATTGCCAATCCTATTTTGTTTTGAAAATTGAAACTGATGACATGCACCCTTGATTTTGGTCTTCCACACGAGACTGACAAAAATTTGATTGAAATACACTCATCTTTAAAATTTCAACCTCTTGCTAAAAAAACCTAAAATTCCTTCGTCATTTCGTATTTTCTTTCCTCCATTTCATAGAGAGAGATGTCAAGTTCACGCGCACGTCGTTGGGAAAAGAAACGCAAACGCAAGCGCACCAAACAGAGAGGTAGCAACAAAACCCTAACTTGGTTTTTAATCTGAATTTGAATCAAACTAAAATCTGTTTTCAATTCTTATGTGTTCTTAGTTCCTCTTGATTCGATCTACGTTTGTTTCTTGAATCCTCTCTCTCTCTGCACATTTAAGTTTGTTTTATACTCTGTATCTCAGCTAAGATCTCTCGAAAAGAGTCAGTCGCAGTAGAAGGAATTAGTCCACTTGTTAAGAAGTATTGGTTTCAGAGATACAATCTCTTCTCGAAGTACGATGAAGGCATTCAAATGGATGAAGAAGGCTGGTTTTCTGTGACTCTCGAAGAGATTGCAATCAGACATGCTGAGAGGAGTAGTGGTGAGAGCGTGATCGATTGCTTCTCTGGTGTTGGTGGCAACGCTATTCAATTCGCAAGAATGTAAGTTAGCTCCCCCAGTAATCTATTAATAGACGTCAATTTCTATTTTTACTGATTGGAGGCATAGTGACAAAAATCTGAGATTTTTTTTTTTTTTTTAAATCACGATTTTTTCAAAAAGTGCCATAAAAAATCACGAAAAAAACTTCATTTTTTAAAAAATCACGATTGGTCTTGATTTTACAGACAATTTTTTTGAAAAAGACCGCGTATTATTTTTATTTGTTTAATTTATGCGATGTTCTCTGATTTTAATGACTTTTGCTGACTTTTTCTGAAGCTTTCTCTTTGCCCAAATTATTCCAAACCCCGGAAGCGTGAAGATAATGTAATAGAGGGAAGAGGGAGTGAATAATTGTAGCCATTTGATAATGATCTATGACATTGTAATGGGTGATTTTAGACGGAAAAAAATGATATTGGTCCAAAAATTTAATTTGAAGATCATACACATGAATTGTTGTGTGGAAGCGTTACATGAGCAAGAAATAAATCAATACAAACATACAGAGAATACAAAGATTTATGTGGTTCGGCAAATTGCCTACATTCACAGACGAGAGGGAGACCAATCCACTATCAACGATAATGATTACAAGCTCCCAAACCTCTACAATTCTCTAAGGAGCCAAAACCTCCTAGAGTAATAAATAAATAAAAAGAAAATCGCGAAATCCTAGCCTGAAAATACAGATATATACACCCTAGAATTCAGGTTATCACTAAATAATGAATTTTGATCGATCTACATTTAAGGTTTTTATTTTTCTTATTATTATTTTTTTAAATACTTTCATTATTTGAAGAAGCTCGACTTCAATGTGAAAAACGACTTGTGAAGGGCAGACTTTTACTTGGTATTTATATTTGTTCTTTAAGGTGTTGCCATGTTGTTGCTATTGACATCAATCCTCAAAAAGTTGGATTAGCCCTTAATAATGCAAAGATATATGGAGTTGAAGATTACATTGATTTTGTTATTGGGGATTTTTTCCAGCTCGCTTCTTCGCTGAAGGTATGTTTGATCACCATCATCATCATGGCCTTGTCTCAAATATTATGGTTGGTACGGCGAATCTTTTTTAACCTTTGAACTCTATTTAAAACTATAGCTTCTTTAACTATGTCCCAAATATTTTTCTATCTATACTATTATAATAAGAGGAAAAAAAAGAACAAATAAAGCTGGGTTGAATATATATTTGCCAAATAAACTAATGAGGGAAGGTTATTTGATTTGGACTTGAGAACATTTATTATGGAAAAGAGAACGAATAATAGATCGTGGGCTGCATAATGAGTAGAGTAGATAGAGAGTTGATATGATGCAAAATGGGGTGACGAGATTAATGAGGGATACTGAGGACTTCCATGGTTTGTGCTTTGTCCCAATTACTGGGTTTGGCAACATGAATTCTATTTCCCATTCATCTCTATCTTGGGCCATATCTTCAGTCAAGGAATGTTTCTTCATATCTTTCTTACTACTTCCATCTACGTCATTTAGTAATTTCTAAAAGTAACCCCCCTTTTATCTTCATTAGTCTCGTCATCCTTTACCAGGATTCTATGATCGTCACTTTTGATGAATCTTACCTGATTTGGTTTTCATTTTTTTTTTTTGGGGTCTTTGTTGTAAGTTTACCTTCTCTTGTACCTGCATATTTTTTTTCTGTCCATTTTCCTTTTCAACTCTTCAATGTTTTATGAAGTTTTCCTATCTTACAATTAAATTTCCTGGTGTCATTTATTTTATTCATGTTCATTTTATCAGGGAGATGTGGTGTTTCTTTCTCCACCATGGGGAGGTCCAACTTATAGAACCGTTGAGAATTTTACACTTGATCTACTCAAGCCAAAAGATGGGTATGTGGAAATGTGTCTTTCTCTTGTAACTTCGTGAACATGAAATGCATGCCAATACTTGGAAAGTAAAGTGATGAACTTTTATATTCTCTTCCATTGAATGTATGCATGTGCATGTTGTTGATTGATTATTTATAAATTTTTTCATTGATAGACTAAGGTGTCCAACAATGGGTATAACGTACGCAAACAAGTTAGATTATTTTGCATTTCAATAAATGTTTCGGTACTTTCTCTAGCCATGTTTGATTGTTGATTTTGGTTTGTTTTTTGGTGGTGGTGGACAGTTGCCACTATGCAATGTCATTACACAAGAGAATTAAGTACATGGAGCAAATATTTTTGTAGTATATTTCTAGTCAAAAAACTGGCAAAAGACATTTTAATGACGAATTCACAATTTGATGCTTTTCTAAAATAGAAAATTTGTAGATGATATTTTAAAACTAAAGTGTTAAATTAAAAAGAATAACCTAGGAAGTACTGATACAAAAGAAAAGAAAAGAAAAGAAAAATAAATAACTGATGAACACGTTTTTTGATGTCAAAGCTTGAAGGTCTGCATAAGCACTGATTAAGGATTGACCCTTATTTGTTTAAATTCTTTCTTACCATTATTAAATGGGCATTGTATCTGTCTATCTTTTTTTTTTCATTTAATTGAGTTGTCACTTATTTTATTTCATTTGGTAAGGTTTAATAGAAGTTATGAATTTTCGGTAGTTCCTATCAAAGCTTGTCTTTAGACCCAATCTGGATTCTACCTACCTGTTCTGTTTGTATGTGAATTTTGGTTCCTTTTTATTTTTAACTAATGCGGTCATGATGAATCGATTTTGCTCATTGATTTATTTGAAGAATTGTGTTGGTTTTTTAGAGAAAGTATCTAGGACATTTAATTTTTTTTCTTAGAAAACAGAAAAAAGGACTGTTAATAACAAATTTATAAGCTGTAGTCAATTCAGAATCAGCAAGATGAGTGAAACCTACGTACTTCACTGATTAGCTTGATATGAATTGAAACAGATAGAAATGTAGTTATGATCATTGTTGTAGCTCACATTCAATGAAATCTTCTTTCATTCTTTTTCTTTCCAGAAAACTAATTGCAGTTTGTGTGCAGGTATTCCATGTTTCAAATAGCTCAAAACATAACACCGAATATCATCATGTTCTTACCTCGTAATGTGGACTTATACCAAGTCGAAGAGCTATCTTGGTTATCTTCACCACCCTTAAATGTTGAGGTATTACTTGGATACATCATTTGTGATGACAAACGTTTTTGTCCATTTTTTTTGTCTCCATACCATCTTCTGTGCACTTGTTTTCTCTTTTCTGTGTGTTGGTTTGTGGTCTGTTAACACCATCCCACCTACATGGAGTGTTTCCATTCATTTATCCCTAAAATTGTTCACTTGTATCCTTTACATGAAAGCTGTTTTCTTCTTATCATCCCATAGTGACAAAATTCTCTGATTTGTTAAAAAAGTTGTAATAAGTTCACTGTTCTTTCAATTGGTGATTTTATCCTGACTTATTCACAAACATTTGAAAATTACATTTTAATATGAAATTTTGTAATTTTTTTAATGTTATATTTTCATATTTTCCCTCATTTTTGCCTGATTTTTTTCTCCTTTGGCGGATTTTCTCCGACCTTTTCTCTTGACGAATTTTCTCCAATCCCGATTCTGTCTCTATGTATCCTCCATATGGCTTTAACTGTAACTGATTTGTGGCGTGCAGATTGAAGAAAACTATGTACAAAGTAAATTAAAGGGCATAACTGCTTACTTTGGTGGTACTGCACTGGCGCCACCCGAGTTATCTTAATTGTGCTTAGCTGATGTCAGGTATCTGTTTACTTGCCTCCTATATCTTCATCACATATGATGAATGACAATATATCTATAATCTTTTATGGGTCTTGTTAACGTGTTCCCTAAGGGCACATGTTAAAGCGCAATAAATACACTTTGGAAATTGGATTTTGTACTGAAATGCCCTTAAAAAAATTATTTTTTACCAAAATACCATCAGATTCCAATTTACAAAGTGTATTTATTGCACCTTAACGTGTTAGGGCACACATTAACAAAACCCATATTTTATAACAGTTAAGTTTGGTTTGGGAATTGCAACTTCTAATTAATTAAGATTCATGTCAGTCTTAATAAGCATAATTGTTTTCTGGATCACACCATCTGACATAACGAACACTTTTTATATAGGAATGAGTGCAGTAGGATCCAAGGACAAATCCATATCTTTCATTAACCAATTTTGTTCCTCCATGCAATTCTGTCAAAAGCCATATCTTTCGTTATTGCTAGTGTGTTCATATCAACTCTCCTCAGTACATCCGTTCTTTTTGGTCTTTATCTCACTCTTTTAGAACCTTCAGCTTACACATTCATTCCTTCTGAGGATGTAATCGGCCTTTATTGCACGCGACATGACCTTATCATCTCAATGGAATTTCTTGTAGATTATTACTTCTTAGGGTTACTAAATTTTCACAAATGTGTTCAAATCTAATTTTATCTTCCTTAGTATTTGCACTCATCCATCTTAAAACCCTCATCTCTAATGCATTCAATCTATTAACATATTTGCTTCTTGATCACCAAACGTTCAGCTCCAAAACTCAATCCTAGCCGTCCAATTTACAACATTCTTTTGGAGGAACAGAAAGAAGTGAACAACGGTTCAAGACGAAGGTCTTGATAATACAATTGTGATTGTCTTAGCTTATTGTACATGATTCTCTAGTGATCTTTAATCCTTTTCCATCTACTTCTAGTGTTGATGTTCTATGTACAAAATTATTCTGTTTGACTAATAGCTGAATCAAAATATTAATAGTATCAAACTAATAGCAATTGGTATGAACGATGCACAATTTATTTCTTTGCTGATAATTATCGTGATAATTTTTTACTCCTTTTTCTATATAGATAAAATATATTCAATCACGATCATTAGTTTCTAGGTGTTGATTTGAGTACCATGGAAAAATGACCAAACGATCAAATTCAATGACGAGAAATCACCATTGAAAAATGTTTGAATCAAATGGGAAAGAACTCAATTTCTAGATTATAACCTTAGAAAATTAGAGATATAAGGGCTAAAATTCGAAATGTTGTCTTATTTAGGGCATTAAGTAATAAAAGATTGGGTAAAATTGTTGTTTAATTTCTATAATAATACAAACACAAATCATTCCAATAAGGAAGAAATAAAATAAGAGATCTGCTATTGGCACCCCAAATTTTACTTGTTACACCCAAATTTCTTAAATTATTTCACACCCCTTGTTCAAATAATTTCAGTAGTTGTTTACAATTCTGATTTGGCTGATATAAAATAGAAATCTAGCAAAAAAAAAATAAAATAAAAACAATGAGAGCTATTGGCATCCCAACTTTTACTTAATTTTGTTTATATTTAATTGGGGTGTAATTAGTAAAAGTTGGGGTGCCTCAACCCAATATATATGTAAATATAGAAAATGGGTATCTAAATGGAATTGTAAATATAGTAAGATCTTGTGTATTTTGATATTAACATATCTTGATGATACTTATCTCGAGGATAATTCTTGACCATTGGATTTTGTGTTTGCATGATCTTGATTCAATTATTTCTAGAGTCGATGGAACCCAACTCTTTATTTTGTTATTATGTTCCTATTTTGCATTTTGCAGTTTAAGAAAATGGATTGGCTTACATTGACTCAAGAAATAACACAGTATCCCAACCATGTAATCACAGCATCCTATGGTTGGGAATATGTGTATCTTAATAACATATGTTAGTTTTACATATCTCGAGAATAATTTTCAAGTATTGGATTTTGTGTTGAAACGGTCAAGATTGTGTATTATTGTTGGACTAAATGGAACCAATTTTGAGAATATTTACTTCCTCGTCTTCTCCAAAGAATCAAACAAATACTGATTAACCATGATTTATTCTTTTATTTTTTGTTTTTAAACAAACAAAAGTCTCAACCCAAACCCAGAATATACCAGCTCCAATCCAACCTGAGGTAAGCATGGCCTTGGATTGGGATCACTCAATTAGCATCCAAAGGTCATCTATAAAATTGGCTATTTTTAATTTTCATTAATTAAGAAAAATCAATATTTAGATTGTTACAAAATCTTTCTGATTTGCCAAAACTGGTTTACAAAAAGGTAAACTCATTAAATAATCGATTTGTAAAATTCTAATCCCATTAAAATTAGTTTTTTTTTTAAAATGGATGATTGATAATTCTTAAACTTGTTTTAATGGGTTTAGAAGTTTTGAAATGGGTTAATTTTTGGTGGGGATATTCATCAAAAATCAGCTCATGCGGAAGCTTTTAATCCATAAAAGACGAAACAAGTCGCCTATGTTGTGGGTTGCCCTCATTAATTGGTGGAGTGCTTTTATAATTACCCTTTCTAAAAATTAGATATAATTCGAGTTTCCTCAGAACTCGGACTCCAAATTATGAAGTAGTTTACTCCTCTTTCCCTCTATTTTTAGAAATAAAACTCTTTTACACGTTTTTATTTTATTTTAATAAACCTCAAAAACGAGTAAGAGAGAGAGAATAGCCATGGGCATGTCTACAGAAAACTCGTTGAAGCAGATTGTAGTAAGAGAAGTATGGGCGAACAACGTTCACCAAGAATTCTTCTTCATCAATTCTCAAATACCCAAATTTTCTTTTGTTTCCATGGATACAGAATTTCCTGGAACAATCCACAATTCTCCCACAATCCACAAGGAAGCTTTTCTTCGATTACAACCATCTGATCTTTACAAAACAATGAAGGCCAACGTAGATGATTTGAATCTGATTCAATTGGGCCTCACCCTTTCCAACAATAAAGGTGAATTACCCGATTTTGGAACGGATACGTGTTTCATCTGGCAATTTAACTTCAATTTTGATCTCACTCGTGAGCTCTACGCACATGAGTCGATTGTGTTCTTGAAGAAACAAGGCATTGATTTCGATAGGAACAGAGACAAAGGGATTGATTTGGCGGTATTTCAGTATTTATTCATCAATTCTAATCTCGTTTTTGTGAGGTATCCAGTGACTTGGATTACTTTTCATGGTGCTATCGATTTTGCTTATTTGATTAAGATTTTAAGTTGGAGTTTTTTGCCGGATGAACTAAACACGTTCATGAAACTGGTTAAGTACTTCTTTGGTGAAAGAGTTTACGACGTTAAATACATAATGCAGTTCTGCAAAAATTTGTATGGCGGATTGGAACGAGTGGCAAAAACGCTTCAAGTTGATCGTGTAGGAAAGGGTCATCATGCTGGATCTGACAGTCTATTAACGTGGCAAACTTATTCGAAGATCAATGAGGTGTTCTTCCAAGGTGAGAATTGGGTTGAAGCTCATAGTGGCGTTCTGTTTGGTTTTGAAATTGAAGTGAATTAATTACAGGGTTATTAGATATTAGAAACAGTTCAGTGAAATTTGGATCTATTTTTTTTTTTTTATTGATATTTTGGATTTATGTTTTATTTTTCATTTTGATTGGATTTGAGAATTTTTCATCATAAGTCCCACCATCTTCAACTTCCCTGAAAAATCTTTAGTTAATTTTTGAGATTTGAATGTTTATTACCCTTTCGGTTGAGAGTGTACCTTCTTTTTGCTCCCATCCATGGAAATATAATCAATCAACCGCTCGACTGTAGCAATAACAGACGTAAGATCTTGCACACGTTGCCTTTGGAGTTTAATTTGAACCTAAGACTTAAACCTTTCTAAAAATAAAAACAGGTTGTCATTTTTGAACATGTCATGAATATTAAGAATCAGGGTGGAAAATTGCTTGACGTAATCGTGCACAGTACCTATCTAGCAGAGTTGTCTCAATTTTCTACAGGCAATGAACTCCACGTTTTTTAGTAGAACTTGATTTTTCAACTCTCGTTTGAGGTCATCCAATGTATCGATGAAACATTGACCATTTTCCATCTTAGAATACTTGGTATGCCACCATAGTTTGGTATCATCTGTGAAATACATAGAAGCTGTGGTGGCCTCTACCTCTTTTGAATCCGAACGAATGACACGACAGTATTGCTTCATATCGAACAGGAAATTCTCGAGTTTTTTTTCGCATTACAAGCACCACTAAAGACGCGTGGCTAGAGGATTCACAGGCATGAGGGAGGAGTTTCATCACCGGTAGGTTGTTCGATACCAACGGTTCTTACCAGGAAACCTACCTTGGTAGTGAGCTTCGTGATTTGTTCCTATAGTTTTGTTAGGGATCTTTGGGTATCTTCCTTTAGGTCAATTAAATTAGTGTTGAGGGTCACAGATTCGTTATCCAAGGTGTCCTAGCAATCACCTAGTTGAGCAATACTATTAATGAGACTCGATAATTGGGTCATTTGGTCTTTGAGTAGCTCTATATGTTCTTTGTTTGTATGTGAGGGTGGTGGAATTAGAACAGGTTGGTCCACGGTACTTTTATTTCTTCTTGCCATTGTTTGCGTGAACAAAATGGAACTGGAGAAGAGTTTGGGCTCTAATATCAACTAGGTTTTGATACCAATTGTCATGATCGTGTTCTTTTGAAACTAGGTTGTGTGATGCTTGAGGTGATAACCCGCAAGCAAATCTGTCAAAATTCTCACACACAAAACGTAACTAATAATACAAGAGAGCGAGGACAATACGAGATAAAGTTTGGAAGCAACTTTGTTGATATAGTATGCAATTACACGAAGTAACACGTTATAAAAGCAAACAAGGTGTATTACAAGCACCTAGTGATCTAGTACAAAAATAAAATATTGAGAGTGCAGGGTAAATCTTGCCATATTCTTTCTTAATTTTATGTTCAATTTGTGAAGTCATCATAACTTTTTCGTCAAATTAGAGTGTCTTTTTATAAGGTTAAGATTTCAAAGTATGGGCGAGTACAAATATGGAGTAAGAACAGGATGCCAAGCTATTATCAGGTCTGCAATTTGGGCGGCTTTGCCCTAACTCAACCTGATTGATGGGCGAATATGAGTTGTGGCTGGGTTTGAATATCTCAACCCGGCCTCAATTTGGGTTGAGCTGAGGTTGTGGATCGAGCAACCCGACTCAACCCTAATGGCAATAATATTTTTGATTTGAAAAGAACGTTTGTGGGCCTCAAAATAAGTTCTTACCCTTGTTTCTTGGGCTGGGCCCAATCAAATTAACAACCCTAATGGCAAACATATATCTGAACATCATTCGAGATCACATATACCAGATTTACCTTTTGATGGACTTGAGATGTATTTATGTTGGGGCTGGGCTTGACTTTGGGTAGGCTTTAATAGACCATCTTAGTGAGTTTCAATATATGTTGAGGTATGTGGGGATTAGGGAAGAGGAACAATTGGGAAATCAATGATGATTGCTAAACTAAGAAATTGATTACAAATTTGATGACGTACTCCTGTGACCACAGTCTACTCTAATAGACTAATGGAAAATGACCTATGAATCCCACTTCAAGGTTTGTTTGTTGATGCACACTTACAACAACACGTCAACTATTCTTTTCCCTTACTCTTATTACTCTTATTGTAACAACTATCATCCTAATCTCATTAGAATCATGGTTTCAAATCTCATCTGTGAGATGATTCATATGAGTCAACTCGGTGTTGTTCACTAAATATATATATTTTGATACTTTCAATTGAGTCAAACTCGACTGAGTCAATCAAGATAACATCTTTTGAATAAAATAATCATTTTTATAATTCAAATATTATTTATCTAAATGAAAATATGGTCATTTAACTAAGCATTTTTTAATAGTTCAATTTTTTCTTTTTAAATCATAATTATTTTTTGGTTTTTCTTCCAACCAAACAACCATTCGAGATAAGGGGGAGTGGTATAATTATTTACATATAAGCATACATTAGTAACCCTGGTTAAGTTATTTGTCTTTACTCGTTTGAGACAACCTGATCTCGACCATGAACAAGATTAGGCATCATACCATGAGTTGGAATAGTAAAACGTTTATAATTTTAAAATTCATTTATTTATAATAAAACACACATTCAAACCAGTTTATACAAATGGGTTTTGAAAAATAAAGACATTTTGATTTTATCCAACTATATAAACATTAAAATTTAAGTAATTTTATAAACCTTTGCAATTATATACATTTTTTTTTTGGTGGTAATTTATGATAATTTAGTTAACATCCCTTCTTTCCTCACGAATTAATTGTGAAAATTTGATTTTTTTTTGAAAAATTAAATTATTAATTAAAAGTTTGAATAAAATAAGAGAGTTGCTATTGCCACACCAAGTGTGAGCAATTCTTTGGCGATTTATAAAGAAAATGGTGTGGCAATAATAGCTCTCTAAAATTTCATCGGAGGTAAACCTAATCTTAGATTTTGGAGAAGGTAAATCTAATATCACCAATTTTGAAAGGGATTTTAATAAGGGACCTACTAGTTGCACACCACCCATTACCAATCATACTCTATCACTTAAAAATTCCCCTTTGCACTCCATTTGAATGACTACATTCCATAAATAATTTAAAAAAATGTTACACACCTTTTTTTTTTGTTCTTCCTCAACTGTGTCCAAAGAAATTAGTGCTAGTTTAGTAGTTTTTGCAAGAAATATTTTTTTTATTACGGAATTATGTTTTCAAAGTTACTTTCTTGTGAAATACGCAAGTTTGTATTAAATTCTAAATAAAGATTAAAAAATTAGTGTCTTTATTAAATTAGAACTAAAGAGAATATGAAAAAAATTAATCACAAAACATGATCAAAGTAGAGCACGAGCAAATAATATAAAGTTATAAGTCAAAATAAAGTTGAAACACTAAAAGTTTGATCATTTTTCACTTGTATATAAAAGAATGCTTTAGGTCAATGGGGGCATATAATCAAATTTATAAACACAAGGGACATATTCACCAAATTGTGATGAGTTATGTTAAAAAGCACTTAAAAATTGGATTAGTTGTTTCACAAACTTGATTGGTTAAACCGGTAGAACCAAGCAGGTTAGTTGATTTTTTTAATATTGGGTTTTTTCAATTGACTCGACCAATAAAAGCTATCAAGTCTCATCCAGTCTGGTCCGGTTTTTAAAACATTGGTCTCTTGATTATGATTTTACAATTTTTTTTTTTAATTTTATTGGTAAGTTAGTCTTGAATGAGTGACATGTGGCGCAAATGGCATTAGGAATAGAGACAAAGTTTCTCTCTCTTGCCTGCACATCCTCTGCCCACAGATTTATTTTTTCAATTTTCAAATCTTAAAAAAGAATTGTTAGGCATACATTGATTGTCACATTGACAATCCAACAATATAATCTTCTAGATTTCATGAAAATATTCATATTAAAAAAAAAATTAATTTTCAAACTTGCTTAAGGTGTTGAAAATGGATGGCTATCGAATATTTAAATTTAAAAATAAAATTTAACTATAAAAAATAATTAAATTTTTTTTTTTTTTAAACTTCTTATAATTTTGTCCCGCACCCTATTGTATCAGATAATGTTTTTGAAAGTCACAAGGTGGTCGGATCAGATAATTTTTTTTTCACCATGGACAGGAGAGATAAACTTTCTCTCTCAATGCTGATGTCATTCTCACCAAATGTCAAACGGGCTGTGAGCAAAAAATCACACCCTTGAAGTCTTGAACCCACAACCCCAAAGTTGCTTTACAGCTTTTATCATTTGTGTAGGGTTTATATTGCTACACCAACCTTTGCTAACGCCACCCCAATTAATATGTAAAATTAAAAATACATTTTTTTTAATATTATCTAATCTAAATATTTTAAAATTTGTTTTTGGATAGATTCAAAATTATGGCAATTTGTCAACTAGATCTCAGCCATCTACATGTCAAAATTTATTCCTCCTATCCTAATCTTAGTCAATTGTTTCGTTAAAATTTATAAAGATAAAATAAAGAGTGTTGATATTCTAAGTTGAAAGTCTTCACTCGGTCCATACTCGAATGACGTGACACGGATATGGAACCTTCGCTAAATTTTCGATTTATTTTTTTATTGGATTATAGAATTTTAATTTTTGAATTCGAACTCAATTTAAATATAATTAAGGAAAGTTTTAGATAAATGAACTTCATCTTATATTATTTTTTTCCTACTCCATCCACCATTGGTAGTAATCTCGGATTCGGTCCATTTTTTTAAAATAAAAACAAAATGAAAAAATCAGAAAAATCCGATATGTGCCCTCAAGTATGAGGGACTTTCGATGTTGTTTCAAACCATTGAGGGCACCCTATTGAAAAAGAGACCTTTTAATGATTCAAACCATTTGTGGTGTGTTTGTAAGTGTAGAGAGGGGGAGGGGGGAAGTAGAAGAGGAAAGTGGGGAGGAGAAAAAGGGGTGATCTTTGTCCAAACCCACCTTGATCTTGGGTTGACATTTTTTAACCTTCAAAGGATGAGTCTTCTTTGACATTTCTTGACTTGCTTGAGAGAGTTGAGTATTGAAGGTTAAGAGTTGAGAATGGAGATAGCTGTAATTTTTAGAGGGTACTTTTTCAAATTTTTATTAGGTAGTGAGAGTTGAGAATGAAGGGGTTCTATAGAGTTTGAGAGTTATTTTTAGGGATAAAATTGAGTGAAATGATGAGAAATGGTATAATGGTGTGGGGTTTAAGAGGTGTGTGTAAAAAAAAGGGTATGAAAGAGTATTTAGGGAAAGGGAGTTATTTGTAACCCAAATGGGTTGGATCTCTCAACCCCTTTGGGTTGAGTATTAAGTGAAAGAGAATTAATGGTGTTTAATTGAGAAAATGAGATTTTAAAAGGGTAATTGGTTGATAAGGTAAAAATGAAGTGACGTTTGATTTAAGAGAATGAGGGGTGTAAAAGGGTGGTTGGGAGGGTGAGGGAAATTGTGACATGTGTCAAAATGTGTGGAAATTATAGGTTTAGATGAGTTGATAGGATAGAGAGAGAGTGTTTGATTTAAGAGGAGAGGTGTAGGTTTGTAGTGTAAAGATGAGTTTGTAAGGAATGATGATGGTAGGTTAAAGGGATGTATGGATTGTAGGTGTAAGTAAATAGATTTTTTTAGAGAAAAGGTGATAGGTTGAAATGGGTAGATGATGTTTAGAGAAAATGTGATGGGATAGGTAGGGGATGAGGGAGGTGAGTTGAGGTGATGACATGTGTCCCATCTTGATAATCATGTTGATTAGTTGTGATGTTGGGTTGGGTAGAGAATTGGGCTTGGATAATGAGTTGGGCTTGAGTAGGGTGTTGGGTTAGGCTTAGTTTGTGGGTTGAATATGAATGTATTTGGGTTGAGTTGAATGGGCTTGGATAATGGGTAGAATAAGAATGGGTTTGGGGGTTGAGTTGAGTGGGTTAGATTTGATTTAAGATGGGTTAAAGAATATAAAGGAGTGGGGAGGTGGGTTTTTGGTCCGTGGGCTACGTGAGAGGCTTTGGGCCCTTTATTAAAAAAAAAAAAAACTGACGAAATACATTGGTTTTTTAAGGTTTGGACCTTAGGGCCCATTCCAATTTTAATAGATTTTGAAGTATTTTGCGTCGAAGGCCGGTCAAATTTGGATGTCTACATAGTGTATAAGAGAAGACCTTAACTCAATTGGGACATATAATCAAATTTCAAAACACAAGGGCCGTTTCAAATATTCACAAAATTATGAAGGGGTATGTTAAAGATCACCTAAAAATTGGATCGATCCTTTTACAAACTTGATTAGGTCACTGATTAAATCGGTAGAACCAGGCAAGGCAATTGGTTTTTTTCAATCAACTCAACCTATAAAAACTATCGAATCTCATCTAACCCAGTTCAACTGACCGATCCGATCCAGATTTTTATAACACAGGTCTCTTGAATGCAATAATTACATTTTTTATTTTATTTTATAGGTAAGCTGGCCTTGAACCACAACCTCAAAATTGCTTTGTGACTTTTATATTATTAGTAAAGAGTTTATATTCCTGCACCAACTTTTGCAAACACCACCATAATTCAATGTAAAAATTCAAAATACGTATATATATATATTTTGAGTCGTGATAATTTGACTACTACATGTGGCACACTCAATTGACTCTCTTAAGGTAATAAGGTTGGGAACCTTAGACCTGTAATATTGGGATACACGATTCCCTCGAGATACACAATTTTATGGGAAAGTGCAATTTTGTATCCCAAGACATACATACCTACGATTCTCGAAAATATCACGTCAGAAGAGTCAATTGAGTGTGACACGTGAGGAGTCAGGTTACTAGGATTAAATTCTTTTTTACTTTTTTATGTAATCTAAATATTTTAAAATTTGATATTTTTTTTTATAAATTCAAAAATATGCTGATTTGCCAACTAGATCTCAGCCATCTACGTGGCAAAATTTTTATGCCTCGTAATCCCAAAACAATCCTAATCCCATTCGGGCGTTGCGTCATACTTAAAAACAAAATATAATTGTAATTTCATCATAATTCTAATTCCGAATTAGAAAGTAATTCTGTCTCCCTCCATACATAAAACCCTTTTTGCGTCTTTTAACCACACCACACAAAAACCAGTAAGAGAAGAGAGTAAGAGAAGAGAGAGTAAGAGAAGAGTAACAATGTCTGTAGGTTCGAAGAAGATCGTGATAAGAGAAGTATGGGCGCATAACGTCTACCAAGAGTTCCTCTTAATCAATTCTCAGATACCCAAATTTTCTTTTGTTTCCATGGATACAGAATTTCCTGGAACAATCTTCAATTTTCCTAAAGGCTATAAAGAAGCTTTTCGTCGATTAAAACCATCTGATTTTTATGATATAATGAAGGCAAATGTGGACGCTTTGAACTTCATTCAATTAGGTCTCACCCTATCAAACGATAAGGGCGAATTACCTAATTTCGGTACCGATACATACTTCATCTGGCAATTCAACTTCAATTTTGATCTTTCTCGTGATCTCTACGCACATGAGTCGATCGAGTTCTTGAAGAAACAAGGTATTGATTTCGACAAGATTAGAGATGAAGGGATCAATTTGGCTTTGTTCAAGTATTTATTCAGCAATTCTAGATTAGTTTGTAGGCGATACCAAGTGACTTGGATTACTTTTCACGGTGCGTACGACTTTGCTTATTTGATTAAGCTTTTGAGTTGGAGTTTTTTGCCAGATGAATTAAATAGCTTCATGGAATTGGTTAAGCACTTCTTTGGTGAGAGAGTTTACGACGTGAAATATATAATGAAATTTTGTAAAAGTTTGTATGGAGGATTGGAGCAAGTCGCGAAAACGCTAAAAGTTGATCGTGCTGTGGGAAAGGGTCATCATGCTGGATCTGATAGTTTGTTGACTTGGCAAACTTATTTAAAAATGAATGAGCTGTTTTTCCATGGTGAGAATTGGGTTGAAGAACACAGTGGAGTTTTGTTTGGGTTTCAAGTTAAAGAGAATTAATTACAGTCTTATATATTGTTAGAGAACTATTTAGCCAAATTATGGATTTATTTTTTTATTGGATTTTAGAAGTTTTCAGATATTACATTAACAATCACCATGACAATGACAATGAATGTTGTATTTAGTGGAATTTTTAAATATACCTCTTGAATTTCTAAATTTAAATCAACTTTTTGGTTAAAATAGAAAGTGTTTTTATAAGGTTAATTCTTATGGGTAATTTTTCATTGAATGGTAAATCATCTAAAACAAATGAGAGTTCAAATATGGAGAAAGAATATAATGCCAAGCCTGGCTATTAAATCCTATCATATTAATAATATTTTGGACTTAAAAATTATGGACCTGGGTAGGTTGGCTCAAACTCAACCTGGTTGATGGCGAGCGTGGGCTGAGTTATGTAGAAGATGAGTTGAGTCTGAGTTAGAATATCTCAACTTGATTTCAATGGTTGAGTTCGGGTTGAAGGTACGAGTGACTTGGCCCAACCTAAACCCAATGCTATATACTAATATATAAATATTTTATATTAATAATAAGTTTTGAATTTAAATTTTTTATTCCATTCTATTATTATGATATGTGACAATTAATTAATATTAATGTGAATTTTTATGTAGTGTGGTTTGTCTAAATATTCTCTTAATGATGTATTTGAAGAATGTATGAAAATTTATTTACTAGTAATTTTGTTTTACATGTGGTATATCTTTTTCAAAATATAAAATTTATTTGCTAATCAAAATGAAATTAGGATTATTCAATGAGCTCAACCTGGCCAAATCTCACAGGCTAATCGAAGTCAATCTGATTTTAGAAGATCAAGCTAGGGTTGACTTTGGGTTAGTGATCTCAGGCCTGATGGTTGGTTTGAGTTGAACTCAGGTTCAAAGTTCTGCTACTTATGTGTACCCTCGAACCCGTCCCTACATCTTAGTGAGTTATAAGTTATAATTAATTATATATCATGTGGAGGTATGTAGGGATTAGGGAAGAAGAACAATTGAGAGTCATGAGGTCAATGACAACAGCTTTGCTAAGAAATTGATGACATGCTCCCTTGACCACAGGCTAGTTTAATAGGCTAATGGGAAATGACTTACATGCCCTCTTCTTTAACTTGTAACCAAAACTTAATGGACGTGGGTCTCATTTTAAGGTTTGTTGAGAGACGAACTTAATAAAGTACTATAGAAGTGTAACAATTAGATCTGTCCAGTAAATTTTTATTTTAAAAAATAAAAATAAAAATGCTATTTTATAAAATTTATTTAGAATACATAATTGAATTTAGTTTTTTCTTTTAAAATTTAAAAATAGTAATTAATGCATACTAACATCAATTATTCTTTCCCTTACTCTTATCGTAACTACGATTACTCTCATCTCATTAACATCAGGGTTTCAAATCTGGTCCAAGACCAAGATGATTCACATGAGTCAATTTGATATCATTCGATACAACTATCAATGTGTTTCCAGCTGCACATCTCGTTAGACAAAACAGTTGCCTTGGATGAAATTTTGATAATTTATGTGCAAGAAAACTCGACCGAGTCAATCGAGATAATATCTTAGATTAAATAATGATTTTTTAATAATTTAAATGAAAATATGATCATATGACTAATCATCTTTTGATAGCTTATTATATATATAATTAAAATTATTTACATATAAGCATATATTAATAAATATTTATAAACCGTGTGAAATTTTTTATCTCGTTCGAGACAGCCTAATCTCATCCATGAACAAGATGAGACATAAGACCAGTTGACTCAATTGGGTTTTCAAAAATCTGACATTTTGAGTTATCCATGTATACGCATTAAAATGAAGTGATTTTATAAACATTTTCAAATATATAACATTTTTTAAAGGATAATTTAGTAAACCTCCAATGAATTAACTGTGAATTTTTTTTCACTCGGGAAAAATAAAATTTCACAGTTAACTAAAACGATCAATCAGAAATGATAAAATAAATTCTATAGATAGAATATAGTAAAATAAATATTAAAGATGCAGACATATAAATATTTTTATAAGAAAACATTAAGTATGTTGACAAATTCGACCGTCAAACATAATAATAAATTAAATACAAATTCGAATTGTGCAATTTGAATGATCAATTAAAAAATAATAATATAAATTCTAAAGATAGAATATAATAAAATAAATATTTCAGATGCAGATAAGTAAATAATTTCCTGGTAAGAACAATAACTCATAACCCGAAGGGTTGGCTCAATGGCAATTTCAGACCGATAAGTAGTTAATGCTCGTAGGTCGTGAGTTCGATACTCAATATGAGAATTAATTCCTCAAGGCTACCCTCGCATTAATTCCTCAGGGGCTACTCGTGAGGGCGCACCCTCACTTACTTGGTGCGTGTGATGTGCGGGCGTTGCACGTGCCCTGGGACTAGTCCTTGGACAAGACCTGTTGATGAGTATTTTAAATCTTAAATTCTTGCAAATTAGAAAAATAAATATGAAAACAAAAAAATAATCTAGAATAGAGGGGTGATTTGGATTTGCTATCAATTTTCACTGCAATTATCAAGCTGAGACTGCTACATGAAAATTTTCCATTGTACATATTTCCTACTCTGGTTCCAAGGATAGTTTCATTTGTTAAACTGATAAACTTTTTTATAACTACTTTGTCATTAGTGTTGTAAAGCATATCAATATTCTGATTCGATAGTGATTCGGTGAGGGTCATATCACATGTATCATAGAAAAAATGCAAATAATGATAAACGACACTCTTACCTTATTTCAGTTTTCTCCAACATGTCAATCTTACTTTAATCTTTTAAAGCATCTTAAAGCACAAATAAGGTTACAAATAGGTTATTCCAATTTTACCCCCACCAAACTAACTTTTTAAAATGAAAAAAAAAAATGCTTAACATAATAAAATCAAAAGAAATTCATAAAATGTTTCTATCAAAATAAAAATGATAGATTTAAAAATAATAAGTGAAGTGACTACCATGATAAAGATACAAAAGTTGCCAGAATTTTGTAAGTGTGCGAGTCAGCTAAACAAATCTCACTTTTCAGTGCAGTGCAGCGGAAGTTTATTATCAAATTAAATATGAAAAATAAAGTCAAATAACTCTTTTCTTTATTGGTGTGACCATGCTATCAAAGAGATGATTAGTTCAACATTTATAACCCAATTCTTCTAAGAAGTTTCATCCTCATATCAAAGGCATTTGATCACACGTTGAAGATAATGTATGTGTGATCCATGGAGAATCTCTCTATACATGATATGATTTGGGTTCACTTTGTACACACTAAAGTCCATTCAGGCCATTTTTATCGGTAAGCTTGTTTTTAATTAATTTAGTAACAAGTCATCTCCATGTTACACTACACCCCTTCTCCTTAGTAAACTTATCTTACCCACCAAAAAGTTACATCTCTTTATTTCTTCTTTAATGTCACCAACACATTCATCCTCCTAAAATCAAATCACCTAATCTTTTACATTAATCATTATTTCAATTAACAATTATACCCCTCCTAACTTTACCACAACTCAACCTAAGGTATTAATTGTAAAACCAACCTATTTTGATCATATCCACGGACACGAGTAAAAAAAAACCCTTTTACCCCTCACTAACTTGAAATTTCAAGGCTTCATTTCCAAATTCTCACGTCTTTCCCCCTTACATTCTACTTTTGACCATAAAAATGATCCCAAACCTCTATAAAAGTCCTTTCTACAATTGAAAAACTCATACTTGAATTCTCTCCTTCAAGTCTTATATCTACAAAAATCACTCTATCAGTCTCAAATCTCTACTCAAACTTCTAAACCATTCTCAACTCAAGTCCTTACAACTTCCAATTTCAAGCCTCTACATTACAAAATCATTCAACCCTCAATTTCTTTATACTAAAATTCAAATCATAATTCGTTTTCTTAAAAATTAAGAAGAGAACTTAAAGACGATAAGACAACCAAGGACAATATATAATTAAGGTTTAAAATCAATGTAAATATAATCCTATATCCCTCTTATATCTCTCATCTTCTTTAATTTTGGGTTAGTAAACCTTTAAGATGTAATAAACACTCTCTTTTACACCCAGTAGATTGGGCTTCAACTCAATTGAAATGATAGGGGTTAAACCATTTTCAAAAATCTTGATTTCTTTAACCTCATACACATTGTACACCCATCACTCCAAATGATTATCAAGGCTAAATGTAGTGCGCCCACTTTTTTTTTTTTTATAAAAATGGGCCCATAACCATAAAAGCTTACACTTTAGTAGTGTCTAATTCACGAAAATTGAAAAAGTGATCCTCATGATATAGACCGACATCAATGTCTTTTGTAAATAAATATATAAAATTGTATTTTCTCGAATTTTCTTTTATTTTTTTATTTTCTAAAAATGATCATGTTTCAAAGTTATCACCTAAGATGGAGAGAGTAGGGTGTCCAACACCTTTCCCACTTTCTAATCGATTCCCTTACCTGGACTCCAAGTAGATTGACATCTTTATCCATATAAGAGTCACTACTTTGTCCAAAAAAATAACAATTTTCTAAATTAATTTTCAGGTGACTATTCACACCCTTTTCTAAAAATGAATGCTGACGACTTCAATTCACATAGTGTCGATATTTCGAACTCAAAAATCATATAACTATAAGGACACTTTAGTAATTTTAAATAATTATTTCTATTTGGCAAAAAAATTAATTCAAAAAATGATAGTTTACAATTTTCAAAATTAAAATCAGTTTTCCACAATTTTTATTGCATGGTAAATAAATGTAAAATAATACCAACAAATATTTAGCAAATATTCTTTATCCTAGACGCTAATACTTACCGGTTAGGATTCGGTGACTCATGAAGAATAACTTATGAAAAAAACACATGATCCCAACCATTTAAATACAAAATCCAATGGTTGAGATTTATCCTCGAGATAAGTAAATATGAGATGTGTGTTATGGAAATATGTATGTATCTTGGCCGTTGGATTTTGTGTTTACATGGTTGGGACCATTTGTTTTCTCATGTATCATTATTCATAAGTCAACGGATCCCAACCCAATACTTATTATTCTTTTACTATTTCTGAATCCAAGTAGAAAAACACTTGTAATTACTTACTATAAAACCCCTATATAGAAATCATCATCACCAAAAATTAACTCAATCTAAAATTTTTAGTCTACATAGGACAAAACACATTGTAGATATATGAGTAGATATACGTGGACACGAATCCTTACCCTATATGTATATGTATAAGTATATTTAAATTAATTTCATTTATTTCTATAAAAAGAAAACTTAAAAAAAATTTGATGATTCATGATCAAACTTATTTTATTACAAATTTTCGTCAAATTTGATCTAACAATTGATTTGATCTAATTTTTAATATTGAATAATAAATTGAAAATAAGTAGGGAAAAATTATATTTAAAACATATTTTATTAAAAGATGAAAGTCAAGAATATCATTTATGTGAGATAGTGGGGACAAAATTGATATTTACATGTGATGAATAGTGAAATAGAGATTATCTCTAATGGATTTTTTTTTGCTTCGCTAGATTTAGAGATATGAATAGTGAAATGGATGGCTTGTGAGAGATATAGAGACCAATTGGAGTTGCTCTTAAACTTATTATTATGTCAAAATGAATAAAAATACAAAAACATATCTCATAACCATGTTTGTTAATTTTTGGGTAAATTACACTCTTAGACCTTATGATATGGCATGATTCTATGTTGCCCTTTAATGTTTTGACAATTACACTTACCTCCTCTAGAGTTGTATAAGGCTTAGAGCAATTCCAACATACTCTTTAAACCTAACATCCTCTTTATTATAAAGAGCCAAGTCACAAAATTTGGGTCTAACAGACTCTTTATTGTCAGATGTTAAAGTAAAGAGCATTAAAATTGAGACAATTGCTTACTAATTGTAGCGAGAGGTTTTTACTTGTTATTATTAAAATTTTAATATGAAAAACTTAAAAAAACACTTTCCTTACTAATTTAATAAGATTTCAAATCTTATTAAGGGTCGTTGGGTCCACATGGATTATCACATTGACAATTGACCACATCATCCTTCTATATTTTATGAAAAATATTTATATTCATAAAAAAATTCTTTTTAATTTTTTAACTTGATCTAAGATGTTGAAATGGATGACTTTCAAACTCTCAAAACTTAAAATTCTAAATCAACGGTGAAAAATAATATATTTTTTATTTTTGTTTTTTTGTTTCAAAGTTATTAGAATTTTATTTTCTAGAAGTTTGTGGTATCAAATCATATTTTTGAATTTCAAAATGTAAGATCACAACTCTTATCAAGTTTTAAGTCACTTTTCAATAAATAAAAGATTTGTTAAGTCTGTTGGAGCACTTAACAAATATTGGATTATCTAAACTAATATTTGTCAGTATTTGACAAAATATGTTCTTTATTGTAAAGAGCATCGTTCGAGATGCTTTTTATTCACTTCCTTTCTATCTATTGCAGTCATTTAAACAGTCAAAATATGTTTTTTTTAAATCTTTTAAAGATTATTTGACCCTTTATAAAATGTCATTCTTTATCATTAATAGAAATATCATTATAAAAAAAAATGGATTCATGCTAAGAGTTCGAGAGAATGTTTAGATGGAGAGTTTTTTTATCTTTTTAAATTATTTTTTCAATGAAAGATAGATAAGTAAGAGGGTAAAATAGTAAAATGACATTTGAAAGTTATCAGCGTTCGTCATGAGAGGAGGTAAGTGCAATTTTCGTTCGTAAAGATCAAGGAAAATGCTAAAATGACAAAAAGAATTTCCTGTGATTCTCACAAGTCTGACGTGCGATGTGCACATAACCATAGATGTTTTTCCTCGCGATACGATTTAAACCATCTACGGTTATGTATGCATATCCACATCAGAATTGTGAGAATCACAGTAAATCCTGTGTCACTCCAGCATTAGCGGGTCATGTCTGCACTCATCAATGGCCTGGGCATTGAAAAGACGAAACTACCCTTTCAAATACCCTCTCTTTTCAAAATTTGATATTTGAAACGAAGGGCGTAGGAGGCAGTGTCAGAGAGAGAGAGATAGAGAGATGGGGCATCAACCTCGGAAACAACAAGATCATCATCATCCAGCGATGGATGATCTGGTGAATTTGTTCGCCACAGCAAACCATGATCTTACTGTTGTCCAAAACAGGCTCGAGAAGGAATTCCAGCAGATCTACCCCGACAATGTAAAAATTCCCCAACATTCTCTCTCTCTAGATATTTAGGGTTTTTATGATTTCTGTGACATTTCGAACTTGCAGGCAAATCCATTGAAGTTGGTTTCTCGGATGAAGAAAATACATGAAGACCTCTCTTCCTTGAAAGATCAGTGCCGAGACCTTCTTTCTGCAAAACAGGTCTATTTCATTCATTTTCTGAACTGAACCCTAAACCCTAACTCTAACATCGCTCTTTGATTTGCTTTAAGAATTCTGTGTTTTGTAAATGAAGTCAAATGTTTAGGAGTTAGGACTCCTCTATGGAGCCAAAATCCAACGGTCTGGATTAATGGGTATGGTGAGCTACATTGTTGAATTTCCCTGCTTAAGAAGAGCAGAGAAGAAGCCTAAATTGTCGGTCCAGAAATTGGATCTCAAAAGAGATTACTCAGGAAAAGTGGATTGTAATTTATTTTCCCCCAAATTATCTTATCCGATTTTTATCGATAATTACAGTTCTTTATCATTCGTGCTGATAACAGTGTTTGAAGTCCAGTCTAGTAAGTTTGGCAAAACTTAAACGCCTAATGTGTGAAAGTAAGGCATGTCATGCGTTACATACATTTTTTCTGAAAACAATCATGAAATCATATTAAAATATTAAAAGTGGTGCAAAAATATGAGATTGGGTCTAGGTGTTATCTACGTATTTGACATAATCCATTGTGATATAATGTTACGATGCAATTATTAGAAGTTATAACTACCAGTATATTATAATTTGGTACAATTTTCTCTCATGTAGGGGAGTGCAATTTTGGAGACCACACATTCCCATTGGTCCACTTGTGTTGAAGGGCATCCCAAATTAAAAAAAAAAAAAATCACCTTATGTGAAAAAAAGAAGCAACAAAGAGAACAAAAAATCGTGGACAAAAACACAAGGATTTACGTGGTTCGGCAGTGTGCCTACATCCACAGATCAGAACAATAACTATAAGACTAATGATAAATTGACGCTTTAAAACTTGAAACTCTTTGCACACTCTCTGACTTAGCAGTGTATAAAACCATTAGACTAATGATAAATTGACGCTCTAAAACTTGAAACTCTTTGCACCCTCTCTGACGTGATGGTGCATAAAACCATAGATATTTTCCTTGTGTATCTCAAAGAAAAAATTTATGGTTCTACGCATTGCCATGTTCGAGAGCGTACAAAGAGCGTTAGTTTATCACGACTCTAACAATAGATATTTTCTTTCAAGTTTTACAGCCCTAGAGATCTCTATTTAAAAACTGGGAGTTGTTAAATTTGTCTCTCTCCTAAAAATACCTTATGAAAATATTACATAATTGCCTTTTTCGTAAATTATAAAAAAAATGCGTCTGGGGGCTCTGCCCTTGAGCCCCTGGGAAGGAGGTGCTGCCCTACCACCCCCACAGCTCAGCATACCCCCAACATAATATAAGACATTTACACAACACCTTATTCACTTTGGAATGCCCTTCAATACAAGTGGACCAATGGGAATGTGTGGTCTCCAAGATGTCGGTCTCAGAAATTGCACTCCATGTAGGGAGTACCAATGGTCACTTGCATAAGCAAATCACAGAAGGCATAGTGAACATCAGTTACATGTGGCATTTATCGGCCAAGTCATCACCAAACTGTATGATTTGAAAGTCTAATTGCATACATGCCTCATAAATATATTTTTTCGAAAACAAGTTCCTGTCTTACACAGATACTTCAAAACGGACGCTTCACCCATGTTGTTCTCTTTTGCTTGGTAACATAGCTGCCTTTGGGAGTCAATGTTGTTCTTTTTCTTGCAGGATTTAATTGACAAGGCCAAGACGACTCTAGTTGGGAATAGGAACTTATTGCAACGGATGCAAGCATCCTTGGGTATTCCATCTACTAGTGATTCTGATGATGTGGCGTACACTAACTTAAATCAGGTAGCTTTGCCTTGGATCCCTTTCCATGACAATTCAAACTATTAGTCTTGGTGCACATCTGATGAAAAAAAAATATATATATGGAAGTCTCAGACCCGTATATCTTGTTATTGAACATACTATTAGGAGAATTCATTTTCTTTTTTCCTCCCTTCTAATTTTTGATAGAATTTATACCCTAAAATAGATATTTTGAACGATTCCTTTAGTAGCTATAGTTTTTCACATAAATACATTTTTCAATATTATGATGGGAGTACAGATTTGCTAGGTTGCATTTTCCAAGTGGTGCCTAGAGAATTTGCACCACTTGCCAGCAAGCAACCAAAATTAAATTAATTACGAGGCTCCTTTTGAAAACTATATAATGAGGCAGAAGTGTTTGCCTTGCTAGTTTACAGCATTGGACCTCGTTACATTTTCTTATCCTCCATTTTTCTTTTTGGTATATTGTCCATGCAAAACTAGTCATTTTTTGTGATATTTGTAGATTATTTATTTTTTAAGCCCGTTTGAACCTGTAAATGAATTTCCGCAGATCATCGATGAGTGGACAACTCAAGTCAGATCAAAGACAGGTAAAAGCATTCGAACCTTGACCCTCTTATTTTGTTTTAGTTTAATTTATTGTTGGAGACACTACTTGATAATGCTCAGCAACATAAAGCTTCATGCCTCATAGCCCATGTCATTCACATAACGATTCTATATTATACAAGGGTCTTTTCAGATAGAATTTGATTTATCAAGTTTTTAGGGTCACCCACCAGAGTCTGAATTCTGGGTAGGAGATTTTGTCTAGGTGGACCATAACTGATGCAGACATTGTTTCTCTTTTCTATATATTCTGGTCAGGGGGTTGTCTGCCTCAACCCCCGATTACTCTCCAAAAAAAAAAAAAAAACCTGATGCAGACTTCTTATGTGTTGCATATCGACTGAAGAATGGATGCCACTTTTAGATCTTCTGAGTTGGACCATAGGCCTTCAATTTATGTAGACAAGAAAGAATAATAATAAAAAAATTGTAGTAAATCCCATTGCTTTAAAGAACAATTTTTCATACAGAGTAATTTTTCATTTTGATGATCACAGGGGATGAGATGCACAATTCTGACATAGAGGACATTAATCAGTTGCTTTTCTCAGCAATACTTCAAGGCAGTTGAAGATGAAGAAACAGAGAGAGGATCAGTCAGTATTTTGTATCTTTTCAGTTTCTTGAGGACATTAATACATAAATACGTACATGCTTTCTAGATGGTTGAGTGACTTGTAGTTTTAACAGCATTTGGAATGTAGATGCTTTTAATTTTGATAAAGAATTCCGATCTCTATGTACATTGAAACCAATGGTTAGAACTCTCTCTTATCTTATTCAGCAGCAATAGCACTCGAAAATAATACTCTCTTTCATGAGTGGAATTTCAGTCATTTTCTTCACTCATTCATCAATCTCACACTGAAAGATTGGCAATGCCAACGAGTTTAGATCGCCAAAGAAACCATCATCACCCGCGGTATAGCTGCCAGAATCCTGACACCCGAAGTATGTCTGTATTTCTTCAGGGAAGGTACATCTTGGTGGATCAGATTCTGGTGTGGTTAATGGGAAATCGGTTGTTGTTGTCCTCTCAAGCATCTCTTTGAATTTAGTCGATTGAAGCAGAAGTCCCAAAGCCGATGAGGCATTGGTGCCACCAGATGGATGTGTCTGCCTGATGGTTGTCTCACTGGTTCTGGAGATTTGGTTGGGTAGGTAGCTTAATCCAACCTCGTGATTTGGGTTTGGAGCCGAATCAGTGATTGGGTTAGTTGAGTTTGGTCGGAGCCATTTGATGTAGCGGCTGAGGTCGAAATTGGTAACAGCATTAAGTCCACGGTACTCGATAGCTGCCATGTCGTATGCCGTTGCTGCTTCTTCTTGGGTGGCTGTATGGAATAATGAAAAACGTTTAGGGTTTTTATTTCTGAAAATTAACTCATTTGATCTCATTTGCCAAAAAAATTCTTCTAAAAGAAAATAATTACCGTATGTCCCAAGATATAGGTATTTGTTGCCGAATACTCTACCAATTCGAGCTTCCCATCTACCATTGTGATGATGTCTGCAAATCGGAACATTAATCATATATGGTTAAACTAAGAAATAGAGACTAATTGGTATTTTGTGTTGCATAGTAAAATATTCTAATTTTTAATAGAAAGATGAGTGCCAAGAGAGCTTTTATCAAAATAAATAGAGCTTCCATTGGCACACCAACTTTTACTAAGACCACCGCAAGATGTGTATCTATAATTCTGTGGTGTATAATATGAATTGGTGTGCTATTAGTTAAAGTTAGTGTGGCAATGGAATCTCTCAAAATAAATCTTAAAAAATAATCCATGATGATAATGAAATAAATAAATAAAATCACATTTACTTATTTAATATACCTTGCAACACCTCTGTATTTCGAGACTCCTCGAGAAAATCCGCTACTCTTCCTGGAATTTAAAACTATATTAATATTTTAATTCTTTCAATTTTGTTCATAAGTAAATAAAATGTTCTCTTCTTTACTAAAATTGAAACTTAACAAAACATTTACAAACATTAATATCCATAATTGTTACCTTCTCAAAGCCCCAATATATTCTTCTTTTGATTGACCCTCCATTTCTTTTAGCTTTTCTTCGTACGTTGATAACTATGATAATCATCGAAAATTAGTTCTTTTTAAAATTTGAATTTTGGAAACAAGAAAAATATATAAAATGAAATATAAGGAAAAAAAAATTAAATTAGAAAAATAATTACAGAAAAATTAAGGATGGTATCATGTCCCCAATATTTTAATGCTGCCAAGTCGTAGGCATGGGCCGCCGCCTTTTCATCATCGTAAGCACCTATATACAAAATAATAGAAAATCATGAGGGCCATTAAGAAAAGCCCAATAACAAAGAAAAAGAAAATAAATCAATTTTTTATTTTAAATAATTCTAAATATTCATTTGGTTTCAACTAAATAAAAACAACCACCAAACTTACCAAGATAGACTGTTTTTGGTTTGATATCAAATTCCATCACCACCAGGCCACCATAACAAGAAATAGAAAATAAATAAATAAAGTTACTTAAATAATATAAAAAAAAAAGAAAATAAATATAAATAAGTAGATGATTATGAACCTTGTCTTCCTTTCTTGGTCTGGGACTCATTCCAGCAATTCTTATCCCACAAGTGTGCTTCATATCGACCAGTCCAACGGTGCCTGAAACAATCATAAAACATCTATAATTAATAAGTATAGAAAGACAACTAAAATTAGTGTAATTTTGACATAGCTAATTGTCCAACTTTTGGTGAATATTACAGATACCCCAACTGCATCTTGAAACTAATGACATTCCCCTTGTTTGTAGTCTTCTTTGTGAGGCTTAATGAAAAAGACCAAAATACCCCCCCTTCCCCCCAACCCTTCATCTTTATCCATTGATTTTGGTGACAATATCCCCATTTGTACTGCACTCGATTCGATTAATTACTTGATTTTCCAAGTTTTATCCTAAACAACTTTGCCAAACAAATTGATTTATTTTATTTATTTATTTTTTGAGGGAAGGGGATCAGGATATTTATGAAAAATAATTGAATAAATACAATTTTGTATCTTAAAGTTGACGAGATTGAAAAATGAAGGGTCGGGGTCTTAGCAAAAAGTTGACTATGGGGGCATTTATGTCATTTTAGTAGTGCGAAGACAATAATCAGGGGGATCTCATTAATTCATGGAAACCCAGAGGGGTATATTTAAATTACCAATGATAACAACAATGTGAGGTAAACCCGTGTTAACGTAATCAGAACCCTTGTTGGAATTTCCACATATAATCAAAATTCAATATGTGAAAAATTCAAGTTCTATTTAATTTTGGGTTGTAAAAATACGGTCTAAAATTTGGTAAAAAATTTTGACAAATGGAAAGTATGTGACATATGCTTTATACATGTTGTATTATTCGTCTCATTTCAAAATTTTGAAAATAAAAAATTCGATAATATGATACTGATAGTGATGGTGATGATGAAGTTGATCATATAGTGGTGATGGTAATAAGGAAAAATGGGTGGTGAGAATGAGTGCATTGAAATTATTGTTCCATTAATTTACAAATGAAGAACAAAGTCAAGGGATAAATTATTAATTTAGAAAATTAAGGTAATATCTCAAATAAATGCAGAGGGGCATGTCATTATTTTTTAAATGATTCCTTCAAAATTTTGAAGTTTGAAATGTGACAGTTTCTTGTTTCAAAGTCAAACTTGTGTTAGATATTACAACTTACAAATTTACACTTTAAACTTTATTACATACAACAAGTTACAATTTTTATTATTATTGAGATTTAGAAAAAATTTGTAAAAAAATGTGTTTTATTTTTTTTAAACTTAAAATACGTGAATTATTCCTAATAAAACTCATTGAAAAAAAGGAAAGAAAAACTCAGTGAATGTTTCACGAATTAAACAGGAGATTGCTAACAAGGATCAGAACCTTGTGACCCCTCGAAAGGTCGAGCTTCTTTTAGGTGGAGAGTCTCTTGGAACGCTCTTCCTTGTTCTCTTCACCTTTGTTTCAGCTTTGTTTACAATTATCTTCTTGTTTTTCTGTGATGTTTTCGCCATTAAAACTACCCAAAGAGAGAGAGAGAGAGAGAGGTGGGAGATGAGTGGGTCTTAAAAGTGAGGGGGTTATAAAGGAAAGGAAAAAGGTATTATCGATAAAGAAATGGGCAGCAAATGAGAGTGTGCCGGCCGTCTTTAAGTGGGTTGTGTAGTTTCTTCTCATTTGTTTTCATTTATATTCTTGTGTGTATTCGAATTATGTTGAATTGGGTTTTAGCTCTTTTACCAAACTTTAGTATTTGGATCATCTCTTGGTGGGCCTACTTACCTCAAATCAGCTTGATTGGTGAGTTTTAGTCTCTTTCAATTTCTTCCCATCATATGTGCTAAAAAAAATAAAATACTTTCCCTATTCACTAATTTGTTTTATTTGGATGGGTAGTATAATTAATGAGAGAATAAATCATTTTTTAAAAAAATTGGAAAAAAATAAAACAACATAAATTATTTAAAATTATCTGTATAAGTAACAAAATATACAATAATAAGAGCCCACAGTTTTGATCAGTCACAAAATTCACCAAATTTTGTGAAATTCGAACGAAATCATAAAAATGGTGTTTGGTGAAAAGAAAAAAAATTGATGATTAATTGACTGGTTGAGAAATACTAGACAATTTATTAAAAATTATCAATTATTTTGGAAAAAATAGTATTTTTAAAATACATTTTTTATTATTTCAAAAAAATACCTTTAATATATTGATTTCACGTTCTCTCTTTATGACAATAAAAGAAAGTGATTTGAAAATCACAATTTTAATTAAAATAAGTCCTTGTTTTCAATTCCATTTGGATGACCTAATCAAAAGCCATTTTAAAAAGATTATGATAATTACATTTCAGCCAGAGATGAAAGTAAAACAATAAAAAAAATTATATGATAGAAGGATTTTTATTATTTTTCTAGTAAAATATTCTTATTCTTACGTATGTTTCAATTCTTTTAATATTAGTGGGCCTTGCACGTGCAATGCATATGCATGTTGTATGATTGTTTTATAAATCTTGAGTTATTTATCGGTTACTTATATCTTATATGATAATCATGACTTAAATAGTTCCCGAAAAATATTTTTGTACAACATTTATGATGATATTCTAAATAACAAAACAGTAATGGGAAGATAGAAGATCACGAGTAATCATTTTATACATCTTTTCCACATTTCTTTTTGTGAGAGATCGACAAGAGATGATTCATCTTTTTCACATTTTTCTTTCCTCACCGTCCCATCTCAAAAAGTGTATCTCCACAATTAGTGACTAGGAACCAACCCAACCAATTTCACAATTGAGTACAATCCTGTCCACACATGTGCCATACATTAGAAAAGTCATATTTGACGGTCTAATGTGTCAAAAAAAAAATTTCGTTGATTATTTTTGGATAGGTCGAAATCATCAAATTAATAGAGGATGGGAGAAATTTGATGGCTCTCAACTGTCAAATCAAGGTACATAAAAAAAAAAAATCGACGGTCATAGACTGTTGAAATTAGATTTCTAAATTCATAGGCATTGACTGGTCGAATTTTTCTATCAAAATTTTCAATTTTCATGTAGTGAAATATAATTGTATTGTACATTAAAGGAGTGCAAGTCGTGTTTGTGCGTGAAGTCAAACAAGCTTGATCACTTCATCCACCCTTCCTATTAAACCTATTCTCACCCAAAACACTTCAACATGCCTCTTCAATCGTTTTTGAAATGCAAAGGCCTTAGAATTGGCTTTTGGTTGGAATTAGAATGCAAAACCGAATATCTCATACAAACTTAATAAAAATGAGATCCCTAAAAATGTCACCTAAGCATTGAGAAATTATAATCTCTTGTCAGAAAAAACAATACCATTTTGTGTATAAAATTGCATATATGTTTCAATAATTTACATTTAACCAAGAAACCTCTATTACCACAATCATCTCTTTAATTTTCATACTTAAGGAATTTTTTTGATCATTTTTCAAGAAAAGAAGAAACACATGAAATCTACATTTTATTTTAATAGGTGAAGAATGTATTAGCAAATGGAAGAAAAGACAGATTACTCTACTTGGAAAGACTCAAGACAGTGCCAAGTAATCTTGGAGCAAGAGATTCTGTTTGGCTATGATAATGTGTAGAGAGTTTGTAGTGCATATCAGGCCAACCTACATAAGCCAGAATAGACGAATCTTTAAAAAAAGAGCTAAAAAAAAGAGAAGAAATTCCATATTAAATTTCAGAAATTTGGAATTTGGAATCAAATCAATCACATCATATCTTCTAATTTTAATTGAAACTACACAGGGTATAAACAAACATGAAACATGAAGACAATTGACGTTTTCAAAATCTTTATTTATTTTTTGAAATTTTACAATCTCTCTCTGAAAAACAAAGAATTTATGTGGACAGAAAAAAATAAGATGTGGCATAAAAAGTGGTGAACCTGTGTGTCAACCATGAAATATATAATTGATTGTAGATGAATCACTATAGAGATCTCTATAGCATCGTATTCAACTGAGTCGGTCTATTTGCACACACCGAAATGGTTATTTGCACCAACTTAAGTGACTTTTGTATATAAAAAAAAGATAAATGACCATTTTACCATAGATCTCTAGGACTATAACTTTGAAGAATATAATTTGACTAGATTTCAATCTGATCCGTAGATGTAGGCAGACATCCAAACCACATAAATCTTTGTGTTTGCTTACGATTTTTTTTTTCTTTGTTAATCAATCAATTACTCCAAAAGACTAATTTGTTGGAGAGGGGGAGAACTATGAATATAAGAGATTTACGGGGCTTAACTAGGGTATGACACTTGAGAGTGGAGGAAAATATACATTCTACACTCTCCTCACCCGTAAGGGTGGACATAATTGATAAAAGCATAAATTACTATGATTTACCACTAATTTATGGTGATTGATTTGTTAATTTGATTAATAAGACGTAATTAATTGAATTTTAATTTTTGTAGGCGTTGGACGGTTGGAGGTTTAAAATGGACAAAATAAATGCGAAAGATAAGTTTATGGTGAAGAAACATGCAAAAGTCTGAAGGAGTAATTATGAGACATGTTAAAGGAAGAGTTAAAGAAAAAAAGTGAAAATCTTTACACATAATCTTACTATTGATCAAAAGTGTATCAAGTGGCGCAAACCGGGGCTATGGGAGTCAAACCCAATTCTTCCACAACATACCACATAAAGTCACTTCTATATTTTTCTTATTATAAAATATCTCATATATCTCTTTCATATCCTATTATTTCTATTTTTCACTCTCTATCTTCCACATGTCAATTTCTCTCATCTTCCATATATCCCTCATTCTACTTATTTATTTGTTTTTTTTTTGTTTTGTCTATTCTCCCATCATTGTTTATTTCATATTCTTCTTTTCCAATATTTATCCATCTCAAATTTTCACCTTAATTTCTTTTTAATTTGTTTTTCTAAGTTTTTTATCAATAATTTTTATAGACTTGTTTTTTCAAATTGTTTGTTAAAATCTAGTTAGGACTAAGGGTGAAATTTGAAGATTATAATTTCATAAGGTGAGTTAATTAATTGATTTAATTCAATATTTATATAAAAAAAAAAATTAAATTTTTATTTATGATCATCACATTAAATGTTTGAAACTTTTTCTTTACTCATTGTAAATGAGTGTTACACTAATTGTTTAGAAAATCCTTGTGATATGTGAATGTGCTATACGTGACAACTTTAGATTTTTCAAAATATTTTAATGAATAAATTTTTTATTTAATTATTATATCGGGAGAATCTTTATTCGAAACTAATCGAGGAAAAAATTGAATGGAATAAAATTGTGAATTTTGAGTTGATCTTTAATGCCTTAACACTTTTATATTTATATTTTTAAATCTTTAATTTTCATTCCATACAAAAGTGTGGAAAATCACTTGTTTTCATAGTTTAGGTCCATTTTCTTATACCTCACACGTGTTTGTTTTTTTTTTTTTTTTTAATATATACACAATCCTTGTGGATTGACCTTAGACTCCTGAGATTTTATTACTTCGCTACAAATTTGCACTTGGGGTATTTAATCTACACTATTTTAGTTGTAGAAAGAATCAAACTCGTGACCTATACGAACTTAACACTCCAATATCATCTTAACCAATCAACTACTCCAAAAGGTCGACTTTTAGGAAATGAGGAGAACTATTATTATAAGAGGGTCACAAGGCTTAACTAAGGGTATAATGTACCTGAGAGCCTAGTCACAAAATTCGTCGAATAATTATCAAAATTTGGAAAAAATTAAAGATTTGAAGGTGCACTGTTTTAATGGCGATTAATCGCACTCATATTTGAAATCGTGGATTAAATTAACAATTTGTCAGTTTAAAGTTAAAAAAATCAATTAATTTGATACTTTTAGAATAATGATAAATTGTACCACGTCTAGTGTAGATAAAATAGCTAAATAAGGATAATTTATTTACTAACTCCTATTGTACATACTTCTTTATGAATGCAACCTCAATTTTGGGTGGAATCTTAATAATCTCGTTAGTAAAAAAATTCATTTTTATTTTCTACTCCCTCACCCCATAAAAATCTTTTTTTGATAATCGGGTACCCTTGTAAATAATGGACCAGGCTTGTATCCGAACTTTGCTCAATCCATAGACCATGGTCTTATCCAAGGATTAATCCCACGACACATGCAACTTCCGCACATAACACACACTAGGTAAATGTGGGTGCGCCCTTGTGGGTGACTCTGAGGACTTAATACTTATACTTGGTATTGAACTCACGAACTATAGACATTAATTACTTATCGGTCCAAAATTGCCATTGAGCCAATGCCCTATCATTTTTCTTTCTGAATGTCCTCTCAACCCATGAAAACCTTTCTTTCTTAATATCCCCTCACACATCTTTCTTAATGCCCCTCTACCCTCTAGAAATCTTCCTCCCTCAACACTCATCCCAAAAAGCGTGCAAACTCAAATGTCGACTATTCAAATAGTTGAAATAGACCATACCTAAAGTTTGACCTTCTACAATCACACATTCTTCAATGCGGAGTACATGTGAAAATGCACCTATCTTAACAATTAAAAAAAGTGTCATTTTTATAACATTCAAAATTTTCCCCAATTTTTTTTTATTTAAAAATTTTACATTTATCTAAATTAACCGAACGGAGTCCCCTTTGCTGAATAATACCCAAATCCAAATTTTTTTACTATGCCGGAGAGTGGAGGAAAAAAAAAATATTTTTTTTTACTAACCGAGTGTTTAGGTCAACCTGTGACATTTGTCTACCCCACACTTCACGTGCTCACTCTTATCACTTAGACAACCCATGATTGGGTAAAAAAATAAGAAAAATACATTTTTCACTCTAAATATTTTTTTGTATTTTTCACACATCAAACTTGATTCCCCCTCTCACTCCAGATCCAACGGCTGAAAATCATGAAACTTTAAAGTAGTCAATAATTGCTAAGTTAGCTCAACTTCTTTAACTTTATCAGAATTTTTATACAGACATCCGTATCTTATGTTCCATATTTGTTAGGTTATCCATCCATTACCCAAGTTGTTCTTAGGTAATCAGATTTTTCTTTCCCATGTAGAAATCCGTAACAATTGGTTAGACTATCCGCCAAGTTCCGACATTGGCCAACAATCGTATGGTGTACCAACCAAAGTGTGCCACGTGGTATTCTAAAACGTCCATATGAAAATTTGAGAAAGCCATTCTTCATATTAGATTCTTGGGTGTTTTAGAAATAGCCCTCTACGTTTTGATAAATCTACAGATACCCCTGTTTTGAAACTGTTGAGGTAGCCCCTTGACTTCATTATTTTTTTAAATAGGGATTTGTAAGTTGGACTTAAACCCACGACCTCATATATTGATTAAAGGATGTTTAAAAATTACATTGTAAAGAAAGGTTACTTTTATAATTTTGAAAACTTTGCAAGGCCATTATATGGTAGTGGGTGGCAATTTACTTAATTTCTTTTTTATTTTACTAAAATGGCCTTATTTATATTAAATTTAAAAATATAAAAGTGGGGGCTTTTATCGCCACTAAAATTTTGTTGTTGAACTTTTTCTTCTTGGCCTTCCTCTCATTACAATAGTAAAGATTAGATTTATGATTTTATAATTAAAAGTATCTAAAACCCATCATGAAATGAGAAATTACTCTTACCTCACCCTTTTCCTAATGAATCTTTCATGAAAAGTAGTAACATATGACTTTTAATAATGAATGAATTTACGTTTTAATTATAAAATTTAAAAATCAATCCAAACCCATTAGGATCTGACTTGAGCTTAGCCAACTTATTACAATTGATGGTTTAGTACTGATCTAGGTATGATCTGATCAATCCAAAATCAATTATTGATTAGATATGATCTCTTAAATGTTTTTACTGACGTCTTCATCTTTAAGATTCAATCTGATTGAACCTTTAAACCTCAAGAACAAAATAATATATATTTGAAGAGGATAGAATATTGGGTAAAAAAAATTCAAAGTTTTACTGCAAGGTTGAATACCATAATTGAAAATGGGGTTGGTGATAAGTTAAAACTAGTTTACACCTATAAGTTTAACAGTTTGAAGGAAACTATTTTTTAGAGAAAAATAGTATTTGGCTTGTGGTTGAAGATAAGGGTATTTCTTTCATTTTATATAAATCTTCCTGTGTAGACCAAAGTCAAGGTGATATTTCATAATTTTAAAAACATAAGGGGCATATCAAATATTCCTCAAAATATTGACGGATATGGCTGGACTAATCTTAAGCGTCATCTCACGTTCAACCACCATTCTTTTTTCTTCAAACGTCCAGAGATATATGTGATTTCTGGAATATAAGCAACTAAGAACATTTGAGAAACCCTTCCTTACTAAGATAGTGAGGAAAAAAGCCTTACTAAGCCTTTTCCACCGTCAAAAAGACCTCGAAATGTGCAAACAAGACATCAAGATTTGTTACGAATCTCAATGACATGTTTTACACATGTGTGGATGAGACTTAATAAAACCTTTTTCTCCTCACTATCTTAGTAAGGATAGTTGGACTAATACCACTTAATGGAATTTTATTAGGAGCCTAAAAGTTGGGTTTTATTCCCATACAGACTTACAGTGCAATTTTACACTTAAAGCTCCGAAGTGACGTCAAGATTGTACCTCTTGTTGCACATCCTAACGTGAAAGTGTATAAAAAATATAGATGCTTTTCATCGGGATACTGATAAAATGCATCTATGATTTTTATACACTTTCACATCAAGATGTGTGATATGAGGTACAATCTTGAGATCACTCCAGCACGACTCTTTTACAATTTGCAATCATGTTAAAGAGTAATGATGTTTTTAGGTCATTAAGAATAATTTTACTAATATTGATACACATCTAAATTAGGTGACATGTAAGAAGTGTGCTAACCTACTCGGTCACATCTAACACATTATCAGCTCATTTTGTACGAGTGATCTTGAATGAATAATTTTGTCAATAACGAGTAAGTTTTATAATAGTTCAAAGTATCTGTACATCTTTCCCCAATAACTAGATCATACAATGTATCAATCAACCTTACACAAGGAGTTATCAAGTTGGTGGGGTCTATGGCATACTATGTCATCTTAATTCACATACTATAGTTGTCAAATCAATTGATTTAATTGGTCTATGATTACGATTGATGCCCCCATTAAATGGACTCGACAATCAATACTTGATACACGACCTAAAAGTAAGAATAATGATTTTCTAATGCCCCCTCTACACCCCATCACAAATCCATAGATTATTTGCCTCGAAATAAGCAAAATCATAAAATCTTTTTCTTGTGTATCCAAAGGCAAATGATCTATGATCTTGTGATGGGGGTGTCAGATTATCGACTCTAAAAGTAATGCCCCATCTACATATTAAAAGTCAAGTCTTTTAGTTATATAGATTTGTTAATCTAAACTATTTCTATTCTTCACGCTTTTGGGTATAAAAATCGGTTATATATAATTTTTGTAACAAATTTAATAAATAATTATTTATTTTATAATCGGATCTATTCTTTACTAGTTCTGAACAGAGGATTGAACTAAATTGGTTGGTTCTACATTTTTCCAACCAACAATTGGACTGAAACTTGTTCCAAATCAAATTAAACCAACCCGAACCTATTGATTTGGCTCGGTTCTCGATTTGAGCTGGACCAAGTTGCACTGCTAATCGTGACTCCTACGTTACCCCATGCTAATTGATACCACTGATATTCTACATTTGTTATCCTTTGATGATTCCAACTCCAACTCTTGGAAACAACCAAATGTGCAATTTTTTAGAGAGTTACTCCAATTCCAACTATTGGCACTTACCTTCCAAACAAGCCCTAAACAAAGTAATTTGGGTTTATCCGAATTTTAAAGAATTATAAGTTTAGCATACTAATTTATCAAATTTCCAAGGGTGTATAAGTAGAAATATAAAACTTGTGACAATCAGTCTTCGCTCGCCCTCCAAAGTTGTCACGCTTTCTTCGCAGTCTCCTTCGATACCTCTCCTTTAAATTCACATAAAAAACTCAAATTCGACACTTGAATTAGTGTGATTTCCGGTAATAGTCGACCTGATCGGTCAGATATCGCCGGAACCAGTATAAAAAGGAGAATTTCCCGGCGAGGTTCCGGTAATTGGCCGGAATCCAAAGCCGGAGCTACGATGAATGGGAAATTTTTCAGAAGAAAGGGCAATTTTACAGGAAAGAACGAAGAATCGAAGAAGATTGATCTCAAGAACACACCAATAGCAATGAAGAAGGAAAGATTTAATCGAAGATTAGTGAAATTCGAAGCCTTGCCAGAGTATCTGAAAGACAACGAGTTCATCTTAGATTATTATAGGGCCGAATGGCCATTAAAAGAGGCATTTCTTAGTGTTTTTTCTTGGCACAACGAAACATTAAATATCTGGACGTAAGATCAAGATTTTGTTTCGATTCCACATTTTCTTGAATTTTAGTTTTTTTTGTTTTTTTTTTTCGATTTTTATTGGATTTTATTTTACAGGCATTTGGGGGGATTCTTTATTTTTCTAGCTCTGACGGTGTTGAGTTGGATGAAAACTACTTCTGGAGTTGGAAATCTAATCTTTGGTTCCTCAAGGTCTGTTTTTTTATCTTTTCTTCAAGTTTGAAATTTTAGTTTATTTAGTTGTTAAATTATTGATTTATGTTTAATTTTGATGATTTTTTATTAGATCGAATCAGAAACAGATGATGATGAAGAACAACACGGATAATTTATTACCAGTAAGTCCTCTTTTCTTTTTCTATAATGGAAATAAATTATTAATCTTCTAATAGAAATACAAAAATTAAAAAGAAGATAATAAAAATAATAAAAATAATAAAAATAATAAAAATTTGTGTTTATTATTCGTTGTGGAAGAAATGTTGACTGTCGTTTTCACACTTTTCATTTAGCTGGATTGGGATGGGCGTGCATATAATCATTATGGAATTAAAGAGTTTGGGTTCTCTTTGGGAGGATTTGGGCCGGGCTTGGATGGGCCCTAAACCAGTCCTAGTCCCTTTGGGCCGAAGTTGGATAGCCCAAGTTAGGCCCTAATGGGTTTGGATTGATTTTTGGGGATTTATTAAAAAAATAAAAATTTATGCTCTTTTTTAAATCAAATATTTAAATCATTGCGTGTTGAATCAATTCTCCATCTTAATTAAAAATAATACTTATACATAAGATTAAACTTATCATTTTATGATATACTTTATTAATAATTTTTTTTATAATATTTTTAAAACTCGTTGAGTAAACTCAAAACTTGACTAAAAGTAAAATAATAAATGTATTTTAAAAAAGAATTTGGATAGTCAAAGTTGTGGAAGATGCTGATGTCCGCATGAAGCATTGAAAATTTACATCGTTCATATTAATAGAGGAAATAACTATAGAGACTATCTATTATATCTTTTATATTTAATTTGCTTACATGCACGAATTATGGATCGAGTTTCGGTGACTCATTAAAAATGCCTCACAAGAAAATCCTGACTTTATAAACACGAAATCCAATGGTTTATATTTATGTGTATCCCAACGACATACATCTCGAGGATATTTATCAGAAGGGGAATGCTAACATCCAAGACCTCATGAGGACGTAAGCATTCTCCACCATATTTACTTTTCAATAATATCTTTGTCCATTTTGTTTTTTAGTAAAAAAGATAGGATATGTTAATTTTTTGAGTAGTAATTTTCTAACTCTCTCTCTAACATACTCCCTTAGCATGGCAGTGCATAAAATCAGAGAATTTTTTTTCTCGGGATGCACAATTGCACATAATCATGGGATGTGCAATTGTCTATCTTCAGGAACAAATTTATTGTTCTATGTACTGTCATGCTAGGGGAGTATGTTAGAGGGGAGTCCGATTATCACCACTTTAGTTTTTTACATAATAAATGCTTAATTTCCTTCAACCAAGCTGAATGTATGTATCTATCTCTGTTGTCCTCCAAGTACATATTCTCATGGTAAGCTAATATAAGAAGGGAAGGCTCTAATACAAGTTAACTTACTGATTTAACAGGACTTAATCCTCCACATGGAAGGAGTTGGCAGTGAGTCGAACATTCCCGGATGGCCATGGTTCGTGTTCTTGGGCGGGGCCATGGTTTGCTTGGTGTGCAGCTCACTCTCTCACCTTCTTGCGTGTCACTCTCGCCGCTTCAACTACTTCTTTTGGCGCCTCGATTATGCTGGTATCACATTCATGATCATTTCCTCATTTTTCTCTCCCATTTACTATGTCTTTTACTGTCATCCCAATTCATCGTTCATCTACCTTACTTCCATTACCATCCTCGGGATCCTCACAATCATCACCCTACTCGCCCCAGCACTTTCCACCTCTCGTTTCCGCCATTTCAGGGCATATCTCTTCCTCGCTATGGGCTTCTCTGGTGTGATTCCAACTGCCCATGCCATTGTTCTTTATTGGGGTCATGATTTCATTTTTGTGTCCCTGGCCTATGAGCTTATCATGGCTTTGGCCTATGCAATGGGGGTGGTGTTCTATTTGAGTCGGATACCAGAGCGTTGGAAGCCCGGTTCATTTGATATTGCCGGGCATAGCCATCAGATCTTCCATGTGTTTGTCGTCGCTGGGGCACTTGCCCACTACAGGGCCACGCTAGTGCTCATGAATTGGCGTATGGGTTCCCCTACGTGTTTAAGAATTTGATGGTCCATGGGCTTGTCATATATACGATAGAGAAGTATGATCTTGCCCTTATAATTTTATGTAATGGGGTGGTTCACATTGTAGTTTGCAAAACTATATATACTAATGAAATGGTTAGTTAATCCCAGACTGGGCAATTAATTTGCATTTCTTAATTTAAATAGATGTAGTGAGTAATTTGGTTACAGGCTAGGCAGATACAAGGCAAACAGGTTGAGACCCCTCAAGGATCAGGCCTTAATTGAAATGACCAAAATGCCCTAATCTTTGACCTGGTGACGAAAACCTTGATTTTCTTTTCATCAAAACCCATGGTTTCAACTTTAGACCTCGAAGGTTTTTTTTTATTTTTTTTTATTATAGAAAAACCCCCATTGAACCTCTTCAAGCATGTCTTTTGATTTTTCTTCTCCAAAACCTATCATTTTCAAAATCCTCCAAAACCATATCTTGTTCTCGAGCTTCAATGGTTGAAGGAAGTGGAATCTTTAGGTTGAAATGGTAAAATATTTTATTGACGGTGAGCACATTTTGGTAATTTTGGAAAAATCTCTAACATAAGACCAAAATGAAAGGAAAGTCTTAAAGTTCTACCAAAACCCCGAGAGGTGAATACGATAATATCTTTACTATTATAATGAGAGAAAGCATGGTAGAAGTGGTTCGACACCAAATTTTGAATTTCAAAAATGCCCCCACCTTAACATTTAAACTTTATATAAAAAAAATCATTTTTGTCAAAAATCAAGAAAATTGCAATCCACAACGTTGATTAATTTTCAAAATTATAAAAATATCCTTTTTACCATGTAAGTTGTAAAACCACCCTTTGATTAATATTTCAAATTACAAATAAACCCTTCAGAGACGTACGTTTGCCCCCTTTCAACAACCATTAACAACAATTTCATTTGTGGTGTAATTTAAAAATATAACGATCTGAAGTCATTATATTGTAAGTTTGGGGACAGTCTCTTGACTTTTGTTAGGCAAGCGGGATTAATGGTCAGTAATTAGTAGGTGAAGGCCAATTTTGAAGCTAGGTCGTGTGGTATCAACATTTTCGTACTTTGACCAACTTAGCAAGTTAGGCATTCTTTTCTCTTAAGGCTTTTAATGTACTCAACTAATATCTCAAAGAACACGTTAGGACTCGTCAAAGCAATGGAGTGAAATAAATTATGACAATTTCAATGTTATATTATTCATCTACTTATACAGAGATAATATTTCTATCTAAAATAATCAAGAGTCGTCTTGTTCTTTGGAGAAAGAAAATATAAGAAAGAGACAAATTGGTACAACCACAAATGCTGCAATCTTCAACAAATCCTCACTTTCTTTAGAAATCGCTCCAATCCTTGACCAATCCCCACTATACCTGAAAATATTGTGAGCTCTTAAGATTTTCAACCAAATATAGATGTTCAAATAGAGGTTTACAAAAATTTGTGAATTATTTTGGTCCCTCGTTCAAGGTAGGAGTCATAGTAAATTTGTAAATTACTCATAAATAATTAAGCGTTGAACAATCACAAAATTGGCCCAATTTTCCAAAATTTTGGAAAAAAATCTACCATGAAGGGATTGTCCCAGATCATAATTCTCTAATAGTTATGTTTTATTGCTTAAAATTGTCATCTTTATAATCTTAATTTTTTCCCGTGACCTAGGCTCAAATCCCATTGAACCCATCTTCAACTCCATTAACCACTAATCCCTTGCCTGCTTAGAAAAAAAAAAAAAAATAGTCTCTGAATTGTTAACTATGGTGAGAGTATGCTCTTACAATCAAGTAAAATTCTTCATTTGTTGCAAAGTGGAAATCCTAATATATAAATGATATTTTTTTTCAAAATAAAATAAAATAATATAATGGATATCTCCAAATTCTAATTCTAACCTCTAATTTTAACAACTAACAAGTTGAGAGAGAAGAGAGTACCCAGCATCAATGAATCCCAAGCCAAGAACAGCAATAGCAGATCGAGCGAGAAAGACGTTTGGGACTCTCAAACGAAGGATGGGCTCTTGTTTGATTTTCAAATTTTCAATATCTTGTTTTTTGGCAAATGTTGTTCTGCATTTTCTTCTTCCATATCTGCTTGGAAGAAAAAGATAAGGAGAAGTGGAGGTGAGAGAGGGGATACAACTCTTTTGTGTGATTACCATTCTCTTCTCTACCAAAATTTGTATGGCTCTCATCCATCTACATAAACTATTATTAAATGCCCCCTCCTTTAGGGAAAAGGTATGATTCTTTGTCTTATGATCATCTCAATATGTTTTGATGATTAAAGATCAGGTGGTCATGATCATCAAATGGAGTCAACTATCTCCATGGGACCCACTCATCATCATTCTTATCAAAATTCTTGTGGGTCCTTTAGATCACACGTGGCATCTCCAAGGAGGTATCACAAATATTAATGAGAAAGTAGGGGCGTGACATAAACATAAACAACTACGTATCATGAATGAGGGTTCCTCCAAAATTTTGAATCAGCCTGGCCGCTTCAATGTTGGACTCACCCTTTTGCCATCAAAACAGGTCTAAATTATGGTACCATTAAGGCTTTTTCAGGCAGTGATATCAAGCTTTCTGTGGTAATAACAAAAATTTCTCGCTTCTAGGTAGCGCATAATCAATTTATTTGAATCCCACATTCTTCACCCAATCAGTGTTTGCTTTCGAAACAAATTACAAAACCTTTCTCTAAGTACCGAGTTCATTGGAAATTTAGGGTCAACAAACTTTCTACACCAAATTATGAACCAATACAAGACTGATGTTTCACATGTGATACAGGATTTTGATTATAGCCTTAACAAGATGTTAAAACCTCCAACCAAGAAGAACTCAGACCATAAATGAGAGTCTCTTGAAACTTTTCAGTGAGTCCAATTCTCTATGCTTTTCAACAACTCCAACAAAAACTGCGATGCTACTTGGGAGGGGGAGGCTCTCCCAACCATTTAGCACGAAAGCCCGATCCTTTACAGTCAGAGCAGCACATTAAGCCCTTGAAGAAGGAACAAAGCAAAGTTTTGTTATTTTCGTTTACAGAAGAAGCAAGTCTTGCAGAGTAAGTTAAGGAATGGATACAGAAGTTTAGAGAGGTGAAAGTGCTTATATTTTACCTTTCCAGCACAGATAACACAGGTAGTGTTTCTAGAAGGCACTTCACACAGCATATTATCTCCAAGAATGAAGAAACCTGTACCTCTACACCATTTGCACTCAACATGCCCATTTGAGTTGCAAGAAGAACAAGCAATTGGCCTTGGTTGCTGCATGCATCATGGACATGGGAAAGGGAAAAAAAAAATTAGAATAAGGCTATGACAATGGATCATAAAAGCAATACCTGTTATAAAATGCCAATAACTCAATAGGCTAATAACATTTGACTCACATAAAGAATCCAAGTTTGTTGGTTCTGGGATCTATTACATCGTTTATGGGCCACCTTAAACCTGAACCAAGTCCAGTTTTTGGAATCAAGACTCATTTGGTTAGCCATTGCACCCACAAACCAATGAAAAATATCATACACTTCAGGTTCAGCAGTGTGTCATGAACCTAGTCTCTTATTGCATAGTGCCCATGCAGAGCTCAAGCTAATCCCCTCAACATAGCTTAAGTCAGCCATACTCCAATGCATCCCAAATAGTTACCTCAATCCACTTATGTACTTAACTCGAGAACGCACACACTTGTGCTTAACTTGGAAGCTTGAAGAGTAAGTAGCCGCTCAGCCCATACTATTAAATAAACCATTTCCTAGAAACTGGGCTAGCCACCAAACATTCAAAGCTTGGTCAGACTGGTTAGAACCAGGTTGGACTGGACTGGCTACGACACAACAACATCTTATCCCAAAGTTCTGGTGTTTGCTAAATGAATCATGTTCCTCCTTTCCACCCCATCCTATGCCTTATGTTATTGAGAGTGAGTTCATATCTACTTTCACTATCTCTCATCTAAGTTCTTTTGGGTATTCCTCTCTCTTGTAGGACATTCAGCTTGAATATTTCTTGTAATTAGGGTTGTAATCATCCTTTGTTGAACATGCCCAAACCATTTCTGCTGACTTTTAGTTCGCACCTATTAGAGCTACTCCTATTGTTTCTAATTTTATCTTTCCAAGTCTTTTTTACTTTCATCCCAGTTTACAATGCTGAACTATACTTGTTCATTTACTAGGAAGTAGCAATTCACATGCCACAATCTTAGTTGCAATATGTTGGAGCAAGTGCAGGGGAGAACTTAGCTATGTGAGCAGATAATTGTACCTACATTCCACACCCAGTTTAAGTGAATATTTTTAGGACACGGGGAGGGAACGAGACTCCAGAGTGGAAACTGCAGCTTGGGAGGAGACTCCTGCAAATAATATCACAAGTTATGGGACTTCAATGATATGTGTTGGTACTTTTTAGCATATCAAGGATATCTTAGGTGCCTTACTTCTTCCTTTCTCATCTGACCTAGTTCCCTAGAAATATAGAGCACCTCTGTGTCAAGCCTTGACCTGAAGATTCTGGTCCAACCAGGTTCTACCAATCAATCTGGTTCAGTTTTCAAGTCGCTGCATCAAATTTGTAGTTCTCATTTTGTTGAAGAATGTTGTTTTAAGACTTTTTTTTCCTGTTCCGAGGGCCAACTCAACCATAAGCAAAGGTTGCTACCAAGGAACTGAAGTTCAACAATTCTAGTAATGGTGATAATTCGGGTCCACCCAACCCAACCGTCTTTTACCAATTCTTGGCTCTTCCTAGTTTTATGTCAGGCTGATTAGAACTTGTGTGGACGTTTGGTCAGATCTAGTTGTATTTGAAACCCCAAACTGTACCAAATCCAATCAATTGGGTTGGCAACCATGCAACGTTATGAACCAAACATGTTTCCTTTATCAGTCCTAGAGACCAAAAACAACTCTGTTGAAATATATATATTCAGGCCATGGCCTACACTAAAAGCAAATAGAGAAGTCAATAAAAAAAAGTTTCTAGAGGCCCATCATTCTTGAAAGCTAGTCTACATTCTTGTCACTTAGGGAACATATCATCTGTAGCACTTTTTTTTGTAGATCCATCTAACAGTTTTCAACAGTTGATAAAGCGCCACATTGACAAGATAGCAAAATCTGATCATTTAAATTTGAGAATTCAATGGCTATTGATTGGATAAAAAAGCGGCCTTTTTTTTTTTTGATAAATATGATCTTGGGCTATAAACCCTAGAGGGACATGGTATTAGTTTTCCTCAGCATGGTATTCTCTTGATTGTAGAAAAGGTGATACAGGAAGCTACTTGGTATCCTCTCATTATCATAAAATCAAGCTATTTGGTCCTAAAATTCTTCTTGATGAGCAGAACTTTGGGACTTGTAGGATAACTACTGCAACAGAATATAGAATAAGATAAAAGTGGCTTGACAATAGGGTAGAAAAAAATCTAGAATTTAAATGAATTTTGGGTTCGATTATAAGGTCCAGAAAACCCAAAAAGAAAATGAATTTTAGCCTTAAATTGATTGATGATCACAATTGCTCTTCTCACAAAAAACACTTCCTTTGTGCGTTGCCTTCTTTCTTTTGTTCCTGTTTTGCTTCTTTTTTTTTTCTTTTTCTTTTTCTTTAAAGGTAGCTCTATTGACCTCAAAAAACAGGGAAAAAAAAATTAAGAATTCCTCCTTTGTTTCGGCTTACTGATCCTTAAATTTCTAGCAAGAAATATCTCTGATGCTTGTCAAATTAATTCGCAAGCAGTAACAGCAAACAATTTTTTTATCCAGAATTCTTTTTTTTAAATACAAATTTAATCTGAATCTACAATCAAACAATCAAATTTGAGAAATTGAGCTATTAATAATTTGCAAAAAAAACAATAATCAATCTCGATCGCAAAAGATCTAAATCAATCTAATAACCCTAGAAAGTGCGAATTAGAAGAAATTAAAAAATCGTACTTGAGAGATTAACCAGGCCTTCTCCATACGCTTAACGAAGTTGGAAGAGCTTTCATAAGAATCCACCATTGAAGCTCTCACCCCACAAACCCTAAAACCAGATCTCCTCTTATTAGTACCTAAAGAGGGTACAATGGCATCGATTATTCTTCTTCTCGACGGAATTTTCACAAATATTACAGGTCTGCCACATGCACAGCTCGACATCTCTCTCTCTCTCTGCACGCAAAACCAAATAAAAACCCTAATAATATATATAAAAAAAGAACCAAAAAAAAAAAAAATCTCTTATGGTGTTGTTTTTGTTCTTCTGCAATATAAGAGCAGCAGCTGGTCTAACTTGCCTTGTTGAAATTCCGCTCGTTTTCAAAGATAACTACGAGGTGACGACGGAGGTGCACAACTTGCATTAGAATGCTTGCTTAATACGACGAAGTTGCTATTATAAAATGGGTAGTGTTAAAGACACCCCAATTATTACTAAGAGCACCCCACATCATAGTCAAATTGTTCTTATCTTGTTCGTGGGGATCGTCACAAAAAATCAGCCCAATCCAAAACTTCTAACCCCATAAAAAAATGTTAACAAATCATAAATTGTCCAATTTATTTTATGTAAATCACTTTTAATGGAGTTATAAGTTTTGAAATGACTAATCTCACCAAAAATCAGTCATTCCAAAACTTTAAACCCATATAAGACTAAAATAATTGATTATAGCGTGGGGGCACCCTATTTAATAATTGGGATGCCTTTAACACTACTCTTATAAAATTAAATATGAGAATTGTTATTGGCACGCTAATTTTTATTTTTCACACCCAATTCCTCAAATCATTTATCACACATCAATTAAGGATTGAAACGCACTCTTCAAACATTACAAAGGTCGGGCTCAAATTATAATCAAAACATTATAACACTAATTCAAACAATTTTAGTAGTTGTTTACAGAACAGAGATTTTTTGTTTTGAAAGTTATGTGCCAAGTCAATGAATCAATAGTACGACACCATGTGTACTGAAAAGTTACTAAAAATAAAGTACTTTTACAATTACAATTAAATCTATATAAAATCCTAAAATTGAAAAATATAAATCTAGCAAAACAAAATGGGTGAATCTCCATTTTGTGCGCTAAATGTGACGAAACTCCAAGATCGGTACACTATTCATTTTAATTCTCAAAACATGCATTCACCATTTTTATGACTTACGAACTAGTGAGTACACTTTTAATATATACTAATTCATTGATATACCAGTGAATTCATTGATTATAAAAGTGTTGAATTCACTTGAAATGCATGTTTTGGGAATTAGAATGAATAGTGCATCGAAATTGAAATTTGAACATAAGTTGCACACGTTTTGGACAAAAAAATGAGAGAGCTTTTATTGGCATCACAACTATTACTTATTCACAATCATTCACTTATTTTTAATCATGGTGTAGTAAGTAAAAGTTGGGGTGAAAATAATAGATCTCTAAATATTTACTCTCACCAATCAATTTTAAATGTAAATATTTTTTAATTATTATTATTAATTTTTTTTACATTTACCAGTAACCATAGTCACCAAGTCAGAGAACAGGTTTAAAACGACAAGGGAAAATTTTGGATAAAAAGGTAAATAAATGAGAACAAATCAGGAAAAAAAAATGATATATATAGGTTGGCGTTCAAAGACCTTAAAGAAAGCCAAACATTGTGCTAAACATTTTTTCAATGTATGGGTTTCGAAGTTTAGGAATAGGGCTGCTAATTTTTAGTGATGATGATCTTTATAATGAGGAGATCATCCTCACTAAAAATCAACCCATTCCAAAACTTCTAACTAGGGGTGGCAATCTTAACACGGCCTGTGAGCACAATTCGAAACGACACGAAATTAGGGGGTTTGGGTCATATTAGTGTCAACTCATCTAACACGATTATTAAATGGGTTGGGTTCTGGTTAGGGGCATCAACCCATTTTGACACGTTTAGTTATTTTGTCATTAATGTGTAGTTTTAAATATATCAATAATTATTTTTAAAAAATTTAAGTTACCAATTTTTTTTACAAGAATTTCCTAGAACATTTATATATATATTAGGGTGTTTTAATATATTTTGGAGAGAAAAAATACTTTCCTTACTAAATTATTTATTTATATTAATATTTTTTTAATCTAGTTTTTCATTGACATCTAGAGGCATGCAATGTTTGATTCGTAGTATGATGATCCATGTGGATAGCTAGTATGTCTATGTAATAATTAAATACACTTTGCTTACCCCGAAATATATAATAATAATGAAAAACACTTTCCCTGCTACGTTAGTAAGGAAAATTTTCTGACCTCATTTACTTATGACATCCAAAAACATGATTTTGTGCCATATGATTGTAAATGACGAAATTATAAGAAGTTTGAACAAAAAAAAAATCAAAAGAAAGTTACTTTTACTAATGAACTTGGTTTATGGTTGTGTAGATTTATTTTTAGTTATGATTTTTTATTTTTGGTGGTGAAAATATAATTTATTATTTTCAATAAAGATTAGAATTTTATTAAACAAGTTATATATGGGTTGGGTTAGATATATCTATTTATATGTGGGTTGGGTTTGGGTTTAGGTTTTTTCCATGATTATTAAATGGGTCTGGTTTGGGTTCGATAAATTTTCATAATACCCTTATCTCAACTCGACATGACCTAACCCATTGCCACCCCTTACTTCTAATCTCATTAAAAGTGGTTTACAAAAATAGGATAGTCCAAGATTCTTCAATTTGTAAACTAGGGTTAGAAATTTCAGAATGAGCTGATTTTTGATGAGGATAATCTTTTCAATCAGCTCATTCCAAAACTTCTAATCCTAATTTATGTTTGGCTCTCTTTAGGGCCTCTGAACGTTTCCCTTTAGAGATCTCTTTAATTATGATTACATATTTTTATGTAAAAAAATGTATTCATAATGTAAAGTATAATACATTAGATATTTATTCTAAATTTACAACATATTTTTGAGTGAAAAAAAATATTATTGAATATCTATGTATGATAACATGTTTCTACACCTAATTGTGCATTTTACGATGATTTAAAAAAAAAAAAAAAAAAATCTAACCATCAAGTATATTTTGAACAAAATGACACACTATTGAAAAAAAAAATTATAGCATCAAGCATTATTATCAAATCTTACATTAAACAATGAACGAAAGTACAAACAATCATAAGGCCAAAGAAATTAACCATAGACCTACAAAAATATTAGATTACTTTTATTTTTATTTTATAAAAAAAATATGTTTAAAACGTAAAAGTTGTGTTTTAAACTTTCAAATGTGTTTTTTTGTTGTTGAAAAGGTCAAAAAAATTTTATTATTATTTTAATCATTAGAGGTACAAAACATGTTTTAAACAAGAATTTTTTTTAAAAGATGGAGTTTTTGGTTACTATATATGCAAGTAACGAAGCATTCCAAAAATATTGCATGAGATATTTTCAAGAACTCTACTCACAAAAAGACATAAATTTGTGCATAATGCAAAATTTTGCTTCTACAAAGTTTCGCAGCGCAAATTAAGTAGGACCTTATTTTTATTTTGAGGAAAAATCAAAAAAAGAACTAAACATATTCTCCTAATTAGCATGGTTTTGAAAATGATTCTAGTCTAAGATGACTAGCTTGAGTTATCTTGATAAAGTTTGCGAACGAGACAAGATGCTATGGCCGATATTTGTCATTTTTTACTTTCTTTATCTACTTTTTTTTTGTTCTTTTTGGATCATCTGTTTGCAAAAATCCTTTCTCTCTTTCGACTCATCCCAATAAATGAGATGAATTGAGACAAGAATTTGATATCTAAAATCATGCCAATTAATTATTGTATTTGATCTGTTTTTCTAATCTTTTTTTCTATATTAGTAAAACGTTGCATGTGGATTATACTAAGATTTTTGGGAGAGTAAGGCATATTTTTTAAAGACTTAAAATTACAATAAATTCAAATTTGCATGCCAAGTACATGGCAATCACACCAACTAAAATTGTTTTCTTGTTATTGTTTGACATGCTATATATTGATATTGATATTAATGAATTATGTATAATTAAAAGAATGATCAAAATTGTCGTGTACCTAATTATTCAATCGAATTAGTTAATAACTATATTATTAGTAGTCTAGATTATCTATAAACATGTTATGTAGATTGTGTCAATGGTGAACCCCAAGGGGTTGGCCTAGTGGCAAGCCGAGACTTGATAAGCTCCTAAGGAAGGGTAGGTCAAGTGTTCGAACCCCCACGAAACTATGAATTTCTTGGGGCCACCCTCCAGGTCCTATTGACCCTTGACTCAATTAGCTAGTTGCTCGTAGGACTTTCCCAAGGGGCGGTGTGTGTGACTGTGGGATTAGTCTCCCCTGAAGGGTAGGGATAAAGATTTAAAATGTCATATCAAGTGAATGTTTTGGTCAATGAAAAAATTAATACGATATCAATCAAACAATATGATATATTCCCATAACATTTAGGATTCTACAGTCAATGTTTCGTATCGATCTTGACCAATAACAATATGTATCGACAAATACATTTCAATATTTTAAACCATGGTTGCAATTACATTAGGTAGTAAGTCTAGAGTTCAGAGTTAAAAATCACTTCTAGAGGCACCGGCCAAACATTATTTATTTATTTATTGTTAAGAGAGGTTAAAAGTATACCTCATACGCTTATGCTTTTAAGATTGCCAAGTCTTCGGCCACTTTTTATAGTGCTATCTCTAGTTGGAACAAGAAACATGAGGACACAAAGCACGCTTGTTTATCACATCCAACATGAAAAACAACCATATAATACTTCTAATAATGTAAATATGGTCACATATCCAAGTATAATTATTATTTTTGATGTTACATGATAACACTATTTTAAGGTTGGATAATTTAGAAGAATCCTTCTCGATTTTGGTGAAAATTTCTAGATTTTGGTGAAAATTAGACGTACTCCTTTGTTTTCAAACTTGTGACATTTCTGTCGACGACTCGGGCATGTCATGAGGGTCTAACATAAAATGACTAATGTACTCTTGCCTTCAACCCCACTCCCCTCTCTCAAAATAAAAGAAAACAAAAAAACCCTCATACTTAAATTCAATCTAAAATTTCCATCTCCTTCAACCATTGAGAATAAGATAGCATGTTGGAGAAGTTGAAGATGATAGGTATTGGAAAGAAAAATTGGGAGTTTCAATGAGACATTGAAAACAAGCTAGTTTGAAGAGGTTCAATAGGTTTAAAAAAAAAAGTCACGACAAACTAATGCATTAAGACTGACGCTCTTGATGTGACAGTGCACAAAATCATAGATCTTTTTCTTCGGGATACACAAGGAAAAAAGATCTATGGTTCTATGCACATGCCATGTCAAGAGTGTCAATTCTTCAGATACACAAGGAAAAAAATCTATAATTCTGTGCACATGTCACGTCAAGAGCATTAATTTATCATTAGTCAAGAAAAACTATCTAAGAGGTTGTTGTCAAGATTTAATTTGAAGAGATTCTATTGCCACACCAATTTTTAATAAGAGCAACCCCAAGATTTGTGTTAAATTCTTCTTTACTATCACATGAATCAGGGTGCTCTTAGTAAAAGTTGGTATGGCAATAGAATATGTCTCTCAATTTATTTAAAAAAAAAAAAAAAAAACCTTCCAAGTGTTGTTGTTAAGTGGTCCCGAAACTGCCAAAACTCGATGATGAGTCTGAAGCTCTGAGCTTATCTTCAATGGACTTTACCTTTACATCCTATCACAAAGGAAATTAACCCAAGAGATATAAGAGAGGAAAGTGTCTTATATTCTACAGGAAATGATTTTATCTGAAAGATACTTATACTGAATATTAGATTTTCTGAATCATGCACAGAAGCCCACTTTATAACAAAAACTGATTCCATAGTATCTTGAAGATTATAAAGAGGAAATGATGAATGATCAAAGTTTCACATTTTTCAGATGTGTCATTTGTCATCTTTGTGACTTTAGTCGTGAATGACATCATGTGAAATCAAGATGATTATGTTGGCCCCAAGAAAGTAGTTCTTGATCAAATCACGAAAGCAATAAAAGATAAAAGAAAATACACAAATAACACGAGAAGTTTTAATGTGGTTCGAACAATATTCACATCGTCCACGGATAAGATGAGAGTGATTCACAATTTCTTATACATGTCCTAGACCTCGAAAACTTGAAATCCTTTTTTTTTTTTTTGTCCTTTATAATTTCATGATGCACGATATTTTGTCGAGTGATCGGTCAGACACACATTGATTAGTATTAAAAAATCTATATCTCAAAGCATGGTACCAACAATCTCACATGTAAAACAAATATAACAATTGAGAAATTGTACAATTTAAATTGAAAAGTTGTACAAAATACTAGTCTCAACCCCTATGTACCAAAAGAAGGAGAATATTAACAAAAATAAAAAATTAAAAAAATCAATATTTTCATAATGAAAAAATAAATAAAAAAATTTTGTTTGGTTTTGAAGCCCCAATACTTAATAATATGTACAAATGGTGGTCCCTAATTGGCCCTCGATTAGAGGCCGAAAAATAGATAAATTAAGTGGGAGGAAATTCGTTCCATCTAAGATACCTAACTAATAGATGATTAGCACTTATTATTAAAGGATAATTTTATAAGTGTCCAACAAACCTAAGAATTAGTGACATATGGGATGAAAAAGTATGGGTTTTTTTTTTCATATGGAAAAGTGATTCACTAAGTAGCCTGTTTGTCTCGTCCACATGTCACCATCTCATTGGTTTCGAGTTGCTCCCTAGGAAGTTCGTGATTATTTAATTCGAAGCTTGAGAAGCTCCCTAACTTCATTAGAACCTTAAGTGGTTCTAAAGTGATTTCCTACGCCACTACACTCAACATGGCATGACGTGACGATGTGTAGATAACCATAGATCTTTTTCCTCAAGATATGTATAATGATAAAAATCAATGGTTATCAGCACACTACCATATCAACGTAGTGTTGAGCGCAATGGCATAGGAAGTCACTTTATGATGTTCCTATTACCTTTTTTGGTTGTTACGTCCAAATAGTTTATGATCGAAAATATTGGGGGTCCAACTCAAAATCAATTGGCAATGAGTGGAGAGGCCCAGGATCTTCTAAGAAGAGAGTCAAGGTAAGTTGTGTCCGATGTGGGACTAAACTCAACAACGATGGTAAGAGATTCATACATTACCAATTTCAAAGACTAGATGATGATAATAGGTTGACATTATCATTTCCCTACAACATTTTGTAAGTTTATAATCACAAACCCTCATTAGTCAATTAGTCCTATATAATAAATTCATGTCATCTAAACTCGACCACAAACTTTGAGCCCCCTAACTCGACACAAAGCAAACTCTAGCTCATTTGATAAAGAATCTTAATAATCTGACTCCCTCGTTGGCATACTCAAAATACTCTCGTGACGTGGCATGTGCTAGAACCATAAATTTTATGCCACGGGATATAGTAGTACAAATCCCCATAAATTAATGTAACTATGTATCCCAATCCCAATGAAAGAAAATCTAGGTTTCTAGCACATCCCACCTCAGGAGGGTATTTTGAGCATATCAAGTGGGGGTGTCAAATTATCATTACTCTTTGACGAAGGTTCCCCTAAGCATTAAGAATTCTCTAACTTCAAATTCCAAAAAAAAAAAATAAAATAAAAGAAGAAGAATAAGGTAAGCTTTTGCACTTTAGCCAACATGAATTGGCCTACCAATCAAAGGGTGAAAGCACTTCGAATTGAATTATTGTAGTGGTTACATTGCTTAGGGATCCAAAATTGTTAGAAAAACAATTAAAGAGTATTATATTGCAAAAGTAACATTTTGCACTTTAGACAACATGAATTTGCCAACCAATCAAGGGGCTGAAAGAACGTCTCGTTGAATTATTGTAGTGGTTACGTTAGTTAGGGGATCTAATAGTGTTAGAGAAAATGAAAAGTGTTACATTTACTTTTGCTTTTTTCCATTTGAATTGAAAGAAATGAAGAGAAAGGAATTAGTTTTCCTCCATTTATCTTGTTTGGGAAGTTAAGTGAAGAGAGAAGAGCAGTGTAATGGAGAGAAGGTAGTAGATAAAATTGGTCAATTTTGTTCGATTTTTCCCAAATGAGGGATTTGAAAAGAAAATGTGAGAAAATAGAACAAATTATTTCCTATTCTATTCTTTTCTCATTTATCTATTCAAATAGAATAGAGAGAAAGTTACTTTCTTTTATCTCTTTTTTTTTCTCAATTCAAATAGATTGTAAGTATGGTTTTAGAGGTTTTAGAACTCTTCCGATATGAGATGTATCGCTCGAGTTAATTCGGTATCAAAGTTGAATAAGACCAACTCATAAGTCATTTTTTTAATCAATATTTAAAACCTCACATTCAATTTTTTTGAACAAGACGTCTTAAACATATCAAAAAACTCATCTAAGATGACTTGGTATCATGCCTGGACAAGATGAGACGTGAAACAGAGTTTTAAAACCATGAGTGTAAGAGTATTCTTATTCTTTCAAAATCATCAACTAGAATATTTCTTCTACTTAGATCTATAACTAGTATTTCTTCAATATGTCTAAATCAACTCATTTGACTTTCTCTTTAAGAGTTGTAATACTTTGACATATGCTCCCATCGTATAATCGTAGATCATTTCCTTGGGATACATAGAGAATGATCTACGGTTCTATGATGGGAGTGTATATCATAAAAGGCGTCAAAAAATTATTATTCTTCTCTAGATTGTCTGTTTGTTATAATATCATTTCCTTTGGTTCGTCATGTATGCCACATGTTCGTTGATGATTTGTTAAAAAAAATCTAAACAGCTACTAAGTAGAGCAGCAAATTTGTTTTCTCAAACCCCAACCTCCACCTTCCTTTGTCCAAGTCATGAAAATTAAAACCGCCCACAACACTTTCCACACCTTAGACACAGCTACACACTTTTTTCTTCTCTTTTCTCTCTCTATATAAACAAATCTTCTTATTTACTTTCTTTTGTCTCTCCCTCTCCCTACAAATTTAATTATGCAACCATGAGAGATCCCTCCTTTTAATTTCACCTCTCTCTCTCTCTCTCTCTCTTAAATGGAGAGATACTCGTACGGTCAATCATCGCCAGGATCTTCATCGGCAGCACAATCAATGGTGCCGACGACCTTTGTTCAGGCGGACGCGCACACGTTCAGGGAGCTTGTCCAGAAACTCACAGGTGCTGACGACAACTCGACGGAGAAACTTCCGATCACAATTCCGGCCAGATCCTCTGTGAGATCTTCGAACTCCGGAGAAATTGTTGGGCCTCGTAGATCGGTGTTCAAACTCCAAGAGAGGAGACAGAACATGAGAAAGCTCGAAATCAAGCTGGGCCTCACATCGCTCCGCAATTCTCCCAACTCATCCTCGCCTAGGCAAGCTCATAGTTTAACTCACCTGATCGACTCGCCGATTCAGAGTCCAGTGACTCCATTAGGATCTGACACATTGTTCTCCGGCCAGTTCCAGATTTCTGGAAGCTCATCTCCGGCGACTTCGGTGGAGGAGGAGAAGGCGATTAATGAAAAGTGTTTTTATTTGCATCCGTCACCGTTAAGTACTCCGAGAGGGTCAGATCCGCCGGAGCTTTTGACTCTGTTTCCGTTACATTCACCAAAGCAGCAATCTATCGATCCGTAAAAAAATGCTTTTTTTGGGGAAAATTGTTACTGTTTCATCCAAGAATTCTTAATTATGATCCTTTTCGATTAAGATTTTGTTTCTAGGTAATGTGTTTATTTCATTATTATCTAATTGTAGTGTTCAGGTTTGCTTCGAATGCGAATTATTTTACTGAACAAAAGTTTATGAGGGAGAAAAAATGAATTATTTTTAAAAAGATATTATATTGCCACATCAACTTTTTTTAACAGTACCTCAATTCATATGTAAATCGCTAAAGGGTTAACGGATGTCTTGGGGTACTGTTAGTAAAAGTTGGTGTGGCAATAGAAGCTCTCTTTTTAAATTATTGTTGCCGTAAATGTAGACTTTTAAGACAAGTACTGATGTCGTATTAGAAATATGTCCCATTTGAAAATTTAGTTTTTAGCAGTCTTGACATTTGACTTTTATAACATCCCATTTGAAATGTCTAAATTATCCTTTTAAAAGGGTCAGATCTACGTTACCCAATACATTTCTACTGTTCCGAATCACGAATGGGGACGAAGTGAAGTAGTTCACGGTTGATTCGTAAAATCAAGCGAAGGACGAATCCACTCGAGTTCAACGAAACAAATATTTTTTAATTATTTATATTTAAAATTTAAATTATTTTACTAATTTATTTCTATTTAACTTAAAATTTTATAATTATAATTTGTATACTTGAATTATAATATATGCACAAGAGGAATCAAGTTACACACCCAATTAAGAAATCAAAGCAAATCCAAGAACAAATTTTCTCTATCTACCCTTATGAATCGAGTTCATTTTAGATTGAAAAAGCACAAACTCTAAACTTGAATTCGTATTGATCAAATCGATGAACCAGATAATATAGGGTTGAATTTTATTCAATTCGCAATCCCTTTTGATTTGCAAAAATAAGATTCGAATATAAAATTTGGATTTTTGGATCGGATTTTAATTGAAAATTATAAATCTGATAAATTTTTTGATTAGTTTTGAATTAACCCCAACCTAATCGAATACATATCCAAATAGAATTTAATTTTTCATTAAAAAAATAATTAATTACATAATACATACTCTTTGAACTAACGGTGGATTAATACATAAAATTAAACTTTATTTGTGCTTTATTAACATAAACTACAAAATCATACTTGTAAATAGCATTTAATCGGCTGGATTGAGTGAATATTTAATCGGATAGAATTTAATTCAAAATTTTATTAATCAGACCTAGATCATATAATAATAAATTTGTATTGGTATCAATTTGATATTGATCTAATACCAATCCAATTCATTGTCAATTCTATTTTAAATCGATCTAGGATCAATTTGATGAGAATCAAATTGAACTTATAATCGATCTAACGAGTATTGAAAAGAGGGGAAATGGGATATGCAATTAATTAAAAATATAAAAATATCTTAAATTAAAGGGTATTTAAGGGCATCAAAAAAAGTTCCTTGCTACCTCTGTCCTTTTAGCTTTCCATTTTCAACCCCCTAGGTAATGCTAAAATTGTTTTTATTGATTTTTTTAATGAGATTTTTCTTTGAAATTAAGAAGGCTGATGTGTTTGATTGCCAATGTGATCATGTGGGCCGAAGAGACCTGTTAAATTCGTAAGGAAAATATCTTACATCAGCGAGAAAAGTGTGAGTCGAGGGGTATTCAGGTCATTTCAGTAATATAGCGACTAAGTCAATTAATTTCTTTTCATTTTTGAAATTTCGAAGCCGTTGTTTGTTAGCTGAGTGCCCTGTCAACGACGGCGCAATTTAGTCCTTCATGAACTGTGGGCCCAATTATGTGGTCCCCCACTGCAGAGTCTTTCTTTCTTCTGATACAGTCGCTGTTGTGAGGCGGCGGCCTTGGCATACTTTGGACCGTCCGATGCTCGAGATCAAGTGATCCCTACTAAAGACCTTTTGTCAGATTTGGCAGGACTTGTCCTTGATCTCCTGGTCACATGGAAATGCCCCTACTATGGGTTATCACTTCATCCGTACGAAATGCCACGTGGCATTTAATTTTTAAAAACATAAAAAAAACAAAGGAGCTTCTATTGCCCCCCACCAACTTTTACTAAAAACACCTCAAGATGTGTGCTAATTCTATGGTGATTTACATTTGAATAAGGGTGCTCTTAGCAAAAGTTGGTGTAGCAACAGAATTTCTCAAACTCAGAGAGCTTCTATTGACACCCGAATTTTTACTTATTACATGCCAAGTTCTTAGATTATTTATCACAGCCCAATTAAAGATTCAAACACACCATTCAAACATTACAAAATTTTGTTAAAAGTATCGTTGCAACATATTACAAAACATTTTAACATTCGTTCAAACAATTTCACTAATTATTTACAATTATGATTAAGTTCAAATAATATCTTAAAATCCCAAAAATTAGTAATTTTGCTAAAAAAAAATCAGAAGAGCAATTCTATTGACATCCCAACTTTTATTTATTCTCAATCATTTACTTATTTTCTTTATTTTTAATAATGATGTAATAAGTAAAAGTTGGGAGTGCCAATGGCAACTCTAAAAATTAAAGATCAATTGAGTCTGAATCAGGGAATGTGATTCCTCCCACTTCCCTCCCTTACAAGTGTAAAGCTACCCATCTTTTCAGAATTGAGATAGAATCTAAAGCGAAAATCCTAATCTGGATCCTTTTTATTGGAATCAATTACAATTGGATCTATTGGAATTGAACAGATTGAGAATTGGAATTTATACGAATCTAGAATTATAATTATTTTAAAATTTTGACGATTCCAATTCAGTTAATTTGAGAATCAAAACCGATCAAATTTAATGGTTTCGATTTCGCTTCCTTTTGAAACCAAATCAAATCTACCCTTTGACACCTGAACCCAAAGAAATACCCTTTTTAATATTTAATTAACCGGGGATTTGGTCTGAATCATCCCTAAAATAATGTATGAGTAATGGTCATGGTTTTACTTTTAAGCTAAGTTGAAAATTTATGTGATTTCATTCATTATTGATTTGATCAGCATATTAGTTAATTCCTGATGTAGAACAAGTCATGGATGAGTTCTTGAAAGAATCAATTTGAAAGTTGCCTCCATACACCTTAGCTTCTAGTGGAGTCAACTTTGCAATTAATCATAATTTAATTCGAGAGATATTATTGGCACCCCAACTTTTACTTATTGCATCCCAAATTTTTTAATTATTTATCACACTCTAATTAAAGATTAAAACACACTCTTCAAACATGTCTAATGTTTGGCTCAAATTATAATCTCAACGTTACAAAACATTATTACACTCGGCTCAAACAATTTATGTAGTTGTTTACAACTATGATTAGGTTCATATAATATTTCAAACCCAAAAATATAGAAATATAGCAAGAAAAACAAGAGACCTTCTATTGGCACTCCAACTTTTACTTATTCTTAATCATTCACTTATTTTCTTTATTTTTAATTGAGGTGTAATAAGTAAAAGTTGAGGTGCCAATAGCAGCTCTCCTTAGATATTAGGAAAGACAAGCACTCCATTGAAACCATGTGTGAAATCATTAGATTTTAGGTGTCTCCCTCACTTAGGGATCTTTACCATTCTAGTGCTTTTTGCAAAAACACATGGAAGTCATTTTTTTTTTCCAACAAAATAAAGGAGAAATTATCCATGATATGTAGATAAGGGTAGGATTTATTGTGAATAATTCCTTTTTAATGGATTACGAATTCCTCGGAAAAAACAATGATTATCAAATGAATTTCACTGTTGGATTGCAGCTTGAAACTTCTCGAAGCACACGAGAATTGGTTTTTCCGTCCAACGGGGAAATCGCTTTGGTTGACAAAATGACTTTCAAAAGCTTGCACAATCATACACTCGAAAACCACTTTTTTCAGTCCTTACTTCCATGTGCAGTCATATAGACCTCAAATTTTTCCACTTCAGGGCACAAAGGGTGATGGGGGCATTTTCTTCCAAAAAGCTATGAGCACTAGTAATTGGGTTGCACTTTATGAAATTCAAGATGCGTGGCAAACGTTTATGAAACCATTGCCTCCACGACGAAGAGTGGGATCACCAAAATGTCGTTTTACACTAATCTAATATGACATTCATATGGGGCCGACAAGTTGGTGCACTATAGAGAATAAGAAAAGAGATATTTACAAAAAAAAATGATCAACTTTTGACGAATTTATGATTCCAACTCACTGTTCATTTTAATTACCAAAACGTGAATGATAACGAATTCAAAAGCTTCTAATGCGAATATTTCATAGGTTTAAAGTGAAAATTTCGCAAGTTGAAAGTGACAATTTCACTTTAACGAAAACGTGATTGTTTACATTTTGTTAATTAAAATGAACAGTGATCCGGAATCGTAAATAACTCATTTTCAGCTCACAAAATAGAAGTTCACTCACAAGAAAAAGGATCAAGTATAGACTAACTCCATTACTTCACTATTACGATAAAGAGAATTGTTGGTATTGCATGTCAAAATCTACATTAAATAATTTTTAAAATTACAAAAGTTCCCTAGTACTTGAATATATCTCATGCTAATTTAATTAAAACACTTTTTTTTTCTCCCTCCCTTACATATGCACTTAATTTCTCCACCGACCAATCAAAATAATGAAGGGAATATTTTTAATGGTGTTTTGTAGGTGCCAATTAGTTTATTTGGTAAAGTCTTTAGGTGATGAAACCAAAAACCTGGGTTCACCGAGTTATTGAACTCATAAAAATGGTTACCAATTAAAAATGGGCACAACATTCCATAATTTTTCACTGATCAAGAATTATCATCCGAATTTTCACTATTATTACGTAAAACCCTAATTACGTTTATATATATATGGGTGGCGTTCGGAGGCTCTAAAAAAAGCCAAACATCGTGTCAAACATTTTCAAAATAGGGGTTAGAAGTTTCGAAATGGGCTGATTTTTTGTGAGGATAATCTCTATGGTGCAGAGATCATCCCCACCAAAAATCAATCCATTCTAAAACTTCTAACTCATACATTGAAAAAATGTTTGACTCTCTTTAAGGCCTCCCAACACCACCCTATATATATTTATCTTTATTTGGTGAAAGTATGTAATATGTAACAAAGACACTATGAATTGATGTGAATCCATATACATATCTCAATCATGAGGGAACCTTGTAAATGTCTATGTTTTTTATTTTTTAGAGTCGTGATAAATGCACGTGGTCTCCATGCGGTTCATGTGGCAAGGGCATAGACTCATAGATCTTTTTCTTTGGGATACACAAGAAAAATAAGGAAAAAGATTTGTGGTACAGTGCCCTTGTCATATCAGTCGCATTCAGACCGTATATGATCTACTATGTGCATTCATTATTGTTCTTTTTTTTTTTTTATGTGATTCCATCTTTATTTATTTCCTTAATATTGTTCTTGGATCGGCTTCATTTTGTTACAATAAGTACCTAAAAAAATCAAGGTTTCCTCCTATAGTTGTCAATGCTGAATCTGCAATCTTAAAAAAGTTGAGATATATATCTCATCCATGTATAAGTCTCTACCTTGTTGGATTTTTTTTTAATTTTATAAAATTTTAGTTTGGACTTTGCTTGGATCCATTGGAGTTTCCTCCATATCCTAAGATGTTTTCTTTTTTTCTTTTATTTTTGCGCTAATCAAGCAAGGATTTGTAGCCACTGAAATTTTTTCCTGGTTTCAATTGCATTATGTGTTTCCACTAGTCAAATAAAGAAAGTAGGGTTTGTTATATTTTTATTTTTATTCACTTTTGCATCTTATCCTTGTGTGAGGGAACATCATAATATTGGACATTCTAGCTATACAAGGTCTATTTCATGAAGATGAATTTCATAATTACTATTTCATGATAAACTTTTGACGAATATAGGATTTCGGCTCACTGTCATTTTAATTACCAAAACGTGAATGGGTAACGAATTTGGAGGTTTTAAAGTAATAATTTCACAAGTTAAAAGTGAATATGTCGCTTTAAAACCACCAAATTCGTTGCCGGTCCATGTTTTGGTAATTAAAATGAATAGTGAGTTAGAATCGTAAATTTATCAAAAGTTAATCACATTTTCATAAATATCTCAAATATGTAAGTTATCCTCCTTATTACAAGGATGGCTACGTCATTATAGGCAATATTTCACGTCATGTTTCATAATAGAATTGTTTGCTCATGGAATTTGAGCAAAAAAGGAAACTTATTGAATGTAAAAATGACAAAAAAAAAGAAGGAATGTTCAATATATATTACATGTTAGTTGTGACCATGGATTATTAATGAAGAAAGATTTGATAAGTTTGTAAAATCTCTTAAAATCTATTGGAATTAATAATGGGTCTTTTTAAAATCAATTTCCTTTAGAAAAAAATTTAAGGACTTACTATAAAAAAAAGAGATTTGAAAAGTTGTAAAATATTTTGGAGTTGATGTGCTATATCCATGTTGTCTTTAATTGCATGAAAAATTTTCTATACGAAACGCACTTATTCCACCAATTGTAGCATGAAGCATAGTGTGCACAATTGTTTTTTTCCCCATATATATCACATGTGAAAAAGGGGGTAAATTCAACGTCAATGTCCATCGAGTTTGGCTAAATACAAGCAAATTCGACAGATCTTGACATCAAATTTACCCATTTTTTTCACATTGTGATTTATGCTTATCATACTAGATATTGATCATCGTTCTTAGCAGTTCAAACACTAAATGTATTGCCAAAGGATACCAACATGAAGAAAATGGGCCGAACATCAGATCGAATGGCTCAGGACCGATGGGAGATAATAGCTCATGTGCCAAAGGCAATGTCATAGAAGATCCATATACCCCACAATATGGAGTTTGTTATTTTTCTTATATGTATAAATCTGATGATTCTATCTCATTATTATTTAATGGGAATTTATTTATTTATAAATTTTAACAGTTTTATTTTTTTAATAATTTATATATATTAAAAATAACGTTCAAGACTTCATGAAGATGTTAGCACCCTACATAATTTTGGACTTTTCAAAAGTACTCCTAAAAATGATTAATTATTTGCCTCTAGTTCAAATTGTAGGAATCCCTTGGCTATTGTGCAATGGAACATTCATTAATATTAAAAAAAATATATCAAAAAATTATATACAAAAAGACTATTATCCGATTAGAGCGACAAGATCAAATTCTAAGGCGAACATCTTTAATCCAAACACCATTAGCCCATAAAAACATTACGAGCCCCTCTAAGCCCATGAATCTTATCGAGGCTCATAATTAGACTCAAGTTCAGAGTTATAGTAGTTACTTATGAGTTCCAATCTTGGGTCGATTATCAGGCCAGGGAACGGGCAAAGACACATGGCCCAAATAATGCTCTTTTGTCTACTTTAAGGCCCAAATTAAATATGTATAGGCCCACATATGTTCCTTGGATTTAGGTGATAGTCCCAAAACACTTCCTGTGCATCATGTGGAGAGGCAGTGGGCGGTGTCTTCACTTTGCCTTTTTTTCTTACATGAAAACAACGTGATCGTTTGTATAGGCTTTAGTCCTCCATTTCATGATCAAATAACACAATTCCTCCAAACATTCCCACGTAGCAAATATGATTCATGATGGCCGGTCCAAGGATCACAACTCATGACACATGTAACACATGAAAGGTGACACATGTAACACATGAAAGGTTATGGTCATAATTTGGGTTATTTGGACATAACCCTCCATGTTTTGGTGAATATTTAAAATACCCCCTTGTTTTCAAAAAGATGAATTGCTTCTTGACTTCAATCTACTTATGAAGATTAGTATAAATGACCTAAATGCCCTCAATAAAAAAATCCTTGATTTTTTTTCTTCCAAAAACCAACATCTTCAAGCTCTTCAACTTAAAGGGTCAATTAAGTTTAACCTCGTGTTCGATCAATGATTTTCAACTTCTTGAAGAAAATACTTGATTTTTCTTTTTGGGAATCTATCGTTGTCTACTTCCTCATTGTTTCTAGCATTTGAAAGTTTAAAAAAAATTAGGATCTTAAGATTGAAGATGAAGGTGATTTTTTTTAATCCAAAGGTTAAAGATATAAAGACCGACATTAGTGTAAATGACCTAAATGCCCTCAATAGAAAAAACCCTTTGATTTTTCTTCTTAAAAAGCAATATCTTCAAGCTATTCAACCTCAAGGGTTAGTTATTTTTAACCTCGTGTTCGATCAATTGTTTTCAACCTCTTGAAGAAAACACTTGATTTTTCTTCCTAGACATCCATAGTTTTCCACTTCCTCATTGTTTGTCACGTTTGAAAGTCAAAGGAATTAGGATTTTAAGATTGAAGATGAAGATGATTTATTTTTACCCAGGTTAAAGATGTAAAGAATTTTGGGTTAGAGGTTGAATATGAAGGCTTTTTAATTCATTTTTAATTTGTCACTTTGAAAAGACTGAGGTCAAGAAACATGTCATCAATTTGAAACCATATGGGTATTTCAAATAGTCACCAAAACATGGAGGGGCATTTCAAACATACACAGCACCTGCACCAGTCACGTGTGAAAATTTTCTACAATCTGACCAATTTCTCCATAGTGGCTTAGTCCTTCTTTCTCTGGTTTTGGGAGTTTAAATTCCCTGTAATGTCCTCAGACCAAATTCTCTCTCTGTGGCTTCAATCCCCCCACCCTTCTCTCTCTCTCTCTCATATGCTGTCAGAGTCATCTCTTCATCTTACACTGCATTTTATCTAACTTGCTTTCTTCCCTTCTTTCTTTATCTTCTGTAGTGAGTAAAACCCATATCTCCTTTTTCATGAAAACGACCTCCATGAACTAATGTATTGAGTTCTTATCACACCTACAGCACAAAACCATGCCTTCTTCAGCTGTAACTCAAGACCTCATAAATTTTTTCCTTGATTTTCCAAAGTGGGATTGCTTTTCCTTCAATTCTAAAGCTTTTTACAACTTGGGGTCAAATGGTTATTCTTCAATTTCATCCAATTCCTTGTATTTTGGTGGATTTGGAGGTTTAGTTGGTGAGAATAATGAGCCCAAGGTGTTTGCTTCATTGGGTTTGAGTAGAAATTCTTCAAGGATTCAAAGGGTTTTGAATGATTTCAATAGGGCTATTAGATTGCACTGTGAAAGGATCCCAATTGGGTTCGCTTCAGTTCGAGCGTCTTCAGAGGATAATGGATTGAGAGGGGATGGGTGTGGTGTATTGGAGGACGAGGGGGTGAGCTTGAATGATGTCAAGAAGAAGAAATCAAAAAAAGTTCTTATTTTGATGAGTGATACAGGTGGTGGTCATCGAGCTTCAGCAGAAGCCATCAAAGCAACCTTTAACGAAGAATTTGGAGATGAGTATGAGGTATTATTTCGATAGATTGCGCTATTGTGAAAAGGTTCCAATGTATTAGTATCTAGGATTTAGTAATTCCACCATTTGTGGATAGCGTAATGTGTGTTTGTTGTGGTATAGGTGTTTGTTACGGATTTGTGGTCCGATCACACCCCATGGCCGTTTAACCAATTGCCGAGGAGCTACAGCTTCTTGGTGAAACATGGGCCACTCTGGAAAATGACTTATTACGGGACCGCTCCACGTTTGGTGCATCAGTCCAATTTTGCCGCAACTTCGGCATTTATAGCTCGGTGAGGCTCTTCTTCATCATACATGACATTTCTTGGTATCCTGTTCTAGTTTTCCAAAAATATCCATAATGTTTTCTTGCCGTCTTTATTGATAGTGATTGAAATCAAAACCGAAGTACCAAACCCATCTATTATTGCCATCTAACTGGTTTATTATGTTCGAGTATGAACCCTCCTCATAATATGACATGTAGCTTTTTGCGTTTATTTCATGTGCCTACTTTTTTGTTAATATTTGGAATACCTCCTTGGAGACACCATGTGTGATCTAAAGGAGAGGGTTCTACCGAAATTTTGAAGCGAGATGGGCACTTCAAAGTTTTTTCCATTATGTTCATTATGAAATCATCAGTTCCTTAATAGTAAATTCTGAAAGAAGCGATGTCCTCGGGACTTGTTTCCACCTCCTAACGTTCAAAATCTATCACAAACAATTCAAGAGAAGTAATTGAAATTGAACAGACTATATCTCTGGTGTCTTAGGGTAAGCCACAATGTGGATAGAATATTGAAGATTTTGTTCAGTTGTTCCAAAAAAAAATTTCTTTGTTCTATCTCTTGACATATAATGTGTAGAATATGCTGATGCAAGAGGAATCTTGGCTATGTTGTGCTCCTCACAAATATTATAAAATATTTTCTTGAAGAGAAATCCTTCCAAAAGACCTATGCTTTTTAACTCAAACGGAAGCTTATAATTTTTCTCATCTAGACAATTTCTCAAGGAATTTGGCTTATGGTGGTCTTCTTTCTTTGTCGTACCTTCCAATTTTTATATAATTTGTTATTGCATCAGATCTGAGATAATTGAAACATGAAACTAGTTGAACTGATTCCTTCAAACTTATATTTAGCTCGCTTGAAGCCTCTGAATAGAGACATGTTTTCCTCAAGCTAACACCTATGGGGTTTCTATTCTATCTTGAAGGATAATCTATGGGCAGTTTTGGGGCCATATTATTATGATTTTCTGAGGTGTTAAAAGGGTAGTATAGGTAGGTCGTTACAAGTGAGCAAGAGCTCTTAATGTAAGTACTTAGATTGATAGGTGCTTATAAAAATTCAATCTAGAAGTAGGAGATGTAGTGTAGTATCTCCAAGTAGGTGTTGCAAGTATTCTGTCCTTTTTTTTTTTCAAATGATTAAAACACTCTATAATCTTTATAAATAAGGTTCGAGTTATTATTGTAAGCCATTTCTATATTTCTCAGGCCATGGAGTATTCAACTCAACTGTTCTCCATGCAGTATTTTTTTTTTTTTTCCATTATTTAGTCTCTAATGTGATATGCTATCATAAGTCTGGACTTGATGTAGGCGCTTGTAGGATCTTACGGTGTTCAATCTTACAAGCAAAACATGTAGTGTAGCATGTCCAAGAGAGTTCAATGTACAAGTAGATCATGGGATGTAGTCCTTAGTTTACTAGTTCAGGTGATAATGGAACCTTATAAGGCAGAATAATGATGGAAGGTATTAATGTAGGCATCTACCTTGTTTATGGAGCAATCCAATAAACTCTTCTCTATTTAATACACCTCATCCCCACAACCTTGTGATATTGTTTCACGAACCAAGTTCAAAACAGCACCCTAATTGGTACAAATTTTGTTATATTATTTGTATCAATTCAAAAGACTCATTTCCAAATCAAGATGATATGACTAATGGATAATAAAATATATACATAATGAAAATCCCTGTTCATTCATTTATGTTTCCTATGGTGACATCTACTCTCTTTTTAATTAATGACGCACCATATCTATAGAAATTTCAACTAAATTGAAAATAAGGAATGAATCTACTGGGCAATGAATCAAATCCAAAAAGCATTGAAAATCAGGACTTCTCTTTTAAGTTTTACCATGGAAGCAATTTGTGCCACAATATGATCACATCAATTGCTGCAAGGAATGTACTGCAGGTGTTACAAGTATTTCAATATTTCTTGATATTTTGTTATTTATTTGTACAGAGAGGTTGCAAATGGACTAATGAAATACAAGCCTGATATTATTATCAGTGTGCATCCTCTAATGCAACATGTTCCACTTCGTATCTTGAGAGCAAAGGGGTTTCTGAAAAAGATAGTATTTACGACAGTAGTCACAGATTTAAGCACTTGTCATCCTACATGGTAAGATCTCCACATATGAGTGTTTCATCTTCAGTCCTATTTGTGTAGTCGTAGTAGTATGTCATCTTGTATATTCTTCCTATTGTGTTCAGGTTTCATAAGCTTGTAACCAGATGTTACTGCCCGACGGCAGAGGTGGAAAAGAGGGCATCGAAAGCTGGACTACAGCCCTCTCAGATTAAGGTCTATGGTCTTCCGGTGCGACCTTCTTTTGTTAAGCCTGTTCGACCAAAGGTTGACCATCTTTCTTTCGAATATATTTTGATACTTATTCTACCTATCATGTCCTAGTTATTCTTGCTCTATAACATCTGATGAGGAAATCTAAGGTACTTCTCAGATAGAACATAAGGATAGTCTACCATGGGCTAGAGCACGCATGATGTGTGTTGTGGCTTGGACCTATCAGTGGAATCCGAATATGAAATCTGCCAGCCCAAGAGTTGACACATTGCAAACAACTTTGAGGTCGTGGGTTCAAGTCCAACTTACCCATCAAAAAAGGAAAAAAAGACTTGACCTGATCGGTTTAATCTTTCTACCGAGTTTTATGTTGTAAATTTTTTAAATATTTTAATATAACCGGTTGCGAAACTGTTGTCTCCAAAAGACTTGTCTTTTGTTTTCTAAAAAATTGTAAACTTTGGTTTTGCTTCAACGTTCGTAACCACCTCTTTGGGTTTTTTTTATTTATTAATTAAAAGAAAAAATCTTTTATTTGCACCCTTTGCCTCACACCTTTTGAACCAAAGGATTCCTTTGGCAACTGGTTTTTCATTTTCAAAGGGTGTCCAAGACATCCTTTGATAAACTATTTAAAGAGTGTTGTTTTCATTCTTTGTACTCAAATTTAAACACATAAATTTTTAAAAAAATTATGTGTTTTAAACTCTTCCCCACAAGTGCTCTTATTAGATCAATTCAAAATTTTGGTGTTTGGAGGAGTGTGATTAGATTCGACAAGTCAGTACAAGAATTCAGATTCTATCCATTGTATCCTGGAACCGATTTTGCCGGTAACCCGTTGTCGATCACGTTTCACCTGGTGGAGGCAAATATTGGTTTAAAGACAGCATCATTTCTTGTGCTTTGGATCGATTTTCTAAATTTTCTCCTCACTTTTTCTCTTTGATTTCCAATTTTCTCCAACATTTTATCTTCTTTTTTTTTTGTACTCGAAGAAAGGCAATGATCAAGGATCATGCGATTGCTAGCTTAGGAGATCTCCTATAGTGGGATTCTTGGGTGTTGGATCTTCCCTTTGTGTACATGTGTATTATACGTCATTGGTGCACCTTCCTTGTGGAAGGTCTAAATATTGCCTTGGATTTCCTCGTGTTTGGTTGTTTCCTTAATATGATTGAAGTGTACGACGTTAATTAAATTTGGTTGCTTTCCTCCTCTATGTCCAGGACGAACTAAAGAGGAAACTGGGAATGGATGACGATCTCCCTGCTGTGTTACTGATGGGAGGAGGTGAGGGTATGGGTCCCATTGAGGCTACTGCTCGAGCACTTGGGAATTCATTGTATGACGAAGAACTTGGGGAACCAATGGGTCAGATCCTTGTGATCTGTGGCCGCAATAAAAAGCTTACCAATAGGTTACTTTCGATCAACTGGAAGATTCCTGTTCAGGTACCGTACATAACATAGTGTGCATACCTTGTGTTTTGCCTGTTTTAGTTCAGTTCCGACATCAAGTGCAACTCTGAGCTGTTACACTTATTTTTCGTTTTCTTAATTTAGTTTTTGTTCTGATGAAATGACCTGTTTGAAGATTTGAGAGGATCAACGTAGCTTTGGATTTATTTAGAATTTTCATTCCTTCTTAGATTAACCGAAAGACTAATTTCGTAGTGTAGATTTATTTCTTATTGCCAAGTGTGTATCTGTGTGTGTGTGTGTGGGTGTGCATATTTTAATCTCTATTGCCCATCCCATGTGTGGTCTATCTATTGATGAGTATCAAAGCCATTATATATTATCTTTACCATTATAATGAGACAAGGCAGAGTAGAAGTGGTTTGACACCATAATTTGAGTGGCCAGAAATGCCCCCACTTCTATATTTAAAGTTAATATAATCAGGGTCACTTGGGTCGAAAAAGCAAGAAAATTGCATCCCTCACGTTGGTTAGTTTTCAAAATTTCTAAAGTATCATTTTTTACTTTATAATCCTCAAAAACCCTCTAATCAATATTTTAAGTTATAAATAAGCCCTTTTGGTACATGTGCGTTTGCACATGCCACCTTCTAATTCCTTAAAATTGTGTGTCCTGTATTCTTCTTTTTGTCAATAATTTGCAATGTCTTATAAAAAAGTTGGTCTACAAAATTTCAGGTGAAGGGGTTCGTCACTAAAATAGAAGAATGCATGGGTGCTTGTGATTGCATCATTACGAAGGTAAATCTCTTGTGAAGGTGGCAGAAACCTCTGTTTTAAAATTTAATTATTGCTCATATTGTAATAATGTGCCGTAAGTTGACATTTGCAGGCAGGACCAGGGACTATTGCAGAAGCCATGATACGGGGCCTCCCTATAATTCTCAATGATTACATTGCTGGGCAGGTAATTTTTGGTCCATGTCTCCACTCGAGCGTAATCCATCAGTTTAGTTTCGTGATACTGTTTATCTGCTGTTTTTTGCTGATAGATGTTTTTGGTTAAATTGAATTGCTTAGTCCTTGCCTTCCAGGGACAATTTTTTTCTTGTAAAACTCTTTTCTGAACTACGGAACTACACTTGAAAATACAATGACAAGAAACAATCTAAATATGAGAGAAACTTTTCTTGATAAGAAAATTTTCAAAGCAAGTCTTAGAATTCTAACAAGATAAGCTCTGAAATCTCTCACAATGCCATATACAAGTTGAACAGTTATAGCAAAGGCACATTGGATCTTCAAAACTGAGAAATAGTGCATGTGTTTTTGTGATGGGATTGGAAAAGAATATGGTGAATAGTTTAGAGACAAGTTTATATTGATTGGATGGTTGCAATCTGTGTGACAAGGACATTCCATTTTGTGAAAATTTGGTTGTCAGATTTCCTTGTTTGAGACATGTTGGCCCTCTTATACCAAGAAATCTTATTTTATCAAATATACTAGTGTCCGTGCTTATGTCAGCAATAAAGTTGGAGGGGTATTATTGAAAAAGGGGTAGTAGAGGAAAGACAATAAAGTTGTAGGGGTATGATTGGAAAGGGAAATAGAGGAGGAAAGAGAATAAAGTTTGAAGGGCAATCTTGGGAAGGAAGAGAAGAGGGAAGACAATAAAGTTAAAAAAATTCATTGAGATTCGTACTGACATTCAATCCCAACTCCTCTTTATGTAGGGGGACAAGAGAAGTGGGGTCCACCGTTGTGTTTTATTATATATATTGTTTCTATCTATTATTTATTTATATATTATAGCTTGGCTAAATTCCATTATCCCGTCTAAGTGATGTCAATAGGAGTATCTCCCATAGGTGATGAACAAGGGAAAAGTTGGTTGAGATGATTTGAGCATGAACAACGAAGATCAAAAGGATGTGAATTGAGGTAGTGAGAACAGATATGAACACATTTGAGTCAACAAAATACATCGTTTTAGACAGAATTAAATGGAGAATAAGATTATTTCTGCCGACCCTAAATTTTTTGGATAATGCTTTGATGGTAATCATGATCAACTCATACATTCATTAAAAAAAAGAGAGAATCTTTTGGGTTAAACACATTGGATGGCTAATCCAATTCTTGCTTATGAGCAATGGGATATATGTTACTACACCTATTTGATGGAAACAATAACCCTTGGACACCTAAACATGCAATGTGGCGGGTCTCTGAATGGCTTGGAATCGCACGGGTGACCAAACCATTCCTTTTTAGTTATCCTTTTTAATGCAACATAGAACATTTATTCTTCTATGCACATGTGTTGACTAATTACTACCATGATTTGCTTTTACAGGAAGTCGGAAATGTTCCATATGTGGTGGAAAATGGATGTGGGAAGTTCTCAAAATCACCAAAACGAATAGCCAACATTGTTGCCCAATGGTTCGGTCCAAAAGCAGATGAGCTCAAGACCATGTCTCAGAATTGTTTGAAGCTGTCACGGCCAGACGCGGTGTTTAAGATTGTTCACGATCTTCATGACTTGGTTAAACGAAGAAGTGTACTTGTACCCCAGTACTCTTGTACAACTTAAAAACCCCTCTTCAATTTTGGCTTCTATTCTTTCTCTAATATGTTCTGTTGTGCCAACATAAATATCAACGCTTGCTCGTTTTCACATCTTAATCTTGATAATCGACGATGCTCTGCTCTCGTGTTTAAAAAAATTATCTGATCATACATCTATGCTCACAGGGAAAAAAAAAAAAAAAAAAGGAAAAAGAATTTATATTACTATATCTATCCGGGCAAATTGTTTTGTTCCAAAAAAATGGGGTTGTCTCCTGTTGTGTGATGTATTTTTACATAATAGAAATTGTTGTGAGATGTCTAATATTCTTTTTGGGTTTGGATTTCAAGAGGCAAGGCACTATCAAAAGGGACCTTTCCCGATGCGTAGTGGGCTCAGCCCGAAGGGTTTCTTTATGTATTTTGCTCTGTGAGATTCCTTGCTGCTGTGGACACAAAGCATGTTTTCTCTCTAAATTCCTATTAATGTTATTTGTATTTTGATTCTCTGTTGACCATCAATTTCGAAAAATTAATTGTAACTTGTGATTTTATAAAGAATTATTTTTCAAATAATTAGCGATATTTTGCTTTATTATAAAATATATTACCGGTAATTTTCACTTTCCCATTTAATTACTATGACACAAAATGTGCTTATACTCTATGACAATTATTGAAATGTCGTAAAAAAAAAAAAAAAAAAAAGTAATTGAAAAGTCTCTGCAAATTGTGTACATCAACGGAATTCATTAGACTGACATGGCAAGTGCACAGATTTGTAGATCTTTTTCCTTGTTTGAGTCAGAAAATCACAGCTCAATTCATTATGATGCCGAGCTAATTACAAATCATGCAATTTCCTTGACATACGCATTGGGTTCTAATTAAAAAATAGTAGTAAAATATTGGAAGATTGATGTTAACCTTTGATTTATTCAAAATTTGATCTGATCCAACGGTTGATATTCTCTCTGTCAACACTTCAATCAAAACAACCTCTTCTCAACATATCGTCCCAAATTTGAATATCCTTCTCCTCCTCCTCCTCCTCCTCCTCATCATCATCTTCTTCTTCTTCATTTCATTTCTTTTATAATGACTAACGATCAACTTGATCAAAACCATCCAACTATTAGGGTTGGCATCATGAATTTTGTCTCCCCATTCAACTTTGAAATGGAACGAGTCTTAAGTTTGAAGATGAAGATGAGGGCATAAAATGATTTTTCCCAAAGATGTTGAAGATGATATTTTTTTGGAAATAAAAAATCAAGGGTTATTTTTCAGCTTGGGTTAAGATGAGGGTATTTAGGTCGTGTTACATTAGTTGATTTAGAGAAGACAGAGGTCAAGCAATAAAACATGGATGGTCAGGATCAAGAGGAGATATGTATGCCTATTTCATCAAATTAGGCATGGCATCAAATTTTGCTGTTACAGTGATATAGCAAATAGTAAAAACTATGGGTAACATCAAACTTTTTGTATGAGCGTGAGACAGTAAAAAACTTTTGACCTTTTTGTAGTTTTATTTTGAGAGCTGCTATTGCACACCAATTTTTACTAATGCCACACCAACTCTGACATAAATTGCAGAGCGTTGGCGTCTCTCTCTGAATTTTATTAGCTATTCGATTTCAAATTTCTCTCTTTATTAGCTATTAGTTTTAGAGAATAAGATGCATTGTATAGGGTGGAGTCAGGCTTTTGCTCATATGGGGGCAACTAAGAGTGAAAAAAATAGTTGTGGGGGCAATAGTGACAGATTTCTTTGTCCACAGCTAAAAACCTGTCACAATAGCACATTAATCCATAGAATCTGAAAACTCTTGTGGGGACAAGTGCCCCACTCTAAACTCGCCCCTGCATTGTATTAAGATGCATGAGATACACTATCAAAGATATTGTGTATCTAAGTAACTGTTCTTTTACTACTAATGTTTCACTTTTCAATGTTGTAATCCTTCTAGGCCTACAAATCAAATCCACCAATGTCAATGATCCCCCCTCAAAGGGGCATGGGTCGGGTTGATTGGGACGACGATATGGTATGTGGAAACCATCAAGGGATACGAGTTCACACATTGCTTGATAAAGAAGTCGTGTAGCTAGGATCTGTAGTTTTAAGAGATATCATGCAATTTTTGACAGATGAGAACATGGGTGCCATCATATTACTTGCATGGAACTTGAGAAATCCTAAAAATTTAACGTACCCAATATTTCCTAATCTTAGCCCATGTGCCTCTTCAACGGATGTATACATTCATACATTGTCGAAAGAAAAATTGGTGGTTAGTACGGGAAAGGTTGGGACCTTAAGTTTTCCCATCTCTGCTTTGGAGGCAGCCGCTTCGATCACCTATGTTTGTGCTTCATTGCTCAGTTTTTTTTACCAAACCCGCCAACAATTATCTCAACTCATTGCATCGGATCAAGGCCAAATTCTCCTAATTTTTACCATTTCAAATTCCCCCTTACTTGGTTCAATCCTCCGGAAACCTCATTGGATGTTATCTCAAGAAATTTTAAGATTATTCCCTTATTTAAATATGGATGTTGTACCTCCACAATGAAATCAAATTAGCTCGGGAGCTTCGTATGACATTAAATGAATTGCATCTCAGTTATGCAGGAATGCATGCATACCCAACTCTTTGTCGGTGTACAGTCTGCTTTAGAACTCCAGGCTGAAGTACTTATTAAGATCTTGGATCATCATATGACAATAAGAGCTTTGAAAACTTTGGGGGAGATGATAAGAAAGTACGATGGTGATAATGTTGCGGAGAAAGAAAAGAGAATGACATGGAAGTAAGCCAGGATGTTCGATTCTTCGTTTTTTTTTTTTTTAAGAGCATTCAGACTAAGAAATGCAAGGAATTGGTATATATCTTAGCATATTTGTCAAATTTGGTTGGTGTTCAAGATGAGAATGTCTTGGAGATTGTTCAACTAGCAGATCAATCTATCAAGGAAAATTTCAGGGTTTTCGCTCATGGGATATATGATGCAGTATTGACTTGCAAAAATTTGAGTAACTCAACTAAAGTTTCTAATTGAGGGCAACCAAAACAAACCGAAATAGCAGGTCATAAGTAATGTGTTTATTTGTTTTTTTGAAGAAGTCTTGGTTGAATTTATGAATCTATTTAACATATTTTTCATCTGTTATATGAATATGTGGTAGTATGTTTATATGGTTTATTGATCTCATTTGATGCAAAGTAAATTGTTATTTTCTTGGTGTTTTCTAGAGATTGATTTTTTTTTTTCCAAATGTGGTTGGTTATAGAATAAGCGGTGAGAGTCCGTAGGTTGTGAGTTCAATACCCAGTATGATCAATATTTCCTCAGGGCCACCCGTGAGGGTGCTTCCTCACTTACCTAGTGCATGTAATGTGCGGGCGGTGCATGGGCCCTCGCTCTTCTGATCCACCTAGTCGGACGTAAGTTCGGATACCCCGTCATAAAAAAAGTAAAATAGATAAATCAAAAAGACGCCACCACATAGGACTCCCAACATGACTCTAGGTTGCCCCTAAGTTACACATCATATCCCATATTACAAGAAAATCCAGAAAGAATTTATACCAAAAGTACAACAGAACCCACGAAGAAACAATGAAATCCTACAAAAAGACGACTTTTTCCCTAAAATCCTTAACTTTGGCATGTCATGAACACATTGTTATTGTTTTCATTATCTATGAACACACATCATTATCAAAGTAGCAGGCAGGGTTTCATGGTTTTGGAGGGAAAAACCTTCATAATAAATTTTTTTTTTCAAATTTTATAAACTATAGAAGGTGCTTTAAGATATTTTTCAAATAATTAAGGATTAAGATTTTAGTTTGGAAAATAGAACCACTTTCCGTAGTAAGTGTTTATTCACACTATGAATCTTATCTCATCATTCAACTCTGTCCAGAACAAATGCCATAATAATAGAAACAAAACAAAACAAATTAAAATGGTGAAAATTCTTGATTTTTCTATCCAAAATTCCATAATCTTCTACTTATCAAAAATCCTATCTAGTTCTTGAGGTTTAATTGAGGTTAGGTTGAAGTATGTAGAATTTTAATGTTGAAGATGAGAGTAAAATGATTTTACCCAAGATGGTGACATGACTAAATTTGGAAAGAAAAATCAAGGGTCCTTTTTTTTCTTAAAACATTGGTTTTTAGGTCATTTTCATTAGTTGATTAGAACAGACCGAGGTCAAGGGATGCATGTTATCAGATTGAGAACACCATTCAATCTCAGCCATTCATTTGAACAGTATAGTTTCATGTTGGAAAATGAGGGACATATTGGTCAATTCTTCTTTGGGGTTTTAAATCTCATCCGAAAAATTGATTTGTCCATCCGTCTCATCCATGCTTGATACCGAGATGACTTGGGCAATAACTCTCGGTCTCGGACGAATTTTTAAAGCCATATTCATACGCAGTTGACGTGGCAAGGACACAAAATCATAGATTTTTTTCTTTGGGATACGCAAGAAAAAGATTTGTGGTTCTGTGCCCTTGTTACATCAGCTGTGTAGAGATCGCGTATGATTTACCGTGTACATTATCATTATTCTTGGTCAAAATATAGTTAACCAGAGTCAAGGGAATCTCAAATTTAATAAAACATAGACGGTCAGGACCAAGAGGATATGTGGGTATGTCATCAAACTAGATATGACATCAAGATTTTCTGTTACAATGATATAGGGAATTGTAACAACTGGGGGTATCATCAAACTTTTAGTATTACAGTGAGACAGTAATATATTTTTCTTTCTAATGAAGTTTTACTTGGGACTTGGGAGTTTGTACATTGTAGACGTTTTCGACGTAAAAAGACGGTTGGTTTCCCAAAATTACTGTTATTTAACCTGAAGGGGGTACATTTTTCGACGGAAAAAGGCCGTTGGTTTCCCAAAATTACTGTTATTTAAACTGAAGGGGTTAAAACCCTAGGATTCCTACACCAAAGAAGAGATCAGAACTCAGAAGAGAGGTAATCTATGATCTTCTTTCAGAGTGGATTATTCTTTTTCCAAGATTCTTTGTTTGTTTGTTTGGTTAATTTTTTTTTTTTTTTTTTAAATTTCTAATGGGTTTTGATGTTTTGGATCTGTTGCTTTGTTTGTTGGAAGGGTAATTTAGACATAACTCTCCTTGTTTTGGTGAATATTTGAGATACCTCCCTGAATTTGCAGACAGATGGCATACGCTTTGACTGTGGTCTTATATATGAGAGTAACATAAAATGACCGAAATGCCTTCTTCTTCAATCACTTGCCAAAACCCCTTAATTTGTTTTCCGAAACCATTGATCCCTTATTCTACTCGAGTTTTTGGCAACCAGATAACCAATAGTTCTCTATATGATTTTATTATTTATTCGATTTTCTGCTCTTTTTTTTTTTTTTTGCCTTCTAATATCTAAAACAATGGGAGGAAAATAATTAAAAAAAAAAAAAGAAACTTTGAAAACGAAGCTACATTGTTTTTGCAACCCAAGTAACCCGACCCAAAATCCGGTTGGAATGGGTGTAACTGTAAGTAGTCCTCAACTCGCCTCAGGTGCACTAAGAGAAGGAAAGCATTTTCATATGTTTAATTAGGAAAATATTGTTTCCAGAAAATAAATTTTAGAAAATGGATTTTTATTTGAACATTCTTTTCACATTAACCATACACACCCAAAGGGTGTGTTTGATTGCAGGGAATGGGTATGGGAATTTTCCCTTGCAAATGAATTCCATCCTAAAGAGATTTTCCCTCTAGGATCCCCAAAACTAAAAACCAATATTGGACCCCTTTGCCTATAGGGAAGTGCTGAAGTAACATTGAAATTGACATCGTTTCACACATTGCTGATGTGGATGTCAGCACATAACCATAGATGGTTTTCATCGAGATAGGAATGAGAAGCATCTATGGTTCTATGCACACCAACATGTGAAACGATGTCGATTTTAATGTTACTCCAGCACGACTCTTTTCTATGTGCCACATTTTCTCACGAAATTCATTTTCCAGTGAAAACGAATTTCATACAATCCTACAGACCCTTAGAAGAATTATCAATGGGCCTAGCCTGCTGTGAATTAGGCCGGTCTGGGTTTGACTCTCGAGCCTGCTCAGCCTAATATAATAATTAAATAGGATTGGCCCAGCTCTATTCACAGCAGGCCAGGCCCATTGATAGTCTACAAACACAATTCCACAGGACAATTAGCAACTCTTCAAATGCTGTTTTTTTATTCATGTTTTCTCTATTTATGAAGTTTGATTGTTGGGTTTTGTAAATTGAAACAAACAATTTTTACTAATCATGTTGCTTCAACTTTTAATATCGTAATTATTCGCAGTCTGCAAATTCTCCCAATGTTGCCCGAATTGTCCCATGGTCTCCCAGAGTACTTGTACATGGAAGGGGTTAGTAAGGAGGACTGGGATGACACAATGCTATGTGGAAAGGAGAGAGGGATACAAGTTTACACAATACCTGATGAGCTTATAGTTGATCTTGGCTCCATAGTTTTAAACAATATCATGCAATCGATGACCGAAGAAACTGTTGGTGCAATAATTTTACTTGCTTGGAACTTGAGAAACCCTTCAGATTTAACGTGCCCGATATTTCCTAATCACAGCCCATGTACCTCACAAGAGGATTTAGACATTTATTCATCGGTGAAACATCAACAATGGATAGAGGAAAGTAGGGGAAATGCTGGGTCCTTATGGTTTCCCATCTCTGCTTTGGAGTCAGCAGCTTCGATCACCTACGTTTGTGCCTCGTTGCTTAGGTTGTTTACAAAACCTGCCAACACTTATCTCAATGGATTGGATCAAATCAAGTCGAACTTCTCCCTTTTTTACCATTTTGAATTCCCCCTCACTTGGTACTATCCTCCAAAAGCCTGTTTAGAATCTATCACGAAGATTTTTTGGAACAATTCCTTATATAAGTATGGAATGGCGGAATGTTGTATCTTCATAATGAAATTAAAATAGCTCAGGAACTTCGAACGTTGTTATATGAGCAACATCTCCGTTGTGCTGGGATGCATGCATACCCACTCTTTGTTGGTGTACAGCGTGCGTTAGAAGTCCCGGTTGATGAACTCATTAAGATGTTGGATCATCGAATGACGCAAAGAGCTTTGGAAACACTGGCCAATGTAATAAGAAAGTATGATGGTGAAAACGTTGCGGAGAATGTAAAGAGGATGACATGGAAGTATGCGAGGATATTCGATTCGTCATATTTTTGGGGCATTAAAACTAAGAATTGTGCCGAATTGGTATGTATCTTGGCTTATTTGTCGAATTTGGTTGGTGTTCAAGGTGACAGTGTATTGGGGATTGTTCATATAACAAATCTTGGTGAAAGTGATAAGCAATACTACAAGGTTGTTGCTCAGTGGATTTATGATGCAATATTGAGTAGCAAAATTGCGAAAAAATGTTGATTTAATGTTAGTGAGTCTTGTCATATTTGTCTTCAATGGCGACCGACCCAAGTATCATTATCTACGTACAATGTATTTAGCTAAGTATCCAATGGGGATGTTTTATGTTATGTGGTTGAAGACTCAGATATAATGCTTGTAGGTTTGTATGTTTTTATGTTATATGTTGTTATGTGGTTGATGATAGTAATTTCAACTTTGAATCCATCAAACTCTATACTAATTTCATTGTCTCGACCAACGTCATTAATCGATGATGTTGGATTGATGACAAGTAATAAGCTTGTAAGATAAGGTCAATGGGTTGAAATTAACAGTAACTTTATGTTCATTCACATTTTTCATTTTTCAGTCATTTGCATTCTCTAGTTAAAATATAATAAGCAAAGCATAATATTACTATAGCCATGAGTCCATTTTTCAACTGTTTTATTTTCAAAAATAATAATAATAAATCCCCAAGTTAAAAATTACATCATACTTATAATTCTTCTTCTTCTTTTCCTTCACAATGAGGACCTTCTTGATTAGGGCATATCATATGCAAACCAGGAGGAAAAAATGATTTAGTGGTCTACTATCTTGAGTTGAGCTTACAAAGGTCATTTTACAATATCAATAGGGCCTATTTTAATCGCTCATATATATATATGATAACGTTCAATAGACAAAATTGTGGGCAACGTTCTAGACAAAGTTTTGCCTTACATGACTAAAAAGTTTTGGAATGAGCTAAGTTTTTGTAAGAATGATCTATATGGTGGGGAGATCATCCTCACAAAAAATTAGCTCATTCATTAACTTCTAACCCCATCAAAAGTGGTTACAGACTAACAGTAAAAAATTAACGGTCCACAATTCTTTAACTTATAAACTAGGGTTATAAATTTCAAAGTGGGCAGATTTTTGTGATGATGATTTCCTCACCATAGAGATCATCATCACAAAAAAGCAGAACATTCCGAAACTTTTAACCCATATAAGATAAAACACTTTGTCAAGAAGGTTGTCTACGGAACTTGACCCATATATATGGTAATGCTAATGTCCAAGACCTTATGGAGACGATAGCATTCTCTATTAAACTCACTTTTCAATAAAGCCCATAACCATTTTGTCTTATAATAAATGTTTGTTTACATAGTAAATATTAAGGGCATTTTAGTATTTAGATTTAAGAGTAATGTGACACAGTAGTTCTACTGTGATTCTCACAATTTTGATGTGGCTTAATATCCATGTCATCCACTTAATGAGTCAGCAACCACGTCATCTTTTAATATATATATAAATAAAAATAGAAACTTGGCGAATAAGCTAAAAAAAAAACAGAAACTTTGTAAGGAAACTAACATTTTCTCCTCTTCACTTCTTGTTTCTTAGATGAAGTCATCTCCAATCTTCTCCTTTTCTCTCCTTGTTTTTTAGATTGAAGTTAACAAGCTCAAATACTCAAGGATTTATGACTCATCACGTATTTGTTTGTCTTTTCTTTTGGCCTTTTGGGTTTTACCATTGAAAACTCCATTAATGACGTTGAACAAAAGCTCCACTCTCTCTCTCTCTCTCTCGTCTTGTCATCTCGTTAAATCTCGAAAGCTCCATTGAAGTTTGAAGCATTCATCACGAACAATGAACCCCGTTCTTCACTATATCACAGCAACGATTAATTCGAGTTTCTGTTTTTTTAGCTTTTTCACCAAGTTTCTTCTCTTAGCAAGGAGAGAAGAGGAGAAGATGTTAGCTTCTTCACCAAGTTCTATTTTATATTTTAGCTTCTTCACCAAATTTCTATTTTTTTAATAATAAAAGATGACGTGACTGCTGACTCATTAAGTGGATGATGTGGATATTAAGCCACGTTAGAATTGTGAGAATCACTATAGAACTGTTGTGTCACCTGAGCATTACTCTAGATTTAAATGTCTTCTTTGTAATAGATGTTTTGACAATTAATGTTAACATAATAGATGCATGTATTAAGGACATAATATATATATTTATTATGTAAAAGACTAATATATCCTTATCTTTTTTACTAAAAAATAAAATATATAAGGGTATTATGAAATATAATCTTTCATATTATTTATTTTCATTAGAATTGGTTATACTTTAAAACGTATTTCAAAATGGGATCGATCAGTTGTAGAATACCTAGTATTGATTACACTCAAATCTTAAAAGAATGTTTATTTATTTATTTTATTTTATTGCCTTTTCAAAAAAAAATTCATCATATACGTGCTAGTTATACCTCATGAGAAAATTTTACTAAAAAATTGGAAACAAAGAACCCTTATTAATAGTTTTTTTTTTTTATTTTAATGATGGGATGTCGAGAACTGTAGGCCTAGTAAGCATGGGTGAGGCAACTAGTCTCTTAGAGTGTCACATCTCGTCTAAATCCTTTGGATCCATGAAATACCCCACAAAGCAGACATACTAGTTAGGCCAAGATAAATCCTTATAAGTGGCTAACGAGGGGGCTTAAACCCCTTTTGGAGATCATAAAATTTTGAAAATTGAATATAGATTTTATGAAGCTATGGTAGTATTTTAACCTCTCTGCGATTTTCAAGAAAAAGTAAAATAATGCATTTTCTTTTTCTTTTTTTGGAGCACAATCATATATCAATGAGGTGCAACTGTTTTTTTTTTTTTTCAAGTCATCGTGCAACTGGTATTAGGTAATCAAGAACTAGTCTGGTTGATCCTTGACTCGACCAGTTGCACTTAGGATTTTTCGAGGGAGCGGTACGTGTGACCGTGGGATTAGCCTCACCCGAATGGTGAGGATACCACGAGAAGAAAGAAGAAAAAAATAGGTCACTTTCAAAATTAAATTAGAATTAATTTTAAGCACAAAATCCAAATAAGTAAGGTTTAAAATGTGGTCACTTTTGCCTTTTTAAACTTGGTTTCGACAAAACTTAGAATTAGTTTTTTTTATGATTTAAATGTTAAATCCATGAGCCAACAAACTTGACAAGAAATGTTTGAAAAGGTCATACCAAACCAACCATGATTGGCCTTGATGAGGACTCATTTTGGATTTCCAAACAGTCCCTACGGTCTCGGCCTGCAATTCCCAACTGTAAAGGGCATTTTTGTAACTTCGTCTGTTCGGAATAAAACGTACACCTTAAGTTGGCATTTGACTTAAACAAGGGTGAGAGAAAACACATTCTTCGTTGACAGCAAACCATCCCTTCTTTGACCCCAATTTTTGTACGTTTTCTTGAATCCAAAACCAATCTGTTTTGAATTTTTTTTTTTTTTTGGGTTTATCTTGTTTTTCTTCTTCAATCATCAGAGATTGAAGTAGGTGGGGGAAAAACCAAGAAAGAACATAATTCAAATTAAATAGAACAGTGGAACTTTTTCTTGGAACAGAGAGGATAGAGAAAATTAGAAGAATTTCTGATTCTTTTTGGGTTTTTGGTGTTTAGTTTGTTAATGGGTTGGAGATACAGAACTGGGTTGTTCTTAATTGGTACTGTTGTGTTCATATGGGTTGCATCTGCAGAAGTTACCCAGGTGAGCTCTCATGTTTTACCCCTTTAAGTATTTTTATTTATTTTTATGTAGTTTTGGGTTTACAAGCTGTTTTTTTTGGGTTTTCTTGATAAATATTTTCACTTTAGTTGTTGAAATGGTCGGTACATGCTACATAGTGAGCTTAAAATAAAAAATAAAAACACTAGAGAATTTACAGTAGATTGAAGTCCAATTCTTTTTTTTTTTTTTCTTCCAAATATTACTTAATTTTATGCTTTCTTGAGTAATTTCGGGCTTGGATTATCTGTTATAGTCTATTTCTCTAAAGAGTATGATGCCAATTCATCAAATTTATTTTATAACTTTGATTTTATCTACAATGGGTTCATATGTTGAAGGTTTGATGATCATGATGATGATGGTTCATGAAGTTTTTAAAATTATAAGGATTTATTTGACGTTATTAATTATAAGTAATTGAGAGCTTTGGTGCATGTTGAACCCTCCAAAAGGGCGATGGGAAGGCCAAATATGACGCTAGTTGAAGTATTAAGAAAGATCTCAAGACACTTGACTTGACTAAAGATATGGGTCTAGATAGAGTTTAATGGAGAAAATAGAAATAGGATTCATGTGGCTGACCCCAATGTTTGGGACAAAGCATAGTGGGTGAAGGTGGGTTTTGAACCCACACTCACAAACCTTACCAATTTAGCTAAGTTGGCACCTTCAATCAACATGTGTATATTGTTTTATGGTCCTCGTAAAACTTTTACATCGGTAGAAAGAAGGAAGAGAACCTACATAATTGAATGGGTCTCGTTTTAACAACAATTAAACTCTCACGAAACTTGTGTGGAGAAGATCGAATACATTTTCTTAAGGTTCTTCCTGACCCTTTTGTTCTAACTTCTTTCTCTGTTAGCACCTATATATCTGATTACTTTTGAACTGTTTTCTACTTAAATTCGTATTTCATAACTCTATTTCTTCCCTTTCTGTAAAAAATTGAAATATGGAGTCATTGTTACCTCAAGATAAGGATTTTAAACTTAATGATGCTCATGCTTCGCAGAGAATTTTTTTGGAGTACAGGCAACCATTTGCAGTCACTTATCTAGGGGCCTCTCTTTTGGTGATCTATCTACCAATAGCAGCACTCAAAGACTGGATATGTAGCTTCCTGGCTACTAGTTCATTGAAGAAGTTAATAGATGCAAACTCAACTATGAGCTCTTCTATTGGTCTGGATACCCCCCTTAGAATTAATGAAATGCCCCAGAGTCTCGAAACCGAAATGAGAACCTGTCTGATTAGTGACATGGATCTTAGTAGAAAAGAAGAGGGACAGCCATTGCTTGCTAAAAGTAGTGAAGATGATTTCAACTTTCAGAGACAGAATTGTGAACTCAATTCGTGGGAAATCGCCAAGCGTAGCTTTTATATTGCTCCTATATGGTTTACAACTGAGGTAAGATATTTCTTAATTTGATCTTCTATTATTTAGGGTATCCTTTGTCACATGGGGATGGACCCACCATTCAACCCTCCCTCATGGAAGATCTCCAATGCGAGAGTTGACATGATTGAGTCATCCCACTGTTTGATATTTCGATTTTGATTTGTTTTATGAGTGGAATGCTTTCTGTACATTTCACCTTCCAAAAGAATGTAATTGATCAAATGATTAGGCATTGTATTGTGTCAACTTATCAGCCTTGGAGGTTGCCTAGGTGTGACAAGTCCAATGGTGGGTTCCACCCTATGTTACCTAATTCGTTGGTTTAAATTCGAGTTCATGGTTTGCCACTCTTGAACGAACCCAATTCGTAGAGGTAGTTCAAGGAGGATATTTTAGTCATTTATGTTAATCTCAGTGTTGTCAAATGTGGTCGCATACCTCCAAAATATGTTATTTGTCTATATGCAATGGCATACTACAATATATCGCACACAAAAGTATGCGATGGCCTATTTTTCTGCATTTTTTTTACAATTTTTTTTTGCAGCATATGCGATGTGCGAAATCGCATATGTGAACAGCATGTGCTGGTTGCACATGGTCGCATATGCTATTTAACAACATTGGTTAATCTCATAGAAGAAGACTCAGGTCAAAGGGGCATATCATTAGTTTAAAAATAAAAAGGGGTATCTTTAATATTGACCAAATCTTGGGATTTCTAAAATAAGGGGTATCTCTAATATTGACCAAATCATGGGGGCATCTCTAAAATTCACCAAAATAAGGGGGTCTGTTAGGTTTGCTGTTTTTGACAAACTCACTACAAACCGAACCTCGAACCAGTTTGGTTTGTACCAGTTCTGTTCACTACTATATTAGTGAACCTGGTAACATAGGTTCCATCTTTGCACATGCACCATGTGTACCTTGCCATTCTGTTGGAATACCAGGCTCACAGTCAATTGAGATGCACACATTAAGAGTTCTCCATTGCTTAAGCATCCTCTGTATTGGTTTATGTACAGTATGTTACAAGTTTCGTTGCCTTTATACAGTATCTATCCAATGCTGCACTGGCGAACACAAGTGTTGCAAGTACTACAGTCTTGTCGTCTACATCAGGCCTCTTTACACTTTTCTTTGGGGCATTCCTGGGCCAAGATTCTTTAACCGTGACAAAGGTTGTTGCTGTGTTTATCAGCATGGCTGGTGTTGCCATGACCACGATCGGAAAAACTTGGGCAACTGATGAACCACAGAGCATCTCTGGGTAACTCTAGTTTTCAAAATTTTATAATATTTTGTTTCAATTTTTCTCTCAACCTAACCCTTTTCTTTTCTTGCTCCCTAGAATTACGAAGCACTCCATAGTTGGGGACATTTTTGGTCTTCTTGCAGCATTGACATATGGCTTATTTACGGGTGGAACATTTTATCCCAGCTTCTATGATATTTACCACCCTTTGGGATCACTAGAGTGTTGAATGCTTGGATGTTTGATTACTTATTGCAGTACTACTAAAGAGATGCGCTGGGTCTGAAGAAGAAAAGGTTGATGTGCAAAAGTTCTTTGGGTACATCGGATTATTCACCCTTCTTGGCCTTTGGTGGCTCGGTAAGAAGTGAAAGATCTTTGATGATGTTTTGGTTCTAAAATTGTAGATTGGATTTGAAAAAATTACTTAAGAGGTAGATGGAAACAGTAAGAGTTCAATGGGGTTACTTTTGTAGATTTTATACCTAGTTTGAGGTTTTGGCATTATTAATGTTATTGCATGCTTTAGTTATCTGTTCCAATGAAACCACCCTCTCATTATTTCTTTTAAGTGTGGATTGATAAAATACATTGTTACAACCTGTTTATTGCACCTGAATTGTTTTTTTTTTTTTTTCTCTCTCAATATGGTCCATTTGTTACATAGTTTTAAATTGTTTGATGCAGTGTGGCCACTGACCAGTGTGGGAATTGAACCCAAATTCACATTTCCACACTCGACATCCATTGAAGAAGTCGTGCTGTTAAACGGCTTAGTGGGAAGCGTTCTTTCAGATTATCTGTGGTATCCTCAGCTGCCTCTTTGCCCATAATGAGTATCGTTTCTTTTTTTATGTCATGTACTCTAAATACATCTATCCTCACCAAATGATTTAGGGCCCTTTCTGTGGTTTGGACGACGCCTTTAGTTGCAACCTTGGGCATGTCCCTCACGATACCCCTCGCAATGGTTGCGGATATGGTCCTCCATGGACGCCACTTTTCCGCAGTCTACATCTTTGGATCCATCCAGGTAAACCCTTGGCTGCATTGATGTAATTTTGTGTTTAGTGATTTTTTTTTTTTTTTTTTTAATCCAATCAATCAAAGGAAACCTAATAATGGGTCCCATGTAATCTAGGTTTTTGCAGGATTTGTTATAGCTAACCTCTCAGATAAGTGTTCATATAAGATGGACTACCAACTGGTCTAACTCAAAGAAATGATGATGGCTTATCAAGGGCAACGCCTCTCGTTATAACTGAACTTTTGTGCAACTTCAAGTCAGAAAAGTGAGTTTGAACTGCTTTTCATTTGACCACCCTTTTCTACTATATTTCATTGGGATTTTGCAAATGATTTGTAGTACTTTTTTTGTCACAAATCTTTTGCTGAAATTACTTAAGAATTTAGGCAGTCCATGCAATTTTTTTTGCAATGCAAATCATTTGCATCATGTAACCAAGCAGCAGTAAAATTGATTCCAGAAAATTATTTGCATTTGCAAATGATTTGCAACATACCAAGAAGGGCCTATATTTATATATTTTGTTTAAAAATAGGGAAGATTGTTTAGGTTTTGTATATTAAATTGGATTGGACATTATTCGGATTCTTTGGATATTGGATCGGGTTTGCATCCGAATATTTAGATCTGGTCAAACCCAATCCTATAAGAGTTAGATCCAAAGCTTATTTGGATCACTCCTGAGTCCTCTGATCCAATCCATATCTGAATGGTACCAAATCGGCACCTATCCCATCCGAACCCAAACCATTGACAACCCAAAAAAATGTGAAGAATAATTTTCATATAATTTAAGAGAATAATAAGTTTCTATTAAAATAAGATGGATTAATATAGATGCTTAATTGCAAAATCTAATTTCTGTACAAGATCATGAACGTTTAAATCAATAAAATTTGATTATTTTTTGAAATATATAAACCTAACCCGGTTAACCTAGGGCTGCAACTTAGGCGGGTTGGGGATCAACTCATGCCCGTGCCCAACCCGATATCAAGCTTGAAATGCTCAACCCACCCCAAGTTGGGTAAATTTAGTCCCCATTAATATAGATAATTTAGCAATGATAAGGGCTTATATAAACATAAGTGGTACGTAAAAAGAACTTAAAATTTACAATTTTTTGTCCTAAAATTGTGTTCCACAATTTACATATATAAAATTATAAGCAAATTTTAAAAAGACTAGAGAAAATGACGATTAACTAGAGTTACCATCTTAATTCACTTATTGGTAGTCATAATACAATGATGTAGGTCGTGAGTTCGATACTCAGTATGAGCATTAATTCCTCAAGGGCCACCTGCAAGGGTGCACCCTCACTTACCTGGTGCATGTGATGTGCAGGCATTGCACATGCCCCGTGACTAATCGTTGGACTAGACCACAGTTTATGGACTGGGAAAAGCCCAGATATGAGCCCAGTCCATTGTTTACAAGGATACATGGTTATCAAAAAAATATAATTAACGTGAAAAAACTAAGATACAAGAAAATATTTTTAAATTATAACCATATTAAATTCAGTTTCGGGCAAATCAGATTGCCCAATTCCTATGCCCGGACCAAAGACAGAACCCAAGCTAGCTATGCCCACACAGAACCTAAGGTCAAGTTCAAGTATGACCAACCCAAGTTTCCACCTTAAGCTAATAACCCCAAATGGTTGGCGAGATGGCTAGGACCATGCCTCAGGAGGCAGAGATCTTGAGTTCGAATTGCCTCTTAGAGACTACCCTCAAGAATTTATCCCAGAACTTAGCCGGTGCGTGTGGGGGAGAGGACTGCACATGCCTGAGTATTAGTCTAGTCAACTTGGTCCAAGACAAATCTTTAAACCATGGTTCTTCATTGACTATGCTGGGCCATCTTCAAATTTGATTTATATAATTAAGAACATTTAAAGAAGAGCAGAACTTATCTCCATAAAACACCAAGAAAACCACAATTTAGTAATCATCAGATGAGTTTCAAGAAACCATACAAACCTACTACCATTATATACTGAGTCTTAAATCACTTAACATATATAACATCCACATAGCATACTTCACTAAATACATCATACTGCGTCTATAATATTCCAGTTCCAAGGACCTATTGACCGAAAATGAATTTCAGCTTTCCGTAGTTCTGCTACTCAATTTTGCATTGTATATCTTCTGTGCAACAGCCTTGTAGTGTTGCTTATCTTCTTCACCAATTTTTGCTACATGAAAAATCCCCAAGACACTCTCACCTTGAACACCAACCAAATTCGACAAATAAGCCAAGATACATACCAATTCCGCACAATACTTAGTTCGAATGCCCAAAAAAAACAACTTATCAAATATCCTCGCATAATTCAATGTCATCCTCTTTTCATTCTCTGAAACGTTATCTCCATCATACTTGTTTATTATCTTGGCTAGAGTTTTCAAACCTCTTCCTGTCGATCGACAACGATCCAATAGCTTAATGAGTTCTTCAGCTGGAATTTCTAAAGCAGATTGTACACCAACAAAGAGTGGGTATGCATGCAACCCTGCACAACTGAGATGTTGTTCGTATAACATAGTTCGAAGTTCCAGAGCTATTTCTATTTCATTGTGAAGGTACAACATTCCTGCCATTCCATACTTAAATATGGAATTTGTCTGAAAATGCCTCGATATTTTTTCTAAGGATGCTTTCGGAGGATGGTACCAAGTAAGGGGGAACTCAAAATGGTAAAAATTGGAGAAATTGGACTTGATTTGACGCAATCCATCGAGATAAGTGTCGGCAGGTTTCATAAACAATCTGAGGAGCGGGCACAAACATAGGTGATCGAAGCTGCCGACTCCAAAGCAGATATGGGAAAGAGTAAGGACCCAACGTTTCCCCTACTATCCTTCATCCATTGTGATTAGGAAATATCGAACTCGTTAAATTTGAAGGGTTTCTCAAGTTCCAAGCAAGTAAAATTATTGCACCAACAGTTTCTTCTGTTATGGATTGCATGATATTGGTTAGAACTATGGATCCAAGATCGATGATATGCTCATTGGGCATTATGTAAACTTGCATCCCTCTCTCCTTTCCACATAGCATTGTGTCCTCCCAATCCTCCTTACTTAACCCTTCCGGGTACAAGTTCTCTGGGAGATCTTGGTACAAATGAGAGAATTGTTTAAGAGGGTCCATTGATATTGAGGATTTGAAGACTGTGAATAATTACGATATTAAAAGTTGAAACAAAATCATCAATAAAAACAGTTTGTTTCCATTTACAAAACCCAAACAATCAAACTTCATAAATAGAGAAAACCAGAATCAAAGAACAACAACTGAAGGGTAGTAATGATCCCTGTTGTGTGTTTGTTGACAAGGGAACCTATAGCACATAATTGCATGGAAAATGAATCTCGCTATTTGATTCCATATGGCAAAGTGTCCAACTCAAGATTGGTTTTTAGTTTTGGTGATAACATTAGGGGCCTAGGAAAATTAGCAGCATCTGCAGAGGATAGTTTTGTCCCCAATAAAAGGTCACTCGAAGTCACAGGTGCCTCGGCCACATGTTGCAAAACTTTTCCCCTACCCGACATGATAAGGATTAAATAAACACCAACAACTGCTAACCAAGAGGACACTGTGCTGATTTTTAAAGGCGTCAATTAAAAGCTTGCTCGGTTAAGAGGACTGAATCTGAGACATGTTATTATCAAGGAAAAAGTGGCCATACCCTTTATGTGTTAGGGAAATGGGAAGCCACCACGATCCTCGAATTGTGTATCCACCATCAAGTCACATCTCAATGAGATATAAGTAACTTGGCGAGGCCCTTTGATGCCTCGAATATGATCGTCTTGCTAGCATTATTTGATTGTGACAAAGAGAATATCTCGTGCAATCAAACATGGGCCAAATGTGGATGGAGCAAAATACCTAAGGGTACACACCATCCTGAGGTGATATGTGGCACTATTCTAATGGCATGATGAGATGACAAAGCCTCACCACCCCAAGGCGGGAGGGGCACGGCTGCCCGGTTGGACAGATGGTGTGTGTGGCAAATGCATGGAGGCCATGTGGCCATGACAGGGTCAGCCAATAGGCGCCAATGGTCAAGAAACCAATAGACTAAGAGAGCGACATGGCTTTCGGACATTGGACCCCAATGTCTCGATATCGACTAGTGAAGAGGCTTATAAAGACCTCACAGTTCAAAGAAAAAGGCACGAATTTCAAGATCTTATCCAAGCAAGATTAATCAGAATTTCAGCCAAGACAAAATTCCTGCCCTCTTGATTTCCATAGTGAATCCAAGGGTTTTTTAACCCTCGTAGTAACGTTGGAAAAGCAATGGTGGGCCCAAAAGCTATGTTGGAAAAGCAATTTGTTTGTCTCTATCACACAAAAAAAGTTTGATACCTTGTATACAATTCGTTGTCTCACCATAACATAAAAAGCAGATGCTAATCCAAATTTTTAAGAGAATTGCTATTGACACCCCAAATTTAATTTATTGCACAACATTATATGTCATACACCAATTAGGGATATAGACACATCAATTAGGTATTTTAGGAGCATTGTTCTAAGTCTTAACATTTGCTATCAGAGACAACCCCATGTGTAGGATTCATCGGAAGGCGATTATGGGAAAAAAAAAAATGGACTCCTCTATAGTATGAGATATGAAAGTGGTTCTAAAAATAAAAAGGATTCACCATAAAGTGGGCCAACAAGGGTAGCCTTGAAGTGTGGGGTATACTACGATCCTTATATTAAGACTTAAACTTTCCACTCTGTCAACACCTAGGAATTTTTGGATCATTGGTTTAGCTCTTAACAATTTTTCTCTTATTTTTTAGAGAAAATCGAATAAATAATAAAATCATACAAATAACAAGTCATGATCTAGTTGCCAAAAACTCGAAGTTGAATAAGGATTTTGGGGAAATATTAAGGGGTTTTGGCAAGAGGTTGAAGATGAAAGTACTTCGGTCAATTTTGTTACTCTCTCATATAAGACTATATAGTCAAAGGGTATGCCATCAGCTTGAAATATAGGGAGGTATCTCAAATATTCATTAGAACAAGAAGGGTTATGTCTAAATTCCCCTTCCAAGAATCAAAGAAAGAGATTAAAAACTAAAAATAAAATAAAATAAAGTATAACAAAACAAAGATCAAATACCAAACCCACAAAACAAAAATATATAAGATGAAAAACCAAACAAAGAATCATGAAAAAAATATAAAATCACTTAAAAGAGAAGAAGATCAATTATTACATTTGGAGGAAGAAGTTCTTGTTGTTCTAATCTCTCCTTTGGTGTAGGAATCCAAGGGTTTTAAAGGAGTGCGCATTTGCCATTAAGGGATTTTTGTATTACGATGATTCAATGGCATGATGCCACGTGTATTAAAAAAAATAAGTGAGTGGTTAGGGGAGAGAAAGAAAGAGTAGGGATCCAATACAGTTTGTCGTATCCAATCAACGTCAGTTGGCACCCCCATTGTATGCCATGTGTATTTTTGGGACCTACTGACCGTATGGATATGTGATCCACCCCTTAATGAACTTGCACACAAAAGATCAATTTAATTGATGATGTGAATCTATTGATAATAGCATTTTCTTAAGAATGATTTCTAGTCGTTGGATTTAAACTCTTTTTAAGATTTTAGATCTAGTGGATACAAGTAAGAATCCGAGGAGTTTAAACTGTTGAGAAAGCAATTGTTGGACACAATTGCCATGATTGTCCGATGTGGAACTAAACTCAACAAATCAGAACTTCCATAGAGTATAAAACATCAAGAAAACAATAATTATCATCAGATGAGATTCAATAAAACATACAAACCTGATATAATGTCTTCAACCACATAACATATACAATCCCCCATTAGATACTTAGCTAAATGCATCATACTGCTTCTTCTTGATAAACAAATGGAAAAGATGTTAAATATAGACTCACAAACCAAGACTTCTTCATAAAATGACCAAAAACATTACTTGTATCCAGTTATATCGGGCTTTTCCAACCCGAAGGTCAAAAGAGTACCCCCATCACTGCTCCTCATCTGAATCTAATGTCGAGTTCTCCGAACGTTTAATAGTCATTACTGCATCATATACCTGCTGAGCGAAATCCCTACAGAAATCCTTAAAAAAATCACCTAGACCTTGTAATTGAACGATCCCCCATATACTTTCACCTTGAACACCAGCCATGTTTGACAAATTTGCCAAGATGCATACCAATTCCTTACAATTCTTAGTTTGAATGCGCTTAAAAAATGTAGAATCAAATATCCTCGCATACTTCCATGTCATCCTCTTCTCATTCTCTGCAATGTTACCACCATCGTATTTTCTTATTATATCACCCAGAGTTTTCAATTCTCGATTAATCATTCGACGATTCAAAAGCTTAAGAAGTTCTTCAGCCGGGATTTCTAATGCAGATTGTACACGTACAAAGAGTGGGTATGCATGCATCCCTGTACAACTTAGATGTTGTTCATATAATGTCGTTCGAAGCCCCCGAGCTATTTCAATTTCATTGTGAAGGTACAACATTCCCGCCATTCCATACTTAAATATGGAATCATTCTGAAAACGCATCGATATAATTTCTAAGGATGATTTCGGAGGATTGAACCAAGTAAGGGGGAATTCGAAATGGTAAAAATTCGAGAAATTGGACTTGATTTGAGGCAATGTGTTGAGATAATTGTTGGCAGGTTTGGTAAACAACCTAAGCAACGAGGCACAAACATAGGTGATCGAAGCGGCTGCCTCCGCAGTAGAGATGGGAAACCTTAAGGTCCCAACGTGTCCCTTACTAACTGAAAATTTTGCTTTTGACAAAGTGTGGAAGTCTACATCCTCTGAAGAAGCACATGGACTATGATTAGGAAATATCGGGGACGTTAAATTTGAAGGATTTCTCAAGTTCCACGCGAGTAAAATAATGGCACCCATGTTCTCCATTGTGACAAATTGCATGATTTCTCCTAAAACTTTGGATCCTAACTCCACAACATCCTTATCAAGCATTGTGTAAACTCGAATCCCTTTATTTTGTCCACATAACATAGTGTCGTCCCAATCCTCCCGATTTAAACCCAAGAGATCTATTTCTGGAAGATCAGCATACCGACTGTGGATACTTTGAGGAAGGTCCATTGACATTAAGGGATTTGTGAGACTGAGAAGGATTACAATATTGAAAGATGAAACAATGCCAGTAGTTAGAAGTTTCTTCCCATAGAGTACCAATTGTAAAACTTTGTAACTCAAAACTTACTTCCATATAGAAATAAAACATCGAAACAAAGAACATAGCTCAACATGGTACATAAGTGATTAAGCTAATTAATATGATGCATTATATGAAGGTTTATGGTGGATTGATTTCCATTGTTTTCTATTTAAATGAATTGTAGCATAATTCAGCAAAAAAAGATGGTTACGATGCATTTAAAGTCACCGGCTATAGTCAAAATGGCATTTATCATGACATATTGCATACAGGATATAAAAAAAAGGGTCGATTGACAATAACCATTTCCTTGAGAGAGAAAAAAAGTAACAAAAAGTTCACTTTTCAACTCAAGAGTTGAATCAATTGGCTAAATTTTGAGCAGACCATTGGTTTTAGCATGATTTGACTCAAGTGAGATTGTTGATTGAATCTGAAGGCACTGGAAAAGTTTTTTCTCAATGAATCAGGGCTGAATTTGACTCGGCCAAGAATCAGATTAAATCGGCCAATCTTTTCAGAAAGCTTGACAATTGGAACAATTTGGATAGGTTATTAGTGTTTTTTAACACACACACACACACAAAAAGCATAGATGTTATGTTAGTAACCTCCAAAACCTTATTGGTTCCATATAAAATAAACATTTTTTGTCTAAAGAACATTATTGTCATATGTATATATACACATATTTTAACCCCAAGGGGCTGGTCTAGTGGCAAGCCATTGAGGTAGCTCTTGTGTTTGAAACCCCATGAAGCTATGAATTTCTTGGGGCCACCCTCCAAGGTCATGTTGACCCTTGACTCAAACTGTTGCATATAGGATTTTTTGAGAGGACGGTGCGTGTGACCGTGAGAATAGTCTCATCCGAAGGGTGGGGACACCCACGATATCAAATATATATATACACACATATTTTATCTTTTAGCGCATAAAAAGCAATGGATATTTTGTCATTATCAATAGTATTTTTTGTAAATAACTTTTTAAGGTTTTGTTATTGACTTTTATTTTTATGATAGGTGTCTGGACCCATAGGCCGACCAATAGGGGCAAGGCAACTGGCCTCTTAGAGCACCATATCTCATCCAAATCCCCTGTACATGCAATTAGAGTTGTCAATGGGCCAAGTTTTGACCCGGTCTGCTATGGACCAGGTTTAGTTATTAAGTCCATTTAACTATGGGGTTTGATAAGCCCATTTAATAATAGGGCCGGTTTGGGTTTTTACTGTAGGCCCAGCGAGTGGCCCCACCCACTGTACCATATTAAATACAATATATAATAATTTTATTATAAATTAGTAATGACCCCTAACCTTTATAGTTTTTGAAAATGAATTTGGCCCGGCCCGCAAATGATCCGAATGTAGGTAAAAGTGGATCGGGCTTGGACTAAGGTTTTATTTACTAAGCCTGGCCTGATATTTAGATGGATTGGATTATGTTCTAACTTTTGAACGTAAAAAGGTTCGGCCGATCTATTGACAGTCCTAAATGCAATACCATCACAAATCACATATACTAAATAAGTCGGGATAAAACCCTGTTTTTTATTACCTACTTTTCAAAGGTATGTCAACACCCGAAGACAAGAATAAAAAAAAACATGATATTAAAGTTAGCTTACCATCGTTTCCTATGTAATAAATAATTATTGAGAATGTAATTGATATAAAATGAGATATGTGAATTTATATAAATGTTATAACATAAAAAATGAATTATTTTTAAAATCCAAATAAATTTAACATCCAAAACAATTTGAACTGCTTGGAGAGGGCTTGACCCATCCAAATCGGATAGGATAGGTGGGCCAAACCGGAATCCGTGGGTACCGATCCGATCCCATAATCGGATTCTTAAAACCATGGTCTAGAGTCTGAACTTCACTAAGGCAAACCCAACCCAACCCAAGTGACTCCAAACCGAGTTTGTAGCCCAAGTCTTCCTTTCCCTCTGTGCACTTAGAGCAAGTTGGGGACAAAAGAAACCCAATCCAATTGGATTTTGGGTCGGGTTAGCTGGGTTGAAGAAGCAATACCCATTCCAAGAATTAAACAAAGAAAGAAGGAGATCAAACACCGAACCCATTAAATTAAAAATAAAAAATATCTGTTAGAGAAAGCATACCTCTTGAGTAAGAACTAAGAAATTCCTGCTCTCTTGATTTCCATTATGAATCCAAAGGTTTCAACCCTTGTAGTAATAATGTTAAAAAAAAACAATGGTGGGCCAAAAGCTATGTTGGAAAAGCAATTTGGCTCTCCATCAGACCATCACACAAAAAAGTTTGATTCTTTGTATACAATTCGGTGTCTCGCCATAACATAAAAAGTTGATGCTTACCCAGTTTTTTTTAAGAGAGCTGCTAATGTCACCCCAAATTTTACTTATTGCACACCATTATGTATCACACACCCTAATTACTAAAACCCCCTCATTTTCTTCCCAAAAAAATGGGATTTTGAAGTAGTAAAAGATAGGTTCATTTTCATCTTCATTTGCATAATGGTTTCAAAATCCGTCTGAGGCTGAGACGTATTGCCTAAGTCATCTCAATATTAAGCATGGATGAGATGGACAGACAAGTCAATTTTATCAAACAGAGGCTTAAAACCCCACCTTTATTTTTCAAAATTTTGATCGAGACATCTCAAACATATCGAAAAACTCGTCCTAGACAACTCAGTATCCGGCAAGGATGAGATGAGACACAAAAACAAGTTTTAAAATCATGATTTGCATCTGTACCATCTCCTTACCATATCTCTCTTCATTTGCTTCATCTTCACATGACCTTCTCCCAACATCTCAGAAACTAGATCCATCTTTTTTTTTTTTTTTTTTACCAGTACCACCTCCATCTCCCCCTACTCCTTGCAAATCTGACATCAACCAAGAGTAACTATTAAAAAAAAGAGGTCAACTAGTTTCACACCACCCATTACCAATTGCATTCCATCACTTAAAAATTTTCCTTTGCACTACATTTAGATTATTACATTCCAAAATTAATTAAACAATATTGCACTCTTTCTTATTTTATTTTTCCTCAATCATGTTCATAGAAGTTTTTGTTGGTTCAGTAATTTTTGCAAGGAATACTTGACTAATTCTAAACCATGTTTACAATAAAATTGCATGTGTTCGAAACATTTTGAAAGAAATACTTTGATTCCAAAGCAAACACAAGTGAAATCAATCACAAGCAAAGTAGAGCACGAGTAGAGAATACAAAGCTGCAAGAAGATGAATAAATTTTAAACCCTTAAAGATTACGTATTGAAGTGCAATTAGTATGTTAGAAAAGTGGTTATAAAAAACAAAAATTAAGAAATTTTTTAAGGTTGGTGTCCAACCAATGATTAGTGGCGTGCAACTAGTCAATCCCAAAAAAAAAATCTTGGGTTAAGGTTTTCAACAACTCTGCTACAGGTTTGCGGTTTCACAAACAATGTAATAATCGATATCAATTCAAGAACTCTTCTCTCTTTCCTCCATTGTTGTTACTTCAATTAGACGTCCAATGGTGGATATTTTGATTACGAGTATCATTGTTGTCGTACTCATCATCTGAATCAATAGTAGAAGATGGGCCTTTCACCATTACATCTGTCTTTCACAAGAAGACCCAAGAGGAAGAAAAATGACTGTGTGTGGCAAGGGCAGCTGTGCATTTGCACATACCGCCTTCTAGTATAAATAAGAGGAGTGGATAGAGTGACCGTTGGAGTTGCTTTAGGCCTCTAACAATCTACAACAATGTCTAACCCTATTCCATATATATCTATTATGTGTTTGCCTATAATTTGGTCACATTTTTTTTTCTTTTTTGATAACTATAAATTGGTTTTTAGTTTTGGTGATAACATTAGGGTCCTAGAAAATTAGTAGCATCTGCGGAAGATAGTTTTGTCCCCAATAAAAGGTCACTCGAAGTCATAGGTGCCTCGGCCATATGTTGCAAAACTTTTCACCGACATGATAAGGATTAAATGACCACCAACAACTGCTAACCAAGAAGACACTGTGCTGATTTTTAAAGGCGTCAATTAAAAGCTTGCTCGGATAAGACGACTGAATCTGAGACATGTTATTATCAAGGAAAAAGTGGCCATACCCTTTATGTGTAAAGGAAATGGGAAGCCACCACGATCCTCGAATTGTGTATGCAACATCAAGTCGCATCTCGATGAGATATAAGTAACTTGGACGAGGCCCTTTGATGCCTCGAATATGATCGTCTCGCTAGCATTATTTGATTGCGACAAAGAGAATATCTCGCACAATCAAACAGGGGTTAAATGTAGATGGAGCAAATTACCTAAGGGTACATGTTGTCCTGAGGTGATATGTGGCACTATTCAAATGGCACGATGAGATAACAAAGCCTCACCACCCCAATGCGGGAGGGGCACGGGCGCCCGGTCGAACAGATGGTGTGTGCGGCAAATGCATAGAGGCCGTGTGGCCATGACAGGGTCAGCTAATAGGCACCCATGGTCAAGAAACCAATCGAAGATGAACACCTTACATATTGGGGTTGGTTGAGTTCGGACATTGGACCCAATGTCTCGATAACGACTAGTGAAGAGGCTTATAAATACCTCACAGTTCAAAGAAAAAGGCATGAAGTTCAAGATCAAATCTGTTGGGCTGGGTCCACCTCATGTGGGCCACCCATAAAATAAAAGAATAAGGGCAAAGCCCATTCAACTTAACACAAAAAAAAAAAAAGGAAAAAAGGGGACAGCAACTAGTTCTTTAGTTGGGACTGCTGTTTTTGGGTTACAAGAAGAAAGAAAAGAAAAGAGCAAGGTTGAAAGAAAGGGAAAAGGAAGGGGGTGGACTTTGGAGAGTTAGGGCAAGAAGATTAAAGGGCAAACGTTGCTCGATTTGACTCAAATTTGGAGTAGAGAATCCTTGCAATATACTCTACAACTCTACCAAGTTATTTTTCCAGATTAGCTTCTCTTTCTCATCTCTATTTAGAGATTTCATTGGTGAGACCTAAACCTTCCCCTTTTTTGTTTTCTTGTGAAATCCATCTTTATTAGATGATGTTTATTGTATTGTTGAACCAAGAATATGTATTCTTGATGTTGATTGTAATCTTGTGAGCCTCTAGATTGATCTTGAGAGAACTTTGGTGTAACCCATTATTGTTGATAGTGGAAGATTTTGGTGTGGACTACCGAGACAAGTCCCGTGGTTTTTACCTTCACTTTGAAGGGTTTTCCACGTTAAAAATCTTGTGTTGTTGCTTGTGATTGTTTATTTTTCTTGGTTGGATTATCTTGCACTTAGATTGGTATTATTCGGTATAATGGTAGTGTTGATAATGGTTGGATACTTTTAGCCTATTTTTGTCACTCAAAGAGGGAAAAGGTTTAATTTTCGTTGTGATTATATTACACATTGTGTGGTAGTTTTCCCAACAACTGGTATCAGAGCCAAAGGTTGTTTGGAGTTAATTTCTTGAGTGTTAAAAATGGAAGGGACAGATGGCATGATCAAATTAAATTCAACCAACTATTCCACTTGGAAATGTATGATGGAGGACTTGCTTTATTGCAAGGATTTGTACAAGCCAATTAAATTGGGTGATGTAAAACCAGCCGAAATGTCTGATGGTGATTGGGAAGTTATGCATAGAAAAACTGTTGGTCACATTAGACGGTGGGTTGATCCAAATGTATTTGAGGAAATTTGTGATGAAACTAAAGCCGATGTTTTGTGGAAAAAGCTAGAAAATCTCTTTGAGAAGAAAACTGCAAGAAACAAGACTGCCTTGATTAGAAGACTTGTTAACCTGAAATATAAAGATGGGAGCAGCATGGTTGAGCATACAAGTCAGTTTCAGAGCATAGTGAACAAGTTGGTAGCCATGAAGATGAATCTTGATGATGAAATCCAAGCATCTTTACTTCTTAGTTCGTTGCCTGAGAGTTGGGAAACTTTAGTGGTGACAGTTAGCAATTCGGCACCAGATGGCAAACTGACCATGGACTTGGTTAAAGACAGTCTGTTAAATGAAGATGCTAGAAGAAAAGAAATGGGTGAGTCTTCTTCTAAGGTGCTCATGACAGAAAAAGAAGATAGGCGAGGAAGAAGCCAAAGTAAGAACCCACGTGCAAACTTTAGAAGGAATAATTCTAAGGGGAGATCCAAGTCTAGACCGAGAAGAAACATTACTTGCTTTCACTGCAACAAGCAAGGGCATATGAAGAAAGAGTGTAGATTCTGGAAAAGGGAACAAAGTGAAGCCAAGAATAATGAAAAAGAAACAAACATAGCCATTCATGATGGTGATACAGTGATTGTTTACGATGATGGTTGTGTTAACCTTGTCTACCAGGATAGTGATTGGGTAGTTGATTCGGGTGCTTCATTCCATGTAACCTCCCACAGTGAATTCTTCACATCCTACACTAGTGGTGATTTTGGGAATGTCAGAATGGGTAACAGTGGTGCATCTAAGATTGTGGGCATTGGTGATATCCACTTAGAAACCAACATCGGCAACAAATTAATTCTCAGCAATGTCAGACATGTTCCAGATATTCGTCTCAACTTGATTTCATTGGGGAAACTTGATGATGAGGGCTTTACTAGCCATTTAGGTGAAGGTAAATGGAAGCTCACCAGGGGTTCTCTAGTGGTTGCCAAGGGACAAAAACTGAATACTCTCTATGTCACGCAAGCTACACTTTGCAAAGAGAGGTGAATGCTATTCAGAAAGAAGCAAATGTTGATATTTGGCATAAACGGCTTGGCCACATCAGCGAGAAGGGACTTCAAACTCTTGCTAGAAAGAAATTTGTACCTCAGTTGCAAGGTATGACATTTCTGAAGACTTGTGATCATTGCATAATTGGAAAGACTCATAGAGTTGCATTTCATACACATCCTCCAACTAGAAGGCCAAATGTTATTGATCTAGTTCATACGGATGTTTGTACTATGCAAACTAGAACGCTTGGCGGTGCTCTTTATTTTGTGACTTTTATTGATGACCATTCTAGAAAAGTTTGGGCTTTTGCTTTGAAATCCAAAGACCAGGTACTCGAGACTTTCAAGTATTTTCATGCTCAGGTTGAAAGAGAAACTGGAAAACAGTTGAAGTGTGTTCGAGCAGATAATGGGGGTGAGTACAGAGGTCCTTTTGAGAGTTATTGCAAGAATCATGGTATCAGGCTTGAGAAGACTGTCATAAAGACCCCTCAACATAATGGTGTAGCTGAAAGGATGAATCGAACCATTGAAGAAAGGGTTAGGTGTATGTTGTCACATGCCAAGCTACCTAAGTCCTTTTGGGGGGAGGCTATGAGAACTGCAGTTGACTTAATTAACCTTTCTCCATCAGTTCCTCTAAATGGTGATGTACCCGATAGAGTTTGGAAAGGAAAAGACGTATCTTATGATCATTTGAGAGTGTTTGGTTGTAGAGCATTTGTTCACATTCCTAAAGATGAGAGATCCAAGCTTGATGGTAAAGCAAAGCCGTGTATTTTCTTGGGGTATGGTCATGAAGAGTTTGGGTATAGGTTGTGGGATCCAGTAAACAAAAGATTGTTAGAAGTCGAGATGTTGTGTTTCTTGAAGATCAAGTTGGGGAAGATGTTGAAAAGGCTGAGAAGTCTAATCCCTCCACTAGCATTTCTGTTGATCTGACACCAATTGCTCCACCTCCAGTGCATGTTGATTATGGGGGAGGTGGTCAAGAAGACAATGATGGTAATGTTGATGAGAATGATCAAGCTGATGAAGAAGTTGAGCCAACAAATCAGATTGAGCAAGAACAGCCACAACCAGTTGTTGAAACTGAATTAAGAAGATCTACAAGAGAGCGTCAGCCATCTACTAGATATCCTCCTCATGAGTATGTGATGCTTACTGACGGAGGAGAGCCAGAAACTTACGAAGAAGCTATCTCACTTGAGAAGAAGAAAGAGTGGTTGAAAGCCATGCAAGAAGAGATGAATTCCTTACATGAGAACCACACTTATGACTTAGTAAAGTTACCTCAAGGCAAGAAAGTTTTAAAGAATAAATGGGTTTACAGGTTGAAGACTGAAAGTAATAGCTCACAAAAGTACAAGGCTCGGTTGGTTGTGAAAGGTTTCAGTCAGAAGAAAGGTATTGACTTTGAAGAAATTTTCTCACCAGTGGTGAAGATGTCCTCTATCCGAGTTGTTCTTGGTTTAGCAGCTCGCTTGAACTTGGAGATTGAACAACTTGATGTAAAAACCGCATTTCTTCATGGTGATTTGGAAGAAGAAATTTTTATGGAGCAGCCTGAGGGTTTCAAAGTCAAAGGAAAAGAGCATCTTGTGTGTAAACTGAACAAGAGTTTATATGGGCTTAAGCAAGCACCAAGGCAGTGGTACAAGAAGTTCGACTCTTTTATGGTGAGCCATGGGTACAAGAAAACAACTACTGATCATTGTGTGTTTACAAAGCATTATTCTAGTGATGATTTCATCATTCTCTTGCTTTATGTCGATGATATGTTGATTGTTGGCCATGATGCTATTAAAGTTGAAAAGTTGAAGAAAGAGCTTAGTAAGTCCTTTGCCATGAAAGATTTGGGATCGGCAAAGCAGATTCTTGGCATGAAGATTTCTCGTGATAGGAGAAATGGGAAGCTCTGGTTATCTCAAGAAAGCTACATTGAAAAAGTTCTCGAAAGATTCAACATGGGTAAAGCCAAAGCCGTGTCATCTCCACTTGCAGGTCATTTCAAACTTACTATCGAGCAATGCCCTTCAAATGAGAAAGAGAAACAAGAAATGAGCAAAGTTCCTTATTCATCCGCAGTTGGAAGTTTGATGTATGCTATGGTGTGTACGAGGCCAGATATTGCTCACGCAGTCGGAGTGGTTAGTCGATTCCTATCTAATCCGGGTAAGGAGCATTGGGAAGCAGTGAAATGGATACTTAGGTATCTCAGAGGTACTTCAAGGGTGTGCTTGTGCTTTGGAAATGGTGAACTTGTATTGGATGGTTATACAGATGCAGATATGGCAGGAGATGTTGATACCAGGAAGTCTACTTCAGGACTCTTGATGACTTTTGCAGGGGGAGCAGTTTCTTGGCAGTCCAAGTTACAAAAGTGTGTTGCTCTATCCACCACGGAAGCTGAGTATATTGCAGTGACTGAAGCTTGTAAGGAAGCTTTGTGGATGAAGAAGTTCTTACAAGAACTAGGCTTGCAACAAGGGAAATACATTGTTTATTGTGATAGTCAAAGTGCAATCCATCTTTCCAAGAACTTGACGTTTCATTCGAGATCCAAGCATATTGATGTTCGTTATCATTGGATTCGGGATATGCTTGATGCTAAGGAGTTACAGTTGGAGAAAGTGCATACTAATGAGAATGGCTCGGACATGTTTACAAAGATTTTGCCAAAGGAGAAGCTGGAAGCTTGTAGGCGAAGAGCGGGCTTGGTAGAGCCCCCCACATGAGATGGAGGGGGAGATTTGTTGGGCTGGGTCCACCTCATGTGGGCCACCCATAAAATAAAAGAATAAGGGCAAAGCCCATTCAACTTAACACAAAAAAAAAAAAAAGGAAAATAGGGGACAGCAACTAGTTCTTTAGTTGGGGCTGCTGTTTTTGGGTTACAAGAAGGGAGAAAAGAAAAGAGCAAGGTTGAAAGAAAGGGAAAAGGAAGGGGGTGGACTTTGGAGAGTTAGGGCAAGAAGATTAAAGGGCAAACGTTGCTCGATTTGGCTCAAATTTGGAGTAGAGAATCCTTGCAATATACTCTACAACTCTACCAAGTTATTTTTCCAGATTAGCTTCTCTTTCTCATCTCTATTTAGAGATTTCATTGGTGAGACCTAAACCTTCCCCTTTTTTGTTTTCTTGTGAAATCCATCTTTATTAGATGATGTTTATTGTATTGTTGAACCAAGAATATGTATTCTTGATGTTGATTGTAATCTTGTGAGCCTCTAGATTGATCTTGAGAGAACTTTGGTGTAACCCATTATTGTTGATAGTGGAAGATTTTGGTGTGGACTACCGAGACAAGTCCCGTGGTTTTTACCTTCACTTTGAAGGGTTTTCCACGTTAAAAATCTTGTGTTGTTGCTTGTGATTGTTTATTTTTCTTGGTTGGATTATCTTGCACTTAGATTGGTATTATTCGGTATAATGGTAGTGTTGATAATGGTTGGATACTTTTAGCCTATTTTTGTCACTCAAAGAGGGAAAATGTTTAATTTTCGTTGTGATTATATTACACATTGTGTGGTAGTTTTCCCAACAAAATCCAAGCAAGATTAATCAGAATTTCAGCCAACAAAAAATTCCTGCCCTCTTGATTTCCATTGCGAATCCCAGGGTTTTGTTAAACCATTGTAGTGATGTTGGAAAAGCAATGGTGGGCCCAAAAGCTATGTTGGAAAAGCAATTTGGTTGTCTCTATCACACAAAAAAGTTTGATACCTCGTATACAATTCGCTGTCTCACCATAACATCAAAAGTTGATGCTAACCCAATTTTTTAAGAGAGCTGCTATTGGCACCCCCAAAGTTTACTTATTACACACCATTATTGTATCATACACAAATTAGGGATATAGACATCAATTAAGTATTTTGGGAGCATTGGCTTGGGTCTTAACATTTGGTTTCAGAGGTAACCCCACGTGTAGGATTCATCAGAAGGCGATTATGAGAAAAAAAAAATGGGCTCCTCTATAGTATGAGATATGGAAGGAGTTCTAAAAATTTAAAAAAAGGTCACCATAAACTAGGCCAACAAGGGCAGCCTTGAAGCGTGGGGTATGCTATGATCCTGACGTTAAGACTTAAACTATCCACTCCATCAATGCCCAGGAAATTTTGGACCATTGGTTTGGCTCTTAATAATTTTCTCTCATTTTTTAGAGAAAATCGAATAAATACAGAGAATAAGTGGTGATCTGGTTGCCAAAAACTCAAGGTTGAATAAGGGTTTGGGGGAAATATTAAGGGGTTTTAGCTAGTGATTGAAGATGAAGGTATTTTGGTCATTTTCTTCACTCTCCCATATAAGACTACAATCAAAATTATATCATAAGTTTGAATATATAGGAGGGAGGTATCTCAAATATTCACCAAAACAAGGAGGGTCATATCTAAATTCCCCTTCCAAAAAACAAAGAAAGAGATAAAAACAAATAAAACAAAAGAAAGACCAATCACCGAACCCACAAAATAAAATATAAAATATAAAATAAGATATAAAAAAATAAACAAAAAACAAACAAAAATCATGAAAAAAGACAAATCACTTAAAAGAGAAGAAGACGACATGCAAACCCTTGACCTCGGTCTTTTTAATTAATTAATAAAAATAACCTAAATGCCCTCATCTTCGACCTATAGCGTAAAAAGTATCCTTAATTTTTCTTACCAAATCCAGTGATCTTCAACCTTAAAATTCTTCCTACTTTAACCTAACTTACAAACCTCGAGTACCAATGTACTACGTTAGGATTTTTTTTTTTTTTTGGGAAGTAGAAGATTATACAATTTTGAGTAGAAAAATCAAGAATTTTTGCCTTTTATTTTGTTTTTTTTTTATTTTTTTTATTATTATCATGGCATTAGTTCTTTGATAGATAGAGTTAAATGGTGAAATATGATTCATGGTGCCGATAAGATCGTAGATATTGATGATTATAATGAAGTATATATGATCATGACATACTGAAATCCAATTTTTTTTTTTTAATTAGAATTCAGAACCGAAAATTAAATTTCAATAACTAAACCACATTTTAAGCAAAAAGAAAGATCAAACATGAACTCATTGAAAGAACAGCACACATTTGAGTAGGGAAATTCCTGCTCTCCTAATTTCCTTTGTTGTCTCCACTAAGTAAGAATCCTAGGAATTTAAACTGTTGAGAAAGCAATTGTGGGACACAATTCCCATGAGTGTCCGATGTGGACTAAACTCAAACAAATCAGAACTTTGATAGAGTATAAAACATCAAGAAAACAATAATTATCATCAGATGAGATTCAATAAAACATACAAACCTAATACCATTATATCTTGAGTCTTCAACCACATAACATATACAATCCCCCATTAGATACTTAGCTAAATACATCACACTGCTTCTGCTTGATAAACAGATGGAAAAGATGTTAAATATAGACTCACAAACCAATACTTCTTCATAAAATGACCAAACCACTACTTGTATCGACCAAACGAGTAACACCATCATTGCTCCTCATCTGAATCTAATGTCGAGTTCTTCGAACGTTTACTAGTCATTACTGCATCATATACCTGTTGAGCGAAATTCCTACAGAAATCCTTCATAAAATCACCAAGACCTTGTAATTGAACGATCCCCCATATACTTTCACCTTGAACACCAGCCATGTTTGACAAATTTGCTAAGATGCATACCAAATAAGTACAATTCTTAGTCTGAATCGACTTAAAAAAAGATGAATCGAATATCCTCGCATACTTCCATGTCATCCTCTTCTCATTCTCGGCAACATTACCACCATCGTATTTTCTTATTATATCACCCAGAGTTTTCAATTCTCGGTTCATCATTCGATGTCTCAAAAGCTTAAGAAGTTCTTCGGCCGGGATTTCTAATGCAGATTGTACACGTACAAAGAGTGGGTACGCATGCATCCCTGCACAACTTAGATGTTGTTCATATAAGGTCGCTCGAAGCCCCCGAGTTATTTCAATTTCATTGTGAAGGTACAACATTCTGCCATTCCATACTTAAATATGGAATCATTCTGAAAACGCATCGATATAATTTCTAAGGATGATTTCGGAGGATTGAACCAAGTAAGGGGGAATTCGAAATGGTAAAAATTGGAGAAATTGGACTTGATTTGAGGCAATGTGTTGAGATAATTGTTGGCAGGTTTGGTAACAACCTAAGCAACGAGGCACAAACATAGGTGATCGAAGCGGCTGCCTCCGCAGTAGAGATGGGAAACCTTAAGGTCCCAACGTGTCCCCTTACTAACTGAAAATTTTGCTTTTGACAAAGTGTGGAAGTCTACATCCTCTGAAGAAGCACATGGACTATGATTAGGAAATATCGGGGACGTTAAATTTGAAGGATTTCTCAAGTTCCACGAGAGTAAAATAATGGCGCCCATGTTCTCCATTGTGACAAATTGCATGATTTCTCCTAAAACTTTGGATCCTAACTCCACAACATCCTTATCAAGCATTGTGTAAACTCGAATCCCTTTATTTTTTCCACATAACATAGTGTCGTCCCAATCCTCCCGATTTAAACCCAAGAAATCTATTTCTGGAAGATCAGCATACCGACTGCAGCTACTTTGAGGAGGGTCCATTGACATTAAGGGATTTGTGAGACTGAGAAGGATTACAATATTGAAAGATGAAACAATGTCAGTAGTAAGAAGTTTCTTCCCATAGAGTACCAATTGTAAAACTTCATAACTCAAAACTTACTTTCATATAGAGATAAAACATCAAAACAAAGAACATAGCTCAACATAGTACGTAAGTGATTAAGCTAATTAATATGATGCATTATATGAAGGTGTATAGTGGATTGATTTCCATTGTTTTTTATTAAAATGAATTGTACAATAATTCAGCAAAAAAAGATCGCTACAATGCATTTAAAGACACCGGCTATAGTAACAATGGCATTTATCATGACATATTGCATACAGGATATAAAAAAACGGGTCGATCAATGATAACCATTTCCTTGAGAGAGAAAAAGGGTAACAAAAAATTCACTTTTCAACTCAAGAGTTGAATCAATTGGCTAAATTTTGAGCAGACCATTGGTTTTAGCATGATTTGACTCAAGTGCGATTGTTGATTGAATCTGAAGGCACCGGAAAAGTTTTTCTCAATGAATCAGGGCTGAATTTGACTCGGCCAAGAATCAGATTAAATTGGCTAATTTTTCAGAAAGCTTGACGATTGGAACAATTTGGATCGGTAATTAGTGTTTTTTAACACACACACACACACACTCAAGCATAGATTTTATGTTAGGAACCTCCAAAACCTTGTTAGTTCCATATAAAATAATCATTTTTTGTCTAAAGCAACATTATTGTCATACGTATATATACACATATTTTAACCCCAAGGGGTTGTCTAGTGGCTAGCCATTGAGGTAGGTCTTGTGTTTGAAACCCCATGAAGTATGAATTTCTTGGGGTCACCCTCCAGGGTCATGCTGACCCTTGACTCAATCTAATGCACGTAAGATTTCTGAGAGGGCGGTGCGTGTGTGACCGTGGAAATAGTCTCATCCGAAGGGTGGGGACACCCACGATGTC